>NC_081832.1:10077500-11505000 GCF_030867095.1 Alligator mississippiensis | reverse complement strand
TTAGATGCAAGCAGCACCTTGTTAAAGCAGATGTTACTAGGGAGGAGGATGACAGTTACGTTAAGACCTAGCACACCATGGGGTTGCTCAATGGTATGTTGGGATGGGAAATTTTCATCAAGGAAACTAGGGAAAACCATCGCTCATATGGAAAAGGGCCATAAAAGTTCCAGTGCTAAGTTTGGTTTGAGTCCAGGACTTTGCTTTTCCTTCGCTTTTGCAGGTACGGCTTTTCGGCATCATATATGCAAATATCAACATACAATGACATGGAAACAAATCTTTATTTGAATGAGATTTCAGATTTTGAATTTCAAAATGTCAGAGTTCTCAAAGAGTTTCCTCATTTTTCACTCTGCAAGTTCTATTAAATCAGGGAGACCAAAAGGCTGATGTGGGAAAAGCAAAGGCAAAAGTAGGCACTTGTGCTTGAGGCAGGTTACCGGGTATGAGAAAAGCAGACTGTGCTTAAGAAGATCAAATGGAAAATTATTGCTCATGCACGTGGAGCATGTAATTACCAGGAAGGCGTGTAATTTTGTGAAAAAAATGTTACAGTAAGTAAATATGTTGCCCCATCTAAACCTCAGTGACTTTGTGGGAACCTTTTCTGCAGTGTCAGCCATCTGAGTTTCACTTTGAATTTCAAGTTTGAATAAATGCAGAGACAAAGCAAAAGTCTTCTGAAATTTCCAAGTTTCACTTGCTTCTGATGCAAAACCACAAACTGATCAGTGTTGGCTCAGAGTGAAGCTCAGTTTCACTCCAAATAGTCAGGAGCCTTACCTCATTTTTGACAAATCTGCTCTGCTTTCCCTTAGTGCTGAAACCCCAAACCAAGTGAATGCCCTGAACATCTTGTTTTATAATAAAGGTTCCACATTCCTCTATTCTTATAGATACAAGAAAGCTCAACTCTTATAAGGCTGAACTCCCATGAACCTAATTTAACAAGTTAACTTTAAATACCTTTTTGCTGTTCCTTGAGAGCAGCTGCAAAAATGATCCTATGGTGAGCTGCAAAGTGTAAATACATAGAGGAGAGGAGAGTACATACACAGATACAGAGAGAGAGAGAGGAATCAGAAATAATGAACCTCATGCCCATCACAAGCATTTGTAAAGGGAAGCAAGGCTCTGTTGCACATGTGTGACCTCTAAGGGGAAATGACATTGGATAAGCCAAACAGTGTTTGAGCAAAGATGAGATGATTTAGCCCCTTGCCTCCATTTAGCTACCTGGCCTATTCTGTACATTAGTTGTATTGAAAATATACCCCATGTTTTACCCTGAAACTTTGTTCTACAGTTCAGAATCTGACTATCCTACCAAATCATCATGTAAGTGAAAAAATATTGTTGTGGTGGCAGCACACTGCTCATTTTAGCCTTGGCTTCTGCCATGGTTAAAATATGGTTCCTTAATGTAGGATCTGATCGTCACTTCTACAATGGTACTTTTGCAATAACTTCCCAAACGTATCCATTTGGGACAATGGATTTAGACTGTAATGAAAAGTCCAATACAATTGACCTCCCTCAGCATTCCACATGGAAGAATGGCTGATTTACTGTATTTATATAACGTCTATATATTATATTCTCGAAAATAATCTCAGGAGCATACCGTTGTTGTTCACTTACTTTCCTCCAATAGTCTAAGCCAGCATGATTGATATCTGGACTCCCCAGACAGACACAGGAACTTACACTAGGAAACTGGACAGACCCTTAACTGTGCTGATGCCCTACAGAAAGTGCCAGTGTTAAACAGCCAAAAAAAGAGCAAACCCTCTAGTACTCAAGAGAGTGAGTCTTTGCCAGCAGAGTTTGCCAGGAATCATACCGCACAATTCTGAACTAGCCAGGCAGGCATTTTGCAAATGTTTCACAAGGCAAGAGAGAAAAAAAAAGAGGTAGATTTAATGATAAATAATAATGCACTGTCTTCGACATTAAAGGACATCATTGGCTCTCTTCTCTGTGGTGTAAATCAATATAATGTGTGAATCCTTTAAAAGTAACATGGAATTTAAAATGGAAAATATGAGAACCTAGTAGAATTACCACTAAAATCATCCGTTTATTATCTAGGTGTGCTTAATAGCCTGATGTCTGATGAAAAATCATTTGCTAACCCCAAGGAATGGTTCATTTTCCAACTCAATCACTCAGCCATGCATTGGCTAGTGCTTTTAAAAAATATACCGTATATTACTTCTTTTGTCAATGTCTGGAGATAATTTATAACAGCAATAACTTCCATTAACATATCTACTAAGGGCGTTTAGTTAAATAGGTAAGACTCACCATGGACTTGAGCAGTTTGTAGCAGCAAACCAGACAGTATGAGCCTAACATTTTAACGTGGTTATTTGGCAACCATTAATTTATTAGTTTATATTAATTAATAGTTGAGTCTGATGTAAGGAGCGGTCCCATTTCTAGAACTGTGGCCTTGATTCGCATGTGCACTAAGGTCCCTTTACACTGTTTGGACATTTACAACCATTCTACACGGCTGTGTAAAGAGCCTAGATATCAATTCGATTTAGGCTCTCTATATATTTCTTAATATTTTGGTCCATGGTAATACCTATCTTCCCTGGATCTCAAAGCACCTTACAAACATACCTAAGTCTGAGTTTTCCTCTCAACTATGCTGACTGAGGACAGATTCTGTTTGGTGGAGTTGCTCCAGGTTTATGGAAGCATAACTCAGACCAGTCTCTCATGGCAATAGTCATGAACCGCAGTCTCTCCTAGCAATGCAGTTGGTCCAATAAAAGATATCACCACCAATTAAATCCTGGCCTTGCAATTTTTTTTTTTTTGAAGGGCATATCAAGCTGGCATTCTCTGAAGAAAAAGCTTTACATTGTAAAAGTAATCTTTTGGGTTGGTTTTTTTTTTCACTACCAAAATAGTTGGGGGTCTTTTAAGAAAAAGGTGAGCACCAGAAATTAGATTCAAAAGATTTGTGCATCCTCTTGCTGCAGACAAGTTCATATGATTTTCTCTCTTGAATGCGACTTAAAAGATGCTTTTAGAAATGTTTGGGATTTGTACAGAACGGGAAACACAATACTGTATCTGAGCGATTGATGTTTCTGTCCCATAGGTTTCCATGCAGTGTTGTTATGTTTAATTGGTAAGCTTTCCATATTAAGTCTTGTACGTGCTGAGGGTTCAGGGAGCATATTTTTTCAGTTTCTAGAGCATGATTATGGGTTTTTTTTGTAATTTACATTTTTAGCCACTAAACAGTGATACATTATATTTAGAAAATGAGATGCTCTGAGTGCTAGTAAGATATGACAGTGACAAATCTTATGAACGTTAATACTGAAACCTATCATAGTTCAAGTCCCAGTTGCTGTATTATAGCTTAGTCTGGGGGGGGGGGGGGGTTGAGGGGAGGGGGGTTATTCTAGTTATCAAGTTGTCATTGTTCAAATGCCATTTTTTCTCAATGTAAGAGTAATGTGCACTTGAAGAAGCCGTGTTTAGTGATTATGAAACCTTTTGGGAAAATTATAAGAGAAAAAGTTGCCTCCAAAGGTTCAAATAAGTCATGGATCTAAGGCTTTTTACAAACAATGGACTAAATCCTATTTTCCCTTTACAAGCCCAAGTGCCAGTTATGCAGCTTTCAGATTCTGTTTCCAACTGTGGCAGAATAGGCTCACCCAGGTGTGTGCACCTGCCAGCCGAGAGGGCAGAAAGAGAAGAAAGTCCCTCCTTTCAGTCCTGGGCTCTGGCACTAATGTTTTTTCTGCACTTTACTTCTAATATTCAATGGATATACAGCTGTGGGGTCGTTTCTGCACTGTTAGAGGATGCAAGCAAGACAGCATCCGTCTTACTCATCCACCCTCCTTCCAGTTTTCTCTCCTCCTGACCCCACATGTCTTTCTCTCCTGGATGTCGAGTAGGCCAGCTAGAGGGTGCTGTGGACAAAACTTAGCCCATTGCTTGGTTGGTAAAGCACTTTGCTAGGAGGGGAGATGCAGACTCAACATCCCTTCTAGGAGAGGGGAAATCTAGGTGTCCTGCACTGTGGGACAGGGATCCTATACATTAGGCTACTGGGTGATAGATGGGAGGCCACGTCCTACCTTCTCCAGCATGAAACACTTGTTAGTCATGTTTTTTCTGCGACTAAAGTTTTAGGACTTAAATGGCTTGCCATGCATATCAGTTCTGTCCTGGAAACTACACGGTCAGGGTGGAGCCTTCTGAGCTTGCTCTGAAGGGAAGTGCAGGGTGAGAATAGTAAACAGTGCAAACTGAATCCAAATTGTGTGCAGGTGCTAACAGTTGCACAAATATGGCTACACAAGTTCCACTTAGGTGCATACAAGTAAAAAAGAGATTTAGCCCAAAGTGCTGGGCAAACATTTTGCCTGGATGCACTTAGTCTGTACAAACTTGCGGCAGCTACCTGAGCTGAAAATATATCCTTTGCTCCCTGCATTTGCACTGGTAGTTTTAAGCCTGTCAGCATTTCTATTGTGACTACCCGTTGCAGGGATTTATCACTCAGCTCTAAAACCTTGCTCTAGGCTGGAAATTGGCATACAAGGGAACAAGGTTTGGGTTAAGATATATATATATATATGTGCGTATTATTATGCTGAAGAACAGTGGAAGGAAGAAGGGAGTGAGGAAAAGTCGTTGGCCAGGTTTGAAGCAAGTCTTTTTCTCTGCACTCCTGTACTCTGTAATGCATTTTATCTGCAAGGTGTGAGGCAGGCCTTGGGGTCAAAGGCTTTCATAGGAATCCTGGATGTCAGAGAACTGTGCAAGAGATGTGATTTGACTCCAAACACAATAATATATGGGTTCCTTAAGATCTTGATCCTCCAGATTGTTGCAAGCAGAAGGGTTGCTTCTCCTAAGTGGAACTCTGCTGTAGGATCAAGGCCTTTAACAGGGAATCTAGTTCTCCATTTCTTGCCAGATATATACTGTAAGCTCAGTTTTGAGCCTGATGTTGCCCTTGGACCAGGGTCGGTTTGTCAAAGGTGCCCCCTTGCTTCTGAGTATGGGTTGTCTGTGCTGGTGGAAGAAAGCGGTTCCCCAGAATTGTTCCTTCTCCCATGCACACGTATGGGGGAGTGGACAGGGAGTGGAGGCAAAGAATGTGGCTCGGAGGATCAGAAACTGATTCCTGCTCTGCTTCTGAGGCAGCCCAGCTGGAGCCTGGAGCTGGAGCTGTTAAGGATGAACTACAAGGTACCAAACCAGCTGTTCAGTATCTAGACCCAGCAAGCCTGAATATTCTTCTTTCCACTCTCCAATACCTGTTTGGTGTACTACTGTGGGCTTTGAGTGTATTGCACCCCTAGGAAATGTCCCAAAATACATGGTTTTTCATTCCTCTTTACTACTTTTATTACCAAAAGCTGTGGTAGGTGTTTCACAGAAGTCAGGGAAAGGCAGAATCCCTGCTTGGACAGTCTTATGATCTATGCTCAGGATCCCAGATAGATAGAGCCCAGATAGATCTTTGTCTCCTTAGAGGGTCTTTTAACTACAGTTTGGTTTCACCTTGGTACGTGCCAGGTGATACAAGACGTATGCGGACAAGACAGGTGGTAAAGGTGTGATGATGCATTATAGTTTCTCAGCCTGCAGTTGGCTGGGAATATCCTCTAATTGTGCGAAAGGGGCCAGCAAGCTCCTGAGCCATTGTAGATGATCCTGTAAGTGGCATGGATGGAAGCTGTTTCACTGTGCACTGACATGTTAGATCATAATGACTTTGCAGGAGCTACTCATTTACAGTCTATCATGTCAATATTTAGTGGGCTAAGGGTCCATTGTAATACACTGGCACATTAGAGACCAAATAGCTCTGTCTGGCCAATCATCCATAAATTGTAAGCGGGCTACATGCATCATTTTAAAAAAGGAATCTATCAGACAAAAATGTGTATTCACACAGAGGGTCTGGACTTAAACATAAACCAACTGCAAAAATGCACAGTTAAGGCTTTCATTTACCAAGTCTGTTCTTGCAATACCCACAAGCACAAGAGAACAGATTAAGCATAGAGTGGGAGCATTAACTCTGCATGTTCTTGCTTTTGAGGGCTTATTATGTAAGGCCCTTAACATTATTTTGACCCAGTCTTTTTATGTTAATAATTTTAAATGTCTCTGTGTTGTTATCCAACAGTACAGTATGTGATAATACAAAAAAAGGCATGGTGTTTAGAGGATCTGCAGCTTTCCCATTGTGGGTATTGTATCTAAATACATGCAAAATTAATTTAAAAGCTACTCTGTGAACTTGGTATCAAACTTGTTGATTTCTTTTTTCTCTTGAAAATTAATACATAAAATGATGCTTTGTTTAAGAAAAAGCAATAACAGCACTCAGTAAGATATCCTAAAACATAGCACTGTATTTGTGGTAAGGTTTCTGAATATTTGTGTACTGCAGTTATTTTGTATTAATTGACTTCTCTAGATAAAGGTTGTAGATACCTATCTGCTTTGTTAATGCTGATATTTCTAGCAACCAGTGTTGGTACCTTTTGTCTTCTGCAATCTATCAAGACAGTGTTTCAGACTACAAATTTTTCTAAGAGGAAACAAAGCAGATAGCATCCTTTAGCAGGCGCAAGTCCAACAAATGTCAAATTCTGAACAACATTACTTTGTGTCTCTATTTAACATTAAAGCTGATGGCTTTTTGACAGGTTTATAGCTGACAACTTCCATAGCCAGTCATGCAGCACAATTATGTTTGAGCTAATTTGATGAATCAACTTGATGTTCTATAGTCCCAGTTGGCTTCAATAGCGTATGTGCTCAATTTTCTGCTGGAGGTCAAAAATAAGCTTTGAAATTTGGCTAATCCCATCACATCCGCAGAACATGTCTGGTGGAATAATCTTTGGACATGCAGTCTTGACTAATGCCAGAAATAGGAAAGAAAACTTGGTAATTTCATTAGGTCTATCAGTCATGAACTGAGTAGGCACAGCAATCAGGGGTTTCATGTCCAGCAATTTATTCATAAACTCTTATACATTTTAGTGGCTAGGGAAGGATGAGGCACATTCTTTAAGCGTGCTGCTTGTTTCAGAGGAAAATGGTTCTCATTGTTAATCTGCATTTGGTAGGAGTGTTAAAGTAAGGGGGGGGGGGAATGTTAAAATTTTCTAAATAGTTCTTTTCCACCATACTAACGATACAACAAGTCTCAGACTTCAGTCCTGTCATTAGCAGTCTGGAAAGTCACAGGCTTTGTTATGTTTGGAATTGCCATGTTTGCAATAAAAATATTACTCTAATTGTAGCCTTTCAAATAGCTACAAAACTGTATTAAACACATCTGAGCTGCTAACACAAACTCCATCAGATTTCAGCACCCAGCGTATTTGGTCCTTAGTCATCTTTTTATCGGGTTCTAGGACAGGATTTCAGTTTATTGTTGATGCTTTCACCTGTGGGCATTAACAATACTCAGAAGTGGAAATGGAAAGTTTTAGTATTAGGTATGGCCTAGCATGGAAAAATCATACGGGGCTAGATACAGCTATGTTCTGTCATCTTTTGTAGAAGTAAAGTCATGGTCGCTTAAGGCCTGAATGCTACAGCCCCTAGATTGCACAAGATGTTCGTTCAGGCCAACGTATATTTTGTCTCATTGCAAGCACTCCAGTAGCAGGCAATAAATTGACTGCTTCCTCTGGAGGCAAAATTGTTGCCTCTGTAGGCAAGTAATTCCCTTGCAGGGCCACAAACACATTTAAATGAGAATAACTGCTGTCATGCCAGCATTGCACTGCATTTTCGAATGCCATGGCATTCCACAATGGAAGTAGTGCCAAGATGAAAAAGCTGGAATGAGCTCGCTCGTGTGGTGTCTGCTGTTATATGCTCCTGTTAGAGGAGCTCTGAACCACTCAACAGTGTACAGTCAGATCTGTACTGCAAACAGCTGGGTGAGAGAATTTTCTTTAATGCCAGGAATCAAGCAGTAGTGCTATGGGAAAGGTGTGCCTGAGCACTATCGCGATTGCTACTGTTGAACTCCACAGTCTATAGAACAGGGACAACTGGGGAGATTTCCATAGTTAGGGATCTGTTATCTGGGCAGGGGAAGAGACTTTTCAGGAACACCCTCACGTCTGTGCCCTTGGTTTGGTCTAGTTTGGATACATAATATGTTTGAGATGAAGAAAGGACAAGCTCAATTTCCTGCTTTGGTAATCGCACTCCTCCTTGTCTAGTTCAGTGGTGCTTACAGTTTTGGCCACATGCCACCCCCGTGCACTGGGTTTCAGTCCCAGGGCCCTGCGCTGCCTCCATCCAGCCACGATCAGGATGTGTTGCTTGTACCCAGCTGGGATCAAGCTTCAGGGTCCCTGTGCCATCTCTACCTGGCCAGCCTCCTCTAGGCTCCAGGGGCCTCTGCTCAGTTGGGATCAGACTCCGGCAGCTTGTGCTGCCCCTGCCCAGTCCCCATAGTCCGGGGGCCTGCATCACTCTGTGGATCCAATTTAGGTCTCAGAGGCGTGGCCCACGGGGTTTCCCACAGATCCCTATGGAGCCCCTTGTGCTGGATGACATGACATTGGGAGTCACATCTGGCCCACAGACTGAGGTTTGAGCACCCCTGGTTTAGGTTCATTATGCTGCTACCCTTGGAAGGCAGAGCCTGTCTGTGGTTTAGAGAAGGGAATTAGGCACCTTCATCATTCAGAGACTATTTGCCCTGTAAATTGCATGCGTGTGTGTCTTCCAGAAACAAATAGTTATGCAGTGGACACCAGTGTCATCTGAAACCATTTCTTCCAGGTGAAGCATACCAGCTTCCTCTTTGCCACAAAGGGAGAAAGTCCTTCACTGTGTAACTTGGTTGCTTGCAGGCCAGTTGTTTCTTATGGATGCACCTGCTTCCCTGATAATGACTCATTGTTTAAGGGGTTCCAGTAAAGCTAAGTGATTTAGGGGCTGAATTTGCAAACAGCATTTAACTTCCCTCCCTGCCCCAGACCCTAGCCGGGGTTTGCTGGTGCGGGGGGGAGAGGGAGGTAGTTGTCCCCCCCATAGACTGGGCTGCATCCCCAGCTGGGCTCGTCCCCATCTCCACCACCTTGTCAGCCAGCCCTCATTGCTCCAGCTAGGGAGCAGGGGGGTGGGGCCAGCCCTGTTCTCTGGAGCAGACAGCACAGCCCAGGGCTGGAAAGCATGCTGGGGTGCAGTGGGACTGGGATTTAACTTGAACCAGGAAGGGGGCTGGGACAGAAGTTTCATGAACCAGTTTGGCCCAAATCAGTTAAATCTGATACTACATTCAACCAGGGTTATCTTAAACCAGTTTCAGCCATTTTGAAGCTGGTTTATGGGCATAGAATCATAGAAAATTAGGGTTGAAGGGACCTCAGAAAGTCATCTAGTCGAAGCCCCTGCTCAAAGCAGGACCATCTCCAACTAGATCATCCCAGCCAAGGCTTTGTCTAGCTGGGTTTCAAAAACATCCAAGGATGGAGCTTCCACCACCTCCATGGGTAGCCTGTTCTAGTGTTTTACTACCCTCTTAGTGAGAAAATTCTTGATAGTATCTAACCTAAACTTCCCTTGCTGCAACTTGAGCCCATTGCTCCTTGTTCTGCCACCATTGAGAACCATCCAGCTCCATCCTCTTTGGACCACCCCCCTTCACTGAGCTTCTGCTCTGTTACAGGTTTAAACCAGTTTCTGATCACTTAAACTGGTTTATGTGTAACTTCTGTCCCTAGCCCTTAAGTGTCCTGCATACATGGTTAACAGTAGCTTCAGAAGAAAACTTGGATGAAGAAGCATTGGGTAAAAACATAAAGATTTTATGATTTGTATCACAGACAGAGTTTCACTGAAGATTTCAGTGCTCCCCTACTTTTCAGATGCATTCATGTTCTCCACGCCAGCACTGTCACTTGACTGAGTACCTGCATGCGATTACTCCACCTTTATCTTCCTGCTTCTGCCCACCCCTTGTAACAGACATGAAATACAACAGAGACAAGTCAAGATCATGGATCGCTGTGTTTATAAGCAGTATGCATTTAAGTGCTTGATTGGATTAAACAACAACAAAAAATCCAAGCTTGCTTCACTACTTATATATATATTTATTCTTCTGACATCAACATACTTTTACTGGACACTGAATAGGGCAGCACACTGATCTAATGTCTGGTTTTTGTTTGTTATGAGTAATAATTTACAAGACATCAAAGGACCCGGTTGGATTTTTATGATGCCTTATGGTTCGTAACTTGAATTTGTAGCAATTAAACCGAGTTTACAAGGGAAAAACTCCTGGAGAATACAGAGTTGCACTTGTTCCGAACATTTATATGAGTAAAGATAGAGATTCAACTGGAGATTGCAGATGAGCTTTTTTCTGTGATGATTTCAAACCAGTTAATGCCTTTTCTGACTGTCTTCCATCTTGGTGCATGAAAATATGTGTTCTCCATAGGTTCCTGTACTGATGTTTCTATGGTCAGTACACTTTTCTTAGGGTTACTAGTGTGCAGTTTCATTTATTTGTTTGTTGCTGTTTTAATTTGGGGGTTTAATTTGAAGGAGCTGAAATAACATGTTTTGTATCAAAGGAGCACTATCTGGCTTTGGCTGATTGTAGAGTTGGGTATAAATTGCATCAGCACATCTTTGTGGAACCAACTCAGCGTCATTTACTTGCTTCTTGAATTTGACACTGTGCTAATTGGCATGAAGCCAGCTTTTAGTAAATTGGGCCCATAGTTCCTGTTGTTGTTCCTATTGAAACAGCAGCTGTTGCTATTGTCACTTAGGAAACTTCATTCTCTAGTGTGGCCAGGCCCATACCCTACACAAGTACAAGTGCAAAAACTTTTAATAAAAGAAAATGAAGAGGTTGGTTTGTTGACCAATAGGTTTATTTCTGTATATATCAAACAGTGCTTTAACAACTTATTTATAACTAGAGAAGGAAATGATATTCTGGCAGAAAAATCCCCTGAACACTAATCATCTTCAAGATGCTTTTGTTTTGTCTCTGTTCTAGTCTGAACTTTCTTTTTATTCATTAGTTCATGGGAAGTTTGAAACCTGTTTTCCAGGTAATCTGATCATGGTAGTGACTCACACTAACTGTAAAAAAAAAAACAAAAAAAAAGAACCTGCTTTCAATCTTAATTCATTAGAATCATTTTTGAGTTAGGAAAGAACGTTTCTTTCCAGTGAGCAGATATTTATTGTATAATGAGGTAAACATCTGCATGTATATATGTATCTACAATATGTTTTCTACTTATATGAACATAAAACTTTTAAGTCCATAAATTAATAAATACAAACCCCACATGTTAAAAAAAAGCATGTGTCTGGCCCTAGAAAAATCATGAGTGACTTAAAAATCATGATTAAAAAAAAAAAAATTACATTTCGTATTATTTTATTATTTGAATTCAACTTCTAGTTTGAAGCCGTTTATGTTCTTGTTTTTACACTTTTCTCTATGACTACAAGAGTTAGACCCTTTAAAAAAAAAAGTAAGATTATCACATAATTACAGGATTTCAGGAAATTATCTTTTAGAAAAGCTCTAGCTCAAGATTAGTGACAAAAACAAGAGAGGGCTGGCAACACTGAAATACACTCATGGCTTCCAACAGTCTTTGTATGCCCAGTTGAACACTTAATTTAAATGCACAGTTGTACACACTAACTGGAGACTTGCATGTACAAATAGCTAACAGGCCTGTTTGCAAAGAGTTATCTACCTTTCATGTGCACTCAGGGTATTTGCATACAAGTCCAGGTTCAGTTTGTTTGAAACCGTGTACCTCAACATAGCTGGAAAACATTTTTTTCAAAATCTGCTTTGCTATGTAGTCATCTTCATTTTGATGTGGGTTTGCTTGTTTTGTTTCACATAAGCATTAGCTGAAGAGAAGCATAGTGTTGGATGAAAATGTGGCAGGGATTTCCGAAACACTTAGATGAATGACTTTTAGGTGCCCATCTGAAATTACTTAAAAGGATGCTTACTGAGCCTATTAAATCATCTTAGTAGCCAAAACAGGGAAGAGGAAAACCATTAATGAGAGTCATTGTCGTAGCTATTCTCAGAAATTTGTTTTCACTGTGCATATAGGTGACTGGACTCTGCCAAGAATATAACTGAAAAATTTTTGTTCTACCCTAGCTTTTCCACTCCCCACTGAAAGTACTTGATATCTCCTGTATAATCGTTATGCTGTGTAGTCTCTGTCTTGTAAACTACAATAGATACCATTATTTTAAATTTACTAGGTCTTGTATCTTTGTCACCCCTGGTCTACGTACGTGTCATTTTAAAACAAAAGAATAAGGAATAGGGTTTAAATCTTCCCCTAAGGTCTGTACATAGGTTTCTATATACATAGAAACCTGCATGTATCTAAAGGTAGAGTTTGGACCTAAGTCACTTAAAACCCATATGGAAATTCTTAAGTATCTGATTTTGAATATGTAACTAGCAGATTAAGTAGTCTTCAGATTCCTTCCATACCTTCCAAAATATGCACAATACATGCACCCATTCTAGGTCTGGAGATTATATCTGTCAAGACTGGCTGCACGTGCGAGAAACATGACGCTAAAATATGTGGCAAGCATGGGAACTGCGTGAGCAAGAAGTTCTGTACTTGAACTCATCAAATGAATTTGACACTGGCCAACTGTGAAGTGGATACATTCAGGAAATGCTGTGTCTTGCCCCAAGAAATCAGATGACATCAGTATATCATCTTCATCAAGTATCTTGACACATTTTATTCAAGGTGGATGTTGGTTTGATGGTACTGACACCTTCCAGGAACAAAATATTCACAGAGCAATAAGAAAATGCCATAACTAATAACTTGTGTAATATTCAGAAAAGTGGTTGTGATGAGCCCTTAGGTCTTTGAGTCTCCCCCACACACAACTACTTTAATGGTTTTGAAACTTTTTTTCCCCATACGACCATGTGATACACCACAAACAATATTGTAATTATGACTATGTCCTGTGGTCACAACCTGCTTCTGATCAAACAACATCCCTGTGGCAACTGTAATCATTGTTTACATGGCAAAGTAATGATGAGAGATTATTTTAATGTCTTTTTAGCAGTCTTTTTTTTTGCCTTGAGGCCTTTGGCTTTCTTGTAAAACCAATCGCTCACTCTTATCTCCTATTTTCCCCTCATGAGATTTAGTTTTCCTTCTGCTTTGTTTCTCTTGGTTGATAATCAGGAGAGTCAACATCACGGACAATGGTTCACAGGCCTCTGACTTAGTTGACATGGAGCATACTTGGAGTCATAACACATGCAAAAGCATAGTTATTTCCATAGATTTTCAGACTATTATTTATGTTTTCACTCTCAGACTTATTCTGACTCTTGGAGCAGTGAAACAGTATATAAACCACTGCTGTAACCTATCACAGAGATGGCTTTGTTATTCAGATCTACACGTGGATCCAAACTTTTTTGATAACCTTTGTGCATGTGGTCTGTCGGCGGTCCTGTTGACTTATATGACCTCTCTTATCATAATATCCAAATTCCTCACAATCTTGAAAAATATTTATCGTCCCTCTTCCCCTCCTGCAGCAATAATATTGTTCTCACCTTAATTTTAGGCAGGGGAGACTGCAGCACTGATAGATTAAGAGACTTGCCCAAGGGGATTATACAGGAAATTGGTGATAAAGCAGGGACTTGTACTCCAATCTCTAAACTTCTGTGAGCACCCTAAACAGGGGACCTTCCTTCATGTCTTCATTCTGCTTAAGTACTGGCTCACAAGAAGCAGTAGATAAAATCTCTCATTTTTATTGCATCTGCGCATGAGTATTATCAGGTTCTGCAGATCCAGCTTTCTGAAGACGAAATTAAACTAGATTTTCTGAGTCAGAAAATCATGTTTGTTTCTTAGTTACTGTATGTACTTTGCTGACATGAAATGTATTCAGTAATCCTATGCAGATGTGATTTCTTTCCTGGTACTCGCACTATATAGATAACATTTTCATGGTATTTTAAATTCTTATATCCTGACTGTTTTCAGAGAAATGAAAATGATTTTATTAACCTCCTTTGGAGCAAGGAAAAACTTTGAAATGCAAACGAACATATGGGTCGTTCACTATTTTTAAAATGTATTTCATAAAATTGTATTTGATTTGTGTGGGGGCTATTGCTTAGCAGCTAAAACCTGCTCTCGGGATTCTTCCTTTTGTTGGGGGAAGTAATTGCTGACTTAGTTCTTTACCTCTGCAAAGCTGGGCTCAAATCTTAGTGAAAATGAAAGGTGTTTGCTATTGCTGGATACATTTGCAGTCAGTTTTACCCACAGCACAATTCATTGTGTTGCTCAAGGAAACCCGTAGTAAGAGGGCTCAGTACTGTGGTACATTGGCAGAACCATATGGGGAGAGCTTATTGCTCATCCATGTTATGCCCAGTTTTAGAGAGTGTCTCTTAGTCTGTCACTTTCTGTTAGAACTAAATTCACCCACACATTTTTGAAGATATACTGGCTGCCAGACCATATTGTATTTTTTTTTTAACTACTGCAATTATTTTTGTTTTCCTGGAGTAAGCAAGGAAGATCCTTCTTGGAAGGTCTTACTCATTCCCTCCAGCCAACTGGCCATGCTTTTTTTTGGTGTTACTTTTCTCCCGGAGGCACAAATACACATTGTAAGATCCCCAAACCACAGCTAGCATCCAGAGATAAGTCTAGAAGTTTGTCGATGGGCATGCGGGAGCAGCAACTGGCACTTCAGGGGTGGCTGAACCCCTGCTACCGGCTCCCTCCCCTCCCCACAGAGATGGGCAGACTGCCCCGCAGGAACAGCAGATGGGATTTTTTTTTTTTAAGTCCCCCAATCAGGTAAGATTGTTTCCTCCCTCCTCTCTTCCCCTCCATGCTCAGTGGCATGTTGCCTCCCTTCTCCTCCCATTCCCTTCTTCCTACCCA
This sequence comes from Alligator mississippiensis, assembly GCF_030867095.1. Classification (NCBI taxonomy): domain Eukaryota; kingdom Metazoa; phylum Chordata; order Crocodylia; family Alligatoridae; genus Alligator; species Alligator mississippiensis. The sequence goes on along the minus strand of NC_081832.1, from coordinate 11,489,995 downwards.
CCACTGCCACTGTCCCTGCATTCCCTGGCTGGCCTGGGGTGGTGGGGGGAAGGCCCTAGAGCTATACATGCCCACTCCAGCTGGGCTCCATAGGGAATCAGGCTCAGCCAGGGACAGTGGCAGCAGGGCATTGATTCCCCCTCCCTGAGCCTGCTTCCAGCCTAGGGTGAAGCACTCGGGTACCAGGCAGGGAGGAGACTCCCACCCACAACTGCTGCTGCTGCTGTCCCCGGCTGAGTCTGGCTCCCTGCAAAAGCAGGGCAGCAGCAGCTCTGGAGCTGCCCAGCCCTGGAGGCAGCTGGGAACAGCAGCAGGGGCAGGAGGGGATGAAAGGAGAGAGGATGGGGTATGCCTCTGATAATAGAGTAAAATGGATGGGGGGTAACTCTTACTTGCTTCAAGGGCTTAAAAAAGGTCCCCAGCTGCTGCTTCTGTGGCATCAACTCCAAGCAAGATATACCTGCACCACTGCATCCCCTCTGAATCTGCCCCTGCTAGCATCCTTATAACCGAAGATCATGCCAAATCTGTGTATTAAGCAATCAGAAGATATTTCTGGCTAGGTATGGACCAGTCTGTGCCCATAACATTCCTAAGATTGTTCTAGTTTAGGCATTAAGAACCCAAAACCTTCAAATCAAATCAAATCAAATCAAATCAAATCGGAGTCTTAAACCTAACAGTACAGAGAATGTACTGCATGGCCATCAGTCTGGATGGCGTGTCAGGGAGAAATGAGTGGATAATGTGCACCTCCTCTAAAAGGTGCCGAATCCATTTGTGCATTACTATGGAATTTTTTTCTGAAACAAACTTTAAGTAAAAATGCCTTAGTGTTTCAGGCCTTGCTATTTCATCTTCTGTGAGATATTGTGTCTACTCCCGATAGACACCAGCATACACCTCAACTCGGCTGCTTCCGCATGCAAATATTTGCCTGAAATACATGGTACATTGTAAGGTCACTTGCAACCGGTGCCTTGAAAATCACACAAAAACTGAGCAAGTTTTCACAATAGAAATTAAGTAGGTCAAGATTCCATCTAGCCTGTCTGGTAATGTGCTCTACAAGCTAATGAGATCTTGAGAGGAAAAACCACATGTATGAGGTTGCCACGGTGAGCATACATCCTCATTATAAACCAACGAACAGTAGTAACAATGTCTGATTTTTGTTTTATCTTTACCAAATGATGTAATCTTAAAATGCCTTATTCTGTCTACAAAACGTTTGGAATGTTGCAAAAGGTATGGAGATTTTATGAATGTAATTAGCTGCTATGCTGATTACTGCATTTATTCCCTTATCTTCATATGTGGGAACACCTGGCAGAATATACTCCAGTACCTAAATTGATTTTATTTTAAAATAAAATAAGAACGATGTATAAAAAAAATGACTATAATGTGCAGGATACAATGTTTATATCATAGGTGAGTTAAGACCTCATTAGGATTTGGTTGTCAGATCCAATGGTGACTTGGGTGTTGGATCTAGGTTCCCCCCCCCAAGCATATAGGTTTTTTTGAATCATTAAAGCATAAGATACTCATAGAAATGCTACCATGGAATAAGTGTGATAGCAAAACAGTAATACATAGTAATAAATATACATAATTATATATATAAATAATTGCAAGGTTCACTTTAGTCATCAGTATAATTATGCACAATAAGATATGACATCTATATTCATGTGTGTTACAAATCATCCTGAAGAAAAGACTCATGAAAGTCTGGGGAAATCACTGTTGTTTTCAGCATCTCAGTTCCTTGGCCCTTTTGTAACACTGACGTTCTGAGTTGAAGATCAGGGAAATACTAATTCTTGAGCGGCTTGCTTTCATGTCCGTTCTGTCATGATGCCCTGAGACCTCAGGTTTGGACTTGAATGTGGCGCTCTATAAACAGATTAAGCAAGCTGCTCTCTGATCACAGATCAAAAGGACAGGAGTTTGAGGCTGCAGAGTTGAAGCACTGAGGAACATGTTCTGAAAATATTACTGGCAGCAGGAAATTTGTAATAGAATTATTTATCTTTCTGTTTTTAATGGAGCAGTTAGGCGCGGTGGGTCAGCAACAGAGTCTTCTTTTTCATTCTTCGTCAGCAATCCCTTGCAGTCGAGGATGATTGTATTCTACGATTGTCTTATCTGTGTGTTGGAAGACGGCAGATGAGGGCTATCCAGGATTGACAGACTCTACTGCAGCTCAGACATGTGTTTCCATGCGGAGTGGGTGGCGTTGGATTCTTGATTTGGTCCACGATGCACTTTCTGCCGCTCCCACATTTCCATCTCCTGTTGTTGCGAGGGGTTTTGAAGTATTGAGATCCCTGCAGCAGACTCTTCCTCCATTTGGGGTGGTAGTCTCTCGAGTTGACGTTGATGTTGCATTTGTTTTAAGTTAGCCTAGAAGATGTCCCTGAAGCACTTTCTCTTCACTGACACATGAAGAGGACCCACAGTAAAGAATCAATCTGTGAAATGTTCATATTTGTTGCCATTTTGGGCTGAAAGGTGGAAGGTCATGTTTCACAATCTGGACAGACTTTTTGCACCCATTATTTCAGATGAGGCTGGAAACACTCAAGCATTTTTCCTTGAAGTTTGTATTTGAGAGAGATCCCAAAATTAAAGCATCCTAAGCAACAAACTAAGATGCATTAAATGATTTAGCTAGCATATTGCTCGCTCAGTCCTGTGTTTTCTGCTTTGCTAAACTTAACCAATTTTGACTTGTGTTGAAGGTTCAAACCAGTTGGGAACCACATAGTTGTAGAATATTAAAGATTAACTGGGTTAGCAGAATTAAAACTGTTAAATATATCAAATGTTCAGGGCATTCGTTCAACAATATGTTTACTATATTTGGTGTGGGGGGGGTCACTATATCTAAGGAAACGGCAAATGTGAAGTGCAATGGGTAGCAGTTGGACTGCAGAGAGTAAGCCAAGGATTTGGGATGTTCAGCCATGCAAAAGTTTACATGTTTGCAAACAAGGCATAGGAAATTCATGTGCTATGTCAACGTTTGAATGCATTCAACAAATTCTTCTGACAAGAGAGCAAGAGAAGGGCAGTGCTTTGTTGCACATCTTAGTAGAAATATTATAGAGTATGGAGAAAAGAAAACAGAGAGGGTTGGTCAATATTTTTCTTGAATTTACTCCTAGCAGTAGAAGCTCTGCCCAGAGTATTCCAGTTATGTTGGGAGCTTTCCACTATATCACTCTGCTGCTCTGTAAAGTAAATTAATTCCTGAAAATACACACACAGAGACACATATATGTTTTCCCAGTAGCATATAGTTCTCCCAAGCAAACCTGTGCAAACAATTGATTCATTTTTTTTGGCTTGGAAACTAACTGTAAAATCAATAATTAAGAAAATGCGTTTTTTCCAGTTGATCAAAATATTTTGTTAGACCTGAAATGAAATATTTTCTCTCATTATCAGGTGTTCTTAAGTGCTTTAAAAACTGTTAAGTTTTGCCAGATTACCAACTCTTCTGAAATAGAGTCAAAATGTTTCATTTTGAAAATGTCAAGAGCATTTTGACTTTTGGGGGGCAGGAGGGAGGGGTGTTATTTTATTTCTCAGCCAAAGCTATTGGAAAATTTTGACTCTAATTTGTGAATCCTTCTATTCAGTTTGAAATGGTCTTATTTTACGAGCTAGCTATTTTCATGGAAATATTTTCCCCAGACCTATGCCAAAGCCTGTAAAGAGCTGCTTAATCAATATTCAAGTTGTTTAGGGATAGCCAGTTTGTGGGATATAGGCTTATCATCCATTTCTCAAGGTGATGGTCCATGTCATTGCTTCAGTGTAGCAGAAAAAAATCCTTGTCGGGATCCTCCTGGGGAATGCTCTGCATGAACTTAGTGCTTTGTATCTCAAGGAACTACTTGGGTGGATATTTTGTGGCTGACCAGTAAAGGTGGGCAAGCCAATGTAAGTGGAGTCACATTCTTGCAGAATCCCTGACTCTGGCTCAGCTCGATGTCTGTGAATGAGGATGAACCAAAAGAGAATGAAGCCAATGAAAATATTCTGGCATTAATTCCTGGTGGTCTAATGACACTCTGTATATCATTTCATTAAACAGCTTTGTCATGTGTGTATACTCAGCTCCAATCAGTTGGTTTTGACTGGAAGAGCAGAACCAGACCATTGGCTCAGTTTAGACTCTGCTTTCAAACTTCTGGCTCTCTGTGTGTTCTGAAAAAAACATTTTCTGTTGGCTTTTTAAAAGCTACACACATTTCAGGTAAGGTTTTCTTGGTGCCTTTGAAGTGGTTAGCAACCAATTTATTCACTTCTGGCTCGTATTCATTTGTCTGGGATGGTGTTAGGAACCTGGAACTTGTAAAAATGCAAGCGTTGGCCAAAGAGGTCATCCCACCCCAAATGCGAATATACAGGGCTAAATTTCTGCTCCGACTACAGGCTTGCTTCTTTTGCTTGTACATCCACTAAGATGAAGGTTTCTGTGCTTATGGACATACGAAAAGATTCTGAATTCCTACAAAAGCTATTACCAGCTGCATGCAGTAAACAGATGTGTACCATGGGAGGCTGGCTGAAAAATATGCCCATGGTACCTTATGTCATTTTTAAGAGTGTCTTCTCATCTTATTGATCCTTAGCAAACTCTTATACTCAGTCCTTCAGATGCAAAAGTTAAGGCTTGCAAAAACAGTCCCCCTTAATTATCATTGACCTTGCTTTTCCAGGAGAGAACTTCAAAGCAATGGTACATATCATGTTTTGGGGTTTTTTTCCTATCAGGAAAACTGGTTTATATTTGAATCGCTCAGTGAGGTTATTAGTCACATGTAAAAGTAAACTTTTAAACATAGTTGGCTCCATACAAAAGATCAGTGTGGTGGTTCAGCTCATTAGCATTTGAGCAAATTTGTTATATGTTTAAGGACTGTTTTTGGATTGGCCTAAACAGACTCATGCAGTGAATTCCAGATCCTAATCACACCATTTATCAAGAGAGTGCTTTTCAACATAATGCATAAACCTTTTTCTCATGGTAGTTTTACTGTGCATTTGATTCAGTTGCAGTTCAATGCTTGAGGCAGAGGAAATGAAGAACTTAAACAATGTAAACATTCTAGGAAAAGGCTCTTAGATTAATCAATATACCAAAAAAATAAGGTGGGAAGGAGGTTTTAAAGCATAGCTACTTGAAGGCGTTTAATCTTTGCAGCTCTTGGAGATGAAGTACTTGTTTCCACAAAATTTGGCTTCTGTACTAACAGTGAAACAAAAATATTGTTGTGGTTTGGGGAAGCTGGAGTCAAATGAACATTTAAGTATTCATTATGATTCTCATTTGTGCAGTATCTGAGCATCTTCTACTATATAACTTTTTAAAATGACAAAGTATTTAATTTTTCCTTAACTGGGGGATTAGTTAGATTGTACATTTCTTTGAGGCAGAAATTTGTCTTTTTGTTTTGCGTCTGTACAGCACATAATGCAGTAGGGTCGTGGGTCATGTTTAATAATATAGGCTAATATTTTTATTTTATCTTTGCTATTGCTTTTATTATAGTGCACTTATCAGTAATACCATATACCTAAGAATCTTTCTCTGCTATAAAGATAGGAAGTCGGCATGACTTTGCAAAGGTGAAGGGAAGTTCTTGTAAGAGGGACTATGCTAAGGCCTGTATTAAACATTTGACAAAATCTGGTAAAAAAAAAAAAAAAAAGGAAAGGAAAAAAATAAAATAATGTTGTAGATTTCTCTCTCCCCCCAGTTTTCATCAGAATTTCTAGCATTTTGGTCAACTCTGAGCATGACTAGTGTGGACCAGGTCTGGAATATACCCGCTGAGATGAATGGCAGTGCTCCCGTTGAGTTCATTCCATGGATCAAGATTTTGCCCCAGTTGTTTCCAGAATCTTGAACAAGCTCAAATTAAACCAGTTCCTTAAAAAGGCCATGGCTTTTCTCCAATCAAACTAACTGCTGAGTGCTCTTTAAGACCCCAGATCAGATAATTCAGTTCTTAACTATCAGCACATGCATGTGTCCCATCAAGTTTAGTGGGGCTATTCCAATTTATTATAGCTATGAGTCCAACCAGTGTGTTCTGAGCACATATATATCCATTCCTAGCCTCAAATTAAATGACTCTTGCTTTGGTTGTTTTTTTGCAGGTACAATTTGATTCAGCCTCCTGGCCCTTATTATCTAAAATAGAAAAATGTTTTTGACCCTGTTTCCACAAATATTTATATACAAGTTTAACTATACGCATGTGCACACTCCCATTTGAAGTTGGAACTTTTCAAGTGTATCAAGGTAAATACACATGCCGTAACCCTACAAATTCTTATACACATGTTTATCAAAAATGATCAGAGGTTCAGCAATTATGACATATGAGCTAAGGTTGGAGGTATATTTAGTTTAGCACAGAGAAAACTGATGGGGTGTTGGGATTTCATAACAGTCTTCAAATGCAAGGAGGGTTGTTATAAAGAGGAAGATCATCAATTGGGCTAAGTGTCTATAGGGGACAGGACAAGAATGACCTTAATGACCTTAAATGGCAACAAGGTAGATTTAAGTTAGGCATTAGGAAGAACTTTCTAAGTGTGAGGGTGGTTAAGTACTGGAACAGATTACCTGGAGGGACTGTGGAGTCTTCTGTAATTGGAAGCTTTGATGTGAAGGCTAGACAACCATTTGTCTGGGGTAGTTTAGACAGAGATGATCCTGCCATGAGCAGGAGGTTGCACTAAAAAACCTTTTATGGTCCCTTTCAGCCCTATTTTTCTATGAAGTTTATCCTATGAGTAGTCTTGTTAATTTGAAAAAGACTACCCAGAGTAGCAAAGAGAAGCATGTGCCAAAGTGTTTACAGGATCAGGTCCATGGTGATATTTCTCCTCCTCCACTGTTATTTTATCCGCAAGCCTGTTCATTGTCCATAATTGCATCTTTGAAGTAATCAGCTCTCTCAATTCTCCCTACTTCCCTTCCTGGAATTTATTTTATATACTGTACTTTGGCAAGGCCTATGGATAGCAACAAGGCTGTACTAAATCAAATGATCTTAAGAATCTGACATGAATTGACATGAGCCAAGTACTGCAGACTTAAAGCTTAAACCAGAGATGAACTGAACTGGTCTCTTTGCCAAAAAGCTTAGATTTACAAGAGTTCTTTGAAATCTCTTTCTACTTCATGTAGTTTAGGGTTTCATTTTAAAAATTTTCTGTAGTTACATAAAACAAAGGAATGTTATTAACATGCACGGGTGAATCCATATCCATAACCATGCATGGGGCTGTACTATGCAGGAGTGACTGAAATGTAGAGAGCTGAAAAAACTTACAATCAGAGGGATTTTGCATTTTTAAGTGAGCTTGAATCATTTTGCATCTCCAGCCCCTCCAAAGAATTGTTTGTTTTGCAAAAATTAGTCAAAACCGGCATTTGAAATCAGAACAGGTCAGGGGAAGCTGCACATTCAATTTATGATGCTAGACAAACCAGCCACAAAGATTTCCCATATTTTTTGTGAAATATCTTTGTGGCTGGTTTGCCACTTTATGGCACTATAAATTCTGGCAACATAAATGTAACGTGTCAGGGGCCTGATATTTTTATACTTGTACAGATTCAGTGCAAAAAGGGCATCTTATTGGACTTTGTGATGTGGCAGAGTGGGTCCTCATCAAGGCCCATGGACGATTGGTAGTTATTTAAGGAACTGCAGGGACTTATCCTCTGTAATATTCTCCCACCTTTCTCTACACACAGCACATCTGTTGAATTGGAGGAGCAGCTACACTTTCCTATAGGTAAATATTTTTACATCAAATGGGCAATGTAGATTAGTAAATTGAGCTGAAAGGCAAGCAATCTTGAATTCTTTCCCTGGCTCTGTCAGTGACTCTGTTTGTAGCCTTAGGCATGGCACTTAACCTTTCCAACCTCCTCTGTAATAGAAAATAATATATGTAAATGCCAGTGCTAATTTATGTCTTCATGAATATTGATGAATATTTTGCCTGCTTTGAAAAAAGTAATATCTTTACTACTGAGTATTATGTTGTATACATAAGAAATTGTGAGAAAAAACAAAGTAATGGTAGCTTGGAACATAAACACCCTGGTCCTGATTTTTAAACAGGCTAAGTGCATAAAATGCATGTATAATTGTGTTCCTAATTTGTGTGTACAATTCCCATGACTGCAAGTGCAAATAAAATAATCACTCTTGCAAAGAAGCACAATTAGTCATCTACACACACACACGCAAATGCAAAGAGCTAGACTAGTGGTGACTGTGCATTCAGTGGCATGCCCAAGTGGCTTGAAAATCAGACTCGAACAATCTCATAATTTTATCATCCTCCTAATCTAAACAAGGGACAGGAATTTTATGTTCCAGTTTATTAGAAGTGGAAAGCATTGGCTGCTTTTAAATGGGATATGGCAAATTACTATATCTGAACCTCAGTCACTTATTTCCAAACAGAGCACAAACAAACTATGGCTTTTCTGAATATTTTCAGATAAAATTTTGGATAGGATTAATTGCAATATTCTTTGTTCTCTAAACTTTAGAGCAGATCTGGAGGGACCTGGCAATGCGGAGAACATCTCACGATAAAAAATGTAATAACAATTTTAGAGGATGAAAAACAGCTGTACATGCTGAGAATTGAAATAAATTTAGAGTTTCTAAAATGTTTATTGGTAAATGTGAATCTTCATTGTAAATGCATGCATGCATGCATGCGTATGCATAACTTGTAAAAGTAGAGAGAGGCAAAGAGAAAATATAGTCATCACTGGACTGCATGGTGAATGACCTCAAAGTCTTTTACTATGCATGAGAGTAGTATTGTGCAAATTAAGAAACACAGCTTCTGAAATTTTAGTGATTTTTTCCAATACTGATCTGCTTCCCTCAAAATATATTTTATTAAAAACGCAGGCTAAGACACTAGTTCTGGATTGCCTTAGCTTGCAACCTTCAGGACTCCTAAAACAAAATTAGAAACAAGCAAACAAACAAAAAAAAGTAAAAGAAAAAGAAAAGTTAGCTGATTATCCACATATAGAGCCATTTTTTTTTCCCTAGTGAAAATGGTTGAGATGCCGTTGAACTTAGTGGAGCAACATCCATTCACACTGATAGAAAACATGGCCCTTGTTTTTTCTTTTTCTCTTTTTAAAAAAAATATTTTTTCAAATGCTATTTTTAACAATTCTGAAAGGGGGGAACAACTACAGCCATTTTATCACATTTTCTTCCTAACAATGCAGTACAAATGAAAAGAAACCATAATGCTGTGTAGAATAATACATTAATCATCATCAGTCGTCATTCAGTGCAGTACATTCTTTCCACACCATGCAAAATATGAATAGATACCCTCACGAGAAGGATAAATGTCTTATCTCATAGTTCACCTAACTTGGAATACATAATAGGTTGCAATGGGGTTGTATGTTATTTATCATCTCATGTATGGGGCAAGAGTCATGTGATGGATGTCTTTTGAACTATGGGAGATTTATGGAGGGTTTTACCCTGTAAGGGCTGGGAAATAAGGGGGTAAGAGGCCCATCTGCTCAGAATATTTTCATTGTGGTGACTGACTTTATTATATGTCCTTAAGAATGCAACTTAATAATATTGATAATAATAATATTGTATTTTGTTACTTATTCATGTTTTGATATTTCAGAATGCATTAATCAAATTTGAACAGTATACATTAAGTCTGGTACATGTTGACTAGAAGGAATATGCCAGATGTAATACATTACATACCTAGTCTTCACCCGTTTAGCATAAACCCAAAGGTTCTACTCCAGCAGGGTGCTGAGCTGCTTGATGCTGCTTAATCGAGCATGATGCTCAACACCCCACATGATCACTGAGAGGTGCACGTGCCTGGATCAAGCCCTTGTGAATGCATGGGATCTCCAGCAATTTTGATTTGGAAATGTGGTCATGGTATCTCATGGTTGTATGTAGTTCAGGTGGCTCATTCCACTGTTCCCTGCTTTCAGGCAGGTTCCAAAATGGACTGCCCCCCCCCCCCCAATAACATGCTGCAGCCATGTGATTCACACTATGCAGACTGGTGCATCAGCAATGAGATTTTTGGTAGCATTCAGGGAGCCCAATTGGAGAGTGTATCTCAGAAACATTTCTGAATTGGTATTTTTTCTTTATAGTTTTATTTTGTTTCTTCTTTTTCAGCAAAAGTTTACAATTTTTGGAGAATTTTTTTTTCCATTTATGGTGAAGAAAAACAACATTTTCTGACTAGCTTTAATTCGAACTATGCCCCATACCCCGCCAGGCAGCTTGTTAACCTCTCCATAACACTCTCACCACCGGTGGAGTGATTTTATAATCCAGGAAAATATAACCAAACTTCATTATCTCTTCCTCTCAATACAGCATTCCGTGTAGTTTAATGTCTAATACACTAAGAATGTAAGATAGTCCTGAACAATTTTAACCGTGATGAGCTAATCAAGTCAACAATTCAAAATGATCCCATACCTACCACACAGCTCCCAACACTTTCTGTGGATTACTGATTTCTGTAGCAATAGGAAGCTACTGTAAATCCAATATTTCACCTTTGTCAATGGAAAGGTAGAACCCTAAGACTAGGGACAGACATTCAAAAAGCCTAATCCTGAATTGATTCAATTTTTGCAGGTTAGTCTAACCTGCAGAGATTGAACTAATTTGCAAGTGGGTAGACGTTCACTTTTCACATGGAAATGCAGACATATGACTGCAGTGGCTCAGGCTAGAAGCCAGGGAGGCTAGAGCAAGCCCTCCCTTCCCTTCCACATTGCTGATCTGAAGGATGGGGGGGGGGCATGGTTAGACCCTGGCAGGACACTATGATTAGGCAAGAGTTTAAATCCCCACCCTAGCCTGCACAGTCCCCAACCAGGGTGTGCCTGGAGGGGGAGAGGGAAGCAGCCCTTGCCAGGCTTTTTCCAGCTTGCTGCTCAAGGGGCAGAGTGTTGCCAGCCCCTGGGCCCCGGCTAGCACTCAGAGGCTAAGCGGGGGTATGGAGTGCATGCATCTGTTGATGACACTGAGCTTTTCAATCTCCCTCTCCCTGCTTCTTCATACGGTCTGCAGCAAACTGGCAGGCACTCACAGGTCCCAGGCATTGCAAACCAGGTCATCTCCTCACACCACTCTCTGTCCCCTCTTGAACACTGACAGATTGTGGCCTTTGAAGCAAGCAAACCAGCAGGGAGCTTATCAGAACACAAAGCTTATTGGCCGTTCAAGAAAACAAAGCCTCTCATTAGTTCAAGCTCCTTTTTAAACAGCTTTTTCCAAGGCATTTGTAAGAAAGAAGGGAGGGACATTACCAGCTTTCCTGTTGATTAGCTCTAAAAAGCCCTACGTCTTGTCTTCCTTTGTTCCAGTGAAATTGCAGACATGAACACAGACACCACTCAGCATTAGCCAACATGGGAGTGGCATTGCCAGATGCTGGTCGGGGTCCATGGCACTGGGGTCTGTGCTGTGGGAGAGTGGGGATCCTTGCTTAAGCAGCAAGCAAGGTGAGGGTAGGGCAAGGGGAAGCTAGGCAGACTCTGCTGTGCCTGCAGTCTCTACTTCCTTCTCAGCCACCTGGAGCTCTGGCTAGGGACAAGAGGGGTGGGGCCAGCCCTGCTCTCTGGATCAGACAGCACAGCCCAGGGATGAAAAGCATGCTGGGATACTGGGGGACTCTGATTTAACTTGAACCAGGAAGGGATCTGGGCCAGAAGTTTCATAAACTAGTTTGACCTAAATCAATTAAGTCTGATACTACATTCAGCCAGGTTTATCTTGAAGCAGTTTCAACCATTTTGAAACTGGTTTATGTGCACTGAACTTATGTTTTGTTACAGGTTTAAACCAGTTTCTGATCACTTAAACGAGTTTATGTGTAACTTCTGTCGCTAGCCTAAAAGGAGAAGTGTTAAGAAGTTGCCCAGTGATAATCATTCTCCTTTTCACAACAATGCAAAGAAAAAAGGATGATAGCCAATCACTTGGCTACTTCTAAAGCCCCATTCTGAAGCCCTTGAAGAAACCTGTTGCTTCATATTTTAAAAAATGTATCTGTATATCAGCTCCATTCCTTGCATCTGTCTCATAAATATATCTCATAAGTGTGGGCACGTTTTGGTATGCAAAGACAAATACAAATATACTTTTGTTCACCACTATAATGTTCGTACCACATCCAATTTTCTGTATTTCTGAAACAATAAGTATGTGCTGTACTTATGTCATTTATTGCTATTTGTTTCTTTATGTGGGTTCCTCTCAAAGTGCTCTTCTTATAGTGTAGCTCCAGGGCATCCTTGCATACAGTTATGATACATAAAAAAACCCTGAAAAACACAATTTAAACCACAGCACCTCATCTGCTCTCACTATTTGTTTGTATTTTTCCCTCTGTTGAACATCACATTCCTTTCATTTGGCAGTTTAACATGATCCACCATCAAGAAATGTAGCGCAATGGAGGGTGAGTCATTCTGGCTAAAATGTTAGGGCCAAATCCTGCATTTCTTTCTCTTAGAAAACTCTTGTGGGATTAAGTGAGAGCTCTTCCTGAGTTGGGAACCTCACGACTCAGCCTTAAACTATGTATTCTGTCATAGGTTAGCCTTCTTAGCTAGACTGTATCTGTGTTTTGAAAGTCCCTGTCATACAGCTTGATGTCAAGCCAAATTTGACAGTCCTTCCTTAACTTCTTGTTCACTGAGGAGTAGATGCTGATACTCTGATTTACACTGAAAAGCCCTTTACTTTGCAAATATTTCCATTGGACCTAAGCCTCAGCTGAATTGGAAAGAGATCATTTTACACCAGCTGAGGATCTGGGCCATTGAGCTGGATGGGATTACTTGTGGTGTACCACTTATTGTTCAACATCAGCAAGAACATTGCTGTCCGGCTCTCTTTATTCAGGCAAACCTCCCTGTTGGTGTCAGTGAGGATCTTGCCTGAGAGATGCCTGGAGAATGGATTCATCAAGGAGCTTACACTTAGTGTTGCAATGCCTACTTTTTCGGTGCCCCGCTGCCTAGTACAATCTATGGGTTAGGCACCTAATCTAGGGGTTAGGCATCTAAGCTCCAGGTTAGCCATGCAAACTATTCAGTCAAAAATGCAGAGGAGAGTTGCAGCCTAATATCACTCCTCCAGGGACTTAGGTTCCTCCCTCCTTTTAGGATTGTACTCCTTAGACACTTCTGCTTAGGGAAGTGCCTAAGGAGCTCAGTCTCTGGCAGGGTGCAGTTTCAGGTCATGCCCAGGACCAGAAGACTCCAACTATCCCAGTAGCTCCTGCCCTTACCTCCAAGATGTTCCAGGAGCAGTAGTTCTGCCGGCTGATGTTACTGCCTCAGCAGCTGGCAACAGATTGCTGCCTCTGCCTGGCTTTCCTAAGTTTGAAAATGGCCACCTTAATCAAGCACCTGCCAGCTACCTGCCTCTAGCCCTTAACGTGGCAGGCATCCAAAGGTTCACTACCACAATGCCACATTTACTCTGTTAATCTGAGTGAATACAAGTGGCTGGGGAGTGGGGGGCGGAAGTTGGCATTGTGGTTAGGAGGCAGTATATACATGCCCTAAACCTGTTGTGGCCCACGCAAGAGCTCTAAAATTGAGCTGCTTATTAAAGGGAAGGCAATAGCATCACTTTCTAATCTCTGAATTTGGAGTATGGTCTCATGGGCATTCTCAGAACACAACTTCCGAATCAGGCACAGGAAGCAGATTTGTCTGAAAAATGCTTTGTAGGTGAATCCTGCTGTAGCGTAGGTGTCTCGCTGCTCAGCATTGTCAGGACTTAGACGGTGCTGTTTCTGCTCACTAGCAGAAATTTAGTGCCTTGAGAATTGTGTTGGTGGAAATGCAGGGAACCAAGGCACTTCTAGGCTAGGGACAGAAATTAAACATAAACTGGTGTAAATGATTGGAAACCAGTTCAAATCTGTAATACAACAGAAGTTCAATGCACATAAACTGCTTTCAAAATGGCTAAAACCAGTTTCAGATAAACTTGGGTGGATGTAGAATCAGACAAAACTGATTTTGGTTAGCTCGGTTTATTGAATTTTGGTCCCAGACCCCTTCAGATTCAAATTAACTCACAGTCCCTCGGCACCCCAAGATGCTTTGTAACTCCCCTGTGACCCACTCCCTTTGTGTGTGGGGGGATAGCCTTGGCCCAAGCTGTCTGCTCCAGCTCAGCAGGGAGGTGTGCTCTAGCTTCCTCTGGCTTCTGGCCTGGGCCACTGGAGGCATATGGCTGCATTTCCAGAATCAAAAGTGAATGTCTGTCCACTTGCTTATCAGTTCAATCTATGCAGCTTAGATAACCTGCAAAGATTGAATCGATTCAACCTCGAACTTTTTGACTATCTGTACTTAGGTGGTAGCTGAGCAAGGGATTTTGAGGTTTTACATGTTGAAATTAGGCACTCAAAGTGGCAGCTAGAATTATAAAGTGACTTGGACACCTAGTCCTTCAGGATTTCATCTTTGTATATATTTTTAAATTCCTTTTGTAGCTGATCTCCAGTGCTTTTTTTTTCTGTTCCTTATGCTGCAACAGTCATACATCAGGTTGTACTAACTCCCTAGTGGCTTGCAGAGAACAATAACACAGGTGAAAAAATATGTCCACTCATATATCTTAGCTGTTTGACTTACTTCTATATCTTTCTGGCATATACCTTTACCTGTTACTTTATTTACATATTAATGTGCAATTATTTGCTGATCCACATATTTAACAGGACACAGAAACCAGGGAATAATTTGTGGAGAGCAGAAATAGATCATTTTGATTTACTCTTTAACATTTAAATGTTTTTAGGTCAGACCTCTGAGAGAAAATAATTCACAACTGGATATATAGCTCCTACAGACTGTACATTTATTGCCAACAAGTACAACACAGATTGTTTTTTACGCGCCTGCTTTTTATTGCTTATGTTAGATGCTGTTGCAGGATAGTTCACATAAACATTTATATAGGGTTTAGAAAACAGTTGTTACTGAGGAAGAAGCTTTTTCTGTTTACACAAATTCAGAACAAAGACACGGTGCTGGAGCTTCCTGTAATTGACATGTGGGCGTGTTTTTTCAAGTCGCTGACTGGAAGAAGTGTGTGTCTGAGATTTATTCCTGACAGGACTTAAATTACTCGTAGCCTGACACATTTGTGAACAATTACTAGACACTGAGGTGTTTAAAGTAATGGGTACTGTTTGCTCGAGGGATGGGGAAGTTTCAAAACCATTAAAACAAAACAATTTTCCATTTGATTAGTAAATGCAAATGCATACACTATTTTACTAGAAGACACGTGTGCACTTGACTCCTTTAAGTAAATTTTTCTCCTCATTCAGGTGGTTAAAAATTCCCTTGATTGCATTAATAGCAAGGTAGTATGCATGCTGTATAACTGCTCGTCATTCAAGACTGCAATCTGTTATTATAATATGATGCGTATGAGCTGGTTATGTACCAAAAGGTGAATCAACTAGAAATGTCCTACTTAAGAGAAAAGCTTTATTTTGGTTGTCCTAAAGAAGAAAAAAATAAATACAAATGAAAGAGGCTCGGGTTTTCATCCTCATTCATTTTCTATTTTGATTTAGGAATGTAGAATGATCTAAAGATTATCAGCCCATTTGTTTAAATTTAACATGCAGCAAATACCTAAGGACAATAAACTGTGTTTTGTTATTTGATTAATTTAACACACTTATTTATTTATTTGTAACTCTTCAGGGGAAATGTTACATTTATGTGCTGCTTATACATTCACTGTTCATACACACCAACTCCTTCCAATTTTTTAGACCTGATTCTGGGAAGTGTACACCCTACTATAACCTTTTTGGCTGACTTATCATGGACAAAAAAAACTTTGTATCATCACTTCAGAGATTTCTGCCATAGGGGAATGTATTATTGTCCTTGATTGCCAAGAGATTTTTTTTTACGAAGCATTCCGAATGCACAATGAAACGAGTGTACATGCTTTTACCCATTTTCCCTCATTAATCATGATCTGTTGTTGTACAGCTACTGTCTCTGCAATTCATGTTGTTCTGCTGTTCTGTGATGAAAGTGAATAAACATATTAGAACTACACACATCTACTAATAGTCAAAAATAAAAGCTGTAGATGGTGAACATAAATCACTATTTTTAGATTAAGCTAGTAAGCCAGTTCCGTTGCTGTCCTAATGGCTGGAAGCTAGATCGTTGCTCCTTACCGAGCCCGTAAAATGTTATACATGGCTTTCAAGCTACATGGGGTTGCATAGAGATGTGCAAGAAATGTATTTGATAAGAATAGCTTAGGGTTCAAGCCTCTGAGATATCTCACCCTAAATATTGCCAATCACAAGTGTTTAGAAGTCAAGAGTCAGGCCCCAAAGTGCACGACATTGGATTAAGTATAAGTTTGAGGTTGATTTTTATTAGCCATGAATCTTTGAGGTGTGCTCAGTTCATGTTTTCACTTTATCTGTGTAACCAAGAAGGCTAGAAACTCACTTAAAAAACCCAAACCTGAGAACCCTGTCTGATCACAGGGCTCCTTTTGTGCTCTTTTGGGGTGGAGTGAAAACACCCCAGTGAAGACCCACGTCAGCATTTCCCCATATAAACTGACTATCTATTTTATCTCAGGATTTGAGGAACATTTAGAATGGTCAGATTTGCTTATTTGACCCTACTTGCCCTCCCTGGACCTCCCAGATATGGTACCCATTCATCCCTGGCTTCAGAGAAGCTGAACTGACCAGTACCATGCTGGTTCCCCTACCTTGAAGTGTACCAGGCCTTCCTTCACCACTGTTGTCAGTACAGTCATCTTCACCTACTAAGATTTACTGACAAAGACAAATATACTTTGGTATAAGACTTACTGACTATCATGGTATACTAAACTCTTCCAAACACTTAATACCATGCCAGGTACCATAAACTCAGAGACAAACCCTCTCAAGCACTCACAGACCTGAATAACAGGTGGTAAACATTTCTGAGAGATGAAAGAAAGGGAAGGTTGTAAATATCATAATGAAATGGTTTATATCATAATGAAATGGTTTATATCATTATGAAATGGTTTAGGGTGTTATACAGAAATAAGGTCTGGAACGGGCTCCCAAGGGAGGTGGTGCTCTCCCCTACCCTGGGGGTCTTCAAGAGGAGGTTAGATGAGCATCTAGCTGGGGTCATCTAGGCCCAGCACTCTTTCCTGCTTATGCAGGGGATCAGACTCGATGATCTATTGAGGTCCCTTCCGACCCTAACATCTATGAATCTATAAGAAATCCTCCTTCCAACCTTGGAGGGGTGTTCAACAATGGGATACCAGAGTAACCTTGGGTCTAGTAAATGCGATGCATATTCTAGTCCAAACCTTCATGTAGGTGCAAATGTGCAGAGGCCTGTAGGTCTAGAGCTCAGCTCTACCATCTCTATTCTCATTGGTCCTTCCGCACTGTCCTCCTGTCATCCAGCCATAGCATCAGACCTCCTTCCAGGCCATTATGCCTGTATCCTGCTGCAACTGCTGCTAGTACTATGAATATCACAGCTGTGACCTTTTCTCAGCAATAGCCTAATTCCCAGCTCGTCTCTGTTTCTCACCTGGCCTCCTATCCTGCTGCTGTTGCTTCTGCTGGAATCCAAATGAGAGCTCCCTGCCAGCTGGCTTATGACCCTTTAAGTCACTCCTGGGGAGAGGAAGAAAATTTGTGAATCTGCTGTTCAGTAGATTCATCATATTAGCTTTTGCATCTGACAGTGCTTCTGCTTAGTGAATATGCAAGCACTCTGTTAAAGCAGAGAGAGTGGGACTGCTTTTTTTGAATTCCTTTGCAAACCCAACATTGCTATTTCCGTTTTTACACCTGTGAATAATCATTGACGCAAAGCCTTGGTTACAGTTAGCAACAATGATGAAAATCCTTGGGTCTTGCTGATGGGATTTTCAAAAGCTCTGTGCATTGTTGCATGAGGCCAATACTGAATGTTTCTGAAAAGTCCATCCCAAATTATAGAGTGCCATTCCCATATCAGATATTTAAACCATCACTCACTCTTCATTCAAGTTTCTCTTGAAAATTTTCTAATTTCTACAAGGAGTGAATTTTAATCCCCACTTCCTATTTTCCTATAATGTCCCTTTTGATACATCAACATATTTGACACTTTATAGTCTGTTGGTAGCACCAAAGATTAAAAATTAAACAAATACACAAAAAACCCGACAAATTTCACAGGCCATGTCCCATCCTAAGGAAAATTCAAGAGTATTAGCAAGAGGAAAGAATCATTGTTGGGTATCAAATCCCAATGCGAATCACGTTCTTTGTAATTTTACTTTTCTCTTCACTTAGGGAAAAAATTAATTAGGCCTGTTTGAAACTTTGTGTCTTTTTAAAATGGATACAGGGTGGTGCCTTTCCTGCTACACATTAACCGTGTGCTGTTTTGCTCACATGTTAATAAATTTTTCTCATTTGTGAGAGTCACTGAATAGAGCATGTGAATTGTTTTACCCAGTAGGTGGTGGAGCAATAATGAAGTATTGTGATTAAGTAGTGTTGGAACCTCTTATCTTCTTCACTGAGTGGGAGGCACCATTAGTAGTAAAAGTAATTACCTGTGTAGAACATGTTGATTGCATTGAGTATCTACTATATGATACGAAGAGAGTCTTCTAAACTTTAGGGGTTTTAAGAGATCTTCATTTGCTACTAATTTCACATTTTAAGCAATAGCGCGCGTTGTTTTTCTAAATATTCTGTCGGTATCTAAATTACAAATAAACTTAGCAAAGAGCTTTTTTCTCCCGCCAAATTTCTCTTCTCGTTACTGATTGTTTTGTAAAAAAGAAAAATGGAACATCTGAAAATCATACAGTACAAATGGAATGATAACGTCAGCATAAACTAGAAATGAAAACAAGCTATAAAGTTGTCATCAAGTTAGCAACACAGATCCTAACTTTCCTATAGTGCTGAGATGATCTTGTGCAGTCAGATTTTGATGTCCTTTTTTAGACCACGGAGTATATTGCCTTTTGGGTCAAGGAAAATGAAGAAGGTACTATTGATGTGAGTTAGCAACTCATGATCTAGCTCACAGTGGTGTGAAAGCAGAAGAAACAGGGGTGTTAGTAAGGACTGTGTCTAGAAACTTCAGCCTCTTTTCTCCTGAACTTAAAGAAAATTGTTTTACATGTGGGCAGATAATAAGCTAAGCCATTTAAGGGAGACATTCTTATTTGCAGTGAGCTATGCAAGTATGATATGATCCATCCTGAGTTCCTGCTTACCCATCTGAATAGCGTTTTAAAACAAGCTATTGCCGTATGTGTTAAGGCATCATGGCAAAAAGCACACACTGAATACTAGACTTATAGGTGTGTACCCTTTGGTATCTCAAAGTGTATCTTGAAGCTCATGTGGTAGAGAACTGTATTTATGATTTTGATTATTTTGAATTCAGTTTTCAGTGATGGTATTGTTGTATATGTATATACAACATCCAGGGCTTATTTTGGGCATGGCCCAAGTCTGATGAAGTCAATGGAAAGGTCACCATTGATTATGGAAGATTTTGGGTCATACTTTATATTAAGGTTCAGGGTCTGGGTCTAATGCTTTGTCTAGCATTCAATGTACACTCTATCACTACAGAATAGTGCATCTCTAACTTTGTTATAACCTAAAAATACAAGTTTGGGGTAATACTATTGTGAGTATATAAAGTCAAACATTTTTGCTCCACTCAGGAGCAGAGAGCAGGCCATGAAAAGGGGTGCATTTTTCTCTCTTTTGCTTATTTAAAGACATTTCCATAGACTGTTCCTGCTGGTTTTCGAAGGATATTAGATTGTATTGATTCGGTGATTGACCTGGACTTTAATGAATGTAACAACCTGCATTGATTGGCTGCTTAGTTCTCTACCATATTCAAAATAGACAGCGACGTGTCATACAATGACAGGAAAGGTAGATCTTAGTGATGTTATCAACAGGTTGTCTAATTTTAGTTTCTTTTTGTATCCTTGTTGATTGCCCCAGCATGAATAAACCTAAGAGCATATATTGAAAACAAAGGAAGATTTTCCCGCAAAATAATGTTGATCTATTGTTTTGTAATATTTCAGAATTACAGCCAGCCGGCTTTTCCTTATAAGATATCTACCTGTCTTCCTTTTTCATTTTAATTTTCCTCTGTAGACTTTATTTTTATTTTATTTAACAGTAGGATTCTGAGCAAATGCAATTGCGGCCATTAGCAAAAAGTTGAAGGTAGAGGGCTAAGTATAAGCAGTGAAAAAGCCTGAGGCTGAATCAATTCAGGCTTTGCAGGTTAGTTTAAACTGCAGAGATTAAACTGAGAAACAACTGGACACACATTTACTTTTGATTCAGGAAATGCAACTACATGCCTGCAGTGCCTTAGAAGCCAGGGGCGGGGGGTGTGCTAGAGCAAAGCTCTCTATCATCTGCTGTGTGTTTACTTCCTCTTCCAGTTGTCCCTGAGGTCTCTGGGATTTGCAGCCCACAATTACAGCAGCAAGACTCTGCAGGGTTGCTCATCACTTCCTTTTCCTGCTTCCAGGTGCCTCTGAGATTTGTAGTTCACAGTTGCAGCCAGCAGTAAATTTTTAGCAGGGCAGGGCAGGAGAGCTCTCTACTCAGGGGAAGGTGGGTTTAACCCCCTTCCCTGGCCTCAGACCCCAGACAGTCCCTGCCCCTGCACCCCCCCCCCCCCCCCCGCTGGAGCAGACAGCCCTTCTTTGCTGGAGCAAACAGCCCAGCCCAGGGCTGGAAAGCATGCTGAGATGCTGGGGGACTGTGATTTAACTTGAACCAGGAAGGGGGCTAGGACAGAAATTTCATAAATCCGTTTGACCCAAATCAGTTAAGTCTGATACTACATTCAACCAGGTTTATCTTAAACCAGTTTCAGCTATTTAGAAACTGGTTTATGTGCACTGAACTTCTGTTCTGTTACAGGTTTAAACCAGTTTCTGATGACTTATGTTAACTTCTGTCCCTAGCCCAGGGGGTTGTAAGGTGCTGTGGCCGCAGCTGTTAATATCTGGTGTAAACAATCGCATGCAAAATTACTTCATGATTTTGTGACTACAAGAGAGATCCTGACAATGACTCAAGCTATGTGAAATTTGGCAGATTTCCTTTACAAAAGTCACTACAATTTTTTTCTTAAGGCTCAGGCTCCATAGGTTTGCAATTATCTTGATTAAAAAGCTTAAAGCAAAGTTCAGTCAAAAACAGTGTGTTCTACCTGGTTTCAAGAGGGGCCAAGCAAAACTGCTTGTTTTGCATGGATTTAACTTGAAAATATAAACTTACCTGGGTTTGATCAAACCTGTGTATATTTGCTTATAGCTGTTTTGAGGTCAGGACACTTAGATGATTTTTAGAAAATCCAGATCTCATTTTCTAATTTAATTAAACCAAAGGTTAGACATGCCTTCTATGATATGGGTTGTGTTGCAATCAATTCCCACAGGTGTAATGATAAAAAAAAAATCCAAATGAATATTTGTTATATTCATTATAATATTCAATATTAAACCCAGGAAGTTTATAGCAATTAAATTCCTTCAAAGACACCAGGTAGATTACGTACAGTTCTTTTAACATGAAAATGGTCAAAAAGGGTTTTACTTTACTCTTAGTAAGAACATAAACAGAATAAATAATGGTGTGGTAGGACTGGTTGAACATTTCTTTTCTAAGACACAGCACAATGCTTATTTAAGGGTAGCTTTGAGCCTACATTTTGCAGGATGCTTTTTTCCCCAGCTGTATTTCTGGTAATAGATTATTAAAATATCTGTAACTAACTGAGTGGAAGTAAAAAACTGGAAAATATATCTAGGAAGAGGTTCCTGTAACTTGTAATTGAGTGGTTAGATATATTTGTATTAAATATCTATATCATTAACCTTATTAATAGCAAAATCTATATCATTATTAGCAGCAAATAGCTGTATTGTAGAAGGTCCCCATGTGCTAGAAGCTGTACAGTTATAGCGTACTGGAGCGGGGATTGTCTTTTTTCCTAACACATGCAAAAATTACAGATATATATTACACACAATAAAATTTTAACTCTGTGGAAATTGAGCACCATAACTTGTATCTAGAAAAATGTGCACACTTTTCAGATGCAATATTGACAGATACTAGATTTTAGAAAAATATTTCACCTAAACTGCAGTTTGCAAAACTAATAGTTTGTAGTGAAATGTGTGTACTGTCTATACTGGTCCTTGGCAGATTGACAGTGCATGCAAATATTGCACACACTAGTAATAGGCCAGGAGTTTCAATATAACAAAGTAATATAAAATCTGACAGAGGTTTGAAAGCTATGCAGGCATGTGTGTGCCTAGTTAGCACCAACAAAAGCAGCGCAGTACGCCTTCTAGGAATAGAATCCAAATTCCAAATCTCGATTCACATCTTTTGTTTTCTTAGACGCACAGAAATACAACTTCCAGCAAAAACATATACAGGAGGCAGGGAAAATGAAATGAGCTGTTTCAGTCTTGATGAGTTTGTTTAAAAATACAATTCAAGCCGTATTTTTGGCATTGAAAGTGTTATGTGGGTTTGCAGTCCTTTCTGGAATATGGAAGCGTGTCACAACCGATATTGTTCTCGATAAAACCAGTAACACCATGTTTAAAAAAGAGAAAAGAAGCAGGCTGTAATCTCTGGACTCTGTAATTAAGTTTGCAAAAGAAAATGTGTAATATGTGATGAAAAAAAACCAATTTTTTTTTTCCAAAGTGGAAAAAAAAATCAGTGACTTGAAGGGATAGAAACTGTTAGTGTGATAGAAAATTAAATTACTTTAAAGAATATTTGAAAAGAAAGAGAACAGAAACCTAGTTAGGGAAAACATTTTTGATATTTAAATTCTTTCAAAGTTCATAAGCCAAAAGCTAGGGCTCATCAGCCACACTTTGCTATACTTTTAAAGAGGGGTTGTCTCCTGGTCACGAAACTGGAATACAATTTGGGATTTCTATGTTTATTTCTTGGCTTTGCCACAAACTTCCTGTGTGACCTTCAGCAAG
Organism: Alligator mississippiensis; assembly: GCF_030867095.1. Taxonomy (NCBI): domain Eukaryota; kingdom Metazoa; phylum Chordata; order Crocodylia; family Alligatoridae; genus Alligator; species Alligator mississippiensis. The sequence continues at coordinate 11,466,791 of NC_081832.1, read as the reverse complement.
TCACGTAAGGTGAGAATCTGATGCCTTTATTCCCATTGTGCGGTATCTCTTGAGGGATCCATTTGAATGTAAATGCAGAGTAATGTACTATTTAGCATTAGCAAAGCATTGCAATTTGGTATTTCATCTCTCTATGAAATGAGGATAATATTTCCTTTCTCCAACCCTTTGTCCATGATGTCTATTAAGTTTGTAAACTCTTTGAGGCAAGGATTGTCTCTGACTTGTGTTTGTACAGCGTGTAGCATGATCTCAGCAGGGGCCTCTGGGCAGTATTGTAGTAGTGGTGGTAGTAGCAGTAATAATAATATTAATAAGAATCCATGGCTTTTTAAAATGTCTTCTATCCCACAGGGAATGTTCTGCCTGGCAGGGGAACTTTACTGAATAACACAAAGTACTTGTAAAAAATGACACTCTGTTTCTACAGGACACGGCGTTTTAAAGGACCAGGATTGTAATTGATTATAGCCATTTGCCAGATCCACAATGAATGGTTATAAGACCAGTACAGATTAAATAACAGAGCTATATATGTGCCCTTACTTGTGTTGTGCACTACTGCATATCACAGACTTGTGTTGTACACTACTGCACATCACAGATACTCAGCCCTTAATAACATGTGTCTACCACTAGGGTGTAAAAAGGCAATCATTAAAAGCATTACCAATAATGTGGAAATGCTTACAATCACACCCACCTACATTTTGAGAAAATTACTGGTAATCTGATTAAGAGAGAATATTCTATTTGTAGTATATTTATATTGTAGTACGCTGTCCCTTTGACGATTTTTGCTTCAGAAGGGTTGCAGTGTCACATAATAGCTCTTCCCAGGATGCAGAATACCTTTCTACCTTAGGCAATTAGATGGTCCCTGTTCTCATCGTATCTGTGCTTCTTCTAGTTTGTAAAGTACGGCTCCTCAATCACTGTCCTGAGTACCATTTTACAGGCAGGGAAAGCATTCTCCATAGTGTTTAGACATCCAGATCAGGTTGGTTTTAGTGGGAGTTAGACATTTAATTCTTGGGTCACTCCAGACCTATGGCACTTAGGAAATCAATAGCAGCTGGAGTACTTGTGCTCCTAACTTGCATTCTAACTACTAGATCATCCTACCTCTCCCTTTCTGTTTTCATGGGGGAAGCCCCTTTTAGGGCAGACTGCTCCACTAACCATATTATTTATGCTACCATATTTACTCAAAGCCAAGACAAGATTTTTTTCCTCTTGGAATCAACCCTTCATCTTGGAATCGACTATAATATGGGGAGGGGGGAAGGATGGGTGCATGTGGCTGCTGTAGCTCCAGCTCCAGCCCTGACTCGGGGTCAGACCTGCAGCCACTGCTCTTGTCCCCACTGCCCCTCACTGCCTCTTCCTCCTCTACCATCACCTCTGCCCCCCAACCAGGCTGCCCTACTATCTGCCCCGCTGCTTGCCACACTGCAGCAGTGGGGGCAGGGGGATGGGGACGAGGGAGGCAAATTTAAGACAACTCTTTAATAATTAGATTCTATACCTGGAAAATTATAACAAATGTATAAATTGCCCATGTATAACTCTAATTACTGGGGGCTATGTTAAAGTCAAAATAATCTTGGATTCAGATAAATATTGTATTAAGAGGGTGACAGAAAATGTAGAAAGGCAGAGTACAATTATTGTAATAGATTTTTGGCTGGTTTGCTGGATTTTACACCCTCTCTCTCATGTGGCAGAGATATGGAGTCAACAAACACATGGAAGCAAAGTGCATGATTCCAATTTATATTCAGGAACCTAAAAGTTGTGAAATATGCTAAGAACAAACTGTTGTGAGAAAATAAGTGCCAGCCTTCCTGCAAATTTTATATCTGATTCTGCAAGCCTGGGAAGTCTTCAAGGCTGTTCCTGACTTGGCTGCCAGTTTATGTGGGAGGGAAACAGCCATTTTGCTGGAGTGAAAGAGGCTTAAAAAGTCCCATGGTGAGAACTATTTCTTGTTCCGCATGAAATGAGTTTAATGGACCAAAGGTTGACATCTGACTCCACTGGCTTCAGTTGGGGAGTATACATGCGTGCACATTTTGGATACTTATTATTTATTATTTTACAGTTGTCAGCTGGGCTGCGTTTCTGGTCTACGTACTGAAGCGCTATCTGGCCAAGACAAATTATTGTTCCCATTTTATAGACAGGGCCAGTAAGGCATGTCTAAAGGAACCAGTGAAACATAATGGGAAAGAACTGTGCACCACTAACCTAACCTTGCCTCATTAAATAGGGTGTATATTTCTTGCACAGCAAAGGCTGATTTTTTTAGAAGAGCCAGGTATACCACAGCTGGAAACGCTGCAGCTGCCATTTATGAATCTAATAACTCTTTTGAAAATTCAAATCACTTTAGCTATACGAAGTTGCGGAGTTTCAGAAATGATCTACATCTGACACCTTCCATTGAGAACAGTGGGAGCTGCTGGACACTTTTGAAAACCTGCCTGCTTTGTCAAGGTGCCTAAATGGGAGCGGACTCTTCTGAAAATCTGGTCTGAAAGGTCTTTTTTTATAGTACAGCTTCTATTTTTCCAGACACAATTTAGCACACAGTTAATTAAGGATGGAGCCAAGTGGTTAGACTCTAAATACTAGGGCTTTTTTTTGCTTGTAACAACAGAGGCTGCTTTTAAAAATCTTATCCTATATGTATGTGTGTGTGTGTGTGTGTGTGTGTGTGTGTGGGCATGAGCATGTTTTATTTAGGGAAAAATACAGACTCCCAGGTTTCATGGTACTCTATTTCTGATAGTGCCACAAATAAAGTTGTTGTTCAGCAAGATTGTGGCTGTGGACTTGCATCAAATTTCAAGTGAAACACCATATTTTATTTCCAAGTGCCAGATTTTACATTCAATAGCCTACAGGGGCATTCAGATCATTGCTGTGAGAACTGCTGTGCCACTTTCTTTCGGGATTGATAATGCAGCGTTTCAAAATCATAGCGAAAAATGAGGCTCTCCTATTAGAATGGTTGGAAATTAAAATTTTGGTGCAAAAAGGTTTCTAATCAAGTCCCAAGATATCAGGCTTACTTTATAGCCAGTGTTTCATGCTAATAAGGTTTTAGATTTAGAAAATCTCAGAAGTAACTGTAAACGATCCCACATAAGACATCGAGCGAAATAAAAGATACTCAAAGATACCTTTGCTTGACATCTCTGGAACTGGACAAGAGGATGTGAGAATTTGGGACAAACTCCTCTTCCAGCTGTTCGACTCGTTCCCAGGGGAGGTGAAAGGCCCAGTCCTCACACTTAGTGTGAGCATAAGTATCCGTGTGACTACTCCAGTGGTTGAAGTTATGTATGTATAAAGCATTTTTAGCATTGGAACTATACTGGGAAAGAGAAATTTGAGAGAGACAAAGTCCCTTCAAATGAAATGATAACATTCCCATAGCATATTTCATGAGTAAATGCTCACTATTTTCATGGGTTTTTGCTTGTAGCCATGTTGGTCTAAGGAAATAGGGAGGCAAGATTCTTTGGGTAGATGTGATATCTTTTATTAGACCAACTGAGTACTTGGAAAACAAGTTCTGTGCAAGCTTTCGGACACAATCGCCCTTCTTCAGGCATAGGAAGTCTCTGCTGTTCTGAGATTCCAAGGAAACGCTATTTTCATAGAGTTTTGACTTTTAGCCATGAATCACAGATTATAACCACAAAGCAGCCAGCTTTCTCCTTAAGTCTACTAATTGTTGACATTGAATCTGTATGTTAGAGCCTGGAAATGTTTGTTACCAGCCTGTCTGTCCCCTGATACAGCTTTAAAAACAAGACGTGCCCTAAGGGACTAAAGTTAGGGGTTGTAAAAAAATAATAATAATATTCCTAGTAGGAGGTAAGTATTCTATTTCAATAGCTGCTTAATCAGCTTTTGTATTATGTTATTAGTTCTATATTGCATCCATGTAAGAAATGTCAAAAGCAGTTCCACAGTAGCAATTACTATATTGTAGTTTCTACCCTACTTTAATAGTGGCATCCTGTAAGGGTTAAGGCCTTATTGTGATGGGCACTATACAAACACAGTGAAAGAGACATCTCTGCCCCAAAGTATTTATAATTTAAGTCACTGATCCTGCCCATGAGAAGAGTGTGTCATTGAAGTCAGTGCAACTTAGTGCAGGTGTAGCAATGGCATTTGTATAGGCATGGCACCCTAGACAGGGCTTGATGGGGACAGAAGTCAGAGGGACTAACAAACAACTGGAAGGAATTTAGAGAATGGGATGGAATAAGTCCCATTGAACTAAGTCCCACTGCAAGTGCCTACATGTGTGCTTTAATGTGAAGTATCCTATTTTACTGCATATTAAAGCGTCACGACAAAAACTGTGCTGATATGCTAATTTACAGTAAAATTATGCTACTGTGCATTAAGTGTCACTAAAAAAGCATGCACTTTCAATACTGCACATTAGGACAGCCCAACATGCATTTAGTTAGTACCCCAAAGTATGTATACACATGTTTTGGGAGTAGTGGGGGGGGAGAGGGATGGGACACCAGCCTAAAGTGGTGTTGAGAGCTGGTCTAATGGTGTTAAAGCACCTGGAGTGTCTTGTGTATCAGTGTCCCCATGCTTCAAAATGGTGGTGCAAGCACTTTATATAAAGCTTGTTGAACGAGGTTTAGATCAAGCACCCTGCTGCCATTTGAAGTGTGGGGACACTAATATACAAGATACAGGAGTCTGCTGGAGTGCAGTAATTGCCATGCTCGACCAGACTCAATTAATCCGATGGAATTACAGTGCATCGGAGCAGCCTCCCTGCTTGTGTACTAAATTTAATGCACAGTAGCAAAAGCATACTAATGGACATGCAGACTCACCCACTGAAGGCAAAACTTGCATGGATTTCAGTGATGCAGGATGAGGCCCATAGAGCATTTTTACACGTGCTCTGGAATGTGGTGCTAGGCACTTTAGTTAGTGACCTGTGCTAATTAAAAGAACCTGTGTGTCATGTGTATCAGCATCTCCGCACATCCCAGTGCTAAAAAAAATGGCAGCAGGGTGCTTTGAACTAAATTTTATCAAATGTCTTTTATTTCAAAGCACCCCACCACCATTTTTTCAGCGTGGGGATGCATGGGGACGCTAATACATGTGATGCAGAAGGCTGCCAGAGTAAAGTACATTTCCATGCTCCAGCTGACTCAATCTAGTCTGCTCCAATGCACTGGATTTCCAGTGCATCAGAGCAGGCTCCCTGCACATCTGTAGATGCCCATAGAGACTAACTGTGTCCCCAGTTAGATAGTTTCAAGTCTCTTAAACAAATGAATTGCATAATATAAATAAATAAATTAGATCTCAGCAATGCCTCCCAGTACTCCACTTAGCCATTTTCAAGTGGCATTTTCTTCAAGGCATCACAGAGTATTAGGCAGGCAAACACATACCTTTGTGTAATTTACATCAGTTTTGCATACTGAAGTAAATTAAACTGGATTTAGGAATGGACAGATGTGCACCTATTCCAGAATAGCTCAACACACAATTCCAGAGTAGCTGGACACCTGGGCTAGGGACAGACATTACACATAAACCAGTGTAAGTGTAGATAAACCTGGTTGAATGTAGTATCAGACTTCACTGATTTGGGTGGGTCAAACTGGTTTATGCAATGTCTGTCCCAGACCGCTTGCTGGTTTAAGATAAGCCAGACTCCCCCAGCATCCCAGCATGCTGTCTGGGCTGGGCAGGGCTCTCTGCTCCACAGCAGGGCTGGCCCCTCCCCTCTGCTCCCTGGCTGTAGCTCTGGCAGAGACTTGCAGGCATAGAGCGTCTGCTTGGCTTCTCCCTGCTAAGCAGGGATTATTCCTCCCTCCCCTCTGCCTTACACAGACCCCTCAGCATTAGCTAGCAGACTACATGCTGGCTATAGTCCATGTTGTGGGAGACAACAAAGGCAGACAGGCTTTTTGGAATTAATCAATGGTTAGCTTATTGTCCTTCTTTGGAAAATCTGGTTAAGAAGAACTTGGAGAAAAGCATTGTTTTCTTAATGGGTTGATAAACACTGAGTTAGGGGTGATAAATATTCCCTGCTGGGCTGCTTGGGGGCAGGAATTAATCAGAGCATCCTGCTGGGGCCTGGCCATGCCCTCTTTCAGCTCAGCATTATGGAAAGGAAGGGAGGGCTGTTCTAGTGCCCCCCGGCTTCTAGCCTGAGCCACTGCAGTCATATGCCTGCATTTTTTGAATGAAAAGCGAATGTCTATCAACCTCCAAATTGGTTCAAGCTTTACGGTTAGACTAACCTACAAAGATTGAATCAATTCAGGCTCAGGCTTTTTAAATGTCTGTCCCTAGCCCTAGTGTAGACAAGTGCAGCCTAAGTTGTGTAACTTGCACTGATTGTTTCAGGGGAATTCTGCACTGGTTTAGGCAGGTTTAGAGGTTTGTATTGTCTGTCCTGAAGCTCATGTAAACTAATAGAATTTTTGTGTTCAAAAAGCTTTGATTCAGGCCCCATTTGTTAATCATGTGGGAGTCTGCAGGATTGGGCCCTGCTGTGTTATTGGCAGCTTTCCTTTTTTTACTGCATTGACAATAGAGATGCTGCTATTGCTCTTGCAGAGGTTATTGTGTACCATACTAACAGGTGTGTGCTTCCCCTGACTGTGCTTGCATTTCCAAAGCCACGGTGGCATTTATTTCCAGGATGTCTCACTACTCTGTGACTTGCTATAAGAAAGCACTAAAGGATGGCCATTTTCCATCTTATGAAACAGAACCTTGCTAATGTAAATCCAGATTGCTCTACAGTGAATCTTGCCATATTTATCTGGTTGAGTCCATAAATCTCCGTGGCATTTTCTTTCTAGCTTTGCATGCAGCCGTACTGAGATTCTGACATGAACATCTGTATCATGAATGTCATTATAAAAGGTGTCAAAATAAAACAAAAAAAGCCCTCATGAGTACAGTCTCTCTGGCCTTCTTGGACTTTCTGAAGTATAGGAAACCTTTGCATCTTTGCTTCCCAGAGAATAGGGCTTGCCGCCTCCTGGCAAACCCTTTGGGCCCTGACCACTAAAAGGAAGAACAAAGGAGCAGCAGTTAGACAGACACTATCCCAACTCCTTTCCTCAGTGCTGATAGAGCTGGCTGGCTGCAAAGGGGGGCTGCTCTGTACCCATTTAAAGAGCTGGGTTTTTTTTTTCCTTACTGTTATTTATGTTACTGTAGGATTTAGATGCCCTATCTAAGATGAAAGCTATGTTATGTTAGGTACTGCGCATTGCTGCAAAGAAGTCATAAGCTAGATAAAAAAGATACATAATGGAGGGGTTATTTTCCATCAGGGCAGCTGAGGAACTGAAACAAAGAGATGAAGTAACTCATCTAAGGTCAGCCAGGAAGTCTGGGACAAAGTGAAGAAGTGAACCTGCATCTCCTCAGGCCCCATCTATTGCCTTATGCCAGGGGTACTCAACCCCTTTGCCCATAGGCCAGATCCAGCCTGCAGAGTGGTGTTATCCAGCCAGCAGGGCCCCCCATGGGTCTGAAAAATTGGCAGTGGAGGAGCAGTGGCAATGTTAATTGATGCTCTCCAGCTACTGAATTTCCAGACCTGTGCAAAGAGATAGCATGCCCCTACATGCTAGATCTGGCCCATGGGACAGGGCTGGTATGAGGGCCAGTCCAGACCCACAGACTGGTCCCGTGCCAGTCATCCAGCCCGCAGGGCTGAAAGGTTGAGTACCACTGCCTCCTGCACAAAATCTTCCACCTCAATGTCCTCGAACTGTGTGATTCAGCTCCGTGGTATAATGTACCCCTCTCCTCCTGATATAAGGCTGTGTCTGAAATCTAGATGGAATCTGGACCTTTCGTATTCTGGATGATTGCGTTAAGTGCTAATGCAGCGGTTTCAGCCTGCGGTCTGTGAATCCTGGGGGTCTGCAGACTATGTCTAAGGGGTCCGCGAAAGATGACTGATCAATCAAAAGTGTGGGAATTCCCACACTTACAGTTCAAAGGGGTCTGCATCTCCATTTGAAATGTCCAAAGGGGTTTGCAGATTTTAAAAGGTTGAAAACCACTGTGTTAATGTATTCGAGAAAAGGAGAACAGCTGTTTCTCCTCCAGCAGCATTTTAAAACAAAATGTAAGCCCTGGTCTGCTCTTTGAAAGAATGGTTTTAGGCACCTACTTTCAGGAGAGGGTACCGGGCAGCAGATGGAGATGCTATACTGCAGGCGAGCAAGACAGCTTGGACACAGGATCTAGGTCTCCTGCCTTTCCTCAGTGCTGCCCTCTGAGCAGCTGGGCATTGAGCGTACTGACTCTGGGCTGCTTCTTACTCAGTGTGCTGGCTGTTTGGGATCCCATTCCACGGTACCCAGCCTCCTCCTCGCACCGTGTACAGGACCTTGGCACCTCATTCAGGATTCTGGATCCTACAAAGGGAGGCCAGATTCCTAAGATTTTAAGTGCCTGAGTCCTTTGTCGGGCTTGGTCGTCATTGTCTTGCCATCCTTTGGCAGGCACAATAGAAAGCATTGTTCACGAATTGCGTCATGTAATTAAGCTGCAGTCAGAGGAATGGAAAGTGGAGGTGTGTCTCTGAATTGTCTCCCTTCCTGCCATTTTTTTTTTTATATACTTTGATGTAATAGGAAGCATTTTGCCAGTTGTGGTTTTCTGAGAACAGATTGGTAAACTCTGACTTGTTGCATCAGCCTGACAACTGATTTCCCGCACATGTCAGCGTCTGCAGCTCTCCAGCGAGGCCGGGAACTGCACAGTGATTCATCCACTAAAACAGGTCCAGCACAACCAGCAGTCTATGACTTGCTATCGTAAAGCTAGGGAGGGGTGGGAGGTAGTTTAACTCCCTTTTTGGACTCGACTTTCAAATATTTCTTTGTCCTTTCTGCTGCTGAGAAGTTGAAAGCATATGCTTTGTTTGAAATCTTCCAGGAAAAACCCCCAACATATTGCAGAATCCCAGAGCCTCAAAAAGGAGCTGATGGCTTCAGCCTGAGCAAAGGCAACTGAGTCCGAGGAAATTAAGAGTAAACCTATCCTTATTCTGGCCCAGGGATCACTTGATTTGCTTCTATTCCAGAGCATAAGAAACTGTGGTGATACACTTTTAATACAGTCTAGAGCCTGTTTTATGGTTTACTATGTCCTTGGACAGCTGCAAATCTTCCCCTGATATATTTACTAAATGTTTAGGCTTAGCATGCTTTAACTGCAAATCAGGCTACAATAATGAACTTGGACTCCTTCCAGCTCTGATCCCAAAGTCCCTGCAAACAACTTTAGTCCCAGAGGTGAAGTGATTGAGATCTACCTGTGTGAATACACTGATTCTTCTCTTTCATTTTGTCACATGTGCAGAAAATAAGAAGACATAAAAATTATGGGCCTGATCCCATCATTCATGCCAGCTGATGTTCTTATCCCACCAGGAACCAATAAAGTGTTTTAATTTACAGATCGATCCACAATTCAGCTAATGAGTTGTGCGACCTTAAAAATATCCTGGCTCCATTTTGAATGTCTCACTACATCTGGGTTTTCTCTCATCAGCACTTAGGGGCTGGTATTGCATTAAAAACTGCACGCACAAATACAGTTAAGCTTTTCAATAATGAAATCACTATTTATTGTGAAATTTCATCACAGGATACATGGTTCTTGGCAGGGCAGTTCATGAGCAGGAAGCCTGCAGTTACAAAGGTATTCATAAATGTGTATATGGGCATATTGTTTGCCTTCTTTTTATTACAGGAAGGATATGGTTTGGTTTGGTTTTGTTTTTTGGATGTCTTTATTTAAGCGCACACTGGGTTTTTCCTAGTCTTTTTGTTAACACCAATTTGTAAAGTTTTTACCTCCACGTGGATTATGTCCATGTAGAAAGGGACTGCCTGACTGTTTTGTGCTTGTACTTTGTATACCACGCAAAAAGTTTTTCATACCTTGGTACACCCTGTTGGAAGTACCTTCTTTGGTTGGCATGAGGCCACCAGTTCATCACTAGGTCAATGGATGCCATCCCGAGATGCACATCTATAGTAGTCTAGTTAATCGATAGTATCCCTACTTATTTTTATGCCAGAAATCTTAGTACTGTGTTAAGGAAAAATCCTGATCTACTGCTGAATGAACTAACTGTAGACACTGATGATTCCTACTTCCTATGGTTATTTGATCTCTTAATTACAGTAATTTTGAACTGATTGCCTGCTCTTTTAATTTATCTTAAATCAACAAAGAAGGCATTTGGCTGCGTTAGGAAAGTGCTAATTCTGGGGTTTGGGATTTTTTGTTTTTTACAAAGTAAAGGTTTCTTGAATATAATGTCCAGTCTAGTTTGAGGAGGTTCTTTGCTTACTTATTTTTATAAACCAAAGGGAAACCAAAGAAGAAACACATTTTTTTTTCTATCAAAGAGCAGTTCTAAAAATTTGGAGTTTCTTTGGGGCTTAATTCAGCATTTATCTGAATGGCTTGAAACTGTTCTGAATTACTCCAAACTGACTCTTCTATCTGATTCAACGACTTCTTGTTTTATGAACCAAGCTGGACTCCTTCTGGAAAACAATAATGCTTTTCTGACTGTTTCACAGCTTCCATTTTGGTCTAGGGTTAAATGATGAAGTAGTGAAATGTGATAAAAAATTGCAACATAGGAAATTTGGAATCGCTCAAAATAGTCATTTCAGGTGCACTTTATGTTTGGGGGACCAAGACATGATATGGTTGTTTTAGCCAACACAATTTGTTGTTGTACCTAGTGTATTTGCTTTGTTGAGGTGCTATTAAAAGCCAGGGGCATCTTTCAGAAGGATCACTTGCAAGCATTACTATTGACTTTTTCAACAGCAATTTTATTTGCTTTCTATTGAATCATTTTTGTTAATACACTGTAATGTGATAGAAAAATTGAAGCCAAACATTTATCATCAATTTTCTTTTAGGCTACAAAGCATCAAATACTTTGAGTCAAATAGTTTTACCATTGAATTTCCCGCGTTATAGGTCTTATTTTGTGCCATCAATGTAAGACACTTACTTGTATTAGAAAAGAGTGTAATTCTTCGTGAGTGTAATAGTTTCTGAGAGAATGTTGCTGTTACTTCAAAACACAATTAGAATGATTTTACTGGGTTAGTCCATGTTGTGGAAACAAGTATCATTATGTGAAAATGAAAAGAAAACTAGTTTGCTGGGCTTTGTGGAACCTCCAAATTCTCGGGGCTTAATTCGGTTGAATTGAAGAAAAAAGATCATGCTTGTTTTTGGTTGCTCTGTATGTTAATGCATTGTGCTAGTTAATGCTAAGCGATTAGCAGTGTGCCGTCTAAGCTGTGCAGCGTGCGTGGCCGCGCAGTTATGCCTGGCAGTGCAGCATGAGTGCGTCCACGCGGCTGCGCACACCGCACAGCTTATAGGGAACGCTGGCTATTAGATCAGTACCTAATGTTTTTAATGAAATTTCAAGGAAAAATATATGCATGCCGTTCTATGCCACATTTCTCTGCCAAATAATGCTGAACAGATGAGTATTAAAAAAGGGAGTGTTGCAATTAAGTTTTTGGAAACTTGAGCCCTAAGGTCTGCATAAAATGTCCACATGGATTTGCCCACCTACTTGGCCTGCACTGTTAAATTCTGCAAGCAAATGATTGCATATCGCAGCAAACACACGTGGAAAATACATTTGTTGTCATTAGGAATGTGCTAATTACTGTAGTATCTGTGGCAAGTTACCATATTGTTGTTATTAATATTTCATTTTACATTTGTATTTCTATAACTCCAGGGGCTTCAATTAGGATCAAGGCCGTATTGTGCTGGATGCTGTACAAACATGTCCAAAAACACTGTTATTGCTTCCATGAGCTCATAGTCAAGTCTGCTGCAGTCACTAGGACTCTCAGTACATGCCATGACAACATTAATTTAATTTACAAATTACAATTGTCCAGTTTTTTATGTCCCCCAAATGCTAACTTGGTTCTTTATTCAGATGAGTTGTACTAGTAGTGGTTCTGCTAAGGAGGCACAAAAGTCTTTGTGTACCTATACGTTAATTATGCTTTGGACTGATTCTGCTGAGACTTGCACGCATAAATAACGTTAACATCAACATTAATGAAACTACACTTCTATGTAAAGTTGAACGACTTGGGCTTTGTGCTGGATAGGAATCTTGTTTCTACAGAATGATTTTTAGAACCACTTAGGATCTCAAGAGCATTTATATTGTTTATGCTAACAGAGAGACTGTAAAGACGGTGGCCTTTGAACTTTGATTTTAGAAGTTATGTGACTAATCCAGCTTTTACAGGCCATTTTTCCCCCTAGTGTTCATTGCAAACTTCAAGGGATTGCTTGAATGGGATAGGATTTGGTTCTAAGCTGCCCGAGGTTTCATCTTTGGCCTTGCACCAGTAACTCTACAAGGAAAATGGATTTCATACGCTCAAGCTGCCCCGTTAGTGCAAAGTTGATGTGATAGACCTTTAATCTCCCCAGCAATGATAGAGATCACCAGTGTGACCTACTGCTGTCTCATTCAGAAAGGTTGATGACAATTTGCATGGTGGTTTTTTTTAAACAAAAAGATTGTCCTGAACTATCTGAACCTCAAAAGAGAAGAAAAAAAAAATCCACATGGACCATGATTAGGGAGACTTCTCTGTCAGGCATCCTCTAGTACTGTATTTACTAGCCTAAAGCATATGTTGTTAATTCAGTGTGTCTTAAGTCTCAGCCGCACATCCATAAAGTTTAAGCTCAGCAGGAAAACATGAAAAAGCACTCTTATATTAATCATCAGTGCCTGAAAAAACCTGGATATCAGGAATTTAAGCCTCACACTGCTAAGTTGAATGCTGCAGCCTACAATATACTGCAGGGCCTTATATTTCTTCTCTCTGAAGGTTGGATAAAAACATGAAGGCATTTTCTTAAAACACTTATCCTCCTAAGAGCACTACATAAAATGTACATAAAAAATGTTTTTCTCCCACAATTTAAGCAAACAGAATTTTTAAGTTAGACATTATCACCTGGAGAGAGTGCAATAATAAGTAATTTAGTATGGAGAAGGGTTTTGTACAGTTCTGATTAATATTTACAAAAGGCTTTGTGTATTTTTGCTCTAACGCTAATGAGGCAGCAGATCAAGTTTAACAAAAAGGACACTGTAGATTGAAATATGGTATTGTGCCCATCAAAGTCTGCCTCCTCTCTGCTTGGCTTATGATGAATACCGTTCTTTAATAGCAGGCTGGTGTTCGTGAAAAACTTATTACAGAGACTAAGAGAGAAGCCAAGAATGAAGGAATGCCTGACTGGCAGCAATCAATCACTCCCTTTTAAAGATGAACTGATCCTTCTTTTTTTAAAGTAACACTTCATAAAAAGGTCTCAAACATAAATATGCAAAGCATTAGAGCAATTACATTCTGCGTGATCCCTGCAGTATTTCTGGTACATAGTTTGACTTTAACAGGGAGTATATAATGAATGCAGTAAAATGGCAAATCTCTCTAAAAGAAGGCTGATATTTAGAGAAAAGTTCTTGTTAAATAGGGTTAATTATCTGGAGCAGTAAAATGAGATTATTCAGATTAGCTTTAACTACAAGTCTCCACATAGGTAGTTTTAATTTAGCTGTTGTTAGTTTTTGATTAAATGAAGACATACGATTAAAAATAAAAAGCCCCAGAAAACACACATATCCATCTGTATAATCTAGGTGGAGATATGGAAACCAGACAAAATGACTGTGATTGCAAGCACAGTTGCAGTATATGCATGTGCTGGTTAGGCATGCGAATGCACAGTTTTAAAGATTTTAAACTCTGCGTATTTGATGTTGTGCACTTCCTTGGGTAGGTATATTCCTTTTTCTAATTCTTCCTTTGTACTGCTGCCCTGGCTGGAAAAATGCAGACCTTTAAAACACAAAAATGAAAATGTACATATACACTGATCACTTGTAGCATGGACCTGAGAGTAAAGAAGGCTGAGAGACGGAGTGAGAAGAAAAAGACTCTCTCCAATCACCATGACGACTTCCTCCTCTGTGTATCAAAGGAAAGCACAGAGTTAATGTTGGAGGTGCAGTCTTGACCCTGTTGAGGCCACTGGGTCTTTTGCTAATAAGCTGAGTGGGGCCAAGACTTCACCTTCGATTTACAAAAAGTTGTTGCAGTCACATCATCGCACTTGCTCGTGACCAGGTATTGTTCCACACCTAGAAACGAATCCTACAGTGTTTGAGGGCCATTATTAAGCAATCCAAATAACAGTTGGACAATTACTGTCTAAAGCAATGTATGGTAAGCTGTAAAATCTCAAATAATTACTATACAGTAATTTAGCATTTAATACCATAATGGTTAATACGGCTTAGTTCAAAAATATCATTATCTTCTTATTGAAACAGCAGCCGTCAGCAGCGAGGTCTGACTCCGGGTGGGTATCTCCGAACTCCATTGGGGTTGTAGAAATGTAAAAACATTGTCAGCGAGAGGAGAATCAGGTCGGGCTTTTGGAGTTCAGCGAAAGGCAGAAATATTTTCTTCCTTTCAGAATAAGAAAATGACATTTGGTGAAAACGGAGGCTCTTTCCCTTAGCAGACACAGTGTGGGTTACTCATAAAAGCATAATGGCTTTCATTCAGAGGTGCCATATGGCTGCTTATAAGATTTCTGCACAGCACTTGCTGTAGCAGTAACTAAACAAATGGCACTATAGTACAATATAATACCTGTCAAGAACAGTGATAAAAAATGTTTTATTCCTCTGCTCTCTGTCCTCTTTCCCCCTTTCTCGCTAGTGCTGGCTGCCTGCGTGAAGTAGAAGCCGCTAGAAAGCACTGCCATACTTCTCAGAGCTGCTCCTCTCTATACCTTCGTTTTGGTAGTGTCACCTAGTGTTAGGTGTCTCTGTGACCTCTGTAGTGTATCTTTTTCTGGAAGGAAAGATTATCTTGGGATAATGTATCGGACTGAGATTTAAGAGATGTGTGCGCTTTTTGCCCTGATACTGTGGGCAAGATATGAGGGAGTCAGATGTTTTTAGAGACCTCTGGGCCAGATGTTCAAATGCTTACCCCCCAGAATTATGGCCATATTTTCAAAATGATTTTACTCCCATATAAGCACCTAAGTTATTTTCAATGGTGCCTAGCTACCCGAAACTCCCATGGTATGGCTAGATTTCTGCACCCAACATGCTGAGTTTTTCTTAATTAAGGCCTTTGAAGCTGATTTTCATAACTGCTCCAATTAAGGTTAGTGAGATTTGATTTGCCTTCTGAAAATGAAGCCCTTAAACACTTCTATGCCTCAGTTTACCTGTCTAGAAAATGGGCATAGCCTCAGTTTCCCTTTCTGGAAAATGAGCATCCGATGCTAAATTCATGAATGGTGGTTGTTGTTAAGATGATGGGGGCTATTAAAATATCCATAAATACATGTGTCTTATTTTCAAGGATTTTTATGGGCTCACTGACCAGACTGCCAACAGAAAGATGATATTATTGGTTATAGTAAAGGATGGCCCAACCTGCTTCCGATCAACAGCAAAAAAGAAATTGCTTCAATCTCAGACTGACAAAGTAGCAAGGGGTTGCCTCTCCCTTTCCCTCCCCATCACGAAGAAAATTGTTCCATGCTTACACCGAAACTTTAATATATGTTAGACTTCTGAACCCCACAACATAGCACATTGAACTCCATGTCATGCTCTCCAATCAGTTTGGATATAGCCCTTGGTGTAACCACACATATAGTGTGTGTGTGTGTGTGTTTCGTTTCTTAGCCTATTTCTTCCAAATCTTCTAAATTCAGGATTTTGCACAATGCTGTCTTCAGTCTTTCGGTCCGTATGTCCAGATAGGCAGCTCATTTGATGAGTTAACCATTCTGAACCTTTTAATATTTATGTGACTCTTGTGTAGCTCAGCAGTTGCTTTATGTGGGATTGCATATTAGATAAGATCACAGATTCACTCTGTGCCAATGCTGCAGTCCTACTGAGGTCTGACTGTACTTCAGATGTCAAAAAAATATGAATAGGTGGTCTTAATGTTCTCCTCTGGTGTTATAGCTGTCTATAGAGAATATAGCTTACAACAGATTAGAAGCAATAGAGGACTTGACATATACTGAGAAAGCAGTAAGAATGATGCTTGTTGACATTATCGGCTAAACCTGTAGGGGAATTTTCTTTCTTTCTTTCTTTCTTTCCTTTTTTAGAAATTTGCTTATTTGTTCCCCTATGCCTTGCTCTTTCCACATCCAGTTCCAGTTTATCTCTCCAAAGAAGTTTTGTCTAGCTGTTTTAAATGCACTTACCTATTTATATAGGCACTTATATGATTCCCGTCATTGTCTGAGTGGCTTTCAAGTCTACCCCTGTGTTGTGTAGCTCATATTTATTTGTAGTCAATGTCTCTATGTTGCTTATTCTATCTAGTTAGCAATGCACTGAGCTAGATTGTCTTTTTTCTGTGCACTGATATACTGCAGTCCCTCTGCATGTTAAACTTCTGCATGTAAAAAAAGATATGCAGCAAATCCAATTATGTCCTCAATGGATTTGTGCATGTACCTATTTCACGCAGCTTTGAGGACATATCCCTATGTTCTAAGTTCTCTCTTGTGCTATACAAAGGGCAGTAGACACCAAGGTGTGAGGTGTCTTCACCTCTTGATCAAAAAAGAAAAATCCTTATTTTCAGTCTCTTAGGGTAAGTGTCATAAATAAAATGATTCACTTACAAGATGGTTTACTGTGGAGTGAGTCATAGAAATCCTTACCAAAGTTTTGTGAAATTTGGATAGGCAGTGGAGTGGGGGAGAAGGCAAGGACGTATCTGCTGACAGGATATGTCTTGATCTTATCATTCTTGTTGATAGGCATAATTTCTTGCAGTCAGATACCCAAAACAGAATTTGCAGACACATGGATTTCCATAATTTCCATTCAGAAGGCTCTCTATTTTACCCAGTGTCTTGGGCATTCACTGGATGAATTCCCACAACAATCACCTGGGCTCTATTGACATCGTATAAATACTGCCTGGCGCCAAACATGGTGTTACAAATGTGTAGTGAATGGGATGTTACCTCCTTGTCAGCTTGAGATTTGAAAAAGTGAATCTGTAATGTATTAAAGATTGGGATGAAAACTGCTTTGTGTACATGCATGTAGAGTACATTTTACAGTGAGAGGCGTGAGCAGCCTATACCGGCCAATGTTTCTTTCACATTAGACATATTTCTATGGGTGTCCCTAATTCATGGTGTGATAGCTCATAGCAGGGAGCTTGCTGCTCCTGCTACTTTAAGGGAAGGCAGGCCGCAGGAAAAGCAGGCAGCAGGTGAGGTGGGGGGTAATCGGGAGAGCCACATGACCCAAAAAGGGGCTGTGCTTGCACAATATAAACCCGGGGCTTCCGCTGGACAGGCAGTCTAGCTCTGGAAGCCATGTAGAGAAGAGCTCCTGAGCAGAAGGGCTGCAGCAAGCCTCCTGACTAAGCTGGGGTAAACAGACTGGTGGTTCAGGGATTGAGACTGTAGGGGCGGTGGAGCAGAAACAGGGCCAGGGCCCGAGAGATAGGGCCCAAGGCTGAGGAGCAGGGCCCCAGCTAAAGAGCAATGAGAGAAGCCAGGGTTAGGGACCTGTAGCCTGGGAGAGGACCCATAGCCCGAGAGGGGTGAGAACAACAGGGCCAGGGGGTCTGCAGCCTGGAAGGAGGTAATGAGGCCTGAGCCCAAGAGGGGTGAGCTTGGTCGAGGTACAGAGGCCTCTGGCCCCTGTGCCTTTCTAAAGCATAAGTACATCAAGGTGTGGCAGGGGAGCTGAAGGGGAAAGTGCCTAAAGCAAGTAAAGGTGGCAAGAGCTAAGTGAGGGGAGGGGTGTCCAGGGGCATCACAGCCGCTTCTGGGGTGGAACGTAGATATAAAATGGATTTCAGGCTATTAAACAAAATCACATAGACAAACCCCAGGGTCTTTCTGTATCTATAGACAAACCCCAGGGTCTTCCTGTATCAATAGCACAGTCTCCTCTGCTTAATCTGACTTCCAAAGTTCTCCCTAAATACTGACCTCTCTAAGCCTGCCGTAAGAGGGACTGCTGACTACGCTGCAGTGTCATTGCAATCTCATTGAACAGTATCTCATATTGAATGTCTTGGCTTAAGTTGAACATGAAATATATTTAGACTTCATGGATAACATACCAGGATGATGAGAAGGTCCAAAAGGCTAATTTACCTGTGTGCAATTGGACTAGGCAAACACTGCTTTGTGTTAGTATGGCACTTAACCCTTTGATAAGGGAGAAACACAGAATGGGTGAATTTTCATTACAGAGGCATTTGCTGGAAGTGAATGGAAGGAGACATATAATATAGATCTACAGAGATGCTGTTTCCCTAGAGATGATGTATACATAGGGCACTGAAGAGGAAAATCTGGGTCACATTTGAAGCTGGTATTATCACAGAAGTACATGATAGTTACTGTGAATTAGATCAGGGACACTATGGCATCGGGCCCATGTGTAATATGCTACAGAATAGAAAACATAAGAAACAGAATGTTACAAAAGCACATTTAATGCAGTATCATCTGGAAGGGAGGCCCTTTTCACCGAGGATGGAAATATAATGCTTCACATGGGTTCTAATGGAAATCTAAATTGTAATAGAGTTATTGGCTTTCTGATGCACTATAAAGTAGGAAGAAGCGTAATGCGCCATAGCAAGAAAAGGTAACACAGAACTGTAATTAACATGATGGTGCTTTTAATCCACGAAAACACTGTTTGTAGTGCGGGAGCATAAGAAGCTGAATCTTAATGAAGATGGATTGCATCAAATCAGACTTTGCCATTAGTTCTGCAGATTTTTGTTTGCCACAACAAGGGAGCGTTGAGGGCGGAGTGAGATCATTTGTTTGTGGCACAGGGCCCCTGGTGTATCCTCTCCCTCCCCTCCCAGCAAGGGGGTTCTCACTTTGCTCCGTGCTGTCACTGCAGCACAAAGGAAAAAAAAAGTTGCGAGGGAATCCTAAGGCTTTCTCTCGTCTCCTCTCATCTCGGCAATCCCCTTCCTCGTTTCCCTGCCCCTTCCGCTGCAGATGACAAAAACTGTGATTGCTGAATTCATGCTGGGCGAAGGAGGCATCTAGGGTGTTCGTGAAGGCACAATGTGTGTTGCCTTTCCCTCCATTACAATTATTGTAAATACTGACAACATCGCTTTCACCAGGCCCCTATCCCAGACCGGGCTGACAAGTAGGATTTCGGAGGTCATTCCATATCTGCTTCATGAGGGTACGGCCCAAGTCGGCCAGCTTCAGAGCTAGCTCATCAGAATACATTTTTTATGTGCTTCCTACCCCGCAGATACTGATGCTGTGGTCTAGTGCAGAGGTTCCCAAACTTTTCTTATTGCGTACCCCCGCCCAGATTTACCAGCTGCCCACATACCATATATGTGCTTTAAATTTTAACCCCTTAAATGCCAGCTATTATTATAATGAAATTTAAATCTGCCTTTACACAGTTTTTCTCGCATACTGCCCGGCGATGTCTTGCATACCCCAGACGTACACGTACCACAGTTTGGGAACCCCTGGTCTAGTGCATGGGAAACTAGACTGGAAGTGTAATCCTCTAAACCTGGATTTCATTTCTAGATCATCCATTAAATTTGCATGATCTTAAGCAAATCATTTCATCCCTCAGTGGGGGCATCTACAGGTGTGCTTTATTGTGGAGTTGACTAGCTAGCCCCTCTGTAAAGCATCACCATCTACATATGTGGCTCTATTATGTTGGAGTAAACTGATTAACTCCACTGTAGGATAGTACAGCCCACAACAAGTACTATTTGACAGCAGAATTACTTACTCTGCTGCAACACGTGTAAATGGTGACAGGGCTGGCTGGGGCACAAGGGTGCTACTGTGTGGGGGCTGCCTGCTGGCCAGCCCTGCACCCTAGCACCCTTGTGTCCCAGGCAGCCCCTCTGCAGCATGATGAGCTGGGTCAGAGTGACTCTGGGCTAGCAGGCTTGTCCCCTGGCCCCCCTGCTGGCTAGGGCTGCAATGCCTTGGCTCAACATGCTGCGGTCCCAGACACATGTGTAAACACTGCACCTGGGAGCAATAAACTCTGGCGTGAACTATGCCAGAGTTTATTGTGTTGCATTACTAGCATGTGTAGATGCACCCGGTGCTTCCACTTTCCCTCTTATCGTTGTCTTATTCATACCTATAGACTGCAAGTTTATTGTGGAAAAGTGTTTGTACAGCACCAGGCATATTAGGCCACACATTTCATTTGGATCCTGCGGATGCTGCTGCTGCTGCTGCTTCTTCTACTGTTACCTCTCTCAATATTCAGGACCATTTGGTATTTACTGACATGCAGTGTGCTGAGACGTGTAACTTCAGTCCTGGGTGGTTCCATTCTTTCCTTTCTGGTAGGGCTAGCCTGCCCCGACAGACGTCCTGTGAAGCGTTCTGCAGGGCTCTGTTCTCTCTGTTCTTTTATTGTGTGTGTGTGTGCATGTAAGGCTGCTGGGAGGGCCTGTGAGACAATTTGGGCTGCAAAGCTGTCAGTACAGAGATGACATACAGCTTGTAGGAAACTGTTACAAACCGTATTCATCACTTTCTCCTAGAATACAGATGGTGTAATGGTTCTGGTTTTTTAGTGCCTGGCCAACGGATATGAGTGCTGATTGTAGCTCAATCCAGACAGGAGGGAAATGAGATGAAGACTCTGTGTGTGTGTGTGTACATGTTCATGTGCATGTGTTGATACATGGTTATAAGCATCATGAAGGGATGGTAGAGGTGGTACTTCTCAATAGGCAGAGAATTTGGAGAAGGTCACAGTTTTGTGCTCCATCTCATTGGCAGCTCTCTATGGTAGATCTTGCCACAGTTGATCCTGGGTTTGTAGTGTACACCTGGCAATGCCCATGGAAACAACTCAGAAGTTTAGGTTGGTAGGGAAGGTAATTGCCTGACTTCCAAGGTGTTTTGTCTGCAGTCAGCACATCACACCAATACTTTAAAAACTGAACATCTGGCTAGTACCCTGGCTGTTTGTCTTTTGACCTACATACATACTCCTGCCTTTGTAATGCCTCAGTCGCCAGAACTTTATGTACTCGTGTATCGGTATCCAGCAGATGGAGAGCATCTAGGAATGAAGAATGCAGGCCGTAGGCACAGGTTGGGAGACTGTATTCTGAAAAGACTTGGGGGTCACATTGTGCAAGCAGCTGAACATAAGCTTTCACTGCAATGATGTGCTCAAAAGAGGAAGAAACAGGGGAATATTGATTTGGAGTAGAGAGCAGTAGATTAACTGGGGATGGGCAACCAGGGCAAAAGCCCTGGGTACTGATTATGGGGGAAGGGGTATGGGGTGTGGGAAGGATGCCGGGGGCTAGGCTCCATGTGGACTCACTCAGGGGCTGGAGGCTCCAACACCATGTAGACTGGAGGCCAGAGTCCCGTTGTCAGCTTCATTCCCCCTCCACGTATTTTGCAGATGACAGCTACTGCATTAACTCTTTCACAACTACCACCAAACTGAGGCTTTTATGGTGTCGTTCCATATACAGTTCAGTGGCAGCTGTGAACGAGTGAACTCAGCAGCTGTTAGGTACGTGTCAGGGGAGGCAGCGTGAGTCTGATGAAGGGACTCACTCTGCACAGCTGGTGCCTTCATCCGTGGGTGAGTCCATGCTGTGGCAGATAGGACTCTGCTTGCCCCCACCTCCGTTCTCCTGGGCTCAGCCCAACCTCCCCCCGCCCCTTCTTCCATCCCCCACCTCTGCTCAGAGCACTGAAATAGTTTGCTACACGTCTCGGGCAAACTACCCAAGAGGTGTTGGGAGGTTATATTATCACGGTTTGTCAAATGGCGGAATATTGCGTATACTTCAGCTGTCCACAATTTAAGAAAGATGCTCATTGGAAAGGATTCAAACAAGTTCTGGCAGTGATTGAAAGATTAGATAATAAACTTTATAGAGAGAGACTCCAGGAGCTCAATGATTTACGTTATCAAAAAGAAGAGTAAAGGGTGAAATGGTCACAGTTCAGAAGTACCTTTGGGGGAGCAAATTTTTGATAATGGGCTCTTCAGTCTGACAAACAAAGGCATTACAAGATCCAAGGCTGGAAGCTGAAACTAGATCAAATCAGACTAGAAATGAGATACAAACTTTAAACAGTAAGAGTACTTAGCCACTGAAACAACTTGGCAAGAGATGTGTTGGATCCTTCATTACTGGTGATTTTTAAATCAAGATTGTATGGGGTTTTTTCCTAAAATTAATTTAATTTGAGAGAGTCCGATTTTTTTTCTGGATTTATAATCTATTAATCTTTGCTTGTGCTTATCTGTAAGACTTGATATCAGTGAGGTGTTAATTTTAATGATTTTGAAAGCCTCCTGTCTAGAGTCTGAGAGTCCTCATAAAAAAGATGTCAGCTCTCAAAAATGTTGTTCCCATTCTGGACTGGGAAAAGTTGAGTTTTGACCAGAATATTAGTCCAGTTCCAAATCTCACGTCAGTAATAATGTTTGTATTACAGCTTTGATTTCTTGGAAAATCTGGCATTACTTTTCCCTGCTTTATTCTGTTTGCATACACCCAGGAATTGTTATTGAAATTATTACAGCCCTGCCCCTTTAAATTTCTGGAAGAGTTTTGTATGAGCACAGTGGTTTTCCAGTTTTCCCAGATCATTTGGAACTTTTCAGGGAGGCAAGAAAATCATAAAATGACTACAGGGAGATACCCTCTCTTTTGTGGAAGGGGGCCAGAAGGCAGGGACATGAACCTCAAATTCTGAATCTGCATAGGAAGTTTCTGTAGAGGTGCTATAATAGCAAGAGCCATAGATGTTCCAACAAAAATATATTTTCCTTTTGGCATTTTGAGTGTGAACAGTATTGACAACATAGATTCAGTCTCCAGTGCTAACCTTTCTGCTTGTTTCTCAGCTAAGTAATAAAAGCAAAAACCATCAAATATTTTACCATAAATAGTTGAGATAAAGGCATCCCATTCAGCACGTAGCACTAAAGTTAGACTATCTTTACCAGGCAATAGAGAAATTGAACACATTCCTGTCAGTTCCAACCCAAGACCTTTCCAACAAATTCTCTGCACTCCTGTATTTCTGAGTAAATAGCAGAAATGGCATCCATAATATGAAGTATAGTATGAGAGTCACTGGCCAGGTATTTTAAAGCCATGTTCCAGTCACATTACAACAACAGAATTATTATTTTGCTTTACTGCAAATTAAAACTGTGGCATTGTGTAGTAGTAAATTTTAGTGGTCATCAAAACTGTTTGTCCAGTTGCATAATCTGTGTGTTGTGGGGGAAATCTAGAGATGTATTCTGCTTTTAGATTGGACCAAATTTCAGCAGTTCAACAGTTACAGCAATGTGAAAACAGTTTGAGATCAGAATCAGGCCAAGACTTGGGGAAGAAAAGAGGTTTGTTTATCAATGCTAAAAATATGAATTTATGAAAACAGAGGTGGAAGAAGTGATTGTAGCAAGCATTCCTTTATATCCTGGTTAAGTATTGAGTGGATCTTGGTTGCATTAAAACCAAGTAGAAGCTGACTGATGGCTTTATGTGGATAGTAAAGATGGGTTGAAGTGGACTGTGAGACCCATAGGCTAGGGGCAGAAATAACACATAAGCCACTGTAAGTAATTCGAAACCGGTTCAAATCTGTAACACAACAGAAGTTCAGTGAACATAAACCACTTGCAAAATGGCCCAGAATGGTTTAAGATAAGCCTGGATGGATGTAATATTAGACTTAACTAATTTAGGTTAAATCAGGTTATTGAACTTATGTCCCAGATCCCCTCCAGATTCAAGTTAACTCACAGTACCGCAGAATCACAGGGTACTTGCCCCCCCAACCCCACACAAACCTCCCCTCCCAGGGTGGGTGGGCTAGCCTTGGCCCAAGCTCTCTACTCCTGCCCAGCAGGGAGGCATGCTGTAGCACCCCCCAGCTTCTGGCCTGAGACACAGCAGGCTTGTGGTTGCATTTCAGGAATCAAAAGTCAATGTCTGTTCACTTGCTTATTGGTTTAATCTACACATTTTAGATTAACCTGCATTTTGGCTGTCTGTACTTACTTACCTATATTCCCCCCAGTTCTTTGGAGAAGTATAGGTCCTAAATTGAGCTCTGATCTGAATGTTGTATAGCAGGCCCCTCCCTAGTGGAAGTCAAGCAGAAGGAAATGAAAAGGGATGCTGAAACTATGTGAATGGAAACAAGCTGCATAAAAAGTGTTCCCATGGAGCCTTGCAAAATTAAACTGTTGAGATCTGCACACATACAATTAAAATGCAATCCATAGTAACTAGCTCAGCTCACAGGTTATCTGTATGTTTCCATTTCCCTGTAGGCATTGAGTAGGTTTGACCCCTACAAGCTAACAGCCATAAATTTTGAAGCAGAGGAGTTTTGCATGCAGATTCAGATCTGAATTTTGCAACTGACCAAAGCAAGCTCTGAAGGAGTCCAAAATCTCTGGATCTAGGTCTTTATTTTGCAGCACACCCGCCTCTTGTATTCAGGACCACACTTCCCCTTCCACCTCCTTCAGTGTGCATCCTGTTTATACGTTTTACTTGGTATATATGTTCCACCTTCACAGCCTTTTTTTCTGTTCAGAGATCGTGTGCGTAACCTGAAGGCCTATCCAGCAGTGATTTTTCACTGCTAAAATTGGACAAAAGTAATATCTGGCAAAGATCAGACCTATTCTCATAATGGCAAAAAAGGAAATTCTGAATTAAGACTAATTCAATATTATGCGACGCTGTCCTCAACTCACCCCCATATTCCTGTGTATTGTTGCACATATGGCATTAGTACAATGTGTAAGATTCCCTGCAAAGCTAAGGAGAGATAGGTTGATTTAAGGACATGGTTTGAGGCCAGCTTTTCTGCCTTAACAACTTTAAAATTTCCTTTGTGTGTGTCAAAAAAGAGCTGTAAGCTAGATCTTGAATAATACTTTAAATAAGCTGTTTTTAAAGACTTAAAGTGGCACAGCCCAAATTGTTGGGCCTTGTGGCTAAGGTATTTTTAGAAAAGATGCATTTAGTGCAAGTAAAAAGTGCCAGATACCTAGGCCTCTGAGAAACCTAAGTCATCTGTTTATCCACAAGGTAATGGCAGGCTTGCTCTGCATGCTGCCTCCTGTTAATATGACCAGCTCTACCAAAAGTAGAGCTAAGTGAAGACAACCAAAACTAAGTTGAAATTTTCTTGAAGACTTTGTTTTGAGAGGGTTCACACTTCTAATACATTTTCAGGCCAGAAGGAACTATGGGTCATCGCGCCTGATCTCCATGAATTCTTGTGGATTTTCTAGCAATTGGATTTTCTGGCAGGGATGTTTACCAAAATAATAAAGTTTAAAGTAAATATGGTATCATTTTTGAAGAATTACACACTAGAAATAGCAGGCATTGGCACAAAAATAAATCAGATTCTAAAGGCTGTGCTCACCCAACTGAAAGAAAAAATCCAGCCATTTGACTCGTGTCCAGGCACAACAGCTTGAATTTCAAATCTTGAAGACTTGCAGCAAACTGTTCACAAATGAACTGTAGCCTGAGAAGTATTCACAGGAATTATTTGGCAAATACTTTTTACTAATGATTTCAAAACCTAAATTTGCAACCGCAGAAGAAAGAGCAATGCCATTTGTCAGATCATTTCTTTCCTCCAATGGAGTCTTCCACTTCTAATCCAGTGAGACCGTTATAAGAGGCTTTCATGTCAGTCATACTATTAAGGAGGTCAGAGGTTTATTCCATGAAATGCCACCTGTTGAAACATTTTGGATGTAGGAGCTAACGAAAGGTGAAAAATGGACTTTAATTTGTTGAAAACTTCCCTTGAGAGCTCTGGTAGGGCTGCACCTATGCTAGTCATTTAAATGTCTTTCTTTACTGCGTTAGGCACTTATATCCTTGCTATCATGAAAATACTGCTGTTTATTTGCAGGTGCAATTGTTCACATGGGACTATATTTTTAAAGGCATTTAGGTGCCTAAAGAAGCAAGCAGATACCAACTGGTTGCAAAAGTACATAGGTGCCGAATTCCAAGCGAGTTCTTTTTTAATCCCCTTTATCCTATCTGCTTCCTTAGATACCAAAATATCTTTCAATAGCTGGTCTGTGGTCCTATAATGTACGATTTAAATTCATTTGAAAATGGCAGAGCCAGTGGAATATCAGGAATAGCAAAAGAGCTTCTTAGCATGACCTAAATGGTATAGACATGTGGGGAGAATCCAGGTCCCCAGGCAGCTGTGATGGATAGAGGGAGGAATGCAAATACGAGAAAACACTGAAGTGCTCCCTTTGGACAAAGTTACAAGAGCCAATGAAGGACACAGACCTAATTAAATAGCAAACTTCCACTGATTTGAATTGGAACAGGATCAGGCCCTTAATAATTAAATAATTATTCACCTATAAAAATAACCTAGTCTGTATGGTGGAACAGTCAGTCGTGAGTTGAAAAATGGCAACTATTCAATAGGACAGAGCCAGGCTAGAGAACCATCTGTGCCAAAAGGTACACAATAATATCGTGTTGTAATTTTCAGGGGAGTTTAAATAATTACAGGAGGTAAAATTTGGCCAGGTCTCTGGAGGTAACACCTCTTCTAAAATAGGCAGACAACAGTTTGAGATTTTTCATATAATGAGAAACTAGATTTTAAATTTCTATATAATGAGAAACTAGATTTTACTTGTCATCTAAATGCTTCTATTGATCAAAGTTTCATATCTGCAGAAAACGGTGTGGGTGGCCATCCATATGCACATACTATGTGTCTGACTAACAGTCATATATAGTAGATCTTGTTGGAAATATGTGGATGAAGCATTTATTTCATTGGAAAAACTTTTGTTAAAACTGAGAGTATTCACACAAAAGGCTCAGTTTTGAGATATATGGTGTTTAAAAAAGTGATTTGGTAACATGTTTCAAAATTGCCAAATTGCCTATTGTAGTATTTGAGAAGTGAGAAATTCAAGCTGACTTCTGCTTGAAATTCATGTTAATTTCTAGTGAAAAAGTAAAAAAAAAAAAAAAAGAAAAAGAAAAAATATAGAAGTCAAATCAAAAGAAATAAAAAAGAGATGTTTTAAAATTATCAAAGCAGAATGTTCCACTTGATCTGATCCTTCCCACCCCCTTTATTTTCAGCCTATGATTATCTTTAAGGTTTCAGC
This sequence comes from Alligator mississippiensis, assembly GCF_030867095.1. Lineage (NCBI taxonomy): Eukaryota > Metazoa > Chordata > Crocodylia > Alligatoridae > Alligator > Alligator mississippiensis. The sequence goes on along the minus strand of NC_081832.1, from coordinate 11,439,409 downwards.
TTTCTACCTGATTTTGCTAGTGGGGACATTTTCAAGATCTCAAAAATTCTCATGGGATGGGAAAACCATCTCCCATGCAGCTAATAGATATAGTTATACTGTACTTTGTTATATTTATCTTCCTATCCTTCCATGTAGCATAAGCAGGAATATAAATCTATAAGTCAGAAGACAGGCTTATATAAATGGTTTGAGTGAATCTCTTTTCTGATCGTTTTTTCCTTCCCTTTCTTGATGTCACTCTATGAAAAATTTCATGGCAACAACAGAATGCATGGTAATAATTCACAACATAATTGAAAGATTTCTAAAAGTTGAACTGGAAGCATTCTTGTCAGAGTTTATTGGAAGTGTTTTGTATTTTAAAAAAGTTTATGAAACTTCTGTGACAAGAAGACAAATTATGAAACTCTGTGAACATGGAATTAAGTGGAATCTGAAAAGTGACAAACAGGGAAGAAGAGAGAGCATATAATTTTAGAACACAAAAAGGTAACTAAATTTGAAAAATTGCATTAGTATATCATTTTCGGTATATAAGCCATTAGAGAAAAAGTGTAAATTACACCCTGTAACAAAGTAAAAATGTTTTCAATGTTTAAAGGTAATTTTGTATTACTGCTACTATTACTTAAACTCTTAGCTCTTATAAATATCTAAAGACAGGACCCCTGGTGATATTACCTGTGTCTTAGGCAAAGAGCAACAATTTCAATTCCATTCAACTACATTTGTATTTTGCCAAGTGCTATCAAGCACTGAGTTGCATAATTTGCTATCTAAGTGAAATAGATATTTTTCGTACTGCACATTTATCACTCTCCTGTGGGCCTCGTTACTGACAATCAAATCATAAAAGATGTTCAAAATTGTCATGATGCACTTATTTTCTCATGATATTCGATACAAATAGTTTTTGCTACAAAAATGGCCTTTTTTTGCCATAACATTTTACTGTCTTTTTGAGTAGTTCTTAAAGAGACAGGATACAGTTGGGGTTTTGGAAGATAATACTGAGGGATGATTACATTTAAAATAGATTTTAAAAATGGATTTATATTACTGGTCATATATATATATATATATATGTGTGTGTGTACATATATATATATATATATATATATATATATATATATCAGTTGAGTTTCTCTTCTAAGAACATAGGGTTATCGAATAAAGATAAAAAGGAAACATATCAAGAGGCAAAATACCAGAGCTAGTTTACTTGTAAGAGCTGGATTCTTTAATTTCCCTTTTCTTTTTTTTAAGTGAATATAGCGTGGAGGAAAGTCTTAGAGACTGTTTCTTTTTAATCTACAGAACAAGTGGAAACAGAGGTAGTGACAATACAAGCATTTCCACACTGCCTTGCCAGTGTACCTTAAGTGTCATCTGCAGGGCCCACCATAAGGAGGTAGTTTATTTTCCAGGCACCTTGCACCCCTTTTCTTGTGGCAATGAGAGTTTCTGTTCACTTGGACTAGGAACTAGACGGAGAGCACTAAATTCATTTCATATTAAGCCAATGGACAGCCACCAATGATAAAAGCTTTAGGACATCACTAACCCAAGTTGGATATGGGTCAGCCATCAAAAGGAGAACAGATTCATATTCTCTGACTATAAAACAGCTAGCCCCCGTTAGCGCCCAGACAGCACAATATTCCCCAACTCAGGGATCAGATTAATCACGAAACGTAGGTGTGAATTATTTTGCTGTAACCAGCAATGGGCTCGATGGATCTCTTCTTCTGCATGCCGTGTCCTTAGAAAAAGAGCTAAAGAAATCCGAATGGCAGGGAAATTCCTGCCTATTCTGATGTACGTTTTCACTGCATCTTAAGCAAAAGACATCTTGAGGTTTGTGTTTATCCAAATACTTATGCTTGCAAAAGCAAAGCCCATAAACATTTGTTTAATGTTGCCCTGACATAGTGAGTATTTAAACTTTTCCCTGCTGCTGCTTGTGAGGCACATCAAAATGTACGTATTTTTCCAAGATTGTATTCCCTCCACATTCTGTATGATTTGATGTGCCAGTTAAAAACTGATAGTCTCAAAGGCTATCATGGAGAAAGGTGATACGTGGTAGAAATATGGCACCACTGACCTCATCCAAAGGAACAGCTGATGTTACAGTAAGAAGATGCTGGATATTTATTTGTAGGTGGAGGGGAGAAATATATTTGTTAGTGAAATGGAGCTTGCTGCAGAGTGCATAAAGGTGAATTATTTGTCAGAAGACTGAAGGAGGTTTATGCAATATAGTATTATTGAGCTGGGCTATTAGCAGAGTGAATTGCTATTGTGACATGCCATTAAATTGTTTTTAGTGTCCACAAAGGTATCATTCTGGAGCAGGCATGGTTAGTAACAAAGTTATATATTTACTGGACAGCAGCAGATCTCAGAATAAAAATAGTATATCTGACCACAAAGAAAAATAAGGTGAAGTCGGGCGCTGTGTTGGACTGTCTGACCTTCTGAAGCAACCAGGAGGGCACTGCTCAAGGAACCGGGAGAGATTTTGATGCAACGTTCCTCATACCCCCTTATACAGGACTGCCATACTACAGTTTGATTCACACACAGGACTCATATTGAACTAGATTGTGAAGACGGAGAGACAGAGCTGCAAGGCGAGCTAGCTTTGCCTTGCTGAAGGCTGCCAGTTTGTTTATATGCGCGGTGCCTTCCAACATTTACATATGGTACAGAAGCTTCACCACCCTTGTCAGACCACCTTATGACTATAACTTAACAGTCTTGTCTGTGATTTTTCTCACTGGTGTGGGGGAGGATTCTTACTTTCTCCCCATTTACAGAACAAACCTCTGTTCCAGCCAAGGGAGTGCTGCATGGAGATCTTCCTACAGAACCATTGTCTTAGGTAGCCTGGAGTCCATATGAGTCCCTGGCAGACCTTACATTTGCCACACATTATATGCTAGTATAGGACAGTGCCGTAGCAAGGAGGGGGGTGCGAGCAGGGCGACCACCCTGGGTGCTGAAGTGGAGGGGCGCCAAGAGGTGCTGCCCAGCTGGGGCAGGACGCAGGATGGAGCCATGAGTGGCTCATCTGGGGGTGGCGTAGGTATGGGGGAAGAGCGGCTCCTGCCACCGCTTGCATTCCTGGGCAAGCATGGGGTGGGCATGTGCCCCCTGGATCTGTGTGTGGGGTGAGGGCGGGCTGCTGCTGCGGGCTTTGCCCTGGGCGCCGAACTTAGTTGCTACAGCACTTGTATAGAATGACAAATCATAACAAGCTGGCCACATGTAACAATTATTGAGGGATACTTCCACCCCACAAAGAAGCTGTGACTGATCCACCATTGTTATTCAGGGATAAACTGGTTTAATGTCCGGCCAATATGCACAATTTTCATATATAATGTGCAACAAAAGTAGGGTCTTCCAGGGGCTCATTTGAGCACCGCTATCATTTGGGAACTTCTTTTCCTCCCTTAGCTCCTTTGCATGTTGCAAAGAAGGTTAACAGCCTGCCCTCCTAGCCTACCACTAAATCAGGTTACTCACAAAGTGTCTGGTGTAATGTTGGGTAACAAAACCAAGCCAAAGCAAACCAAAGCCAAATCAATGGATGCACTAGGCCTGAAACTAATATTTCACTTCCTTTGGAAGATTTAAAGAAGTTTATAATTCAATTGAATGTCCCTAATCTAATCATATTTCTATGTTTTACTGGAAAAGGGGGAAGAAAATTGCTAAAATTAACATTTTAATTTGAATGTGCAGAAACACAGAAGGAGCTTTAAGGCGAGATTTGTTTTTAAAAAAGGCAGAACGAAATATATGTATATATGTATATACAGTTATACATATTAGATTAAATGTTTTAGAACATAAATCAGTGAAAGAAAAGTAATAAATAATGCATGGTGAAAATGTGATAATGTTTATTAAGAAGCAACAGCCTTGTCATCTTCATTTTCTTCTTCAGTGACTCTCCCCTCAAAGGGTTCACTCATTTGGGACTCCCTGCAATTTAGCCTGAGGCCACTTTCTCTAATTCTTGGTTGCAAAAATACCTGCTTTGCAAAAATAAGTTAAAAGCAAAACAACTGTGCACACTGAAGGTCTCCCCATTAAGCCCCTTAAAGGCCATGTAGCGTTGCTGTGGAAATTTAGAGAAAGACATTGGATGGAGGGAAAGGCAGAAAGAGGGAAGGGAAATGTAATTAGAGAAGAAGACCGTGAGCCAGGACTGCTGGGTTCTAATCCTAGGTCTTCCATTGATCAGTAGTATGACCTTGGACAAGTTGCGTCATTTCTCTGTAGCTCTGTCTTTCCAACTGTAATTTTTAGTATTCTGAATCCATAGTGATGAGAGTTGTGTATGTGGCCATATTAGATAGGTCAAATGGGCAAAATAATATTTATAACATCACCCAGCTTTCTAAGGCTTAATTCATCAATGCTGAAAATCCCTTTAAGACTCATGAGCCAGATTCTCAGCAGGTACGGAGAGGCATGAAACGAACTAACTTGTGATGACTTACTCCACATAGTGATCTGGCATCTGCTTGTGTAGGCATGCAAAATATTATTATTCAATACAGCATTATTTGTAACCAAGAACCCCTGCCTCTTCTCTCTTCTTTTAATCTTACCATCCCTAGTTAGAATAATGAGGATATTTAAGCTATCAGTTACTTTAAGAACTTTAGTCTTGATAATTTGCAGTTGCTAAAACAATACGTTGACATTAGTGTCCTGTGACACATAAGCAATTTAATTAGACTTGCCATTTAATCTGTTTCTGTTCATTCATTTGCACTTGACATAACACCAGAGGAGAAAATACCCACCTGTGCGTAAAATATGGTCAAAATCTATGCATCCAGTTGTGCTAAGTGAATGCATAGAGACTTGTGTGTGAACCTGTGTTGTTGTATGCAAACACTGGCCTTCATCTCAAAATGTCCCATAGTAGATCATGTTAATTTTTCACCTTATTTAGGGTATCTATTGGCAAATATTCTAAATAAATCCTCTTTAGTCCCTGCAATCTTGTCCATTATCACAATTTTTATTGCCACTAATTGGCAATGAAGTTGGAGTTTAGAGTCTGAGATGATACATAGATGAAGTAGTACTGCAAATAGATATATAGATATACACCAACACACACTAAGGCCACCATTGAAGCAATTTATAGAAGGCTAAAAAAACTGGAGTAGGGGGGATTACATCTTACTTTAAGTGTCTTTTACAGTGCCAGAGAAGTATAAAGTGAAAAATATATATCATATGCATTTATACATTTATGTGTATAAATCAAGATCCAAATCTCTCTTCTCTCCATAGCCGAGATAACATTAATATTAAAGCTTTCTTTTCTTCCTCAGTAGATATATTAATGAAAACATCTTCAAAGGTCAGATTAATATATTGACATAGGCGTATATGTACACGTCCATGCACCTTCTCTGCTGGCAGCTGGCATTTATATATATGGAAATAGCTATTTACATATACACTTACTCCTCTGCACAGGCAACTGTGTTAATTGCATATGCAAATAGAGCCAGCATCACATTTGGCTGCACTTTTTTGCTTAAGAATTTGATTGACCCTCTGTATAAAATAGAGGGAAGGGTTAAAATTGTTTGAATGCAAAGAGAATAAAATAAATGCTAATTAACAAATGAGCAAAGAAATCAAACAGAGGCCCGCTGAGAAACAGCCTTCAAAATGAAGCTTGACACACCTTTATTCCAGAACTTGGAGCACATAATCTATCCTGCTTTATTTGGCTTCATTGTATCCAGTAAAATGAGTAGATCACTTTGGACCAGATTCTGTCAGTTTTGCTCACTTTATCATGAATGTGTTTGTGTTTCTGGGTTGCAGTTAATGCCCTAATCCCTTCAGCCTGATCAGAAACAAGAGGCTTGAAACCTCAGGAGCATCCTCACTTGAGTTTTTTAGCTCCTTTTTGCAAAGCTGGTAGTATCAGAGCAGAGGCCACAAGCGTGCAGACTTTTTGCGTTCAGTTTGAACTGAACTCCATCCCTAGGACTTTTGATGTTCCCTTGCTACAAACAACATCATGTATCTTGGAAACCCAGCTGAGGCAAAATCAGATGATCTGACATTTATCACTCTACTACTGTAACTATACATCTCAGCCTCCCAAGGCCAAAATGAGGGAGGCAGTAGAAAGCAAAACCCACAGTAACGAACTCAGGATGAAGTATTGCACAGGATGCTTCAAATGATAGGAGATTAATTTTTCAGTATAGCCAAAATTGCTCTAACCTCAGTTTCATGAGTCAGCAATTCTGATAGCATTAATTTATAGTAATAAAAGCTGGTGATACCGGGTTCCTATTCAGCCGGGCTAAATTTGGATATAAAACAAGACCTGCTTTTCATAATTGAAAGTATAGTCGAAGTGATAATAAACCCAGGTTTCTGTGTAAGTGCCAGAGGCCTGATCCTCATTTGCCCTAAAGCCCATTTAGACCAATGTAGAAGGGTAAGGAAGCCTTATATTAGGGGGGATTACATTCGCTCTTAGAATCCCTTTACATTTACATCCCTTTTATAGGCAGACCTATACAAGGTGGTCGAAGTATAAATGTGAATTGAGGTTGATCTCTTTCCTCTCCATAGTAATGATAAAGTTAGTATTAAAGCTTCAGCCCTGCAAAAAGCCTTACCAAAAACTGTTCCCATTTTGAAGTGATTGCTTGAAATCTGTTAGAAGTTGGTGCTGGTGCAATAAATTCATTTGTTTTGTATAATTATTGATATCAAAAGTGTTGAATCCATGACTAAAAATCAAAGGATTAGATCTGTAATTTGCAGAAGAATCTGGAACAGGAAATCTCTCTTCCATTATATGTATTAGCATCCACAGCTGGGCCAGCAGATGGATATGAGCTTAGGAGCTTCTAGGCATTATTCCTCATAAAGCATTTGGTGAATAAAAAAGTTTTAACTAGGCCTTATTGGAATGGATCACAGAAGCCACTCATCTTATATTGCTTTTCAATACAGAGAGCTTCTCATACACTTCCTGCATTCAACACCCAGCCCTAGAGTACAGAGTGTAGGTACCCAAATACTACTGATACCTTGGTCCTTTAGTCCTTAGCCCTTGAAGCTCAGTCCTCTTAGGATTCATCCAGACGAACGTGCCTTTGTGGTATGTGGCACTGCAGACATGTCTACGGTACCACATACTGCACGTTCAGTTGTTTGCAGAGGGGTTTTTTTTATCCCTGGATATCCAAGGGGCAAAAAAAAACATGGAAGAAAAGAGCAGGGTGGTGCATGCAGTGCAGTGTGTGCCACACTCTGCTGTCGGCCAGGCTCCTCGCTGCAGGATCACCACTGCTGCAGCCCCAGGCAGTCCTGCAGTCCCAGGTAAGGCTACTGGGGCCAGGTCAGTGCTGCCTCAGCCAACTCTACCTCACCCGGGGTAACTTGCTGTGCACCAAAGCATGCATGGCACAGGTGTTCCCTGGGCCAACTAGCAGTGGCATAAGGTATGCTACTACTACTTGTCCCTGGGGAACCAAACACCCACTCATGTCTAGATGCGACCTTATAGTTTATAATGTGATCGAGCAGCATGGACACATGTAAAGCTAACGCACAAAAAAATAAATAAAAAATGACACACTTTCTGGAAAAGGAAGCTCATTTGATTCACGTGCTGTCACACGCCTGTGTAAATTTAGCTGGAGGATTTAAGGTTGTGTAAACTGGTAGAAACAGTAGGGGAAACAAGCTCTGTATACCATGCAACTACAGGCATGTACAATAAACACACACAGAGGGTAAGTCAGTCCATTGTAGCATTTGAAAATATTTATAAATGTAATTTCATCTGGTTAAAAATAACATCATTTTTTGATGTCGAGAGTGCCAAGTTTTCCCATACTGGGGGGAAGGAGGGACAACTTTCCACCCACCCCCACAATGTTGGAGCCTCATGGATTTATAAGGTAGAAGATTCAGAAGAAACCATAATTCAGTAATTAGGGAGCTCATAGCCACCCCTATGAAAGTTAGGCCTCCTGTTTAATTGAAGGGCTTGGATGTTCCCCAGAGTGTCTGGCTCCCAGTGTTCCCTGCCTGGGACATGTTGACAAATTAATTAGGGAAGAGCAAATGGAGTTTGCCTAATTCTGAGCCTGTTCAAACAATGAGGGTTTGAAATTTAACCTTGGATTTTGAGTTCCTGGATTTGTTATCTTTTTAGCCGTGTAATTACACTGTAGTTATACATTGTGATACTCGCTATAACACCATATGTTTTAATTAATAGGGTGACCCTTTGATACTGTAACTCACAATGAATAATAGTTTAATCCCTCAACAGTCCCATTGATTTACTAAGTGATAATAAGTGTTTCTGATTTTAGCACATCCAAACATAGCCCATAATAGTTACACTGAAGTTACAATATATGTGAAAGTCAAGTCATTGGATATGGTCTGTATAACATATACTTTTCATTTATTTCTATTTTATTTTTTAGTTGACTCTTTCAGGTTTTGCATGAGTGTAGTTTTATTGACTTTAGTAGATTACCGTTGATTTCTAAGGGCAAGGAGAATCATCCCCACCTCTTTTTAGCCAACACGGGCAGATGAACGGAATAATGCCTAGAAATTTCTTTATCTTGTTGGGCTAAAAGATATATATTCCCACGAAATGAAGAGGATGCTAAAATTACGGCTGGTATAAATGTGAAACTGACAAGAAAGTCAATTTCATGGTTGATTTTAGTGGCAAAACCAATGGGAACAGTTTTGTCTGCGCAGAATAGCCATGCTTAAGACAGCCTAGGTAATACCTCTATTATTATGATCCATAAGGATGGCAGATGACTACCATTGTTTGCCCAATATAAAGGACTGCCCATATTAGTGATGGGCGTGTAAGTAATGAGAACTGTGTTTGTCTGCAATAGTTTTTAAGATGTTATTGGCTGGTTTAAGATTTAATTTTTATGAGTTGATTTTCTATTTGAAGATCAGCATCAGTATTTTTCAGCCTTTCTAGACTTAAGGCACCCCTCGTTAGACTCAAGGCACCCCTTGGAAAATGTCGGATCTTAATTTTCACTTGATTTTTGGCTGAAGAAAGATATTAGAACAGTTTCTTCTAGTGCAAAGAATTCAGAAAGACCACTATAGGTTAGCATGTTTTCAACACTATGGATTTCTTCTTGAAATGTCTGTGTTGTCTTGTAAATTATGTTTGCACAGCTAACAGTGCATGGAGTGCCACAACACCCCTAAGAGGATCTAAAGGTATCCCGGTGTGTTGTAACACCCTGGTTGAGAATCACTACATATTAAATTCAAATTACTGAAATTAAATTAGATAGATAAACTTATTTTAGAGCTTTCATGTTTAAAGGTTACACTATTCCTTTAGAAAGAGGATGGGTTTTTTTTTACTGGGTAATACCTTGTTGATAAGCAATGTATAAATGTATTTTTAATGCATGATTTAGTTACAGTCATTTGTATTATCTTGCAGAAGAAAAGCCTGGTAGAATGCAGGTCTGTTGGAAAAAATGGTAATTGTGTTATACTTTCAGTGCCAGTGCATTGTGGGTTTAAAGAGATAATTTATTTATTTATGAAAGTAATAATTAATGCTACTGTTATCCTCCCAGTAATCTTCTGAGAAGAAGCAATATCCTCTGCAGACCACAGGACCCTGTCCCATGCAAGGACTTAACAAAGAGGTAATCTTAGACAGGGCATCGTTCCAGGCCCTAGTATAGAATAGCCTGGACGCCTGCTCGCAGTCTGCTGCAATGACCCTTCCTGACTATTGCAGTACTGTAGTACACTGGACGTAAGAAAATCCTAGGCGTCCTCCTTCCTGCCCAGCTCACCTCAGAGTGCATCTGACAGATACCCTGCTCAGGGGCTCCTGTGAGATAGGTGTAGAGCCAGCTAGGGACCACCCATCTTGCTCAGAAATATTGCTGAGTGGGAATTTTCCATCAGAAGAGCTTGTTCATCAAAAATTCAGCTTCACTGAAGCCAGTGTTTTTTACAGAAATGTACCGTTTCTGACAAATCTTTCATTAGGAAAAGTTTCTCAGTTCCGGGATGGACTTAGGGGTTAAAATCAGAGTGGGAGGAAAGGAATTAAGAATAATCAGTAATACAGTGGTTAGGGCTCTCACCTGGGATGTAAAAGGAGTCAGGTTCAAGGCCCTGATCTAAATGAGATCAAGCAGGAACTTCTACTGGGTCTTTCCTGTTCCCGGTGGATGCTCTAACCACTGGGCTCAGGAGTCAGCCTCTGTCTTGCTCAATTTCTTCTGTAGAATCTGTTTCACTTAGTATAAATGATTTAATATTCATTGAGTATGAGAGATTGATTCTTCAGCTATAGTGAATTAATTTCTTGTGTGTCGTAGGCCAAATATTTTAAAAGGGTAGCTTTGCACACAGATAAGCTCCAGGGTACCAACAGAAAGCTCAGGTTTTCTTGGCAGTTATGAACATTCCCACCTACATTAAGGGTGATGTATGTACACTTTAAATAGACGTAAAACTGTCTGTTCTAGTCAGCAAAGGCAGCACAATCATCAAGTTAATGTATATAGAAGTCTTCAGGAAGTACATGTACCAGGACATATAACGGAAGTGTAATTGTAGACACTGCACTAGAACTGCAAAGTAGGCTTCTTGTATGATGCTCACCCATTTAGCAGCCCTTGTGCACCCCCACAGCCCAGGTCCAATGTTGAGGCAGTGCTCCCAACAAGCATGGGGTTCATGGCTACCACTTATCCCAGTGGCTGTAGTATCACTTCTCTGTCTCCCCCTCTAGTTAATCTTCCTAGCTATTTGTAGACATGCTCACCATTTTCTAAACCGTGTTAACTGATTCACATCACACACTTCAAATCATATTTCAATTTGAATTAAGGGTTACTAGACAATCATTGACCATCAGGGAGGTTTTCATGCATTTCTGCACTTTTGCAGTAGAGACGGCAGGGAGCATATGGGGATACACCTAGTGGCGGGCACAAGCAATAGTGAACCCTAGCTACTTGCCATATATACATGTTAATTAATACAATTTAAATCACCTAGTTCAGACTGTCCTAGTTGGCATTAACTTTAATCTTCCTTCAATAAGGATTAGTTAATTCGGACTGGAGTCAATTTTAATTTGGACCACAGACATCCATGTGTAGCTAGTGATAGCTGTAGTTCAGATTAAACCTAAAAAAACCCATAATGTCTATAAATGGCCCCTTGCATTTCCAACCAAGTGGACCTTAACCTGAAAAAAGAGGTGGTTTTAGTGAAAGCCTTAATGGGACGGGTGGGGAAAGGGATAACTAAGAGTTCCCTGGGGGAATGGGAAATTATTGCAGGAGGGTAGCAAGTGATAAGAACTATTACAAGAGAAAGAGGGATGTGATACCAAGAAACTATTCAGGGGGAAGGGCCGACTGGTGTTGTGAATGGGAAAGAAGGCAAAAAAGTACAAGGCAGCAGGAGCAAAATAAGAAGCAGGAACTGTTATGGGAATTGGGGGAACAGATAATGGGTGTCCAAAGTTAGTGAAGGCACTGAATAGAGATAGAATAATAGAGAATACTGGTCTAAGGAGGCTAATGCTCATTTTAGAAAATGAGCCCACTTATCTTTCCTCTGGTTCTCACTAGCTCCCCAGAAACTTCCTCTCAGTACAGGCTTTTGCCTTGTCTTCCAAGCAGTGCAAGGAATAAGGTGCTGTCTCCAACATACCTGCTTCTCCTGGTCAGGGAAATGAGTCTTTTACCCCACACAGCGAGCGCATCTACACATAGCCCGGTGGGCCCAAACCATGATGCTACAGTGACGTAGCATCTAAAAATAACTGCACACTGCCAGGACTGCGCGGTACCAGCGGGTACCGTGCAGTCATTTAGTGACTGCACGGTACCCGCTTGACTTTAATGACATTCATTAACAGGCTGAGAGCCATGGGGCTCTTTAGCCTGGAAAAGCACAGGCTCAGGGGTGATCTGATGGCCACCTATAAGTTTATCAGGGGTGACCACCAGTATCTGGGGGAACGTCTGTTCACCAGAGCGCCCCAAGGGATGACGAGGTCGAACGGTTATAAACTACTGCAAGACTGTTTCAGGCTGGACATAAGGAAGCATTTCTTTACTGTCCGAGCCCCCAAGGTCTGGAACAGCCTGCCATTGGAGGTGGTTCAAGCGCCTTCATTGAACACCTTCAAGAGTAAATTGGATGCTTATCTTGCTGTGACCCCAGCTGACTTCCTGCCTTTGGGCCGGGGGCTGGACTCGATGATCTTCCGAGGTCCCTTCCAGCCCTAACGTCTATGAAATCTATGAAATGAAATGACATGAAAATAAAATGACATTCAAGTCTAAAAGAGAAAAAGAAAAAAATCTGGCTTCAAGAATGAAATGACAAATGCTAAAGCAAGTACTAAATGACTGCGCGGTACCGAACGTGCACTCAGGGGCACGTGGAGATGCGCCCAGTGTTTTCCAAGCTCATTACTTTCAATATGAAAACGAGTTTGCGTAAAGTACCATACACAGGGCTGCACGAAACAAGGCCGGTAGACTTTTGTTAACTCATTCCAGCTCACAAGCCCTTGTAGTCCGACCTCAAAATTGTGAGATTCACCAAACCGCCGAACTTCCCTGGATTTGCCGGTCCTTCCTAGTTATGTGAACTCTAAGTGGGAGAAAACTGCTCCTCGTGTATCTGGTTCACCGGACAGGAGCAGCTTGCAGCCTGTAGACCTAAAGCGCTGCAAGATGAACCGTGGTGCTCCCAGAAAACCTCTTACAGTAGGTTTTCAATTGTGGCAGCCTGAGACCCGGTATTGCACGCTTCTCTTTCACTGCCGAATGAAAGGAGCCTGAGGGATCATTAGTATCCTTCCATCACTTCCTCATTAGTTCTTAGATAGTGTTTTAATGACAGCTTGAGAGGCTCAGCATCCTGCCCTCTTACTATTTATGATCCCCACAGTGCTAATGTGCACTTAATGAGAAATTCTTGTCTTGCTTGTAAATCCTGTAGCCGGCATTCAATTTATTGACAGATGTTTGCTTGGGCCTCTTTAAAATTACTTCATAAATCTTCCAGGATAAAAGGCCTCAAGTTTGGTTATTAAGACAGGCCCTTGTTGACAGTTTCATATTTAACTGTTTAGAACTCAACTGTCAGGGCTGTAATGGAGTGCGCGGCTGAGGGTTTGCATTCTTAGGGCTCATTTACCATGTTTTCTGCACCTATCAGGGTTTTTCTTTTTGAAGTGTGTTGACTGTCCCTTATAATCCCTTTAGTTAACTTCTCTGTGACCTCTTTGTGCACCGCACTTACTCATTTAGCATATCAGCATGTCAGCTGTGATGAAGTGTTTATGCTGATATGAGCTGAGGGCTGAGCAAGCGCTACATGCCAGAATCCACTGGATGTAATGCTGATAGGAACTGAGGGCTGAGCTAGCACTTCATGCCAGAGCCTACTGGACATTTCGCAGAGATCCTGAACGTTACGTCTTCCTCCCCCCCACCATTTTTTTTTTAAGCTAAATCATAGTGATTTCCCTCCCTATACTGTAAATCTGGGCGAGGTGTGTTAAGGGCAGTTGGGTCCTCTAAAGAAATCATCTCGGACCTTTGCCGGTTTACTTTTGGGGGGACTAGTCACAGATTTTTTTTTAAAGGAAAGCTGCTCCCCACTTGAGATCTCACCTTTTTGAACAAATGCTCATGTCTTTAAATGAGCCAGCCTTTCTTTCTTCTCTATTTTTGATCATCTCCCTCATTTTAAATGTTGCTAGCACCACTGCAGGTATCAGTAGACTGCCTCTAATCAGAGATAAGAGTTTGATTCAAAGCCTTTCTTCATATGTGGAGTTATTATTCATCCGAGTAGCTCTTATTAACAGACTGCTGAAGAGAGTAAATAGTTTTTGGGTCAGTCTAGACTTTTCCACTTCGCCCCTTGTTATCCATGACCTCAAGGTCCTCATATGATACCATAACAAAATATAGTATAGTATATATTGCACAGTACTATAATGCAATTATACAATGCACAATACTAAGTTGTATAACAGGTCTTCTGTTCTAAAATGCACCAGCTTTTAGAGCATGTATCTACAGTGTTTTGGAGCATTAAAGAATGGAGAAGTTTTGTTTGTGAGAACGAACTGAAACGATTAAAGATCTAGTAGTCTGTGAGAAGATTGGAATAATTCAAATAGCCATTAAACCTGTGACATCAGCCAAATTGTAACAGTATTCACTCCACTTAAGTCCGTCACAAAACATTCAGATCAGACTTTGGAAGATAATGAGCATCTCAGCTAAAAATAAAGGTTTGTGGGGGGTTTTTTGCTTACTTGGTGGTGTCATGTCATATTACGTTGCTTGAGTCCTGCCACATCACATCATCTTATTTTTGTTGCACCCTATGCTGATATAACACAATGCTTTAGAAGCATGCAAAGTGGTTTTGATCAGAGAGTTGCTATTGAATCCTTTTTGTTTTGCCATTAGACGTAGAGGATGTCATATGAGTAACTAGTAATTGGATTGGACAAATGCTTGACACTTCTAGAATTGTAGGTAACCAATTTCCTATGCATTTGGAAGTCCCAGAAGAAGGTATTTAATTGAAATTAAAAATCCGGTAAGGTCCTGAAATGAAAAGTTTAGCAAACGGAAGATCAGAATTTCAGTTAACTATGTAAATCCGGGCATTGTAGGAATTGCTCCTCTCACTGAGATAGACCGCATTTCACTTGAGGAACTCAGTTAAGCATGAGTATACTCATTAGGGTAATGGTGATTGGGAAACATGAAAGGAACATAACAGCCACTCTGTTTTTTCCTGTATAAAAGCCAAGAAAACTACTCAAATGGAAGGGAAATCTTAGAAAAATGTCCCTGCTTTCTCATCGCATGATTAAGATGAGCCTAGCATCATATTCAAGTAAAGGCCTCAGTGAAAGGGAACAGTGAAGCTTGGGCTTGGAACAATAGGGAAAAAAACCCTGTGTTTAACAGTATTTGTTGGCTACTTTGCTAATGTACCTAACTTCAGTGAATACAGACAGGAGTGGCCAGCACTGAGTGAGTGGTGAATACACCCAGCATGAGAGAATGGAAACTGTGAACAGAGCAGAAAGCAAGTCTGAGCCACATGCTTAAAATGTTGTGATTTCTGGGGATAGACAAGCCTTCAGAAATACTGAGAAAGGAGGAGAGAAGGAGGGGCCTGTCAGCTGGGAGGGACAAGGAGGAGGAGAAGGAGTGCTGAGCTTGGCACTTCCCGTCTGCGTGCTCTACCTGCTCTGACACTGACTGGCACAAGGAGTACCTTAAACCCTTTTGCTGCTGCCACCATCATCTTCAGGCAAATAAAGCCCAGAGCTGCTGCCATCACATCCTACAGCAGCTGGGGGTTGCTAGCAAAGGGGCTGAACGAGGAGAAAACAAAGCTGAAGCAAATGGAAGCACCACATTCAGATCATTTGTCACCTGTTTTGATTGATCATGTTATGCACTGGCAGATGTGAAGGATGACAATAGGCTTATCTTAGCAAGAGTCTCCATCCCAGCATATTGCAAGGACCACACGAGGAACAAATGTATATATTTTTAAATTCAGATATTAAAAAAGAACTCTATGTATTAATAATCTGCTCCTTCTCCCAGCAGAATTAGATGGTATATCTCTATTGGGTTTGATAGAATAGGATTGTTCCTGATAGGGTATGTGCTTAGATATTACTTTATGTGCAGACTTGCCATGAGAAGGACCTTAGGAATGGACAATGTTCCAGCACACACAGGTAGAAATTGGGTTTTTGGTTGTAGCCACATTGATCTAAGGACATAGGCAGGCAAAGTCCTTTGGGTAAATGCAATATCCTTTATTAGACCAACTGAGTAGTTGGAAAAAAGTTCTTAGCAAGCTTTCAGCGCAGTCACCCTTTGCCAGGAATAGGGAGTCTCTGCTGGTCTGAGACTCCAAGGAATGAGAAAAGCTAAAAGTGTGGTAGGATGTCAGTGAAAATGGAAATACATAGAGATGAGCAAGACAAAAGGTAAGGGGAAAGGGAGTGGGGAAGAGAGCAGGGCAGGGGAAAGGTCAGAGGGAGACAACAGGGATAAAATACAAGGTGGAAAAGAGGTTGTTGTGAAGAAGGGAATAGTTGGAGATCAGGGAAGCAGGAATGAGAGAAGCTAAGAGTGTGACAGGATGTCAGTGAAAATATAAAAGGGTAGAAATTAGAGAAACAAAAGGGAAAGCAGGGGAGGGAGGAGGAAGAAAACAGAGGACAAAAAAGGCCAAAGGCAAAACACTACACTGGTAATAATATAAGGTAAAAAAGAGGCTATCAATAAAAAGGAAATGGAAGGGAATCAGGAAGGAAAGGGGCAGAGAAGTGGGGGAGGAGAAGGGCAAAAGGAAAGCGAGAGGTCAGGTCAGGCAGGTACCAGGTGAATCAGATGTTTGGAAGGTGTCATAAATTCGATGTCTATATTGAGTCCATGATTTTAGTAACCAGTAGGTTAATGAAGTGAAGTTCGTAGGCACATCTATGACAGGTGTTTTGTAAATTCTCTTTGAGGAAGAGAACTGAGAGATCAGAGAGGGAGTGGCTGTCTTGTGAGAAGTGTGCCCCCACAGGTGGTTGGGTATTTTGGTCTTTGATAGATTTCTGGTGTGCGTTCTTTCTGGTGTGCAGTTGTTTGGTTTCTCCTACATATTTTCCATCAGGGCATTTGGTGCTCTGGATGAGATAGATATATTACATTTCTGGAGGTGCAGGTATAGGGTCGAGGAATGGTGATGGTTCTGTTGTAGGGTACAGTTGTTGTGGGGGGGTAGGGGTGGAGATACGTTGGCAGGTTTTGTATTTCTTGCCCTGGCATGGTCTGGATCCACTGGGTGTGGTTTGGGTCACAGTTAGAAACCTGTATTTCAGACTGGGCTTGCATTGGACAACCTCTACTTGTGATTCATTAGTAAAACCTTGTTAATGAGATCTACAGACCTGTTAAAAAACCATGATGACTTGACAAGTACAGTTCTGGTGCCTGTTCTGTTTCCCTTCCCCCCTGTTAGACTATTGTAATAGCTTATTGTCTCATCTGTCAACACCTACAGTCCATTATTTAAATTTCAGCCTGTTCAATTTGTTTTCTTGGTTTTTGTTTTTCCTCCTTCCTTAAGGAGATTTTTCCAAGGAGCAGAGAACAATTAAGCACCTAACTCTCACTAAAAGTCAATGGAATAGTGAACATAAATCCCCCATATGTGTTGAAAATCTCCCCTTTATGGTCCTCACTGGATTTCATTTTTTAAGATTCCCTGAAGACCTCATTCCACATGGCAACGTCACCTGGTCACCCTGGTTTCTATATATTCTATCCATCTATTCACAATCTCTAGCCAGTTTTTGGATTGACCTTAGCATGTACTTTTTTTTTCTTTACCATTTATCACTGGTAAGTTTAAGGCTTTTCATGTAGGTTTCGCATAATCTTAATCAAACTTTAAAACATAATTGGCAAATTAATCTGTGATACAATTCCATTCACATTAGAGGATCTTTTTTTTTTTTCCTCTGTATTTCTCCTCCTAATTGTTTCTCCATATCATGATTTTGTGCAATGTCTTTGCCCTTGAAAATGGATCAAAGTGTTCCCTCCTGACGGGTATTTTAATTTTTCTGTTCTTACGGAGAGGAACAGCAACGGAAACTAGTTGCAAGTTATCCTTCTTGGTGAAACACTACATCTGTTTTGAACTGAGCAGTGACAATGGAAGCCAGAAAGTCAAATTCATCTGTGTTCTCAGGAAATAGAAAGAGAAAAGAGACTTTGCCCCAGGTGCTCGAATTCAGTTTGAAGTCCAAGTTCCATTCTGGAGGAATGTTTGTTCTCCTGAACTTTTAATGTGCGGACAGCATAATGTAGCAACATTTAAATATAAACAAAATGATGAGGTGCAGGAAGTTTTAACCCAGATCTGGCTTCAGATCTGGGTTATAACTTTCTCAGAGTTTCATGTCATTCATAGCTGTGGTTTCAGTTTAGTCTCATCTTTATCTAAAAGGGACAGCTACTAATATTTGGGCGTATTTTTAGGTGAGAACACCTCCTGATCTACGGTTTTGCATATGCACACTTGCACATGTCACTTATCAGTAATAGCCGCACTGGATCTGAAGGGCTAGATCTAATGATAGCATGTTATAAGCTATTATGCTACCTAAAGGATAAATTGTTAGCACATACATCAGTGTTTGGACCTGTGTAACATAGATACACATTTGTGTGTGCAAATGTATAAGCAAGGTTTTGCTTTCTCCTCCATCTTACCTTCTGGATGTTTGATATTTCTGCTCCGTTTGTCATGGCAAAGAGGTCAGAGGTATACAAAGCATACTTTCAAACAGAAAAGGAGCTTGATTTTGATTTAAATTTGGCAGTGGCTCATTGGTCTTCAGCCAACCTTGAGATATACTCTTCCCTCATTTTCTTTGTTTGGAATAGCGAGTGTCCATTGACCAAGTCAGTTCTCTTCAGAACATCTTCAGGCTTTAGTGGTTGCTATGATTTTTTTCTCTTGTATCTATAAAATAAATTGATTTATGCATCTGCTGTTTCACTGCAATTATGAGGGTGTTTCAGAAACTAACTGCAAAATGGCTGCCCACACTGTATTTCTTTGATAAAGTGGGCTACGACATAACAGTGGGAAACATTGACTGTGTAGCGTGGTCCGGTGATAATAACGTGGTCCAGTAAACGATCACTGAACATAAAATGGTTTTATTTTGTAATTGCCATTACTTTCTGAAACCCCCTCTACAAGAGGCCATACTTAAACCTACCCGTCCAGGGCTCTGATGATGCCTTTGGCCTTCTTTTAAGATTAATTTATACTTATCTTTAAATTTATCCTTAATTTATACAAATGTGAAAATCAGCACCAGAAATTTTCTATTTTGCCTGTGCTGTTCTTGATGGCAAAAAACTTCTTGTTAGTGCCTTGCATATATGTATGCCTGTAAGTCCTTCGGGTCCCGGGTTGTTAAGCACTGTTTCAGTCCGTTATGTGTGTTTTACCACTTCGGCATGCCATACAGCATGAGCTCATGACGGAGCTGTTAGTGTAACATAGACTGTGTTGGAAATTTCCTCCTGAATTCTCCTTAGGCTACTTCTGCAAATAATCAGCATCTAAAATGTTCAAGAAAATTCTTTAACTTTGCTTGCATATTTAGCCATATTTTACATCTCCTAGGACTTCTGATGAGGTTTTCACGCATACGGGTGTACACGTGAAACTCAATAAAAGTGCAGGCAAGGAAAGCATTATTGCCCAACTGCTTTTGAAAATGCATTCCCAAGGGATACATTTTCAGTGCTGCATGTGCAGATCTCATCACATGACATTCATTAATCTTATCAGGAATCATATAGCTAAATCCCTGTACGGTGCTCTGAAAATGTACCCCCTAACTTTCCAGCACATTGAGTAATCCATATCTGATGTTTTCTTTGGGCTTAATTCTGTAACCCATACTCCATGGAGCAATACCTACTCATGAGCACCAATTTTGAGCCTAAGGTAGCTGAATGGGTACATTTGCTTTACTTGCTGTTACTAGTGCACTGTTTTTGTTTTACAGAGAAATCTAGAAACGGGTTTGTAGCACAGTTGCATTGAAGGAGAGTATCCTGGAATGGCTATGAAGGGCAAGACTGCCTTTTAGATTGATAATTCCCAGTAGGGATTGTGCAGAATATTTGTTAGAAGGTCTTGCTGATAGATTAGAAATGATGGATAAAATCCTGAACTTCTTACAGTTTCAAACCTCTAGTGGAAGTCACTGGGAACTCTGCCTGTGTGATGATGACTGCAAGATTTTCCCCTAGTGTCCAGTTAAGACTCTCTTTTCATCTACAGGAACTCAGTTACTTTCCTCCTCAAGGACAGTGGTATGGCTTTAGACTTTGTCTATATTGTTAATGCTTGCTAAAAAGGTGGGAACTGGAGCAAAAAGTTCTTCTGAGCCAACGCTGCTTACTAGAAGTCTGAGCTTGATGAGTGATCTCCTGAAAATAAAGTAGAGGCTGCAGGATTCAATCAGGTTTGGTCCCACCAGTAGGCCATATCACTACTAACAGTCAGGGACCTGTCTTCAGTGTCTTTATGAAAGGCTCTTGGGCTTAAGAGACATTAGATTTTATGGAAAGAAAGCATAAAACCAGGGCTTCAAAACCATGGTCTCATTGAATGAGAATGATGCTGAAAATCAATTTGCCATTTAAAAAAAACAAGACTTGTGAAGCTTTGGAGGATACCTATATTAAAATTAACTAAAAAAGTTCTGACTGGTACAAAACTGTTTCAGAATTAAACTTTTCCATTGCTCAGGAGTGCTCTACAGCCAGAATTCGGGTTTAGAGCCATCACTAAAAGAAATAGAAACAAAATTCATTATGGGTATATCCAACAGCCTAGAAATATGACTACAGGTTATTTAGACATCCCTGAGATAGTTTGGGTACCAGTAGCAGCTTGGGCTTTGGGTACCAAGTCTTAACGTTGGGTCATAGGCAGGCTTGTGCATCCTGTCCTGCTCTAGTGAAATTTCTTCCAGTACCGGAGCTAAGTAGTTTCAAACCAGCTGAGCTATGTCTTGCAGTCACACCTCTGGATTGCAGCACAGATGTGCCTTGAGTGTTTAAATTACATAGCTGTTCAGAAAGGCACATTTCTTGCTCTTTCAACTTCATCTTCTTAATAACTACGAGTTCCTCTGCAGCGCTCTCCTTTCTTTCTCTAGGCAAGGCCTCTGGAACAGGCTCATGACAATGTCCCGGTCAGCTCTTTTCAGTTAAAAAAAAAAAAACCCAACAAACTTGATTTCCTGTTCTGGTGAGCCATATATCACTGACGTTCCCATCTGTGCTGTTTGTCTGTGACAGAATGACAGGTGTCATTTATCATTGGAGCTTGCGGAAGCTGTGGGAAGAGGGATTGAAATTTTTTCTGGAAGCAGTCAGTGTCTACAGACTGCCAGATCATTAAAAAGGGGGCTTTCCAAAGAAAGCTGTGTGTAATGTGATTGCACTTACTGTCAATGACAGGCTGAGAGAAAGAAGAAACATTAAAAAAAAAAAAACGGGAAAGGAGAGAGAGAAAGAAAGAGATGAAGTTTCTGCCAGGGGCATTTAAAGCTACAGTACTACAAATGCAGGAATCTTTTTGGGTCTGTTTCAATATCTGCATGCTAAGTAAGCCCTTTAGAGATTTTAGCTCAGCTTGGAGTGCCAACGAGGAAACCAAAACAGGAAACTCCTTTAACAGCACTTATTCGCATCACATATTATTTAGGGCACTGTAACAGAATTTGTACTTTGAGGGGCATGTGTTAAAGCACAGTGACTTAAGAGTAGAGTACAAATGAACAGAGACAGGAAAACCTATTTGGTTTGCAGCTGAAGTTCATAATAAATCAGAGGCAGAACTAAGACCGAATTCAAGGCCCTTTTTCAAAAAGGAGACATTTACAACGTCCTGTTTGCATAAAGACATTCAGAAAATGCACCATAATATCTGTATGGTCAGCACCTTCCCTGCAGGTTCAGTTTGAGGATTTGCACTGAACCTTTTTTTCTCCTCTTGTGGTACAAGATGCTCCTTAGACATGCTTATTATGACAAATTGTCCTCCTACTTGAGGTATATCAAACCAAAAATAAGATTGCCTGTCCACTGCAAAAATAGTCTCCGTAGCTCTCATGATCAACAGATAAGCAGTGCTGACCTCAGACAGCAGCAGTTGGAGGATATCAAACAAAAGTTTTTTACAAAAAATAGTCTCTGTTGTTTTAACCGCTAACATACCATAGCTCATCCGCATTTATCAGATAATAAGGTGACCTGCTTAGGTTAAGCTCAGTTATGTAAGCACGGTTACTGTGCTGACAATCTAAATGGAAGGGGAGTAAGCATGGTTACTGTCCCTGTCACTTTAAGTATACTACTTTCTACAAGGGCTAAAGTTTGGCTAGAGATATGTCTTGTACACACTCGTTGAAGTCAGTTGGATTGCACAGTGTATAAGTCAGCACAGAAACCGGTCCCAGAATAAAGCTATTCAGACACATTAATCAAGCACTTCAGCCTGGAAAAACTCATGCGGGCAGTCCTTACTTGTGTGAGAAATCCTGCTGAAAGTACGAAGCCTCAGGACTAGGCCCAATGAGTTGCAAAGTCAAGCCCTAGCAAATGGACAAATCCAAGTGCATTGCTAGTAGTGGTGCTCACTGTGGAGAGGAACGCTGCCCTAAGTAATGGATGGTATGGAGCCTGCTCCCCCCACTCATACAGAGGGAGCCAGTGACACACACACTGCCCTTCTTTTCCCTGCTTTCTTTGATGATTATGGGAGTAATCAAATCTATGTACACTGAACGCAGCTACTGTGATGATCGTTAACTCCTTTATGGGTCTGCAAAGCAAGGGAGAAAACTCTCTGCCCTCTTCTCTCCTGTCTGAACACGCATGTAGATGGCAGGAGACGCTGACTCTCCAATAGCACAGAGACCTCTGTTGGGAGGTTGGTTCAGTTCCCAGCTGTCCCACAGACTCTCTATGTCAGCTTGGGCAGGCCTACCAACTCTTTCATGTGAAAGTTTCCCATCTATAAAATGATGATAATGGTACTCCATCTCCATTTAGATTGCGGACAGCTTAAGATTGGAACTTGCTCTGATCGGTGCGTGCGCGGCGTCTCTTACAGCACACCCTGATCTTAGCATGGTGCTGTTGCAAAAGAGTATTGTTGAATTCTTTCTGCTTTAGAGAGACTTGAAGTGATAACAATCAGATGTATTTATTTAGGGTCATACGCATATTTTCCCATTGTTCTGTATGAGTATTTTGGGTTGAAATTCAGTGGGAGTTTTGCATGAGATCAAAATGACAGTTGGATGTAGACCTGCTGGAATATAGCTATAAATAGTCACATAATTCAGTTGGATGATACAATTGTTGAATATTATCTTATATGATTTTGTTTATAACCTCTTAACAGTGTGACACATGCCAACACATCTTTGCCAGCACTACCATCACCAAAGTCTAAATCATTTTTTCCTCTACTACTTGAAATTACATGGTATTTTTTTAGTCTGCACATTTTGCACTACGTTATGATAAATTATTTTTTGTCTGACATTTCCTTTTTGAAATGCTGGACCATAGTTATATGTGCTTCACTATGTGAAGCAGATTGGGTCAAAAATGGTTTAAATGTCATATCCCTGGTGCAAAATAGATATTCCTGTTTCCAGCAGCTACATGAAGGTTGCAGAATATAAAATCAGGCCTCAAAGTCGCGTATACGGTTCTGTTGACATTTCTTTCTGTGGGGTGACAGAAGCTGTCCCTGTCATTCTCACCAGACTACACCTGTACCGCTGCAATAACACTTGAGTTTGTCTTTGTTTGAAAGCTTACCTGGAAAACATTTCCTGTGGGTCCATTGGAAGATAAGGAAAACTGATGACATGTCATAGACACGTACCTCTCAGGGGAAACAACAGGTAGCGATAGACATCAGCTTCACATTCTAGATTCTCTGCTGTTCAGTTTGTTTCCAAGACTTCTAGTTTAAAAAAAAAAAAGTTAAACGATTGCTGGGGAGACGTTCTGCTGTTCACAAAGAGAAGTTTTTGTATTAGGGAAGAGTTGCCCCAATGCTTATAATGGTGAGACTTGATTAAATAGCACACCCTATGTCTGGGGTCAAATACTCTTGCCCGTAGCCAGTTCTTTGACTAGCTTCAGGGGTTGCTTTGAATGTGTAAGGAATAGGTAAAGGCCATATATAGTAAAGGCCTGATGTGGCTAATAGGAATTATACACATGCACAAAATGTGCAATTTTATCTTTGCTGCAGAATACCAGCATGAGAAGTTGGGACGGGGATGAAAGGTGCTGGGCCCAGGCTGAGGACAGCCCATGGAGCTGCAGCCGCTATCCCTCTATTACCCATCCTTTCAGTGATCATCCCACAGCCCGTCTGTGGCACAGCTCCTTGCTTACTGCTGCACTAATCTGCATGATCCCCTCTGGGTCTAGTGGTCCAGGGTGCTCCTGACTGGGGACAATTTCACCCTGGCTGAAAA
This sequence comes from Alligator mississippiensis, assembly GCF_030867095.1. Taxonomy (NCBI): domain Eukaryota; kingdom Metazoa; phylum Chordata; order Crocodylia; family Alligatoridae; genus Alligator; species Alligator mississippiensis. The sequence continues at coordinate 11,415,183 of NC_081832.1, read as the reverse complement.
ATATCTCTGCAAATATAGTTAATCTCTCAGGAAAAACATGGAAAATTATTTTTTTCTTCATGGTCAGACTCCCTTAAAAGTCTATCTGTGCTGCCCAAGGGATAGACTAAGATGTTTTCTTCTAGCGATTCCCTCCCTAGGGCAAGTGAGAATTGTGGCAGAGGCTGTCTACTGGCCAGAGCAGTTGAGCATGTAATGAGATACTGTTTGTATAGGCCAAATCCAATGTCAGAGGTGTTTTTCTTCATCCTGATGCCTCCTAGTTCAGCTTGCACAGAGTTGTGTTTCAAATCATAATTTAATCCTACATAACCTGCATTTTTTTCTTAACTGGCATGGAGGTTTATTAATCTTATATTCAGAATGGACTTTCTTTCTAATTGACATTTATTACCTACCAGTTGCCATTTATTAGAGAAGGCAACAGTTATCTTTCAACAACAGAATCCTTAAATAAAACCCGTGCCCAGTATTGTCAGAAGAAACCTGAGCCTAATATTAATAAGACTTTAAAAAGGTTGGAATGCAATTCCGCGAGGTAAATCTTCCATGTTTGGTTTGCACTCCATATTTTTTGTCCGTGTCGTAATACGTGAAGGCAGTAGAAAATGACTGGCTCAGTTCTGGTAGTTTCTGAACTACCAAGGATTAGAAATTCTCTTATTTTTCTAGTTATTACTGGTTTGCCCATATTTATCAACAATTTTAATAAAAAAAATACAAGAATTATAACATCCTATTTCTTCCTCTGTTTTTAACCAAGCATGATCACTCCAATGGCATTTTCTGTTATTACTAAGGCAGTTTTTCAAAACCAGGAGGAATTCTCACAGCATCTTTTAATGCTGTAACATGCAATAGCATTTTCCTTTGGATTATCATTTTTTTTAATTTCATTTCTCTCCACTAAATGATCCCAAGTGTGGGGGGGGGGGGGGGGAGGAAGAGGGAGGAGGAGGGAGGAGGGAGAAGAAATGGGATTCTAGCAATACAGTATGTAAGTTTTTCTCTAGAGATGAAATAAAGAGTTTGTGTGTGTATTTACATTTTTCCTTCTGCATTATATACCATATAGTTATGTTTGGAATGGCTCTGTAGAAATGCTGAAGACAAGTTAATGAAAATGGGATGTTTGTACAATTTTGTAAATATTTTGTATTTTATATATATAAAATATATATATCTATATATATATCTGGGAGCAGGGATCTTATATCCTGGATGTTTTTTCTAGACTAGCCAATTCATTCAGACCCACAGTTAGTTTAGCTTAGGACACTGGCGAATGTTCAAAGAATGGGGCACCAGCTGAGTATCTGGCCGCATACGATTAAGTATGAGAGAGGTTTCCAATTCTGTACTATAGTGAAAGCTTTTGAAAAGAAAATCTTTATTAAGCAACCCCTTGTCTTAAGAAATTGCCCCAAAGTATCCTCAAACAAATTGAGCACAGCTGTACTCCATTAAGGATCAAATTGGGGTCCCCCGTGCTTGCATTGGTGAGCAGTTAAAGATGCAAGTCATCCCACTGAAATTAATGGAGCTCTTTCTTTGTGTGCCTGCTTGCCACTGATATTGAGAACTTCAATATTTGGCCTACAGCATCATCTCCTGAGGTTATCAATTTTTATCATTTCTTCAAGTGATCACGTAAAAGAGATTCTATTCCTAGCCATTAAAAAAACCCATGTTTTCATCTGAGCTATATTTTACTTGTACTCACTTCTAAAAGAAGGCATTATGGGAAGGTACAGACCTTTAAAATGCATGAAGCAGAATCCATCTAAATTACACGGTTTTCTGTAAGTGGCATAATTTAGATCGGTAGCAAACAGAGCACACATTTGCCCTTGGTGGGGGCACAAATCTTAAACCTGGTTCTGCCATTTTAAATCAGGCTTTGTGCTGAACTTCTGGTTTGTTATGTCTATAGCCTGGTTTTGTGTGCCAGACTTCTGTTCTGGTACAGGTATAGACCAGTTTCTGATCACCTATATTGGTAAAAGTGTAATGTCTGTACCCAGCCTAAGTGTAAAGTCTAAACATTTTGATACAGAGAATCAGGGACTTGATTAAAAAAATCTCTTTACCAAAATCTTTGCAGTGATCCAGACCATGTGAATTAATGTACCTTGTCCTGTTTTATAGCCCTCAAAATCGATTGTCTCTTAGTCAGTGGAGTTTTGCTTTGGGAGCAAGTTACAGTTGTGCTTAAGGCACTCCACCAGCGTCTAGTTCATTCCCCAGTGAAATTCAAAATGTTGGTTTCCATATAGTAGAGCCCTTTGTGGTTTGTGTCCTGTCCCTCTCATTGGGTTTAATCTCTGTTGGGCAGGTGGATAGCATAGGGATATCTCTGAGCTGAGATATTTGTAGGGGAGTCATTCAGCTCTGGAGTGTCACAAAGGCCTGCTGGTATGCTATTGCCCATGTTTGTGCACTATTAAAAGACAAAAACATCTCTTTTAAACTTTTTCTTTGAATGATTAACATGCAGCATTGCAGTTTTTTTATTTCAATATGGGTGATCAGATCCATTTTTTTGCTAAATATGCGCACTAGACTCTTGCATTTAGGTATTCAAAGTTGACATTCAGGTGTCCAGAGTGCATTATGGCTAATCATGTCTATGCTGTGATCCATTTCCAAAAGCAAGGTAGAGAATACTAATGCTCTATCCTGATTTATTTCTACTTTCTCGGTCCATTTTCACTACGCGGTTCTCTGCTTGTTTGCTTGTAAGGCCGAGTTGTTTCAGGACTAATTTTTGATCTGTAAACACATTGCATTTAAGTTAATAAGCTAGCTAAGTCCATGAGTCTCCTGCGAGCTTACTGAAGATGGGCAGACTGGGTGGGAAGCGTATTAGGCTAGGTTCAATTTACAGGAGGGAAGGGGATTGATTTAAAACATTAAAACATCCTTTTTCAGTTTTGTTCTAACACACTGCTCCTTTATCCTTCATCCTTGCAAAATATGTTTAAAGGTAAAGGCATCATGGTAAATGTTGATATTTGGAAAATAAAATTCCACTTTATTAACCAGGATATACAATTGATCTAGTGACAATTTTGGTTGCTTTCCAGTATCCATAAAACTCTGGAATGTCTTACAGAGGTTGGAGTAGCTTGCACAACATACGTCCTGCAGCAGCGTGTGCACATGCATTCTTTCTTGCTTACACAGACAGCCTCAGTGCCATGGTATTTGGTCCAACTGATGAAGACAAGCAATAAGCATGTAATATTTTCATAATCCATCTAGATTCTTACACTGGAGATAATATTAGTAGTGTTTGATTATGTCAGTCTTTCCGTCATCACAGTATAGTTTCACTGTTTCCCACATTTACGTTTATTATATTTAATACCAGAGCCTGTTTTTAATAAAACTCAACAGAAATGCAAGGATCAAGGAGCACACTACCAACCTGTCTTACAGCAGTTTCACCTACAGCATTCATTCAGTCTGCGTTGATCGGTAGGTAAGGACTTGCATATTCAAGGAGGGATCATGTAGATTTGTTAGAACATTTGATTGGGAATTAACAGAATGGAGCTCTGTTTCTAACCTGGTGTTGAACCAGTTTTATGACCTTGGGCCAGTAACCCAGCCTTATCTTGTCTTATTTCTCCATGGTTAAAATTAGAATAATGCTTAGCTTGCTTACCTTGGGGGAAATGGATTAAAATATTCTGAATGCACCAGTATTATTGTATTTGTCATAGTCTTCTGGTACTTTTCCAGGCTTTAAAGCAAACGGCTCTTAAACCTTTCTCTCTCTCTTTACATAGGCATGTATGCATGCGCAAATGCTGACATGTATGCATGCGCAAATGCTGACAGACAGATATACATATCTACACATATTTTTTTCCACTAGTGTCCTGAACCAAAAATGCCCCACTCTTTTGCTGTTGTTCAGCATGCTGCAGGCCTGTTGGCTGGTGCTAACCCATCCCAGAGGTGAGCGAGTGTTACATTTTTTTTCAATAAATGATCACTTTGAGTATGGAATAATCAGGATTGTAAGTCCATAACAAGGACCTACAATGTATTTGGAATTGTTCAGGGAACTGAGTGTGGGTCTTATTGCAGGATATGACTCAGCCCTACAAAAACTGAAGTCTGATCCTTGGTTGCGGTGCAGTTACTCTAGAGCTGCTTATTGCCATTACTTGTACACAGTTTAAATTTGGGTTTCTAGGTATCGCTTACAAATATGGATACTGCCCTAATTTGCATTATTGGCCCTATATATAACTGCTGAAGAACATTTCTTCATGGTTTATGTGGGGGTTAAATGCTTTTCTTTACCCCCATTTTGCCCTTCAGCTCCTCTTTGGTGTACAGAGGACTGAAGATATTGTTCACAAGAGAATTTTCACCCATGGATAGCAAAATTCTTGGAGATTCTCCAGAATGGAAGGTGCTATTTAAATGTAAATTATTATTTACAGTATCTTTTGCTTGATATAAGTTTTTTGGAAGTTTCATCTATACACTTGTTTGTAGTAGCAAATCCTTTCATAGCTATAATTTATATGCAAAGATTTTTCCTGTCCTATCACACGCTTTCCAGTATGTTTTGATGAAGCCTGAAGAGTTCAAACTCAGCCCTAGCATTGTGGATTTTCTTCATTTCATATCTTATTTGTATTAAGTTTTGTCATAGGTAAGGGGTTTGCTTTTATATTCCAGGAAGAGAGGATATAGAGTATGCGATTATGCAAGGCCTTTGTTATTTATATACCTTGCATCCTGTGAGTATGCTGTTCTGTGTGCGAATGAAATGCAGGATTCTATTTTAATTCTTGTGACTGCGTCTGATCATTAACAGCTACTACGCAGTAAAAAATAAAAAAAATGCAGTTCAAAGAAGCATGCATATAAATAAATATATGTGAGCATGTAAAAGAATGAATGAGATAAATTGGCTCTTTTCAAATATCCAGCTTGTCTCCAGATTAAGGGAGGCATTTTCAGTGCCACATTTGGTCTAAACAATACTTTGCTAATTTTTTTTTAAGACATTGCCTTTAATAAAGTTTACAGCCTAGAGGATAAGTATCTTTTTTATGATTTTTATTCTCACATTGCACGTTTGAAAATAGCAGGAAAGGTTATAAAGTATTGAACATTTTAAAGTTGTTTTGCCATTTCTTTAGGACTTCTGGATTTCAGTCATTTTCAGTTTGTATCCTTGCCTTACCTTTGAACTTTTCTGTACCTTGCCCATTCTCCCTTCTTCCCCTTTTCCAATATTTATTTCTTAAGACAGATTCTTCTTTCAATCCACTTTTTTTTACTGTAAATTCTGCCACTACTTTCTGCAGCACCTCTCTCCTTTCATGTCTTGATGCCAAACTAGCTGAAAGAACAGGCAGCGGTGTTTCTCGGTCATCTCATTTGCATTTCTAATTCACCTGTCACTACAATATCTCGGCACCATGGGCAAGATTAAAGATTATGCTGGTCTCGTTTGAAAAGGGCCTTGTGTCCTTCCCCATTTTAAAATGACTTCACAAGGCAGGGAGGTCAGTCTTGGTGATTTTACCAGAAGAAATGTTGAGCTGTCATGTGGTCTGTGCTGTTGATTCACCACCTAACAAAATAGCCACATTTTTACTAGAATTGGGTGAATCTCAAAGTATTTGATCTTTTGATCAGCCCAGAGACATTCCAAAGATTGCAAACTGGCTGCCTCAAACATTGTCTTAGCAGTTTGCAGTCTTACTTCTACCTCTTTCTGTCTCCATGCCTCTTCTGGCATGAAGTAAACTTTGTACTAATCCCATCTTTCTTTTACTTTGTTGCAACTTTGCTCACTCATATACCAACCAGTCTCCTGGTTTTGGTGTTGCATTAAGCACTAGGGCTGTGCAAAGCTTCAGTAGCCAATTTGATTTGAAGGAGATTTGGCCCGATTCGGGGACCGAATCTCCAAATCTGAATTGAATCGGGAGACCAATTAAAAGATCTGAATCAATTTGAAGCATCCGAATCAATTCAGAGAGAGATTTGGAAAAGATTTGAATATTTGGCCATAAACTAAACAGGCAGCTGACACAGCTGCCTCTAGCTGGTAAGTTTTTTGGGGTTGGGGGAGTGGGGAGGCAAAGGGTGTGGGGAAGAGAGGGGTTGGGGCTGGGGATGGGGCTGGGACAAGCTGCCCAGCCAGGGCCCGGGGGCTCAGGACGTGGGGAGGGATGCGGGATGTGGGCACGGCAGCGCTGAGACGGGGGGCTATGCCCTGTTGCCACTTGCCCAGCTGGGGCGGGAGAGGGGCTGGATGTGGGAACAGCTTGCTCTGGGTGGAAGGAGGCAAGTGGCAGCAAGGCATAGGCCCCACTCCTAGCACTGCCATGCCTGTCCCCCTGCACCCCTCGCACCAGCTGGCAAACAGCAGCAGTACCCGAATCCCCCCCGCACCTCCCCATGCTGGCTGGCAAGCGATGGCAGTGCCCACCCCCTCATCCCCCTGTGCTACTGACAAGCAGTGGTAGTGCAAAGCCCCCACTCCCAGTGCTGATGTGGGGGTGGCAGCCCTGGGAGCAGGGGCTCTGCCCTGCTGCCACTTGCCCAGCTGGTGGAGAGGTGGATGGGAGTGTAATGCAGGCATGGTTCACTCCAGGCAGAAGGGGGCAAGCTGCAGCAGGGCACAGCCATATCAGCGCTGGGAATGGGGACTCTGCCGCCACTTGCCACCTTCCGCCTGGAGCGAGCTGTGCCTGCATTGCACTCCCCCTGCCCCTCCCCGTGCTGGCCGGGCAACTGGCAGCAAGGCAGAACCTCTGCTTCCAGTGCTGTCACACCCGCATCCCGCCCCCCTCCCTGAGTAACATACCCCCTCACCCCAGCTGGACAGCTTGTCCCAGCCCCAATCCCTCCCTTCCCCCATGCCCCTTCCTTCCCCCCTCCCCCAACCCTAACAGATTTACCAGCTGGAGGCAGCTGTATCAGCTGCCTGTTTAGTCTATGCTGAATCTACGAAACGGCACCAAATGTTTCGGATTTGATTCGGCCGAATCGAATTGGGACTGTGATTTGAATCTCCGAATCGAATCATTGTCCTCCGAATTGGCCGAATCCGAATCTGAAGTGAATACTTGCCGCTTTGCATAGACCTATTAAGAACGATCATTGTGGAACAGTACTAATTCACTGTGCTTGATGTGCTGTGGCTAAATACTTTAATCAAACCTTGTGTTTTCCTGGGTGAACAGGCTGAAGGTACTCTGGAATACATTGCTTCTTTTCCCCATATAAACTCATGCACATGCACCATCAGGTGACTTCAATTATGCTTGAGTTTCAAAGATAGTAGCCAACCTAAGATAAATGACTAGGGGTCCTGACATCCCCAGATGGAGTTGGTTATGTTTTTTCATATGCATAGAGCAACTGTTTATTTTTCATTTTTAATTCAGTTACAGGAACAATAAAAATAACAAATTTAGAGTCTGAAAAAGGGATAATACAGTGACTCATTCTAACATTTTGTGTCTGGCTTGAAACTGGGATCCAAAAACAAGGGCCAGGTAGGCAAACATTTACAAATGTATAAATCAGTGCCTTGGAATGTGGAAAACAGCAAAGCAGCATTTGCCACCCCACAGGTGGTGTAGGTAGGAGGTCTGTTTGAGGTCATGGAAGGCACCAAGGAGGTGTCAGGAGGGAGCAAGAATACTTATCCACACTTTGCTAAGTTAGACAAAGGTCGGTTTGAGTTTCAAACAGTCTCTCAGGATTTTGAGTTGTTCTTATTCAGTGCTGATCTAACTGTATTCTCAGCTACAAGCACAACTTGGTTTGTTAGCTCTTTCTTCCAAGACAACTGAGCTTTGTATACCTACATCGTGCCCTGGGTGGTTTCCTTACGTAAGATTTGCAATGTTGTTTCAGCATTCGCCACTTAAACCAATTGTTTAGAAAGGATTAGGCCACTAGTTTAGAAAGGGCTAGGCCACTAGTTTAGGATTTGAGAGAGCTGGGTTCAAGACACTACTGAACTACAAACTTCTTGTGTAACCTAGGACAAATCACTAAACCTTTCTGTATTTCAGAATATGAACACATAAGTTACTGCAAGGCAATGAGGGCAGGGTTTTACACAAAATGTCACAACTGTATCGTAATGGCTTGTGTGCAAGCTCTTACCCTGCTGTAAGTAAAAACTAACCTATGGTTGCTTCCTTTCAATGAGCAGTGAGTAAGCATGGGGTAAGCATGTATTACCTGTACAGGTATTGAGGAGTATTATACACTGTAAATCCCGCTCCTCCTCCTCCATGTTTAAGTTGCAGCACCCACTATTAGCAGGGTGGTAGTGATGTTCAGTTCCTCCAGGATGATGAGTTGGTCAGGTACTATGGTAATAAGAAAGGACTGCAGATAGAAAGAAATGGTACAGTGAGACTTGCTGCTGTTCCAGTTACCTACCACAGAGTAATTCTAAACCACCACTTGGCAAAATAAAATAAAATGCTCATAGAAAAGGAATAAAAACATCTTCCCTAATAGAGTCTCTTGGGACCCAAATGTTTTTCAAATAAGATATCTGCTGCTGAAAAAAAAAATAGGAGGTTTTTTTCCTCTTGCGGTTTAACTGCAATTTTTGCTCCACCAAAAGACAATGAACTTCAACATTTGTGAACAGCTAGTCATTTTTGACAGTGCAGGGCTTCTGCTGTATATAGTACAGTATTTATAATGTTTCTGCAAGTGTCTCTTTGATTACATTATTCCTTTGTCTGACCTATACTTTCAGATAAAAGTGTTTTGCTTAGAAACTACATAATAAATCACCTGTAGGAAATAGACAAGTTCTTTTTCTATCAGGGACTAAATGTGAAAAATGTTTTAAAAGAAACTAAGTGTAAATGATGGAGTTCTGTTACCAGTTTTGGCTTAGCAGGAACAAAGTAAAGGTAATGTACAGTAAGCATGTCTCGGGGTCACTGCAGGCACATGTCAAATGTCTGAATGGTACTTTATTTGGTGAAGGGATCAAAGAAAAGCTTTTTTATTATTAGTCTTTCTGTATGTTAAGATATGGAACCGTTTCCTCCCTTTTTATCTTTCATATGACTATGCTAGTTTCAGTGATCTTAGAAATAAGATCACCAACTCCAGAATGGGATTAGGTTTCAGTAGTTAAAAAATTACATCAATGCTAAGCATGATTTGACCCACCTTCCTTGTGTCAGCCTGCTGAAATTATTCTACAGCTCCATAAATCCTGTCTGCCTTTTCCTTTTTGTCTCCAAAATAAGTGCTATCTTGGGAGTGAAAGGGTCTTCTGGTGGGCAACCAATTACATGTTAAACGTGTCATGGTAAATCTGCAAGAGGTTTCAGAAAGAGGAGACAAAAACTTCTGACGCTTAGGCAGCTTGAATTAAATAAATAATGTCTACTGTGGAATGGGTAAAAAAAAAATGTTAACATGCAAATGCCCGTTTTTCTTTTCTACCACCATTTCCTCTCCAATAAATAATGGATCGCCAGTGCAAGAATCAGGCTTGGAGTACTTGCAGAAAGAAGTGCACATTTCCAAAAACATGTGTGTGCTAGTAACTTTTTGGTTGTTTGTAATTCATCAGCCATGTTTCAAAACAGAGTCCATACTATACACACACTAGTTTCCTTTCCTGGAACAGTTATCATATATTAAATAAATGTGTGTGTTTTCTTCCTCCTTACTGTATGTATTAGACTTGGGTGCCCATTTTCTTAGTGATGGAAGTCTAAGATTCAAACCTTGTGGATTGAAAACGAGCCGATACATTTTACGTGAAGGAATTTTATGTGATTAAGGGAGTCGATTTATTCTATAAAGAAGAAGTAGTGGGCTAAGCACCTTCAACGTACAGTAAAGTCTCTGGGCTTGAAGCCTCTCACAGGGTACAGCCCAGAGATCGGCAACATCTCCCTGAGTCATCGTACTCAGAAGTAAACGCTGTAACCATTACTAGGTACAGTCTTTGTGTGTCTGATATCATTTACCATTAATTTGACTCAGAAAAAGAGTGTCCCACAAGAATTTTTAGAAGTCACCATGACACAGTATATAGTTTCTACCTTGATCTTTTTTTTAAAAGCTGATGACATTAATGAGGAACAGCAAATGAACAGGAAATCATCTAATGATGCTGCTGAGGTCAAACCCAAGGAACAAGCACAGTGGGTTAAAACACCAGCACAGTAATGAAAGTGTGAACAAATGAACCATCTAATAAATAATTAACAATTCATTTTCTTCTGTCTTTTATCTTTGCTTTTTCCCTCTGCTTTTTTACCCTGTGTTTCTGTTTTGCATTTTCCGTGTTTCTGCAATTAATTACAAAACTAAATCAAAGCACAAGGTTACAAAGTTCCATTACTGAAATCCTGTTGGAATGAAAAGTTCTGGTTCTCCGATCCTATTAGTTTATGCTCATGTTGAGGGCTGGATGTGCATATTTTATAGAATGAGTGCATGATTTAGAAATGTCTGTTCCTCCTAGGCAAGCATTTCACAATAGAGACCTTCTCTTTCTGAGCAAAAGAGGCTTTGTTTTATAAATCTCCAATGCAATGTACATGCAGTTTTGTGTCATGTTATATTGTCATATGACAAGACATGAACCAATGTAAGCCATTGTAACACAGCACAATGCAATGTATGAGTTACACCTTGTCAGGTTTTTTTGGTTTAAGAAAAGGAGCTTTTTTTCCCACAGGTAGAAAGTGATGCTAGAAAGAAAATCCCCGTGTTACCTAGAAACTGACAGGTGCTTCTATTTTCTGACTATCCAAATTAAATTTAATCTGAACACATCTCTACACAGCAAACCTCTGGTTGCTTTACTTTCCATAGCTTACCAATTTTTAATGTTAGTGCTCTAGTAATGTGGTTAACAGTTTGCCTCGGGCATGCAGTTAAAAGCATGCTTTGCCCAACTGGGCAACTCCTGAGTTCCTCAAAGGTTAAGGCTGCCTCGTTAGGAAAGCTTAGTGTCTGAAATCCATACCACTAGTGAAGAATGAAACAGGGAGGGAGTCACCTGGCCTGATGGTTGAATTTTAAGCAAAATCTTGTAGTTATTAAAGCCACCAGAACAAGCAGATATGCACGCAAAGTGGTTGCCAGTAAAAACATGAAGTTTGCGACTCTCTGGTGATTGCAGCAGCATTGCACAAGGACGTATCGTGTGATACGTACTGTAGAGCTTTAGAACAATGGTTTTTTTTATGGGCATCTATGGTGTGTGTAAGTGTTGTGTGTGTAATACCAAGTGGTAGGCGTATCTATTTTAATCGGTTCAGATTGGTTGTCTTGTGCCAATTGACCAAAACTTCCATTATTCAAGACTTTAGACAACATTTGAAATGCTTATAATGCAAAATGGCAGCATTTGAATGCATCTACTTTCAGAAAACTCTCCATGTAGTAATATCACCTTTTTTTCCCAGAAAAGGTATTATAAAACACATAATAATTGTTTCTTTTGAACAATAGCCATGTAAAATATTACCCTTAAGTTAAAAAGTTACCTCCAATTGTGATATTCAGCTTTTGGCATTATTTCACACTCTTTGTAATTTTTCTAACCCTTAATAAATATTGTACTACTATTGCCTTCAAAACCAATCACTATTTATTATATTGTATGTATAGTGCTGGCCAAGTACTGTAGCAAGAGCTAGTGAGAAAGATTACACGGAGGAATTTCAGGGTTTCCCAGTAATTTTGAAAGGTAAAACTTAGCGAACTTTGGGATCTTATTATACATGCATTTCCTACATCCTCACACTGTGGTTTAATTGATAGCAGTAGTGTATATGCATCTACACAAAACTCTCAGGCCGCATCCCCATAAATGGAGGCGTGCAGTTGCCATGGCAAAAAGCGACCGCACAAATTCACGCCGCTGTTTATGGCCTGGTGTGCATGTCCCTGCACGTGGGATTAGTGCAGGAAAAAATGCTCCGGGTGGGATATGGGAGGCTGGGTCCACCACCTGGGCTGGCCTCAGCAACCTTACCTGGGATCCTGGGGGCTTCCCGGGGCTCCAGTGGCAGCAGTCCAGGCACTGCTGCCACCTACACTGCCCTGCTTTTTTTCCACATGCTTTTTATTCTAAATATATTGGGGTTTCCCAGTATCTAAAGGTGGCTCCATGCTACAAATATGCAGTGGGGAGAACCAAATCATGTGCATGGGGTGCGTTATGTGGTGCTTTTGAAGCACTGCAAAACATACGTGTGTGCTCATGTGGACAAGGCCTTATAGAGTGAAATTTGCCTCTGTTCAGTAGAGGATATATGTAAAGTCCTATATACCATATAACCCTCACTTAATTCCCAAGATAAGGACTTAATTGGTGATAAAGTAATGCAGAGTATTTAGTATAGGTATTTTGCTCTAGGGTGAATTCCACCCATAATTAAAACATTCCCACAGAATACCTTCTGTCTACTTAGAAATCCAGTTCCATTACAGCTGCACTGTAGAACCAACTCAGGACTTCTGAAATGTTTCAATATTAGTAAAGTGTCCTCATGGCAGAGGTTAAGCTAAACAGGTTCCAGTCTACCCATGCACCATATTTATCAGAAAGCATGATAAAATAAATAGGTATAAGGCCATATTCTGTTCTTGGTTAGATGAGAGAAGAAATTGTTATGGTTAAATACTAAACGATGAAAAGAAAACTAATTACAGGAAAAATCTATAATGTTCTGGCTCCTCTTTCCTAAGGAAACAAAACTTTTCTCTTTCTCGCCATGCTCAAATGAGCACCCTTCTATTCTATTCTATTCTATTCTATTCTATTCTATTCTATTCTAGTTCCTATACCTCGCTTATTGCTGTAATATCTGAACACCATCCTGTAGTTCATTAAGCAGTAGGGCTAATGGAGGGTGATTTACTTTTTACACCTTTCACTCCTGAATTATTTGCATCCAAAACACAGAGGGGCAGAGCTTCAGCTGATGTCAATTATGGCAATTTGCACCAGCTGAGCACATGGCTTCAAAACTAGTGGAGGGTAATAAGGTAACTAATAAATCTAACAGGACAACTCAAGACTTAGTATAACATATGGCAGCTATATAGTGCATTTGAAACTCCTCTCCATCTTTGGAAGTTTTGTTGTTGGGCACCTCTCATTTCTTCTTTTTGTATTGTGATAAAAAGGAAGTCTGTGAAGAATGTGGGGCCGAGTAAACCAAACGACTCCTGTACTTATCAAAAAAGCAGTTGTGGAGCACCAAGGTAAACTGAAATACCAGTATCCTGATAAGGGGCGTGTTGGCCTGAGAGATGGCCACAGTAATGGAGAACAGAAGTGCAGCTGACCGGTAAATACCTATTTAACAAATACTTTCTTCTTGTTGTTTGGTTCATAGATTGGAAACCCAGTGTCCCTCAAACTCTCTCTTGACAAGTGGAATTTTAAAACAATGCAGAACAAAGCGAGATGTGCTTCTGGTATAATTATGCCTTCTGCAACTTAAATTTTAGGCACTCAGTTTCCTCTCTTACTTAAATGTATCTGTGTATTTTAATAGGAACGTTCAGCTATGCTTTTATTAATGCAAAAACATTAAAGCACCAACCCTGAATTCTAAAGCCTTAAAGGGCTGTTTCAAACAGAACCTGTCATAAAATGTGCTCTCAAGCGTGTCCCCTTTAAGAGATTCAAGAATTAAATGTTCCCGTATGTGAATTTTATTTTGTACAGCACATTTGCTTTATGGCTACAATTAAGTTAGATGTGCCGATAACAATGTCTGCTTTCCATTTTAAATCGCACATTTCAGACAGTGTGCATTGTTTTATTATCTAATCCACATGCTTTTAATTGCAATTATGGTCCCTTATGAGTCCCCTGGGAGGGCATGATTGCAATTAAAAATGTAATTTAAATGTTAATTAATTACATTCATTTTCTAAACTGGGAAAATTTCATTTATTATTTTCATGTGTTGTGCACTTATCCTAAATGCATTACCTTCTAAATGTTTTTTTTTCCAAATTAAGTGTTATGTTTATAAAACAGGGTGTTTAATACCCTTTAAAATTTTGTTAGAATGTTTATACAAATTATTACTTTAAATTAATTGATTCCAAGCTCTCTGCACAATCTGTGTGCGCCATGCAGAGCAGAAAAGAGTTATTTTTGATATTCTGCTGAAGTTACATTACCACAAGCATCAAAAAGTAAATTAGAAATAGGTATATTTACAATATGAATGTTGATACACATTGTGCAGAAAAAAAAAATCCAGCTTTAAAATATCTGTTTATCATTACCTGGCCAAATTCTACATTACTCAGATTTTATTCCTGTACCCTTCATACTCCCACCAGAATCGGGATGTTCTTTATCATGAAGAGGTTAAAATCTATCACGTAAAGCATGGTAACAATAGTAGAAAGAGTAGGTTAAAAAGCCATATGGCCAACTCAAAACATCTTGAGTCCCAAATCAGGGTTTTTAAAAAAAAACTACAGGTCAAATAAAAAAACACTTCTTCTAGTTTTTGAACCTTAAAGGTTCAAAAGGTGTGCTCAAATCATGCCTCCCACCTTTTGTCTGCAGCTATGAGGGTTGGCTACCTGCTTCTTTTAAATGAAAGTGGAGATTAATAACCCTGTACTTTTGGGAACTGACGATGAAACAGTTCCAAGATCTTCAAAATTGGAAAAAAAAAAAATCCAGAGAGTCCATAACAACCTAACAGTGGTGAATTCACAGTTGCATAACTAACAAAAGTTATATCTGATTCCTATTAACACTAATAGGAGGTTTTTTGTTTTCCCATTTGTTTCATTGGCCAGTAATTCAGAGGTATGAACACAACACAGCGGCTTTGAATTTTTTGAATGATCACTGACTATCACTTAGTATCCAAACCTACCTTACATTGATTAGCTGATTTAGTATAGCCATTGCAGCAGAAGTGGGTCTGGAGGAGGGAATTGAAAGGCCTCATAGAATGGGGATTAATATGAAAGTAGGTACTAATGTACCTTATTCTTTGAATTCAGCATAAAAGTGAAGGATAACATCAAGTTTCTATATATTATCTTAAGAAAGATATCCTCATTGTAGGTTCCTGGTCAATTCATTTAAAAACTCGGGCTACATTTTCTGACAATCACAAAACAAAGCAATTAATACAGGAAAATTCAGATTTAAACTGATAGGATGATCTCTTTAACTTTTCCCAATATGCTCGGGTGGGACTAAGGCCCTGTCTACAGAGAAAGGGGCACCTAGAAGATGCTGGTAGAAGATGTGATTTTAAACCAAAGGCTGTGAGCTCATCTTGATTCAGACCAGGACCAGGAATTGAACTGTCTATATAGCCATTTAATATTTCCTTGTTTGTCGCTAGTGTCTGTGTTTATCTTTGACAGCCATACCTGTTAGTTTTGCCTGTGGTACTGCCTGTTAATCACACAATGCAGTGTCTAGGTGATATTACTGGAAATATCTGCAGTTTGGCCTTTCTACTTGTCATGATAGTGTGTCAGTAGTAGCATATGACCTGATGACCTTCCATCTTTACTTTCCATTCTGGAGGTGGCCCTAATGAGATACTTCCTTTGCCTTCTTCCAGGAAAGCTGGTATTTTGGACAAAATATTGAAACTGTAACATTTTAGCACAGGCAAAACTACAATGTATGTTGTCCCCTTGGCATATCAATTCATCTGCACCCAGGTTTAGCAAATTCTCTTAATTAGGGGTTGCTAGGGAGGATTGCTATTAAAAAATTAAATGAAAGAAATTGGGAAAATGATGAGCCAGTGCCCAGCTTACGTGGTCATAAGTCTTTCCGGCTACTTTAGCTATTTACAATAGTTGACTATTATGAGGAAATGTTTCTTAGGAGTGGGAAAGGACCTCATTACTTCACAGGTAGTAAAGGAGGTCGACTACAGTTTTCTTCTATGATTTACACTCTTACTTTATTTTTATGTCTCCCATTTGTTTCTATTAGAATCACATGTAGTTCTGAAACAGCAAGTCTGTAACCTTTTTTTTTTTAAAACAAGTAAGTAGCCTTTACTTACACAATTAAATCCTATTAAATTGAGTGCCCCTATTCCCATCAATAACCTAGTTTGCTTAAGTCTCCATCCGAATAAGATCTGCGAGGTCTTATTATGAGGTAAAAATTGTAGAAGTTCTTTGATCGGTTCAGGATGCTGCAGTTCATTTTGTGATGCAGAGATCAAAACCATTACCTGGCTCCTGATAGCCCTCATTGGTTATCTATTGAAAAAATCAGATTCTAAATAAATTACTATTGTACTTTTAAATCTCTGCATGACATGTCCTACTTACTGTGTGGCCTAGATAATTTCCATAAATTAACCTCTCTTACCTTCCATTTCTTCTGCCATTCTGCTGTTACCTTTCTCCGAACTGCTCCATCATTACGTAACTCATCCACTGGATGGAGAAGACAGTGATACTGTGCTGAGTTTTAAAGTGACATTAAGAACCTACCTGCCTAAGCGTTCGTTTGCATCTTGTTCACTAGACTTGTCACAGAGATGGTGAGATAATATATTATGAGATGTGTACTGAATTAGCTGTCAATTTTAGTGAAGCTCTTCCTTATGTGTGTGAGGAGAAAGCTGTTGAATGATGCTCATTCTTCCCTCCCCACCCTCCCCCTCCCCGCATAAGATATTTCATTTTAGTCACCCAACTCTAGCTAGCTTTCGCAAGGCTGCTGTCAGCCGTGACCCCAGCTCAGGAGTGGCAGGGCTGTAATAACTGTATGCTGCCTGATGTAATTTGTACTGGTTGTGGACTGCACTTCTGCTTAAGCACAGGAGGGGCTGTTCATGAAATATCCATCACCCTGTCACCACAACCATAACACAAGGAAAATGTGAAGTGCTCAGAGTGAAGGCCTACCTTTCCCCCGCCTCTTTCCCCTTCACCTCCTCTTCATTTTGGCTGCTGTGGCTGAAGGGGGTTGGACCCCAAATGGGGTTGGTCTTTTAGCTAGGAGAGGGGTTGGCAACATACAGCCCGTGAGATCCTGCTCAGAGAGCCCAAGAGCTTTGCTTGTGCCCACATTAGCTCCAGTGGCCACACCAGGGCTAAGCTACAAGTAGCTACACCGGGGCTGGGCAACTTCAAGCTGCAACCTTGTTGCTGTTGCTTCCTCCTCCCAGAGATGGTGTGGGTGCAGCTGCCAGCTGGTGGGAGCTGCACTGGACCTGGGAATCTGGAAGCTGTGTCCACACTGCTCCTGCTTGCCCCTTCCCTGCTTTTCCCCTGCTCCTGCCCTGCAGTTGCAGCACAGAAGCAGCAGCAGTGCAGAAGCAGCTTTCTACTGCCCAGCACAAGAGCTGCTCCCGACCAGCTGGAAGTTGCACCTGTCCCTCTGCCCTGGAGAAAAGGGCTGGGAGAAGGCTCTGGGACATGGGCACAGCTTTATGGTCTGAGTGTGGACACAGGGAAAGTCCCCTGCCAATGATGCACCATGGAAGCCATATTGCCTATATAGGACTGGAGCAGGGTTGTTCCGATCCATAGCCTGAAAAGGCGGCCAGCCACTGAGCTAGAAGGTTGGCTCACTGAATAGCTGTGGTCAGCAGCACACGCAAAGGAAGTATGTCTCTCCTTAAAGCATCAAAGTACACATGGAAGTGCATCTCTGGCCCCTCTCCTGCCTGCAAAATGACACCTCTGCCAGCTGTAGAGGTAGCACTCCCACTACCCACACAACAGTACTTCCTTTTGGGCTCCCCTGCTTGATAATTGCAGTTGCATGCTTTGGGAAACTTTTATTGTATTTGCAGCAGGATGAAAGAGCAAGGGCTTCATGAGCTGCCCTTTGGTGTATCCAGCATGCAGGACGGGTAGCAGTTCTGCTACCTGGTCTATAGCTTGATTCAGGAAAATGTGAAAATAAAACTATGGTAAAACCAAGTCCCTTGGCTCTTTAGCAAGGGCTGAATTTTTACTGCCTTCTCATTAAAAATGGAAAGCAAGTAATAATAATGATGACAAGGTTCTTTGGGTAAATCCAACTGAAATTGTTGGAAAAATTCTTCTTTGCAAGCTTTCAGGCACAAACACCCTTCTTTAGGCTGAGGAAGTGTCTGCAGTTGTTGTGTGCTCTTCCTAGATGGGATAGAACAGAATAGAAGCTGGAGGCCAGAAGTCAGTATGCAAGAATGCCAGTCAGCAGAAATATATGTTGAAGTAGTCAATGAGTAAGACAGAGGTGGGGGGGTGGGGAGGGGAACGTAGACTTGGTGATAGGATGTAGCTGGTAAATAATTATTTGGGGTATCAGATGTTAGGTAGGTTCTGATGTGCCATAAATCCAATGTCTATATTTAGTAGGCCTGTGCAAATAGGGAAGTATTAGATTCGGATTCAAATTCAGCCAATTCAGGGGACAATGATTTGATTCAGTAATTTGAATCACTGTCCCTATTCAATTCAGCTGAATCAGAATCAGAGATTCGAGGCTGATTTGGAGATTTGGATCAGCTGGGGAAAGGCAGGCATAGGCGGGCGGCTCCAGGTTCTCCCACGGCTCCTTCAGCTGTGCCAGGCTCCCCCCAGGTGGCGGGAGCTGTGGGAGAAGCCCTTATGGCTGCCCTGCCTGGTCCCATCCCCTGCTCAGCCCCAGGCTTCCAGCACTTAAACCCCCCCCTCCCCCCCCCAAAAAATCCCCACATTCATCAGCTGTAGCAGTGGCGATCAGGGCCCTCGAGGGTTCATGGCAGAGCCCCCCCAGCACAGCATGGGACAGTGAGGATCACCCCCCACTCCCGGCCTGGCATCCACATGGCAGCTGTGCTATGACATGGGTGCAGCCTGGCTCAGCAGGGCACTGTGCACTGTCTGGGAGCTGAGGTGGCTCCACCTGTCCCCAGAGCCTGGCATCACTCAGCCCCAGCTCCCAGGTGCAGCACCCTGCTGAGCCGCACTGCACCCATGACATGGGACAGCTGCCACACGGGTACCAGGCAAGGCAGGGAGCGATTCCTGCTGCACCCCACTGCCCCATGCAGCATGGGGGGGGGGAAGGAGGGGAGGCTCTGCCACTGCTACAGCTGGTGAGTGTGGGGCTTTTTTTTTTTAAACTGCCGGGAGCCTGGGACTGGGCAGGGGATGGGGCTGGGCAGGGCATCCATGGGGGCTTCTCCTGTGGCTCCTCCCACCTGGGAAGATGCAGGCACAGCCAGAGGAGCTGTGGGAGAACCTGCAGCCGCCCAGCTGTGCCTGTCTCTTCCCAGCTGATCTGAATCTCCAAATCTCTTTGAAACTTTTCCAAATTGATTTGAAGGCTTCAGATTTGATTTGGGCATTTTAATGGGTCTCCCGATTCAGTTCAGATTTGGAGATTCAACGGCCAAATTGGGCTGAATCTCCTCCGAATCGAATCAGCGACCAAAGTTCACATAGCCCTAATATTTAGTCAATGACTTTTTGTATCCAGTAGTTTGATGAAATGAAGTTCATAGGCTTGTCTGCAAAAGGGGTTTTGTAAATTCCCTTTGAGGATTAGAACTGAGAGATTGGAGAGCCATCGCATGATAAATGTGCCCCCTCAGGCAACTGGGTATTCTTATCTTTGATAGATTCATAGATGTTAGGGTCAGAAGGGACCTCAATAGATCATCAAGTCTGACCCCCTGCATTGGCAGGAAAGAGTGCTGGGTTCAGATGACCCCAGCTAGATGCCTATCTAACCTCCTCTTGAAGACCCCCAGGATAGGGGAGAGCACCACCTCCCTTGGGAGCCCATTCCAGATTTTGGCCACTATAACTGTGAAGAAGTTCCTCCTAATGTCCAGTCTAAATCTGCTCTCTGCTAGCTTATGGCCATTATTTCTTGTGACCCCCAGGGGTACCTTGGTGAGTAGAGCCTCACCAATTCCCTTCTGCGCCCCCATGATGAATTTATAGGCAGCCACAAGGTCGCCTCTCCATGTTTTCTTGTGGAGGCTGAAGAGGTCCAGGTGCCCTAGTCTCTCCTTGTAGGGCTTGGCCTGCAAGCCCTTAACTATACGAATGGCACTTCTCTGGACCCTCTCCAGGTTATCCACATCCCTCTTGAAGTGTGGTGCCCAAAACTGGATGCAGTACTCCAACTGCGGTCTGACCAGCGCCCGATAGAGGGGAATTATCACCTCCTTGGTTCTGTTCATCATGCACCCGCTGATGTACGATAAAGTGCAGTTAGCTTTTCTGATGACTTCATCACACTGACGACTCATGTTCATCTTGGAGTCCACTAGGACTCCAAGATTCCTTTCTGCTTCCGTGCTACCCAGCAGGTCATTTCCTAGGCAGTAGGTGTGCTGGACATTTTTCCTCCCTAGGTGCAGCACTTTGCATTTCTCCTTGTCAAACTGCATTCTGTTGTTTTCTGCCCATATGTCCAACCTGTCCAGGTCTGCTTGTAGTTGTTCCCTGCCCTCCTGCGTGTCCACTTCTCCCCACAGTTTTGTGTCATTCGCAAGCATGCACAGAGTACACTTCACTCCCTCGTCCAAGTCACTGATGAAGACCTTGAAGAGTATTGGTCCAAGGACCGAACTCTGCGGGACCCCACTACCCACATCCTTCCAGGTAGATACCGACCCATCCACTCTCTGGGTGCGACCCTCTAGCCAATTTACCACCCACTGGACTGTGTAATCATCCAAGTCACAGCCTCTTAACTTGTTCTCCAGTATGGGGTAGGATACCGTATTGAAGGCCTTCCTGAAGTCTAAGTAGACGATGTCAACCCCTAGAGTTTCAGTGTACGTTCAGTCTGGTAGACAGTTGTTATTTGGTTTCTCCTACATATTTTCCATCACGGCATTTAGTGCACTGGATGAGATGTATTACATTTCTGGAGGTGCAAGTATAAGATCCGGGAATGGTGATGGTTCTGTTGTGGGGTGTAGTTATTGTGGGAGTGGTGGAAATATGTTGATACGTTTTACATTTCTTGTCATGGCATGGTCTGGATCCATTCGGTGTGTTTTGGGCCATAGGAAGTTTGCTTCTGGTGATGAGGCTGGTGAGGTTTGATGCTTGTTTAAAGGCTAGGATGAGTAGTTCTGGGAAGATCTCTTTAAGAACTGCGTCTTCGTCTCGTATGGGTTGCAGTTGTTTGAAGATTTTCCATATAGGTTCCAAGGAGGGATGATACGTCATAATTAACGGTGTACAATACATGGGCATGTTCTTTCTGTACTGCAACACTTCATGAGGTATCTGGGTGGCTCTTTCAAAAGTGCAGTCTTTCTCTCTGGAGGAGTGTCCCTGTTGAGTGAAAGCCCTTTTGAGATTTGTGAGGTGACTATCATGGGTGTTCTCCTCAGTGCAAATTTGGTGATACCAGAGGGCTTGGTTGTATATTATAGCTTTCTTGGTGTACTTTAGGTGATTGCTGGTTCTGCACACATATGTATGTTGGTCTGTCGGTTTTTTGTATCTGGTGGTTCTTTTTTACCATTCTGGATAGGGATCAAATTGTCTAAAAAAGGAAACGTTGATGCTGGAGTATTCAAAAGATAGTCTGATGGCAGGGTGTTGATTATTGAGTTTCTGATGGAAATCAATCAGAGATTGCAGGCTTTCAGTCCACATGATTAAGAAGTCATTGATATATCTTAAGTATAGCGAGGGTTTGATGGTGGAGTCCTTGAGGAATTCTTCTTCCAGGTGGCTTATAAAACGATGTTACATTATTTTCAAGATAACCAGAAATGGTTCACCAAAAATGTACATGGTTCATAACTATTTACATGCATTTTTGCCTGGCTGTTCTCTAAAAGGAAAGAAAAATAAGTAGTTATCTTGGGAACTAACACATGATGTAGTTGTGAGGCATTTTCTATGCTATCTTTGGAAAGGAGCTCACGGATTAATTTTGTAGCTATATTTTGTGGAGTTTGGGAAAAGTGTGGGAGAGTTTATGTTCTTGTTTGTGCAGTGTTTGCTTTAATAGGCTGAGGGCTAAATTAAGTTTTTCAAGGGCAGTGCGGTGGGTAGAGGTAACAGGCCTCCTGGTCTTTGGTAAGAGTGCGCTACGATGTGTGACTGATCACACTTTGTAGAAAGATGTTCCCCAGTTGACTTTTTTTGTGAGCACTCACCTGCAATCAAGGTGAAGAAGGTTCTCAGCAGAAACTTCACAATGAAATGCATGGAAGGAGTGGCTTTAGGGATAATACTATATTTCTTATTCTAATAAAGTTCTAATTAGACAGTGGCCAATAATGATGGCTTTCTTTCTTCATCATCCTTGTGCTCAGTATTTTCAAAACAAACTGACTTTTTGTATATGTAGTGAAGCCAACAAGGGCAGATTCCTAAATATTAGAAGTTTTGAAACTTTTCATTTACTTAATCCGTTTAAATTGACCAACAGAGCAGTCTGTTATCCGTTGAAATTGATACATTTGGTTCATAACTCCCAATGTGCCTGATCTCACAATCCAGCCAATGACATTCCATTGTGAAGTTATTCTTTAGGTAGCCAGCAAATACCGTTGACAAAAAGAACAGAATATGTTGGATGTATGCTCCAAAAACTGCTGCATTTTCACATTTTTTTTTTCAGTGTTCCTATACCCGAAGGGGTGAACACAGGATACAAATATTATCCTTTCCTGGTTGTAATTCATCAAGAGGGGTTTGATATATTACTTCACTCAAGAATAATTTTAAGGAAAACTGATTGCAATTACCCTTGGTGCTACTGCTACATTGTGCATTGTGTACTATTCACATAGTACATTCCAAAAAAATAAAAGAGAAAAGAAAACCAACTGAGCCATTGCTACCATGTGACAAATGATAAGAGTTCAACCGTTATGAGAAATACATGTATTGGGACATAGGATTTTCTTTAAACTCAGAAAAAGTAAAGATTTGATATGGTGTCTTTATGTTGCTGTTCCAACCATTACAAATTACAGCAAAGAATTGCAATGACATCTTAATGCTGCACACAAAACTACAGTACACCTCAGAACCGATTATTAAAATAGAAAAACCTCACCCATTACAGCAGGCTGACTTCTGTAGGAGAACAGACCACTTCTCCTTTGAGAAACTGTCATTACTCACAGCAGAAGTAGTCTTAACAAAAGATATAAATCATAGAGGTGTGGGGGGGGGGGAGGGGGAGGAATTAATCTCTATATAGGTTGAATCTCTCAAAGGTTTTATTCTGGTATACAGTAAAAGTTATAAATACAAAAACATGCTGCTTATGTCCTAGTACCATTTTAGGAATCATTCAAAGCTTTTGACTTTTGCCGGGATCAAGGGTACATAGAGACAATACAGGGCAAAGTTCAGGTCGATAAGGGAGAGGGAGCCATAATTTTTCTCCTTCCTTCTACAGGATATATAATTGAATTAATCATTTGATAGCTGATTTTAATAATATGTGCATAACAGACTTATTTTATCAAACACCCTTGTACTAGTTGCTATTAGTAGTAGTATCCTTATTATTATCAATATCATTATTAATCGCAAGAACAATGATAATAATAGTTTCATCGGACATTTGGCAAAATGTTATTTTTTCCTCTTGACTCTTTACCAGCCAGTGAGAGAGCTGGAATTCTGTGACAAGTGACTCATGAACTTGGAGTACCAGAATCATTTTTCAGCCTGACTCTGGAGAGTGGCATGTACTGTATCCTTTTCTTCTACGAAAAGCAACCCTTCCCCCAGCCTGGCATGATCAAGATCAACCAAGTCACTGTGCTCAACTGCTTCATCAATTTCAATTGCTATTGACAGTGCTGAAAATCAAATGTGGCTTCCTTGAGAGAGGATCTTACTTTAACGTTACCACTAGAGCGTGGAGCTAACAGCTCTGATATATAGTGTCCCCTTTTAGATAAATATGGATTAGAGAGCTGAGTAGTATGGTGTCCAAGTTAAAAAAAAAAATTCCACCCAGTGTGCTGAGTCCTCAACATTTTTAGGCTAAGGTATTATTCAGTTTGGGCGCATGTATCCAGCCATTCTAAAATCAATATTAAAATTGGCTTGCCATCATACCGTCTTCCTGCTCTATATACATTATCCAGACCACACTGCTAGTGAAAAATGAAGGCTGTGGCTTTGCTCACCAGTACAGAACATATGCAGTGGTAGAGTTCATCCTTCTGCATCTAAGGTTCATGAATGGTACCTTTCTTTTAAGAAGCACCCAGCGTTCAACATGACACAAGAAGAATACCCTACCAGTTACCTGTGAATATAGACGTCTGTATTTGCTGATCAGTGGCCTGATCTGCGTCATCTCTACCCTGACTGAAATCCTTCTCAAGTGATCAGCCCAAAGGAAAATATTCACTGATATTTCTTGAAAGAGCAGACGGCCAAAGATTAGAAGAGTTTCTTATGACTAAAGACATAACTGCATCTTTCCTACTTTGTTATTTTTCCTTCCTTCTATGATCCCAGGACATACTCCACATCCCATACATATTAATCAAATAGCACTTCCCTTCCAAATCTTTAAAGGTCTTTATGAAGGAGGGTGTTTATAACCCAAATTCTCCCCGTTTTATAGGAGAAACAGCGCTGTGAAATGTCTTGCCCAGTATCAGACAGTACTTGCCAAAAGTAGGTCTAGCAGCTCTCAGTTCTGTGCTTTAATCCCTGCGGTCCGTAGTCTCAGAATCCCATCCCTTCTCCTCTTTTTTTAATTGTCTTAACATCTTAAGACATCATGTGCTCGCTCTAAGTTGCATCCTGGTAGCTGAATAATGCACATCACATTTCAGGGTATTCTTCAAAAGCCCTTATTTAAGAGGAACCGATCTCCAGCTGTTTAGTTGCTTTTGTCACTTTATTCATTCTCTCTTTTCTTTGAGTCGTTTTTCTCCTCTGAAGTTTCAAAAACATTCACAAGCAAAGAAATATTGACTTTGCCCAATGCCCCCTTTTTAAAGACAGCTGGCAATTTTGTACAAAAACAGTGGCTAGTGAAACAGGCAGTGAGAGTTAGCCAGCAAGACCTTTTTTTTTTTTTATTGCATTAGGTCTCTCAGCACATTATGTGCCATGCGGTGAATTTGCCTTTGTGCAGATTCTGCACTGAAGAAAGGAGGGATGTTTTGGTTGTTAAGGCACTTGCGGTGGATTCAAGCTGTTGAGGCACAGGGACTGGAATGGATTCAGTTCCTGACTTTACCACAGACTTCTTTTCACTCCTTGAACAATTGACTATTTTCCCTGTCCCCCCTTCCTCTGATACTAATACTTCCTTTCTGACAGGTTTCTCCACTCTCCAACCCTTCTGTTTTTCTATGGGCTTTCTTGATTAAATGACAAAAAGAACAAATCAGTTTAGTAGGTTATAGCAAGTCGCTGTTACCTAGCTGAATTCTGGAACTAACCACAGCTGTGATGCCCATATGCATATTCTGTTACCCTCGGGTTTTGCCACCGCTTAACTGCGTGCCTGACAATATAGTTAAGAGAAAAGCATTGTTCTGCACCTGGTACTCCACACTTTCACCCTGGCTGAAATTCTTCTAACTTTATTCTCCATATTTGGATACTATCCACTGTGTTCAAAAGCAGCCGTAATGGTTGGAATGGCACCTTGCCACATCCCATGGTCACTACCACTCTGCTTGCAGTGCTCACCCACCTCAGGGGCTGCTCCAGCTGTGATCCCAGAGGCTGCCTATATTGTCATACAAGAAGGTGATTTATGGAGCACAGAGGCCTTTATTTCAGTCGTGACTTTGCTTTGCTGGTCCTGGACCCATCAGCAAGCTCAACATGTAACCCCACTACCCATTTCCCCATGTACCATCATTTCAGCAACACTGCAAAGGAAGCAAAAGAGTGGCTGTTCCTGTAGTTAACAGTGTGAGATGGCACTTCAGTGTTGTTACTTGGTTATCTCTGCAAAACTGCTGCTAAGTCTGTGGCAAAGCATTTTAACCTGGGTAGAAGTGCTGCAGGCGTTTTTCTTACATTTAACTATTTTCTGCCCTGCTGATCTGGAGATGATTTTTCTGTGTGACTAACAGCTTCACCAGCCACCAACCTCTCATGACTCAGGCTCTTTTTTGGCCAGAAGACATGGAAGAAGTCACGTGGATTTGTGCTTCAAATCACAAGCATTGGCTCAGGAGATTTGGGTTCTGTTGCCAGCTGTGTCAACGTCCTGCGTGACCTTCCCCAAGTCATTTAACTTGGCCAGGTCTCAGTTTCCCCAGCTGTAAAAGGACATTAACATTTGCAAAGCACTTTGGATTATTATTAGTTCTTTGTGCAGTTCCTGCAGTGTGGTAAATGCTTTAAGATCCTATAAAAGCACAAAGTATTATTATTAAATTCAGGAGGAGGAAGCAGCTGCCACTTAAGGTGCTTCCTCCATCAATCCTGTAGGGAGAGGTCCTTATCTTTACAACCTAAACATAGAATTTTTATTCCGCTCTTGTTGCGGGTTAATGGGTGTGTTTTAAAATAAACCTTTTCTGACACACACCGGACTGCCCCATCAAAGCAAACGCATCTGATTACACCTTTAATTCTCTGTGCACATCTTGGTTACAGCAGAAAGCAGTCCTGCCTTGCACATAGCTAAATGATTTCTAAGCCGCAGTGGAAACCCTCCACAAAGTCACTTGCACCGGCCCTTTTCTCTTACCCTCCAATAAACAGTAGACACAGGGCAACAATAATGGCTTGACAATAGATGCACATCCTGGGGTTTTGCCACTCTAGCGAAAAAAAATGTCATGGACAAATGAATGTTGACAGTGGCCATACCAAACAATTCCAGGAAAAATTGCAGTTTTATATGTATTCCTGCTCCCTTTGTCAATACTTTAAAGATGGTTCTTATTTCAGAGCAGGTATTGATCGCATATAGGTTAGGCCCCTGGTTCCATTTGTCATTTCTGATATTATAGCGTGTTATCGTTTAAAGCTATAATGGGAGAGGTGGCTGAGCTTAAAGCAAACTGGTTGTCTGAAGCTTTGATAAATGGCTAGATGGTCTTTGTTTCTGCAGCAGTGAGCAGTTGGCTGCTATTTGCTTTACCTTTTATCCAAGAATAACTGTGTGATGGGTTCTGGAAGTGAACAGTATCATTTTGTCAGATGTGGTTCAGAACTAGCCGGGTGGTCCTAGCAAAGCAGCTGAGGGATTTTTAACACCCGACAGGATGTTAGCAAAGGCCCTGTATAAATCTGAAGCAATTCTGGCTCCACATGGCTGCTTTTGGTTGAAAAGTTCTCGAAGCTGTTTTTAAGGTGAGAGGACAGGAAATGCTGAGCGGGAAAAAAAATTGTGCTTTTGAAAGCAATTTTATTCATACGGAAGGATCTTAAGAGGCAGATTGATAGAGAAGAGACTCCTCCGAGGAAAACGTGAGCTTGGAAGAATGGTGCGGATATGAACAAGGGGCCTGATTTTCTGCCATGCTCAACACTCACAGCTCCTCTTGATTCCAGTTGGATAATCAGGCCAGTACAGTGCTCCTACTCCTAAAGCTGCAGTATTGTTAGAGACACAGAAATAGATGCCGTGGCAATCTCCAGCACTAGAAGCTACCATTTCTGAAGGTGCTGGTGCTGCTTTTGGGCAAATCGCATCAGTTAGCCAAGTTCAAAATTCAAGGAAGTTGTGCATCAGGGTTCCCTTTTATTTGAACCACCAAAATCCTAGACATGCAGGCTGGCTCTTTCCCACGGATTGGGCAAATTTGTGTTGCTCCTGGCTTTGTAACACCTTTCTAGTCAAGTGTTGGCTTCGTAGAATTAAAATAACACCTGGGGGCACAGAGGGTTCAGAGCTAAGCTCTGCTTGACTTCTCTCTGAACTTTCAGATGAGTTGGGAGAGTCTGAATTTGGCCCTTCTCCAGTTAAGGCATGTTACTTTAAGCAAAGGCCTGTCCCAAGCCTGAGTGATGCATTGGGCTAATATATTTAAGCCAGGACTGTTTCTACAGTCAATGGCATACAGGGCAGTATTGTGGCTACTATTGCACCTGACTGCCTTTGACTCCCCAACCCAAACCATTTACAGCTGGCTTGACTGGAAGGAAGGGGTTCAGCCTTCAGTTTGAATATGGAGCAGAGCTGGAACTCAAATATCTGAATTTGTGGCAAGACACAAGAGCACTGCCACTGTGCCTTGGTAATGGGGTAGGCAATGAAGTAGAGGTCAGGATACTCTCTACTTGTTTCTGAATAGCATCAGTATGGGGAAAAGATGAACCTTGGTTTATCCCAGATGTTAAATTGACAGGACAAGTCACAGCAGATTGAAGCTGCCAATTTCTTCTCAGCCTTTCAACAACCAAGCTACTCGCACATCAGTGCTGCTCACAGCATGGGAGCAGAGAAGGTCTTGCTTTTGCGCTCATAGGGGTAAGAAAGAGCATGGCCGTTTTGCATGCCATGCAAAGAAACAAACCAGTGTCAAAAATCTGTTTCCAAACTCTTAGTCCTACAAATAACTCATTCCTTGTGGTCCCAGCAAGTGCTTGTTTTACTTTTGAGTTATCAGATAGCGCCTGATTTCTGGTAGACCATATATACTTTAAGGAATACTTGCATAAGGAAACATTACTCACATAAGTGGGATTTACTGTACAGGTCCCCTAGTTAGTAAGGGCACCTCTACCCTGCTTTCTCCATCAAAGGAACCAGTTAAAGACAGGAATTACCTGGATTGTAATAGAGAACAAACTTCTCATCCTCATCATAATTCAAATCAAAGCCAAGTTTCTGAGGCTGTTTGAGAATGTTCATTCAACTTTTTATACCTCTTTTTGATCATGTCTCCCTGCTGCTCCCAACGTTGCCTTCAGTTGTACCTAGCAAAATATAACAAGAGACACAGTTCTGGCAGATCAAACCCATCAGAAATAGCCCATGCTGGTAAATTTAGAAGCAATGTTCTCAAGAGATGACTTGGGAACTCTATTTCCAGACCAGCTTGAGGGGCAGATAATTTCAGCAGAGAATTCAAACTTGTTGATCATTCCTCTGAACTCCATCCATCATTCGTCAATACATTACAGTGCATTATATTGTTTGGATTGAAGTTGCATACCAAGTTCATGTGGAGCTATTGCTCTGCGGACACAGGAGGTTGTACTGGTTGTTTCAAGCTTTCTGGGTGCAAGAGGCTGCTCAGAACATGCAATTAGAGATGAATTACGTACCAGGCTTCTCATAGCTTGGATCCCAGGCTGAAATATCAGTGAAGTTCATTTACGCTCCTTGCAAGTCGCCATCATAGCCACATGGTTGGTCCATGATGCTGTGATCTGCAGCCACGTTACTTGTTAGATCTTCATAGGGTAACAACACATGCTTAGCAGATACACTAAGCAGACTACATTTGACTGTGCTG
This sequence comes from Alligator mississippiensis, assembly GCF_030867095.1. Classification (NCBI taxonomy): domain Eukaryota; kingdom Metazoa; phylum Chordata; order Crocodylia; family Alligatoridae; genus Alligator; species Alligator mississippiensis. The sequence continues at coordinate 11,385,790 of NC_081832.1, read as the reverse complement.
ACCTTTGCAATGAGGCCTTGAACTGAGCTCCTTCCTGTTTTATATGTATATTAAAGGTCACTTTGCACTTTTTCAAGTACAGAGGCTTCCCACTGTAGCCTTGGCTAGGATGTCCCTTGTCATTATAGTCCTGCTATATAAGCCTTGGGCTCCAGGAACAGCTACATTTCAATGTTGCTTTATCCTTCAGAGTGAAGGGTTCTGTATAAAGGAGAAATATTATTCTATTATATACAGTCCCTGGCAGGTCTACCACTGAGGGCAATGGGAGGCAAATAACTATAGGACGACAGCAGCATGTGGCCATAAAGTTGCAGTATTCAAAACTGTAAGAAAAGCAGGTTGTCAGATTTCAATAAACCAGTGGAAATGAATAGACACACACTCAGAGCTGGTTGCTTCCTAGTGGGATGGAATTTGAATAATAATATCACACTTGAACCACCACACGACTGGAGTAATGACTAGCACAGGCAGAGATCAGGTATAGGGAAGTTCAGCATCAGAACCACTGCAGGTCTTACTAACGATACAAGGCAATATTGTGGTTTGTATGCACGTGAAATAAAACGGGAGGAGGAGGAAGCTGGAATCAGCGCTCTGAGATGCAGTTTTCAACAAAGGAATCTTGCCGTTCTAAACTGTCTAGACCTTTAAAAATAAAAGATGTGCGGTATTTACAATGCTCTTCAGTATTCATGAGGCTTGCTGCTTGTTGTAAGGCAAGATGAAAACAATACTCAGTAGATTTTCATAAGTGACACGCAACTGTAAGATTGATAGATGATGTGAGTTTAATGTATGTGGAGTTCAGCGCAAACATAAAAGCTGTGATGTACCCAAACACTAGGTTTATTAAATTTCTGTTCCCTTAAATGATCATCCAAAGCTTTTTGCCACTTTCTTCTACCAGAAAAGAAAGGAAGGAAGGAAGAGAGGAGAGGGTGACGGGAAAATCCAAAAAAAGTCCTTAGTTTTGGTGGAGAATTACAGTATCGGAACTGAAAGAGACAAATATTTAGACACTTTCTCTGCATAGAGATTAATGGGAGAGTCAGAAATACATGGAATCCACTTAAATTGATGTGATTTAGTTATGAGTGGTTAAACATAAGTATTCTCTGTCAAATGCCAAAACCTATTGTGTTAACCCTTTCTTTCCCCAGTCTGCTCCCCCTGAATTCGTTAAATTTTGTGTTAAAATGCAGTACGCTGGACAGAGAGAACCCAGGGATCCTCTCCCATGTTTCAGTGTGAGGCAGGAGCAAGGCACACTTCTGATCTCTGATTCAGAAGTAGGAGAGGTCTTGACTAATAGCTTGCCAGACCCCATGACAACTCCCCGCTCCCTCTGTCCTGCTGAAATCAGCACCAGGAGCTGAACTGCAAGAGCAAGGGCACACTATTCTTTTGAAACATCAGCAAAAAAAGCATTGGGGTGCAAGTTGCCCAGCCTGCCCTGATCCAAGCCAGTCCTTCTCTAAGGCAGGTTTTTGGGATGGCCCACGCAGCTGCTCTGATTCTGCTCTCTTTTTGGCCCATCCCATTTTCAGTTCTGATTGGCATCCTTTTGTCTGCGAGAGACGGTGGATATTGCAGCTTACGATGTAGATGATTAGCAGTGTCTCATGTGCCTGAATAGTCCAATCGGAGAGGCAATGGTTGGAAGTGTGTGTCATGATTGGATGGTTTGGGAGCTGCTTGCTAGGGGTATGTGAAATGGGCCGTATTCGATTTGGATTCGGATTCAGCCCAAACTGGGGACAGTGATTTGATTCATTGATTCAGATCACTGTCCCTGATTTGATTCGGCCGAATCCGAATCTGAAGATTCGATGCTGATTCAGAGAATCAGTGATTCAGCCATAGACACAGCTTTAATGTTTTTTCCACATGCCTTGAGGCACCAGGCATGGCTCGTGAATGCTGCGATGCTGGGGTGGATGGAGTGTTGCATAGGAGCATGGGGGCCTCACCTGTGTGCTCAGCGGTGAACCTGGAAGTGGACTGGAAGTACTTCTGGTCCACTTCCAGGTCTGTCAGGGAGTGTGCTGGACAACCCCCCGTGCCCCCCGGCTCGGTGATCAGCCACGGGGGGGCCTTAGATACCCCCAGACCCAGGAGGCACCAGTTGCTGAGCCAGAGGGGCATGGGGGCCCCCTGCCCACATGCTCCCCAGAGGACCCGGAAATGGATTGGAAGTGCTTCTGGTCCACTTCTGGGTCTGCTGTCAAGTACACTGGGGAGCACCTGCACTCCCATGGGACGCTTCATCCGCTCCACCATTGCAGCATTCATGAGCCGCCTGCTACCTTGAGGTATATAGAAAAAACATTTATAGCTGTGTCTATGTCCGAATCGCTGAATCTCTCCAAAACGATTCAGAGGGTTCCAGTTTGATTTGGAGAGAGTAAAGGGTCTCCTGATTTGATTCGGATTCAGAGATTCAGCCACTGAATCTAGCCAAATCTCCACCGAATTGAATCAGGGACTGAAGCTTCGCACAGCTCTGCTGCTTGCTTCCTGCAGGCACTTTTCTCTTCAAGCTGTTGGAGACAATTTCTATCATGGACTTTAATACCCTGGTGGGACGATGATGCTACTCGTTCCAATCACTTGCATCTTCAGTGCACTCTTGACAGTTTGAGAGAGGATTTGGCCTTTAATCTGACCTCCATGAAATGGACTATTTTCTCCATCATTTCGTTACCTCTACTTGAGCTCTACCTCATGAATCAGAGTGGATCCATGCATCTTCTTGAATCCCTTTCCAATTCCTGACTAGCTTGCTTTATGAGGTTTCCAAGCATGCACTGTCCACAACAGTAATGGGAGCAAAGAGCAATACTTTCTGCAGCAGGGCCCACCTGTATTTACAGCGTTTTTTAACCAAAGCATACTTGCCTCTTAGTGGAAGCTTTCACTTTGTTTCAAGATCATTTCCTGTGACAGCTGAATGTTTGTCTTCTTTATCACCTCAAGATTTAGGGAATTGCTATAATTACTATAGTCCCTAACCTAGCCTCCTGTGCTGGAAATCAGACCATTTTAGCTTACCTTGAAGGAAACTGGAATCATTACCTCCTGATACTGCTTCTGCACCAGGCCAGATTTTTTTAAAAGTATTATTGCCATTATATTTATCCTTAAATAAGAAGTACTGACGTTGGACTCAGCCAGGTTACTAGCACATTCTATGAAGTGTTGGGTTTTTATCTTTACAATGTATTTAAAAACAAAGGAATATAAAAGGGACACACGATAAAGTCAAAAGAAACTGTTTCAGAATCTTAAAAAAACTGATTCTTATATTTTACTTTTTTTTAAAAAAAACATTTTATTGTTAAAATATCTGCTTCTCAGCTAAATAGCTCAAGTCGCAGTCTTGCAAAGATTTACCTATTGTGGCTTTAATGATACTGTGCAAAGTTAAACAGGTATAAATCTCTACGGGTTGCAGCTATAGCCTATGTTCTGTTGGGTACCAGGTGGTGCAAGTTAACACATCAATTACCTATTGATAAAATAATTAGAACTGATGAAAAATATTCCACTGAAACTATTTGTCAAGAAAAGAGGATTTTTTTATGAAAACTGCCTGCTCTTTAAATCTCAACTTTTTTCTTTCAGAAAAGAAATACTTCCCCAACCAAAAAACTTTCATCTTCATATTTAGAAATGCATCACAATTCCTTGTAAGAGTTGTGCTTCGATTCTTCCTCCCCCATTGTCCTCTATTCAACATGTTCTTCAACCAGATTATATAGCTACCATGACATGGCTCCACAAGAAAGGAGACTCTTGATGCCAAGTACTGTGTTCTCGAACAAATAATCATACCAGCCAACTCAAAATGGAGAACAACCAGCTTGGCTAAGTACTGAAGAAATAGACTCAGGGACTATAATGAATTGCAAGCTAAATATCGGTCAGTAGTTTAATATTGTTGCAAAAAAGGCTAATAGCATACTCTGATGTGTTAACACAGATGTATTAAACACAGCCCTATTTTTCTCCAAGTGGTAATGGTGCCATCGGGATCTGATCCCAAAATGGCACATCCTGCCATATGTGGCTTTGGGATCGGATCCCACAGTGCTATTAAATGAACATGTGCTGGGGGCACAACTTACAAGTCTGGGGCTGAAATTTTATGGCTTACAGACAAATGCTCAGTTTCCTAGTCTCACCAGTTAAAAACCCTAAAATTTGCATGGAATAGTCCGATTCCTCACTTTCTGCAACATTATCTTCAGTATGAAAATATTTTTTTCTGAATAGTTCACTTATAAATACTAGGATAATATTCATGGCTGGCATCATGCATGAAGAATTCAACTTTAAAACTGGGGGGAAAGTCCATAAATATTTATTTGAAATTTTAAACAAATCTACTTTGATAGTGCTTACACCCCTTTGGCTTTTTATAAATATTTTAGGAAATAATTTGCTGACAGGAATGTTTGTTGAATTAACAAACTGTCAGCAGATACTAATGGAAAGCAAATAACAAAACTGGTTCTTTACAATTTCACTGGAAATCTGCTTTTGAGGTATACACTCAAACAATCAGGGAAGAGAAGCTTAACATGCATTCTGTCGTCTGATCCAAATGTCTGTGATTTTGACTTAAAAACATTTTCCAATTACACGTGAACAAGTGAGAATTACTTGCAGGAATTATTTGGCAAATATTTTTAAATCATGAACGTGCTGGAGAAAATTGCAAACTGTCGGTGCACAGTTGCAGAATAAAAAAAGAAGTTCCATTTTCCAGTTACATATGATTTCTCCCCATTTTCTTTTGCCAATTTAAGAATGAATTAGTTGGATTTATTGAGGAATGCTCAGTGCTGGATTATGTGATTCTTGCTTCTACCAGGGTGCAGAAAAAGTAAAAAAGGATCAGAGAAAGGACAGAGTTACAACCTAGTAGAGGGAGGCTGGTCATACGGGCAGAGGGAGAATAGGGACAGAGAAAATGTAAATAAAGACAGTAATTCAGTCTACTTGAAACGTAGCTGTGCCACTGTGACATTTATAGAAGTGCTTATAGAAGTAGAGGTTTTCCCACAGTTAGAAAAGAATATTTGATTTTCTTCTTCTTTCTTTCTTTTAATTGAAATCATCTTTGGTTAACTCCCCCCCCCCCCCCCCCCCCCACACACACACACACTCTTTTATGGATGTTTAAGCCATACGGAAAAAAATTGTTAGAAAACTCAAAGTAAATTAACAAATTAAAAAATATTGAATGATTTTACAAAACCTCAGGGGTCTGTCCTAATTTCAATTAACAAGGACGCATGAACTTTTCAAATAAGTGGTTTTGTTTTAAAGAATTCAGATCCATGGGACATGAAGTATTAACATGTACTGAGTACCCAGACTTCTCCTTCTTCATCTCTACTCATATTTCCTTTCTGTCATTATTCTGTTCATGCTTGGCTGTTAATATTTGTGGCTGGACATTTCTTCTTCAACCAGAGCCAATTTTTCAACAGGCCTCAGTAACTGCATTCTATTAACCAGTTTATCATATTTAAAGGAGTTTACCCACATGCAAAATGGCATTTAGGGTAGTTGTGTGCCTTGTATCTTGATTACTTAGGAAGGTGCCCCTTTTATACATGCAGTCACAGAATTTACTAATGAAAAATGGATGCCCTCCAAAACAATTTCAGATTTATTTTTTGGGGACTCTGCCAACTTTCTTCATGTAGAGTTGGAATCCGTAGAGATGGTACCCTTTGTTCTGCCAAATAGGCCTCAAAATATTCTTTATATCCTCGACTACATCCTTGGACATTCAAATAGCATGATCCAAGGAATAGGATGCTGTACATGGGGTTATGGGCACATAGATAAGTAACTATGCTAGGGTACAAACTCACAGGAGCACAGTTAACACTGTTGTTAACTGCCCATATGCATTCTCTTATCCTTTGGCAAATGAAAGGTAACTTATCTCTCAATAAAAGTGGGGTAAGCTACCTTGCATTTACCATGGGAGTGTGTGCACTAATAACTGTGTAATAACTGAGCACTTCTAACCTGTTCTCTTTTGAGTTCACGGTAACTTTTTAGCTAGGTAGAGACAGTCAAAAAACCTGAGGCTGAATTGATTCAGTCTTCACAGGTTAGTTTAAGCTGCATAGATTGAACCAATAAGCAAGTGAACAGACATTCACTTTTGATTCTGGAAATGCAGCCACATGCTTGCAGTAGCCCAGGCCAGAAGCTGGGGGAATGGGAGGGGGTGCTAGAGCACACCTCCCTGCTGGGCTGGAGCAGACAGCTTGGGCCAAGGCTTGCCTGCCCACCCTGTGAGGGGGAAGGTTGGGGGTGGGGGTTTGTGCGGTGGTGCAAAGCATCCTGGGATGTTGGGGGACTGAGTTAACTTGAATTGGGGCAAGGGGAGGGGAGATCTGGGACAGAAGTTCAAACCAGTTTAACCTAAATCCATTAAGTCTGATACTACATCCATGCATGTTTATCCTAAACTGGTTTGGGCCATTTTGAGAATGGTTAGTGCACACTGAACTTCTGCTGTGTTACAGATTTGAACCAGTTTCCAGTCACCGATACTGGTTTATGTGTAATTTCTGTCCCTAGCCTAGTAAAATGTATCTGCTTATGAACTGTGTTGAGATGCAGAACTAAAGTATATAATTTTGGGATACATAATAATAGTAGATTAGAGTAGGACTTCACTTGTGCTTACAAATACTCGCATTGTTGATTAACTAATGAAGTCATAGGGTAGAGTTTTAAAGGATCTGAGTCACATCCCTTCTCTTCCATATACTTAGGCACACGGGACCAGTAAGGATCAACTAGCTTTTCAAGTCCAGCCCCTGCTATTGCAGGCACCTATGCTATTTAATCCCTTCCATTCAGCTTCCTGCAGAACTGTGGGAAAAGACCATATCTGTCTATGCCTCAATTCCTCCTCTTCAAAGTAGAGATAATAATACTTCCTTTGTCTGCCCTGTCTGCCTCACTGTGAATTGCTCTATGACTAGAGCAAGGTGAGGCTCTGGTCTTGACTGGCCTCTAGATGTGACATGATATGAATTATGAACACACAGAAAAGGGAGTTTGGGTTCTAAAGAATGAGCCATTTTCAGACTTGTGTTTATCTGTTTTACCTTTTCATCCCGGCTGCGTGGAAAGTGCATGTCTGAGTGCTTTTGCCAAGGATGTAACGTACAGTGGATGAGGCTTGAACTTTTTTTTGTAATCTTAGTGAGCACTCTATAGCAGTGCGATCCATACACTGAGGTGACTACTTTGAGTTCGCTTTTTTTAATTAAGGTTCTGTATTGTAACTAGTCAATGTACATTATTGGGAGAATGAATGTCAATGCCAGTGCTTTTTCTTTCTCTCCTTTATCTTTGTCAATGATTCAAAGACATGATTTATGGTTAGTCTCCGTCTTTCAGGATCATCCATCAAGCGCTGGTTTCACTACAGGGCTCGAAGTTGTAAATCATGCAGAAAGGCTGTCACTCATCTCGTTTAACCCTTTAGCACAGAGATGGGGCGGGGGATACACTTGCTAGAAAGAAAACATGAAACGGCATTAAAACAGCCCATAAAATTGATGAAGTTCAGCTAATCTATACAATTAAGTGCTCCGTGTAATACAGTAATTATTACGAGGTGCTGTGAAGGACTGGGCATGACTCCACCCTCCGTATTCAGTGTGAGAATCTGGAGGAGTGCAGGGCTCCATAAAATATGTCACTTTTTGTTTTGTCTTCAGGTTTTTAATGTCCATTATAGATGTGAAGAACCGAGTTTCACTTTAGAATCAATCACAGGCTAGTTCTGATTGTGACCTTGCCGTGACTATAGAATGAGTGCAAAAGCCCATTAGCAGCTGCTATTTTAGGCTTTGTAAATTAACAGTTCTTTTTTTTCCTCTCTTTCTCTCCTCCTCCTCTCTCTCTCCTGCTCTCTTTTAATGGACAGGAAGACAGCAAAAAATGAAATGTGTAAGTGGCATGGGAGCTTCCATACTTAGCCTTGTCTCCCAGGCAGGAGGGCCAGTGACAGCTTTGGCCAATTGGCTGATTGCCTGTTCATATGTTTCCCTGCTAGCCTGGGTCAGAATTCCCAGCTTAGATTAAAATCCTACTTTTTAAGACAATGCCTGAGCCTGCTGTGAGAGTTAAATAACGGGTGGGGGGGGGCGAGGGGGGAGTATTATATTTATTATTTTTTAAGCATCAGAAACTGATAATGGAGGATTATTAATGGGGAGAAAAAAATCTATGTTTGTGGTCTATTTATTTCGATTCCTGAGTGACTTGACGACAATTTTATCCCTGCATTATGTATAGCTCTGTTTTGCCTAGGCAAGCTGATACAAACAACAAATATACTTGAGAAAAAGATATATCAGTAAATAAACTGAAAGGCTGTAAAATATGAATGTTTATCATCCAGACAGTGCTGCTTCTCTCCTTTCTTTTTTTTTCCCCATGAACTCTACTTGAGATGGTATTTAGGAGCTTGGGACTTCTTCTGTTCCAGCAATCTCTCTGCAGCTTGTCAGAGAAACAAACGACACCAGAGGGAACCTTGTCTTATAGTATATTCCTTTGCATGAACCTTCGCTTTCTTAAGGTACTCATAATATAAATTTATATCGTGATTTATTCGGAGACAAGATCTCTCCCCTCTCCCTGTAAATGCCCCTCCTTCCCTAAGCTGCACTCCCTCCCCTCCTCAGCTCAGTATTTAGCATCTAGTCACCTAACGCCAGGTGAATGAGAAATGCAGAGCCCACAGATTAATGTGTTCGTTCAAAATGATTTATTCTATTTTATTGTGCTGAGTGCAGATAGGATGCCCTGCTGGCTGGGCATAACAATCAGCCAATATTGCCTGTTCTGCCTGCTCACCCTTTGTATAAAGAGCTAATTCCTCCTATAAAGGATCACACCTGCCACCTTGCTGCAAATCTGGTCAATAAAAAGAACTTTTGGGGGAAAAGAAAGCCTTTTTGTTTACATTATGAATTCCCTATTCTGCAAATGGAAATTAATTTTGGAGGATCAAGGAGTATTCAGTTCCCAGGATTAAGAGCAGACATCAAGAGCAACTTTAATTGTCCTTGTTTGAGATAAATTCTCTTTTTTAAATATTGTCCGTCGCAAGTATCATGATAAATTAGTGCTGGTTTTATTCTGGCCTAAAGTCCTCAGCCCGCAGGGACCCAGAATCTCTGCTGTTAACATATACTGTAAATGAATTACAGTCTGCCATCTTTTCAAGCTCTTAATTAATACCATTCTTCTGATATAAAGCTGTGGTGTCTAATTACAGTACGCTGTCTTAAAGTCTCTTTCTAAAAAACCTGTGTCAGATAAGAGCTGGACAGACAAGAAGGGCTTATTTAATTACAAAAGTCCTGCGTGGGTCTAGGGCCAATACCACTTCTAAAGTTTCTTGCAACATCCCATTTTACAGAATAAATTCTACATCCAGTTTCTTACAAAGCAGAATTGTTAGTAGATCCATGTACAATCTGTTGGTTTGTTTGGGCAAGTTTTCTTCCATTTTTATATTAATGGGTTGGCACGTGTTGTGCAGCATTCTGAGCTTCAGATCTGAATGAATCCCAAATCTAAAAGCGAAACTCAGGCAAAATTGTCTCACCTGCTTTAGCATGAAACCCATGTGGAAAGCATGTACTGCAAGATCATCAATCAACCTGTAGCACAGTCAGCAATCCATCCCATGACTACTGACTTTAGGCTAGGAGTTAGAGAGACCAGGTGTGATGACATTAGGCAGCACAGTCTCAAAACTAACGATCGCCGTGGCAAAACCGTCTTTCTCTGTCTTGTCGCTTCCAAAACATTCATCTGCAGTACAACAAAGTCCTAGCTCTTCTCTGCTGAGACCCAGTACAGCCTGTGTTTGCTCAGACTCGGCCTTAGGTGTGCTAGAAAAGTGCGCAACTCAGCAAAGCTTTTGATAGACCTCATTTAAGCCTTGAGCGTCCTACCGAATACTGAAAGTGTCCTGGGTTTTTGTTGTGTTACACACACTTCACGTAGCTGTATCTGCTGGAAGTCCCTTTGCTGGGATTTGCATATGGAAAAGCAGAATAAGAAAATGAAATAATATGATGAATGCTGACAGGTATATTCGCTACAATTGATTAAACACTTTTGCCATCCGCACCATCTTCCTTCACCCGCCTCGTATCTTGCCGGAAAGAGAGGTGCGAGTGACTTTGTCATTGACATTAAACAGTTGTATATACTTCTAGCTGCAAAGTGCTATCCCCAGAGTTTGTTCACTCGATCTGTATTTCCAATCAGTGCAGAAGGTTTACTAAAGCAGTTCATTACTGATTTATTTATGATGTATTTAGATAGCAAATATGGTTCTGTCAGCAGTTGCTGGCTAAACAGTGTTGACAGACATTAATAGCATATGGTATAGGAATGGAATTATGATCTTTAAGAATTTTCTGATTCTCACCATACACATGCAGTTTTTCTTTTTCTTAGGTACCGAGACAGGGAACTTCCAAACAAGGAAACTGTTTTCTTTTTCTTTTTGTAACCTTTGGGGTTTGTTGGTGGTGACATTAAAATCTTCTGTGCCTGTTTAGCTGTTCAATTTAATGGAAGACAAATTCTCCCAAAGGTTTAATTTACTCTCGCAAACTGAAATCACTGCATTCTCACCATGGGAAATGGCCTTAATTTTCCCAGCCTTCAGTATACATCAAGCATATAATTCATTTCTCCCCCCTCAATACTTTCCTCATTAGAAAACAAAGTTTTTGATATTTAAATGTTACATAGTTTAAGTTAAGAAACAGAGTCTCTCAGACCTGCAAAGTGCATTTGCAGGCATGATTGCCTCTCTCTGACAACGACAGATTTATGCAGGGTGGAACAGAAAAACACTTGAATATTTGACCTTTAATTGGCTGTTTCCATTTTTATCCAGCATCAAGGAACAAAAGTAAAAAGTGTGATTGTTCACAGAGGAAGCAAGACAGGTGGTTTCACAAAGGTGAAAATGTCTTTGGTCAGCTGGCACAGAGTCTTTGGTCAGCTGGCACAACTGCATAGAGTTGTGGATGTTTTTAGCTGCTTAGGCTATATTTTCTTGGAGAAAAAATTGGGACAGTTGAGAGAAAGGAAAATGCCATGTAAGAGGCTGTCTCCCAATCACATGGGAACAAGCAGATTGGCGACTAATACGGGAAATCATCTGATAGTCTTTTTTAAATTAATGATTAGGGAAGTGGAGAAGTTTGAAGTTCTGTCTATAGTCTGAAGTGATGAATTGCATTTGGTGCTTATTGCAGTGGAGTAAATCCACAGGCACTCCTTGCTGCAGTTGCTCCAGATTTGGTCCTGTGATCCACCAATAAATGTCAAAGGTGTATTGTAGAGGGTGAGACACAAAGGAGGAAAAAAATGCCTTCTGAGCACATGCTAGTGGCTCACAGAATGGGGCTGATAAATTTTAATTCTCTCTTTGCAAAGTCAGAGGGTGTTTTTTTGAACTAATAGAGCCATGTCTGTTCACAAGAAATGAACTGATGAGCTAGTTTTAACACCAGGATAAAGGGTGCCCTGTGGACACAGCCAAGAAAAAAAAAGGCCAGAAAACAGTGGGCCCACCTTTTCCCCCTGGTAATTCTATCTACCTTGGACAAATTGCACCGGTGATGAATTTGGCTCCATGTGAATGAAAATGCTGGGCCAATTATCACAAGAAAGCTTAAGGTTCTGACAAAAATAAAATTAGGTTAATAATTCATAGGTCAGGGCTAGCTCATGGTCCATGCTTCCTATGTTCCACGACCTTTGGAGACTTGCATATCCTCCTGGCTTGTTCAGTAGAGCTGATCCCGTACTTCACCAACAGTCATTAAATATAAACATCTCCGCAGCCTACAAATTTGGTGACTTTTTCCTGGTACAATGTCTCCATTGCTAAGTGGCTGCTTTAGGCGCCAGAGACATTTGAATGCCAGACAGCAAGACCACATTACCAAGCCATCCATCTCCTCTAAACAGAGTTAATTTTGAGAAGACAAAAAAAAAGGTTTTCCCATTTTTTTGTAAATGTATTGACGTGGTTTGTTTCTCGTGCATCAGAGAGTCACCTCTTTAAAACGTAGCTAGTTTTAAGCAACTGAATTCACAATAATAGCAGGTACGACACCTGCCCTTGAGTCTTTCTCATACTTAAAATATTTTCCTGGCTTCTGTTTTTGTTCAAAGGACTTATACAAATAACAGGAGAAACTTGATCATGCTGAAGAAACAATGAAATGGATAATACACAAAGTGTTGTCAAATACACAATATAACCAAATAAAAGTCCCACCCCCCCCAAGTCTTGTATATACAGAAATCAAATTCCACACCTACACTAGGAAGAGGAGGTAATTTTTAATGTTTATTTGGTTAATCCAAGTTAAATAATGCAAATTAAAATTCTAATGCAGACAAATATACTGCTGCATTAACACCTGTTTAGATGGTCAAAGTAAACCTTATAGGGTCACCAGCGACTATTACAGTTTGACTGGCCTACACTTGGATTTTTATACATGTTGATTAATTTATGCAAAACCCTTTTTATGCTGGTGTAAACATGGCTTTAGAGATTTCTTCTAATGGTCAGTGAAAGAAACCATAAAAAAAAAAAATCAACTGTGAGTTTTTAAAAAGGAAGCACTGTTCAGGTTGCAATCCAGTTGGTGTATCAGAAGTGTCGGGACTGCCTATAATGGATTCTGGTCTGTAATAAATATTTTTTAAAATATTATAGCTTCCAAATCAGTTTTACTCAGGAAGATCTTGAAGGATTTTCTCCACTTAAACTGTAGGATAGTTTGCATGTCAACTGCCTTGTGCATTTTCCAGTGTTTGGGGTTTGTTATGGTGTAGTTCTCACAGAAATCATGCCAGCTAGTTCTAAAAACAGAATACCTTGCCAAAGATAAGGAACAGCAATTTCTCTTGAATAAATAATTTGGTTACTGATGGGGAAGTAGGGTTTTTCTGCATTTCTAAGGTTTACTGATGTGAAGTTCAAAATCACCCACACTGGCTGCATCTACAAATGCGCTTAGCTGCGGAGTAGACTAATTAGCCATTGAGTAAAGCATCACCGTCTACATGTGCACCAATATAAGTCCACAGTAAACTAATTAACACCGCTAAGATGGTATTATCAGCAACAATACTATCTTATGGCAGGGTAATTAACTGTGACTAAATGCATGTGTAGGTAATGTCTGTGGGTGTATATTGCACCCAGTGAGCTCATCCATCATGGGGTCAGACTCTTGTCTGCACCTAGGCAGATGGCTCTGCACTTTTAGTACCCTCATGTCCCAGTCAGCCCCTCCACCCCCTGATGCCACCACCTGGAGGCTGGGCGTGACTCCTGTGCTCCTGGCCCTTGTGTAAACTTCTCTGGCACAGCTCAAATTGCTGCTGTTCCAGGCACACGTGAAGATGCTGCGCCTGGGACTAGTATACTTCAGCTCAAACTGCTCCAAAGTGTATTGCTTTAAATTAGTTGCATGTGTAGATGCACCCACTGTTTTACATTCTGTTATTCAAGAGGTAGTAGAGTTGCTGTGCAATCTGAGTTACCTTTTCAGCATAAAATTCAGATTGCATTAGGCACTGTTTGTCAATTTTTACTATTCTTTCTATTGCACATTTCCCATCTTTTTGTTCTGTGGTATTTCCATATCAAATACTGCACTGGTTGTGAATGTTCTGCCCTTGTTCTCATTTATACAAGGCTCCTCTACCCAGTATAGCAATATAAACTGGCCTGGAAGTAAATGTCAACGTAATGAAGAAAGTCTGGATGATTGTCTCATTCTCCAAAATGTTGTTTTCCATTTGAACATTAAATCCAGCATGCTTTATCCAGTCTTCTTCTTTGCATATCCTGAAATTAGTGTTCCTGGCTCATTTCAACAAGAATATCTAAGCAAATAATTATGCATGGACTCGGGTAATTTTGACAGCAGGTTGAAGCTGTTCAGGTTTAAGGAAACCCTCTTGATTGGTTTCCTATCCACAGCTTGCTTCCTTTGATTTATTTTCTGTTGTTTGTAGTTTCACTGATCACTTTCTTATTACTTTTACACTTCCATCAATTTCAGTTTGTGCTTCTTTTCGAGTGATTTCTTATACCGCCCCTGCCACCTGCTTCTACCTGATGAATTGTCTGTTCAAACTGCTGATCTTGACCTGGCATGGTCTTTTCCATGGGATATAAATGATGCCGCACAGACATATAATGATGCCTTAATAAACATCCCAGGTACGGTTGCTTCACTTCTGAAGTGCAGCGCTAGAAATGCAGTCGCAATTACATGCTCTTGAATGGAGGGCAATGAAATGGAAGGGACAGAAAAAGCTGTGGAAGTTCTGCCTACCATGTATATTTAATGATTGAAAACTGATAGGTTTTTTTTTTTCTCCCAAGCTTTGGCTTCTACTTTAGAATATTATTATTACTTTTTTTAACATCACAAAGAGCAGCAAAGGGAATCTTAATTTTTTTTTCTTCTTTTTTAAGCTATCCATGGCTTTTTATGTATATATGTTGGTTTCTCCCCAACAAAAGCTAGATTAGTCTTCCATTATTTGGATCTTGTCTCTGCCACTTTTCTTTCCCATATCTGAGGCCTCCGTGTGCTCTTGAATGTTTCAAAATTAGCTTAAGTAAAAGGGGATGCAGAGCTGAGCGTATAAAGTTTATAAAATTCTGTTACTTGGGTGGGTTGTAAATACAGGTATTGTGACCTTTCAGCCAGGATTTTAATGTCTGCATTTTTTACCCACCAGGCTGTTTTATGGATTCCTGCAGGCCTTAACTCCCATTATTAAGACTGTAATGTGTAGTCTCCTTGCACTCGGACAGGCTCCGTCATCCTAAGCCCAGAGGTGGTTACATGATGACACCTGTTCTAAAGAAGTTGTTTCTGTCATTAAATGACCTTTCTGATTATTGGATTTTTTTTTCATAACTCATATTTATTATTTCTTGCTGAGATTCAGGAAAAAGCTGAGCCCATGCAGCTGCAGGCGCCTGTGTTTCTTGTGGGGGGAGAGGGTTTCACGCTATGCCGTGATAAATTTCAGTTATCACTTTCAGGCAGGACAGGAACACAATCCTGAGAGCGCGGTGATTAGAATCGGTAGCAGCTCTTGTGTTGACCCTTGCTCTAAGTGCTTCTTTTGTGGGGTTGAGACATCAGGGAAAAGGACATTGCTTAATATTTTTATTTCAATAATTGCTTATATTTTTCCTTTGAAATATCCATTATTTTTAATTCTTTTAGGTGGCAGGTAACAGCATCTATTTCCTCTACCAGCAGGGTGCTCTTTCCAGTTGGCATGGATTGATTTGTTTTGCCTGTGTTTCTTACAGAGTTGAATCAACAGTACTAATCTTACTACTGCTAATTATTAGTATTAGTATTATTAATAGGCTCCATGCAACCCTTCATGTATACAAATGGAAAGTAGCACAAATTAAGGCAACATGCTAAGGTATGTAACAGAGGAGAAATGTACCCAGGGTGTACTGAGGTTGTAAGCTCATTGGGCTGATACCATCCTTTCTTTCTGAGGTTGCAAAGGGTCTAACACTGTAAGATCCTGGTCCAGGATTAGGGCTTTTGAGCCTACAGTAGTGCAAATAATAAATAGTAATAATAATATCAGGATTCTCATAAAAGGGCAGTAATGAATTATACTATCCAAACCACCAGGGTATGTTGGTTGCAAGTTAATGCTGCACCAAGTCAGCCTTAACAAACTTGTTCACTGCCATGAACCTTTCCCCAACAAGTTGGAGAGCGTGAGAAAAAGGGAGCTGAAGGCAGCATAATTCCCTTGAGTCATGCTTCAAGAGATTCCCACTGGTTTGTGGCAGCCCAGGCTCTCCTTGAGCATTATAGACACTCTTTCAAATCCATGGGTTTTTGGAATGCAAAATGCCTGGTTCTTCCATGGGGGACAGACCCCAAAGAAAGAATAATAAGGCATTTCCAAATGGGAAGTTTTCCATCCACTCTCTTGCCCTTGACTGCTGTGTTTTCCCCTATGTTTCTATATTTGTCCCTAAAGGTGTGTTATCCTCTGTTTAATTTATAATACTTTTAATTAATGACCTTTTGGCCATTAATTATTTTGATGAGCAGAGTTTTAAGGCAGGCTGGACCACACATCCGTTGAAATCTGAAGCTTTGACATTGCTCTCAGTGGAAGTGGGTTTACTTCTGGTCACTCCTACTGAGGTGACGCCATTGGTCTCCAGACACAGTGTAGACCTGCATGAGCTTCTCCGTGCAAGGGGTTGAGCTCCTTGAGCACTAACTAACTCCAACAGGAATTAAAGTGCAAGATCAGATCTTGGTCTATGATAGAGAATTCCAGTTGGCAAGTTAACTCTGTGTAAGCGTATGTGGACATGCATGCCTGAGTACACACATGCAATATAAAATCTGTAGGGGCTATATGCAATCACAAATATGGAGAGAAAGAAAGGAGAGCAGAGTAAAACTGATGTATAAAAGGATACAGTTTAAGTGTTATAGTTGTGGCTTATAACACACTAGCACCAAGAGGGAAAAAGCCGTCACTGGGATGAAACTTCATACGGGCTTGTATGAATTCTGTTCTTGTCTATAATATGGATTGAATTTTGACTATTGTATGTGACTCAGGGAATGACATTGTGCATGTATATGCTGTATGTTTGAGGGAGATGTTTTGACCTTTCTCATCTCTGGCCAGTGTTGCAAAGATGGAGTGATGTAGAACAGAGATTTTGTGACAGAGTAATAATAAGAAAGAATCTGACTGCCAGTTGCTCATTACTGGGTCTCTTCTAAATGCCAGCACCTTCTATGTTTGCCTTCAAACAACACTGAGTACCTAAATCACCATAGTAAACAGAGATAGAAAGAGACAGAAAGGTTAAAAGTGTACTCATAATCTCTTGCTTTTCCTCCTAAACATGTTTGATAGCAATATTGTTTCTTAAAAACAATATGACCTCATTTGTAAAGCAATATTCATGCTAAACTAGTCAGCTGTTAAATATACTCGGCACTGTGCATTATGATGAAGCTAAACCAGAATTTCAATTATTTTCTGGACACATTTAAAATTATAATACTTTACTGGGTTAGTGTTATAGTTCATCCAAATTACTCACAAAGTATCATATCAATCTCTTGCGACTGCTTATTGCTTACATATCTGAGAAGTTAGTTGAAGGCAGACACTGGCCGGGGTAATGACCTTCATGCTGGCTTAGTGCTTTGATGGTTATATGGCTATAAGTGCAGGGATGTCTAATGGTCAAAAGTCAGCATTTGCTGGCCATAATATTTATTACAAAAGAAATAGACTATTCATTTGGACCAGCATTTTCAACAGTATGTTCCTGAAAGGAAAATGAGGAGGGAGATAAAACATTTGATGTTCTGTACATTTTTCACAATTATCCCATTCACACTTAAATCTTGGCATGACTTTACAAGTGAAACCATGGACCTTTTTTATATCATTTGTATATTGGGTTGATAAAAAAAAGAAGACAAAAGGGACTGTAATTTGCTAGATCCTGCACATTCTGCTTTTACACTTTATCTAAAGAGATGTTAAAAGACAAACTGTTGCAGAATCAATGCATTCGGTGATAGTTAATCAGCATAGAGCTATGAATATTTCTGGCGATTGTTGTTGAAGGCACATCTCACTGGGGTTGCAACTTAGCTGCATATTTGGACAAATATTATAATATTAATGCAGTTTTAAAAGTGTGGTCATGTTTTAAAAAAATGTAGAAATAAGGCAATATCAAGGTCTAATGATCAGTTTCTAGTGAGGAGCTGAAATTTTATACCAGTCTTTTCAGGTACACACAAATCTTACGCCGTAACGCATACTTACAGCCTCTCCCTCTACCACCACCAAATCATAAAGATGAGCCCTCATGTAGTAGTTCAGATTTTCAGAATGCTGTACAGACTTAGGATCTCCTGAATGTGTGCACCATCAGCAGCTTTCACCCATTTAATAGGTGAGGAAACTGAGACATAAAAGGAGACTGAAAACCTGTCCATTGACGTTATTGGAAAGGCGCACGTAGAGTTCAATAAGCATTGACCTGACCATCAGGGAATTGCCCAAGGCCACATAACAATCAGTAGCATAGCCAGAATTATAATGCAGGAGATCCTGTGCCTTAGCCAGATGTTCATCTAACCATGGTTCCTTCACATCAGAGTCATCTAATTTAGCTGTGTCCCTGTCTCTGAAGCCAGGATACTGCAATTTAATTTCTAACTGTCAATATGATTGTAATCAAACATATCTGTTCAATAATCCCTATATTAAGGCAGGAAGTCGATGATCTGCTGTCCCAAATGGGAAAAAAAACACGTTTAAATGCTTTCTTAAATTGGCACTTAAATTATTTTTCATTTCATTGGCTTCCCCATCATTTTTAGTCAGGTTGGTCGCCTTTGAACTGGAGAGGTCAAGAAGTAGCCAGGCTTACTTTAAACAATAATAATAATGGTTGTCTGTTATATAGTGGCCTACATGTTCAAAACTCTGTACATGCATTAATTAGTGATAGAAACAGGAATTCTCCGTAGCATGGGACCATCTCTAACCATTTAAACCAACTGTGTAACGGGACAATATTTATTATTTTTCCATGTTGAATACAGTAGTACAAAGGGATATGATTGTATGGATCTAACTTTGGAGTATACATTGTGCTTTCATATGCAAAATTCTTGACTCTGATCAAGAGTCTTGCAGAGAAAATGCTGATCTTATAGTGGATTATTGGATATAATTTCACAGGCTTCAAGCTTACCCCATAAATATTCTAAAAGAGGGTCCAAGTGATTCAAAGTGAGCTACACCAGACAATCAATCCACAATTCCCAATATGGGGGAAACGACATATGTAGGAAAAATTATTCAAAGTAGTCTTTCTCTTTTAAAGATCAAAATGCACAAGTGTCCATAAACATTATTTTCAGCCTCTCTCTATTTATAATTGTATTTAATATAAATGTATTTCATTACTGGAGTGCAGTCTTCATGGCCATACAATAGCAAACAAATTCTTCAGAAGCATCTTTAATTATTCATTTAGCTGTACTATATTTTATACTACTTTTCATAAATGTTAATCTTTATTATTGCCTTACCAGGAAAAAAAAAAGAAAAAAAGAAATACCTGTTATTAAATGACCTATCAGGCTGACATGGATAAATGTTGGTAGCTATTTAATTGTTTCCCATCTGCAGTTTTATACAGTTTCTATCAAACTGAAGGGTAATTTTTTTAGTAGCTGCTTATTTTAAATGTACAAAACCCTTGTGTGTAATTCCATTAGCTGCCCTACAGCATTGCAATCTACAGTTTCCCTGAGGCTGTTGTGAAATATTGATGAAATCCTTGCTTTTGTGGCTTCCTCTGATACACTAAACATTTGTCTGATGTTAGTTGAACTTGAATGGATCTGTTCAGAGTTATATCAGTAGTGACTTCAAAGGCTGTAAGGCTGTTACAGTTTTTTTTACAAACTGAAGTTTCAAAGCCTTACCATGTGGTACTTTAAAAAAACAAAGTTCATATCAAATGAACCAAAGTGCTAGCAATACACTGGTAAGACTCATTACAATTTCAATGTATATAGATATGTGTTTTTGTGATTCTGATTGGTAGCTCATTTCACTTAAACATATTTAGATCAGTGTTCAGGAGGGAGGGGAAACAACAATGCAAAAAAGGGAAATTGATTTGGAAATGTGATTAACAATATGAACTTCCCAAAGCCTTTGTGCTGTTTCTCATAACCATGATAGGACAGGAAAAGAAGGGGGGCATTAAAAAATGCAAACAGAACTGAAATGTTTCACCTTTTATACTTCCTGGGAGAAATTAATTTGCATTGGTGTATTGATGTGTCTGTGATAGCTAGACCTCTGACTCGAATTCACGACCAGCACATATTTTCAAACGAAGCCTCATTTTGCAAACTATCTGTCATCTTTTTACTGCTTATTTTTTGCATCCAACTTATACTGATGTTTAACCTACCTGCTTTGTGTTCATATGTTCTACTTCGTCAAGCTAATATTTAAACTGCCCTGGTTTTCATTTGGCAATAGAATTGGACCCATACAAGATAACTAGATAACTGGTTTCTCATATTTTCACTTGCAAATGATTGTAAAGACAAAAACATGCACGTTCAAACTGATATGCTTGCTTAGAGTTTGCTAAGAGCCACACACATCGAGGAAAATACTGGCTTAAGCATGTCCAGTGTCAGCTGGTTAAAATAACAGAAGCAAAATGATGAATTTCAGGAGTTTGTAGGGAACAACAGACATGAGCCTCTTAACCGAAGGTAAATTTTTGTATTAATATTGTAAGCTTTCAGGTATGGCATCTGGGGTGTTGACCCTAAGCACAGTTACATACATCTGTGAAACAAAACCAGTATCTAAAAATTCAGTACATCAGCTTGACTGAACTTGCAGCAGGGTTGGTATGATTTAAATTGTTTTGCCTCTTACATTGTGATGGCTGACTATGTAGACAAGGTTGACCTCGTCCTTAGAGAAAGTAAGTCAGGTGGAAGATCCATTATGGCTCCATCCCCATTCTGGTTTTTGGAATCTTAGTTTTAGTGGAAAGCCCTTCCCTTCTCCTCTTCTTTCCAGATGTCCTTTTATTATTGGTTCCTGTTTTATTACTGGTGTTGTTTAGGGTTTACAAACCCAGTTTATGGAAATATGTTCTTATCGTAACCTGTGTGATTTTGACACTGGACACATGACTTAGTCCAGTGGAATTCAGAAAGGGCATGATCCAGTTTTGTGCTGTTGAAAGCCCTATCAAAGTCAATTGGCACATTGCTTTTCTAAATCATAGAGAATCAGACTGTTATAATGAACTATATAATGAAACTCTATTTACAGAATAGCCGGATGAAAGTCCAAAATTGGCTTATTTCATCACCACATATAAATAATAGTTATGGCCTGTGAAGTTGGCTTCCTGTGCTAAAACACAGTTATGGCAAATGCCACTCCATGCTGGCACATTGCCACACTGCCACTGATTTTCCATTCAAGGGTTAGGACATTATATGAACTACCTCTTCCATGGACCCCACACCTCTCTTACTGAGGTCGGCATTCAGAGGTAACTGTAATGTGAACCTTGTTAAGTTTTTGTTTTTATTCTCTTGCTTTTATTCTGCACAGTAATGCAGTTCTTGAATTGAACATTCAAATATAACCATAATGTAGTACATGAAAGAAGCTGAGAACAAGCTCTTCCCTCAACTCATGCTGATGTAATAGGTTTAAGGGACATCTCTAAAGCTGTTTCCATAAGCAGACAGCTAATGGTGAGAATATCTCCCCTTTCCAGCCGCTGTGAGATTGAAGGGCAGTTGAGGGTCAGCAATTTAACTCAGTCTCCAGTGGACAATTATGAGAAGACCAGAAGATGTTATTTACATGCTTCTACTGGTTTTTAGCCACAATGTGACCTGCTGTAGATTCCTGGGCAAGTTGGGAATTCAGAATAGTAGAAAATTACATGTGAGATAAAAATACAATTTTACATGTGCTAGGAACCGTGGAAATTCATTGGATGAAATGATATTATGCAAAAAAAAGTGTTGGCTGACTGTTAGAGAAGATATCCTACTGGTGACCATAAAGTCTGTTAGATTGGGAAATAGCATCACAAGAGAAGTAATAGAAGTCCCATCGCTGGCCGATTTAATACTGATTGGGAAGCACCTGTATATAATGTTGATGAATATAATATTGCTAACAATTTCTACATGGTTGACATGTCTAATGACTCCGTGGCACACAGCCAGTTTATTGTATTCAGTATTTTCTCAAGAACTTGAGGACTTGCAAGGTCTATTCACAGGATTGTAAAACAAAAATCCATAGGACCATAGGAGTGCACTTTCAAAGGAATTTGTCTAGATAGCCTTGGTGGGCTTCTCTGTCTTGTTCCTATGGTTTTAAGATAGACAGAGGTTTGCCATGCTCTTCTGAAAGGGTCCTGCAGAACTTAATAGAGAATGATAACTCAATTTTAGATCCTAAGCATCCTAGCATTTAATGGAAAGCGATGTACACTGCTATAGAACTCTATACTATAAGCTAAAAACAATCCCACAGGCTGTGTTACTCATTCCATATTGCAAAGGCAGTTGATTTGGAGTATTATTTCTATAAAGCATGATTAAATTTCTATAGTGTCCCATTAGCTTCAGTTTTGCTAAATTCCAAAATACCTTCACCATAGGATCTATCTAGTAGAGTAGAGATGGATTTTTCTGCAAGTGCCAATTTATCTTTTCAGTTGCTTTTCAAACTGGGATGAATCTACAGCCATGAACTTAGACAAAGAGCCACGTTATGATTTGTCTTTGGATAGCTAATGTAGTTAGACATTTTCGAGAAAAAGGAATGAGAAGTGGTCATTATCCATTATCTGCATGAAATATTTCAGAGAAAGAAACAGCTTTTGCCAAAACCGAAAAGATGTTTGAGTTCAAGCCAGACAAGAAGGAAACAAGATCACCTTATAGCACTGTAAGATTCCTGTACTAATGATGTTATTTCAAGTAAAATTGGAATATATATATGAAAAAGTACAGATGGTGTATGGGTTTTACGTGGATTAGCAGTGTTGTTCTGGACAATGATTCACTGTCCCTATTCTTGGCAGAAAATAAATTTTCCAGTCTTGGAAAGAAACATATATCTATATCTATATATATATATAAAGAAATGTTTCTGTATGTGGAAAAAGAGAGCAAATTTGACCAAAAATAGGATCTACTGCTAGAAAATTAATGGTAAAAGTGCATATTAAAAAAAAATGTATTCACACACTCCTGTCCAAGTTCAGAGTTGATGTATAATCTGGTCTAGGCTGCATGTTATTGGGTTGGTATGAGTATGTTTGACACAAAAAAGACCAAAGTTTGATAAATCAAGATGGGGCTTGAAGGCCACAACATGGCTTGTGAATTTTGATTATAGATTGGCTCATTTATTTAATTACTTTGTTTCCATTTAACTATTTTAGGGAAATTTTAGCTAAAAAAATGGTGCTGTTTTCTAAATTCCTCCCCTTCCCCCAGTAACCCCAAGATGCTTTGGTTCCTCTGAGGGCAACTGCAGAAAGCTCAAAGGGGGATAAAGCATTGCAAACAACAGTTAAGAAACTTCTCATGCTGACCTATGGTTATTTTTATTTGGCCATAACATTTTGAGATTCAATATTTCAGGCTTTATTTGAGCTAAAAGAAAGTGCTGTATTTTCTTCTAGGCAGTCCTGAGTTGCCTATATCCAAGACTAGAAAGTTCCTGTTCTGGGCTTGGCTGGCAAGATAGCAGACTTAAAGCCAGTCACTTGTTCAGAATGGCCAACTGCCTGTATTATACATCTGACTAGACAGTTTTAATTTTCTTGGAAAAATTCTGAGCTGGAGAAAAGAAGGAAGCATTTATCTGCTATTATTTCATCTATTTGTTTGCGTTCATGGGAACTGTTTGAATTGCTCAGAGGTAGGGAATGTTAGAGTAAGTCCAGGAGAAAAAATAGCGGGTAAAGTGCCAGTGAGTTTGCTTATTGTGCATTTTAAATACAGCCTATTAACTGTATCTGCAGTGTAATACATGGATACTACCATTCTGTGTGTGTGTGGGTGGGTGGGTGTAGCCAGGGTTAAAGCCCACGTAAATGAACATGGTGCAGAACCAAAATCTCCTTCTAAAACACTCAGATTGTTCCGTCTATTAAATAAGTATTTAAATTAATTCATCCACTTTGTAGGCATTTATACAATGCTTTACAAATGGTGAAACCATACCAAACAGATCTTAGAGGGGAGGGTACATGCATTCATTATACTAGCAGCCTGCCTGAATTCAAAAGGCCTTCCTCCTCAGAGTGCCCAGAACAAATGAAGGCAACAAGGTTCTTTGGGCAGATGTGATATCTTCTATTAGACCAACTAAATAGTTGGAAAAATAGTTTTATGCAAGCTTTGGGGCACAAACACCCTTCTTCAGGCACAGGGGGAGTCTGCCGGTGTTTTGTGTTCTCCGTGGTGGAATAGAAGCAAATGAAATCATGGTAGAATACGAACAAATGAAATAATTTAGAGTGAATGGTTTAAAATGTATGATATTAAAAGGTGTATTTAAAGTTACCTGGAATTCTTAACCATTATTAAAACAGACTTGATTGATGCTTTTGTGAATTTTTTGATGGTGTTTCCTGATAAGTTACCTTATCGCTTTCATTCGATTGTGTCTGTATGTTATGCAGACACACACAAAAAGGGAAAATAAAGCAAGAGGACTTCTTGGCAAGCGTTACTCTTCTGTAAAGGTTATAGTAAACATGTCAATGCCTAATTAAGCAGAAAATTTTATCTGTATTGTGGGGTATGTGCAGCTGTCTGGTACTTTTGCTCCTTCTAGTAAATCCATTTAGAAGGACAGATTATTGTGAAGACAAGACTACAGTACTCAGCTTCCAAAGAAAAAAATGCCCTTTCTCATGAAAAATGGGGTTAATGGTATTCCACTAGTTGATACAGAAACAGAGAATCAAATCAACACCGACCCACAACTGTGAAATCTGTTTATTGTGCATGCTTTTCTTATGATTCCTTTAGTTGATTCCCTCTTTATTTTTGTTTTGCTCATTGTAATATGCTTGGCACTGTGATACATGTTGGCAGGAGTCCAGTGTTGCTACCTACACTATACAGTATCTCTAACACCACGAGAACAATGTCAGTCCTGCTCATCAGTTCATGCTGTTTGTTTAACAAGATTACTATTCATGATGTGTCATAGCTCTCGCCCCCATACACACACACACACACACATGAGCTCATAAGGGAAGGCAAGGAAAACATCATCTAGTTGTTAGAGAACCAAGCGAGGAGTTGGAACACCTGAGTTTTCCCAATTCTGCCAGTAATTGCTGCCTTCCGCTGTACACGTCCTTTAACCCGTCTGTGCCTCAGTCTGCCCACCTGAGGGTGTCTTGAGATCCTTTCAAGGATGCTACAGGTTGCCACACAATATTGCATGGTTAGGTGTGCAAACTTGATTCATATGATAAATCCAGAGATTTCAAATAGGAATCAATAGTGTTAAAACCATTCTGACCTGGTGAGGTCTTTCTGAGTTCTTTGCAACAGAAGAAATTGCTCTATTATCTTTCTGTAGTAAAAAAGGCAAGTGAAAACTAAGAGTAGGCATTTTCCAAGGGGTGCCTTGAGTCTGTTAAGAGATGCCTCAAAGTCTGTTGAGGGGTGCCTTGAGTCTAAAAAGGTTGAGCGCCACTGCTACAGGGATATTGAGAGGCTTAATTATTTGGTGTTTGACAAGCACTTTGAAATTCTTGGTTGAAAGAATCTATTGAATTACACAGTATTATTATCATTATGATATGTATTATTGTTATTTCATCACATTATACATGGCACGTAGTCATTCATTCATAGTCGTTGCTGTTATCTTTACCTCTGATTGAGAAGCTTGCTAGTATCATCCCCATGGAACAATCAGCCAGAGAAGGCTGGAAGAATGATGTAATCGGTATTCTTCCTAGAGCCGAGTGAACAACTTGCAAAAAAAGACTGTATCCAGTGAATTTAATCTCTTTTGTTTATTATTCACAAGATCTCTCCAAGTAGATCATAGCATCTACTCATTTTTTTGTTGTTCTAAACTCCTTTTCCTCTTCTTTGCCTAGCAAACATTTAGCCTGAAGTTCCTCGTGTGATTCTCAACTCTGCTCCATTTGCTTTAGCTATGATTAGCTGAAAATGTGAAATGAATTTCTGAAAATTATTTCGCAGAAAGGTCTTTCCCCCCATATTTTCATCACCGTTGTTAATGTTTCAAATAGAAGGATCCCCTTGACTGAGGAATCATTTACCCAGTAATGCTAAATTCAGCTGTGCAGGAATCATGAAGAGGCCCCAGTAGCCACAAGATTGGTTTAAAAATTCAGAGATTTTTAACAAATAAATACGGATTTTTTTTCTTTTTTTTTTCTTCTGGTTTTTGAACCTTGAGAGCTCATATTTCCAAGTATTTCTGCACAATCCGGAGGCCCTGATCACTTTGTTACAGAATTCTTTCCTAATTCTTGCATATTTATTCCGGGAGCTGACAGTGTAGGAAAAAAGATTGAATAACATGAATCTTTTAATGAAATCATGAGGGTTAGAAACACCAGTTGTGCTCCTCGACTAACCAGCCAAACTCTTCTTGTAAGAAGATCTATGCCTATGAATTTAAAGTTTGGTTGCCGTGCATGCTTGTGTCAACTAAATTTCTACTTACAGAACACATCTACACATGCCTGTTAATGTGCAGCGCTAGCGCCGGAGTTTATTGCTGCCAGGCAGGCATGTACATGTTCCCGGGATTGCAGCACATTGCGCTGGGGCAGAGCAGCCTCCACTGAAGCACCCTTGCACCCCAGCCATCCCTTCCAGGGTCTATATGTGCACTGCTACAGAGTTTTTTTACTCCACAGCAGGATAGCACTTGTAAATACAAATACTTACAAGTAGTATCCTGGTGTGGAGTAAATTAGTTTACTCTAGCCTAAAAGGGGTTCACATGTAGATGCTGAGCAGCTCATTAGTCAACTGTGCAGTAAACCTCTCATGTAGACAGGCCCACAGTGTACAAGAAAGAGGCCTGAGCATGGCCTGAAGCAGGGTTGTGAGAAATGTTTGTGGTACTTGTCCAGCTCTAGCCCTCCCCATTCAAATATGAGGGTGAAATCTTGACTGTATTGAACAAATGGGAATTTAGCAATGGACAGTAATAAGGCCAGGATTTCAGTCTACGAACCTGTTTTACTTCTCCCTCATGTGACAATTTTCACCAGGTTCCATTTGCTTCAGTGGCATTACCCCTGATTTAGTGACACACACACACACACACAAGATAATAACTGAATTCCTTAATTAATTTATAATTTACAGCTCCACTAGTATCAAGTTCATCTTATTAATTACAATAGTACATTTGTCAAAGGAGATCAGTCTGGACTTGCTTTACTTTTTTGGTCTCTCTCTGTCCTCTACGGGGACGCCCTTCCATGGGTGCTCAGACTCTTGCCCTAGAATATTTGTTTTATCAAAGCATAATTTCCTTTATCCAGAATGTCCCATTTATACACAAGGGGGCTTAGGTTAAATGTATTAATATTTCCAGTGTTGCATGTTGGCATAGAGATATTTGTGTACATTCTGTGTACATTTTAGGCGATCAGGTACTAAAAGATTACTGTACCTTGATGATTCAATGAACGAGGAAAATTACAGTAATTATTTTTCTTCTATTCCTAGCCTGTGCCTTTTTCTCAGGCCAATGACTATTTGATATAGATTTGAAGCTTTTACTATGAACTTAAAATTCTCACATATGATTTTTCCAGCTGTCCCATTACAGGATAGTTAGAATTATATTCCTATGACAAGAAAATTATTAACTCAGAATCACTGGCAGTTACAAGGAATTATGATCATCTGCCAATAAAAAGCAGCAAGCTTCACAAAAAGACATAATTTGGCTTTTTCACTCCCGATACTAACAGACAATAAAGTTGTAGCTGAAAATGAAGTCCGGTAGGGAAAGCACATAGTGAAACTAGAGAAATCAAATTGCAGTATTCTCCTGTAATGTGTTTTTTCATATATTGATGTTACATTTCAGGTTATGTCCAAGAGGAAGATTTAAAGGAGGACGAAGAAATAAAGGAGGAAGAAGAGGATGATGATGACAGTAATTCAACAGCCCAACTTCAGGGCAGCAATGATACTGGTACAGATGAAGAACATGAAGTGGGTCCCGAGCAGAAGGGAAGTTTTAGCTACCAGAATTCTCCTGTAAGTCATATATCCAATCAGGATGCAGAAAATGAATCACTGTTAAGTGATGCTAGTGACCAGGTGGCAGATATTAAAAGCATTTGCTTGAGAGAGGCACATGATCCAAAAACCAATGCCCACCCTAAACCTCAGAATGAAGCACATAATTGCATGGATAAGATGACAGCGGTCTATGCCAACATACTGTCGGACTCTTATTGGACAGGCTTAGGGCTGGGTTTCAAGTTGTCTAACTCTGAGAAGAGGGGTTGCGACAACAGAAATGGAGGTAACAAAGCCGACTTTGATTGGCACCAAGATGCATTGTCAAAAAGCTTGCAACAGAATTTACCTTCCAGACCTGTCACCAAACCAAACCTGTTCAGTTCAGTCCAGCTCTACAGACAAAGCAGCAAAATGTGCGGAACTGTATTCACAGGTGCTAGCAGGTTTCGGTGCAGGCAATGCAGTGCTGCCTACGACACCTTGGTAGAGCTAACGGTCCATATGAATGAAACTGGTCATTACCAAGATGACAACCATAAAAAGGACAAGCACAGACCGACCAGCTACTCAAAGCCCCGGAAAAGGGCCTTTCAGGACATGGACAAGGAAGATGCACAAAAAGTCCTAAAATGTATGTTCTGCGGTGACTCTTTTGATTCCCTTCAAGACCTGAGTGTTCACATGATAAAAACAAAACACTACCAAAAAGTGCCTTTGAAGGAGCCAGTACCCACCATTTCTTCAAAAATGGTCACTCCAGCAAAGAAGCGTGTGTTTGATGTTAATCGGCCTTGTTCCCCAGATTCCACAACGGGATCTTTCTCAGACACGTTTTCTCCGCAAAAGAATGCAAATCTGCAGTTGTCATCTAACAACCGCTACGGTTACCAAAACGGTGCCAGCTACACGTGGCAGTTTGAGGCCTGTAAATCTCAGATTTTGAAGTGCATGGAATGCGGAAGTTCACACGACACCTTGCAGCAGCTCACCACTCACATGATGGTCACTGGCCATTTCTTGAAAGTCACAAGTTCGGCTTCAAAGAAAGGAAAGCAACTAGTTCTAGATCCTTTGGCTGTGGAGAAAATGCAGTCTCTGTCTGAGGTGCCAACCAACGACACTCAGGTTTCGAAACCATCCAGTAATGCATCTTCAGATTGCGTAGCACCTCTACCCGAGCTAAAGAAAGAGAGTAAAAAAGACAAACTTGATGATATAAACAAAGATGAGAAAGTGGTAAAAACTGAAGATTATGAAGACGTCCTTCAGAAACCATTAGATCCTACCATGAAATACCAGTATCTAAGGGAAGAAGATTTAGAAGATGGTTCAAAAGGTGGTGGGGACATTTTAAAGTCATTGGAAAACACAGTCACGACAGCCATCAACAAAGCTCAAAATGGAGCTCCCAGCTGGAGTGCATATCCTAGTATTCATGCAGCCTATCAGCTCTCAGAGGGAGCTAAACCTTCTTTACCAGTGGGTTCCCAAGTACTGCAGATCAGGCCAACGATGACCAATAAATTGAGGCCCATTGCTCCAAAGTGGAAAGTTATGCCTCTGGTTCCTCTTTCAGCAAATATGTCCCAGTGCACTCAAGTGAAGAAGGAAATGGATGACAAAGAAGAAGTACAAAAGGACTGTGCTAAAGAGGGCATCCAGCCTGACCCTGCCCAGCTCTGTCAGAGTGAAGGAGAAACTCCCCCCAAATCTGAGGCCTCTGTAGAGCCAAAAAAGACAGAGCCATGTCCCTTGAAAGAGGAGGACAAAACAAAAGAAGACACTGAGAAGGAAAAGATAAAACCCAAAGAGTCAATTGTGTCTACCCTTAGCAATGGCTGTGCTGCCACAAACCATTCTTCTGAACTGCCTTGTATCAACCCACTGAGTGCCCTGCAGTCTGTATTGAATAATCATTTGGGCAAAGCCACCGAGTCTTTACGGGCCCAATCCAATTCCAGCCCCAGCTCGAGCACAATTTCTATGTTTCACAAACCTAACTTAAATATGATGGAGAAACCTGTTTTGTCACCTGCCCCAACCCCACCCAAGCCTGCGAATGTATCCAGGCATTATTTGTTTGAAAACAACGATCAGCCTATAGATCTGACAAAATCCAAAAGCAAGAAAGCTGAGTCAGCACAAGCACAATCTTGTACTTCCCCACCTCAGAAACATGCTTTGTCTGACATTGCAGACATGGTCAAAGTTCTTCCCAAAGCTACAACACCAAAACCTGCTGCGTCGTCTAGGATCCCGTCGATGAAATTGGAAATGGACGTCCGACGTTTTGAGGATGTCTCCGCAGAAGTTTCCACTCTGCATAAACGCAAGGGCAGGCAGTCCAACTGGAACCCTCAGCATCTCCTGATTTTACAAGCTCAGTTTGCTTCCAGCCTCTTCCAGACATCTGAAGGTAAATATTTATTATCTGATCTCGGTCCTCAAGAACGCATGCAGATTTCTAAATTCACTGGACTGTCAATGACCACCATCAGCCATTGGTTGGCAAATGTCAAGTACCAGCTGAGGAAAACTGGAGGAACAAAGTTTTTGAAAAACATGGACAAAGGGCACCCGATCTTTTATTGCAGTGACTGTGCATCTCAGTTTAGAACGCCATCGACTTACATTAGTCACTTAGAATCTCATCTAGGTTTCCAAATGAAAGACATGAACAGGCTGGCTGTGGAACAGCAAACCAAGGTAGAGCAAGAAATCTCCAGAGTTTCAGTTCAAAGATCGCCTGAAACAATAGCTGGAGAAGAGGACACAGACTCTAAGTTCAAATGTAAGTTGTGCTGTCGGACATTTGCAAGCAAACATGCAGTAAAACTTCATCTAAGCAAAACACACAGCAAGTCACCAGAACACCACTCACAATTTGTAGCAGAAGTGGATGAAGAATAACTCTTAAGGTATGCATGCTCCAACTCCATAGTGAGTTTAAATTTCATGACTGTAAGGAGATCTCTTGAAGCACTTGTGCTTTCTTAAAAGTAGAAAACCGTGAAATGTAAAATATACTGATGCATTAGTCAGTTTAGATGTGCAGGTCCATTTTTACACTGCTCTGAAGAACAAAGCTTGCTAAATGCATTACTATATTGGCTTGTATTGAAAAGTTGCTTTTTTTGTAATGTTTTCAACCTAATTGTTTCCCCACTTTTCCACAACTCTATTTTCCTGTTTCTAAGAATTATTTTTTGTCTGCATACTATTCAGTTTAGCATGAACAGAGCAAATAAATGGCTACCCCTCTGCTTTCACAGCCATGTTTCCACTGTGTTTTTAATCCCTTCTCCTTCATAGTTCCAAGGACTGACTGACTTTTCTTCTTTCCATTGCTAATAAACCATCACATTTACTTTGGGAAGGGAGAGAAAGATAATGTAACTTTGTTTATGGGAATCTCAATAATCCCAAATGCCTAGTCGCTTAAAACTAGGCTTTGGTCCATTTATTCTGTTAAGAACACTGACATTCTTTTGACGATCTAAAACTTGGGTTTTGCTCTCCTTTGGGTAAGCAATGTTGTTTTGCATTGTATTTTATAATAGCTTCCCTCCCCAGTGATACTAGTAGACTTTCTTCTGAGTTATTTTGAGTAACCTTTTCACTCCTTCATCCCCATCCATTTGTTCTTTATTCTTGAATGCTCCAGGCCATGTTGTCAGCGTGACGCTAGTGCTCAGTTCAGTATCACCGTGCCATGCCCCATGTTCTCTAGTGAAAGTTTTGGGTGTAGATCAATGGCAAATATGGGGCTTTAAGATTCTTCATTGAGAGAATCAATAGCTTTTATCACAAGCTGAACCTTTGACAAAAAGACAGATTTCAGGATGCTTTTTGTACTAACGTAGCTATTTTCTTTGCTGAAGGAGATGCATAACTTGGAGTACAGTCACATCCAATGTTTATGATGTCTAATATACTGTTTAGCTGATACATAATTTATAGCATTTTTAATATTACTTAACTCCCAAACCTGACATTTCTTGATTTAAATTAATAAGAAACGCATCAATTGGAAGTCCAAATAGATGTTTCCAGTTCTGAAGTATTTGTAACCAGCAGGGCTGTGTGAATAATTCTCAACAAATAATGTCTTTGGAAAATTCAGCCTCCTTCTCCACTTGCAGACTATCCACAGGCAAATTAAAATTTCCTCCAATGCATTCTTTATTTGAATATCTTTTGGAATTTTTTACACTATGGATTGATCATGCATATTCAACAGGAAAGCTATTATGTGATTTGCCGTGTGAGCCATGTGATGTTATTGCTGTTCTCTGACAAGACGAGGGTATGAACACTCTGGGATGAATTCACTTTTGTGTACAGTTTTAAAATTTGTTGGCTGCAAAGAGTCATCCAGCTTTTAAAATTTGCTTTCATCCCTATGCTCTCAGAGCTGGCACAAGCCCTCTTTATGGCTTAAGTCCTGTTACTTTGGAGTCATTAAAAAAATGATCAAGAAGGGAGAATTTGGGGAAAAGTAGTAAATAAAGCTATTACTGTACAACATAATCTTCACTATTCAGATATAATAGTTCTTAAGTTTTGCATAGGGCATGTGCAGGCGTTCTGCATCATGGAAAAATGTACCCTTTCTAAACATCATCTTTAGATGTGAATGCAAAAGCAAGTTTCAGAATAAAAAAAATTAAAAGCTGCCAATATTCCTTGGTTGGAATCATCATTCACCTAACTTTAGTGCCCAATTAAAAAATATATATGAATAAATGTCCTTTGTTTACTTGATCATAACTGATATTTTTCCACCTTGCCATTTCTTAATGATTCAAAATCCAAAAAATACCCAAATATTAAAAATGAAGAGAGGCTGGGGGGAGAAAAAAGGAACCAGCCCTTTTTCACCACCGGAAAGCGTTCATTAAAGTGCTGACATTTGCATTTTTTTATACTAGTGATCCAGGGGGCAAACCAATAATTTGGATCCCATCAAACAAAAGCTATTTGCTCAATATGACTTTAACAAATATTTTGGCATCTTCCTGACTTAATACTTGATGCATATTCACTGATTTGTGTCTAACATCCCTTTGTAAGGGTGGTATTATTAAAAAAAACTCAAATACACAACCATATATGCACATTACTACTCTAAAGAAATCTGGAAACACAACCGTAAGTACACATTATTATTCTAATGAAATTTGGAGAATGGACTACACCAAAAGAAGTCTTTTAGAAATGCTCAGAAAAGTATGGGTTCTGAGTGGCAGTAAACCAAAGCAATATATTTGCCAGCTTTACTAACTTGAGGTATGCCTACATGAAGAACACACTGCCTTATTAGTTTTTGGGTACCCAGAAATTGTCATCCCTTTAATACTCGCACATTTCTAATATATATCAGCATGCAGACTGTATCCTACCTTTGAAAGAATATATTTAAAGTGTGATGACAGAGTGATAGCACTGTTACCTGGAACTATAATTTTAGTTGGTATGCATGATAGCACAAATTGTGTGAAATGATGGGGTATTTTGGATAGCACTGTAAAGATTTTATTACCATTTTTGAGCTCTTAGCTTGCCTAAGTTCTTCTGACTATGCTAAAAATGTTGAGCCAGAAGTTTATTCATATGGGTTGTTTCCTGATCTCTGCAAGAAGACCAGGACAAATAACAAGGATTTTTAAAGCTTCCTTATCTTAAAAACAGCATGGTAAGGATTCAATATATATTCTAATTTTAGCATACAGTACTTCTTAAGGAATGTGCCAGCAGAAACTCATGTATTTAATATGTATGGTAATTGAAAAGTGTGAAGTATTTAGAGAAAATAAATATAAAGCATACTTAGACACTTAAAATGCATAAATGTTTCTGCATTAATTGTACAAAATGTTGCATCAAAGCAGAAATAAACAAAATATAAGTGCTAATACAAAATGCAGCAAAAAGAGTGGAAATGGCAGATGATTAAAATATTTCCAGTATTGAAAATGAAGGTTACTGTTGAAATCCATGTTTGAAAAATAAGGTATATAGTATTAAACATATAAATTCATGAAGGGGCAGACGGAAATACGAAAATGTGGGCGTGGTGTTTTTTAAAGACCTCAGTGGGGCTGTTTATCAGTGATTTGGAGTAAACTCCTGCTAAATATAAATGTGTGTATATATCTGCTTTATAGTCATCCCTGCTTTTTGGTTTTCTTGAATTCTTCAAACCAAAATGTGTATAGTAGTATAATGTAATGTTATTTTCAATTTCTAAGTATCTGATGGCATTTCATTTTACCGGCTGCAAATTTTCTGTTGTTTTTGCTATTCTTCAAATGAAAGCCCATAAACATTATGGAGTGTTGCTTTAATTAGCTCAAAAATTCTGCTCGGTCTTATACCTTTAAAAACATTTGTTCATTTCTGAAGCCGAATTAGAAATACGTTTTCCTCTGGGAGGAGGATGTATATATAATCACGTACCTTGCCTTTAAATTCAGGTGATGACAGTGGCTGTAAACTGGTATATACAGAACTTCAGTATTAGATGCTCTATAGAATATTATTTAACACTTTTTTTTTTTTTTAATGAGTCTTTATAAATTTAAATTTACCAGGCTGGTGGGGAAGATTTCTTTTTCAAAAGCCCCTGGTAAGTAAACAAGCAGCTACCTGAAATGAACTAATTTGAAAGTAAGGCTGCTGCAAAACAAAAAATGAGTCATAATGATAAACAGTTTTTCTCTGTTTCCTCCTTTGTCTTTTTTTAACCATCAAGTTTAAAGCATCTACAGAGGTTTTTTTCTACTTTATAGGAGACAACTGACATTCTATGGTAAATGGAAGAAAGAGCAGAGCAGAACTGAAAATCCTCTAATGCACTGACACTAACTTGCCCTCTATTGTTGAAAATGAGCAGGCAATCATGATTGTTCATCAAATGGCTCCTAATGCAGTTAAAGCATTCAGCTATAATTTCTCCTTGCATTTATAATTACTGTCATAGACTGCACACCTCAGTGAGCAGATTAAAGCTATAAACTATTTAGCCGTAGCTTTAAGATGAGGAACTTGATTTGTCTGGCAGCAGTTATTTGTTAGAGAGCTTGACACTTCACATAAAAATGACTCAACTTGATGAAGAACAATGCAGTTTAAGCAATGCAGTGATTTTAAATCAGTCATTATACCACGCCCTGTAAGAATTGCAAAGCAATTTGTTAAATGATATATAGGACACATAGATAACTGTATGTGTTAAGTATACCAAAATAGAAGATTCTTTTCCCCCTCCTTCTTTTTTGTGCATTTTATTTTCTCATCTCTCCTCTGAAACAACAGGAGTTGCACTGAATGTCATGTTCGGCTATTAGCCAATGTCAGTGTTACCTGGGACTAAGACGGTTGCTTGAGTCAGGTGCCCAGGATTGGGAATTAGAGAATTCAGCCCACTCTTCATCCTGCTCACCCCCATAACAACAAGCGCAAACGATTAATAAACTCAAGAGAATAGGGTGTCTTGGAGCATGGCTGCCTTTGTCATGCCATCAGTTTGTAAGCAGAATTTACCATCAGAATTGGTGGATGGAGACACGGCACTAGACATTAGTGGGGAAGGCTCATTGCAAATGAAGGACCTGATCTGCAGTCATTGTTCAGCGGGTCAGCAATATTCAGACAAAATGCTGAGAAATCCATCTGAGACTAGCCAGCATCCAGGTGGTTAGGGCACTCACCTAGGCTGTGGGAGAATGGCAGAGCAGAAGCTTGAATCTCCCACATCCTCCCATACATGCCCTAACCCCTAGGCGATTAGCTCTTCAGGCGTGGGAGGACCTCTCTCTCTCTGCTTTTCTTGCGTTCCATGTGAACGCTCTAACCCTGGGACTATTCGCTGTTCCGAGGTGGATTGGTACCTCTCTTCTTGCAAAAAGAAACCTTGAGAAGGCCAAAGCAGCAGAACAGAAGACATTTTACATCTTGAAAATGTTCATG
Source organism: Alligator mississippiensis (assembly GCF_030867095.1). Classification (NCBI taxonomy): domain Eukaryota; kingdom Metazoa; phylum Chordata; order Crocodylia; family Alligatoridae; genus Alligator; species Alligator mississippiensis. The sequence goes on along the minus strand of NC_081832.1, from coordinate 11,349,791 downwards.
GAAAGGGAAAAGATGTCTACGTCACCCTGCTCCTGATTGTTTTTAAACTAACAAGAGCTGTTTTTGTGACTTGGATGGAGCAGGATTGGATCTGGTGTTTTTTTTAAGGTACCTTAACACTGGTTTATATGACTTTTACAAACAAGGGTTATAGTGCTAATAAGATGAATTTTTGTTATTTAACACTAACATCGCCTAGGGACTAGGGAGGTCAGCCTGCCTTGTCCTAGGCACCATGCATAACATGTAGGAAATGACTTTCCATGCCCCCAAAATTATCCCCAAAATCAAACATTTTACATTCAGCAAAGAAGAGTCAATATTTAAACCCTCCAGCCAGATCTTAAGGACTTTAATTGGACCTACTTTCTCAAGCATTCATTTCCAAAAGGCTATCAGTATCTTGCTTTTTGCTTGCCATGTCCACTCTTATTAAATGTTTCAGACTTCATGATCTATAGCAGAACATTTTTATCCAGTGCAATTTCATAGGAAGAATCCCTGAATCTTACTTGTATACTTACCACCTCACCAATCAAATAGCAAATAGCAGGAACAAAGGGAAAGGATAGGAGTAGCCACCAGCCCTCTGAAGTGTCTTTCAAGAAAAATAATTTATTTTATGAAGGTGAATGCTCTGTACAAACATGATGGAACACAGATGGAAGATGAAAAAAATATATACATGTGCTTTAATGACTAAAACGGGGGAGCAGTTATCGTTATTTATTGCCATAATGTACATTTGGGGCCTAACTCTGTCTTACTGCAATGCACCTACGCAGTGTTGTCCACTGGCTTTCTTAGAGCTCTGCACCAGTATCTGTGCTAGCTGATCCTTGGTGCTGCTTCTGTACCACAATGGAGTTGCATATGATTGATACCAGCATAGCAGAGATCTGAATCAAGCCCTTTGTGTCCGTATTTTTTTCATCTCGTAGCAGCAGTAGAACGAGCAGTGCACAGAACACAGCCTCTTGTACAGATAGACGGGTTTATAAATGTGACAGTGTCTGTTTTAAGAGCATCATATAAAGGAAACAGCAGTGAATCAGGACTTGCAGACTGTGAGCAAGGGCCAGATTTTGCCATTCAGATACAGAACTGAACAGGATGATGCAAAGCTGCTAATCTTTGAGGAAGCCCTGGGATAAGTTAGCACCGCATCCATCATACGTTAGCATCCATCTAGCTGCTCTGCATGGGTTTTGTGTCTTGGGAGTACTAGCAGGGGCCACTGCCGTGTCTACCTTTGGCAAGTGGGTGTAAAAGAGAGGGCAAGGCTTCTTTCTTTGCCATGTTGTGCCAGAATGGGCAGTGCAATTTCCACTTACCAAAGCAAATCAGTATGGGCTTCTTGATTGTAATTTTTTCTGACAAAAATTGTATTTTCCTACAGATAATTGGATTTTTCAACAAAAGTTGCCTTCTTTCTGTGAACACTTCTGATTTTTTTCTGTTGAAAAATGAAATACTGGAAAACGACAGGAATGTTGATAAGGTGTGCCCTGGGAGTCGCATCTCACTCATCTCACATCCCCATTCTCTCCTGTGGGCTGGGCATCCCAGCCAGACTTCACTGCTCTAGATACACTGCAGCCATCCAAATCCCATAACGTATTACATCCTTGCAGCATCGAAGAAGAGGTGGACTGACCAGGTACCTCAACCCAGAGAGGAGAATGGGGCAGTAGGGAACAAGCTCCCGTTTCTATAGGACACTGTGGCAACATTTCACTGAAACAGGTCTGGTTTTGACCGAAATACTTTGGGGGGGAGAGAGGGGGGGGGCGTTATTTTTGATGAAGAGCTGGGATTTTTCAATGAGAATTTTTTTTTTTTTTGATATCCTGTTCAAGATATACCATGCCCTGAGACCTGGACCGCCTTTATGGCATCTGAGTACCGTGGGGAGAGGAGGGGGCAGGTAGAAAGAAGATGAGAGAAGGAAGGGCAGTTGTGACCCACGCCAGGGGCAGGGATGAGGGTTAGGAGCTCCCCGAAGCAAGGCAAAGGAGCAGATGTCGAAAAATTAACTTCCCTGCGGTAATTTGCACATTTCCTCTAAAAATAATATGCAGCACTAGCATTCACAGGGGTGAATATATACAGTGTGGGGGGAGGGGGGGGAAGGAAGTAGGGGGGATTGTCATGTTCTAATGAATACACTGAATATATCGAGATATATATTTTTTCATTTCAGAAAAGGTTCCATTAAGAGGGAGACAGCCCTAACATGTGCTTTGGCCCCTCATCAGATTTATGAGTATTTGCTCTGCTCTTTAATAGGAAACTCTGCAGCAACTGCCACCTCGCCTGCTCTCCCTGAGATACACAGTGGCTTCTCGGGGAAATGCACTTCATTATTAATGTGAATTTGTACATTTTTATGACACTGCTTGGGGGAAGGGGCAGGCAAAGATTTCTCAGTGATATATGCTCATTTCTAACCATTTATTGTCCTAGACAATCAAAGAACAATGATAAACATTGTTAAAGAAAGTGGAGGGTGCAGCACTGACACTTTCAAATGCAGAAGGAAGGGAGAGTTGTAGGTGGTTGAAATGTATTTTACCGGGCCGTTCCCTTTCACACCTTCTACACCATTTGGATAAGATCAGACAACAGAGCAATCTGTAAGTGCCAACTTATACATATTGCTTCCTTCTACCCATTCATTTTTCCTCTGGTCAAGAAAACAGATGCGTCATTTCCCCTGCCTTATAGCCTGGGGAAAGAAATGACACATAAACCAGTATAAGTGATCAAGAACCAGTTTAAACTTGTAACAGAACCAAAGTTCAGTTCACATAGACCAGTTTCAAAATGGCTAAAACCAGTTTAAGATAAACCTGGATGGTTGTAGTATAAGTCTTAACTGATTTAGGTTAAACCAGTCTATTGAACTTCTGTCCTAGATCCCCTCCTGACTCGAGTTACCTTGCAGTCCCCCAGTATCCCAGGATGCTTTGCAGCCCTCCCACAAACCTCCTTCACAGGGCATCCTGCTGCAACATGGCTCACGTTCCACTGATCCAGCCCAGCATTTAGCTGGCCTCTCCCCTGGCTGTCAGAGCTGACCCAGCAGCCTCTGGGTCTCTGCCTCTGTGCCCCAGCCTGTGTCCTCCCTGTACCTGTCAGCCCTGTGGGGAGGTGTGGGGGGACAGAGCCCCCTGCCTCAGCCCTGGCTGCTGAGCCCTGGTCTGCCCTGCTGTAGGGAGCTGAGGGGAGCCCCCCATCTCCATCTCCCATGTGGCTTGGCAGCTTGACTCTGCTATTGCCACAGGTGGGTGGGGGGAAGCATTCCCCTCAACTCCCCAGGGCACGGCAGCCCTGGGCTGGAGACCCCAGGCCAGACTGGCAGAAGCCCTCCCCAAAGGTACGGTGCTTCCCTTTCCCCCCACCCCCCACCCCCAGCTATACAGACAGGCATCCAGCCTGGGGGCATGCTCCCCCGTCCCACCTGCGGCAGTGGCAGAACCAAGCCAATGGCTCACCGCTCCCTGGGCCAGGGCAGCCACAGGCTGGGGGACCTTGGGCCATGCTGGGGGAACCTCGTACAGGGCTCCTCCCCATGTCCCCACACCTGGCTGCACGGGTATGGGACCAGCCCGAGGGAATCCTTCTCCCTCCCTCCTGTGACAGTGGTCGAGTCAAGCTGGGGGGAAGAGGGGATTCCCCTTGGCTCCTCAGGGCAGGGTGGCCCTGGGCTGGGGGATTCTGGGCCTGGGTTGGGGGAAGCCCCCCTCCCCACCCACCCCCCATGGACAGACACCCATGAAGGGCTGGTACCAAGACAGGGGGTCTTCCCTCCCCAGGAGGGGGACAACGGGGTTGGGGGCATGTTCTGGGCAGCCAATCAGGGATGGCCCCCATTTGGCTGGGCTGGGCTCAGCAATGTCTGGGAGGCTAGGAGCCATGCTCGAGTGCCCCCACCTTCTGGCCTCGGCCAGTGGAGGCCTCTGCCTGCCTTTCCCAAGTGAAAACTGGATGTGAGTTCACTTCATTATTGGTTCAATTTATGCCGCTTAGAGAAAAACACGAAGATTGGATCGATTCTGCCTTGTGCTTTTTGGCTGTCTGTACTTAGCCATAGAGACAAGTTGTAAATGGGCGGGGGGGAGGTGGCCTGAGGAGGGAGAAGGACTAAGGGAGAAATAGGTCCTATTCCTTTGGTAGTGCTATGTGCCTCACTTGCATCAGCATATACTGCTGTTTTGGCCTCTGTACAGGTGGTTGTAATGGTGGGTTGAGTCCTTCTTACATCCTTTTGTCCGCCTGAATGTTTTGAACAAGTAAACACAGTTAGCTTTCAAAGCAACTCCAGCACATCAAGAGGTGTGAAGACTATTAGCCTGCCCTGTAGTCTTCATTTTCCCTCCATCGTCCTTACACTTTTGAAAGGGTCACACAACATTTATGCTCCTTCATGCATTCCCCAGAAGCTTTTGTGCTTGTGTAAGGTACCCAGGCTCCCAATACTCCTGTGGGGATGTTGGACTGTTTCTAATATAAGGCTGGGTGGCAATGCACAGTTAAGGCCATAGCCTGCAGCTAAAAGTGAATAATTCCCATGCTTTGCATTCATATTTTACTCCCCAATACTAAGTATTCAGAGTCTTGTAATGGGACACATGCCCAGCAGTTGTGCACTGATATGTCTTTCTGTGACTTCTCTTCTCTGTTCTTAGTACTTCCTGGTCCTCAGATAAGAACGGGATTGTACTGTGCCCATTTCATACTAGCTACCTCTTTATTGCCCAGTTACAGGGAAATATGCCAGGTGCAAAGGCCGAACTGCTGGTTAGGCAGCCCTGAAGGGTGCCCCTTATTTTTTGTTGGTAAAGCAATGGAAGGGAAAACCAGCCTTTAGTATCCTTGACATTAGGTCTCTCTCTGTCTTCCATATTATTCCCTGTACTAAGGTAAGTATAGGTGTACCAAACCCTGCACCCCAGGAACTGGTACAGGGAGCCAGCAAGGGAAGTTCACACTTTTTTATAGGGGATGCTGAGGATTACAGTCACAAGTCAATGGGCTAAGGAGAAAGGGACAGGTGAATAAACACTAACATTAAGATACATACACTTAGGATCCAGGTAACAGGTAATAAACAGTGACACTGTGTTGAAATCACCCATGAACAGGTAACATGTAGGGAATGCTAAAACCATGGTATATACTTGAGAAATTTAAAACTGTCCCACATCTGTGAAGGGACTCAAACCAGTCTATGCATGCCAAACTTGTCATAGGTATAGACCGGTTTCCAATCACTTACACTGGTAAAAGTGTAATGTCTGTACCTGGCCAAAAAAGGCAAAATTCACGCTGCCCTAGTTCATGAATGCTCACAAAATTATCAGCTGTTTGCATCGGGATTCATACCAGTTACTTGAAATGGCTGAGTCACATAGATGGTGTGATATTATCCTAATAGTTATGTTTGCTTAGAAGAAGGATGCTTTACCGTCTCCAGTATCTGCACTCTTTATATATGCTTGTAAACTAAGCCCCAGACAGCAAGTTATACCAACTCTTTCAGTATATCATTGTTTATTAGAAACGCACTGGTCTGAAAATCTGGTGTCTTGAACCCCAGTTGCTACCCGCTTTCTCTCTATGGGCTTGTTGGATTTATCTGGGTACTGGATTAAACCGTAAATGACAGGAGTAGAGTCCTATTGCCTATGGCAGCATGGGGGCCCTGTTTCACCACTGCTTTGCACACTGTATTATTTTTTTTCCTGTGCAAAGTGGATATTAAGCTGCCATGGTAGTATGGTGCTGTTTTGTGCCTACTTTATACTTAATTATCTTAAAGTGCACGTTGCATGCATTGTGGTGCAAGCTACTGGTGACTCAAGACCCATCTCTTCCGTGTCTAGACAGCCAGAAGTGAGTGAACTGTTCTGTAATTCACTTCTCAACTGGTCAGCTATGTCTGCCATCCTCTCATGCCTTGTATGCCTTTCTCTCAGAGTACTGCGAGGTAGAGGACTGGAATGGGAGCTGTTTAGCCTATTTAATAATCTGGGAGTGGTTTTATCAATCCAAGAGACTCATTATTTTTAATGCTCCCAATGTGATGGCCTTATTTTATAAATCAAAAATAAGCTCTCAACATTTTCCAAGGGGATTAAGGAGAAAGTTTCTCCATCCATATTTCAAGTATGAAAAAATACCAGCAAGATTAATAAGCGTAGCCAAGATGTGTGTAAAGGAACAACCTGTAATTTGTTTTCCTTGTACCATATGTTTTCTGTATCCCGCACCTCCCACATATAAATTGTATGGAATAATGTGAGGCGTACACATTACTCAGGATTATTAAATCATGCCCTTTGTATATGGGAGGACTTAACTTAGATAGAGTCGAACCACTGGTTTTTTTGCTTATTCTGGATTCATAAAGTGGCAAATTAAAGATCCTACTGTGCTAGGCTTCATGTTACTCGGTTTTAATTTAATTTATCTCTCTGATTCTCTCCATCCCCCCTCTCTTTGAGTTCCATCAGTAGGTGGTCCAGACATCAACTAGAAGATTTACTGACAGGACTAAATGTATGAACACATTGTTTTTGCAATATGATTTAATGACCTTTTTGGCATTCCCAGGGCTGTTGAAATCTCCCATAATTATTCCCTTTGGCGGCAGAGGCTCCTGTTGATCAGGTGAAAGCTGATGCAAATGTCAAATGTCAATAAATTTGCAATCCATAAATGTAACTACTTGGTGCCAGAGCGAGACAGGGTTAACCAGAGTGCAGCAACAGACACCTAAGTCAGAGGCAAGATCAGATTGTTGTGAACAAAAAAAATGAAAGTAAAAGAAATGTCAAATCCAAATATGTTGCACACAGCCTTCACCCACTACTTCCATTCCTGACTCTCTTCTTCCTGCATGGGTTTCTGCATCATAGATCAGCACTTAGGAACCCTAACAACCTCCGAGCTATGGAAGGGCTAATACATATTACAAAGATCTAATGGAAAAGGCATGCTGGCAAAAGCGCCATCATGAATATATAGCTTATGCTGATGAAAAGACTTAGTTTGCTGCTATTGTTTAACCACCTCCCCAAACTATGTACACTACACAGACAAAGGGACTCTCTTGCTGATAGAGGTTGTATCAACATAAGTAGAATTTGCCAGCATAGCTATGTCAGTCACCCATGTGATTTCTTCACGATGATAACACATAGCTATGCTGGCAAAACTTTGGACTGTAGAACTGGTTCAGGCCTAGAGAAGTTCGTGTCTGCCTGGGACACCATAGGAAGAATGATCTTGTGGATAAAATATGGGAAGTCCATCATTGATTCACCCTGTAACAACAGGACTTCATTTGTCTGTGCCTCCTTTCCGTATAAAATGGACATACTTACCTAATCACTGGCACTGTGAGGCTTCAAGGCCTGTTTTTTCAAACACATGAGCTGAATCACAAAATCCACCAGATTACGTATATTGAATAAGGTGTTACAGAAATTACTTATTTTTATTTGTAACATGCTTTGGAATGGAAGGTCAAATAGAGTTGTGAAGCATTACTACCATTATTTTATATTGTCATAAAAAAGACATGAGGACCAATAGCATAATTTCCCCAGAGACTTTCCTTAAGACCTTCCACTTTGACCTTTGGGTCTGAAAAGCCCCACATTGTTTGACATTGAAAAAAGCAAATGTGTGAACACTGTGCCCTGTTCATTTGCACTTTGAACATGCTCAGGCTGAGCACAGTTGAACTGGAAAAGACTGTAGCGGCTAAAGTACTGGGAAAATACAGCAGAGGCATTTACTTAATAACTCAAGTAATTCCTTTAGCTCACCTTGTAGAGATTTAACCTTTGAATGAGAGAGTCCCTAGTTCAAGATCCAGAGTCTCCTCTGTCCTTGTGTTAATTTTTAAATTATATATCATTGTTGAGAAGCCCTTGTGTTGAGCATTACAGGCTATTTTTCATGTCTAAAATGGGGAATTATAACTGAACATTAGCTATCACCTATAAATCACACCGAACAAAGTGGCATCTGCAGCTACTCAGTAACAGAAAGGAAGAAATGTAGCCTGTGTAACATAGGGGAGAGGGGAGCCACCATCGTAACAGAGATAACTGTAATTTGAAAAAGCTGTAAACTCATTCAGACTGTGATGCTTTGGATGTTGAGCTTTCTAGAGTCTGCTGGATAGGGACCGACCATGTAGCTTTCCAAGTATTTTGCTCACAGACCAAGAAATGCAGCATCTCTGTACAATCCTGCCCCAGATTGTGGCAGGGGCTGCTGACAATGCTACATTATCTTAAATAATAACAAACTGAACCTAATCTTCCTGCTGAGCTTGGCTTCTTTCTTGGATTCCTCTCTGCAGGACTCCTCTATCCCAGTCCTTAATTCCTCTGTCTTGAGAGAGGTTCCAGCATTTCTTGTATCCTCAGTGGAGTTAATGAAAGCCACCTGCCCCCCTGTGTCAGCACAAATTCTCCTATAATTTCATGCAGGGTTTTAGCACCTGAACACAGGGTGACTCAACAGGGCCTGTGGAGTCTGCCTCCATGCGGACTGGGACTCAGCTTGGCACAAAGGGGACAGAGAAAGGCACAAGCCACCTGAAAGCTCTGTGCCAACACAAAGATCACTTCCAAATAATATAGCACCTTTACTTGAATAAGATTATAGTCATAATGGCTTGTGGTATTTTGCTTAGACTGTATCTGCTTCTTTCCCAGACTCGAGGAAGGGCCTTCTGTGCCCAAATATTTGCTAACATTTTCCAACTATGCTGTTAGGTTAATAAAAGATAGCATCAAAAAACCCTTTGCTGCTTGCGTGTTTTCTGGATCATCACAGCTCCAATGCACCAACCCTACATGGGGGAAAGGGTCCATGGCAGATCCTGGAGTTCTTGGGAGATATTAAATATGATCAAAGGAGTCAATTCTGTATAAGACTAGTAGCCCCACAAAATTAGGCAAAAGAAGTCAGGATAACAACGATCTCTTCCTGTGTACTTGAATAGCACCTATGACATCGGGCCCTGAAGCTGCCTAGGGAGTCTAGACACCCATACAATATAAACAATAAATAGTAGTAAGAAAAAGCCAGGTCCTACAGGCACCATATTTCAGCATGAGTTCCTGGAGGTCTCCTACTCTGTTCTGTGCTGTCCATCTGTTCACAGACTCCTCAAACCAGAGATCATACAGCCTTCTGTTGTGCTTGTATTGTGCCAATCATGCTGGCAATGCTTAAGATAGTTGTATCTACCACTAGTTAAGACGGTTTTGCTCTCGGATATAAGCTTCTTAAGGAACATGGGCTTCCTTGACGAAGATTTATTTACGTGAAGCGTTTTTAGATAGGAGAGCATAGCGAGAGCATTTTTCATAGGTAAAGAAAGCATCCTAGCGGGAGGTGGTGTATCTACTAGTTAGCACAAGTGGCAGGGTATCAGGATTCTGGTATCAGGTTCTGTTCCCGATTCTGCTGCTGACTCACTGAGTGGCACTGGGTAATTTCCTTTATTGCTGTATTCCTCGGTTTCCCTTTCTAATGGATGCATCTATGCTGTAATTCATGCAGCTACTAAGAATGTATGTGTAACAAAGTGTCTTGAAAGCCTCAGACACGAGGAGGTATTCAAATACAGCATTTTAGTATTGATAGACTGATAGTTTACTTCTGTGGAGTGTGTCACTACTAGAGACATGGACATTTCCCTGTTCACTTCTTTGTTCCCCACAGGTTCCCTACAATCTCTGGCTATACTTAAACAGGCTGTTGCTGCACAAGAAAGCATTTGAGCACCTGTTGAAGTCCCACTGACATGCTTAAGGACGATATTTTTGTTCTATGTTTGCGCAGTGCCTAGCACAGTGGGGTTCTGGTCCATAATTAAGGCTCCTAGTCATAAATAGTGGCAGCCTTTTATAATCTATATTATAATTATCATAGGTGCTGATTAGAAACTAAAGAACATTCTTAAGTGCTTTGCTGAATTGAGGCCTGCATGCTATATGTTTATTAAGCCGTTCAGCAATAACTTAGGCAGCTGAGAATTGTTGAGGGCCCGGTTTGTCTAATTGTGTGTCTAAATCATAGTTGCACCATGTTTCAAAGTACTAACATTACAAGCTACTTGCAGTGACTTAGGTTATATGGTCAGAGTCCTGTAGATGGTCAGTGTGTATCGTAAAACTGAAAATTACAGCTTACACCATAAAGCTACTGCCTCAAATTTATTATATATCGCTGCACAACAAGCAAATTAAAACTAGACGCAGTATATGCCCAGACTTTAATGTGAATGGAGGATGAAATATTTTCTTCCCAATTCATTGGTACAAGTTCCCTTCAGAGCAGAATTAAATCACCAAAGTAGAGAAGGGCATGGGGTCCAATCCTACCTGGTGCTGAGCTCCACCAGTGCCGCCTGACTTCACTGGGAATCAAGGAACACTGCACCCTGTAGGATCAAGCCACACGGTTTCTGATCTCACCTTTCTGTACGGCACATCCTACATATAAGAAATGAGCTCTCAGCAAAATCCTTTTTATTATTCTTCATAAAGAAGACTGTGAAAAGCAAAATAGGGGAAAGAGAGCAGGGGCTCTTATTTGCACTGATGTAAATCAGGAGTACCTGCTCTGGAAGTCCACTCAATTACACCGTCTCCACTCGGACATTAGACCAGAATCAAGCCCTTTCCCTGGAAGAAAGGAGTGAAATATCTTACAACGGTGTGTCCAGGAGCCTGCTAAGCTTCTTGTAGAGTTGCTGTCAGTATGCCCAGGGCAGAAACATATTTTTTTTTCTTACTGTTGTACATAAGGGCTCTGCTGCAGCCGACAACATGAAATGTGTTAGTTCAGTTTGTTCAAAATGGAGTGTGTTTGTTAAGTGTTGCCTCTTTGATGTTGCACTGCCATCTCCATCTTTGTCATCATTGCCCATCTTTTTCAATCTAATGAACTCAAACCATCAGTGCAACTTAAGTTCGGCTGTCTGTTCTTGCATAGTTAATATTAAAAATGTACTAACAGTGTGGCTGCGAAATCAAATTATGCACATAAATATGCTGGCATAGCAGAGGAGGCGGCAGAAGCTGAAGTTAGCAACATTGATGCCAGTTCACATTTGCAAATCAACCGTCAATCTGTCATTAAACATGTTATCAAATGATGATAAGTGTATGCTTCTTGCTTGCATTGGCGCGCTTATTCCCGATGTTGATGTGCATTAATGGGATAATGTGCATTAACATAGTCTTGCTTGGATGAACACAAAACATTTTTTATCCGTCTCAGTTTGTTTCCCCCTGTGGCCCCCAAGTAAGTGTTTTGTGTTATCAAATTGCCAAAAAATGAGAAAACACATTACTTTTAATTAGCAAAAATCTTCAGTCATTTATTTTTTTTTAATTTTTATCCGGACTAACTCCTGTGTGTTGGCAATTGAAGAAAAAAATAGAAAAGCACTCCACTGTCTTCTTTAAGTAAAACGATTAATGTCAGAAACTCAGAGACTGACAATTATGTGCTGTCTTAATGCACTGGCCTTTCATCTGCAGTCCTTGCTTTTGACAGGAGTGATGGTTTCAGTTCAGTGATATGAAAGGCAGGAAAGGAAATGATCTCAGGCATTGCCAGCCCATTGTGTGGGGCTGCACTCAGACACAGCAAACAGTCCTTGAGCTGGCTTCATTTACCAGGTTTACATATCGAGTAGGCAAATACTGGATGTAGAGATATAAAAAAAAGTGTTGCTGTTCTGGGAGGGGACTGAATTTCTGAAGGAGCTTCTTATTTGATTGTCTAACCGTATTGAACAGCACTGTGTATTCACACTGCCATTCATGCTGCGTGCTCCCAATAATCATTCAGAGGAAAAAAAAATTCCTTCATTGGAGAGGACAAAAAGTGGCTGAAAGCGCAAAAAAAAACCTTGCTAGTAATTCATTGTAAACCACTGATTTGCATACCTCATACCTTATGTCTCAGTAACACTGGCCTAATAGTGACGGTTCCAGTAGCAGACATTTACAATTTGTCACCTGGTCGCTGGTTGCTACTGAGGGAGCAAGTGCCTTAGGAACCATTTGATTAATAATTAATAAACCCAGCTGCTCTGATTTGGCAACTAATTATCAACTGGAACTAGAGAAAACCAGTAAAAAATCTTACTGGAAGTCCCACCATGGATATGGTCCTGTTCTAGGAAGTGCTAAGTGCTCTCAAATCTGATTGCACTTGGCTGGATGCAACAGGAATTGTCCACATGCACATCCTTTGTTGAATGGACCCCTAAGAATGAGACCTGTTGATCTGATTCACCAAACAATTGGTGACAGACAGGGGGGACAAGGCTGAACTCCTCAACGAGTTCTTTGCCTCAGGGTTCCTAAGTGAGGGGCACGACAAGTCTCTCACTGGGGTTGTAGAGAGGCAGCAGCAAGGTGCCAGACTTCCATGCGTAGATCCCGAGATGGTGCAGAGTCACTTGGAAGAACTGGATGCCTTTAAGTCGGCAGGCCCGGATGAGCTCCATCCGAGGGTGCTGAAGGCACTGGCCGACATCATTGCACAGCCACTGGTGGGAATATTTGAACGCTTGTGGCGCACGGGCCAAGCCCCGGAGGACTGGAAAAGGGCTAACGTGGTCCCCATTTTCAAAAAGGGGAGGAAGGTGGACCCGGGCAACTATAGGCCAGTCAGTCTCACCTCCATCCTTGGTAAAGTCTTTGAAAAAATTATCAAGGCTCACATTTGTAAGAGCCCAGCAGGGCAAATTATGCTGAGGGGAAACCAGCACGGGTTTGTGGCGGGCAGATCGTGCCTGACCAAGCTTGCCTCTTTCTATGACCAGGTTATGAAACGCCTGGACACAGGAGGAGGGGTGGATGTCGTATACTTAGACTTCAGGAAGGCCTTCGATACAGTATCCCACCCCATACTGGTGAACAAGTTAAGAGTCTGTGACTTGGATGACTACACAGTCCGGTGGGTGGCGAATTGGCTAGAGGGTCACACCCAGAGAGTCGTAGTGGATGGGTCAGTCTCGACCTGGAAGGGTGTGGGCAGTGGGGTCCCGCAGGGCTCGGTCCTTGGACCGATACTCTTTAATGTCTTCATCAGTGACTTGGACGAGGGAGTCAAATGTACTCTGTCCAAGTTTGCAGATGACACAAAGCTATGGGGAGATGTGGACATGCCGGAGGGCAGGGAACAGCTGCAGGCAGACCTGGATAGGTTGGACAAGTGGGCAGAAAACAACAGGATGCAGTTCAACAAGGAGAAATGCAAAGTGCTGCACCTAGGGAAGAAAAATGTCCAGCACACCTACAGCCTAGGGAATGACCTGCTGGGTGGCACAGAGGTGGAAAGGGATCTTGGAGTCCTAGTGGACTCCAAGTTGAACATGAGTCGGCAGTGTGACAAAGCCATCAAAAAAGCCAATGGCACTTTATCGTGCATCAGCAGATGCATGACGAATAGGTCCAGGGAGGTGATACTTCCCCTCTATAGGGCGCTGGTCAGACCGCAGTTGGAGTACTGCGTGCAATTCTGGGTGCCACACTTCAAGAAGGATGCGGATAACCTGGAGAGGGTCCAGAGAAGGGCAACTCGTATGGTCAAGGGCCTGCAGACCAAGCCCTACGAGGAGAGACTAGAGAAACTGGACCTTTTCAGCCTCCGCAAGAGAAGGTTGAGAGGCGACCTTGTGGCTGCCTACAAGTTCATCACAGGGGCACAGAAGGGAATTGGTGAGTATTTATTCACCAAGGCGCCCCCGGGGGTTACAAGAAACAATGGCCACAAGCTAGCAGAGAGCAGATTTAGACTGGACATTAGGAAGAACTTCTTCACAGTTCGAGTGGCCAAGGTCTGGAACGGGCTCCCAAGGGAGGTGGTGCTCTCCCCTACCCTGGGGGTCTTCAAGAGGAGGTTGGATATGCATCTAGCTGGGGTCATCTAGACCCAGCACTCTTTCCTGCTTATGCAGGGGGTCGGACTTGATGATCTATTGAGGTCCCTTCCGACCCTAACATCTATGAATCTATGAATTCCTATTAGAGTTGATAGGATTTCCATAGTTGGCTTAAATTCATAGAAACATAGAAAATAAGGGTTGGAAGGGACCTCAGGAGGTCATCTAGTCCAACCCCCTGCTCAAAGCAGGACCAGCCCCAACTAGATCATGCTAGCCAGAGCTTTGTCTAGCCAGGCCTGAAAACCTCCAAGGATGGAGAGTCCACAACCTCTCTTGGTAACTTGTTCCAGTTCTTTTCTACCCTCCTTGTGAAGCAGTTTTTCCTAATATCCAGCTCAAATTTGCCTTGCCAGAACTTGAACCCATTGCTCCTTGGTCTGTCATCTGCCCTCACTGAGAACAGTCCAGCTCCATCTTCTTTGAAACCCCCCTGAAGGCTTATAGTAAATCTCCGCCTCAGTCTTCTCTTCTCCAGACTTAATAAGTCCAGTTCCCTCAGCCTCTCCTCATAAACAGGGAAACCACAGAAAAACAGTGTAAAACATGGATTTTCTCTTTTTAAGGAGAAAAAATGCAGGTATTCTTGTTTAAAGGAGAAAAAACACAGGAAATGGTGGGTTTCCCCTTGCAGGCTGGCAGAGCTCCAGCCTGCTAGGCGCTGCGGGGAGTGGGAGGAGGGTGATCAGGCAGCAGGTGCCACGTGGCAGTCAGGCACATGACAGCAGCTCCCTGCAGGGAAGTCAGGGCCTAGGGCTCGGGGCCTGGGCAGAAATGCATGGCTGCAGACCCAGGTGAAGAACAGGATGGAGCTGTGGGTGCTTTGTTTGGGGGGTGGCTGGGGAGCTGGATCCCTGCCGCTGCATGCCCTGCCAGAGTGGGCATGAAGGGTACATACCCTCCAGATCTGTGCACAGGGTAGGGGTGGCTGCAGGCTGGGGCTCCCCACCCACAGCCCAGCGGGTGGGACCTGGCACAGCAGGGCAGAGTGGGACATGGTGGGGTGGGGCAGCGATGCTTAGTGCCACTGCCAGGAGCTCTTTGCCATCACAATGAGGAACCCCAACCCTCCTGGCAGCAGCAGGTGTGCGGCATGGAGTTGTGTCCTCCGCTGCTGCCGGACAGGCAAGGGGTGCCTCACCATGGTGGTGTGGGGCTCCCAGAGGTGGCACTGAGCCTCCCCACCCCACCCCACTGTGCCGTGCTGTGCCAGGCCCTGCCCACTGCACTGCTCACTGGGCTGCCTGCAGCTGTCCCCCCATGGCTCTGTTCCAGCTGTGCTGCCCACAGGGGAGAGGCAGACAGGCTCCGCACTTCACTCTGGCTGCAGCAGCTACTGCCTCCCACAGGCAGCAGCTGGGGCTTGGGTGCTGCTGGGGAGCTGGGGGCTGTGGACCCGGGTCCCTGGCCACATAACGCTGGCAGCTGGGAGCCCTCTGGCAGGGCTGGGGAAGGTGGGGACCTGTGGGTGGGGAATGAGTGGCACTGGCAGTGTTGGGGGGATGTGGGTTAGGGGTAAGGGGTACTAACAGGGCCCAGGGGGCTGTAGGTTTGGAGTGGGGGGTACCAGAAGGGCTATAGGACTGTGGTTTGGGAGTGAGGGGCAATAGCATGGGCAGGGTACCAGCATATCAAGGCTGCTTAGACCCACAAAGCAGTGGTGAGGGGAGGAGGGGCAGTCACAGATGGACCCACATCCTGGTGAACTAAGGGGGCAGAGGGAGGTCTGATTTTCCATAATAAACACCCCAAAATCAAATGCCAAAATATATAGGTATTTAGAATTTATTTTATTATAACGATTGAGACACTGGTAGGCTTCCTAATTGCTTAAAAAGTGTAAATATACCAATAAAACGTGTTCAACTGATACCTTTATATAAAGTGCTGTTTCATTTTAATCATGGAAAAACACAGATTTTAGGGTTTTTTAATCAGAGAATTTGCAATTTTTAGCTGAGAACTTGTGATTTTTAAACAGAGAAAACCAGGATCCTTGCTCATAAGTCATGTGCCCCAGCCCCATAATTATTTTTGTTACCCTCTGCTGGACTGTCTCTAATTTGTCCATGTCCTTTCTGTAGTGGGGGGTCCAAAACTGGACCCAGTACTCCAGATATGGCTTCTCCAGTGCAAAATAGAAGGGAAAAATCACTTCCCTTGATCTGCTGGCGACGCTCCTACTAATGCAGCCCACAATGCCAGGGGTGGCCAGAGTTACTCACCCTGGGAGCCACATCCGATCCTCCACCAAAGCTGGAGAGACAGTGGGGCGGGTGGGTGCTGAGTGAGCCACTCCGGCTTTCCCATGCCACTCTGGCTTTCCTGCCCTGGCAGCCCAGTGCCTAAGCTGGCAGTCCTGGAGCGGTGGGAGGTGCCGGGCTGCACTGTCCCCCCACTATCCCCCAGAGCTGCCTTGGGGAGAAGTGGGTGGAGCTTTGGGGTGTTGTCCCCCAAAGCCACAAATACCATTCTGGTGAGCCGCATATGGCTGGTGAGCTGTAGTTTGGCCACCTCTGCAGTATGCCATTAGCCTTCTTTGCAAAGAGTGCACACTGTTGGTTCATATCTAGCTTACTGTCCACTGTAACCCCCAGGTTCTTTTCTACAGAGCTGCTGCTTAGCCAGTCAGTCACCAGCCTATAGCGGTGCATAGAACTATTCTGTCCTAACTGTAGGACTTCACACTTGTCCTTATTGAACGTGAGATTTCTTTTTGTCCAGTCCTCCAATTTGTCAAGGTCTCTCTGAGTCCTAGCCCTACCTTCCAGCATATCTACTACACCCCTCAGCTTGGTGTCATCTGCAAATTTGCTGAGGGTGCACTCTATGCCATCTTCCAGGTCATTGATGAAGATATTGAACAAAACCAGAACCAGCACCAAACCTGAAGAACTCCATTTGATACCAGCTGCCAACCAGACATACTACCCTCTGACCCAGCCAGTTTTCTATCCGCCTTACAGTCCATTCATCCAACCCATACTTCCTTAGCTTGCAAGAATGTTGTGGGAAACCATATCAAAAGCCTTCGTAAAGTCAAGGTATATCACCTCCACTGCTCTTCCTGTATCCACAGAGCCACTCATGTCATCATAGAAGGTAATCAGGTTGGTCATGAATGACTTGTCCTTGGTGACATGTCCTTGCTGACTGTTCCTAATCACCTTCTTCTTTTCCATGGGCTTAGAAATGAATTCCTTGAGGACCTGCTCCATGATTTTTCCAGGGACTGAGGTGAGGCTGACCAATCTGTAGTTCTCAGGATTCTTCTTCTTCCTTTTCTTAAAGCATGGCACTATATTTGACTTTTTCCAGTCATCGGGTACCTCTGCCAACTGCCACAAGTTTTCAGAGATGATGGCCAGCAGTTCTGCAATCACATCAGCTAAGTCCCTCAGCACCCTCAGGTGCATTGCGTCTGGCTTCGTAGACTTGTACAGGCTCATCTTTTCTAAATAGTCCTTAACCTGTTCTTTCACCACTGTTGGCTGCTTACTTTATCCCCAAACTGTGCTGCCAGGTGCTGTAGTCTGGGAGTTGAGCTTGCCTCTGAAGACTGAGGTGAAAAAGGCATTGAGTACTTCATCCTTTTCCACATCCTCTGTCACTAGGTTGTCTCCTCCATTCAGTAAGGGACCCACACTTTCCCTGATCTTCCTTTTGTTGCTAACATACTTGTAGAAACCTTTCATGTTACCCTTTGTGTCCCTTGCTAGCTGCAACTCCAATTGCACTTTGGCCTTTCTGATTTCATCGCTGCATGCCTGAGCAATACTCTTATGCTCCTCCTTAGTTGTTTGTCCAATTTTCCACTTTTTGTAAGCTTCCTTTTTGTGTATTTTAGCTCATTGAAGAGCTCCTTTCTAATCCAAGCTGGTCTTCTGCCATACTTGCTAGTCTTTCTGCACGTTGGTATGGTTCATTCCTGCACCTTCAGTAAGGTTTCTTTAAAATACAACCAGCTCTCCTGAATGCCTGTCTCCCTAAGACTAGCATCCCAGGGGACCCTGCTCATCAGTTCCCTGAGTAAGTAAAAGTCTACCTTTCTGAAATACAGGGGTGTCTATACATGTGCTTCAAGGTGGGGGGGGGGAGCTCTTTCGTTAGAGAGCTGCTTTAATTAAAGCACTTGCAGCGTCATGTGTATTCAGTGTCCAATGCTTCAAAATGGTGGTGGGGATGCTTTAACTAAAGCTTGTTTGATGAGCTTTACATAAAATTCCCCTGCTGCCATTTTGAAACGTGGGAACACTGAATACTCGTGACACAGAGGCTGCTGGAGCATGCTAATTAGCACGCTTCAGCAGGCTCATGGCAGACTCAATTAATCTAATTAGCACGCATTGGAGCAGAGCTCCATCACAGGTATAGAAGCCCTTGGGTCCTTACTCTGCCACTCTCCTTCCTTTGGGGCAGGTTAAGGCCCAAGAATTTCTTTCGTTTATAAGATGCTGCCTCTAAGGGTCATAGAATCATTACAAAATACTTTAAAAAACAGCCCTGTGGAACTGCTTTAAAATCCATTTCTGGATATACAAAATCAGGTATAATAATGATACCTTAACAGGTCTATGCAGCAGGTCAGCAGCCAGGGCATCAATGGAAACCACTGATGAAATCCTGGCCCATTCCAAGTAAACAGGAGTTTTTCCATGAACTTCCCTAGGATAAGGATTTCCCTGTTGGAGTTCTTGAGTCAGGACAAGTACACACTCCCTTTTGCAAAGTTATAAATTTCTTCAACCTATGAAAAAAAATCCCCAAAATGTTTTAATTACAAAGCTAGGGATGAAAACAAAACCACGAGCAATAGCATAATTATTTAGAGTTTGATCCATTGAAGTTGATGGGGGCTTTTTCATTGACTTCAATGGATTTAAAATCAATCCCTTAAAATGTTTTCTTTTTAGGGTATGAATTAGAAAATGGGACTTTTGTTGAACTTTTATCAAGATGTCATATGCCTTTAAGTGCTTTAAGACTAGGAGAATTTTTGTCACATAATGAAAGCTAATAAATTACTCTTACATTTGCTGTTACTAAGTGGTCATGAAATTATTTGACAGAAGTAGACCAAAGCAAAGAACTCATTCTGGCTTGAAGCTATAATCAAATCAGAAAGTCTCTGCTTTCGTTGTGTGGGGGAATCATTATCAAAGGAGTTTACTGCCAGGTGTTACTGCTTAAAGGTGGCTCCTAATTTCACTGACAAGAGGAACATAACTCAGATGGGATGAATCTTAAGTTTTGATCCTGCAAGGCACAAGGACCTTGGGAGCTGAGACATGGCTATAGATAAAGACGTGGGCGGCAAGGAGGTGTGTCGCAGAGTTTGAGGATAAGAGACCCTGGGGGAAGCAGAAGAATGTGTGTACAGAGAGCAAGAGGTCAGGATAAAAATAAGGTGCAGACAACCAAGGGGCATTGAAAGGTCTTGGGACAGTCATGAAAACTTGGTGCAAGAAACTGCGTGATTGGTATAAATTGGACAGACGGTGTGGTGAGGAATTGACTGGATTATTTAGCTGTTTGTTTCCAGACTTTGAAAAGTGGAAAGAGGCGTGATTTTAGTAGTCAACACCTACACTTTTTATCTTGCCCTTCTGGCATGCCTCGCTCTAAGCTCCTTTCTTTCCTTCTCTCTCATATTCTCTCTTCTCTCTTATACTTTATCCTCTCTCTTATATTCAGTAGCTGATTTTCCATTGCTTTGAACCTTGCAATTGCCCTACAGCACGGGCAAGGCAATGGAGAATCAAACTCTTCATGGCTAAGCACAGGCCTGCAACTTTGATCTGAGCAAGCCGTGAACTTAGGAAAGTCTGGATCTAGATTCCTGTCCTTTTGATGTGAACCCTTCTCTGCTTAGAATGGATATATAAATGTACGAATTGGTTAATTTTCAGTAAGGGGGTTGAAGCTGCTCTCTTATTGCTAAGTAATAGTATAGTAAAGGGAATGTGCCGTGGAGGATTAGTAACAACAGGGTTATTCTCTTTACCTTCTTATCCCATCCTTTGTAAAGTTATTCTTGTTCCCATGTCTCGATCTGTCTGAGGCCTAATTCTGGAGTGTTTTCAGTCTTTGAAAATGGCAAGTAATTAGTCAATATGTTTTCACCATATGTATCAAACTCAGTAAAGAGGCAACCATTGGCCTTTGTCATGGCACAGTAAGCGTTTTCTCAGCACTTCAAGTTATGCTGTATGTGGTGGTGAACGCCAAAGAATTTAATGAGAAATTGTATAACATATCATTTGATATAATAATTCACAGTTCACTGCAGTTCACAAATTTGGGGCAAGTCTCTGTTTGGCTTTCCAGCATCCATGCTGTTCATGCTATGGATTCTCCAGGCTGTGTCAGACAAGTAGTGCTTGGTTCCACACTTCCCGGCTCCTTGTGTACATATATGCCCCCATACAAAGCACTTGTAAAAAGCTACTGAATCAAAAGAGTCCTATTTTACAACTCCTTGAAGTGAATGCCTACATAAACACAGTGGAGATTCATACCCACTCTTTCATTCCAATACTTATTTTCCCTCCTTACTCTGCTATTGAGCCAATTCTTTGCTGATGAAGCATTTAGCTTTAATTGTGTCATTATAAACTGAAGTTGGCAAACTGGTTTGTGAACAAAGGGGCAGATTCTCAACTCAATTCTGCTGACTAAAACCTAGTATAATTTCAGTGGAAGTGAATGGAGTTGCTCTATTTTCATACTAGAATCAGAGATGAAACTATGGGTTTTCTGTCTTAGTCTGAATACCTTCCTAACTCAGCACCTTCAGCTATCCATTGGATAATGGGCCTGAGGCATTTCCAGTTGACCTTATATATGGAATTAGTACACCCTTCCTTGCATTGTAAGCATGGGACAATATACGGCATCTAGGATCTGTCAAAGGGGCTCTTAATTTAGCATCAGTTCAAGAGATTCAGAATTCTTAAAGTGCCTTCCTCATGTATCTGAAAACTTCTAACATCAGGAATCGTATTAAGAAGCTCAGTTAGGGCATTTATACACATGCTCCAGGGGACGCTTTAATTAGCGTGGCTCTGAGAGGCATGCTAATTAAAGCACCTGGAGCATCACATGTGTCATCGTCCGTCCCTCCACTGCAAAATGGTGGCAGGGGTGCTTTAACTACAACCAGGTGAACAAGCTTTAGTGCCCCCGCTATCATTTTTCAGCACGAGGATGCTGATACGCTTGACTCTGGAGTCTGCTGGAGTAATTACCATGCTCCAGGAGACTCAATTAATCAAGTCTGCTCCAATGCTCTGTAATTACATTACATCAAAGCAGCCTCGCTGCACGTGTACAGTAGATCCCCGATTTATGTGATTCTGACTTATGTGTGCCTCACATTTACATGATTTTTTATTAGGGTCTGGACTGGAAAATGCCCCTCGAGAAGCGCATCATTTGTGTATATATGCAAATGCTTGCGAGATTTGCATATATACGTGAACGCCTCACAAGATTTGCAGGTGGAATCAAGCAGAGCTGTGCTGCCATTGTGCCACAATTGTGGTAGCGGCATCTCAAGATGCACAGGTGAGACGCTAGACACGCCTCCTAAAGGCGATTCCACTGACAAAAGGGGGGAAAAAAGCTATGACTAAGGTATACCTGGGGTATGCAACCCCTCACTGTTCTCTTATTTCCTATGGGGAAATCCTGACTTACACAAATTTGACTTACATGAAATTCCCCTGGAACGCAATACTTGCGTAAATCAGGAGTCTACTGTATAGGCATGTTCTTTTGTAGGGCAGTTTTAAATCCTCTTATGCATACTTAATATCTAGCAGCCTAAAGATGAAGCTAGGCACCTATTGGGATTTTCAAAAGAATCAGTGGCAGTTAGAGGCTACCACATACTTGAATATCCAGCTTGACACCTATCTGGATCTTTATATAGGTGCATAGTATATTTAAAAATCTATCCATTGATGCACAACATAATCTTTGGCATCCCTAACTAGATTTTTTTCACCCCATATTTGCAAATAAAAGGGCTGGCTCAAATTTAGTTCACCATTGAATTTAGCTTGGTAGTATTCCTTGTTGTTGTTTATTTTTATAATACATAATAAATAATCATAATTAAGCATGATATGTTGTGCCCACATTGGACCACCAGAGACCTCACTTAGCTATGACTTAGGTAGCATTTGTAAGAAAGGCAGAATTCTCTGAATAAGGTCTGCAGGGTACAGGATCATTAAAATCTTTCTTCTTTTCCCTGTCAGTTAATAATCTTGTTTATGTTATTACATTTAATGAATAAAAATATCAATCTGTACATCAAATGAAGTTTTGTTTACACTATTTAATTGTAGTCTTATCTTCTTTTGAAGTATATTATATGTTTTAATTTTATAATTATCCATTTTATTCATGTGTGACACTTTGCAGAATTACTGTTCACTTGCTATGAGATATACAGAAGGCAAAAGGATGAAAGAGAGGCCCCAGCTGAGAAATTTAGATCTGGAATGGAGTAGTCCAGCTCCACATTTTCCTAAATTTCTGAGTGTTCAAATCCAGGGTTTTTGTTTGGGCTATTATAATTAAAAACTTTAGGAGCATTAGTGTAACACCTCCAAATACTTAAGCCCCAAAGAAAGGCAGGGTTTAAGGTGTAACCCTGTCCCAGTGCTTCCATATTGGTTAGCTCAAAGTGACTCCCTGCGCAAAACAATGACTTTACACAGGTTTCCATTGGGCATGCTGGCTTTTACACATCCGATTCTGAGGCACCTAACTCTCTACGTGCTTATTGCGTAGGGTACCACGGTACCAGCAAGGTTTTAGAATCTCCCAACATTGTGACACTTAGTAGGGCCATGTGTAGACAAAACAAGGTGCATGTGTGCATGACACTTTAAAATGGGTTAAATGCTTTGCATCACTTTAATGGTGTTGGTGTTTGCATGTGTCGGCAGCATATTGCGTAGTAATTCCAGCCGCTGTAGCAAATTCAGTGTCGTAATGTGCCTTAAATGACTTGGAGTGCAGCAAACTAAAACTCCTCCTCCAAGGAGTTTTAATTTGCTGCCCTACAGGCTCAGAGTGAAGCACCAGGCTCTGTGCAGCTCAGGGGCTCTGCAGGAAGCCCGTGCAGGCAGCCTGGCAGCAGCCCAGGAAGGCAGACTCCGCCCAAGATCTATTTTTTTTCCCCTGTAGCCTGCCTGCCTGCCTGAGCTGCATGGCAGCCCAGTGCTTCCCTCTGCAACTGCAATGACCCTGGGACCACCCGAGCTGGGTGCCTGCAGGCAGGTGCCGCGTGGGGGGGTGCCCACCGCTGCTGTGAAGGGAAGCACCAGCCCCCCCTGCAGCCCAGGGACCACTCTGCCCACCAGCAGCTTGCTCTCCCCTCCCCACCACCGGAGAGGCAGGTAAGTAAGCCCTATTTTCAATCTAGCCCTTAGTGCTGAAAGTCTAGGATTCTATCAGATCTCATAAACTCACATGGGGATAATTACAAGGCAATGCCCAGCTTGGCAACCAGAATTCGTATGCCCCTCAGAGAATGAGCAACTCCATTAGATGTTATCAGTTATCAAGCACTCATTCTCAGCCAAAGGATAGAGTGCTTCAGCTCAATGATAGAGTATCAAATTGGACACAGTGCACTCAGTCAGCAGGTTGCCTTTAGAGTCAAAGTCCTTTTTCTGGACTCAAAAATAGACGAGAAAGAACGAAAAGTGAAAAATCAATAACTGTTTGTATTAAAGTAATGTCTAACATAGACTTCAGACACACAGCATAGCTCCCCCAGATTTCTTATTTTTTGTCAGTTAATTCAGCCCTACAAAAATTTCCTGCATTACTTTGTTTAGGAACTCAATTAATCGAGTCTGATAGAACATGCTAATTAGCACATTCCAGCTGCCTCTGAATCACATATGATCAGCATCCCTGTACTTCAAAGAGGTGGTGGAGATGCTTTAACTAAAGCTGGTTGATTCAGCTTTAGTTAAAATGCCCTGCCACCATTTTGAAGCTTAGGATGCTGAATACACGTGACATTGTGGGCACTTTAGTTAGAGAGGGTCTTAGAGCTGCTCTAATTAAAGTGCCACCTGTTCCACCCCCAGAGCATGTGTAAGGACACTCACAGAGGCAGATTCAGTTTCATCTCTTAGGTGTGTAAATGGATTTAAGGCTTAGGTGCAATTCTATTTCATTCTACTCATGTTTCTGGAAACAACAGCAGGTGGGTGGATAGTAGGCCAGTGCAAAGCAACTAGTATTCATTTCAGATTCAGATTCAGATGATTCGGGGAACAGTAATTCGATTCAGTGATTCGAATCACTGTCCTGAATCGATTCAGCCAAATCAGCCGAATCAGCCAGGCTCATCCTGGCAGGTGGGTCCAGGGACTTTTCTTGTTTTGTTTTTTTTTCTTAAAAGGCTTGAGCTGGTCCAGGTCGGGCATCTGTGGTGGGGCTGGGGTAGTGAGGGGGGGTTGGGGAGCTCATGGCAGAGCTCCCCGTGCAGCATGGGGCAGTGGGAGGCAGTGGGGATCGCCCCCCTGCCTAGCAGCACCCGGTGAGCACCGGGGCTTTTCTTTAAAGCACCGAGAGGTGGGGTAGGCAGGGCAGCCATGGGGGGAGCTGGGGGAGCGGGCAAGCGTTGGGGATCTGGGGGAGCGGGCAGGGGTTGGGTGTGCTGGCAGGGGTCCCCCCCGTTCCCCCCTCCCCCATGCCTAGTACTTACCAGCTCCTAGTCTGGTTGCAGCAGGGAGCTGCAGCCACCATGGACTGTCTGAATGGTCAAAGCTCTCTGAATCTTTTCTGAAGATTCAGAGAGCTTTGAATCGATTTGGACCTTTTAATTGGTCCCCTGATTCGATTTGGATTCAGAGATTTGGCCACCGAATCGGGCCAAGTCTCCTTCGAATCGAATCATCACCTGAAACTTTGCACAGGCGTAGTGGATAGGCCTTTATCTTCCTCACTTCTTTTTTGTGACTCAGTTGTAAGAGTCAAATGATGGTGCATTGTAAAAGTAGATGGATTTTCAGAAGCTTGAACATGGTAGACTAAAATCACATGTAGCTGCCCTAGTCCACTGAGATGCCTAATACGCAAAATAGAATCTGGCACATAGTGCCCTCTTTTGGATTCATTACCCCATATTTATATGTGAAGGTAGAAAGGAAGGTCAGAGGAATAGCCAAGAAAACACCCAGGTAAATGCAGTGGAGCAGGAGGAAAATGCAAGAGATCATACCAGTACAGCTGGGCAAGAGGATAACTTGCAACCAGATAAATACAGAACCAGAAAGCTGAGCTTTCCCCTGTACAAAGGAACAGATGAGATAAGTAGTTTCAGAAAGCTGATGTATTATAGTTGATGTATTGTTTTTTCCTTGT
The DNA here is from genome assembly GCF_030867095.1 of Alligator mississippiensis. Taxonomy (NCBI): domain Eukaryota; kingdom Metazoa; phylum Chordata; order Crocodylia; family Alligatoridae; genus Alligator; species Alligator mississippiensis. The sequence continues at coordinate 11,324,398 of NC_081832.1, read as the reverse complement.
ACTTTATTGTTCTACTTTTTTGCTGGGCAGCTTTTTAAACCTAATTTTTGAACCCCCTCCCTCATCTACTTCTTGTTTGAATACAATCGATATTAAGCTCCTTCCAAAAAAGGTCTCTCTTTAGGGGAGCAACCATTTAAGGAAGGAAAAAATCTGCTTTAGCAAGTAGTATAGCCAAGATGCATTTCCCATTTAGCACTTGGAGATGAAAATATCATAATATTTAAATCAGTTTTGAAAACTTTCCATGAAAAAGGGGAAGGGAAAATAACACTGGTTGAACATAAAGAAAGGCCAAAAGGAGTTCAGTTACCATAGCGATTATTACTGGCAATTGGTACTCAACAGCAGATTGGGCTCTGTTACAATATTTTTATTAATATCTTTTCTTAATTGGTTATTTATGTGTTCTGGATCAATCTCTGTGCCAGGTCCAGATTTTCCTCTTTACCTGTCACGCTATGTGACATGAAGCTGTAATGACTGTGCCAGATATCAACCATTTCCCCAATCTGTAAACATTAACGGGTCAGAGGTGTATAACACGTGGATGAGTCACTTACATTTGGCTTTGGCTGAAGAGAAAAAACAAAGAAATTGTCACAAACAAACTCAGAATCGTTGCTTAGTTTCAAGGTGAGTACTGTTTTCTACAAACCTTTATTGGTATAATCATTATTACTTTGTTTTATTTGCAGATCCAGCAGATAAGATGGAGGTTTCCATCTCACTTCTCCTCTGCTTAATAATTATAAACACTGGGCCCATCTACATGAGACAATGCACAGTAGATTAATTCTATTGCACATTAGTACCTCACAGCAAAAACCGTGCTAATGCGTAGTAAAATAAGTCTATTGCACATTAAGCATCACAAAAAAGACTGCACTTTTGCTGCTGCTCATTAGTTCCATTCACCGTGCATTTATATAGTACTTCATATTAGAGGCACTAAACTTAATGTGCACTAGCAAAGGCGCATTAATGCATGTGTAGATGTACCCACTGTCACTTAAAATAAGTTCCTAATGTTGCATAAACTGGAAATTTGGTACACTTCATATGATAAAGCCCTTTTCTCCTTCTCAAAAAATCTGGGAGTTAGTCTGTTGTAGAAAAAGCCAAGCTTTTATACTAGCTACTTCAGTAGAAATGTGCTGGTGTGTGTTTAAGAGATACTATCAAGATGAAGTGTTTTTGTTTTTTTAAAACTGACTTGACTTTTACCAAGGCAATTTTTGATCTTTTGCTAGAGCACCCTTATCATAGTAATCTAAGAATAAGATATTTTTACCAGTTGTGGTAGGGCTTTCGTGCTCCCCTATCAAGTTAAGAGGGATGCTTTTTGGTATACCTGAAAGCAACAATATGAAACACATCTGGATTCTTTTTCCTTTTATCTCATGCATCATTAGTATAGTCCTTGCTGCCTGCTCTCATTTGACTTCAGTTTGAGGTTTGCTGCTGGTGCTGCTGTTCCCAGTACCATGTTCTCCTGCAGGACTTGGGGAAGTTACTCCAAAATCAGCACAACATGAAACAATATATACAGGGTGGAGCATAAACAAATCAGTTAGGGTGGGGAGGGGAAGGAGGGAAAGAAACTTATCCCCCCTCGTTTTATCTCCTTTAATTATAGTCATCTCTGGGGTTACATGTAACAATAGCAAGCATTGCATTTCAGATGGAAATGTGATTTTCTTAGCTGAGGGTGTCACTTTAAGCAAACAAAGTTAATTCTGCTTCCTGCTATGCAAGGCCTAATCTCATTACCCAAACCACAAGTAGCATAACATACAATATTCCCATCTGTCAGAAGAACTTAAAATAAAGGTGGAAATTGTTTTTACATTTTGTTCCCCCTTCCCACAAGCCCATCAATGGACTTTAATTATCACATCGGACCTATTTGCACCTGTTCAGATCCTTCAGCCTTTGCCTGCGTCTCCTGGGAAATGAAATGTGCCCAGGGAATAAAAATGCCTATTGTTAGACTTTAAAATATGTAGCAGTACTCAGTTCGTATGAGCTACAAATAAAAGCTGAGCCTCAGACCATTCCACCTGTTGCCAACTTCTTTAGCAGAAATTCCTGGAGTGGAGGAACTTTCAAATGACCTCAATTGGACATAACACTTTATATGTCAATCAAGCTGCTGCATAGCTCATGTATAGGTGAAACATCTGGGAAAGATCATACCATACCAAATGTAACCCAGCAGGCAGCAACTTAGGAGCTGTAAAGGCAGGTTAAACCCACCTCTTCCCTTTCCCTCCTCGCCTGAGCATATCTTGAGTCATCACTCGTGTACACCAGAAATACTTCCAATGAGCCACATTCTTGTCCAACCTTTGGCTACATTAAGGAAGCACAAACCCAGCTGAGCAAGTTTCCTGAGCATTGCTTCAGTGTAGGCAGAATATAAGGGTTGTAGAGTTGAGTAAATGAAGACAGTCCTGGGACAAAGAGAGAGACTGTGGCATTTACCAGTTGCTGGAATGGTTACATGGTCAGATCTGGGGCCACTGGTCAGGAAGGAACAAAGGAGTATATTTTCCCCTTTGCCAGATCCTATTACCAGGCACCACTAAACCAGAGTAGAGAATGTATGTTCAGGACATCACGCTGGCATAAAACTAATGTAAGCAAGAGGAGAACCTAACCCAGATTTATTACACAGACAACGTACCCTGTAGACCTGGTTCTCATCTTACTGTAATGTTGCACTGGGGTTACCCCTATAACCAGATGCTCTTCTCAATTGCACCAATATAAAAGCAACCCAGCGCAGTTCCACTATGAGCAGAATTTAAATGCGCTTCAGTGGAGTTAATTTTGGATTTGCACTGGGGTGAGATTAAAAACCAACCTCATTGACTCCAGCATGATTGTTTTTGCAGGATGGGGCCCTAGGATCCTTAAACACTACTTTAAAAAGAACAGCATTCAAATATACCATGTGGCAATTCTTTGCTCATTGCAAACCTGCAGTCACCAGCAGTGAGAGGATAATTCATAACCCCTACCCCCACAACAGTGTTTTGCATCCTCTCCTCATTTGAAATGACCTTTACGCAATGATAATGTCTACCTTGTTGAGTCTTAATTGCTTAATTAGAGAAACGGTTTTTCAGTTAGACAAACATTTGAAAAAACCTTACTTTTTAATTGTAACTAGGTTGTTTTCTTGCATTTTAATCTCAATCAGCAATATTTTTAAGAGCTTCAAAAGGACACCATCAAGGATTTTATTTTACTCTGAGAATCTTTTTTTTTCCTTCTTTCTTTTTTTTTACTGAGTGCTGATTGGTAGCTTGAAGCAGAAATCACTCTCTTTATGGTTCCTTCTCTCACCATTGTGCATACATGATGCTTTATTACTGCTTGCAAGCAGTGGGTACCCTGGTTTCTTATTGAATAGTCAAATCTAGGTCTGGGATGGGATCATAGTTTATTTCTCAAGAGATACTTCATGGAGCTGAAACATACTCAGAACGCAAAGCCTACAGAACCATTTAATTCTTACTTAAGGCTTTTGTTGAGTGAAACTTGGTTGGCCTGATTTTCTTGTGTTAGCTGTATTTTGGTTGCTGTCATACATGAGGCACTGGGCTGCACTTGCTGACTTATTTCTGGAGGAGTACTTAGAGCAGGGGTGCCCAATTCCTGGCCCACAGGACAGATACAGCTCACAAAGCCATATCATCTGGCCCGCAGGGCTTCCCAAGGGTCCAAAAATTTGGTGGCGAGGGACCGGGCCAGCCTTAATTGCCACTCCCTTGCTGCCACATATCTGGACCTGTGGGGAACCTCGTGGGCCAGAGAGCATAGCCCTACAGGCTAGATCACTGGCACGTGGCCAGGCTGGGGCAGTGTGGGGCCCAATCCTGGGCCCTGTGCTGGCCTGAGCTGAGGCTGTGCAGGGCCCAGAATCCAGGCCATGGACTGGCTCTGCCACCAGTCATCCAGCTCGTGGTGCCAAGATGTTGAGCACCACTGATGTAGGGGATCTGGCCTGTGCCAAACAATGAATTTGTCTAGGATTGTTATTGACTCAATTGTTTTGAAAAATTCATGTCTGAACCGGGCTAGCGTTTTTGTGCAAAGGGATAGCTATGCCTATAGGAGAGGGGTAGCTGTCTTACATTGGTGTAGATTACGCCATTTGGAAACAGAGACCATTTAAACTAGTGCACCATTTAATGCACGAAGGTTTTGCACTAGTGCAACAAAGCTCCAGTGCAGCCAAGACCTAAAGAATGATAATCCAAGCCTTGCTGGTGGCGATAAGACAAAATAAGATGGATCAAAGTTAAAACCAAACCAACCAACAGTAAGTAAATATATTGCTGCAATAGAGATAAGGGACTAAAAGATACTGTAAGCCAAATGTACTGCTAGGGTCTGGGACCGAAGTTTCATAAACCTGTTTGACCCAAATCAGTTAACTCTGATAGTACATGCAACTAGGTGTACCTTACACCAGTTTCAGCCATTTTGAAACTGGTTTATATGCACTGAATTTCTGTTCTGTTACAGGTTTAAACCAGTTTCTCATGACTTAAGTTTATGTGTAACTTCTGTCCCTAGACCAGATCACTTACATCCATAAGGTGAGAAGGGCTTGGCTTGTATGTGCCAAAAAAAGGGAGACCATGAGCTTATTTAAGTGGCATAGGTTGTAAACAGAATTCAAACTTGGCTACTTTCTTATCATTAGCTTAAGGATAATAATTGCTTAGAGGTCCCTCTGTGTTGGGCACTGTACAGCTGTACAGACACAATAGAAGAACAGCGCAGTGCTGGGGAAATGTGCTAGTGCTGAATGTGCTGGCTGGGTACCAGAAACAATAGAGCAGCATTGGTATGGCAGTCTGCCCAGACCAATATAGCCTGCTCCTCCGCTGGACTAACTAGTCTGGATGGAGTTCCATGTTGTCCTACTTTTCTTACCTGACTAGTTCATTCAGATCTGCATGAAGGGTCTCTGCATGGCACTGTTTTGTGAGGTATAGAAATTGTGAGAAATGGTCCCACCCCCAAAGATCTCACACTCTAAATAGACCAGGCAGGAAGTAGTATTATCCCCATTTGATCACAAGAGAAAAAAGGCCACCCAGCAGGACAGGCAAGACCACTTTACAAGAGGGGCTCAATTGGCACAATTTGTTTAGTCTACCATGTGTCTATCAAAACTCTCTCTCAGAGATGATAATGGGTGCAAAATCGTTAGGAGGGAGGGAGTCAGTGAGAGTTTGGTTTCATTTAGTTTGTCATGTGTATGTGCCTTGGTTAACAGTTTAAGAGAATGCAGGATCTCAGTCTTGATGATCTGCAAAATTCACCTGACGCTGTACACATCTGACACCAGAAAGTCTCAATGCTGCACTCTCACTTTGCAAGTCAGGAGAAGAGGAAACTCTAGTGTGGATTATTCTGTGGCCTGAAAAGAAACTTGCAACTAAGGAAAATTGATGTTGTACCAACAAAAGGCCAATGACACTTCGAAATGATCCATGTCTAATACATGTGTGCTAGCCTTAGGTTACACAGGGCTGTGATTTTTAGGAAAAAAAATGGATAAAACTTAGCAGTTTGAAAATATGTATTTTACTTCAGGGCATTTTCAAAGGCCTTTTTATTGTGTCAACATCCTCTAGACCATTTCTACATTTTGTCTCATATATATTATTCATAATGTCTATTTTAATACATTGTGGGTCAAGCCATTGATCTCCACTAATGTTTTGCTACAAATAATATTGCTTGGAATGAAGTCTTGAAACTTTATTGACGTCAGTGAATATTGGGGTGTAGTCTAACAGGAGTAGTGAAGTACTCCATCACTCCAATGCAGACAGACGGTGCAATCTCTCTCTGTTTCACCATCAGGCCTCAATGGAAATGAATAGTGTATGCAACTTGTGATCACACTCTGCACTGGGTCTTCTGGGCAAGGGCAAGGAACAAGCCTGAAGACCAGGAAACCTGAATTCTATCCCTGACTCTGTCACAAACTTGCTCTGGTTGAGACAAATTCACGTAGGGTGCCTACACATGTGATCCAACAGCGTCTAACTAGAATGGGCCAGAGCAAACTCAATTAATCTGGTGGCTATCCCCGCACTGAAGCACCTTCATGCCCTGCCAGCACCTCCACAGCACATTGAGCCGGGTCAAAGCAGCCCCAGGCTGGCAGGTTGTCCCCTGGGGCCCCCTGCCAGCTGCAGCTGCTGTGCCCCAGCTCAACGTACTGCAGTCCCGGGCATATGTGCAAATGTGGCACCCAGGAGCAATAAACTCTGACATGAACTGTGCTGGAGTTTCTTCAACTGCATTAATAGCATGTGTAGATGTACCCATAGAGTGGGGAAATGTACACATATATGCAGTGTGCATTCCTGCATACCCCCTGTGCATAGTGCAGAGTGAATTATAGCTGAAGTTGCAGTAGCTTTCATACTTCATCCAGCACCTACTTCATGGCTCAAGCCAGATGCAGTAAAGCAATTACTATTGGAGTAAATGGGACTGTTCATTTGCTCAAAGTTAGGCACGTAATAAGTACCTTGCTAAATTTTCAGCCCTCTGTATCTACTCATAGGTTGTAAGTTACTTGCATTGTAAAAAGAGCTGCTGTTGGGCAAGTTATGGCTGTGCTTAGCAGCCTTCTTTTCACTCCTCGATCCTTTTCATACATTATTAACATGCAAAGGGGACAGCAAGACCCATTGTTTATAATGCACTTTGGGAGTCCTTTGAGTAGAAATCATAGACACTAACTTTTATTTTTGCTGGGCCGAGGGCTAAGATGATAGATATGTGGAAAGTTTTACGCATTTCAGGTGACAGCCCTCTTCCCGAGGGGGGCTAGGGCCCCACGTACTCAGCACCTCTGGTAGAAATTACCTCTTTGTTAGCCCCACAGTGAAATAAAGAGCAGTGAAACCCCTTCCTCATGGGCACATAGGGAGTTGGCATCAATTGGGCACGAAACCATAGAGTTGTGATCCACAACTTCAAACCCTGCCCATCGTTACTGTTTGCCCCCCTTTCTGTGCCCAGGTGTAAAAATAACATGTAAAAAATTCCAATTAAATTCAGAGAAGCTTTTATAATTAATTTTCTAGAAAATCAGTGCAAGCTGTGTTATGAAGAGACTTATTTTGTATGGCATGGAAACGTTATTGAAATGCTATGCTTTGCAACCATTTGCTATTTAAATGTTCACGGAAATATTTTCTCTTCCTTAAGGGAGATTATTGAAACCATGAAGTCCTAACAAGGCAAGATGGAATGGTTGAAAACTCTGTTTGATTAGATTTGTGATCTGCCCATTTCTAATTTGAGGAAAGAAAAAAAATGTGAGCATTAAAATTAAGAGCCAAGCAGAATTTCTCCTCTTAATAGGTGGTTAAAGAGTGCTCGCTGTAGCTTTGGCAGTGGAATTCAGCACTGAGAATCAGACCAATGATTAGGTTAAAAGGACTTTTTCACTGACAAAATGCTCGACAGCATAGACTGCTTGTTCACTCCTTTCATGTCTTAAGTTGTCTGACTCTGAACCCAGTGACTGATTATTATTATAATATTTTATATTCCGCTAGTGCCCCAGGACCCACATTAGAGACTCCTATTGTGCTAGGTGCTTTACATGCATGCATTAAACCTTAATCTCTGCCCCAAAATGTTTATAGGTTTAGTTAATTGAGAATCTTGTTTATGTTTGCAGGTTCTGTTGAAGCAGTTTTAAGAAGTGTTTAGCTACTCAGGCCATTTAGACTAAGCACCAGTGAAAGCTAGCTGTGAAGTCCATTATCTTCCTGGGTATACTAAAATGGGAATGGTGAAAAATGCTGCTTTATCCTGGAAAGTGTTTGGTAAGCTTTGTCTATAAGTGAAAGTTTCCACTAGTAAAATGTGCAAACCGAATGCAGGATTTGCAAAGAGGTTAAGTATTTGCCAAACTCTTCACAATATAGTAAATGACTCCACTTCTTTTCTTTTCAACTCCCCACTCCCTCCTCACCCCCTTATTTATCTCCTGTGAGCAAAGGAATGCTTTTCCATTGCAGGAGGGTCTGCAGTCCACTGACTAAAGGCCCTGGACTCAACTTTAGGAACTGGTACAGGGTTTATTTTTCAGCTGTAAGAAACTGGTAAACCCCAGTCTGTATTCATATGCTCCCTGGATGCTGGCCCTGTGTCTTCCTTCTGCAAATATTCAACTTAAGCTCTGGTTAAATATTTGCTGAGAAGTTTGGGCCTGATTCTGATGTCATCTCATTTTTCATCAGGTTACTTCTCTGAACTCAGATGGTTACTCCTGTTCCTCCATGAGAGCAGGTAGCTGACTCCTGAGTATGTGTGAGAGCAGATTCAAGACATGTGGGGATATATTGAGAGATATATCAAGCCTCTTGCTAAAACAAACATGCCTTTTAATGTTCTTTAGCTATTTCTAGCACAGTGCAGGAAACTGCTCTTTCACTACTAGGCAAAAACAAATTCCTCCCCAACCCTCAAAGTGCCTTTTTTTCCCATTTGTTTTTTGTTGAATTAGAGTGAGTCTTGCCTAGGAAATATTAAAGTCCAGGGCTACACGAGATTTTTTTTTCCAGGACCTTTCACTTCCAGAACAATTCCTGCTGCAGTGTACTTATCTTGAACTTATTTGGCCTCTACTACACTGGAGGGATGATGATTGAACCATGGTAAATTTGTAGGGCTAGAACAAACCTGAAGGGCTAAGGACAGACATTCAAAAAGCCTGAGCCTGAATTGATTCAATCTTTGCAGGTTAGTCTAACCTGGCTAGGCTAAATCACTTCGTAACTGCACAGACATCCCAGAAATGCAGGCACATGCCTGCAGTGGCTCAGGCTAGAAGACGTTGCAGACAAATCAGTTAAGTCTGATACTACATTCAGCCAAGTTTATCTTAAACTGGTTTCAGCCATTTTGAAACTGGTTTATATGCACTGAGCTTCTCTTCTGGTATGGGTTGAAACCAGTTTCTGATCACTTAAACCGGTTTAAGTGTAATGCCTGTCCCCAGCCACAATGATCAAGTTCAGCTCTTTAAGCATAATCTAGTCCACTCCCCAAAGTGAGTCATGTAACCTGATCTTTAAAAATTATGGATTTGCTAGATGGCAAATATATGACTCTAGTCCCCTCATCCTTAATTGTTTCCTCCTTTTTCCTATCAAAATTACTGGAGTGTTCTAAAATAATGTGCCTCGATTTCCCCATATACAAAATAGGGATTATATTACCCATCTGTGTTCCATGGGCGCTTGGAGGCATAATTGTAAAGTGTTTTTTTAATCCTGTATAGGCAAAGGGCACAGGGTTGATGTGAATACCAGATTAAAAGACCTCTATAATAATATTTTGTACTTGTGAAACTGTAGCACCACTCGCTGGCTTTGCTAGAGAAATTCCACGTGACGAACCCAAGCAATATTGCCCGACTTATCTGGTGACAATAGTGATTTCCAGAATGCTGGAAAGATGTACTCCATCCTTACACTGTTTGCTGTAGCCCAAAGGATCAAAGATAAGGATTATAATGGTTATGTTCAAGCAAAGGATTTGTTGATTGGGGTTTATCCTTTTAAATATGTGTAAGTCATAGAAAGCTGTGCAGTCAGAAGTATTGACTTCATTGATCTCTGCCAAGAGCAGAAGAAACCCATGTGGGTTGAAGTGGAAGGGCTGTGTGTGATGCTTGTAATAAAGATGTTATCTGATATATGAGAGAGTGCTTTTTTCCTAACCGTGGAAAATTAGAAATCCAAATTGTAAGTACACTGGTCAGCCCAATGACAAGTTATCTGTGGCATTGTTATTCTTCCATGATCAATATTCAGTCTTAGGTTCATATGTTCCCATTTCAGGGCAGCTGAAACAGCTACACAACTCCTAGTTCTGCATTGTTTATAGGTTTTACAAAGAAAGCATTTCCGTGAATCAAATTAGGGAGCATGATGAACTAGAGATGCAGAGAGCAGTACCTTCATCATTCAGGATAAAGAAAATATAGCACCGAGTATGATGCTGCCATTGAAATCTGACAAAATGTGCCATCTGGCCAGCTGGCATTGCAGAGGATGACAAGAAAAACAAGTGGAGTTAAAGGTGTTCACCACGCACATGATTAGCAGAGAGTTAAATTGCCACTGCTGGATCCATCTTCTTTAAAAATCTGTATTTACCCTTTAATAGAATCTACAGGAATAGCAACACGATCGCTATAAATGCAAGAGATAGATGCTGATGTTTTCAACGTATCTGGTGAGACGTGGGGCTTGAAACCTTTTTGACTATTGTGCTATATTATTATAAGATTCTTAAGCTCCCCAGTGGCAGCAACAGAAATTTATGGAGCCTGAAAGACAAAGTAGAGCCCAAAGAGGGGAGACATGTCTTTATCCCGGAACAGTTCATCTGTTGATCACATTTTCCCTGTGTTACTGAGCCTTTTGTGGAAGGAAAAAAAAAAAATGGTGGGTTTAAAACTATTATGTCTGACCTCCATTTTCTCTTTTACTGCGGAGAAAGCTGTTGAAACCTGTGTGCATAGGAAAATGCCCAGCCTCATATCTACAAATGGCCTCTCCTTTTTTTAAAAAAGAACTCAGTGTTTTAAGCAGTACCTCCTCCGTCATCACCACTGCCTTAAACTTTTGAACCCTGTCAGCCATAAATAGGGGGTCGGAGCAGGAGGAGCCCCTACCACCAAGCACAAAAAAAAAAAGATCTGGAGAATTCTCAAGGGGACAATTGAGCACTATCAAACACAACTGCAGTAATACTTTACTGTCTGCTGCAGATATTGAGCCCTCATTGCAGTAATTGTCACGGTGACAGAGCTGGGAACACTTGCTGTAATTAGGACAGTTGTTTTGTCATGTGTAACGATCTGAAGAGAAGCAAGGAAAAGAGGCGAATGAGCACTAATCTGCTGTAGTGTAGTGAAGGAGAACTATGCACGCACACACAAAAATACAGCATGGCAGCTAATATATTGCAAATTCAGATGAGCAGGCATTTTGAGAAGGTGCAGAAATAAATGTTAAAACAATACATCTGTTCAGGATTGTCCGTGCTTCCTGCAGTATCTCATTGTATCGGGCATGGCAAGCGCAGTTGTTTTACTACAGAGGTTTGTTGAAGGTGAATTTGGTGATGGCTGACAAAATTCCTAACCAGGATTTAAAAAAATAGGCAGGTTAAAAGGGATTTGGGGTGATAAGTAGATTTCTGTGAGTTGCGTGTATGTTCCCTGCTGAATGTGGTAGTTCGAAATCATAATAATAATAAAAAAATGGATAGTGAAATATCAGGGAAACTTATTATTTGGAGTTATTACCTTTCTCAGGTCATTTTTATCTTAAGTGTGCCCCAGTATTTATCCATCCTTCTGCTTTCTTCTGTTCCTGCTACATAGATTGTTAAAAATGGGCTTTATGGTTTTTATGTTGTTGTATACCTAAAGGTCTTCTAAATTCATTACCAGTACACTAAGCTCTTCTATTCTAATGGAAAGGCTATATGTCCTTATTTGAGATTCATCCAGTGATAAACACTAGCATGCAGGACTAGGACATTAGAGAAATTGCTTTCATTTTGGAATGATTAGGTTCAGAACTGTAAGGTATCTAGTGACGTTTGTGAGGCCGGGAGTGTTTTACAAAACTCTCAGGTTGTAAAGCTGATGAGAGCTAGAGATTGAGTGGTGACAGCATGCTGGCTGTTTATAAACACCTGTGTATATATTTTGCATGTATATTTGAGGAAGCCCCGAAGGACCTCCATATCTTAGACGTTCTGTTTTGACTGTTCTAAAACGAGCCCATGCCTTGGATCTCTTCAAAATTGAGATTGTTTTGTGTACAATCTCCTCTGCCACACACAATCGGTTATAGCCTTTTCCCTTTTTAGCTAGGCATCACCCCTGTAGCAACCACATCATTTGCTTACCTAAGAAATTATCAGCCCATACTTTAATTCTGTTGAGTTACTGGAGGAGAGAGAGTCTGGTGGCTATTATGACTTCTGACAGCCCTTACTTCACATATTGCTATTGTTGTATCGACCACCTTCTAATACCCATGATACTACACAAGTAAAAATCACACTTCATGGTTTTACTGTTCAGAGATAAGAATATAAGTAGAGTGAATTGAAAATTTCCCATAGGACCTTTAATGGAAAAATGCATTTTCAGCTAAATGCATTTTTCCACAGAAAGTATTTGCTTTCCACAGGAAATATTACATTTTCATTCCCAAGCCAGAAAAAAAAAAACAACAAAAAACTTTTCAGGCACATAAGAAAATGTTTTCAATTTTATATGGAAAAAAAATGGTTTCCCAGTTTTCCATGGAAAGCTGACATTTTCCACAGCAACATGAAAATATTTTCTAACCAACTCTACTGATGATGGCTCATCGTCACATTGCACATAATATTATGATGAATTTTTTCAAGGATGTTGTTGTAGATAAAGAGTTAACATATGATTTTTGAGCAACCTTAAGTCTTAATGTCCTGAATTTCTGATCATTAGGATGAAATTTTCAGATGTATTCAGCATTGGTCTAATTCTGTTTCCACTGAAGACAATATTTTGATTAGACCAGTACTGAGCACTAGGGCTGTGCAAAGTTTTGGTTGCTGATTCAATTCGGCGGAGATTCAGCCTGATTCTGTGGCCAAATCTCCAAATTCGAATCGAATGAGGAGACCCTTTAATAACTCCAAATTGAATTGGAACCCTCCAAATTGATTTGGAGAGATATGGAAAGATCTGGCGATTCGGACGTAGACACAGCTTTAAATGTTTTTTCTGCATACCTCAAGGTACCAATTGGTTTGTGAATGCTGCAAGACTGGGGCAGGTGGAGCATCCCGCAGGAGTGTGGGGGGCTCTCCAGCATGCTTGGCAGCAGACCCACAAGTAGACCAGAAGTACTTCCAATCCACTTCCGGGTCCGCTGGGGAGTGCACAGGGGACCCTCCCGGCTTGGCAACTGGTGCCTCCTGAGTCTGTGGGGGGTGGTCTGTGGGTCCCCCCATGGCTAATTGCTGAGCGGGGGGGGGAGGGGGGCTTGGACACTGCACAGTGGACCCAGAAGTGGACCAGAAGTACTTCCAGTCCACTTCCAGGTTCACCGCTGAGCATGCATGGGCCCCGCCATGCTCCTGTGGGACGGTCCATCCACCCTAGCATCTCAGCGTTCACAAACCATGCCTGGTACATCAAGGTATGTAGAAAAAACATTTAAAGCTATAAATCTTCACACTCAGATTCAGCCAAATTGAATTGGGGACAGTGATCCAAATCAACAAATTGAATCACTGGGCCTGATTTGGGCCGAATCCGAATCAAACAGGGCCCATTTAGTGCACCACTCCTGAACACATATGGAGAGACCTATGTTAGTCTAAAATCCTGGCCAGTTGAATGTAATAATTTTGCTATCAACTTCAGTAAGCCCAAGATTTTACCCTTAATGTTGTTTTTTGGCTGCTTGGTTGTTTTTTTGTTTGTTTGTTTGTTTTTTCAATTAAAAAATTCTTTTAAGGATCACAAATGTTCCTTACTGGTTATCATCTGGTAACCTTAACTCCCCCCTAGATTTTTTAAAGGTTCAACTGCATCAAACTCTCCTATATTTTAAAACCATGAAGATCCTTTATGAACACCTAGTCTAACAAGCATGATACAGGGCAGAGAGCTATACCCAATACGTTCTGCCTCAAACTTATTATTTCTGTTTGAGCTACAGCACATCTTCTAGAAGACAGCCACTCTTGAGTTAAATCCCATAGGTTATTTACCTGATTTCTAATTTGAATTTCTCTAACTACAGCTTCAAACCATTGGATCTCATGAATCTTTTTTTGCTAGATTAAGGAGCTGTTTACATTAAAAAATCTCTGCCCCATGTAGGTAGACCATAATGAAATACTCTCTCAACTGTCTCTTGCATAAACTAGAGTGATCTTCTTTAGTTACTCACTCTAAGGAAGGGTTTCCATATATGAAATCATTCTTGTAGCTCTCTTGTGAATTTTTTCCAAGTTTTTGACACGCTTTTTCAACTGTGTACACCAGAACCGGTCTAAATATTCCAGTAATGTTCTCATTATTTTCACATATGTGTACAGACATTTTCAACTGAATCTTGGCAAGTATATCTAGAACTGCAATATGAAGGATAGGCTCAATGATAAGAATTTATGGGTCTTTAAAAATTATTATTCTTAATATAATTCTTAAAAATGTAAGCCTTGAGGAAGGCAAAAAAGCCCATGGTGTTTTATCAAAATCTTGTTCCTAGAAGAGAAATTTCAGCACTTGAGGAAATTAACTCCTAACCTTACTCTCTCACAGTTGGAAATGATATAAAGTTCATGGCAAAATACCTTCTGAAAGGGAGCAAATGCATTATTACTAATGCATTTGTGTGCAGTTGTATATGTGGACCTATGGAAATCTAAGCCATCAAGTCCTCAGCTGGTGTAAATTTGCCTAGCTCCATAGAAATCTATGCAGCCATGCTCACTTATACTAGCTGAAGATCTGAGCATGCATTTCTACACCTTCATATAAATCAATTATGAATCTTGTTCTCTTACTATGGGATATTATGAATGTAACTTGCCAATAAGCAATGTGTGGGCTAGTGGTGCTTTCTGTGCATGAGTATTTTTAAATAGGCCTGCATGACTTACACCCAGGAGACTGAAAGGAAGTAGATGTGGTACTCTCTGAATCACAAATGATACTATTTTTGCGAATTCTCAAAAACTGGGAAGTTACCGAAGGGCTACCAGCATAGTTCCACTGTTAAGGGTGAAAGAAATAACTCAGGGAACTATAGATTGTTAGTCTGATGTTGATGGATCTCTATTCTCTATTGACCAAGAATGGGAAGTTAAAATATAACAAGTGTCAGTTAGCATGGATTGATGGAAAGTAAGTCTGGTCAAGCAAATCTTTCTTTTTTCGACAAGACTTACAGGTCTGGTTAATAAATATAATTGTGATGATAAAGTATGCTTGAGTTTCTCCAAAGTATTTGGCTTTGTACTATATGACATTAAGGTTAATAAGCTCAGAATTACATAGGATTACCAGGGAAAGCATTAGTTAAATTAAAACTGGCCTACTGTTAAGATTTTACTTTTTAATGGGGAGGGATGAACAAGCAGGGTCTGTTTCTAGGGAAGTCTCCCAGATTTCAGTTCTTGATCCAACACTAGTATTTTTATCAGTGACCTAGACAACAAAATAAAATCTTTGCTGGTAATAGGTAGTCAATAATGAGGAGGACAGGATACTGTGGCCAAGTGATGTCAGTCACTAGGTTATATGGGCACAATCCCATAGAGTGAATTTTAATACAATCAATTTGCAATGAATATTTTGGAAAGCAAGAATTCAGGTTATGCTCATCAATGCATGATTTGGTCATTGTATATAGACCCTTGCACATCAAAAAGGCATCTGGTAGTGGACGTTTTTCAACTTTGCTGGCAAAAGCATAGCAAGCTAGAAACTGGAGCTGGAGAAATTCAACCTTAAATGAAGCCACAATTTCTTATCTATGAGAGTAATTAAATCTCAGGTAGTTTATCAGACAGGGTGGTGGACTCACCACTGTGTTTAAAGTGAGATTAGATAGGTTTTTAAAACATATACTTTAATCCAATTCCTGAGAGATATCCTATAAATTGTACACACTTGTAGCTCAGTACTTAGACAATGACTAGCATCATCTCTTATACTTCAGGGCTTTAGCCAGTAAGGGACCAAGAAGGATAATTTTCCCCTAGTGCTCACTTGGCCACAAGTATTCTGGTTTTGTTTGTTTTGTTTTAATTTGTTGTGTTTTATTTTATTGTATTTTATTTCCCTCCTTTGCAACACCATAAATTCGCCACAGAATGAGATAACAGTGGGTAAGGCAATACAATACAAAGAATCCTGTCTTTAGATACTTGGAAGATATACTTCTCTGATGTTCTTGGGGTATCTTGATTACCAGTTGTAGGATCAGGAAGGAATTTTCTCACAGGTGAGTTTGGCAGAGATTTTGAGAGGTTTTTGCCTTTCCCTGCTGCACAGGATGTTGTGAGTCTGCTGGGATCATCCAGGAATACCTTGTCCCATTCAGGAAATTCCCTGCCATTTCTCCTGTTTTATAGTTGTGGCGCACAGTCTGGTTTTCTGGGGATCGAAATCCTTCTAGCTGACTAAAGAAAGTCATTATTCCTCACATACGGGGAATCTCGGTGAAATGTAATGGCATTTGATGCCACCGGTCAGACTGGATGACTGAATGAATGGTCCATTCTGGCCTTAAACTCTATGAAACATTTCCTTAGCTCTAAGCTAGACAGCTCAGCAGCTGAAATAACCTTGTATGAAGGACCAAAGCATGTTTGTCAGCAGTTACATCTGTCACACAGTTAGATCTTTTCTTTTCCTTCAAAAGTATCATGCAACGTCTTTTACTTTGTAGGTATCGTTGTCATTACAAGACACCTGTTGCAATATAATGTCCTGATGAAACTGCAATGTTCTTTGGTCAGTAGTGGCTTTGAGTCCAGTGAATAACTTCAGCTGTTAAGATATTTTGGTAAAACATTGTGCAGACAGACCTTACACGCATCTTAAAAATGTATAGAAGAAGAAACGGGGTAGGGCAGTACATCTGAGTATGATTCCTTGCAAGGATCCTTCAAGCTAGTTGCTGAAAATAATGCAATGCACAACATGACAACACATGCTGGAAGTGCTAGGACATGTAAACTTAGCCTGTACTTAATATCATAATGGCTTGTAGAGTTGGTCTGAAAATAGTTTATTTTCTGCAGAAAAATTTCGGAAATACTTTTAAAGTTTTTGTTGTCGTTTGTTTGTCTTTTCAATCCCAACGCCCAACCATGGCAAATTGTGGCCTACTTTTTCTTTCATTTTTTCAGTGAAATGTCAACATTTTTAAAGGGCGGTAGACGCGTCTGACTAAAAATCGTTTTCTCCAGAAATCTGTTTTCCACTGAAAAAAAACCCTTTAAACAAATTCAAACAGCTCTTCTGCCCTATCTCACTATCTGAATATGGCTGGCAATGGCTGCTATTTAGGACAGTAAAATTGACAAAATAATTCATTAACAGGAATGTTCTTCTCAATGAGGGATTTGAACAGCTGCATGTGAAACTTTTAAAAGCCTCCTTTGTATATCCAAACAGAAATGAGGATCAGAGAAACAAGCATTTACAGCATGTCTGCGCTCTGCTGATCTCTGAACTCTCTGTGGATTGGCTTTGAAAGACGTTGCTTTTGATTTAAGAGTACATTGTAATATACCAAAAGACTGCAGACTGGGGAGACTGGCAAGAAAGAAGATAGTGAGGAGAGTTTGCTTGGCAACAATGGCTTAGCAATTTGCTCCAAAGTTGTTGTGAAAAGAAGATGCCTTTGTAGATAAAGAGACTTGTGACAAATGCAGTGCGAAAGCTTTGCAAAGGGAATTGTACTCTTTAATTCAGTTGTGATCTGCACTGGCCTCTGAGTCAAAGCCTAAAACTAGCAGACCTGTTAAAGTTCGAACACTTGACAGAGCAACTTATGAGACTTTCCTCATTGAAAATGCTTTTTGCCAGTATCCACAGGGGCTGGATTTAAACTTGGGCCTTGGGATTTTTGTTTCGATGAAGCACATGTTTTTCCCTGTCCATGTTGGGCTTGAATGCATATCCGTTAAATCAGATTTTACAGTACTGTCCTCAGTCATTCTAATTTCGAATGACCTGTAAGATTGGTAAACTTGGTAGTTTTAAAAGTTGGAATTTAGTGTCAACTTTTCTTTTTGGCATTGTATCTTTCAGGAACATCTTAATCCTGAGTGCTAAGCCTGCCATTCTAGAAATCTCTCTGCCAATGCCGCCTAACTGCTTATTGGCAACTCCGGTGCGACAGTGAAGACATGACCCCTGTTAGCCACCTGGAATTACTGATATGCTAACAAAACATCTTTATTGTTGCCTCATGTAGTTCCTCCATTAATGTTTATCCATCTTTTATTTCTTGTCATAATCCTAAATACTGAGATGCGTACAGACCACAGTATGAATATGAGCCAGCAGCGTGACGTTGTAGCCAGCAGGGCAAATAATACTCTGGGGATGCATCGATCAATGCATCCCCAGCAAAACCAAGGAAGTGATTCTTCCACTTTACTCGGCATTGGTAAGTCCCCAGCTGGAGTACTGCATTCAGTTCTGGGTGCCACACTTTAACAAGGACATGGTAAAGCTTGAGAGAGTCCAGAGAAGGGCCACCCATATGACCCGAGACTTGCACAGCAAGCCATACAAGGACCTGGGATGCTTCAGCCTGAAAAAGAGAAGGCTGAGAGTGGACTTGGTAGCAGCTTACCACTAGATCAGGGAGTACATCAAGGGCTTGGTGAACAACTGTTCACCAGGACACCCTTGGGGAAAACGGGGAGTAATGGTCACAGGGTGTCCCCTGTGGCTAATCCTGCCGACCTGCAAGTGGCAGTGGTACACCACTGGCACTTCTGTGCGCAGTGCTGACACTTCTCAGTGAGTGTGAGTGGCCATAGGGGACCGCGGGGATTGCTTCACCTGGAGCCCCCACTCCCTAGCTGGCACTCTCAGAGAGGGCACTAGTACTCTCACCTGCCCCCCTACCCAGGAATGCTGGCTGTCATGGGGTGCACCAGCACTCTCAGGGGGTGCATGTGCACCCCTGTGCACCCCCTATGCATCGCCACTGCCTGAGAAGGAGAGACAAGGGGTCCACACAGACCAATTCTTAGAAGTGCTTTGCATTGCAAGTAAGAAGCATGGTGTGGACAGTTTTGTTGAGAAGGACTTTGATGTGGGCACCAGTTGCTAATGTAGACACACCCTTGGTGGCTAGCACAGGGCCCCCGATCCCGGGCTGGTGATTCGGTGGTACTGCTTTACTGCAATATAAATAATAACTGTGTTAAGCAGGTAATTGAATACTGTCTTGCCCTTATCTTTCTAAACTTCACAATTTTCCCTGATAGAGGCTTGTTAAAGGTGAACTTGGAAGTCTGTATAATTTAATACAATCATGCTACCTTTCTCCAATCACATTTCTAATGTGCCTGTCACCAGGAAATGTAGGTGAAAGTAATCAGTGGTCTGTTGTTCCTAAGTAACGCCGTGCTTTCCTTCAGGTATGATTAGCCAATGAGAATTTGTTCTGTTTTAAATGCTTCTATTGTGCATTTTATTGTTTGAATGTGTTGTCATTTACTAGTAACGTGTTGAAGGCCGCGTGGACTCTATCATTTCTGGAGCTGAATGAGGTGTCTTGTTTCTATATCCAAATTTCTCTCTGGATCTGCCAAAGACTTTGCTTTTCTTCCTCCAACTTCTGTAATGTCATCTCTACCTATGTTATATCATATATAATTTGAATTATAAATTCCAAAGAGCAGTGGCCATGTCTTTATTCCCTCTGTTCAATACATGTTGAACAATGACAATACCACATGAAAAATGTGGCATGTGAACTTTTAGGCCTTGGTGAAAAACTTTGTGCAGCTATGAATACAAATGGAAAGGAGCCTTATTCACTAAAAGTTGCAACATCAGGATGCTTAGCTTATATTCATTATCTGGAACTGGCCAAAATTGTTTCACTAATTTTTTTTTTCTGAAAATGGACTTTGTCTCAAATGACATTTTTGGCAGGAATTTTCTTTATTTACCTCCTTTCCTCCCTTTTTTTTCTTTCGGTTTCTTGTGAGTTTTATTTTTGGCTTAATTTGCTTTTTTTTTTTTTTTTTTTAAGGAAACAAAAAATTTCAAATGAAAAGAAATACCTTCATTTAAAATATCCTGCACAAATCACTTCAATGAGGCACTAGGCAAGAGTCACCCATTGTATCACCTGAGAGGATTGCAATTAATATCCTATTCCATGTCAGGATAATCATGTGTTGATTTTAATTCTATAATATTTTCATTAGTAACAAACTCTTGTTCCACCATCTATTAAATCTGGACCGTTAATTCCTGAAGGACAGCGACTGGAACTTATTTTTAGGTTTATATTTTCTTGCTATTAGAAACAATGCTGAGAATATATGGGCCTACTTTTCCACTCCATTTTGTTAGTTTTATATCCATGTAACTCCATCAGCTTTAATGGAGTAATACCTATAGGTAGCTGATATCATGGAGAGAATGGCCAGGTCTTTACCAGCTCAAAAAAACACATTAGGTCTAGAACTGCCTGCCATTTTTCAGATAATACCTTATTCATATAAAAATGCAACTCTAAAAATGAAAAAAAGGGGGGAAATAATTCTGAAAAAGTTCTAGTGTGTTATTTTTAGATTTTCTAAACAACACATTTTATTATCTTGAGATAACGCTTTTGTGCTACATTTAATCAATTTTTTTAAGGAGGGCATTTAATTCTAAAACAAAAATATTTCATTGCAGGTTTAATCTAATGTTCAATCCAAAATTAATTTTCTTTTTGAGCACCCCAGCCCACCAGTTTGGTGAGTAAGACAGAAAATGTTTTGTTTGGGCTGAACCTAAAAGATTTTTAAAAACCAACAAAACCCTCTCTGTTGTGGTACCAAACCAAAAAAAAAAAAAAATTACTTTGCACAATTCTAGTTAAGTTATATCCATTCCTCAACTGTTAGTAGGCCTGTGCAGAGCGGCAAGTATTTGCTTTGGATTCGGATTCGGCCGATTTGGAGGGACAGTGATTTGATTTGGAGATTCGAATCACTGTCCCAATTCAGTTGGGCCAAATCGGATCCAAAGATTCAGCACTGCTTCGGCTATTCGGCCATAGACTAAACAGGCAGCAGTCCTCACCACGCTGGACACAGCTGCCTCCAGCTGGTAAATCTGTTGTGGTAGGTGGAGGGGGGAGGGAAGGAGCATGGGCGGGGGGGGCAGATCAACACCCCCACAGCAAGGGAGGGATTGGGGTTGGGACAAGCTGCCCGACAAGGGGGGGGGAGGGTGCGGGACTCAGGGAGGGAAGCACGGGGTGTGGGATGTGGGCACGGCAGCGCTGGGAGCAGGGGCTATGCCCTGCTGCCACTTGCCCAGCCAGGGTGGCAGGTGGAGGGGGCAGGCGATGCAGGTGCAGCTCACTCTGGCTGGAAGGGGACAAGTAGCAGCTGGGCATAGCCCCACTCCCAGTGCTGCTGCACCCACATCCTACAACCCCTGCCCCGGCTGGGCAAATGGCATCTGGGCATAGCCCACTGCTTGCCCCGTGGGACAGGAGGGCATGGGATCCAGATGCTGCCACTGCTTGCCAGCATCCCATGCCCCCCACCCCAGCTGGGCAAGTGGCCACAGTACCCACATCCCACACCCCCCTACCCTGGCTGGGCAAGTAGTGGCACCATCTGGATCCTGTGCCCCCCTGCCCCAGCTGGGCAGGCAGCAGCAGCACCCACATCCCATGCCTCTCTGCCCCGGCTGAGCAACCAGCAGCAGTGACCACATCCCATGCCCCCCTGCCCTAGCTGGGCAAGTGGCAGCAGCATCTGGATCCCACAACCCCCCACCCCAGCTGGGCAAACAGTGGCAGTGCCTGGATCCTGCATCCCCCTGCCCTGGCTGGGCAACTGGTGGCAGCACCCACATCCTGCATCTGACCTCCCTGGCTGAGCAAGTGGCAGGCTACGCGCTGCTGCTGCTTGCCCATCCGGTGTGGGGGAGGAATGGGATGTGGGCATGGCAGCGCTGGGAGCAGGGATTATGTCCTGCTGCCACTTGCCCAGTGTGGGGAGGGTGTGCAGGATGTGGGCGCGGCAGTGCTGGGAGCGAGGGCTATGCCCTGCGCTGCTTGCCTCCTTCCTCCCAGAGTAAGCCATGCCTGCATTGTGCCCACACCCCCCACCACCCTGGCTGTGCAAGTGGCAGCAGGGCACTGCCCCCACTCTCAGGTCTGCTGTGCCCGCATCCCGCATGCTTCTGCCCCCCTCCCCAGGTCCCATGCCCCCCCGCCCCAGCTGGGCAGCTTGTCCTATGCCCAGCTCCAATCCCTCCCTCACTGTGGGGGCATTGATTTGCCCCCCCCCCACACACACCCTTTCCCTCCCCCTCCACCCACCACAACAGACTTACCAGCTGGAGGCAGCTGTGTCCAGCATCCTCGAGGACTGCTGCCTGTATAGTCTTTGTCTAAATCTCTGAATTGGGCCAAATCTTTTCCAAATCAATTCAGAGGCTTCTGATTTAATTTGGACTTTTAAATGGTCTCCCAATTCAATTTGGATTTGGAGATGAATTTGGCCGAATCTCCTCTGTGTTGAATTGGCTACCAAAGCTTCGCACACCCCTCACTGTTAACACTTACTTCAGCTGTAACTGCATGAAGGAGACAGAGAGAAGTTTTCATAGGATGGTGGGGATTTCCCATTGCAAAAGGATCCCCAGATGACCTAGAGTCAATTCTACCAGCTTTACACCATTCTCAACTTTCATGTTTCTCCCAAAAAAAGAAGTGTTTTGAGGCAAGTCAGGGGCGGGGGTTAGATCAGGAGGGGGTAGACCTGGGGTACATTGTGGTCCAGGCAAGTGGAGTAGTTCTTTCAGCTGCTCCAAGTTGTTCTCCTTCTGGTTTAGTCTGCAGATACCTAAGGGCTAGTGGGCAAGATCCTATTCCACCTATTAGATGCACAAGTGCAATCCTGTTCCACCCCATTTGAGTTCCTATAAATCCTGCTGGCATCTCCATCTCCACATCATTAAAAAGAAACAGGGGTGGGCTTCACCCACCTTCTATATGAACAGTGTTTCAAGGACTCAAACAGGGAGGAGGAAGCTCTCATTTGGGTACCTACAATTTTGAAGGCATTAATTTTATAGTTGGGTTGGTGACCTTATTAAAATTTAGAAATCAAGACAGTGGCATAGGACAGCCTATGGTCTTGATGTCCAGACCAATGAGGAAACGTTTAGTGTCATACTGTGGTAAATTGATGGTAGATCCTTTGGCTTTGCTTCACACCCAGTTTACCAGTGAGTTAACACATTTATTACACTGGACTCCCTTTCCATTACACTCCTGAATGGGAGAGTCCAAGCAGGTTCCTCTGAAGGACTAATCTACCCCAGATAATTTCCTAGAAAAGGACCAATATCCCAGGTACCTTAGAAGGAAAGCCAGGGATCCCTGAAAGTATATGTTCTAAAAAAACAGCATCTATTTTTTATATATATACAATGCTGCATTTATAAGGACTATAAATCTTGTCAGTTTATCTTTAGTCCTCTTGGCTCTGGGCTAGTAAGCAGAACCAACATAATCTGAAAGCTTGTTTGCTCTGGGACTTAAGTTTTTCTTTCAAATGATAAAAATCTCTCTTTTCTAGGTCCAGTGAAAACAGCGATTTTTAGAAAGTGGGAAGGCCAGCCAAGTGTGTTGAAGTAGGCTCTAGCTCCTACTAGCTTGCTGGCATTTTCTGACTATAGTGGAATCTCTTATATTAAAATAGAATCCTGCTGGGCCTTGGAAGCTACAGTATGTATCTTTGGGGAGGAGCATTTGGCAACTTTGAATTCTCAGGAAGGATTTACAAAAGCTACAATAAACCAGGGAGAAGCTCATTAAAGACATGCTGAAATTTTCCTTGTTCCTAGTAACCCCTTTCTCAATCCCCCAGTCACTCTAAATAGTATCAGTAAACTGAATTTTAGATTTGGGGAGGGAAATCAATAATTAAGGGACTGTAGCCCTATGGCCTATAGTTTTTAGACAGCTTTAGCATTCAGGTGTGCATGCCAATTGTGTATTTACACAAGTATCCAGTTAACTATTTGTGTACGCAGTTATCTGATTTGCATACACACCTAACTGTATGTGCAAATTAAGCCCTCGACTCTTGTCTCTGAGCGCCAGTGCAGTTTGTCATACGTAAAACCCTTCTCCATGAAGATGTTGTCCTGTTGTATCAGCATATTGTATTGCAACATCATTATCCTAAGAACAGTTTGCACCTGGGGCAAATCCTGCGGGAGAGTGGCTGGGGGCAGTGTGGTGTTGCAAGAGCTGGGGAAGAGCGCACAGGTTGTGAGAGCAGCGGTGGGCAGAGTTACCATACGTCCAGGTTTTCCTGGACATGACCTCTTTTTCTCCCATCTCTGTCTGGGTGTTTTGTTTAAATAGCAGCAAATGTCCAGAATTTTGCATTGCCTCTGTCCCAGCAAGGAGCTGCTTGGGGCTGGGGGCAGTGGGGGAAGGTGATTGGAGGCAGGGCATCACATGCTGTGCGTGCGAGCCCAGCAGCTGCAGGCAGGTAAGTGTGCATGTGTATGTGCACGTGTTTGAGGGCCTGCCACTGCTGGGGCTGCGGCAGGGCAGGGGAAGGGGTGGGGGTTTCTTTGGGGGCAGGTGGGAGCTGCATCAGCAGCAGGGTTGGGAAGACAGGGGGCTGAAGGTCAGGAGTGAGGGGTATCCGCAGGGATAGGGGGGCCGCAGGTTGGGAGTTAGGGACACCAGCATGGTCTAGGGGTCAGGGTTGAGGGGCAGCAGCAGGGCTGGGGGGGCTGTGGCTTGGAGGGGCAAGGCAGGGGCATATCACTGCCCCTCAACAATCATCTACCCCCTCCCCCTACAGGTGTCCTCTTTTTTGACACTGAAAATATGGTAACCCTAGTGGTTGGGGGAACACGTAGTTCAGGACAGTGGGGAAAAAGGGGCAGTAGGAACTCCTAAATGGTCCCCAATTGAGCTGTATCACTGCCCACCTCAACTGTTGCAGCAATTGAGGACTATTTTGGAGTTCCCAGCATGGCAATGCTCCCAGGGTGCAGACTTTGAAGGGGTGGGAGGTGATTCTGGCACTTGTCCTAACTTGGCACCCAGGGCAGGTGCCCCTCTTGACCACCCCTGGTTATGCTACTGCCAAAGGATGTTATTGTACTGGGACAAAACAGCAGGATATAGTGAGTTCAGAAACGATCATCATAGTCTCATCCTCCTGAAAAGGTTATTAAAGCAAAGGTGAACGGGGAGCTGGTAGGTACAAGATAGCCTTTTGGACAGGTGGCTTGCAGGCCTCTGTAGTTGTGGACTTATTTGGCTTCTATCTGTAGCAGTGCTTCAGCCTTCAGGACCCCTTCATTTCTTGTCCCGGCTGCTGGGAGGGCAACAAGGATTGGGACGTGTGTTGTAGGATCTTGTCCACTATGAACCAGCTTTGGGCCATGCAGCTTCCCTCCAATTACTAACCATCTGAGCTTGTTTCAAATTAATGACCAATGGGAGAAAGCCTGTGCCATCATATCCTAGAACAATGGCAAATGCCTTCAGAGAAAACGGGGAACATTTTCAAAAGTGGCTGACTACAGTCAGTCTTCCAGAGCCTTGCTCAGGCATACAAATGGAAGGGATCTGGTTGTGAGGAAAGCTGAGCACCTATAGCGCCCACTGGCTATTGGTATTTGGGAGCGCATAGCACCTTTGATAACCAGACCACTTGTATTTAGGCTCCTAAATAGGAATGTCTGAGCCCACAGTGCTTGGTTTAGGCACTCAGAATCAAACCATTTGGCTCTTAGAAAACCTCACTTAAAAAAAAATCACTTTTGAAGCCAAAATCTAGCAGCTCATCTCTTAACTAGAGCCTACAACTAGTATTTTATGAAGCTACAAACCCCTCCCAAACTCACAAGGGATCATTTTTTTCTTTAAAAAGCAGCTCATTATTAGGAATCAAAGACGTTTGATATACAAAATAATTCCCCAAATTAGGGTTTGTCAAATGTAGGTTTGCAAATCTAATTTTTCTACCCTTTAGGTTGATTATATCTTGCAGCTACAGCCAAAATAAAATTGATCCACCCTTTCCCCTCCTTCTATCCCTCCCTCCTTCTTTCATTATCTTTACCCCTCATTTCTACAGTGGCTCATCTACCTCTACATCACCATCAGAGCTGCACCCCTTAGGGCAGCAGTATTATCCCAAGCACATCCGGCAAAGACTTCATTAAATTGCTACTATCTTTTCAGTGCCCACTGGACACTCAGAGCAGTCCCTAGAGCTTTGACAGAGCAAGAAAGCAAGTTGTGCAGCTTAGCAAGAGGGGAATGTGACTAGAAGTAGAGAGAGCCAGCAAACAGTTAATGGTTTAATACTTTACAAAAAAGTCAAGACAGACTTGTGATTCTTGATGTTAATGAAGGTGTCACACATTGTCTAGAGAAAGTTGTGCCTGGCAATCTTCCTTTTTTCGGATGCCTACACCACTGACATTTCATCTCGCATTCAAAGAGCACTACCTTAATGAAATGCATAATTAACATATTCTAATTGTGCTGAGCGCTGTGATGATTTTGACAGAACTCACTTTCCATGTCTAATTTGATGCTAATTTAATCTGTTCCTCTCCCGCTGACATGACCTTTCTTGATTGAGTTTCACTGAGGAAATTTTTTGATGGATTGATTTATCAGCATTGCGGAGACAACAAAGGCTCAGGGTGCATGACAGAAAATGGGACAGAAATGGCCCTCAAAGCCTGTATGCTCTGAACTTTCTGGCTGTAATGTCCTCTTTCCAGAGACTGCTTGTCTGATCTTCTGATGGAATTCAAGAAATGTGACATCTGTGTGCGGGTTTGATCTCTGCGATAAATACAGTAAATATCTTATTGTGCTTGTGAATCCCTTGAAAGGAAAACTTCTTCAGTTCTCTGGGTTATTCAGTAGGAAGCGTCATAGGCCACTGACTAACAAAACAATACGAACAAGTGTAGACTTGCGGTAAGCTTCCTTTCTATGGCTTCTCTTCATTTTGCTGGACGTGCTTTAATTAATCTAGTCATTATTGGTTATGCACAATCTAAGGCGCAGTCAAATGGGCTAGCCCTGGCATAATTGTAAAATATGCTATGAAACCTAATCGTGTTTTAAGGTTCTTCCGCAAACTTCCTGTAATTTTGTGTGTGTATGTGTGTGTGTATGTAATATGTGTGTAATATTTGAGTATTTGAGTCTCAGTATACATAGTTATGTATATGCACACATTATATATAGCTTGTGTGTATAAATTACATGTATATCTATATATCTGAAATGTATGTGAAATATATCTGTGTACCTCATACACCAATAGTATCAGTGAGTATATGAGCATTTTCCTAATGTTGTGAAGTTTGTTAGATATATATTGCTATGCAGAATAGGGTGGGTATATTGTATCTTATATGACAATGTTAGATTATACTTTTGGTCCATTCAAGGTACTGTTCTGTACCAGCTTGGCCCATCTTTACAATGGCAACCTTCTCTTACCCCTAATATACCTAGTCAATTGTGCAGATCTCTATATGGGAGAAACCATATTCCTTCCTTACCCCTGCTGCAATTTTTCTTTAATATCTGGAAGATGATATTTCCTTGACCTTAGTTTAGCCTGTGTAACTATATATGTTGCTGGGCATAAAATTATCCAGCCTCTTCCTGCTCATGCTGATGTGTGGGTTTGGGGGTTTTTTTGCTTCCTTGTAAAAACAGAGATATTATCCCTGCCTAAATAGAATTCATTAAATAAGCTTAATTGGCAACATTCTCAAAACGAGTATTATAAACAACAGTTGCATAAATTCTTAACTTTTAACTTGAGTGCTTCATTTTTAAAGGAATTTAAAGTAGTTGCTTATATTTTTAAAGGAATTGCGATGTGCATATTAACTTTTTTAGGAGTTGTTGGAAGTCACTTTAGCGGAAAGGCTTGTTGGTAAGTCCAGGATGGTTTGTAGCAATGGTTGAGCCAAACGAAGCCAGTAACAAGTCCAAGTCACTGCTTTTAAAATCTTAGGCAGGGAAACTAAGCAGCCCTTATTCAGACTGTGGGGACAACTTGGGATTCTGATGAGTGGGGCTGTGGGGCTCCATGTGCCGCTTAGGTTGATTGCAACTTTGGTTGTGTACCACCAAAGAGATTATGCATTTATTTATTTTCTGATGTGACCTTTATTCCTCTTCAAGGAAAATTCATGTTTAGTGTCTGCTGAAGGAAAATGCAAAAGGAGTTATAGAGGAAAGGTAAGAGAAGAGCCAAGGTGGGGTCATTACTGGATCCTGTAGAAAACATTCAGTCTTAGAACAACAGAACCAGCATAGTTCTGTGATGACGTGGGGTGGTTGGGGGTGGCTGGGGAGTAGTCCCCAGGATTCAGTGGGACTCCATATGTTGCTGGAAAGGTTTAGAAAGCAGCAGTGTGAGGAAAAGAAAGTTGGCTGAGCCACAACTATGAGCAGTCTGCCAAAGCCATCTCTTTCCAAAGGGAATTGTACTGACTTCTTGGGCTTTCTATACACTTGAGCTCAACTCCTTTCCCTGTATTCCCAGGGTGAGCCTTCCTAGCATACAAGTGACCGGGTTTGTGGTGAGCACGGAGGAACTGATAGAATTTATCTTATATTTTACTGAGACATGGAGAGCCGAATTCTGCCTTGGCCCATGCAGAATCAGCTCAGTTGACTTCAGTAGAACTGCAGCAGCTCACCTTGGGGCTGAATTTTACTCTAAAAGTAGAATATTTTGATAAAAGAAAGAAAGAAAGACCTTATCTTGCACTAGTTTTCCTTCTCTTACCTGTATCTCAGTTCCAATTTGCCAGAAAAAACGATCAGTGCCGAACAACTCATAGATCCTCGACTTTAAGAAAAAAGCCCGGTAAAGTTTGGAACTTGAGTACCATATTTACTCTTATACTGCACACACCTTTTCCCCACAAAATGGTCTTCCAAAATTGAGGAGCATGTGTTAAGCAGGGAAGCTGATTTTCTGTCCAGACTAGAAGTACCCAACTTTGATTCTTACTCCACTCAAAGTTTAAAACCAACTGCCATAAGCAGAAGTGGCATTTCTATTCAGGTGGCTGAGGGAGTCACTTGACTTAATTGCTCACTGCTCTTCACTTCATGGGTGTTAATGACCACTTCTCCTTTTTAAATGGTCTTAATGCTCCACTGATTAGCTAACCTTTCTTCTGGCAATTTTGCTAACTGCTGGCTACTCCTTGTTTCTCTTCTCCTATTTATCATGCTACAGACTATTTTTAATTCTTCCCAAATTTGTAGATCCACCCACAGAGACCAGGTTTAAGCAGCAGCTACAATTTCAGCTTCTGGCTGAGCAGGTAATAAAGGGTGAGGGAGATGAAGATTGGGTTCTGTCCCTACTATATGCAAATATAACAATGGAAAAGCCTCGTCTTCTTCATTCTGACTTTTCAAAAACAAGATATGTTTCTTATTTGGAGCCATGTGGTATGTGAGAAAATATGGTACATGTTTTTTGCTAAGTCTGTTGGGCAGCTGCTTACCAAAGCGTGTAAGCTATGTTACAACTCTGATTCATTCAGTGTTACTTACCACTGATACTGGCAGACAGCCTAATCTGTTACTAGAGTTATGACTCAATCTGTACGTAGGAGATCAAAAGTAAAGAAATTCCAAGTAATAAGAATAAAGATATACTAGTAAGGTTAAACTATCAGTGTCTGGACTGAAGAAATAGCTACTCAGTGCACAGTGGTAACGGAGATCAAAGAGGCAGCTAAATCTAATAAAGAAGTAGTAATTGGTGATTTCCAGTCCCCACACAAATTGGTCAAATGTCAAATTAGAATAGGGTTTAAAGAAGCAATTCCTTGACAACTTAAAAAATAATTTCTTGGAACAGCTAGTTTGAGAGCACATACGACTTCAGTGAAATCCTCTGTATAACTGGTATTTTTGAAAATCGCACAGGTGCCCACATCCATACTGAGGAGCCTAGCATTGGAGTCTGTTCATTATGTAAAAAGCTTCCATGCCATCCAAAAGGAAACATACTCGAATATTTTCATTTGTGGACACCTATATGCTTATGGCTATTTTACTGATGAAACCAACTGGAAAGATGGGGAATGGAATTGAACTTGCCGTCATGCCTCTTCATCAAATGCTCTGTTTCATTAGAACAGTTCACTTCAATAAAATCCTGGGCACTTTTGATAAGACAGCATTCGGGGAACAAAGCTGTTAGGAAATGACTTGCTCATAAGTTCCTGCAATAATTTTTGGCCTTAGAATATTACTCGGTGTTTTTCATTGTCAGTTGAAAATGAAAATGTAGCATTTCAATTGTAAGCCATTAGAAATGTAGCAAGGCACACTGTTCTCTGCAGTTGATCTACAAATTGCACAAGAATACTTCTGTGAACTTTTGATCTGCCAATACTCGTGGAGGGGGAAAAAAGACAACAACATTTCCAGGAAATGCCCATTAATTTGAATGACTGAATATTCAGAGAGAAAGTTTTTCTTGTCAAGGTTTCTACAGATACAAAAGTAAAAAATGAGTAAAATATGGTTAGTGTAAATAAAACTTGAAAACAACAGTT
The DNA here is from genome assembly GCF_030867095.1 of Alligator mississippiensis. NCBI lineage: Eukaryota > Metazoa > Chordata > Crocodylia > Alligatoridae > Alligator > Alligator mississippiensis. The sequence goes on along the minus strand of NC_081832.1, from coordinate 11,293,932 downwards.
TTTAGCCTTAGAAGGGTTTGCAAAATGGGTACATATTGCTATAAAATGGCTGAAGATAGAGAACAAGTGAAGATATTTGGGAAGTAAAAAGGGGAAAATAAGGGAAGTGAATCAGAATGGTGCAGCGTGCCACACTGTCAGAAGTGTGCCCGAGTACCTGTACTTCTTGAGGTTCAGATTTCTGTCCAGAATGCTGACTGCAAATATTAGATATAGGCTGTGTGAGAAGAGCGTTTCTTGTAGTAGTTGTACATTGATAGCATGGCCTCCGAGGAAGATGACGTGGAAAGGCGTGCTGATAAGTCCAAATTCCAAATGGGCTAAGATCGAAGCAGACATGCAGTGTCTTTCTAAATGAGCATGGTGCTATTGTTAGTATTATTTATTCATGTTCCGATACACTGAAAGAACGTTAAGGTTATTACTGTCGGCTTACTCTTCATGAGAGAAACAGTAAACTCATAAAATCTAGGCACACAAGAAAACTCATAGAAAGTCTTTATTGGGAAGTATGTGTGTGTCAATATAACATGGAGACATCAGTAGTAACTCTATAATTAAGATTTCATACATGCCCTAAAGAATATCAGCTCAGCCTACTGTGTACACATACTATTCTGTGGTGTTCTTTGAAGACGTAATGAAGTTTTATGAATCATAACTATCACTCCCATTTTACCATAGTGCAAGGCAGGAAGGAGAATATATTTTCTTCAGAGCTTAATGGCTGATAAAGGCTGTGTCTGTGGGCTTTTAACCACATTTCTAGGAAGAAGCTTGACTTTAGAGATTGACCTGCATTCTGTAAGCTGATAAAATTGTCATATATGAAAGCAGGGTTAGACTTTTTTTCCTCCAAAGTTTGACCAAAATTTAGAAACCAAACATCATGTTTCATCTGTAAAAATGCCCACAACCCAAGACTTCTGGTTTACCAAACAGCTATGGAGAAGGTCTCTTTCTGTCAGATATACACCCTAAGTTTAGTTGTATTCAAATTTCTCTCTAAGTTTGGATTCTTTTGAAGGATTGAAAGGATGTGGGTAATGTAAGATTTTATGATATCGATAACTAGACTCAAGTAAGAATTCAACGCCACATCTGTGCAAATTAATTGTGCAATGAGTTAGCTTACATTTTCCACACTCCCTTAGGCTTTTAAAGGTATAGAATCAAGCGTCTGTGTCTGTAAGTGTTGTCACAGTCCCAAAGAAATTAAGCTTTGTGCAAACTCTGTAGCCAAAGATTAGATTACACACTCAGCCGCCGAATTAAAAAAAAAAAAAAAAAAAAAAAGCAACAGTGAAATCTTTAATTCAAATCTTTTTCCAAGGAAATATTATTGAGGTGCTGAACAACATTTGATCACTTGCAACCCTTTCAACTGACGTTCTATTATTCACATGTCTGTTTCATTATGCAACAGATGGTGAATCCTGTCGGTGATATTTTTCTGCAGATTCACAAAACTTCAATGGGCTGTAATATGACCCTAAAATGAGTAGAAAAAGAAAGTGCTTGTTAAGGTTTTATCTTCAATGATAATCTACTGACAGAGGCTAACAGCCAAAGCCCACATAAAAAAAATGAAAAAGACACATTTGCCTTATTTTATGAAGAGCATTTGTCTAAAACGTTTGACTGACCTGCAGAGAGTGGCCTTCGGTTGAAATGAAAGATAGTCCTTCTGTTGCTGCACAAAGCCATGTTCACTGCAGCAAAGCACAAAAGGAAAAGTTGACAAATTGACAGAAAGCCAGAAATGTGCAATCCTCGTATTTGTCTTCACAAACATCTGCAGATGGGTGGATTTTGTTTTTTAATATTTCATTTAGTGTATGTAAATTACAAATGGAAGATAATCAGCACGTTGAGGTCTGAACATTTCAGGATATATTTTTATTATGGTTCCTATAATTGCCTTTTGGTCATTATATTAATAAAAAACTCATAGTCGTTTGTATAGTCATTGCAGCTGAGATTTTCAACACCATCTAAAGAATTTGGGGACCTGTAGGGTTTTAATGCTGTGGATGACTTTTCAAAATCTCAGCTAAAATTGTTATTAGAATTATTCTATGAATGGAATTGCAGTGAATTATTTGGTCGGTTAATTTGGTCAGTTAAAATGATGATATACACTTGCATGGTGTTTTTCCTATGAAAGGATTTTAAAGTGATTTATAAATTTAAGCCCCAGCTCTTTAAGCAATGGCTCATATGATTAACTTGAAGAACATGAAAAGTCTCCTTGTTTTAGGCCTTCAGCCTTTGACTGGTGAAATGGGACTCCACACAGGCGCAGAATCTGGCTGGTTATTGAAATGTAATCAACTCTCGGGTACAACACAAGAGCCCAGATTAACATTATGGTAACAAATAGGGTAGGATTAGAGAAAAATCATCTATGAATTTAAGTTTGGGCCTATTTATTTCCAGGACCTTCAATGTATGATTCATTTCTGCACTTGCCCTTCTTGTTGGGTAAAGATATGAGTTACTTCTAGAGTGTCAACAGACATTCAATCTTAGATTTTGTGCCATGGAAGGAAAACTCATATACGTATGCTTGGGTTTAGACCTGCGGGTGCTTCTGCTGACCTCAATGGAAATACCCCTATAAAAAAGCCAAATACATGCATAAGTCTTTGCGGAGTTTGGAACTATATTCTTAATTAATCTGTTTAGTGATACTCTACTTGATATCACAGTAACAGAACGATTCTGTAATAAAACCAAGCCGACTGGTCGGATCCTCAGTTGGTGTAAAGAAGCATGGTGTATTTAGTTGGACAGAGATATGCCCATTTGTCAGCTGACGATCTCACTGATTACATCATTTGGCAGCACCAGCCAGTGAGACACAAGTATCATTTGGTTGTTTCTTTTTTTCTTGTTCTTTTTTAATCAAGGCTTTTTCAGGTTCTGCCTCTGAGTTAGGCAAGCTTGAAAGCATCAACATGAGTCTAACTAAACTAAAAAATTCAGCCCTGGTGCCTGCATCTCGCCAAGAACAGTGGCCCAGACTGTGCTCACTGCTGTGTTTACTGGCCCTTTCATAACACTGTCAGTGTCAGAGACTTGGTAAATAGAGAACAAATCCAGGAGGCTGTCAGATTCTTCTGCACTGCTGCACACCCCAAGATGATATGCTAACTCCTCTACCATTTTGCCAGTAAGTTTGAGTTTAGAGGCTGGGTCAAGAAGGAATGACACTTTTCTTCCAGTAGGTTGTCCTTCAAGGGAAAGGAATTTATTTTAGTGTTTTTTCTCCAGTACTGACATGAAAAGGGGAGATATTTGTTTCTTTTAATAAAGAACAGCTTTCTAGCTGTTCAGTACTAGGGATGTGTGAAGCTTTGGTCCCTTATTTGATTTGGCGGAGATTCGGTTCAATTCGGTGGCCAAATCTGAATCGAATCAGAGGACACTTTAATCTCTCCAAATCGAATCAGAACCTCTGAATCAATACGGAGAGATTTGGAAAGATTTGGAGATTCAGACATAGAGACAGCTTTAAATGTTTTTTCTGCATACCTCTAGGTAGCAGGGGCTCATGAATGCTGCGATGTTGGGGTGCATGGAGTGTCCCACAGGAGCATGGGGGCTCCCCAGTGCGCTCCCCAGCAGACCCAGAGGTGGACCACAGGCACTTCCGGTCCATGTCCGGGTTCGCCGATGAGCACATGGAGGGGCCCCCCCATGCTCCTGTGGGACGCTCTATCTGCCCCAGCATCGCAGCATTCATGAGCCATTCCTGCTGCCTCAAGGTATGTAGGAAAAACATTTAAAGCTGTGTCTATGTCCAAATCACTGATTCTCCAAATCAGCATCGGATCTTCAGAATTGGATTCGACTGAATCGAAACAGGGACAGTGATCTGAGTCAACAAATCGAATCACTGTCCACGATTCGGGCCAAATCTGAATCTGAATCGAATAGGGCTTGCTTTGCACACCCCTATTCAATACCCTCAAGTCCTTATCCCTAATAATACACGAACTCCTTGTTTTTGTCTCCAGACATTCTAACCAGTCTGCCCATGTCTCTGCACAAACCCAGTGGTATTGGTGGTAGAGTCAGCTCCTTGAGGTTTCAAGTGAGTGAGTCATGGCCTCATTGTTATAGGCTCTGAGCAGATCCACAGTCCCTGCTTCACAAAGCTTGGAATCTACACGAACAAGGCAGACTATCGGAAATAGGCCCAATATATCAGTGGTAAATGAAAGAATAGACCCATAATGCCTGGGTTGTAGGCCAGCGCTCACCTCCCCAGACTGCACTACTACTTGAGCAGCTGGCAATCCTTTTGCAAATTGCTGTGGAACTTCAACACCAATTTGCTTTCAGAGATTAGACATATAAAGGCAGGTTTAAATAGTTGTTCTGCAGCTATTTGGCAAATTAGATCCAAATTGTAAGCAGAGTTTTGTCTTCTGGGTCTCTCATGTCTCGCCTTACAAATTTCTGGCCTGGGAACAGAAAATAAGAGACTTTTTTGTCATTTTACAGTAAAATCCTCAAGATCCTTTAGTCCAAAAATATCAAAGTCCAGATGTGTGTTTTTCATTGTTCAACCATTTATTTGATCAGTTGACAATTTCAGAGAATAATGCTGCTTGATAAATGTCATGATGTGGTGTGGGTAGGTTATGTCCTGCCTGTTTGCTGGCAAATGCTTTAACAGATTTGAAAGGGATTGTGTGGCAAAAATAAAGCAAAATGTCTCAGATGCTCACAGGAAGTCTGCCTGCTGGTTTTCTGATTCTTCGTGTCTGTGAAGGGTGTGATGTACACCCTCAGTGACTGTGAAATCATTTCCATCCATTGTGGGAAAGGAACTTATATTGCAACAGCCAAGGTGAAGTGGATATTTCTGTGAAACAGCACAATCCCTTTCTTTTTTCTGGACTTCTCCCACTATTACAGGCTTCATTGGCATGATTAGCCTTATTGGTAGCATCCTCTATAGGGAATTCTACAGAGATGAAATACAAAAACTGCTTTAAAATGATAAGTCACAAATAGGATCTGCCACTGGCATTATAAACAAAACTAGGCGCAAGAGGCTCATAAAAAAAATTCAAGTGTAAAGTAACGCAGAAGAGCCCAAATCTTCCTAAGTACATTCTCATTTGCACATCTGATTTGTTTTTGTAGTGATAAGGATGCTGTATGAACAGTTGCGGAAAGACAGCACCCACATGACCACATAACTCCTATTGGTTGCACTCGTTTACTATAGTCGCATGCCCATTTTTATGCAGAATATGCGGTATTTTGAAAGCATGCCAAGCTGAAGATTTGGCTTAAATAACCAACAGAGCTGGTCAGAGAAAGGGAAGGGGAGATTGAACAACAGGAACTCTTGAAAATTTTCATAAGAGTTATTCAAATATTTATACTAAGGAAAGCCAGGAAAAATAATCATATTATCAAATTGACTATCAATAGACCTCCAATATAACAAATGGAATGCAATTATGATCAACATACTTCAGAGTACTGAAATGCTAACCAGGCAACAAATATAAAATAGCATAAACCTTGCTTGCAAAAAGTCATGTCTTCTCATTTGGTTCCCTTACTGAGTTTTCGGATGGACAGATCACAGGTCACCTTCTGTTTTGCTTTTCAGATATCCCAGAGATGGACTCTGAGAGTGGTCTATGTCCAAACTGAAAACAGCCAGACAATGCCACTGCAGTGTAAATACATTTCACAGTAAATTTATTGTAAGAAGGGTTGTTTTTTTTTTCTACCAGTGATACCTTAATATAGCAGGGTCACAGACCTGAAGCAGCATTTGACCAGTCAAGCGCAAGCATGCATTTGGTATCTTTCCATTGATCTCAATAGGCATTGGACTGAGCCCTGATGACTACATCCTGAAAAAGTCATCAGCGCTGTGATATAGCATGGATTGAGAGTGATGTACTTCATAAGGATACGGCCACAGAAACCACTAGGAATGTAGGGAGCACTCTGTAATGCACAGCAGTTATGAATGATGTGGCTGATATGCATCCAGATATGCTCAGAGAAGAACTTCATTGCTTTCTGTTCGTACTGGCTGACCCTGAATAAGGACTAATGTTGATATCAGACATCTTATACACATACCTTTTCTCATCCAGTTGTGTGTATGCACCTAATGAAAGTCAGTTCAATACATGCATTAGCTACGTGATAACTACAACAATAATACAGAGCCTCAGTAGGAAAATATTTTAGGAGTAAATCTCCTTTTTCTGGTAAATCTTTCTCTGCTCCTTTTCCTGAGGCCACTTAAAACTCCTTCCTCCCCATCTGAAGCAGGTAAAAAGAGTTATTCCCTAGATTTTCATTTCGTGAAATATATTCATAAATTTCAAATGTCCTTTAAGGAATGCCATTTATTCTAGCCCACATTTTACTTGCATTTAAAATCCATGGGCATGCTCCAGGGAGGTTGTGGGGGGGGATGGGGGCACACTTTAATTGGAGCAACTTTCAGAGCTGCTCTAATTAAAGCACCCGTAGCATCATGTGTATGCAGTGTCCTGTGCTTCAAAATGGCAGCTGAGGCACTTTAAAGCTTGTTCAATGAGTTTTAGTTAAAGTGCTTCCACCACCATTTTGAAATGCAGGGATGCTGAATACACATGACGTGGAAGTTGCTGGAGTATGCTAATTAGCACACTCCAGCAGACTCTCAGCAGATGTGATTAATCAAGTCTGCTCTGATGTGTGCTAATTAGCACGTGTCAGAGCAGAGCTCCGTCACATGTATAGGTGCGCTACAATATGCATTTATACTTTTATTACTGGAAATCACTTACCCCAGAGATGTACTTGAACAAATCCAGTAGCTTTTCATTTCCTTGCTTGATTAATGCTTGCGTGACACTCATTTTGGATCTCCGTCAGACCCTGCACCTGCACAAGGGACATTTGGCAAGTTGTGAGGTCTGGATATGGTATCTTCAAGATTCTTCAAAGATTTTGTCAAGACCCTGTAAGCAAAAATTAAAAATGGGGGAAGAAGGACCTTGACAATTATAATAGAAAAACAAAAGCAAAAAAACCCCAAAAAACAAAAAAAAAAAACAAAAAACCCCCCAAACCCCCCAAAAAAACAAAAAACAGGTGAAAGAAAACCAAACCAAACCAAACCTTGAGGTTGTGTGAAGAGCAAAATGATTGTATTTACTTATTTATCATGATGTGCAGCAGCCTAAAAAATCTTTGCATCTTATTCATATGAAAATCATTTTAATAAGAATAGAAAATGGTATAAGGGTCCATTCTTATGAAAATGATTGTAAAGAGTTTCAAGAATGATGCTGTTACAACTAGTGCTAAATATTCCCATTTTTCTTTTCTTTCTTTGTTTTTTTTAACTACTTAAGTACTGTTATTTCTTTAAGCCTAAATCCTCAAGTCCTTCTGCTATTCTTATTCCCATCAAAATAGAGAATAAGGGAGCTATGGGATTTGATCCCAAAGTGCTCTGTTCAGTGTTGCCATCTCTCATAATTTTTGGCATTTAAAGTCTACACTTTGGGAATGTGAAAAATGTAGCTCTTTCCTTTATGTATGTTTATTTGTGTACACATATATATAAGAAAGAGCAATTTTTTTTCACATTCCCAAAGCATAGACTTTAAGAACAACGCCAAAAATCATGAGAGTTTGCAATACTGTCTGTTCCTTCTGACCAGGGTTGCATCTGACTGTATAAAGACAAAAAAGGGGTTAAAAATTAACAGAGACAACAGATTGTCTCTTGAACAGTATAGAACAGTAAGATAAGCCTCTTCTTTTTAGCATCTAAATTAACTTCTATTTTAACTGACATTTTTTTTTACATTCTTGTTTAAATGCTGGCAAAATATTTGTATCAAATGAATGAAAAATACACCTGGAAGAGCTTTAAAAATGGGTTTTAATGAACCTGTTTCACTCTTTTTTCCCATTCCACATCACTGCCATTTCCTACTCTGTCCCCTTTAAACAAAAAAGCGATAACAAACAGGCTGATTGGGAGTGTATAGCTATACACCTCAAATTCAGCCACACTAGTTGCCTGTTAGTAAGGATGGATCAGCCATGAGGTTAAAAATACCTTTAAAGTTAATGGGTAAAGCTGGCCCCCAAAGATGGTCCTGAATGCACTATTTTATATCATAATAATCACAAGCAGATATATTACTAAATGCAGAATAATTATGCTACTGGTGGTATTAGTGTTGCTAACCCCACAAGCCTTTCCACAGTTCCCATAGGGCATGTCTACACAGGATGTTTAATGTGGAGCTACCTAATTAGCTCTGCAGTAGTCTCCACATCTACACTTGTGGCCCTATTAGGCTGCAGTAAACTAAAAAATGCCACCATAGGTTAGTACTTGTAAATACAAATAAAATCCTGTGGTGGTATTACTTGCTGTGCAGTAGGGCTGTGCAAAGTTTCGGGTGCTGATTTGATTTAGAGGAGATTTGGCCCGATTCGGTGGCCAAATCTCCAAATCCTAATTGAATGAGGAGACCAATAAAAAGGTCCAAATCGATTCAAAGCTCTCTGAATTGATTCAGAAAAGATTCAGAGAGCTTCACAGATTCAGGCAGTCCATGCTCACTACCACAGGCAGCTGGACCCGGACTCTGTGCCGGTAAGTAGGGGGCGGGAGAGGGGGAGATGGAGGAGGGGGGTGGGGACCATGGGGAGACCCCCTCACCAGGCCCCATCCAGTGCCTGATTCCCCCAGCCTCCCTGAGCACCCCACATCCCCTGCCTGCTCTCCCAGCCCTCCACTATGGCTGCCCCACCCAGCCTCAGCTCCTGGCTCTTAAAAAAATAAATAAATAAAAGTCCCATATCCCCAGCTGATGCAGTGGCCATCAGGGCTTCTGGGGGCTTGTGGCAGAGCCCCCCAAACAGTGTGGGGCAGTGTGGGGCAGCAGGGATTAACCCCCCCACCACTTGGCAGGAGCTAGTGAGTGGGGACTTTTTTTTTTTTTAAAAGATCTGGGAGCTGAGGCTGGATGGGGGATGGGGGCTCATGACAGAGCCCCCCATGCAGTGAGGGGCAGCTGGGATTGCCCCCTGCCTGGCAGGAGCCAGTGAGCCAGGGGCTTTTTTTTTTTTTAAAGAGTGGGGAGCTGGGACTTAGGAGGGCAGCCTTTGACATGGCTGAGAAAGCGGGCAGGGGATGGGGTCTGTCTGATTTGGCAGTGGCTGAATCTCCGAATTAGATTCAGCTGAATCAATTCAGGACAGTGATTTGGATCACTGAATTGAGTCACTGTCCCTCAAATCAGCTGAATCCAAATCTGAAGCAAATACTAGCCACTTTGCACAGGCCTACTGTGCAGCAGTGCATGTGTAGATGCCAGTGGGCCTGGCTGGGGCACGAATGCACAATGTAGGGCTAGCCAGGTCTGCAGCACATTGAGCTGGGTCAGAGCAGCCCTGGGCTGGCAGTCTGACCTCCTGGAATCCCTGCCAGCTGGTCCTACTCCAAGCCAGCTCAACATGCTGTGGTCCCGGGTGCATGTGTAAATGCAGTGCCTGGGACCAATAAACTCTGGCACAATATACACTGGAGTTTATTGAGCCACATTAATTGTACGTGTAGATGTGCCTAAAGAGCATACCTTTGTACGTGTAGATGTGACACAATTGTATGTGTAGATGTGCCCATTGAACTGAATGACTATTGATCTTATTTTATGAAAGTGCCCCACCCCACAGTTGCTCTTCTGGTTTGACAGAGAACTCATTCTGAAACCTTGAAAGAGAGACATTTCTAACCTAAGATTTCTGGTGGGAAAAATGAAGCAGCAAATTGGCGATCAGTCCCAGTTGTTATATCACCCTTTAGAAATACTCTGAGGTAGTAGTGGATGCTATTTTTGTCAGAAACTGCAACCATAATGCTGAAATTTGGAGAAAAAAGGTACATCTACATGTATGCTTTACTGCAGAGTTTACTAATTAACTTTGCAATAAAGCATCACCATCTACACATGTGCTAGGATTAGGACACAATAAATTAATTAACTCCACCATAAGATTGTCAGAGACAGTACAATCTTACAGCAGAGTATTTAACCACACCGAATGCATGTGTAGATGGTAACAGGGGCTGGCTGGGGCACAAGGATGCTAAAGTTCAGGGGTCACCTGCCACCTAGCCCCACACTTTAGCACCCTTGTGCCCCAGCCAGGCCCTCCACTGCCCAATGCCATCATCCAGAGCCCAGGGCTGACCCCCCTGGTGCCTCTGCCAGACCACAGCTGCTCTGCCCCAACTCAAAATGTTGTGGTCCTGGGCATACATGTATACACTGCACCCAGCAGCAGCTGGCTCCAATGCAAACTCTGCTGGAGTTTATTGCATTGCCTTAATGGCACACATAGATACACCCAGATTGTTTTGTCCTGGAAGGTAGTATCTGAAGGAAGCTTAAATATCTGTGTAAGTTCAGTTCAGGGACCCAGTATAAAGTAGGGCCTCAGTGTAGATGGGTGTGTGTGGGATCTTATCCTCTAAAGGGTGCTTCATGTTGAGCTACCTGCTTCTGCTACCAGCTAGGCACATCTAGGCAACTCTCCTTCTGCTTACATGGTGGAAACTTCTTTTAAAGATACCATGCATGTGTGTGGCTTATTGAGTAATCACCTTATTGAACAAGTCACCTAGAGCACATGGGTACATAGATACTAGGCCTGTGTGAAGCAGCTAGTATTTGCTTTGGATTCAGATTCGGCCAATTCGGGGGACAGTGATTCGATTCAGTGATTCAAATCACAGTCCCAATTCAATTCAACCGAATCTGATCCGGAGATTCGGCTGCAGCTGAATCTCTGAATCTCCGAATCAGCCAGGCCAGGCCCGTCTCCCACCCATTCTCCCAGACCGGCAATGGCTGCCCTGCCTGCCCCAGCTCCTGGTTCTTTGGGGAAAAAAAGCCCTGACTCAGTGAGGCCCTACTGCCCTCCACTGCCCCATGCTGCATGGGGGGGGCTCTGCACAACCCCCTGACTCCCCCCTGCTCCTCCAGCCCCACAACGGGTGCCCTGCCCAGCCCAGCCCAGCTCTGGCCCTTTAAGAAAAAAAAACCTGAAAAAACCTGCTTCTGCTGGCAAGGGGCCAATTCCTGCTGCCCCCCATTGCTCTGCATCATGTGGAGGTCTCTGCACAAGCCCCCAAAGCCCTGAGGCTGCTGCAGGAGCAGTGAGTCCCAAGGCTTTTCTCGTTTCTTTTTTCCTTAAAGGGCCAGAGCTGGCCTGGGCGGGGCACCCATGGGGAGGCCAGGGGGCTCATGCAGAGTCCCCCATGCAGCATGGGGAAGTGGGGGGCAGCAGGGATTGCCCCCCGCCCAGCAGCACCCAGTGAGCACTGGGGCTTTTCTTTAAAGTACCAGGAGCTGGGGTGGGCAGGGGCAGCCATGGGGGGGCTGGGGGAGTGGGCAGGGGTCTGGGGGGCTGAGGGAGTGAGGGAAGTCGGGGGCTGTCAGGTGTCTCCCCATGGCCCCTTCTCTCAGCCTCCCCTCCCCCACCCCTAGTACTTACCAGCTCAGAGTTGGCTGCAGCCACCAGGGAATGCCCAAATCATCAGAATCAATTCAGACCTTTAAACTGGTCCCCTAATTCAATTTGGATTCGGAGATTCGGCCACCGAATCGGGCCGAATCTCCTCCGAATCAAATCAGCACCTGAAGCTTCGCTCAGCCCTAATGGATACATTATTTCATTATGTTTTGTCATTGGCACTGGGGAGGTTATTCAACACTTAGAACAAATTCCAAGCGCCCTCCTTCTTCCACCTAAGCGGTCTTGAATGTATTATGGCTATAGTTACTGATAGGGATTGCCAGGCACTTGACTGCATCTAGACAAATATATTTGTGTCCATAATCAGACCATCTGACTTTTTTCCTATGGTTTTTGGCAGTGTCAGGTTGTTAAATCACACACAAACAAATTCAGGAAAGCACCCTTCTTCTTACCAGTCAGGTCTGACCAGGTTTGGCTTTTGGAATTATTCAGTTCAGATGAAGGCATTGATTGTTGTCTTACATGAACCAAAAGCAACAGAAAAACTCCCTCCTCATTCCTTGAGGGAAACATGTTACTTTTCCGAAGCCAGAGAGAGCAGCTCATGTAGAATATATCAATTAGGAGTGGACAGCACCATGGGATATTGTTTCCAAAGTAAGCCCTATAGTGTTAACAGTAATTATGCCTTGCTGAGTTATTTCAAACATTAAAGCATTAAAATAAACTTTCTTTCAAAATATACACTCATAATATTGGGTGGATCTTAAATTATAATATAATTATGCAGCCATAGTGGTTTTATATTTGGGATATACTGGATGTTTCTTTTCTAAGGGTTCCTCTTGCAGTTGTGAAAGATGTCTCTAATTAAACTTCTCCTCCTCTGGTGTTCATCTCCTGGTTACCTTTTCACCATTAATTTTTCTCTGGTCGTGTCATTATGGAAATAACTGTAGCAGTATAATACATTCAAATATGTGATATTAGTGCATGAAATGGGATGTAAGTGGAAGGGAAGATGCTGTACAAACATTTTGGTCTGTAGTATTGCTTACCTTGAAATAATAGTGATACCAGCAGACAATGTGATGTTGGTATGTTTTATGGATGTATGTTTCTAATAGCAGAATGCATTCTAATTCTAATACTAATAATTCTAATACCGTGCATGGCTGTAATATTCATTATAACAGAGCCTCACATACATGGCCCAATTTAAAGGCTACATCAGGACTGTGACTCCATAAAATATTCCTTTAAGGTTGAAACTTTGCATACTGTTAAGCATAGATTAACATTGTTAAGCATAGATGATTTTCTATCCCTCAGGTTGTATGCTTGGATTCCATTAGTCCTTCACGTAGGGTAGAGTTCAAGTCTACCTGACCCTGTACAATGGCTACCTATAAGCCACCAATGGCTATCTGTGAGCACAAGTAAATACAAGCATCAGGCATAATGGACCTTTGCACAGAGATAGTTGAAGCCCCTTGTTTGCCTATTATTAACACTCAAGAGCTAATAGTTAAAAAAAGAAAGGGCACAGTTAAGAAATCAGCTTTAAATTTGCACATGAGAAAGGTAGTTGTTTACCACCCACTGGGCACATCTACACATGCAAATAATCCAGGAGCAGTTTACTTTAGATTAAAGCCAGGGGCTGGCAGGGATCACAGGGCCAAGAGACAAATGTCTCCTGGTGGGGGCTAGGACATTGATCCCTGCCCTTGGGAGCTGCTTGCTGCCAGGGTGGGCTCTGCCACCAGGGCCCAGGCAGAGACAATGTCCCCTTGCCCCAGCAGCAGAGACCTCCTAGCCCCCACTCCACAATTGCGGGGCCCGGGCTGGAAGATCCTTATCTCTCAGCCTGAGCCCCATGGCTGGGAGATAAGGATCTCCCAGCTCTCGCTCCCCAATTGCAAAGTAGGTCCTGGGAGTTCCCTGCTGCAAGGGCAGGGGAACATTGTCCCCTCCCAGGCTCTGATGGTGGAGCCTGCCCTGGCAGCAAGCAGCTCCTGGGGGCAGGGAGCAATCTCCTGCCCCTTGCTGCCTGGATGACTGGGAGCAGTTTTGCTCCCAGTCAGGCATATACACATGCACTATTGTGCAGTAAATAATTGAGAGTAAACTTGCTACTTGCATTTGCAGGTTGTAACTTTACTTACAATTAGAGCAAATTACTGTTTAGTAAGTGTCTGCATGTGTAGACGGTGATACTTACTGTGCAGTAATTAGTCAGGCTGTGTGAAGCTTCGGTCCCTGATTCGATTCAGCGGAAATTCAGCCCAATTCGGTGGCTGAATCTCCAAATCCGAATTGAATCAAAGGACCCTTTAATCTCTCCGAATCAAATCAGAACCCTCTGAATCGATTCAGAGAGATTCAGAAATAGACATAGCTTTACATTTTTTTTCTACATATCTTGAGGTAGGAGGCGGCTCGTGAATGCTGCGATGCCAGGATGCATGGAGTGTCCCACAGAAGCACAGGGGGCTCCCCAGCGTGCTTGGCAGCAGACCCAGAAGTCGACCAGAAGAACTTGCGGTCCACTTCTGGGTCCTCCGGGGAGTGCATGGGGGGCCTCCCCCTGTGCCCCCCCGACTCAGTGACTGGTGCCTCCTGGGTCCAAGGGGAATACCTGGGATCCCTCTGTGGTCAATCACCAAGCTGGAGGGCTGCACGAGGGCCCCCTGTGCGCTCCCCGACAGACCCGGAAGCAGACTGGAAGTAGTTCCAGTGCACTTCTGGGTTCACTGCCAAGCATGTGGGGCCACCCCTGCACTTCTGTGGGACGCTCCATCCACCCCAGCATCACAGCGTTCACAAGCCATGCTGGTACCTCAAGGTATGTAGAACAAACAGTTAAGACTGTGTCTGTGTCTGAATCACTGGTTCTCTGAATCAGCATTGAATCTTCAGATTCAGATTCAGCCACATGGAATTAGGGACAGTGATCCAAATGAACAAAATCAAATCACTGTCCCTGATTCAGGTTGAATCTGAATCCAAATCCAAATCGAATAGGACTGAGAAGGGATCTGGTGGTTGTCTATAAACTCACCAGGAGGACCAGTGGAAAATAGGTGAGGCTCTATTCCCCCGGGCACCACCTGGGATAAGAAGGAATAATGGCCATAAATTGACTGAGAGCAGGTTCAGGCTTGATATCAGAAGGCATTACTTTACGGTTAGGGCTGCCAGGCTCTGGAACAGGCTCCCAAGGGAGGTGGTTCTCTCCCCTATCTTGGGGGGATTCAAGTGGAGGTTGGATAGCTTTCTGGCTGGGGTATTATGATCCCAGCACTTGTTCCTGCCCAGGGCAGGGGGTCGGACGTGATGATCTGTTCAGGTCCCTTCCGGCCCTAGAAACTACGAAACTATGAAACTTTGCACACCACTAGTAATTAGGTCTAATCTCGAGTAAAGCTTCTTGTGTAGACACACCCACTTCAGACTTAACTTTTCTCTTCTTGCTATTAGCCATCTGTGGTATTGGCAACTATGCAAAAAAGTTCTTCATGCAAAATCAGGCTCTATCTAAACCCTTTTTATTTTGCATTTCCATGCCCAGCACTCCATGCTGGGGTAGATCAAGCTCTTCGTGCAAAAAGTAGGAGCATTTCATTTTATCACTTAGTGCAAAGAAAAGCAGGCTTGAGTGCTTTCTACTGTTTTTAGTTCCACTTAATAATAGATAAAGAACAACAAAAGCATTTATAAGCACTTATTCATCCATGTCTTTTCTTGTTTTAAAAGGATTTTAACTATGTGTCAGTAATTACCGTAAAGGGTGGCTGCCACACAAATAGAATAATTACTTTTTTTTAATAACATTTTAACAATTTGAAGGGTCAATTCTACTGACATTTATAAGAAAATCTCAGTGACATTAGGAAGGAACCAATCCAGTGGCTGCCAACATATCTTGATCACCTCTGGATTTATCACTAGTGAGTAAAATACCATAGGTGTCTAGTGTAATTGAAAGAAAGAAAACTAATTTGCTGGTGCTCCCCTGGCCGAAGGGCTAGACTAGACTTGGGTTTGGCTGTGGTCCATGTAGGAATCAGTCTCTCTTTCTCTTTCTTTCTCTGGTCTCAACTAGAATTTTGTTTGGCCCCAAGTCCTACTTTCCCAATGAAAGCTTCTTCATAACCTGAACAGTCCTGTGAATGTCTGGGGCTTGGTTAACTGACATGTTCCTACAAAAAATTTAAAATGTTTAATCAAAGAAGTCCTGAACTCTAGTCTTGAATCCTCTTCCTGGCACTTGCATAAGACTTTTTTAAGAGAGAAAAATTGAATTTATCACCCTCCCTCTCAGTTGCTCCCATTGGGAGCATTTCTCCTTCCAAGTGGGCGCATTTGTTGATGCCCTCCCGGGCGCAATTTACCGTGCCTTATTTTAACGCACAGTAACCTTACTGCATGTTAATAGCACACGCGGACGTGCTCAGAGAGGATGGATGTAACATTGGGAAATAGAGAGGGACTTCTCAGAAGGAGACTAGAAGGATTCAGAGTAGTGGGATAAACTCCCTTTAGAGTTAGGCTTTAAGCAATCTATATGTGGGTCTACAAAGGAGTGGGCTGCAAGGAATATCCACCCACTTTCACAAGGGGGTCTTGTATGATGCAGGACCTGTGATATTCGCCCAGTGGATACAAGATACAAGATACCAACATGAGTTGACTGAAGAGAAGGCCACATTTCCCTTTTGTCTCCTTTTTCCCTTGGCTTGACACATCAGCAGCGTGGGTGAAGTGGAGGACTGTACAGGGATGTGACTTATCTAGTGTCTCTCAGTAGGTCTCCCATGGCAGAATAGGAAATCGCAATAGCACCAGAAGTCTTGCGTTCTTACGTTGCATTTTATGTACCCATATCTGTGTGTTCTTGATTGTATTTGAGACCACCTTGAACTGAAAACCTAGCATGAAACACCTTTAAATAAATTGCACAGTTGGGGCGTGTGCCTAATAGACACATTATGACCCATTATGTCATGTCCCTCACCAGTGGCTATTCAGCAGAGAGAATAGCAGCCTGCTGCTGTTTTCACTTTGCAATTGTTTCCTTTGCTCAAGAAGTAGTGCTCCATTTTGCTGCTGGCGTGTCCAGCTCCCAAACCTCAACCTCACTGATGACCTGCAATGAGGGGTGCTACACAAGCATATGCTGCCCAACCAGATCTCTGTAGAAATTTGTATGCGGCCAAAGATATTGCAAGGCACTGCACAAACATTTCTTTTTTGCTTTTTATTCCCATAGGCTCATGCATTTTCAAGTTTTCCTTCTAGATTTTGGTGTGACTGAAGCTAAAATACAAAGTAAAACTGCTGAGTTTCAGCTTCTTTTGCACTGAACCTGCAGCTCAGCATAAAAATATTTCCCTTCTTCCATGCTTTGTGAGTTCTTCAGGAGAGGGACTGCCTTGCGCACTGTATTTTCATAGCATCTGCCACAATGGGTCCCGATCTTGCCTGAGATTTATAAAGGCTATCATAAAAAACAATAATTGTTTCTCAGTACAAGAGTGTCTCCGGTGAGTTAACTGAGCAGCCTAATTTTAATTGACTTCCTTAACTCGTGAAGGCATTTCATATAGATAAAGATCTGTCATGATAGAGAGAGCTTACAAATTGGCATGAAACATGTCATTCTGTGCAAAGATTGACATTATATGTCCTGGATATAAAAGGGACAAATGAAGAGGTGCACTATTAATAACTTATTTTGCAGAGGTTAAAACCCTTTCACATCAATGCTGAGATGTCTTGGGCCTTTCTAAAAGGAGGCAAGTATTTGGGGCAGAAAAAAACCTAGCTTCTCGTGCTCGTGCAGCCTTGGCAATCGACAGAGCTGACAAGGCTGTGTATTTGTAAAACAAGCTGTGCTAAGTATTTTTTTGGCCTAGTGTTTAGAAACACACAGAGGGGGGAAAATGAATAAATATGGAAATAAAATGTAAAAACTTCTTGCACTTGCAACCGGCTTCCCGGAGGGAATTCTTCCCTGTGTTCTCTCCTCTTCTTCCACTCAGCAAAATGACTGCCAGTCATTAAGTGAAGCTGTAAGGAGCTCACTGTACAGTAATTGAACACCAATGGGCCCACCCTCATTTGCATTTCCCATTTTTTGATTGGCAGCTGTACATGAAATGCCATATCAGTTGAAAGTATGTTGTGAGCTGGCACTAATGATCCAGTGGCTCCAGGGAAACCTGCCATATTGTAATTTGGCTATCAGGCATGAAAGAAATAATTCTAAGTGCCAGCAATGTGAAGCCGAATAAATGTTTCAGTGCTGCAGGTTGCCAAGGGTGACACTTCTGATTTAGTATAAACGAATGCCCTGTTGCCTTTGGGGTTGGGGGAGTTCGCATTGTATCTGAGATGTGTGTATAAAACATTAGTATTAGAAAATGGCTTCAGCGCGGGATGGGAAACAGAGGCCTGGTCCCAGAAGGCGACGGCATGTTTACAACTAATGACTGGATGAAAGGATTTTTCTACCTACTGTAATGACAGGCAAAATAGGATTTGCTTTCCCTGAGATGGAGAATAATGGCTATGTTAACTCTGCCTTTCCTTTTTCTTTCTCTCTCTAAATGAAATGCTCTTTTGTAAAGAAAATCACATCTGTTTTCTTTTATATATGGGGGGGGAGGGGAGAAATGATTTAACTCTTTGATTATTATTATTTTTTTTTTGGGTGGGAATATTAGTAGATGGCCTGTTGGGGCAGGCTGTTATCAGAAACCCCTTATCATATATCATGGCACTTAGTGTCCTGGAAAGCTTGTTTAATACTTGTTTTATTCTTGCTATTAAAGAGCAGGAGAGAGGGATAAAAGACAAGACTCTAAATGTCTTAATATACGCAGGAGGTTTTTACTTTAGCATTTCAGTTGCTGCACATTAGTATGTCACAAAATGTGAGACTGAAGGGACAGATGTCTACAGACACTTGAAAATTGGAAGACAAAGTACACGGAGAATCTTTTATTCCTAATGTTCCTCTTTGTTTCCCCCTTTAAAGCTTGCAGCAAACTTGGAAATTTGGACATGGATTTTCAAAGCTGTACATGCAAGTTTTGCATGCAGATATACATGTGCAGCTACTGGGACTGTATGCACAACTGCACTGGCAGTGAAAGAAAGTAACTGTTCAATTGCACCTGCACACACGTTGTTATGCAAATTACGTGCGTCTAAACTGCAGTTATGCAGTTATGAAAACTTCATCGTTCATTTGATTTTCTTTTCAAGCAATGGGATTTGAGAAACATTTTAAAGAAAAAATCAGGATGCAGGCATGCTGTTTTATTTCCATTTGATTGTGGGTTCTTCCTTTTGTTCTCAATTCCAATCATCCTCTCAGGTTGGAAATTCTTTTGAAATTTGGATTTATTTCACTAAAATGTAATTTTGAAAGGGAATAGGAAACCATGTCTATCAGTGGTAACATAGCAATGAGTGGAGAGAAGAGTTTAGATCCCACAGCTTCAGCAATCAAACAGGAAGTGAAAAAGGAGATATGAAAATAACTAGATCAACTTGAGAGTGGAGAGACATAGTGGGCCGCATTAATCAGTCGACAATTAGACAGAAGGGTAGATTTGCACCTTATATACACTAAGGCCCCCAGCACATGTTACGCATAAGATGCAAATCTAATTAATCACATCTTAAAGTGTAACCCAGCCATACATTCAGTCAATTAATGGCACAACAAAAAACTGAAACCAGCCACAAAACCATTACATAAAAAATGCATAATCGTTTTATGGCTGGTTTTTATCATGCCTTAAAATGAATGTGTGGCTGGGTGTAGCACACCAGGCTGGAATGGGCTCCAGTGCATTCCTGGTGCTGCTGCTGATCAGGGACTGGCAAGGACTGCACTGGGGCTCATTTAAGCCTGGGTGTTGTCTTGATTCAGCCAATGATCAGCTGATTGTGAGCCAGCCCCGAGGTCCTGTTCCACTTTGGGCTCCTTGGCATTACTGTACTATAATACAAAACAGGTGTGTCTATAGGAGATGTATTAATGCGCCTTAGCTTACTTTAATGCACATTATGGGTGTGTGTCACCACGTGTGCACCCTTAATGCACACTAACTTAGGCTAATTGCACCTAAATTTAGGCATGATTAGTTGATGAGCATTAACACACATGTAGACATGACCCGACATTAGCTTAGTGCTGGGTCTGCCTTGCCACTACGGGGTTGGCCTGAGCTCAGGCCCAGGGAACATCCAGGAGTTGGGGTGCTAGGCACCTGCCCTGGGGCCTTGCCCCTAGGCCTCCCCCACTCCCATGGTCCCCCACTCTGGGCTTGAAGACCCAAAAGATTGTAAATCGATTTCCCCTGGTATATAGTTTTCCCCTTGTATATCGTTTCCTGCTTGTAAGTAGGTTTTTTTTATTGTGGGTGGGTGGAGAGGGTGGTGAAGGAGCTCTGTTGGTTGAGAGAGAAGCGGGTTATGTTTGCTGATGGGGGAGGGATGGGGCAGGTGTTTTGAGGGTAATAAAGTTTTTCTGTTTCACACGTGCATGTCCTGAGAGTGATGTTGGGGGTGGGCAGGGGGTAGGGGATGTGCAGGTGGTGGGGCAGGCAAGCTGGAGTGGTGACACAGCCAGTACACTGGTCTCCATTGGCAGGTATGCAGCTGTCCTGGGGCCTGGATGGGGAGGTTGGGTGGGGAGTGCTGCTGGGGCCAGGAGGGCCAGCACCATGGCCAGCAGGAGCACAGGGTGCTGGTCATCGCTGGCAGGGGCCGGGCTGGAGCAGTGCAGTGCTGGGCATCGCTGGTAGGAGCAGGGGTGAGGGCTGGAGCAGCCCTGGAATGGGGAGGCAGGGTGGGCAAGGAGGGAGTTGCCATGTGCTGTCCCTGCACTAGACACAGCTTCTGGGCAGGGAAGGGGATGGAAGTGATCAGAACTTCCTAGATGGCTGCCAGGTGCTGGCAGCTGGGTCTGGCTTCAACATGGATGCCAAGGGCTGGCAGCCATGTGGCCAGAAGCTGGAGCTCCACCCCCAGTGACCACAGGGGCACATGTCAGGGCTGCAGGGACTTGAGAGTAACTTGAGTGCCAAGTCTCTGCATGTGTAGACACCTACCAAAAATTGCTTAATGCACATTAAATTTAGTCATACTTAAATGCACATGTAGACATGCCCAACATGTACCCTCAACTGTGAATATATCCTGTGGATAGTAACTATACCTGGCAATAGCTATAAAGACCTAATTATTTCAAGACCACGTTATACACCCCCATCATGAAGTGCTGAGTGTCCTCTACTCCCATAGACATGAATGGCAATTGAAGGCATTCAGCACCTTTCAGGATCAAACTATGAACTCTTGCCATGATGTTAAGTAAAATATAATTTGTAGCCATCAGGGATGTATGCAGAGAGAAAGACAAATCAGAAACGCACAGTACGCTAGGACAGATGAACTACCTTGAAAAGAATATAAGTCGGTCTGCAATTTATGAGGGCAAAATATAAAAACTGACAGTCTATTTTCACAGATTGGATCAAACCTCAGATTTCAGATCTGGATTTTGAACAGTCCAAATTAAGGCAGGGGACTGAGTGGAGCTTGGTTTCCAGGGTTTAGTTGGGCCCTTTAGAAAGAAAGGCACTCTTTTCTTTATAACACTGGGCTATTTTCAACATGTGTATCTGGATCTGGCTTCACTTACCAGTCACCTCAAAGGATTTTGCTTTAGTTGCATCTCAGTAAAGTCGGCCTCTTTGGCATGTCTGTTCAGAGTCAGACACCGGGCATTATCTTTACTAGGTTTTATGCTGTGCTGCATCTTTTCAGTCCACAAAGGGCACTATCGAACAGAGATAAGACTAGGTACTCAGAAGTCTGTGAACAGTTGGATTTTGTTCAACAATGACAAGTTAATATCCAATACGACCAATTTACTTCAGACTTGTGATACTGCAAATTAGGATTTCTGGTTGAAACTCCCAATATGTTGAACTAAAATAGTAAATGTTTGTTGGAGTAAGCTTTTGATCACTTCTTCCATCAATTTTGGTAAGAAGCAAGACAGCTTTGGCAATGCCCTTTTTTTTGGGACCAACTTTGCAGTTGAATAAAATGGTAGGTAAGCTTTTTGGTCTCAGGGGTTTTTGGAAAGAAAAAACTTGCTGTAGGTTGAGGTGATCCTCAATTGAATAGACAATTTCTAATTGTGTTGGAAGGGTATACTATATGCTTGACATAGGAAAGAGAATGCATTTAGGGAATGGATATTTGCCATAAAAGAATAGGCTTTTATATTCTTGTTAAAAAAAAAAAGTGGCTAAGACACATTTGGACCTAGGCATCTTTGGTTTATATTGATCATATTCTGACTTTATAGAATATAACTGTTCATCCATGGGTCAGAAATGTGTGAAGTAATCAATATGTAAAGGGTGTATTATCATTTACTTGTACATATATAATAAATAGGTTCTATTTCTCATCATAATACATCATCTGCACCCCTTTTTCAGGCAAATCTCTTTCACTTTATTAATATGAATTCCACTGAAGCAAATAAGATTTCTCAAATAAATGAGACAAGACTTTAGCCCTTAAAAAGTTATTGATGAAGTATATTGGCAAGACTGAATACATGTATATATGGAATAATATAATATATACATGGAATGAGAAACTTCAGGAAAGAATTGTGGAATTATCAGCATGTAGAAAAAAAGCTCTTGTGTAACTAAGCCAATAATTGTGCCATAATGAAATTTTGTTGCACAACTTTTCAGTGATATGAAAGGGTTAGCTTTGTCAACATGATGTGATTGATCAGGAGCTCCTGAATGCATATTTTCAGAAATGCATGAGTGCTTCATTCCTATTTTGAGCATGCACTTAGCACAATCATGCTCAAAATCACAGTGACCAAATGGCCAGTTAGCTCTCCAATGGGCCATTTGTGTTCAGCTATACAATGCGTTTGCACCTACAATCACAGTAATTGAGCATGCAAAGTTGGTGTGCAAATGCATGTGAAATTGTGCTAGGCCTATATGAGAAGTAATAACAAATGTGGTACGGCAGAATAAATATGCAAAATATAGTACTTTAACCTAATAACATAACCACTTGCTAGCTTTAGCATAACATTGAAAATCGCTAATGGAGCACTGTGCAGATATTCATGATACAAGCAGTCAGGAATCATGCATAATGGAACAGTGCAACAGCTAACAGCAGATTCACACAAGATAATTTAAACTTGTTTGTATGGAAATGAAGAACTGATCTTTGAAGTGGTCCTTAATGAGATTCTGCTTGATCCTCACTGTATCCGGAGAGAGTGTTCCGTTTTCCTTTTGCATCCGGCTCATGTTTGCAGGGTGCAGAAAAAGGGCTTGTTTAATGTATGAATGCCTATTTGCATGTACATGGTATTAGGTGTTCCTAGGTGTTACCAGGAACTCACAACCGATTGCAAAATCAGTGTTAAAAATTACACACCTCCACAGGTCACTCCTGTGAGTTCTGTGTTACGCATCTCGCTGTTTTATAGACCTGGCAGCATCTGTATTGCTTCACCACACAGAAGAGATCTATAAACTAATCCAAGTTCTCTAAAAAAGATCAGGAGTCCTTGGTGCATATTAAACAAAACCAAGAGAACTAATAACATCTCACATGTTTTCTAGTATACTGCAAATAATAGGCTTTGGGTTTTCTAATAAACTCTTGTTCTTTTTGATGCTTTACATTCCTGAGCAGAGTAAAATGTTTTTTGAGATGGCTTAAAAGTTTGGCAGCACAGGTCCAAGACTATATGGTATCAGGGGTTATGAAGTAGGCATTGTGCTGATTTACCATAACCAAATCCCTACATATTTCTTTGGTTTTATATTCAGATATAATCAACAAGTGACTTAATAGAGCATTAGACTTCTGACCACACTTGAATTTGAAAGGCATATAGTTTTATGTAAAAGTATGGTGAGGTTGGAAAGATTTTATTTTACTAAAAATCATCCATTGGAGGTCATATAAGGCCACAGCAAACTAATAATTAACTTAGTTAACCAGCTCTATAAAAGGCAATGTACAGCCTTTCTGAATTTAAGAATTGACTGCAATAATGAACAGAACTTGCTCAGATATTTCTTTCTGGTAGAGGTATCCTTAGGAAATGGAAAGGTTGTTGAAAGGATTTCTGTCTCTTGCAGTCTGAGAAGCCAAACATTTCTCATCTCCCACTCTTGACTATACTATTAGAGCTATCAGCTCCTGTAAAATTAAAATACACTTCCCAGTTGTTGGGTTTAAAAAGCTGCCCTCGACTGATGAACGTGGAAGAAGTAACACAGGTGTCAGGAAAGAAGAATGTGGAAAGGATAAATCCTGGGAGGTGCTGGTTACCTGCAACTCTCATTTAAAAAGCAGCAGAAACTGCAGGCTCTAATGAGCTCTTTTATTTGGACTGATGCCTTTAGTGGGAGTAGAAGAATGCAACACCAACCAGGATTTTTTATTTGACCTTACTGAGCTTTGGGTTAAGATTTTAGCCCTGTTCTTTTTAACTGACACAATAGCAAACATTTCCAGGGGCAGATTCAGGGGGTGTGATGGCACCTCTGCTTTGATTCTTCCTCTCAGTAGTGAAGCAGAGCGGGGCCAACTGAAGCAGGGGCAGGATGCTGCTGTGAGAAGAGGTGTTGCCACCCTTAACCCTTAGGCCCACGTTAACCCTTCAGCCAGCCCGGCTGAAATCACAGAATCCCATTAGCACTTTTGAAACTTTCATACAAGCCCCACATTTCAGTTTTACTTAAGGCCATTTTTTGTGGGTGTTAATTAACTATAGTAATAGGTCACCAACATTTTTGGGTTATGTACCCCTTGTAAGCTTGTTAAATGGCTGGGAACCCCTAACAGATGCATGGATTAAAAAAAAAGTATCGTGACACTTTATGTCCCTATGAGCACCCTAAAATTTCTCCAGCAATCAAAGAGATGGCGGGGAGTTCTTCATTTGTTTCTCCTCTCTTGTTATTTATCCTTTCCTTCTTCTGCTCTCTCATTCCTTCCTCTCATGCACCTGTAGAAGTTTACTGCCTATTACTAAAGTCTCCCAGCTGGAGAGCACTAACCTATAATAATATTTTAAAAATAACCTTAAAGGTAGAAATCAGGGAGGTATAAGATTAACCACCTGTGTGAAATTCTAATAATAATATGAAATCCAAATGTTTCTGAATATACACATTAGCTTTTCAAGCCTAATTCTATACGAACTTCAACATCCTCGAAGGCAAAAGGAATGTGCTGCTTGTAAAAATTCTCGCTGTCATTTCTCTCCATTTACTTATCATTTTCTAATAGCATTAGCACTTCAGAAAGCAATCTGTTTAGCCCAGCTCCCCCGTACTGGACTTGCAGGCTGCTGTACCTCCATAGCTGGCTTTGCATCAGCTGGTGGGGACCTTATTTTCACATAGAAAACTGTTTGAACAAAGGGTTTATCTGCCATGCAAAGGCCAGCCACCAATGTCAGTGAGAACCCAGTGCCTCCTTGCTGGAGGTGCTCAGGGTTATGAATTGCTGAAGCCCAGATAGGTGGGCACAAGATAGCAAAGGCATAGGCTGCAACTTTAATATGCTCTTTCTCTTTTGTGTCAAATATCAGGCATTTAATGGACTAAGGGTCTCTTCTGCATAGGATTATATAGAATGTACACACACAGCTCTTATTATTGCCTGAAGGGCTTCTTTTTAAGTTTTATTAAAGAAATACCTGCAACCAGATAGATTGGACATCTGCCTGTACACAGTTGCTTATTAGACTGAGTTTGGTCCTCCACTCCTCCTGCATCAGGAATTCACAGTGAGTGAAGTATTTGGGCTTTGAGGGAGAACTGAGGCTAATTTATGATGTTCAACCAATGTCCTGAGCTAAATCATCCCATTACTCAGGAAAGAAATGTACCTCATTGATTGTGCTGAGTGACCCGGGAATGCGTAGCTTGTAACATGTTTAGACTAATGCAACCTGCATTCCCCACTGGACGTGGCTGGAAAAGTGATGGAGGTATAATCCTTCCTCCTCCCTACCCCTCATGGAACTTCTTCTCAGGGAAAAGTCATAATTTAGTCCTATGGCTCTATTAAAACATGTCCATATAATAAACATCCAGATATAATAATCCGACAGGATAATATCTGTTAATTTCTGCCTCTTGAATGACTACCCACACATGATGAATACAAAGTGTATGTTACATGGTAATTAATCTTTGAACTACCCTGTAACTTCTGGTACAATTATCAAACAATGTGCAGGAACATGTAATCTGAGGTCTGTTCTCTGTAAGATATACATAGAAGATTTACCTGGGTATCATTCATTAAGGCTAATGGGGGGTGTTCATGTAAATCATCTCATAGAAAGGAGAAAAGGTAACACTTTGCATTTTTAACGTGTTGGTTATGTAATTACAGAGTGGTGACATGCTTATGTATGTGCCCTTTCAAGTAGCTGGAATTAAAAATGAATAGGCCTGTAAGGTCACTATTTTAATCCAGAGGTGTCAAACCCATTCTGTGGAGAGGGCCAAATTACATTTTTAATTATGATCCACGGGTTGGTGCTACAGAGTTAGGGTCACATACTACCCTTGATCCATAGCAATCTCCTGCCGATGCCACTGGGTGGTTTACATAAAGAGCAAGGATGGAATGAGACCCTTGTGAAGTAGCTGAACTTCATATTAGGAAAGCCCCAGTGCATTTGACATGGTTTAATGGGAAAAAAGGAATTACGCAGGGCACTTTTAGGAGTATAGTTTGTTTACTTATCATTTTATGTACGCTGCCAGCAAATACATTGAAAGCACAAGCATTTTCAGGATTTCAGACCACCATTTTCAGTGTTCAGTGTGGGATAAAAGATACCTTAACAGTAAGAAACTCTGTGGGCATATCTACACATTCATTAACACACTTTAGTTAATGAGCATTACATCTAGTACCTATGGGCATACTCCGGGGTGGAGGAGGGACACTTTAATTAGAGTGGATCCTAGAGCCCCTCCGAGATCCACTCTAATTAAAGTGCTTGCAGCATCACATACATTCAGCAGCCTGTGCTTCAAAATGGTAGCGGGGCACTTGAACTAGAGCTCATTCAATGAGTTCATTTAATTAATCAAATATGCTCCAATGTGTGCTAATTAGCACGCATCGGAGCAGACATCGGCACATGTATAGGTGCCCTCCTTTGTGAGGTACTAGGAAAATGCTCATTAGCCTATTGTAATGCACATTAACTAAAGACCACAGTTTTTAGTGATGCTTTAATGCGCATTCGTTTATTTTAATATGCATTAACTAAAGAGCATGTTTTTTTTAGTGATGCTTTCATGTGCATTAAAATAGGCTAATGTGAATTAAAACACATGTGTAGATGCACCCTGCGTGTTTAAATTCTTGTTATTTTATATTATTTGGAGGACCTGCATTTCCAGGAGTGCTGATCACCTACCTTCTAAAATTATTTTCAGGCCTTTTTTTAAAGCAATTTAGTTTGCACCCAACTATCAAGGCCCACATGTAGGGCTCGGCATATTTGAAAAACACTGGCCTGTTGTACTTTTGGGTTTCAGAATAGGTTTGAGGTGCACCTACATGAGATGCTGACTGCACAGTAGCTGGAAAATAATGTGCAGTAGTGTGTCACAGCATGCACAGTGCTAATATGTTACTGCACAGTATTTTTTAGACATCTGCACAGCAGCGTCACCTAAAGGATGTTCTCCGGCACTACTGCGCAGTAACTCCAGTTACTGCACATTTATTTAGTGCTTGCTAATATAAGGACTAAGTTAATGTGCAGTAATGTCTATGCAATAGTGTCTTGTGTAGACATGCCCACAGACCCTGTAAATAAATAGTACTGAGATGGAGATTTTTAGAAAAGCTAAGTTCACAAATAGATTTGGGGGCTCTCTTATATTGCAAACATGAAGCAATGCACAAAACCTGGTGATGCTCCAAAAAATCTGTCATACCACACCACCACTGATTCAAGCTCATGTACATTTTATTTTGAACAGTCTGAACACACTGACAAGCTGCAGCGGAGAACTGATGTTGCATGAACTTTTTGTTTTGTTTCCAACCGACAGCACTTCTTGGTGCATGTGTGTGTGTGTGTGTTGCAGAGATGGTCATTGGCTCTCTCCTTTCAAATTAGCTTGTGAAATGGTTGGGATAATTTAGGACTTGCACTGCCTGATCATTGGTACAGTTACAACAAATAAAACATTTTAATATGAGCAGTCACTGCATGTTTACTGTATCATATTGCTGGGAGCTGAATGTGTGCCAAATGCTATAACAGAAGGGAGCATATGAACTCCAGAATGATGACACTAATAAGGAAACTACAAAAGGCCCAACAAATGGCATTTGTGTTAAATCAATAATGCTCTGTTTGTTTTTTTTATTCTAATCTTTCTTCGGAAAAAAAAATTATCTTTCCAAACAGTTGGCAATTCCCATTCTTGTTCTTCTTCCTGAACATAATTAAAAACATGTTGTGGCGTCTACTTAAGACATCAACTTTCCCAAGCCTGTCTTGTCCACTGCGTTTTAAACAAAGACACTTGTTTTGGCATTGTGCCCTTAATTAATCATTCGAGGTTTTATTGCTGTACAAAAAAATGTCTTTGTTTAATGATTCATCACAAGCCCAATTTCTGCAGAACTTAATCAACTGCAGAACTAACTTTCTAATCAGCTTAAGGAAAAAAAAGTGGCGGCACTGTTTTTGGTATATCATTTTGATAAAGAAATTTTGGCTGGTGACACCCTACTATCATGAACTATTTATGATTTAAAGCTGTGGAGAATAGATTGGTCAGTTAGCCTCAGAGTTCAATAGAAGGGAACCTGTTACTTATTGAGAAAGCACAATCTTTGAAGTCTTCACTAAAATCACTCACTGACGTGTGCTGTGAATGCAATAGAGATTGAATGACACTAGGCAGGCCTTCTTGAAGAGTGACTTCAGACTTTGATGACGAATTTCCAACTTAAAGTTCAGTATGAAAGAAAAGCAATAATAAAAATCATTCGCTGCATACGGTTTTATGAAGTGTGGAGAATATTTTTCACCATGTTTCCTGTTGCCTTTCTCCTCTTTTCTTTTTCAGGTTAATGTAACTCCTTCATTATACTCAACCTATAAATCTCCTATGTGTACTGATCAGGCTTTTGTTGTAGTAGTCAATCTTCAGGATAAGTTAATTTCCATCGGACAATGTAGGAGGCCTTTCAATCATTTGTTGTTGTCTTACTATACTTTTTAATTAGGAATAAAGAAAACAGCAGTCAAGAAGGCAATCACATAAATATAATGAAATTACATATCAAGTAGTATCTAATTGCCAAAATCAAGATGTTGCTGTGCTGGATGCTGAACAATTATATAGTAGGATACAGGTAATTTACAGGACAAAGTAGACTTAAAGGCTGCCTATAGACATGCTTGTTCGTGTTCTAATTAGAATGCGTTGGAGCAGACTTGATTAATCGAGACTGCTCTGCATTCTAATTAGAAAGTTCCAGCATCGCCTCGCCAGCAAGTGTATTAAGCCCCCACGTGTTTCAAACTGGCCACGGGGCACTTTATCTAAACCTTGTCAAATGAGCTTTAGATAAAGCATCCCACAGCCATTTTGAAATGCTGAGGGGCTTAATACATGTGGCAGCGAGCTGCTTTAATTATAGCGCCTGGGAACTGCTCTCGTTAAAACAGCCCCACCCCACCTCCTAGCCTATGTATAGGCAGCCTTGTCTGATGGGACACTTACCATGTGTTAAATCTTTGCAGGCATTGAAGTTGGAACATGCTCTAAGCAGTCGCACTGTAATGTTTGCTACAATCTGTAACACGTACAGCTTGCTGATTGTTCGTCCCAGCCCTGAGACCCTCTGAGCGGCTAAAGACACCCAGCTTTAGGTGAAAGACTGACAAGTGAAAGACCCAGATCCTTCCTTCTGACATGTGTGGCTTTCCTTGTCCCATAGGAAGGGTTGGTACATCACAGGGATCCCCAGCTGATATCACAGCTGGATGAGGACCACAAATAGTTCATAGTGGGCACGTCTACATGTGCCATTAATTTAACTGAATAAACTCTGGTGCAGTTCGGCCAGAGTTCATTGCTCCTGGGCATTGTGTTTGCACGTGCACCCAGGACCACAGCACATTGAGCTGGGTCAGAGCAACCCCAGCTGGCAGGAGGTGGGGGTCAGCCTGCCAGCCCAGGGCTGCTCCGACCCGGCTCAATGTGCTGTGGAGCAGCTGGTCGAGGCACAAGGATGCTATGGTGGCTATCCGGCAGGCAGTCCCCACACTGCAGCACCTTCGTGCCCCAGCCAGCCCATCAGTGTATACATGTGCACTGGGGCACACTAAATAACGTCACTGTAGTATAATACAAGCACTATCCTACAAAAGCATTTATTCATTTACAGTAGCCTAATAGTGCTGCACATGTAAACGCTGAGACTTTACCGTGGAGCTAATTAGTCAGCTCTACAGAAAACATCTCATGTAGACCTGCCCGGTGTCTCTGTGGAGCAGTCCAATGGTAGCTGAACACGTGTTACTTAATACAATCTGGAGATACTCCTCTCACATAAAGTTGTAACTTTGCTATGATACGAGCACGCTAGGCATGTATTTTATTGCTTGTATGAACAATCACTTACATTTTAAGTGCATTTAATACATGCTAAGTATAACATGCAATATGGTCTAAAGTTTGGGAGACAGTATAGATATCCCTTTTTTCATATTCAAGATTCTGTGCCACAAATGTATCAAATGTTTTGGCCAGTGTTAAATGGGGAAGTCTGTAGCCAGATGGGAACTAGAACTCCTACTAGGTCTGTGCGAAGCAGCAAGTATTCGATTCGGATTCGGCTGGCTCAGAGGGACAGTGAGTGATTCGGTGATTCAAATCACTGTCCCAATTTGATTCAGCTGATTCAGATCCAAAGATTAGGGGCTGATTTGAAGATTCAGCCATAAACTAAACAGGCAGCAGTCTTTGACCACGCTGGAGACAGCTGCCTCCAGCTGGTAAGTTTGTTGTGGTGGGCAGAGGGGGAGGGAAGGGGCATGGGGGGATGAAGATCAGTGCCCCCACAGTGAGGGAGGGATTGGGGCTGGGACAAGCTGCCCAGCCAGGGCGGGGGGCACAGGACTCAGGGAGGGGGGCTTTCACCACTGCGCACTGCCGTGTGCCACTGGTCCGGGAGGGCATGGGAGCAGGCATATGCCCCTGGATCTGCACAGGGCAGGCTCAGCTGGGCCAGGCTGTGCTCCAGACAGGAGGCAGAGGACGCTGGGAGTTGGGGCTTTTCCCTGCCACCACTTGTCCAGCTGGGATAGGGGGCGCAGGCTGCAGACCCAGCAGCACTGGGAGCAGGGGCTATGCCCTGCTGCTGTTTGCCCAGCCGGGGCAGTGGGGAGGGCGTGATGCAGGCGTGGCTTGCTCTGGGTGGAAGACACTGGGAATGGGGGCTATACCCTCCTGCCACTCCCCCAGCTGGGGCAGGGAGGCGCAGGATAATGCCGCTGAGCTGCCTCAGACAAGTGGCATGCAGTGACAGAGGCCACTCCAGCCTCCCTGCACCTCCTAGACAAGCCATGGCTTTGCCCTGCCGTGCTCCGGCTGGACAAGCAGCAGCAGGCCATGGTGGCAGGCGCATGCATTCACATTGGGGAGGGGTCAGCGGCAGGAGCTATGGGGAATTTTAGGGTGGTTGCAGCCCCGCCATAGACCCTGTTCCACTGCGCTCTGCAGGGCAGGCGGAGCCAGGGCTGTGCTCCAGGCTGCAGCTGGGGCTAGCCTCCTGGAGCACAGCCCACCCCACACAGCTCCAGGGTCACATGCCCGCTCCCATGCCCTCCTGGACTGGTGGCGTGCAGTGGCGCACAGTGGCGGGAGCCCCCCCTACCTAAGTCCCATGCTCCTCTGCCCCAGCTGGGCAGTTTGTCCTAGCCCCAGCCCCAATCCCTCCCTCACTGTGGGGGCGCTGATCTGCACCCCCACACCTTTCCCTCTCCCCTTCGCCCACCACAACAGACTTACCAGCTGGAGGCAGCTGTGTCCAGCATGATAGAGGACTGTTACCTGTTTATGGCCAAATCTCCAAATTGGCGCCAAATCCCTCCAAATCGATTCGGAGGCTTCCGATTCGATTTGGAGCTTTTAATGAGTCTCCCAGTTCAATTTGATGCAGAATTGGAGATGGGGCTGCTGAATCGGGCTGAATCTTCCACAAGTCAAATCAGCTACCAAAGCTTCACTCAGCCCTAACTCCTACTACCTTCAAAAATACCGGAATTATATTGCAGATTTGTGCCCCAGCTCAAACCATGCTTTCTCTCAATATTAGATTTATGAAAATGTTCATAAAAATATTACAGAAGTGCCCAATTTCTGGTGATACGTTAAACATATTGTATATTATGCAATAAATATATTTTAAGCAAGTCATTTGCTACTTTATAAATGTGTTTTATGGCATATTCATAAATATATTATACATTGCAACATATATACCTGCATAGTTCATGTAAGCTAATAGTATATTTAGAATATCTGTTTACATAAGTTTTTTCTTCTTTGTTGTTGTAGAATTTCCTTTTTCTAATTAGCTATTCCAATTTTTGAGACAGAAAGGTGGATAGCAAAATGTGAGTCCTCTATATTGTGATGAGTTGAGAAACATTTCTCAGGTCAGTATGAAGAGGTTCTGGGTGAAATTGTTCTGATGTTTGTTTCTTTTTGGTCATTGATATGTCCAGTAGATGGCACTATTGTGAACAAACTCTATTTAGTCCAACATACACAATTAAAAATTACAGAGCATCAAGACAGTGATCTTTCTTAATCTTCCTTTTTTTTTGGATATAGAATGACCTAGAATGCAGCAATTCACCGTTGGCTTCTCTGGGAATAGGACACACACATTGAGAGGAGAATTGAGCCTTTCAGACAATGAATATCAAGTATGATACTTATTTGAATACTAGCAGGAATTTATTTCCATTTCTTTTTGCTTCATATTATAATAAGAAGGCCAGTGCATGTGGTATGCATACTTAAATTCATTATTAGATTAATCTGCTCTATCGACTGATCAAAACTGAACCTTTGAATTTTCTGTTGAACCAGTCAGCATAGCCTCTCAGTGTCCCTCCAGATCAGTGCTGTTAATCCTTATTGTTCCAAAATATCATTAATCATCTCTGCTCTTCCTTCAGTATCTTTTAAGCACAATGAGCAATGGAAACTTTACTGAAGTCTGCTTCATGCTGAATTCTCACAGTACTGGTGCTAGACAGCAGCAGCAGTGTGAAGGCAGCTCAGTGAGGCAAGGTTGCTCAAACAGCCACCCATTTTGTTTTCCTCCAAATAAGTCCACTTAAAGGCATGGGACATGTCCTCTGGCTTAATCACCACAGTTTCTTTTCTTTGCTTCTTGGCAGCTGTAAAAATAAAACTCCTTGTGTGGAAACTAGAGACTCTTCTCTATTGGGCAGGGTTGATTTAGAGTTCGTCAGGGTGAGTTGAATGCATGTGTGTATGGAAAGAAGTGGGTGAGAGTAGGATTAGCTGCTTTGTTTGCTTATCACCTACTCTATGCTTGTGCATCCAGGGCTACGGGCAGAAGTTAGACATAAACCAACTCAAGTGATTGGAAACTGGTTCAATTTTGTAACACAACAGAAGTTCAGTGCACAAAAAACACTTTCAAAATGGCCAAAACCGGTTTAAGATAAACCTGGATGGATGTAGCAGACTTAACTGATTTATCTTAAATCAGTTTATTGAACTTCTGTCCCAGATCCCTTCCAGATTCAAATTAATTCACAGTCCCACAGCATCCCAGGATGCTTTGCACCTCCCCTGCAAACCCCACCTTTGCAGGGTGGGCAGGCTAGCCTTGGCCCAAGCTGTCTGCTCTAGCGGCGCAGGGAGGTATGCTCTAGCACCCCCAGCTTCTGACCTGGGCCACTGCAGGCATGTGGCTGCATTTCCAGAATCGAAAGTGAATGTCTTTTCCCTTGTTTATCGGTTCAATCTATACAGCTTAGACTAACCCACAAAGATTGAATTGATTCAGCCTCGGGCCTTGGGTGTGTTCTACAGCACTTCTGAAAATCAGGCTTCAATTACAAACCCCAAATTGAGACATCCTAACATGCTGTATGCTTTGGCCTAAGGAACTTCACGCAGCTACATACAGAGAACAGGACTTAGGAGTTTGTGACTACCTGTTGTGTGCTCAGATGATTAGATGATACTCAGCTTTCTTAGTGCTTTTTAAACAATTCTACTTGCAAAAGTCCCTGTTCATAATTGCAATGAGAGAGAGGAACTCAGACACACAGTGATGGATTCTGATTTTTCCTTCCCATTAGAATGATTTAGAATTGTACAGTAAGCATCAGTGCATGGCTGCTAGATAAGGCATGTTATTAATTTGGCACATACTAATGCTCTATTTGTGTAATATTTCATGCACTTTGCAGGGCTTTACATTCACAGGAAGGCACAGTCTCAAACCTGTTCCTGCAGTTTCATTCTTTACTGAGCTAAAGACACTCTATCAGCGTGGTGACTGCTTGGATCATACTGAGTAGTGTCCTCTTGTTCCTCATGACGATTAGTTTTTCAGCCAATCAGTTGGCCTCTAATGTGAAGAAGTAGTTGTCAGTCCCGACCTCTATGAAACTCATCTCAGGAGGACAGTAGTACAATTTGATGGGCGCAAGCTTGAATTCTAACCTTACTCATCACTTCAACAGTGGCTCTGTTCGGTACAAATTTTCCTACTAGCCTACTGCGTTTTGCAAGGGGAAAGCCATTTGGCAGTAAGACCCATCTACCTCTTCCACCTAGTGGAAATGGAGACACCATTGTAGCCTTTCTTGCATTCAGTAGCAGAGTAAGAGGAAATCTCAGTTTTGGCTACTTGAGGAAGCAGAAGGGAAGGATCAGGACTTGCAGGTATTGTGTGCTTTTATTGTAGGACAGAGTCCAAAAACCAGCAGGGAAAAGAAGTACTGGAGAGTGGAAGTCTGAGAAAACTGGGACTGAACTAGGAGGGCAGAAAAAAACTGAAGAAGAATGGCTGCTCATAGGTGGATCGCCTGGAAGATAGGTATTTCACTTTTGGGTGGGAATCCAAAATGTGTATGTTCAGAGTACTGCAACGTTACATTGCCAATGTGTGCGGAATAATAGGGTGCTAGTTGCTTCACAAAGCCTGAGAAACTGTTTTAAACCTTTGGAGGCTGGGGTTACGATTCCAGCCCAAACTCAGGCTCTGGTATTCAAGGTCATTTCCCCTCTTTCCTACATGCTCTGTTTATCTCCAGATTGCACTAGTGCTTTTTGTGCAGTCACTCCACTGTGCCAGTGTTGATGTGAAGGAGAAAAGGTTGTTGCTAAGTGACATGACAACAGCAAAGCGCTTTTCAAATTTTTGTTTTCAACTCCCACCTGCCAAATAATGCCTTAAAGACAGTCCTGCTGGTGAGAACATCGTTTTCTTTTGGTCCCCATCTTTCTTCAGCAAAGTTTAATGCACTTTTAGATAATGCTTAGTACTTAGTGGCTAGATGGCTGGTAAGGAATTCAGACAGAAATTCCTGTTACTAGTGCCAATCTATTTGTGATTGGGAACCTGAGCATGACCAACTATCATTATCGCCCAGTAGTGCTTTGTGGGTTGGGGGGTGTAAAATGGCTTTGAGGGCTGAATATACTGGAAAAGTGTCTATGTTAAAATTTTCTCCCTTACTCTCACCAGCAGGACCTCCTTTGACCTCTGGAAGTGCTTTCCAAATCAGGATTGGGGCACTTTGGTGAGTCCTGACTGGGGAAGCTGTATTGCTAGCTGAATCTGTTCTCTCTATAATTTCTGCAGGCTGCCTTATCCAGCATCAAACACAAGCTACCAAAAGCCAGACCCACAATACTTCCATGTTGTCTAAAGCTAGAATTCTAGCTATCAGGTGATTTCAATACTGGCGTCTACTGAAGCTGACGATTTTATCCTCAAATACTTGTTGAACTTGGCCTGTTAGGTTGGTGTTATATATTAGTTCCATAAGAAAAACCTCAGAGCAACTTAGCTTTCCTCTTTGGAGCTTAACTTCTTGCAGCTGTCTGTTACTACTACTTCTCTAAGCTTTATGGGACAAGGACTGTCATTTTTTGTCGTGTGTATACAGTGCCCAATACAATGGAGCACAGATGTCTGGTGGGCGCCTTTTGGAGCTACCATAGTCAAATGAATACATTATAATGGTGAATAGCACAGAGAACCGTGTCTGGCTGGCTATCCCAGGTCCTTCTATATTACCTCCCCATAATGCACAGAAGAGTGAGGCAGGAAAAAACTGCACTAATTGTGACTTGCTGCCACGAAGAGTTCCTGTTTGAAAGGTTCCTGTTTGCATCTGCTTGCATTACACCTTATATTCCTTATTGTATTTGCATGCTCGTAAGGGGATAGCATCCCCGACTTAGAGCTTCCTGTAAGTAGAATATTCCCCCTCGTTAAGAAGGCCCACATAGCAGAAAAAATCCAAAGCAGGGTTTTTTTTTTAACTTTTGAGGGAAAGGGGTATTTTTTCAAAAAATTATGATCACAACTGGTAGCTTTCCACTTATAAAACTTCATCTATCATGGTATATATTGCTCATGGGGAAGGACAGAAGGCATTAAGATGTGAATGAATTTTGAAGATGGATTAATAGCAAAGACAAATGACAACTTTTATTTTAGCAGAAGTTTCTGGGAGGGTGCCGTTCGTAAACTACACTTGACATATAACTGTGTAAGTTCTTGAGAAGCAGCTCTGCTTTAAAGTTCGGTGAAGGATCAAAAAGAGCGAATTGTCTTTTTTTTTTTCCTTTTAAAAAAAAACCTGAAAAAGGATGGGTTTTTGGGAAATGGCATCTCTGCCTTTTGTCTTTTCTTCTCTTTGTGGTCCAGAGACAGTGCGTTGACTGACTCCTTCAGAAAGGAGATCAGTGAAATTGTCAGTTGATTACTTCTCCTTGATTAGCATTTATAAGAGCCCTGTGATACATTATTTGCATTCCTATTTAGCCGTGATTTTTGTGGGGCAGCAATGATTAAACTTGTCACGGGGCCTGATTGACAGGGTCAGATCTTCACTTTCTACTCTTTTGAAATTAAAAACAAATGTGTCAGCTCCCTTCATGGGCCGCAGCGCTGTGAAGCTCGCTTGCCTTGTCATCGCAGATAGGTCAGGAATGTTTTAATTTTAGGGATGGATTCTGCTTGTCAAGTAGAGTGTGATGGCGTGTAGTTCTGGAGATGAGATGTGAAGGGTGTAAAACAAAGAATGGAAAGAACAAAGACAAAGACACTCACATTATTAGACAGATTTAATTAGTCTGAATGGATATTATGCTAGATGAAGCAGTGAGCTGTGAAATTAACCCTTGATTACGGATTGGCGGATCATGCTCATAAAAAGACTCAAACCTTGCTGAATAGAAGAGAGGTGCAATTCTACCCCCAAATCGTTCATCCCTATGACCCCTGCAGGAGTCAAAAGGGGAAACAAATCTTTGAAAGGACAGCTCTTGGAGGCAAAATTGCAAGTCAGGGCAATCTCTCACTACCCCTTTTTCTCCCAAAGACTGAAGAGCTAGCAAGTCCACAGCTATGAACTGAGCAGCTTACAGATAGGTAGGCACAGCACATATTATAAACACAACAGCTCATCTTAGCTCCCACCTAGACCCATAGCGGTGAAGGTGCGAGAATGACACAGGCATGACACATGCCTAGGTAAAGATAAATTCTTACTTGCATTTACACCAGGGTAAGTGAGCAGGCCTATGCTTACACTGGAAAACAAACGTTACCATGTCATGTGTTTCAGCTAAATGACGAGTTAAAGTTTCTATGAGTCACTATCAAAGTGGAGTTCAGACTTTGGAAAAGCCAACAATTCTCTGACGCATCCTTAAGTCTAATATTTTCCTGTTACAAAGTACCAAAGGGTGCTCTAAAAACCTATGGCCATGACCAATGAATTGGCTCCATGCTACACTGCAACTGAGGCTATACAGAAGAGATAATTAAGTTCTATACTTTTCACCGTCGTTCTCCAAAGAAAGAATTAGTCATTCTAGTTAGCATCCTTGTAATCTTTTTTGGGGGGAAGAAAATAGCTATACATTGAGCATTAACCTCAAGGTTGTAAGGGCCTTTTTAACTCGTGTTGTTCCTCTCCAGCCACTCGACTAATGAAACTAGACTTTGATTTGTGTAAGTTCTTTCCTGGGAGCTGGGCACCTAATTCCTCTATGCACAATGAAAACCCCAGTTTTAGTTTACAATTGTATAGTTTGCAGATTCAGATCTCTTCAGATATTAAAAGTAAAAATGGGGCTGGATATGAAAGCAATTTAGGTAGGAGACCTCCAACAGTGGTATTAGTGTACCTACTGAATGGCACCCTGTATATGAGTCTCATTTAACCAGTGCCCCAGCATGTAGCTAAGTTGCACTGTGCTATCACCAGTGTCATTTTTCAATGAGACATTAAGAGGAGTTATCATTTTTACCTGCGCTACAGTGACATTTAAGTGATCTCAGTATATGTTTACTCTAAAGCACTCTGGTATGAAAGAAGCTAGCGGTATACTTATTTAAGTCATTGTCATCACGTAGCAAGAGATAGTTACTAGCTGCAGAAAGGGAGGAATTTCTGCTGGTGTCACCGTTAATTCCCTTTTTCCCGCACTTGATCATTAGTGAAGAGGCAGCACAATAAAGTGATTAGAGAAGAGGACAAGACATGGAATCGGCTCCTGAGTCTGCCACTGATTTGCTGTTTGACCTTGGGCAAATCACTTCACCTCTCTTTAGATGATAGCACTGCAAGTGCAAATTATTGTTATTATACCTGAGGACACAGACTAATTCAACTGATGTCTGCTACAGTGGTCACATTAGCGTCACTGTTCAGGAGCTTATCATCAAAGTCCTTGTTAATATAAACGCATTGAGCCACATCTTCTGCCGCAGTTGAATGATAAGAGTTATACTGAAATCCGTGATTACAACATCCTCTTATTCTAGCTAGGGATTTGGCCCTTTCTTTGTACTCAGTTTTGTACCTGGGTACTAAAAGTTCTGGCCATGTGATATATTGGGGAGGATTATAGTCCAAATCCCAACTCAGCAACAGCATCTGGATATTCCCAACTAAATTTACTTACTGTCCAAACAGTAGGACAGTGGAATAAGGGAAGTTGTGGAATTTCCTTCATTGAAGGCTTTCCAGAGGAGACTGGAGCAGCATTTGACAGGAATGATATGGGAAGAGCAAATCTTGCATTCACATAGGGGATTGGATTTGATAATCCTTGGGGTCCTTTCCAACCAGATTCTACTCTGGAGGTGGAAGGAACATCTGTTTCTAGCTCCCGAACTGCTATTGCTAGCCGGAGTGAAAGCCAGTGCTCTGAAATGTTCTGCACTTTTTGCCTTTGGCTAACTGTACCTGCAGTGGGTTTATGTGATTCAGGAAAGTCTCCCAACATACCCTGTCAAGCATGTGGAATAGTTGGCCTAAAATGCGGACACGTGCTCTGCCCAGGTCATGCTTTATAGAAACATTTCTGCGGTAAACATTGATTTATGGAGAACATGTTGGCTGTATTAAGGGAGTAAAAGCATACCAAATGAGGTTGTAAGAGGGGTAGATATCCATCATACATGTAATTTCCCTGTCATCACAGTAGCATCCATATCTGCGCTCCACAGATTGTAGCACGTGATTATTTTCAGCATGGTTGTTGTCCCGAGTCTAATGCGCTCAACTGCTTTGTGGAGTCGTACAGTTTGGTTAGCACATTTAGCCGTAATAAAGAATATCCACAGATATGACCAAATAGGTCATGTTGTTATCCAAGCCCAGACAATCTTGCCTCTATATCTGAGACAGCCTCAAAGCATTGCATATGGCCCAGTACTATGAATATTCAAAATGCACTTATATCTGAAAGACAAAGTATATCTTGAAGTCTGATACCTCGTTGTTGGAGATCCAGTTTTACATCACGGCCCTGCACCCTATCAGTGTTGCTGGGGAATTGGCAGTAGGAGCATTGGCCCCGTGTAGAAGTGCTCAAGCCTCTCCTTGGTGTAAATCAAGAGTAAGTGAGAGAACCGTAGCAGTCATGTACTCCCCCCACCCCCACTCCTTTATTTTTCAAACTGAATTGTTTCAGTGGTAGCTTAGTGTGTCAGCTTGTAAGTCTATAAAACAGTTTTCTACCAGCTGGAGATCCAACATGCTACATGAATACATAACAGTGCCTAACCAAGAAGGTTTGTAATTCAGTAATTAGCTGTAATTAATGAACACAAAGTGAAGACTCATTTACAGTTTAAATTATCACATTAGCTCCTGTCACCCTCTATGTACACAAAACAGCAGGAATTCAATTATTTTTATTCTTCAAAGCTAATTTAAAATTTAAGGAATGCCATTACATGAAATAATAGGTAGGAAATGTAATAGAAATCACTGAGAACAGTTGGCCGTCCTTAGAATGGGAGGAAAAAAATGCTATCAGTGATGATTTGGAAATGTTGTTTCATCTGTGAACAGATGAAGGATTGAAATCTACTCTCTTTTCAGTGTATTTAAAAAGAAAACGAGTTTGGTGGTTGCTAAGTCTTTGTGCGAGAAGAGTCATTGTGCATAATTGTAAAAGCAGTTGATACTGATAATGCTGTTGATAGTAACATGATGACAGCATGGAAATGCTCACACCATTATCTTTAATGGGGCTGAGTCGATTGCAACGGCTTCGAGTCCCTGTAATATTCACCAATCTTAGTTGTGAAACTTCAGCCTAGCAGGCCTTAAGTAATTGTCACTTTGCAATCTGCCTATAGTTTACGTGTGCGCGTGCATCTATGTAAAATGCTTTTCATTGTGCTTTTAAACCCACCATGACGCTTCTCTCTGCAGCTGCCACCGATACTTTTCTCCAACAGTTCAATAAAAAAAATTCCAAACCCATCTGATGCTGTTTCTGTAGCTCCCACACATCTGCATTACAGCCCTTTTTTCATGTTCTTTATTTCTTATTCCATAGCCTTTTCATTTTAAATAGGCCACTAGAAGCTACGTTGTCTAATTTTTCATATGTGATCGACTGCTGAGTTGAGGGTTTACGTAGACAGAGGGAAGGTGGTGATAAGCCAAAGAGAGAGGATTCTATTAGGGAAATGCAGCAGTAATTAATGAATCCTGCCAGTAATTGGGAAGGTGTAAGTCTCTGTAATATTGTAATGATAGTCATCCGTTCTGTGCATCCCCCATCACTCCAAACGATCCCTCATCGTCTCTCTGATCTCAGACACTTAGCCATGCAAATCTTCCTGACAGGACTCTATGTCTTTGTCTCCCTAATTGGACAGTATAGAGTTGTTTATGGATATTGCAGACATTTAGACCTCAGTTGGAGGTTGTTCAAAAATCGTTAGCAAAGTTGCCTTAACAGCATTGTCAAATATTTATTCCCCTGTTTCAATATCTGTTTTTAACCTAGACATGGTTTGTGATAAAATTAACATTTTGATGGTACACTGTCTGGTATTGGATGCAATGCAGGACTGTTATTAAACAGTTTAGCTGGGTTTTTTTCCTTCTTCCAAGGGAAAAAAAAATACAGTCGTTCCTCATCTGCTTTAAGATCAAACTTAAGATGGTGAGGTAAACATGATGCTTTTTGGATACCATGCCTGGATGGTGCTTGAGCCAGTACTCCTTGTAAAGATAACAAGGATTTTTATTTGGGGAGGGGGTCTCTTTCTGATTTAACCTAAGTCAGAGTAAATTGAGAGTCACCCCCTTCACTTCAGTGTAACTACAACCAGAATATCTATGTTACAATCCAGCAGAAGGAAAATCTGCTTTCTTTTTCTTCCTCCATTAGTTATTTCTTTACTGCATACAAATGATCATTAGCAGGGGATGAAGCAAGGTACGGCACATACGATATACAGTTGCAGAGAGCTAGGAACCCTTTAAAAACGGAAGAGCATATCATTTAAAAAAAAACAAAATTCTTTCTGTGAAATCCACTCAGTATTTATGAAATGAGAGGCCTTCCTGGGCACAGGAAAAGAGGGAATAATCCCTAGAAACCTAGAGTATGTACCCAAGAAGCTAAACTGGGCATGTCTACATGAGGCTGTAAATGTACAATACACTAATCTACTGCGCATTAGCATGTCAGGGCAAAAGCCGTACTGTTGTGCTAATGTACAGTAGAAATAGTCTACTGTGCATTAGTGTCACTTAAAAGGCATGCACAGGTGCTACTGCGCAGGAGTGCTAGTTGCTGCACATATGGGGCATTTATACATGTACCTTTGTCTTCTCCAATGTACTGGAAATCCAGCGCATCCATGAAGACTTGTTTAATCAAGTCCGTGGACCACACGTGCTGGCGTGCCCAGCGCTGCGTTGCATGCATTTGTATAAACAGTGAAATGCGCACCAGTGTGCAAAAAATGTCAGTGGTGCACTTTCGACCTAAAACACCTTCATTGTGTTTTAGTTCAAAAGCACACTGCTGCCATTTTCTCATCACTGATGCACATTTCACCATTTATACAAATGCATGTGCTGCAGCGCCCAGCCGTTTTAAAAGCACCCGGCGCTGTGGCGCATGCATGTGTACAAATGCCCTTTGTACCTGTTAATACGCGTACTAAACTTAATGCTCCATAACTATGGCACATTAATGCACATGTAGATGCACCCACTAAGTCCAAGAGACAGCATTAGAAATCAGAATCTCAAGCATTATCCCCCATTCAGGTCCTACTGGGCACATCTACATGTGTGCTTTAATGCACAGCAGCCTATTCTACTGCTCATTAGAGCAGAGCATCAAAAATTGTGCTGATGCACAGTAGGAGAGGCTACTGCGCATTAAGCGTCATCTAAAGGCATGCACTTGCACTACTGTGCATTAGCACAGCCTAATGTGCACTTATTGAGTACCTCATATTAAAGGTACTAAATTTAATGCACATTAGGAAAAGCACATTAATGCACGTGCAGACATGCCCACTGTGTGTCAGGGAGAGGGACATCAAAGAATCAGGAGCATGAAGGAAGGAAGATGAGGTTCCAGGTTGTTTGATATCAGCTATCAACTGTCCAATTAAGACCTAATCCTGCATACCTCTATTTATCTTTACTACTAGGAGTTGCCCCATACACTTCAAGAAGAGGTATTTACCTTTGTAAATTAAAAGCATAAGTGTTTGAAGGATGAGGGCTTAATCTGAGTTTGGATCAGATCAGAAAAAATGCTGCTAAAACTTTTGTAAAGATGAATTTGATCTAAATAGCAAAAACTTTCTTAGGCAATATTTTATGATGCCTTTTATTTGCTTTCCACGAACATAAGGCATTGAGCACAATTCAGTTTATAGGAACATTTCTGGAACAAATTCTTGCAAATACTTATTCACACCTATAATCTGGCAACTGTCCCAAAAGCTTTTTTATAGTTTTGGGAGTCAGCCAACCAGGGAACAGTAACATTACCATGTGACTTATCTGCTCAATTTCATTGTGAATTATTAAGAAGGATATCATCAAAGTAATAGTTGCGATGAATATTTATTTGATTTTGATTTGCTTTTTGTCCTTTCCCAAGGCTCTAGGTACCTCCCAAAATCTAAAACACAGCAGTAGAAAATTGAAGTACTGAAATGTTTCACCAAAATGCATGCACATTTTTGGGGAAAATTTCCAACAGTTTATTTTAGTACCTGATTTGACTGAGTTTCCATTTATATATCTTCCCTTTAATAGCTTCTCTTCCAAAAATGCCGTCTATACAACCAGAAGCACCACCTCTCAATCCAGAGCTGTTTCAACTAGTAAATTCTGCCTTTTTGAACTCCTGCAAAAATAAAACGTTATGCATTGCAGTGTGCCTGGAAGGTCCACAGAAATCCATGGGGGAGGACCCAGGAGGGCAATGTATTTAGGAGGCAAGGAAATTTACAGATTTCAGCCTTTTTGGCTCCAGTTCTGTTTTTCGTCATCCCTGAGCTCAGTGCAGAAACAGTGGGGACAAAGCACTTTTAAGCTGCTGCTCTGCACCTAGCGTCCTCCTTGCTCTGGGTTCAGCACTGCTTCTCATAGCCCCCACGAGCCAGGGGAAATAGCTGGTCATCAGCCCTTTGCAGCCCTCTCAGCTCCTGCCCTGAACTCAACCAGTGCCTACCCCAGTAGCAAGGAGAGGAGCCAGTAAATGTGGCCACTCCAGCCACTTTACCTCCACAGGAT
Organism: Alligator mississippiensis; assembly: GCF_030867095.1. Taxonomy (NCBI): domain Eukaryota; kingdom Metazoa; phylum Chordata; order Crocodylia; family Alligatoridae; genus Alligator; species Alligator mississippiensis. The sequence goes on along the minus strand of NC_081832.1, from coordinate 11,249,918 downwards.
CACACCTGTCTCTGTTTCACCACTAGAGAGCAAAGCAAGAGGGCTGTAGGTAAAGGAGAGAATCAACCTCCCTGTTTAACATTGCAGTTCATTGTGGCAGCCCCGAGAAAGCAAGCTTCAGTCTAGAGACTGACTTATGTGCATGCTAGAACCTTCTTCCCAAGGATATGAATGTATTGGCATTTAGTGCTATAAAAAAAATCTTTCCAGATTTAGAAACTTCTGTTAGTGCAGCAGTCTATGACACCGGATACAAACTGCTGTGCAAAGTAATTGCCAAATGCTTACATAAACACATAAATAAGACAAATAAATTTATTTTCATTATTCATATTTTCGGCTCTTTCCTTCCTCTTTATTTATGCTTTAAACAACAGTTACAGTAAATATAACAATACAAAAAATGCCTGCAATGGACAGAAGGATGATCAAAAAGCCCTGATATACAGCAATTCATGTTTCTTCTTTACAATCACTAACGAATCTTAACTTGAGCCATGTTATGTTCCCATGTGAGTGATAAGCAATGATTTATTATGAAGTGTCACGAAATCGGAATGCCATACAGTGAGACATGAGCTAGTGGAAAATGTGTTCCCTGTTTCCCAGCCTCATTACTCAAAGATGCAGTGTCCCTTTCTCTAAGTCTAATTTACCTAGCTTTTCAAGGCACTTTGTTAGCAAAGGAAACACACTGGGAATGAAATATCTGACCCTGACTAGCCTATATGCCCACCAGTACCACCAAATACATTATAATAATTGGGTCACTGGGCTTGCCTGGAAATCTAAAAGGATGGTCATGCATTTGATCCCTAAAGATATTATCCAAAAAGCAATTGCTTAGAGTTGCATCTATTGTCTCATCAGCACTGTCAGTGCATGAAGAGGAAATAAAACAGGCATGTGAGAAAGAGACAAAAGGAGAAGTTTTCTTTATGCTTTGGACTTTTTCCTATTCTCTAATGATTCCCCTCTCCCCATGATCCTAATTCAAGCAACTGCCATGTGGTATATTTTGCAGATAAATCAACAGTGGAAGAGCATGTGCAGTTCTAGCACATAATGTAGGTGATTTAACTTGCAGTTTCTAGTAAGCCAGCCAGCATGGGGGGGGGGGGGGGTAGGGGGAGGTTTCTATACATATCCTTCCTCCAAAAGAAAGAAAAGCCTAGTGTATTCACCGTTAACCAGGACTGTCATCCTCCCTACCTAAAAGAGAAACACATCCTCAAAATGTAATCTGAAGATGGAAGGTGTATGATTTAAGAAGCTCTTTTAAATACTTAGGCCCTGATCCTGAAAACACTCAAGCTGAATGGGGCTGCTTCTGTACTGCGCAAGCGTCTGGGGGATTGAGAGCTAAGTTTCTTCGGTCTTTGGCAGAAGTGATAACCTAGAGAGTGCTAAGTCCTGTCACATAATCGCCGCCGACTTTCCACGGGCATATTCCAAATGGACTGCGGATGACAACTGTAGGAGTCAGAGGGAGGAGCTGACAGCTGGAGCTGGGTGAAAAGTTTATTTCAGAAATAAAATCCACTGCATGAATTTCAGCTTCTGGCTGGGAGGAAGCAGGAGGGAGCTTGCCCCTGTAGTCCACTCATTATGGCATTTCTCTTGGGAGGGGGAGCCTGGGACTCTGGCTGCTATTGCCAGCTATGATTACGTACATACTTTACATCATTAGTTAAAACAGAGAAATAACCCTGGACCCCAGGACTCCAGAGCAGTTCTCACTAGACTACAGAGGCAGACTCCCTCTCACTTGCTGTCCTTTTGGCTCCAGAGATCTTGTGTACTTGGCTTTCCAGTGGCTTAGTTTCACCAGGAAGGTTGAAGAATACCCATCCCTAGCCTGCTGTATAGCCTGGCAGTGAGGACCCTCCCTCAGCAGCAGGAAATGTGGGTTTGTAAGCCCTCAGGGTAAGGAGGACCTAGAGCCCAGCTCTCCCACTTGTGGGCAAGCGCACTAACCTTTTGGGTAACACCAGTATTAGAACCAGGGAAATTCAGCGTTCTTGATCGTAATTGTGTAGAGTGCCTAATGGGTTTAGAGTCCAGTGCCTAAGCCCCAAAGCGACCCAAGACTTCAAACATGCTTAGCATTTCCCCTTAGCTACTCCAGGCACCTCTGGGTCTTCTGCACTGTTCTTTCATCGATACATAGACGATTAGGGGCTGGAAGGGACCTCGGAAGATCATCAGATCCAGCCCTGTAGGAAGCAGGAAAGACAACTGGGGTCCGGTGACCCCAGCAAAGTGACTGTGCAGTCTCCTCTCGGAGATTTCCAGGGTAGGTGACTGCACCACCTCTGGAGGGAGCTTATTCCACAGTCTGGACACCCTGACTGTGAAGAAGTTTTTCCTAATGTTGAGGTTGCCTATCATTTTTCCTGTATCTTGTAGAGTGCCCGGGCACTTCAAAAGTCTCTGTCCATTGACTATATTGACTTCTAGCCCTAATTTGGTCAAACTGAATTTCCTCCTATAGCTAAGTGGTACAATGCCAAAAGAAATGCCTTAGGCCACATCTTATTCCACTTATTAGGCATATAAGTGATATTTAACCACCTAAGAGCAATCTTATCCCACCACACCTGAATCCCTGTTAAACCATTAGCACAAGAGGTGTTCTTCTCATTGTTTTTTGTGACCGAGTCTGAATGGATGTTCAAGAGTAAAACTGATAATGGTTTGTCAGGGACTCGAACAGGGTGAAATAAAGTACTATATGAATGCCAAGGGGTTGGGAAAGGATCTGGCTGCTAAAGGATTAGTGTGAATCCTGGCCTGCAAGACTAAGGACTATGAGCTTGATCTAATAAAGGACTCAGGGGTCTGAAGGCAGGCACTGATGCACCTCACTTTTAGGAATCTGGGCTGGACAAAAACTGACTTTGTAGGCATCTGACTAGGACTTGCTAAGCAGCTAAACCCCAGTGTTTTCCAACATGCTTTCAAAGACACTGCAATAACTGCACCTTATCTATGAATACCATAACAAAATAGTGATGTTCTTCCTCTCTCTAGCTTGTGATGCCCAAAGTGATGAACAATAAGGCATTCTGATTCCCAGCCCAGTGTGTCCTCCTTCTAATGGGACTGTTTGCAGTGTGTGGGTTATATTAGCATTACAGTTAACCCAGATGATTGACCTGTGAGTCTGAGTGCCTCATCTTAGTCCTGGTGCAAGCATTCCTGTTGCAAGGCTTTACCCAAGCTACTGGGTCCTTCCTGTTTCTGCACTCACTGGCCATGTCCAGATGAGCATGGATATGTGGTATGTGGCAGCCACATTCCCTGTGCTGCTACTTTGCAGCTCAGGGGTGTTTTTTGACTCTGAGAGATCCCGGGGTCAAAACAAAACAATGTTAACAAAAAGCAGAGCAGCGCACATGATGGCAGCACACGCCGCCCAAAATCAGAGCCAGACAGAGCCTGGCTGGCCAGTAGGGTGTGCAAATTGGGCCCTATTCGATTCGGATTCGGTCCAAATCGGGGACAGTGATTCAATTCGTTGATTCAGATCACTGTCCCTGATTCAATTCAGCTGAATCTGAATCCGAAGATTCAATGCTGATTCAGAGAATTAGGGATTTGGAGACAGACACAGCTTTAAATGTTTTTTCTACGTACTTTAAGGTAGCAGGCAAGGCTCGTGAACGCTGCGATGCTGGGGCGGATGGAGCGTCCCACAGGAGCATGGGGGGGGGCCCTCCATGTGCTCGGTGGGGAAACCAGAAGTGCCCAGGAAGTACTTTTGGTCCACTTCTGGGTCTGCCAGGGAGCGCCTTAGGGCTCTCCCCTCCTGCCCCCCGGTTCTCCCTGTGGCTGAGTGCTGAGCCATGGGGGGACCCCAGGTGCCCCCCCCGACCCAGGAGACATCAGTTGCCAAGCCAGGGTGGTGATGGTGGGCCCCCATTGCACTCCCCAGCAGATCCAGAAGTGGATCAGAAGTGCTTCTGGTCCACTTCCAATTCTGCTGCCGAGCACGCTGGGGAGCCCCCCATGCTCCTGCGGGACGCTCCATCCACCCCAGCATCGCAGTATTCGCAAGCTGTCTGCTACCCTGAGGTATGTAGAAAAAACATTTAGAGCTGTCTGAATCGTTGAATCTTTCTGTATCTCTCAGAATCGATTTGGAGGGTTTTGATTTGATTCAGAGAGATTTGATTCAGATTCGTAGATTCGGCCACTGAATTGGGTTGAATCTCTGTCAAATTGAATCAGGGACCGAAGCTTTGCGCAGCCCTACCAGCCGGAGCCACACCCCGATTGCCGGCCAGGCTTCCTGCTGCAGAAGCACCACAGCTGCAGCTCCCAAAGGCCCCTAGGACCTCAGCTAAAGCTGCTGGGGCCAGCACAGTTGCTGGCCCCAGCCTCCCCTATCCCACCCGGGGTAACCTGCCATGTGCCAGAGCACATGTGGCATGGGCTTTCCCTGGGGACAACTAGCAACAGCACGAGATGTGCCGCTACTAATTGTCCCCGGGGAAACAAACATCCACACTCATCTGGACACAGCCAACTGTGTGTTTTTGATGTATAGCTCATTATTTTTAATTGATTTCTATTTGGGGTGTTTCCTTTGTCCTAGCCAATTGTAGAAAAATTTACCCACCTTTGTACATGGACAGAGAAGGATTATCAACATTTGTGTGATTTTGAACCAGGTCCTTATTGCAAAGTGTGTGGGTACCAAAATAAGTGGGTCTAACTATGTCTGCAGCCGGATAAGCTACCCCAACCCTGCAGGTGCAAATCTATCCGTGTTTTTTCTATGCCACAGGAGGAGATTGAGGTTAAAACTCAAGTAGAAATCTGGATTAACAGCACTGTATAGGTATAGCTTAAGTAGCTCTTGTCTGCTCATACAGAAACTGGTGCAGAAAAATACTGAAGCACGTTCTTAAGATCATTGCAGAAGACGGTTTAAAGAATCTAGAACCAACGAATGAAAAATACAGAAATCAGAACTTTCCAAAAAGAAGAGACTCGGAAAAAAGAAGGGAGATTTTTTTCAAACACATTTGCTTATGAGCTAAAGTAGTACCTCTAGATTGTTACACCATGGCTCAGTTTAATTCTCTGGACTTCAATATAGATGCAGTGTTTAGCACAAGCTGAGGATCTCAGCTGATCCCACTGAAATCATTGACTTCTTTGTGATTGGGACTGCCCCCTAAACGAGTGTGAGAAATTATTTGGAAATATTAATGGACTAATGAGTCTTGTTGAACTCTGAAAACATTTTTGCCAATTATATTGGGATTTCTGTCTTGTAAATTAAATATGCTTTATGAGACATTTTATTTACTTAATAAAGGTGCTGCAAGGCTACCTCTGTGATGCAGTTTAAAAATGGATGTATAGACAAAAATCAGATAGTGAAAATGTTCTACATAATCAGTGTAAATCACATAGATAGCATATTATTTAGATTGACACGCCTTTAGTCCTAATTATGGATAACTGTATAGCATTTAGAGTCTGGAACATTATCATTAGTTGTCAAAAGAGTCTTAAATGAAGCAAAAATTTACCTAGATTTCTTCTTTCTTGCTAGCTGGATATTGCAGGAACAGATTTTTTGCTTCCATAAAAATCTAATGAAAGTACATCAAAAAATGACATCTAGAAATAACACAGAGATGACTTGTGTCTAGCTGCAGCCTTGCAAGTTAGTACCATATGTCCAACTACAGCATCAGGAGAGTCTGAGTCAAAGTCCATTGAAGATGACAACTCCCATGGACTTCAATGGGTGCAGCAAGTGCTATAAGAGAGATGCGTTACAATTGTCATTATCTAATTGATAAAACATTGACAAAATAATATTAACAAAGGGCTGAGGACGTAAGGAGAGAGCAATCAGATGATCTGCCATCATCCTATTGCGTCTGCTGCTCCGTCATACCTTATATAACATTACTACAGTGCATGGTTCTTCCAAAGATCCTGACCAATGATTTGGGATAGAAATCCCCGTGCCAAGGGCTGGGTGTAAAAGGCATCCTTTGCAGAGGCAGGTACCACTCACCAGCATATAATCTGCAGTGCAATTTCCAAACATCCCGTCGCAGCCTGCATTGACATCAATGAAAAACTGGGAATAGACATAGCCTCTACATTGGCTGCTCAGAAGACAGAGAGTGAAATTCTGATTCCATTCTGTGGCAAAGCTTTTAGTAAAGACAGAATAGGCCAAATCCCATTTCACCTAGCACATTTCTATTTACATTACCAAATAAATATATGAGGCTTTAAGTGGTATTTTTGCCATGGGCACAGATTTTCTACTTATCCAGCTACACTTGCTCTTCTTAGGATGTTCAGGAGGATGTAGCACAGCCACAGATGCTCTGCTGAGGAATAGGTAGGCAAGGTATGAATAAAAAATACCCAAAATTATGGTGTGAAGAGCAGTTTTGGAGACTGTATGAGGGAAGGCCCAAAACCTTTTCGCTTTTAGCCCAGTAGTTAGGGATCCAGATTGAAGATCCAACTTGCTCTCCTCAGAAGCTGTGCAATGGTCGGCCAAAAGGAGAAGGTAAGCGTGGTTAGGAGGCCAGAAAGTCATAATCTATGTGGTCTAGTAGGATGATACCTGTTCTCAGGTGTCTTACATTCTGGCCCCTGTTCCTACCTTTAATGGCTGCTTTGCATTTACTACTCATTGGATAAAATGGGTAAACAACAAAAATAGCTTCTGTCCATTGGCATCAGAGGTGGGGACTGGAAACCATAGCCCAGTGCAGGGTCTGTTAAAGCAAAGCTACACTTTCCACGGCTTGCTTCACCCATTTTGATCGGAGGATTTCTATATGGAGAGTCAAGAAAGGAAGCCACAAGCAAATGCGAGCATACCTTAGTCAGATGGCTGCTGTCTCTTTGAAGTTGCCTATCATTTTCCTGTATCTTGTAGAGCGCTCGGACACTTCAAAAGTCTTTTTCCAATGACTCTATAGAAGTTTAGGTCCTAGGATGCCGGAGGCCATTGGTTCTATTCCCTGCTTTTCCCTGGAATAGATTTTTCCATTTAAAGACCACTGGATAAAATGGGTAAATAGTGGGGTGAGAGAGCTTTCCTCCTCTGCTGGCAGGGGCAGAGGCAGAAGCAAGAACCCAGGGGTCCCTCTGCTTTCAAGAACAAGGCTTGTTGAACTCAACTAAATTCCTACTAGCATGTCCTTTCACTGGCCATGTATAGCTTCTTCCCTAACAAACCAAAGTATGGTTTAGTAGAATGGGCATGATTCTTGGTGCTATCCTCTGCTCTGACTCCTGATGTCCTCTTTGCATGTAATAGCCATTATTTCTAACCCTACTTCTCCACAGAGCATATATGGCCACTCTACAGACTTCTGAGCAGCCTCAGAAGCCTCATAGCTGCACAGCTAGAAATAAGATCCAAAACCTGTGTAAGTGGCAAAAATGCCAAGTATGTGGGCCATGTTAGGACACATAAGTTACACTTAAGGATGAAATAGGATTTGGCCTGATCATAAAAGGACATCAAAAAGCAGAACAGAGGGTAAGAAGGAACTGATCATCCATGATCAAATCTAAATGAGATCTGGTCAGTGGGCTAAGAAAACCTCACTGATGGATGACAATTCTCTGTCCTTTTACCAAGCCATATACCTGTACAGCACTTTGCTACAGCTTTTAATTAAAGCTTCATTATCCCCACCACATGCACCGCCATTGTGAAACAATGGTGGCCAGCAATATTACTAAGCTGATTTTACAGCTGGTCAGACTGTAATGCAGAGATGTGAGAGACTTCCCAACACTGACAGAAAGAGGAAAAAGAATTAGGAATTTGGCTTCCAGTTTCCTGTTCCAAGTCCTACACAAATATTTCCCTGGCAGGGCATCAGCGCTTCACAGTAAGTTTGCTTCAAGTCAAGCCTCCTTAATGGACTTAGCACCTTTGGCATTGCTTAGCTCCAGGACATTTCTGGAGCCAGAGCTGAAGCAGCTGGGGATTACCTGTCTTCTACCAGGCTCTTCCTTCCTGGCTCTTTGTTGGCCTATGGCAAACACTGACTCCTCAGCATGCACGAGGTGTTTAGGGATCCTGGAGAGCCACTGCCAGATTTTGTGCTAGGGTGGCCCCAGAAAACCCCTTAAAAAAAACAAAGGTAATGTGCAATCAGACATGGACTCTGTGTATAGAGGATCCTTTATATGCACAGACTCTGCAGCTGTGCATTTTTCTTCTTCTTAATGAAGAATTATACTCCAGGATATAAACTTGCAAGGCAAATATATTTCTAGCTATTTTTGGTTGCAAGGAATACTCTGAAAATGCAAACCAGGTATCTACTGAGGCAGTTTGGGGCGCATCACAAGTGTGGTTTGCGGTGCCTCGAAGCAGTTTGAGGTGCTGCAACTTGCATTTGGTACACATGCACCCATGTGCAGTGGGTTGTTTTTTTTTACCCTGGGAGTTCCCAGTGTCAAAAAAACCCTGCCACTGAAAAATGCAGTGCAGAGCACACAGCAGCAGTGTGCACTGCAGGAAACCACAGTCTGGCCAGCCAGAGCTACACTGGGTAAAGCAGCTTAATCAGTGCCACTGCTGTCCCAGGAAGTCCCCAGGACTTCATGAAAGGCTGCTGGGGCCAGCACAGATGCTGGCCCCAACCTCGGCCAACTTTGCCACGTGCCAGAGCACATGTGCAGGAGCATGCCTGGGAACAAATAGCAGCGGCACAAATATGTGCCGCTGCTATTTGTCCCACAGGATATGCATGTCCTTGCATTTGCACTCATTGGGATGTACCCTTTAAGTCTGAAAAAATAGCCCTGCAAAGCCTGGAAAAAAAACCAAGCTAATATACTTACCCACAATTTTAAGCTGACTTCTATGCATCCTTGAGCGCCAAAACCTGTTGTGCCAGCTGCCAAAACCTCTAGATTTCCTTCCAACAGCTTGTGCAGGCAGTTCTGCATTCTCAATGCAAACTGCTGCATCACTCTGAAAAGTGAAAAATATGGGGATAGTGCAAAATAGTCAGAATATCAAACTATAACAGAAAGTCTGTCAATTTGTAGTTCTCATTTTCATGTTGAATTTATTGTAAATGTCACTGTATTTTTACTTTAAATGGACTACAACTGAATGGAGTCCAGGTAGAATAGAAGAAATAAGCCACCAAATTTAAGTCTTGCTTGCTGAAAAGTTCATGGACCTTGAATAGACTATTTTTTTCATTATCATGGTTTTCTCTGTCTCTCACTGCTTCCTTTTCACCCGCTCTCTGTATTGGCTTTCTCTGTGCTTACTCTTTGCTTCATTTCTCACCTAATATTAACTCTGGGGTTTTTTTTTCCTGCTGCTTTTCTCAGTCTCTTCCTCCCAAGACATAAGCCAAATAGCACTCAACTCTGAACTGAACTTTTGAACCCACAATTTGAAATTAGGTTAAATTGGCTCCCATCCCTATCTTGAAATAATATCAAAGCACTTTGAACTTTTGAAAGCTGAAAACTAGAATAACTTCTCTATGGAAGTAGCACAGTTTTTGGACTATAGAGGTAAGTTATAGGTCAGGATGTTATTTTTAGGAAAAACTAGGAATAGCATGGTAGAAGTCTCGATGTTTTCAGGCAGTGTGGGTACCAAAATACCAATCAGCATGTGGATCTTAGAACATCTTTTTCAGCAAGTTTTAGGTACCTTGTACTGAATAGGTCTGGCTCACTGCTAAACCATGGCAAATCGAATACATCCTTAGACCAGGGTTGTTCAGCTGGTGGCCTGTGTGCCATATGTGGCCTGCAAGGTGTTAAAATGCAGCCTGCAAACTCCAGACCAACTACCACTGTACCCATGGCCCTTGAGGCCATTCTCTTTCCTCTGGCTTCTGATTCCTGGGGGGCAGGGTGGTACAGCGGGGAAGGGGCTGCACCCATGGCAGGAAGGGGGCCAGCCTGTGGGTGCTGTGCCCTGGGAAAAGGAGGGAGCCAGGCTGTGCATGCTGCTTGCTGCAGGTAGACTGCTCGCATGATGTGCACAGCCGGCAAGGGGGTGAGGGTGGGGGTGCTGTAGACATGGCAGGGGGGAGCCGGGCTGCCCAAGCAGCACACGTTGCCAGGAGGCTGCGCTGGCTGGGCTATGCACATGGCGGTGGAGGGCTCAGAGGGGCAGCCCCCAGGTCCACATTGCTGCATGTGGCTCCTAGCTGCCCAAAAATTGGACAGCCATCTATGCAGGGTAGCGAGGCAAAGGACCAGATTCAGTCTAAACATCGGCAACCACAATAACCTGACTCCAGCTAGAACAGCATCCACTTAACCCAGAAAAAGAAATTAATTTAACAAACTATTTTTTTTAATTTCATTTTATTTTTCCTATCCCTATCTTTTTTTTTATGAGCCTACAAACGCTCCCGGATGTTATGGAAACCAAAGTGGCTACAGTACGAGAAATTACAAATAAGGAAAAAAATATGGGCTTGGCAAGCCCGCATTTTAAAATTATTTTAATTGTTCTTATTCTGCTTGCAGGACAAATGCCTTAGTTCCCGCTCTCCAGCCTGGGCTTCCCGCACGGAGCCCGTCACCACATGCCACTCTGCTCCTGACATTGAACTCCTGACAACCCGAACCGAGAAGACTGCCAAAAAAACTCCAGCAATTCTTCTTCATCCTCACTAACAATTTGGTAATGAAGTATTGATTTCCACTCCCCTGCTTATGGACGATATTAGATTTTCATTGATAAACTGCACTGGGTCTGTCTCGTCTCCACTGTCCCTTTTTGCTGTCACTAAAACAAAGTGCCACTGAAGTAAGATAATGACTGAGAACATTGATGTACTTATTTTGTCAATTTGTAACACTTGACAGGAAAAAAAAAATTCTTCATAGTTTAATGTCCAAGTGGGCTACACAAGATGCAGTCACACTGGAAGCTTTACTTTTCATGGTAATGTCCATTTCCTATTTATAACCCCTTTGGGATAGTTTGTCTAAAGGAAATGTTTCTATTCAGTGCAGCTATTACTGTTGCACCTGGGTTGCCCAATCCAGTCATTGCACTAGGGATCAATATATCACAGTAAGTACAAGAATTATTAAGTTAAAACAGATTCTGAGCCAAAAAACCTCTGAACAATGTTAATCTTCTGTGCAAGTTGTTCAAATAGTTATGCTTAACCATGTTTCTGCCAAAGATTTGTTTAAAATGGATTATTTTCAGTTTGTTTTATTCCTCATTATATATATATATTTTTAAATCTCCATTATGGTTTACGACAACACATATGCAATGGAGTGATTTTTAAACAAAAGTACTATTGTTAGATTATTGAACATTATATAGATATATAGAAATATATAAGATAAAAATAAAAGACTAAAACCTAAATTCCTTTCTCGGTTACACAAATGTAAATCTAAATAGCTCCCTTAAAGTCAAGGGGCTGCTTTAGATTTATGCCCTTGTAAATGAGATCTGAATCTGGCCTTTATCTATTGGGCTGGTCTGTTGCTACTGGTATTTACAGGTACTAAAGCATAGCTTATTGTTAAAATCAACTGAAACTCAGTGAGAAGAAGGGGGGAAAAAATAAGAGGAGGATGTCAATTTAAAATTCGGTCCTGTAACTTTTTTCATTAAAACTTTGAGGTCCCAATTTTAATTTGTGGAATATTCACGTTAATAATGAGATCTAATTAAGACATCCATTAAAAGCCCGTTAAAGTTAATTTAACGTAAAAATTCCAATAGAACTGTATTAGATTTTCTCCATTAAATTAACGTTATGGATTTTTAACGGATGTCTTAATTATACATTATTATTAACGGGAATACTGTATTACACAGATTAAAATCGGGTTCCAAGCCAACTCAGAAAATCTTCCAGGATGTTTTTATATTACAAACCTCATTTTACCTAGTGCACTGCTTGGAAAATCAGGCACAGCTCTGTTTACTCTAGCTGAGCATTTTCCGTACAACTAAAGCAACCTATAATAGACAAATCCATCACTGCATTTAACAAATGAATTTCCCTATTCTCAAAGGACAAATAAGTCTGGATCAAGTTGTAAACTGCTACTCAGTTACAGATGAAATATTTAAAGCATGCTAGGCACAAAATTGAGAAGTGAATCTTTCTCAAATAAGAAAGAGGTTTGAGGGTTTTTTAAATTATTTTGTTTCAATGGTCAAGGATAAAATAAAAATTCAACATTGACAACATGATACTAAATCTATTTATTCTATTCCCTGTTTCTAATGCAGGAGGGCCCTGTATTGGAATTGTTTGGGAAATTTTGACATGATCCCTAAACTCAACGTGGAGGAAAAAAAAAAACCCCTTCTTATTTACCTCCTAGGGAAAGTGTTGCCCTTATGCCACATATAATAGCAAATTGCTTTTTTTATGGCATGCATAACCTAGATGGGAAAAAATATGGCGCTTGAGGGAAGGAGGGAAAAAGTAAATGAAGTTCCAGGAATGTCATTCTGAAGTAATGAGGCATGGACAGAAAATATACCCCTCACATCATCGGATTGAGATGGCAGTCGAAATAGCTTCATTGAAGTGTCAGCACTCATCCATCAATCAATCATCCACAAGGAAAAATAGCGACAGTACAACGGGGCGGCTTTTATGGGATTTACTCATGGGCATAGGGAATAGCAGCTCAAATGTAGTTCTGACATGAAAAGCAAGGTGCTGATATTATTTTTTATGATGGGAGGATCATAAAGTGAATTGAGAACAGTGAGGTCTGTCTTTGCTTAACCTATTCAACTGGAAATGAACGGAGCTCAACTGGAAATGAACGGAGCCTTCAGATGGGTTAAGATTGAAGTGTGCGCTGTGCTGAGCACTGTCCATTGACAACAAAATTCTATTAAAGCAAAATCAATGTATTAACATTGGGTTCCTCTGAAGCTGTTAAATTGCACAGCCCAGTTCAGGGTTATTAAGAGGAGTTACACAGTGTCGGACCCGGTAAGCAACGCTTCGGTAAAATTCCATCTTGGGAAAATGACATCGCTATTTCCAACTTCCCAAAAACATTTCTCCTAGAAAATTATTTTGTCAGCAAGTACTGCAGACTCCCGCTCCCCCGACAAAGCTCCCACCGACGTCCGATGGGCCCGATCCTGTGCTATATCACAACATTGAGTATGTGGCCATTGATTTCAGTGGAATCTGAGTGTACATGTGCAATCTTTGTGCTGATTGTTATTTTTGGCAAAGCAGGCCAGATCTTGAAGGGTGCCGAGCATTCACAGCCAGGAGCCAAGCAGCCTCCGTTCCATCTGGGTCAACAGGCAGCAAGTTAATGCTTGTGGGATCAAGCCTCCACATTTGGGCCTGGAGGTTTTTTTAGGTTCTGTTTATTCGGACAAGATGGAAAGCAGGCTTCGCTGACACACTGGTAGTGAGATTAACCATGAAGACAGGGTTCATGTTTTCAAAACGTAACCCTGGGTTTTATCCTTGTGCAGTTGGTACTGCCGTTACTGCACAGTCCCGGTGCCGCACGGGTCGTTTCCAACCCTACTGCACAATAGCAACGGGCTACTGTGAAGTAGCTCATTGCTACCGCACAGTAGTGTTGGCGTCACAGTTCATGTCCACCAACGCTACGTCGCTGTAGCTATGAGCTGTATCGCCGTAGCTTGTCACTACAGCGACATAGCATCTTGTGTAGCTGTTACCCCCCACCGTCTCTGTGATCTGTCATGCCTAAACCGCCCTCCTTCCCTCAAGCTGGCCTTTTCCTTAAGCAGAGAGACACCTAAGACGAGGCATTTGTAGCTGTTGGGTAATATGACATGCACTCGAATATGAATTATGCTGACACACAATCACATTGCGACCACAGTGAGTGCTAAGAGAAATGAAAAGTCACCGCTTTCTGCAGTACAAGATCTGTGCTGTGAACCTTCACAGGGGTACAACCTCTCTTCCTTTTATTTTTTTATTTATTCATTCATTCATTCGATTGCAGGTTATTGCATATAGGCAATGATTTTTAAATGTCTACAGGGGGCAGGGGAAGGGGGGAAAGAAACATTTGCAAGATTAGCACCATTGTACATTACCAAGAGTTTACAAAATCTTGATGATGTTGCAGGGCTAGATATGTCGGACCAGATTCTCAGCGGTCCAAGTCAGCACAGCTCCAGTGACTTTGACTGAACTGTGCCAATTTACACCAGCTGAAGATCTGTCCCAGAGCACCAAATAATGGGTTGGTACCAGCATACAGGACGGAGCCTGATTTATTCCTGAAATCTAGCTACTGCATAGTCAAATGCTGGAACAGCTACTTCATTTAGAATCTGGCTACAAACCTTTATTACGCAGTGCTAAACCTTGATTATTTTGCCTGCATCTTTGTCCTTTGGGAACATTTTAGCTACACGTTTGAATTAAGTGATTTTTTTTTTACAATAAGATATAAAAAAAAAGAAAATGTACGTTGCTCTCTCTGTATGAAACTGGAGATGATAGTTTATCTGTCATATAAATCAGGTAACACAGAAAATCATTGCATCTTTTCTCTGTCGCATCTACTCAATATCTATCGTTCTGACTTTTATTCTTATTGGAGATCATCAAAACATTAATTAAAAGCCTGGTGATCAAACAGCCGAATATTTATGATTCACGTCCCTGCTTATTAACAAGTGGCATATTGATACACCACATATCCAAGCTGTTTATGCTCTTGCTGTGCAGTAAAGCAGTAAGAATTGTTACCCTTATGTACTACTTCTAAAGATTTATTGAGAAACCATCGCTCCTTTCCTGCCACCATACATGTCAAAATAAGCCGTTTCACCCTAACAAACTGATTTTTTTTTTATTAAAGGAGGGGCATAATTAGCCACGGTTTAGAGTCTAGAATATCAGAATGGCCAGTGTTCGGCCTTTTTTAAAATAAGGTCCCTAATTATTTCAGCACTGGGAGTGAAAGGTGGATATTTAACTTTAAAAAGTGGCTCTCCTTAGTTCAATCAGACTTTAACAAAAAAAAAAAAATCTTTAAAAATCAGCTAACAAACATACCAGTAATTACTTGTCAGTGCAGCTTCATAAGGATTTTTATTACCTCCTTGTAAAAGTATTTACAAGATTGACTTCACTGGCTCTTTTAGAGATCATAGAGGATATAAGAAGTCATTTTGAAAATCAATAATTATATATTAAGAGGTGAGGTCTCCCAAGTAGGTTTTATAGGCTATTGTATCAATTCGTATACATATATCTGGCAAAGACTCTTTTCTAAATATTCTCTTTTTTTTTTTTTTTCTTTCTTTCTTTTTTTTGGGATAAAGGAGCAAGCTTACTGGCATATAGGCTAAGCCTTTCATACCCAATGTGCAGCTCCGAAACTGGAGGGAGACATTGGCACTAATCAGGGTTATAAGAGGGGTAAGGCCTTTGTGAGACTGCAACACGAGGATTGGAAAACTTTTTCTTGTTGAAGAAAAGGCCTTGAGGCAGCTCTGAAAAGGGAGCTGGATGGAGCTTCGAGACGGGGTTGCTTTATACAGGGCTTGCTCATTGTTACTTCCCAAGGGCACAATCCAGGTGTCAGCCCTCAGTTGAATGCTATGTTGCAGTTAAACCTGGTGAAAAACCCGCCGTCCTCCTCCGCTGCACGGAGACCCTCTCCCAGCTCAAATGCCACCTTGCCTGTCGTGTAGTACAGTACCACGAAGGAAGAGGCAGTTTTTGTATCTCTGGGTGTGTCTACACGTTGTCCTATGGTGACATAGTGACGTGCTACGTTGCTGGACGGCGTGCTATGGCAATGTAGCGATCACGTGGGTCTACATGCGATCACCAGCTACGTCGCCGTAGCACTGTGCTCCCCCGATACAGCATGCCACTATGGAGATGTAGCGGGAAAATCTAAATGTAACCACCTGCACTGCGCTGTGCTTTTGTGCTTGCAAAAGGAAGTACTAAAACATGGAAACATAGCCGTACGATGACGTGTAGACGTGCCTGGCAGGTAGATTCCAGTGACATCTGGCTTTGGCCTTCACAGACAGACATACGGAGCAATATATATTTAAAATCCTCTCATAGAGACAATATTAAGCATAGATTCCAAATGAATACAACTGGTTTTAAAGGCCATCTGTCCCCATGCAGGGACATACAACTTGAGATATTATTTCTGGTCCGATATGTTTCGAAGCACCACGCTTGCTTCAGAGTGTGTTTCTGACCCGCTGAAAGTGCAGCCCTCCTGACAGTTTGTCCCATGCTTTGCAATTGTTAGTTCAAAATGCTAAGCGGGGTTTTTTTTTCCCCTTGTTCAAAAAGTTTAGCAAGATGCTAACGTAGTCACTTTATTCAGGCAGACAGTTCTTCAGTAATACCTCTGAAATATTTTAAAGACACCTAGACCTGCGGCCAGGGCTTCTGTATATTTGACGATTTGTATCACAGAGTAAGAAAGATTGTTCTGAATTTTGAGACTAGGGATGTATCCAAACCTTGGGTTTAAAGGCAGATTTTAGCTCACATTTCATCAAATAAATGGCCTGGTCTGACATTACTTGGCATCAGCCAGAGTCATTGCTGGGTCTGGATGAGGCCTGGTGCTTTTTATTTTTATTATAATTTGTTTTCATTCATGAAACCAGTATGGGATGTCGTCCTTATCTGAAGCCCCTTTGTTGAAAGATTTTTAAAATAAAGTTTTTGTTTTACAGTTATACTGAAAGTACAACACAATCGACAAACAGTTTCTAACCCACTAGAGATGGAAACTAAGGCATTGGTCTGCACACAAAAACTTATACCAGCACAGATAGGTTGATTAGAGATGTGATTTTTTTCCAGCATTGTTTTGCCTCCCCCAAAAAGCAGCCAAACCCTTATAAAGTATGCTTATCAGTGGGTGCTGTTTTTCTTTGCTCCATCACTTCATACCAGTATAAGTACTGTTCTATTGGTATGCATGAGCATACACTAGAGGGCATTTGGTGTTTTAACTCTGCCAGCAAAACTTTTTTAAGTGCAGATAGTGCCTAGAGTGATGCTGTTCTTTTTTGTATCAAGTGCTCATAAAGTATTTTTTTCCAAGAGTAGTTAAAAAAATGAACTAGCTGTTCCACTGGACTTACTGCAGAGTAATAAACTCCAACTCCCAGCTCATCTTCCCTCTCAGCTTGAGAAATGTCTTTGAGCTTTTGTAAACTGCCCTATTTGAGAAAAATAGATTAAATACTAATCTTAGTAGCTCACATATTTTTACTTCTGTTTATACCGTCTGACTGCAAAAAGAAATTGGGGGGGGGGGGGGTCCAAGTAGACAGAATAAAACCTTTCATTACACGGCCCAGAAGAGAGAGCAGAAAAATTAACAACGGTTTCAAAAAACCTTGTATAAATACAAATAGATTGTAATGCAATGACTGAATTATCTTGAAACACAAATCCACACTTGGTGTCAGCCCCAAGTGAAGGGAGGTATTTACAGTACTTAAACAGCCATGCAATTATGTCTCCAATGTGAAAGATGTGTATGGTAATGTTTTCACTTACTAAATGGTCCATGTAACATTCAGGAATTACATATCTCTCTATATCTATGTAATAGATAGAAATAAACGGATATGTACATGTAGACAGATATGTAGATACACAGATCTACATATATACAATACGTGTGTATATATAAAAACGCAACCATTTTGTGGCTGAAGAAACAACAGTGCACTATTTGCACCGAGCAAAAACAGCAGATATCTTCAGGGTGTACAATGCAGTATTTTGGCTTTATAATGCAGCAAATGCTGCAATGTGCAATACAGGTTGCAAAAGCTGACAAGCTAAACAGTTCTTATTTGGCTCAGGGTACTTAACTGTCATACGTCTCTGGTACAATATACCCTTTTGTCTAGTGCATAAGCATCACTTGTTAATCCCTTCCTTTGGGTTTTTTTTTTTTTTAATTTTTCTTTTTATGTCTTGAATATATCAGCATGAAACGTAAAGGTCCATCCCCATCTGAAAAAATGGAGCGTAGTTGGCCACATCAGTAAATTTGAGTGTCAGCTATTTCTTGCTCTGCACCAACGCTTAAGGTATTTAGTACGTTTGTTATTGGCAGCATCTTCAGGTCACATACTTGACCCTTGCTGTTAGTTCTGAAATTTTGTTTAAAAAAAATAAGTGAATTATCAAAAGCTCATTTCTCTTGGGTCAAAGTTAAAAAAATATGTATATACTACACATCACAAAAAGGAAAGAGAAACACTTTTTTTTTATACGAGCAAAGCAAACAGGACTCCTTTCAAAGAGAAATCACAATGACTCTTATCTGTAGAATGTTTCAGTGCTAATGCACTAATTTTGTAACA
The DNA here is from genome assembly GCF_030867095.1 of Alligator mississippiensis. Classification (NCBI taxonomy): domain Eukaryota; kingdom Metazoa; phylum Chordata; order Crocodylia; family Alligatoridae; genus Alligator; species Alligator mississippiensis. The sequence goes on along the minus strand of NC_081832.1, from coordinate 11,231,548 downwards.
AGTGCATGCTGTATAGACTATATTGCCTGTATACTTAGAATGGGGGGAATACAAGCTGCTTTTCGTCGTGCACTGCAGCTTGGTTGGATGGAGAGTTAAGCCTTTGATGAATTTTTATACTGTACATATTTGTATATATTAACTATATTGCCATGTTATGAACACAGATTTTGTTATATTTGCTTGTTTCTGTTTCCTACAAAACTGGTCCATTATGGGGGATATTTTTTTTTGTATAGAAAATATGCTTGTAATATTTTTTTTCCTTGTTCATTATCTCTTAATGGTTTATAAAGGAATCAAAGAACTGAGTTTACAGAGGAACGATGAGAAGCAAGTCTGTGTTTGCATGAGACCTGCCCAAATGCCGGCTATTGGTGGGGGGGAGGGGGGAAGGGAACATTTTAAGTCTAAGTTTTGCTTTTAAAGCATGCTGAATCCCATGGGAAAACTCATACATGTACAATTATTCTCTTTGTATTTTATCTAATAGTGCCTGAATTTTTTTTTTAAATGTTTTCTTAGAGGAACAATTCATAATTGTCAAAATTTGAAACATTAGCTTAATTTTGTTTTCATGACCTCTCATTTCTCCTCCTTATTTATTTTGTTGCTGTTTGTAATAGGCCCCAAGGCCATTTCTGACATTGCAGTGTTCTTCTTCCACATTAAGGATGTTTTTAAAATTACTAAGATTATTGAGCCAACAGGCTGTTTTAATCAAAACCATGTTTCACTTGGTTTTGATGATTATGAATGGTCCTTACAATGAAAAAAAAATCCTTTCTGCTAGGAGGATTATACCATCTAGTGGTCAAAAAGATTCATCACACAGATATGCATCTTCCCAGTGTTTTGCTGCCTTTCTCAAAGCCAAGGCAGTAATTTTGTTTCAAATTATTTGCTTATTATAACTAACTTAAACTAAATACAAATTTAAAATGGTAATGGCATTTTTTCTTTGGCTGATTGCTAAATAAATTCATATAATTTATACTAGAGGAGATTACTGCTTTTATTGTTTTGGTTTCCCAAAACCAATTATTAACAATCACGACTATGTATCTCATTAAATTTAAATCAGGTCAAACCTGTTTATCTAAGGGCCTTCCTGATGTACAAAAAGATGGGTGTATTCTGGTGCACTTACAATGTACTTCTATATATGATTTTGCAGCATTGAGATCTCTGGACCATAATTTTTGCTTTATATTTTTTTACACTGCAAATACATTGTTAAAAAAAAAATCTCTCAACTTCATCACAGTGAGCATTACTTTTTAATAAAAACATTACTTTTTACGCAGGGATTTTTAAAAATAAAATCACTGCAGTTTTAGAATTGTAATTAAAGCCCAGAATAATAGATCATGCATCTTTATCTGTTGTGTTTTAAAGGGAAAAAAAATAGCCCAAACTGTTTGCATAATCCTGAATGCCTCATTTCCATAAAAAAGGTTTCTATACATATATTATTTACATTTTTAAACATGGTAATTCTTTCCTTTGTGGCAGAAAATGTCTCTTTTTCACTGCAGTTATTGGAAAGCGACTGTTCACAGCTGAAATGTTATCGTAATTTGCATCAGGAAACCCAACTGCAGACATTAAGGACTTGGGTGTGTTCAATTATGATTTTGCTGGAGGCTGTCCCTCATTTTAATGCTGCACTCATTGAACTACCTTTCTGAAATCTAGCTGATATGGTTCACCATAGACATGCTTCACAACATCATTAGCTTTGCAAATGGCTTCATTTCAGTCAATGCAGACTTCAGTTTTGGCCAATTGTAAAATGGAAATTTGAAAAGAAAAAAAAAAACAGATGCACTTAAAACATGAAAAGAATTATTTATATGATAAAAATATATTTAGATTTTCAAAGCACAAGACTGAACAGAAGTGCTCTTTTTATGCTTTCTGAAGATGTTACTGTTAAAAGTCTTTCTACATCAGGCTTAATAAATCTGTAATGACATTTGATGGATTGATTTCTGTGTGGGTTTTTCTTCTTTCTTTCTTTCTTCCAATAGAGAGAGAAAAAGTCTGACCTGGAGAGACTGTGGGAGTGAAACCACAAGAATGTGCCTGTTTCAGTAAAACCGATGACTAATTTCTAGAATCCTCCCTTCTCTAAAATGTGTGTGGGGGAAAAATAATCCAACTATACCGCCCCATATTTGTTTCTACGTATCTTTTGCTTCCTCTCATCTGGATTCTCTGACCACTTCATGCTTGGGTTATTTATGATGTAATCTACTGCAAGGCATTGGGCGGCTGTCACACAAATTCAGGGATTGCTAGCCATAAACCAGGCATGATTGAGATACCAAATACCCTTCTCTCAAGTGCTCCACCTCAGACGGATGGTTCTGTTTAACACTTAGTTTCCCTAAGTACTCCCTCGTTCCTCTTAATGTTCCCGGTGAATTGGGCGATGTTTCACATGCTGGAGTTCAGAAGCAGAAGCCGATACCGCACGAGAAATGATTTGTTATTTACTGCAGATGAGTCAAAACTATCAGTGGTAGAATTTCCCAAGTCTTGTACTCATTAAATTATGATGGGTACAGTGTCACCTGTTACCCATATTTAATTGCCACTGCTCCTCAACTCAGTGATAAAATAGAAGATGAAAGGCAGCTTCCCACTCAAGACAACCCAATATGCTCAATGGTAACAGGAAGCATCACTCCTGGGGGAAATAATGCAGGGCCAGCCTTATGCATTCATAGTGCAACAGCCTAGATAGGACATTGCATTTTCAGGGGCATTGCACAAACGCGCACTCCACAGATTAATCATTGGGATCAAAGGGCAGGCCACTCATTGCTACCCTTCTGGCAGTAGGACTAGAGGGGGGAAAACACAGGATGTGATTTCCTTCTACAGCAGTGGCATCAGAAGGGGACAATCCATCACACATCTGCCCCTCTGGCCCAATGAAGCCTTGCATTTCTTTAGGCTTGTTCTAATCAAATGCCAGTCAAGTTAAGATCTCGCAAGGGAATTTCTCCCACCTCCCACTTCCTTTGACTTGAATGCCTACCACCCATCAGAGCAAATACACCACCATCTTTCAGGCATGACACTGGCTCCCTCAGAGGCAATGGAGAGCCCTGTACGAACACACTGCTAATTCCCATCACTCCCTGCTGGAGCCCAACATCTCATTCTTATGACACACTGAGCTATTCCATCCCAAAGAGCAAGACAGCCAAAGGCTACTCTTGACTCTCTGTGCCTTGTGCTACAATGTGAAGAGCTGCCACAAAGCCTGGCCAGAAGACCAATAAATTAAATTATATACTCTATGTAATTGTTAATACATTAGTTAAGTGAAATTGCCTGAGAATTATATGATACTGATTTTTTTAAGAGAATTTTTTTAAGAACTCTATTGCACACATTTAAAAAAAAAAAGCCCTCTAGGGTAAAATAAATATATATACACATATATGGATGGCTAAAATGACAAATTAATCATAAAACCTAGAGATGGAAAAGAACTATTAGATCATCCAATTCATCTTGCTGCCTGCCAATATAGGTTTGTTCCCTACAGAACATTCCCCAGGGGTTTGTCTAGCCTTTCTGAATTAACTCCAGCAATCAGGGTTCTCGGCCACTTCCTTGGAAGACTATTTAATAGTTTAGGCATGCTTTATAAGTTGAAGTTAGATTGTGAAGTTAATGGGAGTTTCACTACAAAAGGCTACAGTTCTTGGACACAGATCCTGGAGTCTTTGAAAGGAAAACACATCCTATGCTACATTCTTCCATGTCTCAGAGATGGACAAGCACATTATGTTCCCTATCACATGAGCCTATAGTGACTGAAAAAAGTGTCACAAAGGGCCAAACAAAAGGGGTGTCTCTGTACCATCCTTTTTAGAGTCAGGTTGCCAGGTTTCATGCCAGGGTTGGGGTGGGGACAAGAAGTCGCTGCAGAGTACATACTATTACTGCAATCCTGGATTGATCCAGAGATCACATAGTCATAGGAAATTACTGAAGATTAGGATACTCTTGGTATTAATGTAATTTATACCAGGAGTCACAAATGTTGCTTAGCACTAGGGCTGTGCGAAGCTTTGGTCTCTGATTCGATTCGGCGATTTGGCCCGATTTGGTGGCCAAATCTCTGAATCCAAATCAAATCAACGGACCCTTTAATCGCTCTGAATCAAATCAGAACCCTCCACATCAATTCAGAAAGATTTGGAAAGATTCAGCGATTCAGACAGACACAGCTTTAAATGTTTTTTCTACTTACCTCTAGGTAGCAGAGGCTCATGAATGCTGTGACGCTGGGTTAGATGGAGCATCCCACAGAAGCACAGGGGGCTCTCCAGTGCGCTCAGCAGCAGACCCAGAAGTGGACGGAAGCACTTCCCATGCATTTCCAGATCTGCCGGGGGCCTCCCTGTTGCCCCTCCCTCCCCTCCTGGCTCAGCGACTGGTGCCTCCTGGGTCTGGGGGGGCACCTGGGGTCCCCCTGTGGCTGATCGCCAAGCCAGGGGTGGCACGGGGGGGATCTCCAGCACGCTCCCCAGTGGACCTGGAAGTGGATGTGAAGTACTTCTGGTCCACTTCTGGGTTTGCCGCCAAGCACATGGGGCACTCCTGTGGGACGCTACATCCGCCCCAGCATTGCAGCATTCACAACCCATACTGGTACCTCAAGGTGTCATAGTTTCTAGGGTCAGGAGAGACCTGAACAGATCATCGAGTCTGACCCTCTGCCCTGGGCAGGAACGAATGCTGGAATCATAATACCCCAACAACACAGTGTAGAAAAAACTTTTAAAGCTGTGTCTGTGTCCATAACACACATTCTCTGAATCAGCATTGAATCTTCAGATTCGGATTCAGCCAAATTGAATCGGCAACAGTGATCCGAATCAACAAATCGAATCACTGTCCCCGATTCGGGCCGAATCCGAATCGAAGAGGGCCAGCTTCACACACCCCTACTTAGCACCATTTTAGTGTCCCTTCTCCCTAGGCTGTTTTTCTCCTAGGGTTGAGAGGGTGTCTCAATCCCTACTTTTTTGGGGAGAAGAACAAGTAAATAATAGCTAGAAAATTTAAGCATTTTGGCAAATATATTCCTCCATAACGAAAAGATGTTCTAAACCATCATATTTAGACGATGCTATTAAAATATCATCAGGGAACAACTGACAATTTGCAAAATGTCAGATTATGGCTATTAGCATATGCTGACTTTAAATCATATTTTACAATTCTGCAAGATTTTTTTCTGCAAGAATGTTGTGGGAGAGCATATATGTTGAGGGGGACATGATATACCTTGACTTTAGCAAGGCTTTTGATACAGTCTCCCACAACATTTTTGCAAGCAAGATAAGAAAGTATAGGCTGGATGAATAGACCATAAGGTGGATAGAAAACTGGCTGAATTGTCAGACTCAAAGGGTAGCAATCAATGAGTTGATGCCTAGTTGGCAGCCAGTATCAAGTCTAGTCCCACACAGGTTGGTCCTGGGGCTGGTTTTATTCAAGATAGGATAGAGTGTACCCTCAGCAAGTCTGCAGATGACAGCAAGCTGGAGGGAAAAGCAGATATGCTGGAGGGCAGGGCTAGGATTCAGAGAGATCTGGAAAAATTGGAGGACTGAACCAAAAGTAATCTCATGAGCTTCAATAAGGACAAGTACACAGTCCCGCACATAGGAAGAAAAAATCCCAGGCACCGGTACAGGCTGAAAACTGACTGGCTGGGCAGCAGCTCTACAGAAAAGGACATGGGGGTTATAATAGCCAATAAGATGAATATGAACCAACAGTATGCCTTTGTTGCAAAGGTGACTAATAGCATAGTGGGCTGCATTAGTTGGAACATTGTGAGCAGATCAAAGGAAGTGACTCTTCCCCTCTATTCAGCACGGGTGAGGCCACATCTGGAGTATTGTGTCCAGTTTGGAGCCCTCCACTACAGAAAGGGTGTGGACAAATTGCAGAGAGTCCAGCAAAGGGCAATGAAAATGGTTAGGGGCCTGGAACACACAGCATATGAGAAGAGGCTGAAGGAACTGGGCTTATTTAGTCTAGAGAAGAGAAGACTGAGAGGGGATTTAATAGTGGCTTTTAATTACCTAAAGAGTGGTACCAACAAGGATGGAGCTAGACTGTCCTCAGTGGTGACAGATAACAGAACAAAGAACAATAGTTTCAAGTTGCAGTAAGGGAAGTTTAGGTTAGATATTAGGAAAAACTGTCTCACAAGGAGGGTAGTAAAGCACTGGAACAGGTTACCCAGAGAGGTTGTGAAATCTCCATCCATGGTGGCTTTTAAGATCTGGCTAGACAAAGCCTTGGCTGGGATGATCTAGTTGGGGATGGTCCTGTTTTGAGCAGGGGGTTGGACTAGATGACCTCCTAAGGTCCCTTCTGACCCTAATTTTCTATGATTCTGTGTTCAGCAAAATTATATGCTACCTATAGAAAAAGAAAGGCTAACATTTTGTCTTCCATTCACATTTCCTTAGTAAGGGTTATCGTAAAAAGTTACTGGCACAAAGAATATTTGATATCTTTATTAATTAATAGTTTCATTTGTTTCTTTGATCTAGAAACTTTAATAGAATTATTATTATGTTATTTCATTTATATACACATACATATACATATACATATATACTAGGGCTGTGCGAAGCTTTGGTCCCTGATTTGATTCGGTGGAGATTTGGCCCGATTCAGAGGCCGAATCTCTGAATCCAGATCAAATCAGGGGACCCTTTAATCTCTCTGAATCAAATCAGAATCCTCCGAATTGATTCGGAGAGATTTGGAAAGATTTGGCAATTCGGACATAGACACAGCTTTAAATGTTTTTTCTACATACCTCAAGGTAGCAGGTGGCTCGTGAATGCTAAGATGCTGGGGTGGATGAAGCATCCCACAGGAGCACAGGGGACTCCCCAGCACGCTCAGCAGCAGACCCGAAAGTGAAGCAGCAGCACTTCCAGTCCACTTCTGGGTCTGCTGGGAAGCATGCGAGGGGCCCCCCCTGTACCTCTCTGGCTTGACAAGTGGTGCCTCCTGGGTCTGGGGGGAGCACCCGGGGTCCCCTCGTGGCTGATCACCATGCCAGGGGGACATGGGGTGGGGGGGGTAGCACACTCACCGGCGGACCCAGAAGTGGACTGGAAGTACTTCCAGTTCACTTCCATGTTTGCTGCCGAGTAAACGGGAGGGCCCTGTGTGCTCCTGTGAGCTCTCCACGCGCCCCAGCATCACAGCATTCATGAGCCACACCTGGTACCTTGAGGTATGTAGAAAAAACATTTAAAGCTGTGTCTGTGGCCGAATCGCTGATTCTCCGAATAAGCATAAAATCTTCAGATTCGGATTCAGTGGAATTGAATCAGGGACAGTGATCCAAATCAATTAATGGAATTACTATCCCCAATTTGGGCTGAATCCGAGTTGAATATGGCCTGTTTCACACACCCCTAATATATGCATACATATACACATTATATATATGTACACACACACACACACACACAAAAGCATCATATTTGCTCCAAGCTAAACTTGAAAAGAATGACCTAAAGAATGATGTGTCTAATATGACTGGGGGGGGAAGGGTGTTTCTCAACCAGTGTCCAATAATATTCATTATATCAAGGACCTGATTTACCAAAATGTAGAATAATGGGTAGTACCAAACATCTCTGAAACACAAGTAGTAGATGTTTCAAGGCTGGCACCAAAAACTGGGGCATTGGCTTCAAAGAACATTTTTTTAAAATATCAGCGTATACCTCTACATTTATCAGTATAAAAATAGTCATGCCACAAATGTAATACCCACTCAACCTGGCTTTTTCAGGGCAAAAGACTAATTAGATAACCTTGTAATCATTCTATATGTAAATGTCAACAAGTTGTTTAGCCTAACAAGGAAAACAATTTCCAAAGTTGCTTCCATTGAGAATAACAAGTTCCCCAGCCTGACGCACAACTCTAGATATTGGTAGCAAAAGCTATTGATGACCTCAGCTTGGAGGATTGTCTCCTATGGTGTCAACACTAAAACCATTTTAACAAATGTTTTTGGACACATTTTTCTATATTATTTCATCAGGTCTACCTGAAAAAGTATATGCATCCACAAAAATCAAAAGCCAACGGGCATATATATGGCCTTAATGCAAATTTGCACCTGGCCATATATATATTCATTTAGCCAGCTGTACTTTTTGCAGGCACATTTGAATATTTGTTTCTATTCCTGTTAATGCTGAAATCTTTTTTTTTTGGTTAGTTAGATCTAATAACACATTTAAAAAGCAATATAAGTGTTTAACATTGGGTTAATCCAATATTCAGTGGAGTATGTGAGAATGAGTTCTTGATAGTCAAACCTACTCAATAAACTAAAAAAAAAATGATGCGGTGTTACAAATAATGGTCTTACTAGAGCGGAAGAGAAATTCGAGAGCTTGAGGTACCAGTTTTGGTTGTGAGGTGGATTCTAAGAAATAGGTCTACTCCCTCCTTAAAATTATCTTGAATAAAAGTTAAACATTTTCTCAAGAAAATCCAGCTGTGCTTTTTGTGATTCTTCTTCTTTTGTGATACCTGGGTGACATATTTAGGGAAGGCTTGCCATGATACAAAATACTAAGATACACATTCAGATCCCCTTTCTTACTGCAGGTATTGTTAACTACTAGGTCAGGGAACGCATCTACATGAGATGCTACGTTGATGTAGCTTGTCACTATGGCGACTTATTGCTGGTAGTGACACCGCCACTAACGAGTAGTAGCAACAAGCTACTGTGCAGTAGTTCATTGCTGCTGTGCAGTAGGGTCAGAAACGACCCTTTGTGGCACCGGGACTGTGCAGTACTGGCAGTTACTGCAGGGTCATTTAGTACTTCCTAAAGCAAGTAACAACCGCGCAGTCAGGTGCATGTGTAGATGCACCTAGGTAGTTCTAGATTTTAATGGAGGATCTGTGGGAGGTCCAAGGGGCTTATAAAAAACGACTATTTGTTGGGTCCTTTGCCAAGAAACAAACTGGAGAAACCATGTGTGACTGACTTTATGAAAACACAAGAGATGGATGTTGCAGCATTGTCTGCATTAGCTTATGTCATCATTAGGTCGTGTACAACTGAAAAACAGAAGGCCAAATTGTATTTTTCCGATGCAGAACATCACTAGAATTATGTGTGGGATCTCACTGTATGTTTCCTCGGCTTGGTGAACCTAAAGCAAAGCTCTGCTTTATTTCCTCATAGGAAAGTGTCCACACCTGGCCTATTTCACCAGGGTATTGCTCTATACTAGCTCTGTGTGGACACACAGAGTGAGCAGTAAGTGCAACGTAGGTTACTCCATTTTCAAAGTGGAATGAGTTACCTCACACAAAGGCATCCCTTGCTCCCATCTTCTAGCCCTTGTAGTGCAAAGCAGCAGCTTTTCCATCACCCAACAAGTGGTTAGTGTTCTTCGTATGCTCGTAGGCCTATTTTAAGTCCTCCACTTTTGAGTGGCACTACCTGGCTTCAGCCTAGTGTTCCTATAGTGGTATGTTTAGGGAAGGCTTGCAGTATACCTTAGCTTTTCTTGACAATATTAGAAGGTCCAGGACATGGACACACAAAACGGCAGGTATGGTAGAAAGGCATACTGGAAGCTTGGCAGATGGCATTTGCACAAACAGAACACAAGCAAGGTAACGACTTGGTGAATCCTGGAACATCTAAGCACAAGGGGAATTTGGTTGCAAACCAACATTTAAACAGGAAGCTTGATGCCTCACTGCTGTAAACCCAGACTAAGTGCAGATAAAGTAAGCATCCCAAGTGCAGGGAGAATGCACATCAGTGTGAGAACAGGAGGCAGATCAAGTTAGTAAGTCAGGGGTGAGGGATGAGGGCACAAAGGTTTCTCCAAAGTTACATGAAGCAAAGTAAAATTACACTAGAGTGAAACACGGGTAAAATTTCCCAATATACATCTGCTTTACATCAATGCACTACACTGCACCAACTGCGAGTCTTTCTTGAACTGGGATAACTGTGATTTGCTTAAGATAACTCAGTTGTATAGCCTCCCCATAATGCACACTATTAGTGTCCACAGGGGAAGTTAGTGTGAGGTAGCTAGTGGATTGCAAATTTACACACTACCTTACTGCTCACCAGCTGTGTGTGTGTTCACACACAGGCATTTGTACACTATCAAATAGCTGCCCTTAAATTAACCAAGTTTTTAATGTGTGTGCATAAAACAATCAGCAGCCTTTGTTGTTACGTCCACTTCAGAGCCACTTCCGTAGAACAAACCATATACTGAAACTGCCTGCCGCCTTGAAAGGTTTTGCATTTTGCTGTCAAGCAGACAGACAACTTTATTGAAAAGATTTATCAGATGGAAAACAAAAGTTTAGGAAATAACTTGAATACACAAAGGAATACTGGAAGCTGCTCCACTTACCATAAAGTACTCAATTTATGGCCCATATTGAATTCTGCACTGATAATTTATTGCAGAGGAAGTTTTAATACAAACCAATTTCAGTGTTTTACCAGATACTGCTCTTCCCCACCCGCCTGCTCTCACAGATCATAGAAACAACTGTTGTGTGAAAGAGCACGAGGCCAAGTATAAAAGTGACAATCTATTGTGCGTTGAAACAAAATATTACCAACGCAATGCAGAGCTTCCTCTCCTTGCCTGTGACTGTGAGGTTCCCACTTGTGGATTGAAAGGGCTTTGGGACTTCAGGACATTAATACATTGCCTCCCAGACCTGTCCCCGGTTCGGAGATTGGCCGCTGGGGAACACCCCACCCCAATCGGTGATCTGGTGCCCCACCAGACTCGGGAGGCACCAGTCACCCATGGGCCAAATTCTGTATCAAAGAGGAGGAACATGACATATCCCTATCAGCTGAGTGACTCAGGATTTCAGACATGATGCAAGTAACTTTAGCCATAGCAAAGTTGGGTGCAACACTATAAAACACATGGAAGGAGACGCACTAAATGCCAAGAGGAACTCACCCAATATGACTCTGTCAAGGACTTACCCGGGGGCGTAGCATTACAGAACATATGTCTGGAAGGAAATTCCTGAGTTACCGGGTGCATCTACACGTGTGCTTTAATGAGCAGCAGCCTATTTTACTGTGCAGTAAAGCATCATGTAAAAAACATGCAATTACGCTAATGCGCAGTAAACTTGGCTACTGTGCATTGTGTCACTAGAAAACTGTGCATTCATTACTGTGCATTAAGGCAGCATAATGCACATTTCTTTAGTATCTCACATTGGAGTTATTAAATTTAATGTGCAATAGAAAAAGTGCCTTAGTGCACATGTAGATGCACCCACTGTGTCCAACCCACTCAAGTAAACATTTATCAAAAGAGTCCTAAAAATCATTCAGGCCAGCCTCTCACCCACCACAACAGCAAACACCCTATTACATACCAGAGGTAAGAATCAGGAGATACAAGGGTTCCCATAATCTGCCTGGAGATTCCTGTTCAGAACTAGAAGCTAAGCCCAAGCCTTGGGGAACTCCTAAGCAGAACTGTAGGCCCCAATGACCTGCAGGTACAGCACCTCAAAGGTGCAGGGACAGACAGCAAGGGAAGCAAGCTGCACCTTATATACAGTAACAGACATGTTCTGGAAAGGTTCACAGAAACTTTTTGACTCATATTACCCACATGCCTAACAAGCACGACTTAGCCTAAAGCTAAACTGACTCAACAATCTTGTGATTAATCCTGGCTCTTCCATCAACTCATTAAATGATACTGGGCTGATAATTTTGGGGCTCAGATTCACAACAGGATGCAGGCAGCGGGGCTGTGTGCAGCTTTGGTCCCCGATTCGATTCAGCCCGATTTGGTGGCTGAATCTCCGAATGCGAATCAGGATATCCTTTAATCTCTCTAAATTGAATTGGAACCCTCTGAATTCATTCAGAGAGATTAGGAAAGATTTGGTGATTCGGACATGGACATAGCTTTAAATATTTTTGCTACACACCTCAAGGTACTAGGTGGCTCGTGAACGCTGTGATGGAGGGGCAGACGGAGTGTCCCACAGGAGCACCCCAGCAGACCCAAAGTGAACCAGAAGCACTTCCAGTCCACTTCTGGGTCTGCTGGAAAGCACACTGGGGGGCCCCACGTGCCCACCACCACTCGGCGACTGGTGTCTCCTGGGTCTGGGGGGGGGGGCACACCCGGGGTCCCCCTGCGGCCAATCATTGAGCCAAAGGGGAGGTGCAGGCCCCCCCCACCTCATGCTCAGTGGTGGACCTGGAAGCGGACCAGAAATACTTCTGGTTCACTTGCGGGTTTGCCGCCAAGCACGCAGGGGTGACCTGCCCCTGCACTCCTGTGGGACCCTTCATCATCCCCAGCATTGCAGCATTCACAAGCCACACCTGGTACCTTGAGGTACGTAGAAAAAACACTTAAAGCTGTGCCTATGTCCAAATCGCTGATTCAGCCAATTAGCATTGAAACTTCAGATTCGGATTCAGCTGAATGGAATCAGGGACAGTGATCCAAACCAACGAATCAAATCACTGTCCCCAATTCAGGCCGAATCTGAATCGAATACAGCCCATTTCACACACCCTACCAGGCTGTGCTCAGGCATCTAAATCCCAAGTTGCACCTCAGACTCCTGTTTAACTGCTGCCTAACCCTAGTGTTAGCAATGGATAAATGGATGGTAGTTCTACAAGAGTTGTTGAAAAGGAAAAGAATGACACTCTCCCTTCCCTAGTGCTTTTAAAAAAAAATTTTTAAAGGAACTTAAGCACCAACTTGCAGGAAGCAATCGAGGGTTGCGAAAACCAAGAAGGTGGTTGTACATTGGGGAGGAGATATTATACCTCTCTCAAAAGCCTTGGATAGGGGCCACAGCCAAGAAGAATTTTAGTCCAGTGAAGATGATATGGAACATAGGGAGTTTCCATCTTCCTATATAGTAGAGGGTATGGATCATCTTTCTTGGATCTCTTGTGCATATTTTAACTATTTACTGCTTTTGCAGAGGAAGGAAGTTGGCAGTGATGTGCTTTTTTTTTTTTTTGTACTGGCTAGAGTGCTAAGCATAGACATAATTATACTGGAAAAAATAAAATGCTCTTGCTGGTATAGCTTATTTTGTTCAGGGAACCGGTATAAAGGTATGCCAATGAAAAGTACTCTTTTTGCCAGGATAAGCTGTGTCTACACAAAATCTTGTTATTTTAGCTACACAGATAAAGCTATGCTGGCAAAACTGTATTGTAGATCTGGCTGTAGTCTGATTTTCACATAAGTGATTTTGAAATGTTCATGTCAGAAATGCTATACAAGTGCTAAATATTACTATTTAGATTGCAGATGGTTTGATGTAGCAACTATTTTTTTTTACCAGTTTTTTTTAATCACTAGCACAAAGCAGGTTGGTTTTGGTTAGGATCTTTAGGTGGTGCAGTGGTGCAAACAATAGATAATAATAATTAGGCAAAAGAGTATTGCTCAGACAAGCTCATTCACACAAACGTTATTTTTTAGTGCAACACAAAAATATTACCATCATATTAATGTTGCCATGGATCCTCAACTAGCCAGAGTTAATTGGCAAACAAGTGCTTTGTCTAACATAGTTTAATCTCATTGTATACAAGTATCACTGATCTTTATTTTCTAACACACACATTATATTCTCGGAAAGCTTCAAAAGTGATGTTTTGAGCGTGTCAGATTTTCCATGCCCAACTCAGACAACACAGAGTTCACCTTTTGAAATTCAGCCGTCAGAATACGAGATTCAGGTTGGGGACCCAGAACAAAGGCACCCAAAATTACTAATCCATTCGGAAATGGAAGCCTCTATTTATAAGCAGCCACATGAAAATTTCAGTTCCACTGACAATAGTTGAGCAGCATAACAGGTATTTGGGGAGGGGTTGTGCGTTTTGTTGATATTACTGACTGAATGTCAATAGACTTGGAGGCACATTATCTTGGTAGTTTGGATGCATCTAAATTAAATCAACACATTTAAAAAACACTTAAGCTTTTACAAAAGCTCAAATACCTCTAGGTTGGAGAAGGGAAAAGTCCAATCTTTTACATAACATAAACCCATCTTTAAACAATTGAGCTCATGTTTTAAAGATGAAGAAATATATACCTTTAAGGAAGGACCCCATCGTGCTATCATAGCACCAGATCAAGGGCCAGTGAGAATATTCCTTCATTTGAGCAGAAATCTTTTGTTCAGTTACCTTTTAATATCAATCAACACACTTTGAGGGGGAAAGAATATAAATCCATTGAGAGTTAGACCATGGGTGACTGGTGCCTCCTGAGTCTGGGGGGGGGGGGCACCAGTGGGACATGACCAAGGGGGGGGTCCCCCAGTGGCTGATCACCGAATGCGCCAGTGGCATGGCACCAGCGGAAGTGCTGGAGTTTCTGCCGCTGGCAGAGCCAATTTCGGGGGGGGGGGCTCTCCATGCCCCCTACCAGCCGGAGCACTAGCTGTTGGGGCGGGGGGGGGCACAACCCCCCCCCCGCGATGTCCCTGTGACGCGTTGCCTATGAGTTAGGGTAAATGACAGGAAATGGAAAATGAAACTAGCCAACATGGTTCTGTTCAAGCCAACAGAAATGCAGAAGAAACAAACAGTATTAACAGTGAAAAACAGGGTTGAAAATGGTTTTGGTCCCAGTAACATTACATGCTTTTTGCTCCGTAGGGAATGCTTGCTCACTGTAACATTTCCTCAGGTCTCTAAAAAGTACTGCAGGGATATTTGTCATGAGCTGAAAACAGAACTGAAAACTGCACAGTTTTCTATAAATGTATTAAGGGTAGGTCTGGTCAACAATTTAACCTTCTTTAATTTGGCTAATTCATTTTGACTTCTCATTTCATTATTTTAAAATTCAACAATTTTAAATACAACATTTAGTTTTTTATTCAATATGACTGCCTTTAGGAATACTTTGATTTTTTTTGGAAATAAACACTGAAATTGAAATAAGCTGTATCACATGGGCAAAAGCAATGCTTTTTCATAATTTTTAAAATTGGAAAAATTCTATTTAATTCAATTCAAAACAGTATTATTTTGACTAATTCTTTGGAACTACCAGTAAACCAAAAAGTCTATTCTTTCCCCATTATGATTAAACCATTCAGGCTGCTCTTCCTTTCTTACCACCCTTTTCTCTTCACACATCAAAACATGCCATGCAACTGGAAACATCAAGATCTAGAATCATGGGAACTGCATTGGCAATTAATTATTTAGTGGGAAGAAAAGGTAAATAATGGTGTTAGACTAGGTCTGCAACTAGATCCCAAATTCAAACATTTGTGTATAACTAATGTATTTATGCTCCAGTACTTCGCAATTCTTTGCATTCAATCCTTTCACATTAACAAAGAGGTTTATAATTAAGATCAAGCCAGAGATGTCGGTCACAAAATGATGTGTGCCACATTATATAGTGCATCTTAGTTGTATAATACATCTCTTAATTAATCAGAAAATCTTGAGCAGTCAAAAAATAAAGGTAGCCAGGAGCTAAACTAATGCACACTAAATTTGTTCTGAGGCAACCTAATTCTGTAAATATTGAAACGCTAGTGAGATTAAATGAAAGATAACATTACTGTATCTGCAAGCTTTCTTTGGTTCATCTCACTTGTCAGCGAGTTGTCTGGTTTTATAGTAAGTTTTCTTTTACACATTGAGTTAAATAGGTCAACATTTTTCTTGCATGTTCTGTGGAAGTTTTGTGCCTGTTTTATTTTCACCAGTGTTCACAGAGCAGCTAATCGATTTAGGTATCCAAAGTAAACTTGGCCTTGAGATGCATAGTACTTTCAGCAATGTTAGTTTGTATGGTGACTACTAATATCTCTCTTCATTTAGCTTGTTTCAAATAGCTACTGCATGCAAACACTGCCACCTAATGCTCAAACACATTCTCAGCTTTTGCTGACAAATAATAAATGCATCCTTGTTACTCAAGAGGAGCTATGGTCCAGTTTCAACTGTACATGAAACGGTAAGTGAAGATAAGAGCCTACTCGGGTCCTTTTAACTTGAAACACTGTAGACACCCACTAGTTTGTCTCCCACTGTTGCTGATATCGGTGAGCTTCTTAAGTAACGTGCATGATCATCAGGGATCCTGGTTTTCTGTTTTAAAATCCCAAGTTCTCTTGATTAAAAAGCCCCAAAATTGATAGATAGATAGATAGATAGATAGATAGATAGATAGATAGATAGATAGATGTTTTGTTTCAGAAAAATGTAGGGGTGTGTGTGTGTGTGTGTGTGTGTGTGTGTGTGTGTACAGATACACACATATCAGTAAAACATTATGTTCAACTGATGCCTATATTTATCTATATATTTACAATTTTAAAGCAATTTGGAAGCCTCCCAGTGCCTCAATCATTATAATATGACAAGTTCTAAATACCTACAACTTTTAGGATGATTTGGGGTTTGTTGTTTTTTTTTTAAATCTCAGAAAAACAGAACATCCCCTCCCCCCCTTTGCTCACCAGGAGACAGGTCCAGCTGTGGCTATCCCTCCCTGCTGCTTTGTGGTGCTGAGCAGCATCCCTGATGCCCTGCCCATGCTGTTACCACTTACTCTTTAAGCACAGCACCCCCCCCCCCACCACTGCCCCTCACTCCTGACATGCAGCCCCCCATATTCTCCAGCTCTGCTAGAGTCCCTCTCTCCTGACCCACCATCCCCCCAGCCCTGCCAGTGCGCCCCTCACTCCCAACCCAAAGCCCTCTGGCCCTGCTGGTGCCCCTCACTCTCAACCTGCAACCCCCAACATTCCCCAGCCCTGCTGGTGTCCCTCACTCCTGACCTGCTGCTTGCACTCCTGACCCACAGAGACTTGTTGCTCCTACTGCTGAGACCACCACACCAGCCAGTCTGCCAGCAGGGGTAGAGGGGCCATGCTGCCCTCACCTCCTCCCACCACCAGCCACTTATGTGCCAGGCTAAAGCTCTACCCAGCCACCATGGACCAGCAGTCACTGCTCCTCTCAGGCTACCCACACTGCCCTCCACCCCAACTCCCCTTCAAGGAGCCACAGCCTGATGGGAGTGGTGGTGGTGGCTGGGTCATGGTGGCAGGGTACAGCCATGCCCTAGTGTGCAAGCAGCTGACAGTTGGAGGAGATGGGGACAGCCGGGTGGTACCAGTGCAGCCTACAAAGGGAAGCCACTGCCCTTGTGCCTCCCACCCCCACAACCCTGCTCCTGGGAGACAGCGGCACAGGGTGGTGGGTAGCGGTGCTCCATCCCCACCCACCCACGTGCCTTCTAGCCCCTTTCCATGTACCCCCGGTTGATAACCCCTGCTATAGACCATACTGATCCTAGGAGGAAGAATGTGACATACTATAAGACACACACACAACTAGCGAGTGGAAAAAAAAAAAATTCTTAACTCTAACACTGGCCTTTTTAATTGTTGCATCAAATTACTTTATATATTAGACCCAATGCTCCCATTGATCAAGAATCCTCAGAGAGGAGGAATTGCATGCAAAATAGATGATAATGTATATATGCAAAAATGCAAAAGCAACTTCACACTTCAATTACATGCATCATTGCTACGAGGTCACACAAACATATGCAACAAACAAGCACCCTGGGTGATTAGCACACACAATGTGTCTAAATGTGTAAAAGTGACACAACTGTTTAAACATGAGTGGTGTTATAACCCCAATCTCTGGAAACATTTTAGATATGTTAAAGTATAAATGTAAATTTACTAATCTATTTCAGTTAAATATTTTAAGGTCAAGAGTACTGCATTTAAAAGAATTGCAAACCCTAATTAAAATGTACTCTTTACTTCCGTGGGTAGAAATTGGAAAAGAAATATTTTACATCCTGAAAAATCTAATCTGTATAAATAATGCATTGCTGATTTTCTTGCATGTTTTCTTTTACTGTTGAAGAAAAAGGAAGAAGAAGTGGGAAGAATGTTTTAAGACTGCATTAAATCCTCCTAATAAAAGAAAAATGAATGTTACCTCCTTTTAATTTTAAATCAAACCACAAGGTATTTTCTTTGATGGTATAGCTAACTGTTAGTTTATTGGAAGCACAGGAGTGATTTTTTCCTAAACAAATATTTACAATTAATGCTACCAACCAAATGATCTGACAGTTATAATTGCAGTACTGAAATGCTATATATTTTAGTTGTATATTCCAGCCATTTAAACATTACTCAAGGCCCTCTAATGATACTCTGCTTTGAGGGAGAAAACACAGTATTTTGCATAAAATAACGTTAATATGAGAAATCTGAAGGTTTAATTTTGTTTACACATGAATTCCTATTTTGCACTGAGGGGGTGGAGAACTAGTCAAAATTCATATTCTTATTTTCTCTCTTGATCAAGAGAGACACCATAGAGAACAATAAAGTCATCCCAGGCTTACTTAGGTACAAAAGCAAAGATTTGCAAACTGGAACCTATTCCTATTTTGGCCTTTGTGTGTATGGCCTTGCTCAGGACCTCTAACCTCTAGTTCTCTTACCGCCTCTGCATTCAGCATGAGGTTACTGTGTCTTTCTTACTCAATGCATTTTCTATAATGTAGATTTCAGGAATGGTGTAATTTACTTAAGAAGTGAACACTTCGTTATTCTAGGGAGAGAGATGTTACATATTCTGATGCAACATAATCCATTGCCAATACAAAGCCTGACAGATACGAATTTCTCCCCCGTGAGAACATATTACTTTGAAAGACTTCTTTCCAATATGAAATGAAGGAAATATTTAAACCATTTTTTTCTGAATTGAAAATGAGAAAATGAAATATATAAATTTGTTTAATCATTTCAACAGTGTTGGGTTTTGGTTTGTTTTTAAATTTTAGAAGTATAAAGACAATCCAAAGCAAACCCCCAAACTTCTTCGTTTAGAGAATTCCTCCCCCTTCCCCCCACAAGATTGAATAAGCAGAAAGTTAACTTTGAAAATTAAAGATTACAAACAGGGAAAGGAAAAGAGATGTCCTGAGAATTTGGAGCTTAATACACTATTTTCTGACAAAAAAAAAATCTAATAATTTAGATATTACAAATAAAGCTGGTTGTGAAATGTACAGATATAAAATAGCAAGTGACAGGGATCTAAACCCATTAAAAGGGTTTTGGAAATTTGTTTCCCAAACCGCTACCTTCTCCTTGGGATTTGGTAATGGCTCTCATTGGATCTGCAGCCCAGAATTATTTCCTGAGGGTAGGTACCCATGAACCCTCTTTCAAGAAAAAACAGACACTAATAAATAGAGCCATCACCCAGAATGCATGACACCTGGATTCAGTTGCTTGTCTGCCTGCCTGATTCATCTGCCTGGAGAGTACCCTATCACCAGGCTAGTGTTATATTAACACAATTATACAGTTTCCGAGCTAATGCACAGGGTCTTTCTGTAAGACACTCATACCACATAAGGTTGCCATTTGTTTGGGATTTATTGAGTCTAGCTCTTAGAAAGCAAAGAAGACTATTCTCTCATACCTTCTTTCCCCCCCAGACCCATAACAGGCATCTGGTAGGTATGGAACAAGGAGTGTGTTTGGGTCACTGTGGTCTCGAACCTTTTCTGGCTAGGTCAATGGTTCCCTTGGTCATGATTAAGTTCCCATTCTTCATGTGACCTTAAAGGACAATTAACTTACAATTAGGGCCTTCATGGGGCACAAGTGTTTCTTAGACCATGCACTTATCCTCCAGTGAAGTCTGAGTATGACAAGTCTCCACTTGATGTTCTTTAGGTACCACTATCAGTCCAAATGAATGACATTTTGGTGGGATAATCACTGGAAATGAGCCTTTGGTATTTGTTTTTACTTATTAGGCTTTGGATTGCACAGAAAATTAGTGTAGCCTTCTGCCAAAACAAAAGGCCTGGAAGATCACCAAAAATGCTTGTTTTTAAGCTCTTTGCTTCTCTTTTTAAGGGATGAAATAGTCTTCAACAGAAAGGTGTTTTCAAGTGGGCTTTCTACCCATCCCAGCCCAATTTTCAGAAGTTTTAAGCCCCCATGTCACTCCTTGCCACTTGGTAGAGTTAGGAGCAATTGGCTTTTCCTAAGCACATCAAAGTTCAAATTGCACTGGAAGGCATTTGTTTCGCACAAGTAAAACTTTGAAGAAGCCCCTTTGTACAAAGTAAATTCAGATAAACAAGAGATCTGCCTTCTCTTCCCCCACATCAAGATGAATACTCTACACCGTGTGTAATTCAAGGAAAGGAGATCAAGAAGAAATAGCTGATGGGGAAAGCAGAGGCTGGTTTGTAACATATCTTCCTGAATGATAGAAGAATATTTTCTTCAAAATGCTTTTAAAAAGTTTTACTGGGAACAGTACAAAGTTCGGGGGTGCTCTGTATATAGTTCATCTTTGATCTAATAAGACATCCAGACAATTATTTTGAAGTTTTAAACAAGAGACAAGAAAGCCAGATTTGCAAAACACCAAATCTATATTTACATCCACATGTAATAACATAGTCAACTGAAGTGAAATACATCATAAATTAAATGAGTAATGTGTGTCTACTGCTTGACAACTTAAGGTTTCAACAATTAAAACAAAATGGAATGAAATAAATACATATAAAAAAAAATCAACAACTTGTACCTCTATATATGCACTGTTATCTCCAAAGAAACATACAAAACCAGTAGTATCCCAATAGTTAATACTGATGGGCAAAAGTCTACTTTGAACTACAGGGCTGCAATTTCCATGATATGGAAAAGTCTCGATGGCATGTTGTTCTCCAATATGTTCCCAAGAGATCTGACGAAAGGCCAGAAAACTTTAGGAAATAAATTGTACCAGCAAGAAGGAAGATTCTTTAACAGTTTTGCAATTAGGTTTTACATTACTGCAGCCCTGTGCATGTCTTATCATATACCCCAGTAAGATGTATAGATGATAGTTACAGCATGCATTCTATAAGACTCATTGAAAGATCAGACAGAAAAAATAGATTAACCATTTTCCAAGTGAGTTTATCTTCAAAAAAATAGGCTATAAAAGTGCAAAACTAGGGGGAAAAAAATCTAGATTATGTACATATGGCTCAGCTTATGAA
The DNA here is from genome assembly GCF_030867095.1 of Alligator mississippiensis. NCBI lineage: Eukaryota > Metazoa > Chordata > Crocodylia > Alligatoridae > Alligator > Alligator mississippiensis. The sequence continues at coordinate 11,210,351 of NC_081832.1, read as the reverse complement.
CAGGAAAAAAGGTAAATAGTGTACAATTTCCTGATACACAGCACTTCATTACATTGCCAGTTTACAGAGACATTAAAATTAGGTCCCATTTAAATTACAGGAACTAAGACATACAACTAGAATGTCTCAAGTTGCATAATGGAAACACAAATTTCTGGGGTTGCTATTTTACATTTGCTATTTGAAGAAAAGAGCAAAATGAACAGTGCAAAATATTTTTTAAATTTTTTTTTTTACTAAAATATACAGAAGTCAGAACCGGGTACAGAAGGAGCAAGTCTTTAACTGGAAGCTTTATGAAAACCAATAAGGAACATAATGTCAAAATATTCATTTCAGCTTTACTGGCTGGTAACTGGCCATCCTCCCTTTAAAAATGTAAATTGCATGTGCATTAGAGGAAAAAAAAAAATAAAAAACGTTTTGCCTTCACAAAAAGAAGAAAAATTCTCCCCATCAACAGACTATTCCTTAGTAAAATTTCAAACATCTCAGAGTTTGGGACTAAGATGTAAGCAACAGATACCAAGAAGCTTCCAAACACAGTCAAACAGGCCATAGCATAAGCTATCTCCCTTTTAAAAAAAAAATAAAGAAAAAGAAAAGAAAAGGTGGAGGTGACAGCAGCTGTAGATCCTACCTGAAAGACTGTATTATTTGTTATTTTCTAGTCTGGACAAAAGGTGCAAAGATTCCCGCTCCCCCCTCTCCCCCCCCCAATGAAAGTGTATTGAGTTTGGTGAAAAACAAAAACAACAAGAAAAAAATCCGACATCTGAATTCTTCAGTGTGACATTTCCTATTTTTCATGCGAGTCCTATGTACATTCTGCTAAAAGTCTGTCTGTTGCTGGAGATGTTCATCTAAGAGGCTCTCGACCAATATCATCAGCAAGCTTCATGCAAAGAGAGGATTCTGCCTGTATTCCAAGAACACTATGAAAGGGCCTGACAAAGTGACAGATACTGCTTCTCCCTTGCTATTACAGATAACATGTTGAAATTATCAATAAGGGAAGCAAATTTTGCTTCTAGATTAAAGGTCCTAGCATAGGCAAGGAGCACAGCAGAAAGTCAGCACCTTAGTTAGGATGTTCAGAATTTAAGATCATATAATTCATTTGGAAGCTGTTTAAAAACTAACATAGTTTAACAGAACACACACAATATGAGACACTGCAACCTTTAGGGGAAAAAAAGGAGCAGTATTTAAACCAACAGGATTTCAACTTGGTTATTTACAAACTTTACCTGAGGTGCAAGGATTATATATTTTTCAAAAGAGGATCTCTCTTTCAGCAGCTCAAGTATGTAAAAATATAAATTCCTACCTAATATTTGGTCAATTAATTCTAAAGAAAAATATTACTCAAGGTTAACATTGAAATATACATTCTCCACACTTCATAATCCAATTGTTCAGACTACAATTTTTATGGCTATTTGGTACAAATGTTAACAGAACCAATATTATAAAACTGTAGTGTTTTTATATACAGTACAATCACAGCTTAGTTCAGTAGCTTTCACCATTCATTTTTCTCAAGGGATGAACTGCAAATTATAACTCCACAGAATATGTATTTGAGTCCTCAGACCTAGAACAAACCAAAAATAGTTGTGGCATAAACTGTAATACAATTAAAATAAAGCAGCTGAGGAAAAGTGTTAAATATATTTAAATGTGTATATACAATAGCTTATATTTTACAAATTAATGTGACAACACACTAAGTACATGCTATTTATTTGGTCATTTAATTATGACTGGCTATTTAAGTCAGCTTTTGAAAACAGCCAAGCTACCAATAGGAAACAGCTAGACAACCTGAAAAATACTGAAATGAGGCAAAATGCTCAGACAAGAAATAAAAGTTATGGCAAAATAATTTTATACACTGTTCATAAAGACCAGTGATTTTTTTTATGAGTGGGATTTCAGCGTGCTCTCTCTTCTGTAAAACTGAATGTAAAATACTGTGCACAGAATCAGATTTTGCAACATTTAAATAAGAATTTACTTCGAATTAGAGAGAATTCCTGAAAGGAACAAAAAGCATTAGAAACTAGAGGAAAATGGAGTTTTAATTAGGATTTTAAACAATCACATTTGAAGTTTAGAGAGTTTATTCCCACATCTCCATGTGAGAGAAAAATACTGTACTAAATCAGCCCTATACCGCAGATTGAACATTGAAGTAAAGTAAACTATGGAAACTGACTGAGGCTACATGAGAACCTCAAAATTCAGTTACAGCTTACTGACCTGACTAACCCTCGGCCTGGCTTGTTACAGACGCAAATAATAAATGTGGTTAACCAAGCACATATGGTACATGAAGGGTAAATGTCAAGAAGTTGACTATCAAGGAGTGTTTCCTGAAAAGTGATATACATTTTGCTGTGCAATGGTCTTGTCAGAAAAATAAAGTTCCATTGCTTGAGAATTTCCAAGTCACCTAGTATTAAAAAAAAAAGACAGTCCACAAAATAATCCTGTGTCCAGAGAGGACTCACTGACACAATTCCTTAAAGATTAAGACCAGTAAGTAAATCCTAGAACATCTCTTCCCATTTATAACTGTCATTCCTTTTTTTTTTTTTTTAACTTGTGTTCAAGCAAAAGATTTCTTTTTGAGACCAAACCATCTTAAGAGTGTAACCTTTTCTTCTAACTAGAAAATATATAAGCAGCTAGCACTTCCATCTAAACAAGGTCCTCCATGTTTGCTACCAGTTACATAGCATACAAGCCACTTGTGCTTTTCAGAATAATTCTAATGCTCAAAAGAAAGCTAGATCGTCTCAACTTCTCTTTGATGTAATTCAAACACTTGCATAACCTCATTGTTGCATGTACCAACATATTTGATGCTAGATTTGAAAAGCAGCAACAGCTAAAGTAAAATCTAGTTACTCAAGAGGATTTCTTACCTTCTCACAAAGTAAACAATCAAGTTTTCTTGTCATTTGGTCGGAAGTGTGCATTGCCAATAAGACTCTCGTAATTTCGTTTCTGTAGCATGCTGTTTGACAGGTGCTGGTACGCTACTGGCCTCCTTCCTGAAAAAATAAAAGTTACGAAACATTAACAAGGTTCACTGGAAATAAAACTAATCATATATTTGATTCCAGGCTCTTTACTTGTCCAATGATCCCAAAGTGTTCCACATAAACCACCTACACTGCTTATTCACTGCTGCTGAAACTCATGCAGTTGACACAGCAATCCACCCCTGTACAGGACAACAGGGCTTTAGACACTAAAGAATAAGCCTGAACTTAAAGTAAGTGGCATCACACTTTTCGTATTCATGGTGAAAACAAGTAGAATAAATGCTCTACTAGCCTTTTGTTTTCCACAAACAGACCCAGAGGTTTTTTTGGCACAAGATACTCGCATCAGCTAAAAAAACCCCCCAAAACCCAAAATAAACCTGTAAGGAAACAGCTGCTATTCATGTTGCCATAAGCACAGCACTCTTTTACTGGGCCTACACAGAATTTTTGACCTCAAAACATCAAAGGCAATCCTTCCATTTGCAATACTATTTGAGCAACAGCATGCATAGCCTTCCAACACTTCTGCATGCTTATACACAATCTTCAAACAGAAATGTGATAATATAACAAAGTTAAAGGTGGTTTGTCAAATCAGGGTTCCATATGCTTACAGTAGTAAATAACAGGATACTTTCTGCTATTTATCTAACAAGCCTTAACTTCTATTGTTGATGGACAATTTTTGTTTGGCAATTTCCAAGGCAGCAAGCAAAGCAGTATTGTGTGTGTTTAGTTATAAGAAAGAGTCACTAAGACAAGGACAATCGGAAAAGACTAGGAAGGAGATCAAGAAACACTACTACAGGAATGGAAAGCTCAACTGCCATCTCACAGAAATCTTAGAAGGGGATGTGTGGAGACAGGGGGTGGAAGAGGGAAATGGAGAGGGGGAAGTAAGGTTTAATTAAATTATAATGGCAAAATTAAATTAATACTTCAACAGAATCTACAAGATCACTGGAGTGTGTCATGAGCAATTGTCTTTAATTTGCAGCCTCTGCCAGATCAATCAGTCAACAGGTTATCCTTGATAATGCTGCTACTGCAAAAAGGATAACTAATTTGAAAATAACACAAACTGAGTGGTTTCAGAATATTTCTGTCTCTTCAGGGCAACACAAACTGGCACAGCTTATGAGCAATAATGGACAGCATCAGGATTTAATCAAGTTTGCCAAGTGGAACATATTCTCATGACAACTCGATCCAGCATTTAACATGCAACATAACATGTTCATAAGACCTAAATAATGTTGCCACAAGGCAACACAGGCCATAAAAGGAATTTTAACATCATGTTTTAAAGTATACCAGGAACATCATCAGGAAGAAATAAAAAGACATGCAAAGAGCCTCTTATGTTACTTTAGAAAATATATTCTTAAAAGCTGTAACTCCTGGAGCAAATCATAAGCAGATCTATACATTTATTTTCACCAAAGGAGAGAAAAAATGTTTAGAACCTTTCACCTTCTTTCAGCCTCATTAAGACGCATCTAATCACAATATGGCTGTCTCCTCTCTCTTGGGCACATTTACACACGCTCGGGGGAGGGGGCGGAACTAATTAGAGCAGCTTTCAGAGCCACTCTAATTAAAGCGCTGCAGCATCTCGTGTATCAGTGTCCCTGTGCTTCAAAATGGTGGCAGGGGCACTCAAACTATACCTCATTCAATAAGCTTTAGTTCAAGCGCCCCTGCTGCCATTTTGAAGCACGGGGACGCTGCTACACAAGATGTGGGAGGCTGCTGGAGCTTAGTAATTGCCATGCTTCAGCCAACTCTTAAATCGCTGTAATTACAGTGCATCAGAGCAGGCCCTGTGCTCATGCACAGGCACCCCTTAACTCCTCCCCTGCACCAACCTCAAAATTGACAAATCCATTTCTATTTTCTTGCTGGAATGGCATTCATGAATAGCAACTGAAACTTTGAGGAGACTGGAACAAAGAAGAAAGTTTTCAAAAGCATTTATTTTGTTATTTGTGAATGTCATGTCAGTTGCACTGGCCTAGGAAGTCTACATTTGGTTTTCACCAAAGTACTTATAACTAAAATACCTATTTAGGAAAGGGAGAAACAGTGCCTTGAAAACACAGGAACTACAGAGTAATGGTCTTCAAAAATATTCTCAGCTGCAAGCTGCAGATTTAAAAAAGAGCCCACAGGTGCCAATGACTACAACTGCATGTGAAACTCAAGCCCAACCCCTGGTGACCCATGCTAATATATGGATGATATTCCCTATATAACTAGGAAGAGACTATTTTCTACCCTTCACGCACTAAATACAAAATATACCCCCAACTTCTCATATTCCTGTAAAACCAGTCAAGACTCTGGTCTTACATACCCTGTTAATCTGGAAGGGTGGGGATGAGAAAGAAAAAGATGACAACAAAGTATATACACAATTAACCATTAACTTTTTCATCATCTAAACGCAGTTCTAGTTTTTCCATCTACACGCTTACTATTATTTCAATACTAGTTAGAAATGACAACATTTTAAGAATACTTGTGCACGTATATCAATTTGCCATCGATCTAAACATATATTAAAGTGGTGTAGTGGATTATGGAACATAGTGAATATTTCTGTGAACATTATTTAGATGAAAAAATGTTTTTAAAGGGTCCTAAGGAAAAGTAATTGACCCATCTTCTCAGCATTATCTCTATCTTTGGGATTCATAAGTCTCAGAAAACAAAGAGAAAGTGACCAAATACTACACTTCAGCTCCTTAATGTCTAAGAAAGCACACAAGCATACAAAAACAAACAAACAAACAAACAAAATCACACAGTTAATTCACTAATGACTAAAAAAATAAGTTTTGCATCAGTTTTATGAGACTCAGTTTATGTTGTGTGTGGTTCGCCTGCTCACTCCGTTGCATGTCCTGCCATTCAAGATTTCTTTGCAAATGGTATCTATGGTTAGCATTTAGCATTATCACTGTTATGAAAAACTATGGAAATACATGTTAATTTAGCTCACTGCACTATATGCTGGAAGTATTAACAATAATGCGGTTAACTAAAAAAAAGGCAGATTTGCAAAAGCCCTTAGTAACAGAGGCCCACATCCATATAAAGGTACCTAAACACTAACTCTCATTAAAATCGGTGGGTGTTAAGCACTATATGCCTTTGAAGAGCTGGGTCTTTCTTATACAGTCCTAACAAATTTGCTGCAGTAATTAGCAGGGTTCTAAAGGCAACTTTTTTTCTAAGCAAGCTTTGTTTAACATTTAATACTTCCTGTGACTCTAAGTTAGTAATAAACAAATGAGAAGGAGGAAAAAGAAAAGATGACAAACTCCAGTTTGCATCACTAATATTTGCTGGTGCGATGCACGTCATATATTATTAGAATTGTTTAGCTTAAAAGTAGAGAAAACTTATATTTTTAGTGCCACATTACTATTTGAGATAAATGAAAATACAGTACCTTCTATTGAAGAGCTAGTTGCTTGGCCATTGCTAGGTCCACAAGAACTGTAAAGTGATGCAGGACTATATGGCTCATAGGGTTTTAGAACAGTCAGTACATTAGGAGACTCAACTTCATCTGAGTTCAGAAGCCCTTGTTTGGTTGGCAAAACAGGGGATGCAGGTTTGGTGTGAGAGCATTCCTGAGGTAACATATTTGCATATCTGTTTGCAACACGAAATCGGTTCATTCCATATCTTCTGTAATTGGCCACTGCAGGGTCAAAGTGTTCAATACCTAACAGATTAGGTTTTGCTCTTTTAGAAGATGGCTCTCCATATTCTAAGTTTATGTTACCTGCTGATCTATTACAGAGATAATCCCTTCCTCGATGACTGGGCCAGGCAGATTCGCTAAGGGGACAGTCAAGCGAGCCATTGACACTGCTGTTTACAGGTTGAGAAGCTGAGATACTTGGAGCTTTTACTCTCAGTTCAGGCCTTTTCATCCTGTCCACTGCAGAAGAGATACTAGGATTTGAGTGCATTTCCTGCTGTGGTTGTCTATAGCTACTCGCCTGAGCTGCAATATTATTCTGTGGTTTAAAAGCCTTCAAGTTACTTGGAGCAGAACTGCTGGAGTCAGACAATGGAAACACAGGGACTTTGCTCTGTAGACAGGGACACTGTTTAGCCTTTCCTGTTTGCAACAATTTTGGCTGAGTAGACAGGGAAGCCTTCCTTTTACTAGAATTAAATGACAGGGGAAGCACATCTTTACCAAGAAGGGCTGGAGGGCACCCAGTACGTCTGGCCCTGGCCACAGCCTTATTTCTGTAACCGTTTTTGTTAACAGCATCAGGATTGTACTTGTGCATCAGCCTCTGGTGCATCATTAAGACCTCTGGATAAAAAGTTCGGTAAGTACAAAATGGACAGGTGCTGGTTGCTAACAAGCCTCTAGTTGAGATCACTGAACATTCTTGTGAAGTCCCAAGAGATAAATTTAATGGCTTTTCTTGAGAGTCCACTGTATGTTTATATTTGCAGTTTTCTGTGTTTCCTCGCATTTCATCCGTGTTATTTCCATTCTTTAAAGCACGAACGTACTGGACATCATCTTCTGATGCCTCAGGAGTCTCTTTCCCTCTTTTACAAAGATCATTTGTCTGGGACTCCACTGCTTTGTTCTCTGCTTTTAGCTTTTCCAGAGAAGGACTGGATGCATTCTCATTCATTTGATTTGAGCTATTACAATCTGCACCTTTGTTTGATTCCTGAGTATCATATTTCACGGTCAAACGGACTGCACTGCCCAGTACACTCTGAAAGGAAGCAATCCCTTTGTGTTGCTTTACAGGTGGGCAGCCTTCAGCATCTTTGGCACCATCGATACACCTTTTCAAATTTTTGGTTTCTTGAGCACCATCAGCAGCCAGCAAAAGATCTGTCTCCTGACTTTGTAACGAAACTTTGCTATCATTTTTCACATCTGTTGCAATATCAGCCTGCTTGTCCTTGTGATGCCTCTCTAAGTGATACCTTAATGAAGTTTTCTGGGCTGCTGCATACTCACAAAATTCACATTTGTATGGTTTCTCACCTGAAACATAGGTTGTGTCAGAATAAGTGTGATGCATAGCAATTCAAAAACTTCATCATGATTTTTCTGGTGGTTTGTTTATAAAGAATTCCCAGAAGTAAAGAAATAAGCAGGCTTTTGTTTTCTCCCCTTCCAAAACACACTATTTGTGCAGGCCCCAAATCCGTGTCCCTCCCCCAAAAGCAACTGCAGCTAACAAAAAAATAACTAGTGTGATTTCTTCTGGCCAGGACTAATTTTTTTTCCAAACATGTTCAGGCATTGTAAAGATGGCAGTTTGCAAATAAGACTGGGGAACATCTCCAAACCAGCAACCTGTGATTCTCGACTATGCCAACAACATAAATTGTTCAACAGCTGTGAATAGCTTTAAAAATCAAGCTAATACTAGAACCAGCTGAGAATAAAGCAAGGACAACTGAAGTCCATTAAATGCATCGACAGGAAGGCAGACCAACATGGCTACAACCTACAGACAAAGTTATTTGGGTAAATCCAATAGAATTTTTCCAACTATTTGAGTTGGTCTAATGAAAAAAATATCAGTTTTACCCAAAGAACCTTGATTAAAAGAGGTGTTTGAAAGGGAACAAGTATGGACAGGATACAGAAAATAAATACATCTATTAAAATAGGAGCAGTATCTTCCATGCAGTTAGCACATATACTTTTTACCACCATATCTGGAAGTCACCCATTCTTGATTGTTAACACACCATTATAATCCGACACAGAAACAAGCAGGATATAATTTGGAAATCGGTGTCCTAGAAGTCTTACACCCAAGCTTACTAAAAGCAGTATTAAGAATGTAAAATTTCTGCTTTTTGCATGTCCATCATAGCACTAGAGATATTTTATATCTTAAAATTAGCATTCTATCAGCAACGAAGATATTTATTCTTACTCAGAAGCAAATATTTCCCTTGGTTTCAATTAAGAAGATACTCTCCCCCTAAACAGTAATCTCTTTTACCTGTATGAGTTCGGAGATGAATATTGAGGTAATAATTTGAGCGGAAATATTTTCCACAGTAGCTGCATTCTCTGGAGGCTCCAAGGTTTTTAACTTTTGTTCTTTCCAGGACATCTTCATTCTTATCTGTAAGGGGTGGAGGAAAAAAACCCCAACTATATTATGAGAAGAAAAATAAAAATGGAGTTTGGGGATTTTATCCCCCAGTAGTAAAAGTTTCTCAGTTAAAATCATTTTTTAAAAATGCCCTTAGCTGCCATCAACTCACTGAAGAGGCCTTCATGCATCTTGATTGTGCAGTGCTCTACAGGCCAACTCTTGGACTATTGAGAGTTTCTAATTGCATGCCAAATACTCTGTAGTTTGAAATTATGGTTAAACCAGGGGGATAAGAAATTAGATGACAAACCAAGCCTTTAAGATTTAAAGAACAAATACATTTCATTACCTTTAATCACTTGGGCAAATCTCCAATTTGCTATCCCTCAAAATATTCAATACGGGCACATAAAGGTGTTATTTGATACAGAAATTTAAAACAGAAAGATACAAAACCGCAGACTTAAAGTGCAATCCTACAGTGCAAGAAGAATTTAATTTGCACTGGCCAATGGAATTTTGTGCCTGAAGGGAAACAGTTCCAACAAGTTAGAGCAAAGCCTTGATAGTTTTCCAGCAGAATTATTAATACTGAAATGGATATCTGGCAAACCTGAGGGGGCGAGGGAGGTGTGCTTCAGAGAATAATCAACATGTTTTCAAGGAACAAACTCACAGTTGGGGTGGGGAGAGGACGGGGGATGGACACACTTGGCCTATGTTAAGCTAATCCCAATACTCACCACTAGAGGGTAGCAAGTCCAGCATAATATCGAACAAGGAAGGTGGAAAAAAGGGAGTTCTAAACATGAACACTGTGGTCAAATGAATATTACTTTTTTTGGCAGGTTATATGAAGAACGCTAAAAGCAAAATTACGTAAGTGCAACCACTCAGGTCAGAAGCGACTAAAAAGTAAGAGGGGGATCGAGAAGGAATGTTTTCAGAAATGAATGGTTTTACTTGCATAGCCAGCTGCTCTCAATACAAAAAAGATTGTTTTGAATGGTTCTCAAAAAATGTAGATGGCCGAGCTGGAAAGCTGTTTGTTTGTTGGTTAGCTTTTAAGATTTGTCACACCCCGTGGAGAGTCCTGCAATAGCAGTTTTCAACTTGCCTCTGTGGATATACCACCCCTCTGCATGACTCAGCACCTCCTGATAAAACTGTTTTAATGCAGGAAGATAGCAGCTACTGAGAAGTACACTTAACATTAGGTAAATAACCTTTTTAATATCATCACTATCACAGCTGCCAAACGAAAAGGCGACATAGAACTAGAAATGGAAAAACACAAGCGTGTGCGCCAGGACATTCTGTACACTGTGACTTTTCTTGAGGTTATGCAAATATCCTGTCCTTAAATGCACACACAAAGTATGTCACAAATTAAATGTGCAAGACTAGTTTGAAATATCATCTCTGCTATCCTTCCTGCCTTCACCTTAGTCCCCCAATAAGTGTGAGTTGTAGAAAGTATATAAACATTTTTAATATTCTGTATGTTCCTACCCAACAGTAGCAACAGTTAATTCAGACTGATGCCATTTATGATGCAATGAAACTCTACTCTTTTCTCCCAAAAAGGATACACCTTTCAACAAAGCCTCTCACAAACACATTCAGGGTACATGCCAGCTGCCCATACCATTTTCCCTTAGCTTTAGCAATCTTAACGTTCAAGTTTTCAGAATTTGTATCATACAAGATGGGCTACATGCAATAGCACAAACCGAAAATGTCTTGAAATGATTAGAACTGAGAAGTGAAGAATTATCTATATAGATACTGGAAGCACTTCTTTTCCTCTGCCTGGTTCCACAATAATGGCAAAAGACTAAACAAAAGCTAACCAAAACCCTGTGTACTTGCAATTTATGATGTTTCTCTCTCTTTTTTTTTTTTTTTTTTTATCTGCCCCCACTCATGCAGATAGGCACTGTATTAGACAACAGCAGACATGCAGTAACTCAGAAACAGTACCCAGTTATATTAAGGTTTCTTGGAAATAAAGCTAAGGAACATGGCATATTACAAAATTTTAGTTCCTAGTATATATTTTGTCACGGTAAGCTTCTACGTTACTGCTTGCTTAAAGCTCAGTGTAACTAAAGCCCCGAGCCTCTTTTTTCCTAGTGACAATGTGAAGGAGAAGAAAATTTAGTGCTTTTCCTTGTAAAAATTTCAAACACAAGAACACTATACAAATAATTGTGCTATTTGACTGTAAAGTGGTAAAGCGGTCAACTACACTGCTCACCTAAATGAAGGGCCTCTGTAAGTCCATCTTCAGAGCCGTCTTCAGAGCCTCCCTCTGTTCGCTCTACTGCTCCATTTTCATCCAAAGTTACAATCACATCTGTACAGCATGTTCTGGTGGTGGCTGAAGTTTCTCCATCACTCCTCCTGTCTTTTTTATGTACTCTCGAATGCAGGACAAGTTGATGGTAGGTTCTAAAGGCTTTGCCACACACTGAGCAGTGCGTTGGTTTATCTTTGTTTTGTGACAATTTAGATTCCACTTCCATAGAAGGCACTTCTCCACTGGGATGTTTCACTTTGTCTTGAGACACGATACCAGTTCCTGTATAACTGCTTTTATTTACCTTTGACTTCCCTGTAGTTTCTGTCTGGCTAACCTGGTTATTTTTATTTGCATTCCAAATTTCACCAGGTTCTTCTTTATCAGAAGATGAATCATCATTGTCAGTACTTCCTTCTTGCCCTGGTTCTTTGATCTGTCCATGGCCAACTGCAACTTTCCCTTTGGTGGCTAGCTGCCATGCTTGATATGTATTGAATGGATCTAGCTCAGCTATCCATTTCACAGGTTTTTGCAATTTGCTGTTTTCTGAAGTCAAGTTTGGCCTTAAGTCCAAAAACTGCAGAAACTGATCCCGTGAATACATTCCATCTTTATTGGCTCCATCAAGGACTTGTGGATTATCACCACTGGACACAGATTCTTTGGTGTGCACTTTACTGTGCTCAATTAGAGTCTCTTTGTTGAGAAATAGGAAACCACAAACCATGCAGATTTTGTAAGGTGATATTACATTTTCAGTTACATGCTCCTGCACCACCTCATTTATTGTTATTGGGCATTCAGAACCTTGCTGAAGCTTGTTTCTCGAACCAGGTTTACCAGTATGTGTTCTCATGTGATTTTTGAGAAACCAAGGCTCTTTAAATCTTCTGCCACATACATTACACCAATATGTGAAAGAATCCTTATGTTTTTTCATATGGGTCTCAACATCAAAAGCCTCATCAAATGTTTGTCCACAAACTTCACAGCTAAATTCTTCATTATCCTTCTCACTATTTGATGGAGGACAGTCTGTTCTCACTTGACATTTATCAAGATGGCTAAGATATTTTGCTTCCACACGCAGAACTGCTGGTTCACAAAGCGTAGGCCTATGTTGAGTTAAGACATGTTTACCAAGTTCTTCAGAGTGTTTAAATGTCTGATCACAAAACATGCAATCCAAAGGCATGCATCCTTCAGCTTGCATTAGGAACTTTTCTTGCAAGCCTTTGTAAGAAATGGTGTTGGTTCCTTTTATTGGCATTGAAGCATCGTTACTTTCCATCTGGGCACCAACAGTACTGGCTATACCATCCGGTCCCTCCATATATGCCAAAAGGGGCTGTGTTGGCATGTTTCTTGTGGTAGGTTCCCAGTTAGGCGTTTTAAAGTGAAGTCTGTTCTTCTCAGGTTGTTCTCTAGTCAAAATAAGGGCACTTATGAGGTTCTCCACCCGTATACACACAAATATGATGAACCTGGAGACTACTGCAGGAAAGGTTTTCTTGTCACAAACAAAACAAGTTTTGCTTTAGCTGTATTCACACACCATAGAAGATGCATTCACTGGTTCTTTTGGTGATGGAATAAGATTTCTTCAATTACTTTTTCTGATGTTTTGCATTAAAAGTGATCAGTTGCACTTATTTTTTCATATGCATGCTTCAAATAATTCTATAAAACTAGGCAGAGTCAAGAAGAGGCTCAACACCACAGTAGAGGTCAGTACCTGCAGAAACAAAATGGCTACCATTAGATAAGGAAGGGAAACAAACTGGAAAAATATATTTGATTGCATCTTTCTTACCCTACCTGAAATAAGCATAATGTTGAGCACCTATTTAAAAGTCTAATAACCCATATTTTTCTTCCTACTTTTATATAAAAGTAGTTATATATAAGCAGTGTTTTAGCCTGCTATACAAAATTAAGGGTAAAATTTAAGATTACACAAATCTACTAAATGAATCCAAATCCAAAAATCAGTTTAAGTGATGCAATATGCTCAGGGTGTTGCACACTGAGGCTTCGAAAACGGACTTTCAGGAGAAACATGGGCATGGGCAGAGGATCAGGAAATGGGCAGGAAGAACAGTGGTAGACGGAGCAGAAAGCACAGGTGCTTTGGGAAGGGGAAAAGGAGCAGAGTTGAACTTATGGGGGGCGCACAGCTTACTTTGTGGCAAGTCTGCCAAGGAGCTGCCCTAGCCCCCATTTTATGCTGTATGAAAAATGAACCCTAATTCTCTCAAGCTTAGATGACTTGAAACTTGACTTGAAACTATTTTCACATTACTGGCAGATAGGAAAATATCAGGGCAAATCCTTTTCATTAAAGGAGTGTCGCTCATGCTATTATTCCAAACTTCTGACACACTTTAGATCCGACATGTTTTAAGACTTTCACTGTTCCAAAAATACTAAGAGTTGTAGCAAAAATTAGATTAGGTAGTTTGTGTGCAATGAAAGAAATATTTAACAGCTACATTATTTTTAAGACTCCTTTTGCATATATTTTAGGTTACAGAAGAAATCATGTTTAAATCCCCCCCAAACAAATGCTTATAAATTTTTAAACTGTTAAAGATTGGCAATAAATATGGTTTGGTAGCATTGGAATGATGTAGCTGTGACAGTCCAAAAACATGTGCAGAGGGCAAGGATTTTTGAGGGTAAAGCTTTTCACTAGACCAACTGCATGGTTAGAATGGTTTTAATCCAAGTTGCAGAGGTTGCATGTGACTTGAAAGAAAATTCTAATGCAACAAATCTATAGATTACTGTAGATTTGTGGACCTATTCTCATATTAAGTTAGTTATTAACAGCAATAAACTACTACCCTTTGGCAAGTCAAAATAAGTTACAGTACATACTGAGTTAGAGGACACCAAATTATTGGAAAAACATTAAACACCCAGGAATACATAACTTTTCTAATTTTTAAAATATTATTTTCATCAGCTTTTTCTAGTACATGAGCCACATCTTCCATCAGAAACTGCCTTGTATATCTTTTCTCATTTGGATTAACCATTGAAGTTTCACAAATTTATATATTCAAAAATTAAGCAAGGGATTCGCTCAAATAAATATGCTTTTAAAGACATTCTATTTGAGCATGACGCACAGTACGTCATGAACCAAAAACTCCCATATTGAAGTGTGAAGCACACCTGAAGTAACTCTTTTTCAAAGAAAGACCCTAAAATGTGTTGAAAATGTGTTTAATTAGGGAAAAAAAAACAACAAACACCCATGGCCTAAGCTAAATTCACCCTTCATTTTACATTAGAGAAGAAACGTTTTGCTTGTTTAAACATGCTCCCTCATACAACATACCACAGAATATATTATGCATCTTGTTTTTGAAAAATTGTTGGGGGTGAAAATCCAGAGTTATAGCTGTAGAGAGCAGGGACAGAGCCAGATCTTCTCCCTTTCCTAATTAACTAAAACTGAAAGTCTAGATGCTGAAAACTGGTCTCCATATTTGGATCTATGATTCTGAAAAGAGCTAGAGAGTTTCCAAGTCTCTGAAATGGGAGGAGAGGGACCAGGAGCAGCTATCAGACATCAGAACTGCTCTAAGAAAGATTAGCAGAACATCAAGACCATTACAAAGGAGAGATAATAGTTAACACACCCAAACTGAAGAACAATGAGCCATTAAGTTCACCGACTCCCTGAACTGCCCTAATAGCAATAGAACACCTACTGTACCGTGGAGTCAGAATCGAACTAGGGTGTTTCTATCCCATGTAGAAAAATCAGCGGTGTCACTTAATACACAAAGCCCAATTTTGGGGTGCTGATTTTGGAAAAAAGGCATGTCCTGCATGAAAGAAAGTATAGTAGCAGCTCAGTGGTAGGCAGCACTCAAAGTAACATGATCAGATAGAAATCAAGCACAAACAGTTGTATCAAATCTATGCCCAGAAACAGGTTTTGGTCTAGTTCAGCAAGGACATGGTGTTAAAGTCCATTCTAGTCAAGCCAGTCACTGGGTAGTATCCTAGAACATTTTTCTCCACAGCATTGTTTAGCAAAGACTTCTTAAGAATAAGTGTGTGAGATCACCCTAAATTGTTGCCATAGAAATGCTCAAAGTCAAACAGTCAATGCCAGAGAGGGGTAAGTTGCTATTTCACCTATAGGAAGTCCCAACAATCATTTGGGGGGCAATGAAATGGCATATAATATTCAGTCTAATATTCAGCCAGCCTCTTTTACGTGCATCAGCTGCTGACATCAGAGAGCAAGTTTGAGGTTTTCTGTTCTGTCTTTCCTTTTTTTCTTCTTTCAGGGTATGACATAGCTGCTGAGAAATACCATTAGGAAACAAGTAACAGATCAGCATTCCTAATTTTATTGTTTCATCATCCCCATATCCAAAGAAGCAACAATTCCATACCAAATTCCAGGAATTTATTTGGTCTTAAATTCCATCTCAGGCAACTAGATCACCAAAAGCCCATTACAGATTGGAACCAGAGGAAGAGATTTTCCTCCCAGAATTTCACAGACATTCCTGTAACACCAGACACACCAGAGTAATAGCAGTGTGGCAAGTACTACGATTACAGTACGGTAGTAATGTTATATCAGAAGTTAAGATGTTTTAGTGGAATATAAGACTGCTTTAGAGTTTACACTTTTTGTAGGGATCTACCAAACTCGCGGTGAGGAAAAGCAATTTTCGCAGCTTGGTCACAGGCTGAAGGGCTAATAGTGGTCTTTCCCTGACAGCCCCACCCCTTGGCACTGATTGGCAGAGGTTGGGGGGGGGGGGAAGAAAGGACAAGGGGGCTGGCACCATCTTATCTACTGGCTGCCCTTTGTGCCACCCTGCCAGCCAGCACCTCCCCCGCCACAGGCAGGCCATGAGGCCAGGCACAGCAGCGCTGAGGACTGCTGGCTTCCATTGGGGAGACAGCATTTTATTTTAATTAAAGTTTCGGGGGTTGGGTTGCTTGATTTCCTGGGAAATTGTGGTCAATGCGATTTTTTTGCAGTGATCACAGTTTGCTTTTTTCACAGTTTCTGCAAAAACTGCAAAACCACAGTTTAAGTAGGTCCCTAACTATTAGATCAAGACAAGACTTGCCTGAATGATTTGCTCCCCAAATTAACCTAACAAAACTCTGCTTGCACCTTCCACTTAATTATCAAGGTCTGGCCACTGTTGGATGTGGGCTGCCCTTAATTTCAGCCCATCTGACAACTACTGTGAAAACACTTTGCCTTCAATCTCATTTCACAACACATCTAAGTCATGCAAGTTACTATGTACTAATCTGTTTGTCCACTTACTTAAAAGTACCTGATGCAAGTAGTGAAGAGCAACCAGAATGAAAAAAAAAAAAAACCAAAAAAAAACTTTAAACAAATGAGAACCCATTATGCTTACTCCAACCGCATATACAACTATATACTGCTTCACTCTCTAGATTGTGATTGGCAAAGAACCAGAAAGAGTTTGGTTTTCAAATCCCACTACATTTCAACACAATCCAAAACCCAAAGTTCCTTTGATAATCTCATCTTAATCTTCAAAGCTCTTTACATATTTAGGGCTAGATTTTAACCAGTGTTCAGCACCGAAGACCCACTATAACTCTGAAAGGGAGCTTCTATTTAGTGAACTCTTGCCCATTGCTAATCCTCAAAGCACTCTTGAAAGGTAGAGGAAAATATTCCTATTTCAGGGTCTGAACTATTTATCTGCAACAATGGTCATTACTGCCATGAGATGATGTGTTACTGAAATAACTCATGATATACTGAAGTACAAGTCTCACCTGGACATGTGAGGCTTGAAAACTAAATTACGGATTGCCTTTGTAGTGAACACTTCACTGAGGTACAACTGAATTAGATTGAAAATGACACAAAGAGGGGCATAGTAATGCAAAAAGAAAGGGGGGGGGGAAAGAGTTAATAGCTGACCTACAAAGACAATGGGACTGGCACAGTAGATTTAACACTCTCCCCTATCAAACAGAAAGCCCTTTGGAGCAGGGTGCGTCCTTTATGAATGGAAGAGACCTAAATGTACTGTGGACTGCTGAAAACCAAATATTAATGCACCAGGACTAGGGAGCATGTTATAGATACGTATCCAAATTCAAATCACAGCACCAGTTTCTTATTAAGACCTCCCCCCCGCAACACCACACACAAACCGTTGTTAGAGAAACTAGTTTTCAAAACAAAACATTATTCGACTCCCCAGTAATTATACAGAAGTGGCACTTTTATATGCAGCTATGTCCTGGAAACATTCCAAATACCATCTGCTTTAGTTATGCAATTACTACCTTTTTAATCCTATGATCACTGCAGAGATGAAGCTGAGTGAGATCTAACTTGGCTCAGTCAACAAAACATGATACTTTAAACTGTAAACTGTCCCTGCATTTGTTCTAAGTCACAGGGAAACAGGTTAATCAAGGAAGAATTGGTCTTGCAGAAACTTTAATTTTCAGAACACACAGAAGCCAGAAGACAGAGTTTGACCCTCAGATCCTAAAATTACTTATAAAACTGGCAATTAGCCTATTTTTTCTTGTCAGCTGAACAAGTGAGGTCTGAAGTCAGCAAGGAACAAAAAACGGTATGAATTAAGAACCCTTCTTCCAGAATGGAAGACTTCATTAATGCAGAGCACTGATCACACAGAAGTAGCCTTTTCTCCATCGGAATTAAACACCAAATTGCTAGGTCCTACTCATCAGGGGGAAAAAAGAGAGGGCTTTAATCATAAGCCATAAAATCCTAATGTGGACAGTTTGTAGTCTTGTGTTAGCTAATCAAGGTAGCTACCAGGTTCCCCCTCAGTGAGTGTTACAAACTGCCCTAGTCACCTGAGGCTTATCACATGCAACTAATATATGGCTTAAAAAGAAAAAGTAAATCTTTTTGTGATGTCTTGGAGTTGAGAAACAAAAATGCTGATTCAATACATTACATTCCTGCTACTTAGAACTCTGTGGACAACAATGAAATTGTCAAGAATGATGCCAATGTCATGCTGTTACAATTTAGGAAAGCCATGAGCTGTGGTTTAGGTAAGCACTGAAGTTATTTCAGACAGAGGACTTGTCTTCTGACACAGGAAAGTGACACGATACCATAGTGTCTTCAGTATTTCCCCTGAACCTACAGACAATAGGCTAGGGCAGAGGTTCTCAAACCTTTTCTTACTGTGTACCCCCTTCCAGGTTTACCAGCTGTCCACATACCCCTAACAAGCATACAGTTTATATTTTAACTCTTTAAATGCCAATTATTATTATAATGATAATTAATCTGCCATTACACAACTTCTCTAGGGGGTATGTGGGAGATCTCTTTCATAATACCCTCAGGGGTATGTGTACCACAGTTTGGGAACCCCTGGGCTAGAGGAAGAAATGACAACCTGGCTGCCTCAGCCAGAAGTCTCTAGAGTTGAGAAAAGAATGCTTCTGCTTCCAAATGCGTAGGAGAGTGCTACATGGTTGACAGAGTAATTCAAGGCATCTGAATCAAAGGTGGTCTCTCCTCCTTTGCAGAAGAATAAGGGAAGGGGAATCTGAGCTTCCAGACCTCCCTTCTTGCCAGCCTGTACATCCTGGTAAGTTCTTTAAGGTCTGGTTTAAGACCTAAGTGCTTCAGAGACTGATCTCCCTCAGCATCTCAACAGTTCATAGAATTTTACTGTCCAAAAGCAGCAGCAAGCTACTCTAACCTGAGGGATGTTACCTTTATCCTTCCAATAGTCCAGAACTGGAGTTAACTAAACTTGTTTACAAAGCAAGATATGTTTGCTTTAATGCAGCCTTAGACAAACAGGCCTACATGCTCATGATACTCAGATTTTGTGGGTTGTGAACACTTTAGAAACATCTATAAATAAAGGTTTTAAAAGGCTGAGACTACCAGTTTCATTTTAACTTGTTGCACAATTAAAAGCTGCTGCTCAACAAAGCATAAAACATACAAAACCTTAACGAAGTGCTAGTAAAGAGACTTAATTTCTTTTTATTAAGTTACACAACTGGACGTCTCAAAGATGCCTTTGGAAGTGACCTACAGGTGTTAATTTTATTAGATGCATGTATTTATGGAAAACGTTGAAACGGAGGAAATAAAATGCTTTTCTCCAGAAGGTTCGTCAATAAAATGTCTATCCTTTGACTTGTCTGTTAAAACAAACACCAGAGATTAACTGAAAAGAAGGAATGGCTATAGGCCTAGTACTAAAGGAACTATTAGCACATTTCTTTTCATGCTATACTAGTCCAGTTGACTATTACTTAACAAGTTCAATAAATTAAAGTAACAACTAATAGCCAACTAAAACTAGTTATGCCATAAGCACTGCAGCCATACAAGAACAGTTCTTGCAACAATGCAAAAAAAACCAGACTATCCCAGTTTTCCCAGATTTTTTTGTTTTTGTTTTGTTTTTGAGAGAGAGAAAAGAAGAAGAAGGTGTTTCTGTACTCCAACAAGCTGCTTCAGGAACAGTTAACATTAACAGACACTTAAATCCAAGAGCCAGATGCAAAGCTATTATGTCCTACATCTCTTTGACATATAGGAGTTTGTTTGGCTCTCTTATTGTAGAGATATAAGGTTTTGAAAGTTCGCTGTAATCTAATGCCAGCATTGAACAAAAAAGCAACCAAAATACAAAACCTGTTAGTTCCTTCAGATTAACTACTTGCTTCATTTTACTATAAATCTACATGATTTGAGAAACTCCTGAACAAAATTTTAATTTTAGTTTGTTTTCTGAAAAAGGCTGCTCTATCAATTTTGAATGTTATAAAGTGCATCTCCCCATGCAACTTCTCATGCTTTGTATATACCTCAAAACACACTAGCCATTTTTATCTCATTAACACGGCAAGTTTAATACTGCTAACTTCTAATGTATGAATCTACAAATAATCACCTTATTGCATCTAAAAGTTTATTTTTTCACAGTAAATGCTTTAGGCTTCCAGTAACATCCACTGAACAAACAGCCTAATAGCTTCACCTCTGATTTAATCAAGAGACAGTCTACTTTTCCAATTATAACCTAAAGCTTTGTTTTGGTTGGCTATTTATATATTAAGAAGAAAATTCTATCTGTAGCTCACACATACATACAGCTCCAGTTAAGTCAACGGAAATTACACCAATTTGGCCCAATGTATAAAGCACCTCACATAAATAAAAATACAAGCAAAAATAACCACTATAAGAAACCAGTGGTATCACTATATTAATAAACCACCTAAAAAAAAACAAAAACCTACAGTCCTAGAGCTGCGTAAGGTCAATTACACATCCCTTCACACAAACTCGAACATTCAAACCTTATTTGATATAAATACTAATGCACTAGTTAGCATACTGCCTACCAAGCTGTTCTGAAAGCTCCCATTGTGTGAAGCACTATATTCATTATCTCTCTCACTTATATTCCAATGCGTAAATCAAAAAGGAAGTGTTAGGTCTTCTACCTTTTCCAGGATTCATGTCTCGTTGAGAACATCTACTCATTCATTAATGCACAGTGGTTACTGCGAATATAGTTTAGTACTTGTATAATCAAGCACCAAATAAACATGCAGTAACCAGAGTTACTACATAATAATACCAGCGAACACCTTTTTAGTGACACTAATGCACAGTAACTGAATAATACTGCACAGTAGCGTATCAATACTATCCGTGCTGTGACACATTACTGTACAGTGTTATTGGGCTACTGCGCAGTTAGCATCTTGTGTAGACACACACACCAAGAACGTTAGTCAGGTTCTAGCCATAACGCTTAGGATTCAAAAGCACATTTGGAATTGACTGCAAATGCACTTTGGTTTCAACAACAGAAAACTGGGAGTGAAGAGGAACCTACACATCACACCCACTGCTCCATACCATGCAACTTTATTTTTATTTTTTCACTGATTCTGAATAGCATACTATCCTTTGATCATCCTGGGAATATGAAAGACAGCTACTATTTCAGGGACAAAGGTCATAACCCATATGATAAACAGATAACTTGACAACTGCACTGTGAATTATGCTAAATGCTTGAATACTAACACTTTCTGGTAGCTTAACAAGGAAGTGTTTTCTACTACTGCAGAACCAACTGCTTTACTCCAACATGATTAATTTTGACAAGTATTAGATGAACCCAGTCATTTATCTGTACTGAAATAGTTAGAAATGTTAACTTATAATAGGACCAGTTATTACATTCTACCTTTCATATTAAATAAAGGCTTATTCACACCCCCAACCCATTTTTGCACAGAGATTTTAAAACTCAATTTCTGGAACATTCTGCTTCTTATGTACATAGAATGAAAGGAAAATTATTCCACATGTGCAATTATTTTTTTTGTTTTAATTAAAGAACTCTTGACAGTATCACAGGTTGTGAGATAAGGAGCAATGCAAGCACTTTTAGAGGAAATGAAATTGCTTCAGCTGCAGGAGATCAAAACAAAAACAATCTTAGGTTGAAAAGAGGATATAATGTAACACATGATCCCTTAATTCAAGTTCTCACTTTGAAATGCTACACAAGCAAGAGAGTTCAAGATAAACTGCATATTTGAAAATTTTATAATTAATTGTCTACAAGGTGTCTTGGAAAAGTTAACATAGTTCTTGCAGATATTAAAGGGGCACTTAACTGAAACTTTATGTTCTCCAACTTGACACAGCTAGTATTACTGGATAGGAAAGCATCCTAAGACAGTATTAAGTTTGAAGCATGGATCAAAGGGAACATAAATCCAGCTGACATCATGTGTTCCACGGAAAGTCACAGTTTTAGCATCTGAGTTGCTATTTAAACATTGCATAATACTGCTGGAAATAATTGAGGCAATTAACTTTTCCTCCTTTTTATACTGATGTTGCTTGGTTTATTACTGGATTAGATTAGCACACATGCAAGTCAAAGACATTTGCCACTCTGAAGTCATGCTCACTAATTCATCACAAGTGAAAAATAACCAGAAGTTAATAAGTAATATTACAAAAACTCCCCCCTCCACCCCTCCATTTTGGAAATATATGTGAATAGAAACAGAGAATATCCTCTCTCTCTAAAAGGAAACCTTCTTGTGGAATCTCTTTTCTTTAAGGCTCTATGTCTAAACATTTTGGCAGAGGACAGCTAATCAACATAGCTCCTCCAGCAGACTGAATGTCATTGCTGTCCAACAAAATGCAGTTACTTTTGATAAAGATCAATCATTAGAGACCAACATCATTTCACACAGGTTCTCTTTCTGAAAAGATCCCATAATGAATTTAGCTGCTTATTATATGGCACCTTGCATAAAATGTAACACCTAAGTAGAATTTTTATAAAGTTCATAAGTATTCTTCTGACAGCTAGCTTTTCCTTCTCCAAGTTTCAGGAAAAGGAATTGTGTATGGTCCTTAGAAGAGACAGGTGATGATGGTTTCCTTGGTGAAATGAGGGACCTGTACTACACAATGGAAGGTGTAAATCTGATCTTTCAGAGGCAGCATTGAGTTATGACTTATTTTTCAATCTGGAGAAAACAAGTTTTCTCTAGAATGTATTTAAGAGCAGATGGACTTGTTTACTGGCTATCAGGAAAATACCACATCTCTTTAGTCTTCCTCCCCAGAAAGAGTTAGAAAACTACAAAATTTAGCAGAATAGGCTTAGAAGCTTATTACTCAGGATGATGCCTTCTTTCCGACCAAGTATAGCCCTGATCTGCTGGGAGGGGGGGGGGGGGGGGGGGGGGGGAGAGGGGGAAGCACAGGGGGAGTAGAGGAAACTTAAATCCCTTTGGACTGAGTAGCTGAAGTAGTAGTAGGAACATCAGAAGTTACACTTTGTAATCCTGCCACTTGGGATATTATCTTTTGCTAATGGACAGCATAGGGCTTCTGTGCTCTTTAAGGTATTAATGTCACCAATGGAGCCCGTCTGATTGCAACTCAGACTGTTCCACTGACAAATCTGAGCAGGAAAAGGCAGAATGCAAACTCAGCAAGAAACTTAGAACAGGCAGCACTTCTCACACCTCACCTGAATTTGATTTTCGAGATGCCCACAATACTGATGACAGAGAATGATCCACGGTCACAGTATAAGGCAGAAACAATTTCTTCCACATAATCCAACCAGTACTAGAGACCAAAAGAGACACTAAACAAGAGAGCTAACAATATAAGCACACATTCTAGGTGCCTTCTTTGTTCCACCCAGAAGGGAGATCTCGCAGGAAACTGGTATCAATTTATACTGACTGAACTATTCTGATAATGGACAATATCAGTTCAGTGATGGATTAATTGGTATACACAATTTAATAATAGTAACTGCCATTGTTTTTATAGTGTGAAATCTAAAGTAAACCTGTACATGCGATTTCTCTCTCAAAAATAAAATAAAGAAGACACTTTGAGAACAGCGATGGTCCATAAAGGCTTGGCATTTGTTAAAAGTATTGAAGTATTTAAGATTTAAATCTCTATTTGGCCAAAACAAACCATTATTGACAAACAAAAACCACAACCATTCACCAATTTATATTTCACTGCACCCCCAGTCAAAAGAGATACTCAAAAACAAGATGCCACTGTTTAGTCAACATTCTTCCCACTTTTTACCTGGTCACACAAGATTGAGGAGGGGGGCAGGAGGGGAGGAGGAGAGGGAGGAAGGAACAGCAGCGTTCAGAAATTTCCCCAATATCTATTTTAAAATAAATTTATGACAGTCAGGATACAAATATGAGTCTGTGCATGTCAACTGCACTTACAGTTTAACTGCATAGAAATTTTAAAATGTACACAATGCATTAAGTGCACTGAGACTTTGATACATTAAGTTATATAAAATCTTTAGCACAGTTATTCAGTCAGTCACTTAGACTTCATTTAGGTCCAAACTCTCACATTTATCTAAACAGACTTTCCCAAACTATTCTGCATACTCTAACCAATCAGAATATTTTCTTATTTTGCCTCCTCTTAAAATACTCCTACAAAGGCCATGGACAATTATATCATCTTCTGCAGTAACATCAAATCATTTTAAAATTTTCATTCCTCTGATTTACCTGTGGCAGGTTAGGGCACTCTTGAGGTTTCACAGTTATATGTCCTGTAGTGGAGCAGAAACACAGTTGCTTGTGTAATTTCAGGAATATGTCAGACAAAAACATTTGCATGGGATGGTTCGGAAGAGGATAAACCTGCCTCAAGCAGGGGATTGGACTAGGTGACATCCTGAGATCTGTTCCAGCCCTATTTTTCTATGATTCTCATTTATCTATTCAGTGCTTCCCTTTTCTACATGCACATAAAGTGAAATGATACTTCATTATGCCAGTAATTTACTGGGCTGGTCAAGAAATACAAATAAAAGAATCTGGAGGTATGATAACAGGTTTAACCATAAACAAGTTACTGGCTATGTCTCAAATCTGGTCATATGACCACTATAAAAGTTTTAATGTAGAAAATTATCTAACATACCCACCATTTGATAATATTTTGATCAGCAGCAAAGAACAAGCTTCAGTATTTCAAGTTCTGCTTCAGAACTGAAATTGAAGCTGTTTATTTTGTAAAGCAAAGCTTGACTTCAAATCCCTCAAGAGTTACTTCCTTTTATGACACTTCCAAGAAATGAGATAATGAATTAAAGTTAACCTGAAAGTGTTGCACTTGATAATTACTCAATATTTAAGAATTGTACAAAGATTAATCATATCCTCTTCCTAGCTTACATTTTGGCTTGCAAAGCTGCAAAGCCATGAACCATTTTGAAGACTTTGTATAGTATCCTAGAACCTAAGTCATGTTACCACAATGGAAAGAAACACCAAACAATACTCTCACTTTCTGGGAGTTTTTTTTTAAGTCACCTTAAAAAATATAAAGGGGGGGGGGGCAGAGGAGGAGAAGGGGAGCTCAAGAATCATTAAAAATACTTGAGTTCATCACAAGTAAATACCATATTTGTGACAACATGGAGTAACAACTGTGATGTGGCAGAGAACATCTCATAATGTTCTTAAAAAAAAAAAATAAAAATAAAGCCAGATTGCTAAACTAGCCGATGGCAGCCCTTAATGTACACTGATTCTATTTAAAGACAAATAAATGAATGGTTAGGCGTTTTAAAAAATTAAAATGAGAGAAATAAATGTAAATGGCAAATATCCTCATTTATTTAATCATCCTGAAAGCAGTAAGTGTGAGTGAGTTCAAAGGTCAAACTCCTCTTTCAAATTCTTGTAAAGAAAGAAAAGCTTAGTCCATTTACCCTTAGGGGAAGGGTATGAAGACAAACTATTCTTCCCATATGCTTGTGATAGTTTCAGTATTTTTTAAAAAATATATGAAGCATTCCAGAGCTAGCATGGGAGTCTTTTACTACAACAATGGTGTCTACCTCAAGAAACTGAACAGAAAAGGTTGAACAACAAGTTTAAATCTTACTTAACATTTCCTCAAAGCTTCTTAATTACAAAGCCTCAAATCCTTGTAACTCAAAGTTTACAGTAATCACCATTTTGAAAGTTAAGAGAAACCTACAGTTCCCTTTTAAACTGCTTTCTCTGGAAAGTAGTGATAACTTAGCACTCTTCTTTGTTTGTACAAAAAGAAGAGACTAGTTTACCACTGCAACTCTACATTCAAGAATAGCAGCATGGAATAAGATCTCTTTAGTTAAACATTATGAAGAAGTGCTCAGAAGGCAATTATGGGGTATAATGAATAAAGAAGCCTAGATGAAGTATCCTTTTGTCAGACAGTGTGATAAAGGTGCTGAAGTTTATTAGCTTCCCCTTCACTCTCCCCGCCATCCTTGCCCTCCTCTCTCCTACCAAAACAAAGCAGACCCCCCTCTTCTCAGAGCCATCCATTTAGAAGCCAAAAGTCCTCCTGCCAAAACTTTTAAAACCTAGAAGCCACTCTACAAAGCCTGCTATAATATTAGCCTTGTTTACAAGATACAAATATAGATCACTTAGCATAAGCAGAAAACAATTTTACGTTCACCTATTTAAAGAAAAGAATGTCTTTCCATTTTGTTCAATAAGAATGTAGGTCGAGATGCTTCTTCACAGACCCCAGCACAATCTACATGGATTTTAAATATTCATATGTGATATGGACTACTCCAGAAAGTGTTTAACAAAGGAAGCTAAAAAGCTTAGTGAGACTTAATGACTTCTTTAAAAAGAAATGCTGATTGCAACATGGTCAAATTATTTTTCTAAGCCTAACAGTCAGTTTGCAGAAAGACAGTCAATGGAGTAACTTGGGCTCACTGGAAATTCTGTATAAAACAGCTACCTAAAATAAACAGGGCTTCTCAGCAAGAATCGTCAGCTGCCATTAAGGACACACCTTAAACTTCTTACCTCACAGTAACCAAGCAAGTACAAACTAGTGGTGACTGTTTGCTACTTTTTGTCTGAAAAGTTAGTGAAATCAAGACAGTGCTTGACATCAAATCCTCAGATGTTTTTCTTAAAAAACACGCCTGCCCACCCCCCCGCCCCCCGAATAGCTCAGATTTAAGTATCAGATGTATTATCAGAATGTTTAAAGTTGTGAAAGCATGAATATAAATATTAACATTTAAACTTGACACCACACAATACTAAAAGGTAAAATGCCTTCCTGCTAAGAGCACCAATGCTCCAGTACTGGAAGGCAGCTGTTGTTACCCTGCCTTTTCTTTTGTTGTGCTTAATCTCATGTCAAGTCATTCAACCAACTCCAAAGCGATGAAGACATAATTGAATCAACCTTAACTAAAATCAGATCTACTGTTCTTAAATAGCTATATACTCACTTTAATGATTCTCAAAGACCTACCAAATTAAAATGAAAAAAAAATCTATAAAACCTGAAATCAGCAACTCTGGTGCATGCAGAAGAGAGTTTTGCCTGAGTGTAGGTCAACTCAATCAATAATTACTGTAATAACCCTGGCTCTGAAGTCACTTACCATTCATACTTAGAACAATTAAAAAACTAAAGCCTGGGTTTACACTGGCTTCAAGAACAGGCCAGATCATACAGTGAATTCCAAAGATTATTTCTAAATTTACCATGGTCTAGAAAATGAGAGCTGCTTAAAATTAATCAACTGATCACTCATCTCACACTAACATTTCTACCAATGATTTTAAATACTGACTCAATCACAAAACTAGTTGTGGGGGGCATGGAGAAGGGGGGGAAAACCCTCCACCCATTCTTCACCCACCCTTTTGCTGAAGAATGTAGTCTTTTCATATGCTCCCCAAAAATGTTTAAAATGTAAGTGCAGATGCCACAAACCAAAGTATTACTTGAATTCCCAAACCGACAGTTAAATAAGAGCTCATAAGGGCAATAAAACATGGCGTTAAAGCATTTGCAAGCCATTGTCATAGCACTGTGCTCTGATACCTTTGCAGACACAAACCCTCCGCCCCCCCCCATCCACCAGCATGTAAGCTGGTCAGCAAGTCAATGCCTGCTATTCAACTTGCAGTTAGGCATTTTATTTCTGTGTCTTCCAGATCCTATCACTCCTGCATTTCAAGGCCTAATAAAACATGAAGAATGATGTGTTCTCTCTCATTTCATTTTAAACTACGTTATTTCCCCCTCTTTTCTTTCACACACACTTACAGAAACTTCCCTTTTCACAGACTTCTTTAAGAAAACATTTCACTGCATCTACTCTAGTTCCTATTTCTATTTTCGCTTTGTACTAGACCCCCTCTGCCACTGCCTCCCCCTCAAACCCACTAAGTAGAAACTAGTGGAGTTTTTAAGTTCTCAAGGTCATTTTAGAAAAGGAAAAAAAAAAAATAGTTGCTGCTGCCTTAAAAAAAAAAAAAAAAAAAAAAAGCCCAAAAAAAACAAACCACCCTTCAAAACACACAAAACCTTAACCTAACCCCTTTTCAAATTCAAACGCCTTTCATCAGGAGATCAATAACCCAACGCAAGGATTTTGTTCACCATTACTCCAAAACTATTACACTTCAATCACTCCTAAGGAGTCGAGCGAGCGCGCACACATTTTTTCCTGGGATGGCTCATTAGAGGGCACGCGGAAAGGCTGCTCTTGCCTTTGGATTTTCTGTCTGTGAGACACATACACACACACACCACAACAACAACAAACCCACCCAAAAAGGAGCACCTCACACCTCCCCAAATGGCAGGGGAGTGAATTCGAGTCTCCGGACACTCCAGGACTGTATTGTCCACCTTTGCGAGGAGCTTTTTTTTTTTTTTTTGGGGGGGGGGGGGGGAGAAGAAATCACTTGAAGTTTCTTGAGGTGTTGCTAAAAACTTCTCATTTCCCCTTAGGGAAGGGAGGGGGGCAAAAAAAAAAAAAAAAAACCAAAAGAAAACAACCGAAAAAAAACACCACCCAAAAACCAAAAAAAACCCCGTCTGCCAAAGAAATGATGAGGAGGAGCCGGGACTCACCAGAGCAGGCAGGCAAATGAAACAAAAAGGAACCTGACAAAACGGATCAATAAACTTCGCATTAAGAAACCACCCGCCACCCCTCTCTTCCCCTCGCGGGGCCAATCCTTCTTCCAGGAACATCCCTGACTCACAAAGAAACGCTCCCCCCTCCCAAAACATACCAAAACCCACCCCGGGGCGACATTTTGAATATTTAAAGCAAATACCCAGGCAGAGGAGGGGGGAGCTGGAGGGGGGGAAGCAGAGGAAGAAATCAGAGAAGTTTTTTTTTTTGGGGGGGGGGGGGATGTTTCTCCTCCCCCCTCTGTCCCCTCTCAGGGGATTTGGGGAAGATGACCCCTCCCCCCCCTTGGGCAGGGCAGGGCCATGAGGGGCCGGGGCAGGAGGGCGCGCACCTGGCCCCACCCCGCGCACCTGCCCGCCCCCCGGGGGGCAGCAGGGACCCCTTCCCCTCAGGGCCAGGGGCTGCGCACCACCCCCCCGCCGCCCTCACCTGGGCCTGGACCTGGGCCGCCTCCCCGGCCGGCATCCTGAGGAGGGGCGCCGCCGTCGCCGCCGCAGAGCCCGGGCCGGCCGCGCTGGGGGCTCTGTTTGCAAACTGCTCCTCCGCAGCTGTTGCTCCGGCTCCCCCAGCGCGCGGCCCCGCCCACAGGCCCCGCCCCGCCCCGCCCACCGGCTCCCGCCGGCTCCGCCCCCTCCCCGCCTGGGCCGCCGGCACCGGCGGGGCGGGGGCGGGGCGCAGGCAAATAAGGGGGCGTGGCATGGCGAAGAGTGCTGAGCACCCCTCCCTCCCCGTCACCCCTCGGGCTATGCGGAGCAGTTGGCCCCCCAGCGGGGTTTGGGACGGATCAAGATGCTTCCACGTGAGGGAAAAAAGCACATGTCAGCACAAGCATGCGTGTCTGTATGCACATGGATATATGCACACAGGTCTATATGCACGCACCTATGCGCACAAAACATGCATGTCTGTATGCACATGTATATACGCATGTACGTATGCACACCACACGTGTCTATATGCACATGTATAGACGCACGCATGTATGCACAAAGCATTTGTGTCTATATGCACGTGTATATTCGCACATACATACACACAACACACGTGTCTATGTGCACGTGTATATACGTACACATATGCACACAACACGTGTCTATATGTACATGTATACGCACGCACATATGCACACAGCATGTGTCTTCATGCACATGTATATACACATGCTCTATGCACACAACACACATGTCTATATGCACATGGATATACACACGCACTTATACACACAAATATGTGTGTCTGTATGCATGTGTATATACAGACACACATGTATGCACACAAACATGCATCTATATGCACATGTGTATATGCATATGTATGTGTATAGGCCTGGTATCCAGGGTGTAGCCATATTGGTTTAGAGGAAAAAGCAATCAGGACTTGTGGTCAAGGTAATATCTTTTATTAAAGACATTTTTTTTTTTTGCAAGAATCTTGTTGGTCTAATAAAAGATACCATCTCCACCAGGAGTCCTGATTGCTTATACAGGTTTCCCTCACTTCATGCTGTACATGAGTTCCTGGAAAATGGCACATAACTCGAATTCACATAAAAGGAACCCACTTTACAATGTAACAAATAGAGAGATGCTCCAAGACCTCGACTGTACTAACTCCCAGACCCATTTCTATTATTTTACAAGACAATTTTGCTACTCACCAACAGCAGACAGTGCACACAAGCGGGACAGTGCACACAGGAGACAGTGCACAGGGCGGTGGTAAATGTTACCATACTGGAGATGGCAACTGCAGAAACACGTGTTGCAGACAACGAGCGAGGAGCACAGATCCACACAGGAGACCATACTTTGGTGCGCGTCCCTCCCACAATGCACCGCGCAAAGCAGCTGACTGCGGGCTTCCACCACACAGGTCGCATGAGAGTGAAATTACCTTGCATATAACTAATTTTTAGTATAAAAAGGGTCATCGCATAAGAGTGAATTCACTGTTTAAGAACCTACATAAAGCGAGGGAAACCAGTATATGCACACATTCTGTACACAGACACATGTACATAAGCACACACACGTATATATTCACACATGTATATATGCACACATATACGCACATGTACACATATAAGCACATGCATATGTGCACACACATGTACACACACATGTGTACACATGCATATACATATATATACACACACACATATGCACACACGTACACACAAAACAAGGTTTGGGCCATCCAAGTTGACGTTTGCCAGTGGCCAGCTCACTGTAAAGTATGTCCTTGGGGATTCAGCCATTGCGCATACAATTCACATATGCACACATATGTATACACATGTATATACACACACGTATATATGTACATGCACATGTGCTTGCACGCACACAAACACCGCTTCCACCCCCAGGGGGACGATTTGCTGCCAGTCATAGGCTTCCATGGAAAAAAAACCTCATGAAAGAGGATTTTTGGAAGGACATTGCAACAGTTGCCCCAAAATACCTGGCCTGATCCACACTTCAGCAGCACAGTGTGATGGCTATTCTTGCTCAGTTGCTCAAACCATTGTGTGGTTACTGTAAAAACTTAGTAGCATGGATGGCTAAAGTGGAATGAACTTGGCAAACGGAGCAAGCAATTGGGAGGAGAGTTAAAATAATACTTGTAAGGGTTTCGGTTCCTACTGAGTTGTTTTTTTTCCTGGTGATAGAGTTGCATGGAATGAGTAATGCTGTTAGCAAAGCCTTTAAAAATCTAAATTAGATACTGAAGTTAGCACCTTTAATGAAGTGAAGAGGGCTGAGGGAAGAGTGAGTTCCCACTTGTGATTTTTGGTTTAAAGGACCAATGTACTTGTTGGCTTTAATGTGATTTGGATGCAGCCATGCTAAGTGTTCCTGTCTGCATCAGTTCAAACTAAATCAAGTCAAAATGCATTCAGATCAGGCAGAGCAAATCCCCAACGTGGATGAAATCAAGCCAGTGTGCAAACTTACAGATTTGCAAACATGACTTACTTTCCTAGAAAAAAACAGGCTATAATATTCAATTGGAAATGTAAGTTGACAGGAGGCTTATGGTGAATCAATAGAAAGCTTTTTAATATACAGCTTTAATGTACTTTCTCCCATGCCTAGATTTTTTTTCCCTACAAACCAGCCTGGAGCAAAGGGCAAACCAAGATCTTTCATTTTGTTCTAGTTTGAAACGATATCTAGTGTAGACAAGGCAATAACTTGGTAACACGGGATAACGTTAAAAGTTTGGTTATAGTCTTGTGTCCTGGCCAAATTTTATCACACAGCTGCCAGGAAATTATGGAAGCTGGATACAACTGTGATATCAGGCCTCCGAATTTTTTATTTAACTTCTTGTTGAATGTGGCGTTTTTTGCAACTTTAGGCCTCAGTACCGCATGGTACCCCATTGGAAGTTCTGGACTGAGTCCAATAATCCACTGAGACAGAGCTTGTGGCAAAATCAGTATTTGAAGTAAGTGTTTGTCACTATGTGCAGGATTTTATACTATGCTGAAGGAACTGTCAGTACTGTATTCTAAATTGCTGTACACTAATTGGTGTTGTGGCCCACAGTCTTGATCTCACAAGTGCTTACCCAGATTTAAGTACACAGGTAGACCAATGTACTTCAACAGGACTAAACCTAAAGTTAAGCATGTGCAGAAAGGTTTGCAAAATCAAGACCGAAAATAGCACCAGTATGGAAAAGCAATAGGTAATGTATCATAGCAACAAGTGTGTTTGCAACATACCAGAGCTGACAATTCCAAGCATTCAAAACCACAAGAATGGCTTGAACACCACCAGAAGAATCACAATGGATAACATAAAAATAACATTATTTTGATTTGCTTCTGATTTTAGAGCATATGGGGGTTCAAGCTTTCAACATGTCTCCACAACTTTTAAACATGTAATTATTTTAACTTGCGAGTTTCCCATGACTCCTGAAACCAAATCTTTTAAGAAAAGCAGTTTCACAAGATTCGCATCAAAACTGTAAAAGCTGGCAACACTTTTTGCAGTAGGGATGTGTGAACAAGATCAAGAGCTTTTCTCCTTCCTTCCTTCCTTGGGGGTGAAATGCTGACCCTACTAAAATCAAAGTGAAATTTTACACTGATTTCAGTGGGGCCAGTATATCGTCTTCATGACTAAATGTGATTTTACAGAGGCCACCGAAGCTGTCTTTTGTCCACCGTGAGATACAGGACTGCTATGGAAAACATTGTTTAGGATACTGCAGTGCAGTGTTTATGCTTCCAGGATGATTTCAGACATGAGCTGCAATCCAGCAAACACAGGCATAACTTTGCTAACATGAGTAGTCTGTGTAGATGAATGCTACTATTCACAGGAGCAGAGTTCACCAGTTGAGTATGGGGTTTGCAGGATTGGGATCTAAAATTTTAAACATTGTAGACCTTATTCATTTCTCAAGTAAAGCTGGCATCACCCCTACTGAGGTCAATAGCAGTTTGGATGCTGGGTTTAAATTTTGCTCTGTCTGCAGGAGATTATCAGACTTGAAATGTGCAGTCAAATTCTGCTCTCAGCTATGTGAGCTACTTGAATCAGTGTAAATAAGAAATACAGAAGCACAGATATGGGTGCATAGGATTTCAAGCAAAATTTGGCCTGTTTTTTGAAGACTGGTGAAACTACCATTCGAATTAATATTACAAATAGAAAGAGATACAGGTCAGAAAGATTAGGCTATCAGACTGGTAGAAAGAAGAAAAAAACAGAAAGATCATCACAGGAAAACCCAGGGGCCCAGAGCATGTTTAAAATGTTTTGTTTGTTCTAGTGCCTCATACAGTCTCACCTAGTAAGACCAAGAAGAAAAAAAAATCCAGTTTATTTTCCCAGATTAACCACATGACCTATGTGATCTATGCTCATGACTCTGGAAATGTTTGATATGAGGCAAGGGCCAACTTGTGAAAAATATTTTCTTCCCTCCCCTTGCCTTATGTTGGCAATATGTGCTGCCTATCTGGAATCGCTGCAGCAATGTATGTATTATGTATGAAGTGAACACTTCCATGCTAATACACTGAGAAGACTGACAGAGCAATCTTCAGAGCATTATGTGAGTTCTTGTTCTTTGGGATCATATAGTCAATGTAATTCCAAACTATAAAACCTGCATCAAATCTGCAAGAGTGATAATCCCCTTCCCAACAATAGAAAGATAAAACAATGATGCTAAAACCTGAAGGACTAGAGGGGTCTTTCCCTCAGTGGTCCACACCCTTAAAACACCCCCTTTAATTCTTTAAAATAAATGCATTTCAACGCTTTAAGCAGATTTTGGTAATGGCGTTAGCATTTTGTTTAAACCTTGGGCTTCTGTAAGAGACAACAAGAGAGACTGTTAGAGAAACACTGAAATCAGAGCTTATCAAGCAGCAGGAAGCCTTTACCTAAACATAAGTCTTGATGGTTTTGGGTAGACGTTTGTCTAAAATAACTCACCAAGACTCATATACTATTCAGTTTTTACCTTGGAGTAGAAGACCCACCAGGTCTCACTTTTTGGGATGAAGGTGGTCTTATTTTATATACCTATTTTGGTAGCTATTAAATCTAGCTTGTCTTGTGGTTAAGGCATGGCATGGGATGTAGAAGATCTGAGCTCAGTCCCAGCTTTGCCACAGGCATCCTTCCTGCGCGATGGTGGGCAATTCTTTTTTAATATGGTCGACCCTCCCCACTGCATCACACATCTTGCAAAAATTGGCATTTTTTTGCAAGCTTTGTTCTTTGAATCGAGTGATTACCCTGGCATTTCAGCTGTCATTAAACACACACACACGCGTACAAACACACATGCATGCACACGGACATTTTTAGCTCTCAAAGGAGGAGATATTTGAAAACACGTGTAACCTGAACACGCAAAACCCAAAAAAGATATCCAAAAATGTTCTTTTTCCTCCCCATCTCATCATTTTAAACGCAACCTCATTATTTTCCAGCCCTGGCTCCAAATATTTTATTGTTTAAAGTAGCTACAACTGGCCTTGGTAGTGTGACATCAGTTTTCTGTTTCTATAATTATACTTCTCTGCTCCCATTGTTTCTGAGGGGTTTAGATTGAGATTAGGATTATATAAACAAATAGACTCTCTTGTGATAAAAAGGCTTTAGCAGTCTTTTGTGGGCTCCTTTTTTTCTTTCTTTTTTTTTCTTTTCTTTTTGTTTTTGTTTTTGTTTTTGCTGTTTTTGTTTTTTTGGAAATCTCCCTCATTACAAATTACTTCTTTCAGTATTGTTTCAGCAAGGAGTAACAGAAAAGCCAATCGTGTCAGATGACTCCTACGTTTTTGCCTCTGTTAAAGTGTACACAGTAGTATGTTTACAGGAAACGCCTGCTACAGAGAGAGTTTTGTAGACATGGCTAGATTTGACTAACAGTCTCACATGATTAAATTGACTAAATGAAGACGCAGATGAGACTGATGAGAAGCTGCAAGCAATCAGGTTCTTGCAACATCGGTTAAGCCAAGAACCCACTTTGTGCTGTACCTCTTTACGGATGATCAGTAATAACCATGCATAAGGCTCCATGTCCCTTCCCCCCACCAAGAATGTGCTTTGCTGTTGCATTAGTAACTATCTCTCCAACATATATTCAGTTACAAGTCTCCTCTATAATCAACAGCAGCTTTTTTTTATATAGTATTTTAGGCAGAAATGCTAAATAAAGCCTTCAGAAATCCATTTGTAGCTGTTTTTATCCTCTTCCAACATGTGTAGATTCAGTTACTTTCTAGGTAGAAACTTTAACACAAATCATCGTATTCTTAGCTCATACAATTAGCAGCAGTTTGTTCCTTTCAGTGCTTTCCACATGTTGCACGTGCAAAATCACAGATTTCAAGTATTGGACAGTATACTGACAATGCAATTACTGACTATGTAAAGTTTTACAAGATCTTTTTCTAATTAAGTACAAATTTAGCTGATTTGAAATATTAAATGGCTTTTAACTTCCTTGTTTACTTATCACCCTGCACAGGTGGGATGATGCCAAATCCCAACAGTAGCTCTGATAGACATATTTTTTTTAACGTTTATGTGCTGTCACATTTCTGGAAATAGTTGGTTTTTTTTTTCTAGGAAACTCAAACTTTTTGACAGCTTACCTAGTGCCTTTTTTTCTGCAGTGACTGCCTTCCATTATGTTAATGGGTTGTTTTTTTCTGCCTTGTATTTCTAAACTGGAACCTTTGAGGACAGAACTCCAGTTTTTTATATAATAAAAATGAGATACTTGGCAGTATAGGGATAACTATTAAAGAATGAATGAATCCAAATAAACTCGCCAAATATAAGTTATGTAAAGTTTGCCTGAGAAAATATTCTAATGTAAGATCATAAAACCACAGCTTTTGCCCAGCATGCACTCACTAATCAGCTTCTCAAACACTGATAACTTTTGTTATAGCTTTCAAACTTTTCCTTCCTGATATCACATGGCCTTTACTCTGGAAATCAAGAGTCAGATCTGGGGAGAGACTGTTAATCCTCTCTTTTTATCTGCTTAGTTAGGGGCTTCCAATCCTCTCATTCTCGTTTGATAAAATCCTCCTTTCCTGTTCTTGTTCTATGGAAAAGAACTAACATAATATTAAAACCCCAGTGCTGCACTTACGTGGTTAGTGGTGGGACTACTAAGCATGCCTAAAGTGCATATAAGATTGGGGCCTAATTTAATATCGGTGTGGTGGGCCTGCACATTTGCATTCTATATTTATTCACAGAGCAAAGGAAACAGATTTGTCACATCATCCCACCAATATATGCGCAATATTTGTACTCAGAAGAGACTTGAGTCCATACCAGTGTTCCAGGTCTGAACAACTCTGGACTTTGAGCTTGTTGCATTTAGAGCTAAATCTGAATTTTGCAATCTTGAGAGCAACTTTAATGCAAAATTACTTCATTCTCCCTGCCTCCCCCCTCCCCTTCCCTCTTTTATATTTTGGAAAGTTTCCACTTCCATATAAAAGGCCGTTACTTTTTATACTGACACTGAAAATGCAGAAATGTTGCTTTGTTTCCATGATCTAATACAAAAAAAAGCGCCTTTTTTTAGCAAAATGTCATGGACAGCTAAAAAGAACATAGGTCACATCAACAGGAAAAAAAATGAAAAAGTGAAAATGTTTCTTTGGCAGACAAGGCTTTTTGGATGAATCTGATATCTTTTATTAAACCAACTTAAATAGTTGGGGGGAAAAAAATTCTTAATAAGCTTTTTCCCCCCAACTATTTAAGTTGCTCTAATAAAAGATATCGGACTCACCCAAAGAACTGTGTCTGCCTGTGTCCTTAGACAAACACGGCTACAACCTACCCCCCTGTAAAACGTTTCTTTGAAATTTCACAAACTGCCCAGCCTGAAAGAGCCACCTCTGAATGAAAAGGTGCTGTAGATTAGATCACTTCCATGAGACATTCAACTACATCCCAAGGCTGCAGCTACCAGTTCCTCTTAATTGTAGTGGTGTCGTTTTTGCAATGTAAACTCAGATCCTCAGAAACTGGACTGAGAACAAGCAGACAGACTCAAACAAATGAAAAATATCTTCTTTAAAATATCAGCACTGGGGAGCCTTAAGACCATGTACACACATTTATTCAGAGTTAAGGACTTGTTCATTTGGCAAAGGTTCCTTATGTAAAACCTCCCAAGACTGTGTGAGATGCAATCCCTTAGGCATAATGTGGATAAGTTAAATGGGTTTTTTAGTCTTACTTTTGGAAAAATATTTACCTTAGGGGCTGCCTTCTTACTCAAGTGAACTGCCACTACAGCAATGAACCGACAGAATTCCAGGGCAAAGATGATGGTATACAAGAGTCAAATTTACATTTTTTTTTAACTTTCACAATATTTATAAAATAATGTCTTCCCTAAATTTGAAATTTGGTCATGGGGACTGGAATGCTTATATTGTGTTTATTCATTTATAAACTGTTCAGATCTTACAGCTCTTTAATTGCTATTACCCATCTGTTCTGGAGAAAAGCTATAATTCTTGGATGACTTCAATCTGGTTTCTCCTCACAATCTCAGCTAGCTGCTATTGGTGTTGCTACTGTTCCTGCAACTGCTTCTGAACCTCAGTCAGTACTTCAGTCTCACATCAGAAATGCAGGGGGGGTGGAAAAAAAAGCTCCCAAGCTTCTTAACATTTTGAATGTCATGGAGCAGATTTGACAAAAAAGGGCGTCTGAAAGGTTATAAAGGGACTAGTGGCAGACCAACTGCAGACGCTTCTTCAGCCTGACGAAGGGTGCTTATACCCGAAAGCTTGCAAAGAAGAATTTTTTCCAACTATTTTAGTTGGTCTAATAAAAAACGTCAGATTGACCCAAATAACCTTGCCTGCCTATGTCCCTAGACCAGCACGGCTATAACCTATGCCCTAAAGGGACCAGTGACTATTTAAAATCAGGCTTTAGCATGACAGTTGACAAAGGCATGGAATGTGGTCATATCTCGCTGATTTCTACTATTAGTTAATGAGAACAAGTGTTTCACAATCAGGCTGAGAGCTAGTTGCCTGAAATCTTCTTACCATGGACACTGAGTTGCTTTCCCACTTTGACAGTCATATTAGTATATCACTTTGCTTGACAGGGCTTTGGATTTTTCTCTTTTGTTCTTGACTAGGAACCTGAACCTTGTCCTGTACTTATTGTTGTATTTATTTGATTTGATTTAGCTGCAGTACTAACATTCTGGCATGCATGTGCCTTGAAAGAGAATCCATGAATTCAACTAAAAAGCCTGACTTACAAGGGTGCCCTGCAACCATGACTTTCTGTGGGAGATGAACACCCTCAGCAAATGCAGGAAACACTCAGCAATTTGTAAAAGACTCTATCTGTTCCTTTGCCTACAGTTGTCAGGATGCAACAGCTTATCCACTAGAGTGTGTACATACCACCGCACTTCTGCCACCCTATTCTAAATTGCCGTGCCAGTTGAGCATGCTGTGCATCCAATTATCTTGCAAGCCAGTGTATGTGAGGTGAAGATGAGCAACACTGAGAAGGTCCAGGACTTACTGAGGAAATCATGGGTAAGGGGCTTTTTTCCCATGTTCGTATGCATCTGAACATACTCACAGTCCATAGTTCTACAGCCTGAGTCAGTCTTTCCTCATCATGAACTACAGTGTTGTTGTGCGTCTGTCATCTATAGGATGGCAGAACTAGAGGAACAAGGAGCAGTAGCACCAGGCAGCTGCAGTAAGGCCAAATGCAGACATTTAAAAAGCCTGAGCCTGAATTGATTCAATCTTTGCAGGTTAGTCTAACCTGAGTAGATTGAAACGATTTGCAAGTGAAAAGACATTCACTTTTGATTCAATTCAGGAAATGCAGACACATGCCTGCAGTGGCTCAGGCCAGAAGCCAGGCAGTACTAGAGGGAGCCCACCCTTCCCTTTGGCATTGGCCAAGGGAAGCTGAGCTGAAGAGGGGACTGGCCAGGCCAGAGTATGATTAGGGGGAGGTTTAAACCCCCACCCTGGGCTTCCAGGGCCCCAGCCTGGGGGTATCTGGAGGGAGTGGGGAGAAACAGCCCTTGCCAGGCTTTTCGGATGTGGGGTGGAAATGGGGCACGGTCAGACTCTGACCCCCCAGCTGGCACCGAGCAGTGAAAGTGGGGGCCTGGTTGACCCCCTGCCCCATGGTGGGGGAGGAGGAAGAGGGGGAGAGCCCTTCCCGCTGCAGTGGCTCCCTGACAGCCCAGCCTGGCCTGAGTGCAGGGAGCCAGAAGCAATCCGGATGGCAATGAAGGGGATGCATTTGCTGTGGACACATGAGCCCCTGTGGCAGGCAGCTGCTAGGCTCTGGGCCCACCAGCGCCTCTGAACTGGCCTGGGCAGCTGTGGGCATGATTAATGCATATCACGTGGGTGGTCTGGCTGCCAAGATGCCCACCCACAGCTGCAGCGATGTCACCTCTACACCGCTGCCCAGCCAGCTGCCACGTGTGTGCGCCAGGTTGGGCTATCACAGAGCTGCAGCTGGCTGGGAAGAGCCCCATTCCTGCAGCCTGGGTCGGGACAGCTCCATTATTCACCAGCCTTGGCCAGGGCTGATCAGGGCTGGCTGTGGGCACTTCTGAGAGCGGATGTGGAGGGGCCAGCCTGGGCTGTGGGAGCAGGGACCTTCCCAGCTGGCTGTGACTATGACAGCCCAGCCCAGCTGGAGCGTGGGAAGCTGGGAGCAATTTGACCACACAGTTCCCGTGGCCCCAGTCTGAGCTACAGCCAGCTGTGGCCTGGCCTGGCCTGGCCCGGCGCCTCCATGCCCACCCTCAGCAGTGCCCATGGGGCCAGCCCGGATCAGCCCTCCAGCCTCAGCTGTGGGTGAAGCAGGAGGATGGCGGGGCCATTCTGGCTGGCTCTGGCCACACTCCTGCCCCTGAAGCGGTGAGGGGGGGCAGGGTTACCCTGACCAGGGCTGCTCTGCCCTGGCCAGGCAGACCCCGACAGTGGTCCCTGGGGGAGAGGGGAGGGAGGGGAGAATAAACCCTCTCCCTGCCCCCTTAGTCTTCCCACGCCCCTGCCCTTGCTCCACCTAGGGAGCAGAGGGATGGGGCCAGCCCTGCTCTCTGGAACAGACAGCGCAGCCCAGCCCAGGGCTGAAAAGCATGCTGGGATGCTGTGGGACTCTGGTTTACCTTAAACCAGGAAGGGGTCTGGGACAGAAGTTCCAAAAACCAGTTTGACCCAAATCAGTTAAATCTGATGCTATATCCAACCAGGTTCATCTTAAACCAGTTTTGGCCATTTTGAAACGGGTTGATGTGCATTGAATTTATGTTCTGTTACAGGTTTAAACCAGTTTCTGATCACTTCATCCGGTTTGTGTGTAACTTCTGTCCCGGACCTAAAATGGCAGAAAATGAACCATGGGCATTGCCACTGGCACCAAGGAATTGCTGGCTTCTGCCGGTAATCACAGTGCTGGTTCTGGACACGGGAGACCAACAGGAATTGATGGGGGTAAACTGACCGGCAGATATGGCTGGCAGTGGCTGCAAAATGTTTGCATGTGCAAGTCTACTTTTCTTTATCTGCATGTCACATTTGCTCCTGTGCTGCAACAGTCTGACAGAAGGATGAGAAGCAGCCTGTTGAAAAGTGCCTGGTCTGGGAAGCTAGCAATCTCAAGACTAATGCCAGTCAACTGACAAACAGGTCAGGGTGGGAAAGCTCCTGGCTGGGGCTGTCCTCCTCAAGGTGGGCTGAGCCCTTGTGCAGTATCAGCAGGAAGGTGATGGAAGCTCTGTTGGGTCACAGGGGCTGCTTTATGTTGTCCGGTGCAAATCACCATAGTGTTACCAACTCCAGTGGAGCTACTTGAATACATGCCAGCCTAATGAATCTACTGCAAAGTATTAACTTGCTTAGGAAAGTGTGTGAGTGTCAGGGGGGAGGTTGGGGCAGGGTGAATTTAAAATCTTCTATCGCTGTTAGAAGTCTCAGTCTGAAAACAATGGGCATTCGCCTCTGCAGAGAACACCTCTGAACAAAACCAGCACAGAGCTCTCCCACAGATGGCTTATTCCAGAACTATTTTGACCTCTGCCCATGTAAATAAAGGTTCAGGATTGGGTCCTTTGCTAACAGTAAAATACCATATACTTTACATTCTTCCCTCTGATCTACTTGCATGAGGATCTGAGTACCCCAAGAACAGATCCTGGCTTCTTTTAGTCTGCTTTGTGGAATGAGCCTGTTCTGTTAAAAGGGGCAGTCGAGTTGAATATTATGGTTTATATAAGTTTGTGTGAAGAGAAAGCTTCGTTTTTACAAAATATTGAAACTTCTTACAATTGAAACATGGATACTTTTTTTCAAACAAGCACAAACATTAAATTATTGACTATATACTTTTGACTACAAACAACAATGAAGGCAAGTTATTTTCTGTGCTTTAACTACACAAAGAACAAATATTGGAAAAGCTAAAGTCAAAGTGCAAATTCCCTTTCATTTTATTCATCTATGATGTTCGTATCAGTAGCTTAGGTAGAGGAATTGGTTTTTAAGTAGGACTTTTGAAGCTGAGGTTACTGAAAACAATAATCTCCCTACAGTATCATAGTTGTTTTAATATAAGAATTATATTGACAAAATTATGATGGCTTGTCACTATTTCAAACCAAAGGCAAACATCTCATAATTTCTAAGTGTTTGTACATACATGTTTATAGGAAAAAAACCAACAAGAATGCTTGTCTAGTGTCTAAAGCTGTACTAATAGGTATTGTTGGAAAGGCAACCCTTCCCTTAATTCTGCTAATATTAACCTTCGATGCTGACAAAATCCTAACTAACAGATACAGTTATGACATAAATCTATATCAATGGTTTCTGGCAACTCTATACACCATGAGAGAGAAAAAAATGCTTCCTGATTCAGACTTCCTGCTTCTTCTGTAGGAGCAGCTCAGCACAGCACTGTTTGTCAGACATTATATCATTATCACGTTGTATGGTAAATTAAAGTCTTTGAAGCTGCAGCGTAGAAGACTAGCAAAGCCTGTAAGCTGATAACACTGTAAATGTATGTATTATGTATATACATTTATATAACACCTGTGGCAATTATTGGAGACTTAGCAGTAAATACGATTGTTAGAAACTCTGTCTTCAGATATTTAAAGTGCAAAGCCATTTTGGTGCTTCCCATCAAATACATTTTTTTACATTTCACATGTGAGTAAAACCAAAAGTTCTGAATGTAGTTGAGTATAAGAAGTGCATTTGGAATTGGACACCTATTTTGTGAATGCAACTACTCCTGCCAACCAAATAACAGCACTGGGAAGTGATGAATTGGGCATATTTGCATGCGCCATTACCCTCATGCACACGCAGTGAGGTGCAGTTGAACAACTGAAAATGTGACATTTTTCTCCTTCCTTTCTTACCTGTATACCAACTGCAAAAAAAGATCTAAGGTTCTACATCCTGCTGTTGATCTATATGTGGAAGTGTCTTTGAAGTAATGAGATCATATAGTTTTCAGACCCCCTGGCCATGTCAGTTTGCAGTGACCCCCGTTCTCCTTTCATGCTGCCCTCAGGGAGTACAGTTTTTGCAGTAGCCTTTCTCTATCCACAGCCCGCACTCGTAGTTCAGATGCTGCTTCTTTGTAGACTTCATTTCCTCACCCGCCCCTGATTCTGTTACTTTCAGGGCCTTTTATGCCAATGAAGGGGAAAGGAAAGGAAACCCATAAGAGGCTTCTCTAGCTTTGTAAAGAGGATCATGTTTTCATAAGAAGTTATAGCAAGTATACATTCATTTTATGTGTGTGCATGAACAGACACACACACACACAAATGTGAGCGCTTCATGATTTTCAATAATCATTTTACTGTATTCTCAAATTCCCAGAGCCTCCACAAAATGCTAGCGAATCAGGAGCTCCCCCCCGCCCCCATCTACAGTACTCCAGCTGTCAGCCTTACGCACTGCCTCTCCTTCCCGGACTACAGCCTTCCTTTGTTTCTGCTTTAGAAAGGAAAACACAATTGGAAAATTAAAAAAAGAAAAAAAAAAGAGATAAATAATTCTTAGAAGGGAAAGTCACAAATCCCATCTGTCCTGCAGACTTGCCTTCCTTTCAATATAGCCAAAATGCAAAGGTTTACAGCTTGTGGCACTGTCTGTATAGCTCTAAGAAAAAAATGCTCAAGCCACAGGCTTGACAGTGAAAGAATTATTTTAATAAATATTATCTTTTTTCACTGAATCTAATAATAGTCACATAAAAGCCATGCTAATGTGCTGTTCTCAAGATAAACTAATCCCAGGCAGCAATTTCTTTGTTTTATAAATAGTTTCCTTAAATAAAATACTGAAAATACTTATCTCAATTGACTAAGCTTTTTCTTTTTTATTTGATTGTATTTAAAGAGACTAAACAGATTTGAAGGGGAGGGTTGTGTAGCTGAACATAATTTGAATAGTAGGACAATAGTGACTGGTATACTGAATTACTATTCTAGATTTGCATCCGTTGAGTCTTAGTAAGTACAGGTCACTGGTAATGTGACTTTTGCAGAGCCTCTTCATACAGCCTTGTGTAGGTGTGGCCAATTTGCAGAGGCACAGTCCCAATTAGCTAAGGTTGCACACAATTTAATTCAGAATGGTGGATGGTTGTAAGGACAACAATTAGAAGCCCTTATACCTAAGGTTCAAAGTGCTTTACAAATAGTATTTAAGTATCGCCATGCCCATTTTACAGATGAGAAAAACTACAGTTTGGAGAGAGAAGTGAATAGCTCAAGATCTTAGAGCAATTCCGTGGCAGAACCAACGAATTGAACATAGATCTTACATTTTCCTTTCACATTTATGATCTTCTAGGCTAGGGTCAGACATTACACATAAACCGGTTTAAGTGATCAGAAACTGGTTTAAACCCGTAACAGAACAGATGTTCAGTGAACAGAAACCAGTTTGAGAATGGCTGAAACCAGTTTGAGATAAACATGGCTGGATGTAGTATCAGACTGAAGTGCTTTGGCTCAAACCAGTTTATGCA
This sequence comes from Alligator mississippiensis, assembly GCF_030867095.1. Taxonomy (NCBI): domain Eukaryota; kingdom Metazoa; phylum Chordata; order Crocodylia; family Alligatoridae; genus Alligator; species Alligator mississippiensis. The sequence continues at coordinate 11,165,720 of NC_081832.1, read as the reverse complement.
ATGTCTGTCCCAAACCCCTTCCTGGTTCAAGTTAAATCACAGTCCTTCAGCATCCCAGCATGCTTTCCAGGCCTGGGCTGGTCTGTGCTGTCTACTCTAGCAGAGAAAGGTTGGGAAGGGGGAGGAGGCAGGGACTGCCTCCCCCCAGGCAAACCCTGGCTGGGGTCTGAGACCAGGGAGGGGGGTTAAACCCCCCTTCCCCTGACTACATAGCTACCCTGCTGGTAAACTTACTGAAACTTACTGCTGGGTGCGACTGTGGGCTACAAATCTCAGAGACACCTGGAAGCAGGAAGAGGAAGTGATGAGCAACTTTGCAGAGTCTTGCTGCTGTGATTCTGAACTGCAAATCCCAGAGCCCTCGGGAGTAGCAGGAATAGGAAGCGAATACACAGCCCATGCTGGCTATGTGCCAGAGAGCCATTCTCTAGCACCCCTGACTTCTGGCTTGAGGCACTTCAGGGATGTGTCTGCATTTCCTGAATCAAGTATATGTCTGTTCACTTCTTTTTCAATTTAATCTCTACAGTTTGGACTAACTTACAGAGACTGAATCAATTCAGCCTCAGGCTTCTTGACTGTCTGTACTTAGCCAAGAGGAATAGAGTTTGGAGCAATATGTCAGTAGAATCAGCCCTTCATAAGGAAGGAAGGAATGAATAGTTTGGGGGCAAGAGGACATGCCTCATCTCCCCTGCATTCAGTACAGTTAACCAAGGTCCTTATCTTTTTCAGCACTTGTGTGTGCAAACACCTCCTTTTTAAAAGGAAGGGTCAATGGAGTAGACCCTGGTAATGTGCCTCCAAGTAAGATGAGCTTACTAACAGAGGAACATTCAGGAGCAAGAATTATTGCAAAAGGACAGAAACTTCTTGGTGTCCTGCTGATCCTGCTTGATCCACCCTTGATCTGCTGAATTTGGGGAGGGCCTGGCAACCTGACAAGCATGGGGGGAAATTCATTACCCCCAAGGAGCAACCAGAAGGGAAACCCAACAAGGATGCCCTTCTTTCAGTCTCTTTATATTTCCAGGAATATTACCAACACTGAGCTCCACTGTCTCTGATTCATTGCTGTGGCTTTTCCTAAGGCAGGGAAATGATTAATTCTTACTTCATTTAATTCTGCAAGATGTTCCCTGTATACAGAAAATGGAGATTAGGCTATTTCTGACGTGAAGATACAAAGTATAACAGAGAATAAAGTTTTGCCACTGATGTGGCAGCAGCAAAGGAATTCCATTCAATTGTAAAAGTAAAGGACAAAAGAAGGCGACGATAATATTTAGGTGAAAAATTAAGGAAAATTTCACCCATTTGGGAATTTCTTTTTGCAAGAGAAAAATCATTTTAAAATCTCACTTTTTTACATTTAAAAATAAAGTTCTAAAACTCCTCCTTTTGTTTTCAGAGGCCAATAACTTAGAAAAACAACAACAGCAGAATAATATCATATAACTCCTCTATAACACTGCTAAAAACAGTTTGTTGAACTTAACAGAAGCATTTACTGTCATTCAAGAATAAATCCATATTCAGTTCACTGTGATCATGAAATAAGTGATAATGAAGTGGATACATCTGGGCACTACTTATCTGATACGATGCCAAGTAATAAAAGTCAGAAGCAAAATTGTGCTGCAGAAACATAAAATTACCAGGGGAAGATTATCTGTTGACCCACAATGAGGCAAAGCTAGGTTTAGTTTAAATGTATTCTTAGAAAGCCACATTCCAGTTCAGAATTGCTTCATTGCGGTTTTATTTTAAAGATCACATTTTCCCAACAGACAAAGTGCAAAGAATGCTGAAGTGTTAAAAAAATAATAATCAAGGTCAGATGTCTCCACACAGTGAAAAACACTCAGATTTACTCTATTTCCCTAGTTCACTAATAATGTTTTCCTTGAATTTATCTTTTAATTTGCTTAAAAGTTCTTAGAGATACATAAACATGTACATTTAATTAACTTGATAAAACAAAAGGTGACCATTGTTTAGTAACCTGTGTTATTCCTCCAGTGTAGCAAGCTAGAAAAATACAGACAAATTTATTTATTGACCAGTTGTGTTTTGCAAGGACAGCCAATGTTATATTGATCTAGCTATCAAAAATACTGTAGCAGGGGTAATAACATTCAAGTGCCAGTGTCTCCACATAATCGCTATTCTTTGCTTCCCCCCTGCCCCTGTGTGATAGCTTGCATCTCTCTCAGAATATGCAAATACACCCATCCCCCCAACCCATCCATACACCCTACTCTTGCCTTCAGGAAGGAACTTCATTGTTATAAATTAAATTGAGAGGAGAGAAGAGATCTTCCTATTTACTTGCATCTAGTTGTCTTCTTGTATTAGCAGTGATAATTCGTAACTATTGTCCCAGTTTTAAATATATCTTGAATAATTCATTTTTGTTTTCCATTTATAAATCCTGTGTTGTACAACTGGGGAATCTGGTCTGACAACTCTTACTCGTGCGAGTAATCCCATCGAAGTGAATGAGGCCAGCTCCTAACACCCAAACACCAATCCTGCAACATACTTACCATGAAGAAGTGGTCTATTTTTACGATCAAGATCTTATCTTTTACTCAGGAAAAAGGAGTGTGGATAGACTGAAAAAAATGAGGATTTGGGGATTTCAGCATATGTCCTTGATCAGAGTTAGTGTGGTAGGGTCAAGTCTCCTATTCTTTATTCAGTTAATCATTTTATAATTATGTGCAGCAGTGGGAAGGCAGTAATCTTCACAGGTAAGGTTCTTCCCACACCTCAGAGCTAAGATATTGGGCTCAGGGAGAAAAATCACTGGTGGAGGTTAAGAAATAGTTCGTGAATTTTAAGCTATTCACTTTAAAGCCATGAAAAGAAAACCTCTGTTTTCTGAGATGTAGATTCACTTAAAACTCCTAGTAAAATAAATCATAGAGGTACCAATGGGCACTCTGGAGCTAGGATAACTGGGTTAAAAGCAACTGGCAATTGGCATGGAATATTGTTATGTTGTTGGTGTTCCTTTGTTGCGATGTGCATTTTTATGCAAATGTTAGTTAGTTACAGACTCCCCCCTCGGTGGATTGGTGATCCGTAATTCCCGTTGAAACAATAGGACGCTGGAGGCACACAGCATCCCACAGGAGGTGTTTAGTATTAAGTAGGATCAAGGCCATTGTTTTATAGACTGAAACATAACTAAGAATAGGGGGTCAGATTTTCATAATTGCACTGCATGCAGTGGTGGCAGTTATGCATGCAATGTCTGTACGTGCAATAATCAAGGTCCAGTTCAGGATTGCTCCAGGTTTACCCCCCCGTCCCTAGTCAAAGCAATCTTTAAGCATATGTTCAACTTTTAGTACCTAGCATGTCGTTACAGTTAACCACATGCTCAAAGGCTGCCCTGACCCTGACTAGGGATGCGTTCTTGAATCATAGTCAATCACAGATGCAAATTCTTTTGCAGGTGCAAATTCATCTGCTAAGTTTTGTGTGTGTGCCTTCGTGCACGCAATCATGCAAATACAGATCAACATTTCTTCTCTTATTAACATCCTTAGTTTTCTCTAATAATATCATTTAGTCAGTGTCTCTGGAAAAAGGGACTGGGTTTCTGTTACAGTAGTGAGAGACTCAGCTTTGTCTCCATAAAGGATGAATACTTGAAGAAATATCTTAGATGCACGCTTTTAATTTTTTATCACTGTTCTGCAAACCTTTTCATGTAAGAGTCTCTTTTTATCATGTTTCAGTTTAACAAGTAAATAAAACAAGTAAAACATTGGGACATTCTTGTACATGGAAGCATAATCGATTTTAAAAAATGACATGCTGTACATGCAAGGCTCATGGGTGCAGATAAATAATATTTTGTGAACTCCTTTTATCTTAAGGCTGGTGTGAAAATATAGAAGAGGGCCCTGCATGATTGATCACCACAAGCATCAGAAGGAAATGATTCACCACAATACTGTAACTGAAACTGCTCCAACAGCTGATTGCAACCTCGCACAAGGGGACCAATTAACACGATTTGTTTTACCTGCACAAAGATTTTTGTAATGCACAAGACACCTCGTATAGAAGTATTCCAGTTCTGAATCTGATTCATTATTATTGGTGGCAACATACATGACAGATAGGTAAATAGCATGTAAATAGTAAATGTGTGTGTTATGGATGAAATACATGAGATGACAGCTCTTAAGCCATAAAGACCATTGCTACACATACCTTTTTGTCCCACAATGCGCCGGAGATCTGCCACAGATTAATCGAGTCTGCTCCCAGCGGGAGCTGATGTACACCGCGCTGTGCCACTTGCAGTTGCAGAAGTGGCGATATGCATGTGTCAGCACAGAGAAAATGGCAATGGTGCACTTTTGAACTAAGCATCTCCGAGGCGTGTTGGTTCAAAAGCGCACTGCCACCATTTTCTTCATGGTGACGCACATTTCGCTGCTTATACAACTGCGAGCAGCACAGCGCCGGGCACATGTCAAAATGCCCACTGGCTCTAATTTCAAAGACAGTTTCTTCAAGAGGATTTAACCACATGTTTAAAGTTAAGCATATACTTTAGTTCTTTCCAGTTATAGGATTGTTTTTGTCTAAAAGTCTCTCTGTTGCCTTCCATAAGTTTTGTATTAGATGTATTATTGTTTGCAAAACACTTCAGATCCTTGGACTGAATTCAATGTGTTAGTTGTAAAAGGTTCTATTGCAAAGACTGTGACCTCCTCTATAAAAGAACTGACAGAACATCCTCACCAAGTTACATCTGCATGGATTCGAACAACTAAAACATGTATATATACAGCACTATGGAAATATCAAACAGGAAACACAAATATAAATTCATACCAATGCTTTGCTTGGAATATATTATCACAAACAACAGGAACGGGGGTGAGGGGGACAGGGACTGTATGTTGTTTTTAAAACAAATGTTTACTTTGTATCCATATGACAGAAGTTTTTAGTCTTTTTTCCCCTTAGCCTGATGATAGTTATATGACTATAAATTAAAGAACTAAAGGACATATTTTATATAGGGTCCTGAAAGCTTTTGGTCTTGTTCTACCATGTGGAATACACCGGTTGTCACAGCTATTCCAAAAGGAGGTAGTATTGCCAACTGTCAACCTTTTTGCCAAAAGTTTTAAATTTTAAGTATTTTCTAAAGAAGTGTTCACATGTATTTAAAACAAATATTTTTCATCTCTATCTAGAGCCAGCAGGGATTTTTGCACAGTTTGTTTTAGAAAATATTTACAAATGCCGATTCTTTTGAGTAATATATCAGTGCAGTTTAATAAAAAGAACGTCTCAAAATTTGGCAATAGCATAGGACAATTTGGCACTAGCTTAGTATCGTTTGTTCTGGTTTTCTAAATGATTGATCATCTCAGTTGATGAGATGAGAGACGGGTGAGCTATATTTAGAAAAGCAGTATAAAAACCCATAAATGTTTATGTCACTGAATGGCATCAATTTGATGTTCCTAAAATAACTATGCAAATGCACCCATTATGTTCCCATATCTCACAAGAAACAGAGCTCACTGAGCATAAATAGGTTGATGTACGTTTCTTGTTTACCATTTTACCATTTCTTGTTTACCAGTTTTGCTTTCATTGAAAATGTTGGGTTTGGGTAATTCCTCAAATACCAGGTATTCACAGAAATCCAACCATGTGAGCCACAGAGGGGTATCTGAAGGAAAGCTTGGGATTATATGTTCATCACGTCACATATCTTACTCATAACATTCTGACATCTGTAGTATTTTCCAAAACTGAAAATGGATGATTTACACAACATTTGGCAACACTGGGCACATCTACATAACACACTTCAGGGGCAGTAGACTGATTGTACTGTGCATTAGTGTGGCGGGCAAAACCTGTGCTAATACACAGTAGAATTAGTCTACTAAGTAAGCGTGCGCTGGTGCTAATGTGCAGTTCTGCTGATTATAGTGCACAAAGTTAGTACCTGTAATTACAGGTATTAAGCTTAATGCACCGTAATTATGGCAGATTAATGAACATGTAAATGTGCCCAGTACAGACAGTTAAATTTTCAGGCATTAGCCTACACTCCTCTCAAAAGCAGTCCAATCCCCAACTGAAATCTGGGTTAAGAGTGCAGGAATTTGTCATAGAGGTGGGGGATTTAGCTGCACAGTGTACAGTAAGCTTATTTAAGCTTAATCACTTAGGTAAATTACTCTACAGTACAGTACAGATTTGCTTCGAAGTTACTATGTCTGAAGATGTATTTCCCTTTACAAACTAAGTCTTGCTCATTTTTATCGTACACAAATTTGAGGAGTGAAACAAGATTTGCCATGCATATTGCATCATATATTTTATAGCATTCCTGTGGTCATTTGTTGACTGCTAGTCAGACAATACGTAATGAGTCCATTTTTTCTGCTCTTTGGCCTGAGTCTATAAAGTTATCAATATTAACACAATATGTTAATATGGCCAGTGTATCTCAGTTTTGACCGAAAAGTAGCACTTCTAGGGATGAGAAAATTCAGACTTTATGACCTCCTTGATGTTACCACTGCGACTTCCTGACCAATCACTCAATTAGTGCCACTTATGTTGGTGGTTTTCTTAGCTTTTCATAGGCTCAGATGAAGTGCAGAATCTGACTACTTGGAGCCACCAAACTCACAGTCTAATGAGTAGATGTCAGAAAGTAACAGTTTTCAGTCAAAACCCGCCTGTGTTGGTCTAACACTAATAACTAATAATATGAGAGAGAACTTGTCAGAGGAAAGGCTCATTACCAGCTCCCATTACAATCATTAAATAAATATTTTGAACCAGATTAACAAAACCCAGGGTATCAAGGAGTAAAGGATTGTCACTAGAGCCGACTGCAAAACACAAAATCTTTTGTGAAAACTTGTCTGTTCTTATTTTCAGTCATCTCGATATCAACTGAAAATAGAATGAATATTTTCCCAAACATTTTTGTCCCTAAAATGTCATGCCCACTTGTCAAAAATCAAGATTTGACAAAACATTGGGTAGTCACAGTACTGAAAATTTCAATCAGCCTTTATTATCACTCTAAATTTTACTCAACCATGCTGAAACATCAGGTGTAAGTGTACATTATAATCATAAAATGTAAGTCTTGACTGGGGTTTTCAGAGTTTTGTCAGACTATGCTTCTTTACTGCTTTTGATGGATATAATATGTCTGGACAGCCTAGAATCAGGTAGTAGAATCTCCTGGTTTTATATCTGGATTGTAATTTTGGAATGGTATAAAGTTTCAGTGTTAACATGAATCAGGCCCATTGAGGCTCCTCTCCTGCCAAAAAAAAAGGGTGATTTTTCTGTACTATAGACATTATTCACCTTAGTAAGTATTATAGGATTAAACTTATAAAGAAAATAATTGAAAGAGATGACAAACTCCCCAGAAAGTAAACCAGCCAATAGGAAAACAGTAACCAGAGCATCAAATGTGAATGAAGGGAAACTGGCTGAACAGCTAAACCAAACTGAAACTCTGTATCGTTTATTGGCAGACAAGATGGAGATTGGTTGTAGCTTAAAAACAGGGTAGAGCACTGACGAAATCTCCTTAATTAACACAGAAGAGTAACACAACTGCATTTGTGGAAAGAAAATAGTGTGTGGGTCTTTTCATATTATTAAAGATTGCTTACTTCCTCCCTGTCAGAATTCACACTCTACCTCTTCAATTCCTCCTCACCATTACATTAATCCAGCAGCATCTTAAGACAGCTCTTGCAATAGCAGATACAACCGCAATGTATGCTCCATCATCAAACAGAGATACCATCAGCCTTCTTATTCACTCCATTATAGCACTATTTCCCCCTCCAGTTCAGTCACCAGTAAATTTATCACTTTCTACACCAGGGATAGAAATGGCTCTGCATGAGAAATAGTATAATAAAATGACAGTAATAATCACAACTGAATTCATTTCATAATCTAATTACATAGCGCCTTCCGTTCCAAAGCAATCCTGCGTACTTTACAATCTTTGGCGCAAATTCTGCATGCCTTAATAAGTTTTTACTTAGTCAAGCCGAATAGGAACTAGTATAACTTCCAGACTTCTAAAAATTCAGAAATGAATTTGTGCACCACTGAAAAGCAGCTACTTCTCAGTAGCAGCCTTAGGGGAGGGCACACTGGGCTTCTGCCCAGGGCTCCACACTTTTATAAAAATAGAAATTAATTACACTGAATATATGTATTATCAATCTTGTATTAAGATACTTTCATTGCAATTGCATTGAAACCGAAATAAAAAATGCTTGCTTATAGGTCATCAAAATTAAGCCTCTCAAGGGCCCCAAATGACTCTTGCCCAGGGCCCCAACAACCCTAAGACCACTACTGCACTCCTAGAGAGGAATGCAGCAGCTGTTTAACATCACCCGGAAACATTACAAAGACCCCTGGAACAAAATTACAACAGGAATTTTAGGTGAGTAGAATGAGGCTGGCTACTTGGAACTTGGCTTGTAATACTTTATGCTTGAGCCTTTGTCTGTCTCAATGGCTCTGTCTAGTGTGAGTCCCTTTGTCTAAAATATGTTGCTTTTATGGCACATGATGACCACAGGAAAATATGACAGAGAACTTGTCAGAGGAATCCAGAGAGGATAGTTGCACATAAATAGTTGTAGAGGTGCACAGGAGTAATGAAAAGGGATTGATTTCAAAAGATAGAGGGTGGGCTGGAGATCGATCTATCTGAAGTACTGAATTAAGGATGTCAGTGCCAGTCTCTTTCCCTGTTTATAAAAAAAAAATGAACAGTAGTGTCTAGTGATGTACTCCAGATAATACTCACTCAAGTACTAATATCAATTCAATGACACTTAAATAATTTCTGAAAATTAAACATATTATGGTTTAGTTGAGTAAGGTTTAGTTGAGTAAAGGTCAATTTAAGCACATGCTTAAGTGCTTTCCTGAATGAGGTACAAAGTGTTTTCTGAGGTGTTCAGGGATTATTATTCTCATTTCACCTATGTGAAAGCTGTGAAACATCAGCTATAAGTGACTCACCAGAGAACAGAAGGTGAACCAGTGGGAAAAATAGAAATAGAATCCTGGCCTCTTGAGTCCCAGAGAAATGTCTATAATAGGCAATATCCTGATTTAGTTCCCAAATACTAATTGCATCAGTACATTTTGCAAAAAGAAAAAAAAAGAACACCTAAAAATGGGAGGTCAAGTTTTGAAAATGGATGTATGATAATTGTATTGGCAGTGATAGCAATACTAATACTGATCTGTTCTTTACACATAAATAGGACCTCCCACACAAGGCTGTCAAAACGCATTACAAGGCCTGATTTCTTTTAGGCTTCACTAAACTTTTTTAGATAGAAATTAATACACCAATTTTATATGTGAGAAAAGTAAGATACAGAGAAGTGAAATGACTCAACTTGCACAGCAAGCCAGTAGCTGAGCTGGAATTAGAAACCCAGATTTCTTAATTTTCAGTCACATGATTTTCAGTATCTTTCAAATATTTTAACAAATACTCGGAATACTGTTCTTCCATCCAAACTCCTTGGCATGGAAATCCATACTGCTTTGCTGCAGTGTTAGGCTGTCATTTTTCCAACCAAGCAGGTTTAACTATATACTCATTATACACCAGTTCAGCAGTTACAACCTTAACATGCTTTCTTCTGCAGAGAACTACCTAAATGCTTTATTACTGAAACTGCAGGTATCTTTTCATTTTATTTCAATTTTAAAAATAGTAACACAACTGGGAAAACGTTTGCCGCAGTGTTGCCAACTATCATAATTGTACTGTGAGGTCTTACAAAATTTGATGTTTTTCTTCAAGCCCCAGCTCTGGGAGGCATGTGCTGACATGAGAAGCTCAGCTTTATTTTATTTTATTTTGTTTCTGGTTGCAGAGAAAAGCTTGTAAATATGAACTGAGTATACCCTAAAGGGAGGGGTGGACAAAATGTGGCCTGGGGGCCGTATGCGGCCTGCCAGGCCACTCTATCTGGCCTGTGGGGCCCCTAAAAAATTTAGAAAATTAATATTTATCTGCTCTTGGCTGACTGTCATGCGGCCCTCGATGGCTTGCCAAAACTCAGTAAGTGGCCCTCTGCCCAAAGCGATTGCCTGTCCCTGCCCTAAAGGGTTTGAAATCACAATATAAATATAATGGAGAAATAATTGTAGAAACATTTTAGAATGTTAAGATTAAAAAAAAAATCTTAAAAATCTAACAATCTTAAAATTTAAAAAGCTTAGAAGACTTTTAAACTCTCAAGGTTGACAGTTTTTTCAGTAGAATTATAATAAAATTCTACATCTTTCTGCTTACATTTTGATGATTATAGAATCAATAGTAGTTGCTTCTGGTCTTTCAGTAAACTGGAAAGATATACATATACTATTTTTTTCCCCCAGAATATGTGTTAGGTTGATTTAAGCAAAAGACAGAGCCCTTTCCTCCGTATCAGCAAGGCATGCTTGCAAGCTGCTTTGTGTCTGTGGCAGGGAGGTGTTAAACGTCTCTCTTTTCTGTGCACAATATAAGTTATCCCCTGGCAAACGGCATGTAACAAAATAAATGGAAAAGTTTGCATTGCCATTGTCCTTTTTTGATCTAAGTAAAACTAAACAAGAATCTTGCTTAGTATGTTGACACAAGACACTTTATCTCTGTATGCATAGTGAGAGCTATCCTTTGCAAACAATAATATTCTGTCTTTCTGTCTCCTCAGGTTTTTGTCTGTGTCATGTATGGGTCAATATATTTGTATTAAATGCATTTTTAAATTTTGTTTCCCCTCTGAACTATGCCAAAATTACTTCAAATTGAAACAGATTAAAATGCTTGCAGCTGTCATTACTGTAACAATCCAGACTGAATTTTAGATTGTTTAGAGTAGATGAATGTTTCATATATGCATGGCCAACCAGCTAGGCCATATATGTGGGGAAGGGCCTATGGATAACTGCCATCTGGTTTGGGAACACAAGCTGCTTTCAGACATTAACCCCCAAAAAGTTGCTTTGCTTTAATTTTCACGCGCTCCTGCGCTGAGCCCAGAACATGCCCAGAAGAGGCAGCACCTTAGTTGGACTTGGCTCATCCAACATCTAAATAGATCGGGTGCTTTAAAGGTGTTTTTTTGGAACTTCTATCTAATAGCTGATGGACTCATCTTTAAATAAAAGTGCCAAAAAGCCTTGCTGAAGTGCCCAATCTTTACAGATGCTGTGGAGTCGGGTCAAAGTAACGCACCGCTTCTTCCAGTAAAGCATAGGGGTTTGTGTTTTTTTTTCTAATGTCTGCTAACAGCCACAAGGTCTGAGATAGAGCCCAAGAAAAAGTTGACTTTCATGGGAGTTGGAGTAAGTCTATGTTATATGCTGAATTTAAAACTTCACTGCCAGGGCCAAATCTAGGGAGCCAGTACCCAGCCTAATTTGCAGGTATGCAGGTAGGGTAGAAGGAATCCTTTCCCCAACCACCTCTACTACTGTACTACAGAGGTTGCTTTAGCCAAATGACTTAAATAAGCGCTCAGTTCTGCTGTGTATCTCTTGCCACAGAAAAAAGGACTGGAGCAGTGGTGTGCAACCTGTGGTCCACAGACCCCTGGAGATCTGCAGGCTATGTCTAAGGGGTCTGTGAAAGATGACTATGATCAATCAAAAGTATGTGAATACTCATACTTGCAATTCAAAAGGGTCCACACCTCCCTTCAAATTTTTTTAGGGACCCGCAAATGAAAAAAGGTTGAAAATCACGGGATTTACAGGACCCAGGCAACGATTCTGGGCAAACTTCTGTCCATCCCATGGCCTAGTCCTGACCTCTGTCCCTGAGCTGATTCTGCATTGCTGGTGAGGTTCCCCCAAATTGCAGTACAGCAGAATGGCAGCGTGGTCAGGGACCCTCTATAACAGCTTTGTGAAAAACTCCCCTATATCCTATCTACTTTAATATGGACTTTTACTCTGCTTACAGTAAAATTTCACTCTACTTATAGGGAAGTTTTACTCCATAGTAATTAGATTTCACAGATTTAATCCACTGAGAATGCAACAATTACCATGTACCTGACAAGTGTTAAATGCTTCATTCCTAAAGGATTATCACCTCTGGTTGAGCATAGGAAGAGGAGAGATGGGGAACAGAAATTTCCACTCCCTCATGGGGAGGGGAGTAGGATGGTTTCCTGATTTGTGGCAGCTGCTGGTTCACTGCAGAGAGTGAAGAGGAGGCAGGATATCCAGCATAAAACATTCCTGAGAAGGACCAAATGAAATGTTTATCTGTAATAAAGTGACTATGGGTAACACTGTACATGTGTGTCACTTCACTCTCTTACTGAAGTGCTTGCTCCAGCTGGTGTGTGTTTATAGAGGGATTTTTATTAATACTATTATTACATTGTGCAAATACATCGCAGGGTAAGGCAGATTAAGACAACTGGTTTAATAGGCTTCAGAAATAAGTAGTATTAAATCAAAATCATATGCACCAAAAATACAGTATTGTGAGGAAAAAGCATCTGCACCTCTTTGCACCCTATTGGATATTCTACCTCAATAGTTTTTGTATAAGGTATAAAGCTTCTAATGCTTTTTTTCATAGTCTTCTCCCAATATTAAGTACTTCGGAGTGATCTTGTGAGATACAAGTCATTGTTCATGAACTGCCTAACATCATTAGGAAAAAAAATCAAAAAAAAAAAATCACAGTATATAATATATATTTTTATATTTTTATTATGGCTATTTATATAATAAATAGTAAAAATAAATTTGACCTATATACTTAGCTATATCCCTATTTCCACTCCAACCGATCCTAACACGCTTTACAGATTTAGCAAACTGAAATAAAGGGCCAGGTTCCCTCTTGGTGTAAACTGATGCTGCTCCCAGTGGAATTGCACCATGCCTTACCCAACTGGAGTGAGATGTAGTCAAAGTATAGGAATTTGTCTCGGGCAAAACAAGTTACCTCCCTATTCTTGCAAAAAGTGTTGTTGGGACTTTAATAATCACAGCAGGCCAGGCTCAATTTTATGTTTCATCTTAACGACAGGACATTGTCCTGCATGTTGTACATTGGCTCAGTACTACTTGGAAGGGAGCCACCCATTGAACTACTTACATTTCCTGCCACACCTAAAACCAAGTCCACACTAGAAAAAGATTTGCCTGTGTAGTGGTATAGTTACACTAAGAAAAGTTTCCTAGGGTTGATATGCTTTTGCTGGCAATAGAGGGCTTTAAAAAACCCCAAATGGGCGCATCCCCACATGCAGGAGTGTGTGTTTGCAGTGGCAAAAATAGTAGTGGAACAAATTTGTGCCGCTACTGGTTGCCACTGCACACACCCCTGCACATGCACTTTGGTGAAGGGTAAAATGCCCCACTTCAGGCAAACTGCCCTTTCCTCACTTCTCCAGGCTCCCAGCATACTGGAGGGAAGGGAGATGCTTTGGCCAGCCACCAGACTGTCTCCCTGGAGGACTGAGCCTACATGTCTGCCGGTGCATGCTCCTGTGGAATGGGCTATGCCATTTTTTTTCAGCTTTTTTTTTGCTATCCAGGATTTCCCAGTGGCAAATTTTGCTGCCAGCATGGGGCACATTTTAACATACTGGGCATGCAGTTTGTGGCACTGCAAAGAGGTTTATGGCACCACAAATTGCATGTGCCTGCACATGCACATCTGGATCCAGCCAATGAGCACTTTATGAGTACTTTTCAGTACTTCTCCTTCAGTATTATTAAATTGAATCATTATTAAGGATAAGCAAATATAAAGAAAATGAAAACATATAAATCAAAACACATTTCCATTTTATGAGGACTGATCAGGTCAGCAAGAGAGGAAAGAATGACCAGAGGTCTGATAAAAATCAAGCTAGCAGTACAACTCTTATTGTACAGATGAAATTATACTGGCCTGAGATCACTGTGAAGTGGTACAATTTAAAGCAGGTCTTTGCAAAATATTTCTACTGACTTAGCTACAAGGGTCAGGAATGTAAAGTATGACTCCTAACTGACATGGTTTTGCCAGCAACAGCTCCTAACATCCCAGTTATACAGCCAAACTGTGCTTTTACCATTATAGTATGTTTATCTGATGGAGAGTGCTTTTCTGTACTGGTGCAAAGCATACTTTACCATTTTAGCCTTAGAGGCATCCATACCAGAAACTTGGCCAATATACTTGTATGCCTATAGGATGGAAGTGCATTACTCTGCTATGTATTGGACTAAGTTTCACACTAATGTAAGCCCTTTTTGCTTGAATAGAGAGCATGAATGAAATGTAAAGCTAAACTAAAACCTTGGTTTCAAACTTTAGAGGGCTCTCAAATCTGTAATTAATCTCTCTATTTATAGAGGCTGACTCAAAAGAAGGAGCCTAGCACCTTCCCCAAAATTGAGGTGTTTGAAACCAAGACTCATATGGTGTCTGAACTCATCTCCATCCAGGATACCCAGTTTAGACATAAGTACTCTGCTAAGAAAAATGGAGTATCCTCTCCATTCAGTTTTGGCTGCAATGGCCTGGGCAGTTGATATGGAGATGCTTGAGTTGCTTGAGTTGCCCATATATCAGTGTCTCCCTCTTGGCCTAGCTGGTTGATCCTAAAGGCAGAAGACAGTACATTTGGAGCCAGCTTGGCTACAGGAGCTCCTGGTATGAAGATCTTAAATCTCTCTGCCTTTTGGGGCTCCACTCCTAGACAGATTGCCAACCAAGGCTGGAGGGCCCAGTCTACCCGCCTGTTGGTGCCATGTCTTCCACCAGGGGTAAGGACAAATACCACCCTCTAACTTGCTCCTCTACCAGAAGCTGTTGGAACCATATACGTTACTAGGTTATTTCCAGCTGCCCAGCTCTTGGCCTTGACAGCTGCAGGTAATACTGTCTACTGTTATAACGGCAGTAGATTTGGCCTGGTCTCACCTGGTGGTCTACACAGCCACTGGAGAAAATGCACCACCAATCAGTAGAATAGCTGCAATATCCACCATCACTGCTGATTACCAGATGCCATTACTCTACCGTACAAACTCCTTGGTATGTTATGTCTTGAAGCATTCCTCCACAAGGAATACAGACAGAATAATTCATGTTAATTTGGGGAAAATTAGACTTATTTTCTTATCCTGATCACTGTATACAATTCAAAGATAACAGAGACTCACGTCTGGTATGAGTGGAGAGATTTACCTTAGTTTATGGAAACGAGTTGCTTGAATGCAGTCAGTTGGTTACATGCCACGTTCACTTACGAATGAAATAATTCCCTCTGATTTTGATGTTTTTTATTCTTTTCTTTTAATGATATTTCAGATTGAAGTTTGAAGTTGTCCTGAAGCAGATCTGCCCTTCACAGGCCAGAGTCAAAGGTGGGAGGCCTCAAATCAGTTTTCTTATCTCCCCCCCTTCCTCCCGCCCCCCCCCAAAAAAACCCTTTTCCTTTCTATGATCCCTACAATAGAGGCCTTCCATTACCACATTATTTCCACACACTGAGCACCCTCCCTTCCCTCAAATGAGGACTGCAGTCATCTTCTAATTTCAACCGTTACACTAGGTGCCCTAATACAACATGTCTGGGATCCTCAGGATAATATTTTCAGGGGGGAAAAAAGATCCAATTTGAACATCTACTTACTGTAATTATACATGCAAGTGGCCAAAATAAACCTTCATGAGAGAGAAGGCAAACAAAGTAAAATGTAGCTATTAATTTGGTTTCTGCGAGTCTTTTCTTTACCTAATTTCTAGCCCTGGGACTTCGAGAGGATTCAGGATGAAGGTTCTTAAGAGAGTGATAGACATTTCCTCCTTTCCTGGAGCTATTAAGAAATTGTTCTTTCTTGGATACCTGGGTTTTTTTTAAATCTAAAATAAAAATAATCTGGACTGATCTATACATGCTTAGTTGTCTCCGTATGGAGCCAGTTATGTGGTTTAGGAGCATCTCAAAGATTTTTATGACCAGTCAGGGAAAGTCACCCAATAATTGCTGCACTGGGCCTAACAACTTGTGCTTGAATTACAAATAGCTTTTAGGAAGACATCTGATCTCCATGTGATATAAATGTCGGTTGAACCATTTGACACATAAGTTGGGTGCACAGTTTTTCAAGCATATTTTAGGAAAAAATGATGTTTCTAAATTAATTTAGAAGCAGAGAGCCAGCCCAAAACTAGGCATCAGTTAAGTTGCCTCAAATTGTATTTTAAGGGCTTTCTGACTCAAAGCGTTATGTTGCTTATTTATGCAAGGCAGAGTTAATTTTACTCCCAATACAAGCATATGCATATCCTTTATACCAGGAGAAAGAATTAAGGGTACATCTCTATGCTTCTACCACATGCAAATCTGTTGTGTGATAGCAGTAAATCCAGGCAGGGGTGTGGCATTTATGCATTTCCTAGCTCATTAGCTGGGATTTGAAAATTACTGCAATGCTCATTTCAGAAGCCTGGTAAACCTGTTTGAGAAAGATAATCAAATTGACAACAACAATTTTTTATTTGCTCATTTAGGATGAGATTTTTAAAAACAGACTAAGTGAGTTAGGAGCACAAATCCATTAATAATGGATGGGGAGGCATGCTTCTGATTCACAAAGGACTTTTCAAACTCCCGATCAAAGGCTACAATAAATTCTCAGCTAGTTCTACCAGTGGCTTTTCTCCACCAATTAAGTCTTATCTCTGGAGAACTACAACCCCCTGATGATTTTTATCCATATGCAACATGCATCAGACCATGTTTCTCTCTTGTACTTTCATGGTCAAAAGAAAAGGAAACGGAGCCATGAGTGTTATCTACATGTTTACCACTCTGTGGGGACTAACTCTTTGCTGGGGTAAGTCCATTGCAGTTAACTGAGTATAACAAACATGCATTAAACCCTGTATCATAAAGCCTCTCTCTGTTTTTTTCAATGTACTTTAAATCTTGACTCCATTGAAGTTACTCTCAAAACTGTTTGACCTCAGTAGGGCCGGGATTTCTCTTATCTATATTTCTCCCTGCTGGTTAAGGAAACAGAAAGAAGAAGAAGACGACGAAGAAGAAGACGAAGATGAAGAAGAAAGGTAAGGCTTGGTTAAAGAAGAATAAAGGAAAGGAAAGAAAAGGTAGGCTTAGCATAAAGACAGATTATGCCTTTCTGTTGCTCAGAGCTGAGGTTACAGCTGTTCCCACCAACCTTAATTGACTACTGAATATTATTCTCTTCAGTCCTGAACCAGACTTCAGTTTATCTGGTTAATGGGCCACTAAGCTGTTTGCATTACCTATATTGTCCCAAATGGGCACCTGTTCGCAAGTGTTTATGAATTAATGTAATAGCCAAAGCCTATAGGAGAAGAACAAAGATGTTTGCTGAACACTAGTTCCCTCTAATTGTCTTGAAAATGAATATCAGACAAACATGTGTTTTTACTTAAGACAACTGAGTTAACTAAATTTGAAGCTGTTTTGTGTTAGTTTCTACCATTTAACTTAAAAGTTTTGTCTCTTAACATACTTGATGTGGCTTTAAGAAGCTGCAATCCTCCCTCTCCCCCCTGCCCCCCCACCCCTGATGAATCTTAATGTTTGGCTAGAGTTGTTTGTAGTGTCAGACAAAAGAATCTGGCAGGCTGGTCTTGTGACATAGATTTCATGGGGAAATAATCAATAAAGCTGATTGAAATCCATCAGAAGTCATTTGGAAAATGTGTTTCTTGGAAAAAAATGGTTTTAATGGATTATTAAATACTGTGTTTGTTAAGAATTCTTGTCGTTCTTGAAAGGGCTAGTTTGCCAGGCCCCTCCTCCACTTCAGCCTTGTGAGGCTGCTGTGCTGCAAGATGAGTCAGCTTTGGAATATCCAAAGGACACAGCTGTGCATTAGCATTTGGGAAGAGCTAATGCACAGAGTTCATATTTTACATACTGAAGTCATGACACTTTTTCAAGCCACAGAAAAACAATGGTGGAAAACAGAATGATGACTCCATGCCTTACCTGCCCTTCAGCAAATTGGCCTCACTCTTAAATCCCAATCCTATTGAAACCAATGAGCAACGAGCATCCTGAGGAAGACGGATTTGGCCTCCAATGGCCAAAACTGACCTTAGTATGGGGTACGAGAAGGATGTTACACAGCACCATCTAGTCACGCTATCCCTTTCAGTGGTTCCATGTAAGAAGCTGGTGCTTACTTATTTTCTTCTAGTTTTGCTCTACACAATTGCTTTGGAGGCATCTCAGTTTAAAGGGTACATTGCACTTTTAACTGGCAAGATGTGGAAGATAAGTTGCAATTTTCTTCTATAACAGTTAGAAAAGAACAAAAAATGCTTCTGACTGAACTGCTGCAGTAAGGATTAGCAAGCAAGGTGCATATATAGACCTAGATTATATAGGTATAAAATACCGTAAAACAAATAATCATATTAATTGTACTTTGCATTCATACAGTTGCATTTTCAAATTTAGACCCACCAAAAATAGCAAGTTTATAAAGCTTGTATTTGCATTTGAAAATCTGAATCATTAAGCACAAAAATAGGGGTGTTTTGAAAATATAAGTGCCCTTTTACTACCTACTGCAGAAGTTCATCCTCAGCTGCTGTTGAATCTAAAGGGCTTATGCCAACTGATACTGAGGACCTGGCCCATACATTTTAAGTAGGTGCCATAAGTCTGAACATATTTTTAAAAATTATTGTAAAGTTTATGCAAGATAAGGGCATCATATGGAGTAGATCTCAAAAAGCTGGCTCTTCCACGCAGGATTTTAAAATAAAAAGTGTGCTTTTTCAGTTTGTTCAACCAACATATCTATTGAAGGGTCATTGTCAGGAGAAGCCTAAAAAATTAGGCAGAATTATTCTTGGGCAGAATTATTTTTGCACATGAATAAAAATTGCTTCAATGGGAGTTCCAGCCATTTGTGTCAGTGATGAACTTGTAAAGGCTGCCTTGAATGTGCCTTCCTTTAAAGAACAAAACTATATTTTGTGTGACATACTAATTAAGGCTGCTTTGGAGATTTCAGTTTAACAAACATTCTCAACCTTTATTTTGTACCGCTTTTAAGTATGGTCTCATATTACAGTGCAAAACTGAATTTAAAAGTACCCTATTTGCTGTATAACTACATTGTAAACACACCGTTTTGCAAGAGCTGTGGAGGATTACGGGACCTACTTACACATCCAATGTGTAATCCTTAAACTAAAATCTGTGATATAGGACATGCAGCCAAGGTAGGTCAATTTTTAAGCTAATAAATTTGACAAGTGTCTTTTGTAAAGAAAGAGAAGTGAAAAGAAAAGACTTCAAAACCCAAGCTGTATGAAAAGCTAGTTTCTATTAAATCTACAGGAAAAAGCAACAGTTTATCTAGGTAGCATACATAACCAGCAATACAGCAAACGTGAGTGAGATTTATAGAAATCTGTATAGAATATGCTTGTCATACAAGGGGAAAGAGATTTAACTTATGCACTCACGTTTTTATGAGAGCTAGGAAAACATCAGAAAAGAGAATAAGTATCTTTGGTCTTGTTCCACCCTCTTCTTTTTATATTCTCCTTCTCCTCCCTTCATGTATCTGGCACCTTTCCTAAAATGCACACTACATTCAAGAGGAGAGAATACTAACTCTGTATAATTTGAATAAATGAACCATGCATGTATTACCACTTCTAGTTTAAATTATGCAAAAATCCAAGATAAATGAGGCTGCATATAAAGCCCCTTAGTGTGTGATTTTAAATACTAAAGCTTGGTGTATATCTCCAAAACAAGAACCTTTTTTTTTTCATTTTCATACTCTTGACGACTTTTGACCTGCAGTAAAAATGTAAAACAAGTCAGTAAGTGACTGAGTCAGAACAGGACCTTCTGTTTGCATCATTCCTCCTGCTTTCTGGAGTTTCATGTCTTTAGCAATTTGCTCAGATTTACAGTCATCTGTTAAACAGCTACAGTGTTTAGCATAATGTGTTACCAAAAGCTGTTGTCTTTAAACACGCAAACTACTAGATTAAAATGCTTACTCTTCAGTATCTGCCTGGGTTCTGGACTGAATTATAGATACCATGTATGGTCTCAATCCTGACACCCTTGCTCATGGCTTGATTGCTTCTCTTAGGCAGAGCTGTAACAGAAGAGCAGAATGCTTCCTGGAGCACTCTGTTTCCAGAGGTATGCAGGTTATTATGGCCTATAGTGCAGGTGGGCAGGTTAGTGTGCGGTAAGACAGAGAAATGGGTCTGGCTTTTACTCAAGCCTTGCTCAGGACAATTCCCATTGACTTCAAGCTGTTAGGAAGCTCATGGCTTACAATCAGAGAAACAGGATCTGGAGAAGTTAGTGACTGGTTTTATATACACACATCTGCTTGCTGTTAATAAAACTCACGGTTACTAATACTTAATTCTGTATGTTTTTGTACTTTACAATGGCTACTTTTCATAGCAGTGTCCAAGGATAAGGTCTTTCAATGTCTGGTTCTTTTTGAAGGTCAAGGATTGAATGAGCCTAGGGTCTTTACTACAATCTATGCTTTCAACACAAGATGAAGAAATGGCAACTACAAAGTGTACAAAGTGAAGGGGATCGCTTGACCACTGTTCCAGGTATAGCTGTTCTGTAACTAAGTAGATAAATTATAGTCTCCAACATGACAGTCACTCTGGCACATTTATCCCATGTTAAAACCACTAAAATAACCTTAGAGAAACAAAAATGAAATAGCTGGGTCCTTTTAAATCCTGAAAGCGCCAATTGGGATCTGTTACTAATGTGGTGAACATTTATTTGCACGAGTTTCATCTATTGACTTCAGCAAGTCCTTTTCAGGCCCTAGGGTGACAACTTCGGGACTAGTTTTATTAATGAAAAACGCCCATGCAAACCCTGGGAACCAAGTTTTCTGTACCTAGCACAAGCTAAGGGAGGCAAGAGAGGAAAAAGGAGCCACAAGGCTGATTGTAAAAGTACTTTGCAGCTACCTAATCCTCAGGCACCAATTTAGTCCTAAATATAGACATTTGGGGAGGTTAAATCAGGTTCAAAATGGCCACTTGATTTAAACTTAGCTTGTCCTGGTGCCGACCTTATACTTACAGACCTGGTTATGACTGGAAATCAGTCTAAACCTGTAACTGTACAGAAGCTCCATGCACACAAAGTGGTCTAAAAATTGTGGAATCTGGTTTAAGATAAATCTGGAGTGATGCAGTATAAAACATACTCGGCCAAGGTCAAACCAGTGCATGGAGCTTCTGTACACTTTCCCTGCACAGCACCGAGGCTGGGAAAACCTGGTCACCGGCCCCAGCCCCCAGCCCTTAGGCTGCGCTTTTCATCCCCACCCTCTCACTGGGCTATTTTTTGTCCTCCAGCCCCTCTTCCCCCAACCAAGCATACCCCCCAACCCCCATCCTGCAAGCTGCTTCAGGTGCAGCCACTTTTATCAATGTTTGCTACTGCCAAAGTCAAGCAAGTAAGCCCTGGTGGGAGGAAGGGTGGGAGGGGTGGGAGTGTAGGTTTACTGGGGAGAGGGCAGGGGGCTAAAAATAGCTCCTGGTCCCCGCAAGCCTCCCTGCAGACCCCATGAGCCCCCCTTCTTTTGTATGGCTGACTTGGAGCAACAATTATAAATCCAGTTTAAGGTTAGTTAATCAGTGTAATTGCTCTTGAGAAAAGGGGATGTATCCCTGCAATGTCACCATCACATATGTATAGAGGGATGAGTGTAGTCATGTGGTCCATAGTTTGATTAATTTGCCACAGTAACATTTTGCAGAACTCCTAATTCACCATTTGTGCATCAAATGACCACAGTGGCCATGCTCGGTTCCGACCTGATTTACAGCCTTCCATGTTTTTTGCGGAAGGTCAAAACCAGGAGGTTTTATTGTTGGATCGGAAATTAGGTGAGCCCCACTAATCCTGCCAGACACTCCCAGAAACACCCTGTGGGTTGCACCTGCCCTGGCCCCACCCACAAAGCACGCCTGCCCTTCCATCCCACCCTTCATGAGTCACACCTGTCCCCCAACCCCAACCATGGGTTGCACCTGCCCCTCACTCCTTGCAGGTTGCACCTGTCCCCATCCCCTGGTGGACACTCAATCCCCCCCTCCCCTCCCCTCCCCTCCCCCAGCCTGCTTGCTTCCCCAATTCCACCACTAGCCCTACCATCCCAACTTCCTTTAATCAGGCAGCCGTTTTGAATTGATTTAACCTCCTGCTAATGCTCATGGGTGACTGGTGCCTCCCGAGTCTGGTGGGGCACCCGATCACTGATGGGAGGGGTCCTCCAGCAGTTGATTTCACAGCTGGAGCTTCCAGGGGGTGCATGGCCAATCTCAGGGGGTGCACGTGCACCCACGCACCTCCTACATGTTGCCAATGGCTCCTGAACGTCTGTACTTAGCCAAAAAGGAATTTAGAGCAGACTCAGTGCTGCTTTTTCTATTACTACTTCAAAGGCCACCAAGGAGTTATTCCATCAGCCAGAAATCACTGGAATATAGATGTGCTATGGCCACACCTCCATTCTGTGGCCAAAAACCTGACATTCCCCTCAGACACACATGGGGACAGAGCTCTTCACCACTTGCTATGCTCAACAACCAGCCCATGTAAGCCAGTTTCCTTCCTGCTGCAGTCTCTTAAGTAGAGCACAGCAGACTTAAGAATTTGGCCCAAATTTGGTACAAAATGAGATTCCTCTTTACAGGAATTTCAATATACAAAAGAATTGAACACACTGTGCTAAGTGGTTTCCTGATGTACCTTCACTGACTTCAGGGGCTGAAAAGAGGAGTTAAGTTAGTCATTAATTTTCACATCCCATTAGTAAATTAACTAGAAACTGCCATGATTTATGAGCACCTATTTTTTTAAGAGTTGTGTTCTTTGTATCATCTTTTAGTCTACATGTGATTGTAGTAGCTAAACAGCCCTGTTGAAATGCTGCCTTTTTGTAAACTATTAAATTCACTTCTACTCTTAATACATGAGGTATGGTTATTATTTGGTTGGTCTGTACACAGGTATTATGGTTTGCATTTTAATTTTAGCATAACAGAGTGGGAAAGTGCAAAAATCTCCTCTTGAAATTCAAAATAAAATAGCTTTTTATAGGCTGAGGAATCTGTGCATAGCTAAATTATTTTTCTTTGCAGGAAAAAAGAGTTTATATGCCTTATCCTTTGTTTTCCCCATATTATTCCTTAGCAAATAGATTCTGTGCTTGAAAATAAATCTCCACTGAACTTCTTCTGAAAGCTTGAACAAGAGTATAATTAACAACATTAAACAAATATCTAAGGTTGCATATAAAGCTTGGACAATGCTGTGTCTTCCAAAAGAAATTAAACTTGGATAGAAATGTAAAACAACAATGTACACTCCTGGGATTATCAAAGGCATATTGCACCAACGGGAAATAGATGAGAGAGATACATATGACCTTTAAACAGACTAGCTAGTTCTTCTTGGCTTACTTCAAAGATTTCTTAAAGCAGGGGTGTATTAACACTATTTAAACTGCATTTTTTAAATTCTGAATGGTCTTTTTCTTGTGAAATCTAACTTTATTTCTTAAAGTGCATTTCAGACAATGCAATTAGATTCTTAGAGTATTTTTAAGGGTTTGCAAATAAAGTAATAGCTCTGTTGCATAAACCTATTTCCTCTAAATTTCCAACTGAATCAAAAGTAGAACTTCCTCCTTCCCACATTAAGCACATTGATATAATTTAGAGGAAAAAAATGGTCAAGATTTTATCAGCTGCTATTTTAAAATATTTCCTCTCTGTTTTCTATGCAGCAGTTTCAAAAGCACAGAAACATGCACACACACATGCATGCACGCACACACAACTGTTAAACTTTCATGATTCTGTTAAAGTTGCATGGAATGCTGTCTTTAGCAGTTCATATTTTTAATCAGCTTTCAGTTTCAACTTGAATTGCTTTCTTTGTTCAAACTGGATTAGATCGAGATAGGTTATCTGGCTTAGTTATTACCATGTTGTTCAAATGGTGCTTAATTGTATCTCTTACATTCAAATGTAGAGGGGAAAAAAGGTTTTACTAATGAATTGAAAAAAAACAGATTAAAAAAATCAGAATATATCCACGTGCCAAGGTTAAAAATTAACAAAGGGCAACACTGGACTTTCAACTCACTCATCAGAGATCACATAGATTTGAAGACTAGAATATCTTTTGTTAAATGATCTAAAATATGTGGACAATATTATAACATTCCATGTTTAATATTTCAAGAATGCTACATTTATTACAGTTGACTTCCTTCCTTGTTACTGGTACTTGTAAGGTACCCATCAACATACCTGGGGACACTGTACACAGCTGAAGAGATAGATTTTGTCTTTAAAATGGGGCTTGTAATCATTTATTTGAATTTCAAACCAGTATTCTATATTCATTTTTCTGCCCCCTTTTATCTGCTATTTTTTAACTTTGGCATAGATGAAATGTTTGGGATGGGAATTTGTGCATGGGTGCTATTAATCCTTTTCTATATTTGTTTTATTTACTATACTTTCAAGCCTGAGCCATCCATTCAGGAAGCAGAGGTATTATCATATGACCTAGAGAACTAATCACATGCCACAAAGACTACCATTTTACTTGAATCCAAGATGAGGTTTTTCCACCTCCCATTTGACATGGGAAAATAAGGCTCCCCTTGGATTCAAGTACCAGCCTGGGGCAGGTACTGGGCCTGGATTCAGGGACAGAGCTGCAGGTGCTGCCTCAGTCAGGGCCAAAGCTGTCATTGCCACTGCTGCCTGTCCAGGCCAGTGTGGCTCAAGGTGGCTCACGCAGGGGCAATGTGGGGGAGACTGGGGGGAGGAGGGGAGGTGCAGCCAGGGGGAAAGACCACACAGTGCCAGGGGAGCTGCTGTCACTGCCTGATCAAGGCTGGAGCAACTGTGCTCCATGCCCCAGGCTGGGCTGGAGCCAGAGTTGCAGTATAGGGTAAGCAGCATTGGGGGGGTAAGTGGCAGGGAGGGCAAATGGCCATGGGAACAATGTGCTGGAGTAGGGCAAGTAGCTGGCAGGGTTGGAGACAGGGGAGACTTACTGTTTTATATGAAATCTGAGATTCGTGCTTAATCACAGGATTCCAGCAGAAGAGGCTTTATATAACTATCTTGCTTAATCACAGGATCCTAGCACATGAGCCTTTATATAACTAATACTGCATACACACACACACACACACACACATACACCCCTTTCTATCTCTTTTAGTCATAAAACTAGTTAAAACTGAGGGGTGCCAAGTATCTCCTTGCACCTCACCTCCCAAAACCACCTGGCAAGATTAGTCCTTATTGCTGACTAACTATGCCCATCTGTGCTACCATAGGTCAGCATTATTATTATTATCCTAACTTTACAAGAAGAGAAAACTGAGTCACAAAGTTAAGATTAGAAGGCAGGAGGTTCTGGCTTGCCGCCTTGCCCCCTGTCTCCTAGACGACACTAGACAGTCTGTTACTCTCTCTATAATTACAGATAGAAATAATATTAGACACTGGCACAAAGCAAAATCCCTCATGGACTCTGACACTGGATTTGGATCTGAATTTTGCATTTGCCCTTTATCCTCATCTGGGTTGAACTGAAACCCTAAGCTTCATGGCATTCAGAGTCCAAAAGAAAACCAACCCCAAAACCAAAAAATAACCAAGTCCAAGCAATGAAATTATTATGCTCCACTCTGAACTTTCCCCAAATCTGTTCCCACTCCAAGGATTTCTTGCAGCCAGAGCTATGCAGGGGTTAGGCCTTTGATGTGATGGTGATAGGTGCTATATAAAAACTTCAGAGAACTAAAACAGGGCCTGGTATTGTTACATTACTATCCTCACATGTAAATAATTTCTGCATCTGGCAGGAGTAATCACATGGTGGGCAGAGTGTGAGTCCACATTAATGCTATTTTTGCCATATTAAAGCCCAATTCTGCTCCCACTGAAATTAGTGAGAGGCTTATACTGTGTGTCTATTTGCATTCAAAGATCAAAGAGGCTCTGGATTTAGTTCAAAAAGATCCTCCCCTCTCTCCCGTCCCTCCCGCCGCCCCTCCCCACTCATAATTAGGTCTTTTTTTTTTTTTTTTTTTTTTTTGCAGTTGTGGTTGTACCCAAATTTGCTGACCTCATGCAATTCCTAATCCAACGAGCTGGCTTTTTTTTTTTTTTTTTTTTGGCTATTTTTGTCATAACTTGTTCAAAACAGAACAGTCTGTCTTTGGGAGCTTTCATTCATAGGAATTTGGGACATTTTATGAAACACAACAACTCCACAGAGGAAGGAGGGCTTTGTCTGCATGAGAATAAATGCTTACAGAGATTGCAAAACAACAGGAGGGGAAGCTTCTTTCTCTTTGTTCAGAATAGTTTTGCCAAGAGCATTAAAAAAAAAAAAGAAGAAGACCTCATGGAATAAGAGATGAACTTGTTAATAAGGGATAAATGTTTGGCTTTACAATTCAGAGGAAAAAAACATCATGGGATTTGTCTAGCTAAATCATCCCCCCTGCTACCCCCTCCAAAAACAAAAAAACAACAGCTAAAAAATGTGTGCTTTTCCAAGTCATACATTTCATTCATTAGCAGGGCTGACTAGAATGCTGACCTGTCTCCTTTTTAAATGGATATTGTTCTGAAATATGTTTTTTAATAATTCATTTGGAGCACCTAGGGCTGGCCTTCTCCTTTGTAGTAGTAGTAGTAATAATAATAATAATAATAATAATAATAATAACTTCCTAGGTTCAGACCTCTTTCAAAGTGAGCTGAGCTACAGTGCCATAGGGCAGTGTCCTTGATCGTGTCTACTGAGTTGTTTTGCTTATAGAAGCATTACTGTTTTACAGAAAAACAAAATTAGTCCCAGCTCCAAGGCCTGATTTTGCTTTCGGTTACACTAGAATCAGTTCTAAAGCTCTATCTAAGTATCAGAGTCATACTGCTTTTACCTCAAGAGTGCAGCTATAGTGCTATAACCACTCTTGAGTGGCTGTAGTGACACTACAGCTAAAGTCTATAATGTGCATGCAGTTTAAAGGGGCAAAAGTACTGGAAGAAGCCCTGTCCACTGATCTGACCTTATTATGTACTGATCCTGCTTATCATACTAATATGACTGTAACAGCTATAACAGCAAATTTCAGTAGCAGATCTGGTTTGGTATAAAATATTTTACAGAAATATAGGTTATTCCCATCGGTGAAAGAGAATGGTGGTGAAAGAGAATGATGGTACAGCATACTGGGATACAGCATCTTTATGCCAGTGTAACTTTATCCCTGCTAGAGGTAACATTGGTTAAAAAATATACCATACCCCTGACTAATACAGGGCTACATATTAGTTCCAGCAAGCTCACTGGGTATTTTAATAAAATTCCTTGAACATTAGAGAAGGTTCAGAGGCCAGATTTTTTGGGACTACCTAAGTCATATTCAAAGCCCAACACAGGAGCAGGGAATGCTGACTTTAAGGCTCCTTCCCACTTCCATTTTCTTGTGGCCAGCCAGAGATTGCTGCAGCCTCCGGTATGGTTTACAGCACCATAAGGGCTGCTCTAAGTTACATCAGTGCTACCAGTCCCTCGGGGTCCTTTCCACCATCCTGGAGCACAAAGCATCTGGTGGGAGTTAACTTTAATGAGAGCAGCATGTGATCAGCACCTCTGAAAATTAGCTCTTCAGTGTCTGGTTGTCCTGGAGACTGCTCAGGAGGGAGACAGCTATAATTTGTGAGGCATTGCAAAAGCTTTGGGTCTCTTTGCCTGAGAAAGGAAAGAATAAACACATAGGGCTCAGAGCATTCACTGGAACTGTGCTACTATGGGGCAGGAGGGAGGGGTCCCAGGATGGATATAGTCATGGGGCTTTTGTGTAATGGCCACAGTTCCTGCAGATTTCAGAATGGGCTTGCTGTCCCTACAGGAGATCAAATCCTGCCCTGATACAACTATTTGGGGTTTGCACACTGGGGGGAGGTAAGGTTATGGGGGTTTTTTTCTTCTAGTCTCCTTTCCATGGGTTTTCTTGTAGGACGATGTGATCAGGCTTTGTGTTGGCAGAAAGGACTTTTATGGTTTATCTAGTCCACACGTGGATGAAATAACAAGGCACAAACAAAACAAATAAGAAAAGGAGAAAACATAATAGAGAGAGGGAAGAGGAATGTGGACTATCATTTGTCCCTTTCAAAAGAGGTAGTTGTATCGAGTAAACATACTGAGAGCTGATAAGAAATGCTTGCATGCAGGTGAGCTTGGAACATGCAGAACAACTGGAAATTCAATATTTTTGCAGCATGTTTTGAACTTGAAATTGTGCCCAGTTTCTGTTCAAATTCTTCTAGTGAAAACAAGGCAGCATTTACCCATTGCATAAAGGAAATGAGACTATTTTTGGAGTGAGGGTGGCTTTTCCATCCCAAATTTCAGCAAATCCACTGTCTCCTTTTTGAAGTTGTGTAACTTGCTAGAGCTGCAAATGACACAAAATGTTGGTTTCATAAGAAGATATGAAACAAAATGGTAAAAATACTGTGCAAAATCCCTTGAAACAAGACTTCAGATTCTGGCACTGCTCTAGTAGTCTCATGTTATGACTGCAGGCTTCTCTGATTGTTTCTTCTGACATTGTTCCAGGACATGTTAAAACTCATAAATCAAATGCCGTGATAAATGCCGTGATAGCTTCTGAAACTCATTGAAGTACCTACTTCTTTGCTGCTATTGAAAAATATTTCGGTACTGTTTTTAACTTGCAGGTAAATAAATTAGATCCTGATCTTTTGTTCTTGATTCATACAAATAGTTCTGTATGAAGGCAATAAGGCTGTGGTCATGAGTAAAGTTTACTTATACAGGTAAGGAAGGCAGGTCTGAGCATTTGGAATATCCAGGAGAATAACTTAGAGCAGGTATAATTTGAGCCTAGGTTTTATGTCTTCAGAACAATATGCAAAAATCAGCTCTTTGGGAAGAGGTATTTTCATAGCGATCAACTAATTCCTTTCTAAAGGAGATTCCTCAGGTCAGAAGTTCTGACATGTGCAATACCATGGGCAAGCATGGGTAGACATATCCTCACTGGCTTTATTCTAGCTAATATTGGTAACAATAACAATAAATGGGGTTAATGCAGGTTAGGAGTACAAATAGACACTTAAGGTTTGCATCAGGTGTGAATGGATTCCATGGAAATCTGTGCCACCACATCTTCAGTCCTATTCATTCCTGTCCTGCTGTCCCACCTGGCAGTTCTAGTGTAGACATATTTTGAATGAATAATTTACTACAAATACTGCATGCATTGATTTTATCTCACTGCACTTGGAAATCCTGGTTTTATATAGGCACTCATTTTTTGGAAGTGATTTACTAGCGTTTTGCACAGGGAAGTGAGGGGCGAAGTGACTTTTTTGTTTTGCAAAATAGTCGCAACCTGCAGGCTTCGATGTTTGTGAATCTCTCAGGTTCATCACAAGTCCATCACAGCAGGATAGAACAACTGAAACAAACTGAAGATGTGAGACACCCACTGTACAACCATCCTGCAGCACACTAACATCTGAAGACACACAGGAGCTTCCTCACCAGCACTCAACCTCTCGATGCCACACCCAAGGACACGTGACTATGGATGCGGAACAAGAGACCGAAGAAAATACCCAACAACGAAAATGTACATTCCAGCAGCCAAGTCCATACCACCAGGCTGGCTGATGAACCATGGCAAAGGTGGTGATGTCTCAAAGGTGGTGATGTCTGAACATACCAGAGTCAGATGTTCCAGGGACCTAATGAAGAAATGGGGCTATACCATTGGTTTAACCACTTTTGACCGTGGCACAGACCTGCTTGAAGGCACATGTACAATGAAAGATTGTGCAAAGTATAATAAACAAGCACAGTCATATGTAACAAAAGGGTCAAATGTGGATAGAGACACAAGAAGATCGCAAGTGCCACAAGACTGGGTATTTTTCTTGAAGCCCCAGCTCCTAGAGTCACATGATTACATAAAAAACCCACTTGCCTTTAAAATGTAAAGGACATTTCCACCCCTCGTGGTTTGAGAGAAAAGCAGTGAAAGAAGAGCCACAAAGACATAAAAATTGTACGTCCTGTTGTTTCTACTTTTGTCATTACTTCATGATTTTTTCAAGCCAATCCCACCAGTTCTTGAAGGATGGCTGATTAATTTTGAATGACTGGGGTTTGCAGTAAATGCAGTAGTCACATCCAGTTTCTTGTTGCTATTTCAAACCCCAGTGAAGTTGATGGGAATCTTTCCATTGATTTCATGAAACTTTGGATCAGGTCAGAGGAGCCCAGCAAGCAGAAGCAAACGGGCCCATGATAATCCCTGGGCACAATGAAGTAAATGAAAACACTTTCAGTGGCCTCACTGCAGACATGATTTCACCTGATGTGTTAGTTTTTTCCTGTTTTCCTGAATCCAGGTTTGAAAGGAAGTACCTTTGACTAAATACTTAACATGTGCCAGTTTCTGAAACTTTGAACTCCTTCTCCAAACATTTGTGCCTTGACCTAGTATTTATCCACACATTCTCAGAAAACAGAAAGAGGTGATATACAAGTGTGGCCACCGTGAATTCGCTCAAAAATAAGCAAATATTAGTAATGTTTGTCTATTTATTTATTTGCAGTTCTTGTCTGCCTCCAGTATGAGGAATGGTAAGAAGGAAGTCTCAACTACAGCCACATCATGGTATTATATCTGGTAAATACAACATTTATTATTTTCCATTTATTCTAACTTAATTATTTATTACAAATAGTTATTCATAAAGCATACTATCAAAACCTATTATAATAATGTACTGTAATATATAGCTTTAAAGTGTAACAAGGTAAATGTCCTGGAGAGCAAAATTGCCGGTGCTTCGTTTTTTCTAATTTGAATCAAAAGTAGCCTTGGGAGAAGTTGTTCTTTTAAAATTAATTTCTTATAATAATTTGAACACGAAATTATTCCTGTCAGTTCCATGCTGTTGTTTCCAAGATTTTGACATTTCTTGCAATCTCAGCTTTTTAGATACATTTATTATTAGTGTCCTTTTTAAAATTAAAAAAAAATGATAATCTTCCTGTCTTGTCTCATGCATAATTGCCTGCTTTTAATTGATTGGTCATATTGTTGCTTGCAAATTTATGGATTGGCTACATCTGTTATTTTGTGGATAAATTGGTAATCCTCCATAATTAACTCATTAAAGGGCCTGATTCTCTGAGATGCTTAACGCCTGCTAGAGTCATTTGATGAAGGATGACTAGCTGGACGATACGTGGCTGGATCCTAGTAGGGTTCCATTGAGTTCAAAGAGATTTTACCATATATGAAATGCCATAATAAGCCAAAGTTGAACCTTAACTCATACTGACTGATAAGATTAAGCTTCTCTTGATTTATCTCTGTATGCAACATTTGAAAGGTGGCAACCTATCTACCGGTGATGCTATTACAGAGTGAAGAGTAGTGGTCAATTAAAAGCTGGGGTAGTGTCTCGCAATATAGAAAGAGAGGTTTTAACCTGGTTTGGATTAAATAGGTTCTTAAGGGGTGAAATAATCCAACAGTGATGCCATTCAGAATTTGCACCAAAATAAAATGGGCATTTTGCCTCAGGAGAACATCAAATATGAGCAGGTGAAACCTATGTAAGGGCTGGGGAGCAAGCATTAATTTACCATTAATAGATAAGATGGGGATTCTCTGTGTATTCAGTAAGAGAAAAAAAAATTATAAAACATTCTTACTATCGCCATCCTTACCTCCTTTCCTCAGCATAGGTTCCCATAGAGTGGGGCATAAGTGGAGAGTCGGACCGGGGAGACAGGTCCATACCTGTCCCTCCTTCATGTTGTGCTTCCCAAATCCTCTCCTCCCCATCTCCTCCATGGAGACTGGGGGGTAAGTAGAACTCTCTTTTTGTTTTTTGGAAGACTAAGAGAAAGTTCAGTAGTTTTTCTAACCATTTTGACGGAAATCTGTTCCAGTGCCTGGGATATCATATGGGTGAAATATGCTCTGAAATTACTCCAGTACCTGCTACATGCTAGATTTCAGGTGAATTGTCTGTAGTAGGCATCTATTTAAAAAAAAACAAATGGGATCCTATTCTTCTCCTCATGTCATTTTATACATATGGCAAGGACAGCAATGCTCTCCATAAGACTGACATTGCATTACGAGGGATTAATCTCAGGGTCTGAGTTGGGAAGTGCTGTATCAAAACATGCGGAGAGGGGGTAGAAATGGACTATCTCTTGTACATGTGAATGGACATAACCAAATGGTGTGGGATTACACATGTCACATCATGGTTTATCATAGAAATAGGATACCACTGTTTGTTATGGGAACAGACATGACAACCAAAGAGTAACTTGTGAAAATATGCTTCTGTTTTCATGCTATAATAATGCATAGCACTGCTCTATCATACACCATAAATTTCCTCCCTTTCTTAGCTATAAAGTGTAAGGATATACTAATTATAATTAAAAATCTTTCCGGCATGTAGAAATTATCTTTGACTTAATATAGAATAAACTGCATGGGTATACATTCAGCCCACTTAAGGTCTACAAAAAGAACTGATTAGATTTGTTATATGGTGTCAAATGTAATATTAATCTAATATATTAAGGACAGTGGCACAGGTCCACATAAATCAATGTAAGTCTATTGATTAGAAGGAGGTACACCAATTTACTCCAGTCCACAATGTAAAATGTCTCCCCTAATGTAACTTGATGTGACCTATAACAGAACAGCTGAACCTGCGGGAAAGGGTTTTACAGCTGACTTTTCCAAAGAATCTTAATGTAACCTCTGTTAGGAACAAATCCAGCCCTTCACTGCCAAGCAAATCCCTTTTCAGTAAAACCAGTGTTTCAATGGGACAGACCTATGATTAGAATGAAGCTTCTTCAAAGGCCACTATTGCAGTTCCTAAATTAAGGAAGATCAAAAGTTTTCTTTGTACACAACGGGGTGATAGAAAAGGGCCTGGAGTAAACTCTTGGACCCAGCACCCAGAGAAAGACCCACTGCCCTAAAAGTGTAGCAGCAGCAAAATTGTAAGTGCAGATGGCACTGAAGGGAAGGAGCAGGAGAGATGGCATGAATACGGCCTGGTGGTATTGCCCTTGGGTCCAAATAACCCCTAACAATAGGAAATGGTGAATCTTGCCCATGCCCCTAACCACTCTGTTCTGCCTACCCACTTGCCCCCAGCACTCCAACACAGTCTGTAATGATAATGCAGAAACGGTGATGCTTTATGAGAAGTCAGGCTTGAAAAACAGAGGCCAGGCATTGAGGAACAGACCTTGGATGTGATACCTGGTTTCACTTTTGAGAACTAGGAAGCAATCCAAATATATTGCAACAGATGGAAGTAGAGCACAAAGAGTACACAGTTTGAGGGCTAGCTGCCGGAATGGTGACTCATCATGTTTGTCGCTGCAAGAAACAGTAATATATTCTAATGAGATTCAGTATTTGCAAATATGTGAGGTACCCACCCAGGCAGTTTACATGCAATAGCACAGGTTTTTGCTAAAAATTGATCCCTCCTTATGATATCGTGGGCTCACTATAACAATTATGGCTCCACTTCTGTCATGGCTTTGACAAATGCTAGGACTTTCACAGTTCAAAATATCACTTTGACTTTCAGCAGAATTTTTACATTTTTGAAGGAAGCAACATGTCGGTTGATTAGTGGATGGAGTAGATAGTAAAAAGCTGAATACAGTCCTCTAAACACTGAGAGTTACACTAAGGGAGAGCTGCAAGGTAGAGACTTCAGCAAATAGGTAATATTACCTAGTATGGCCTGCCTTTTATTAAACTGAATTTGTTTGCTCATGCTAATAAAAGTAAGGTTGCATTTTTAGGACCTCTTTTATAAAAGATATCCAAGAGCTTTACAAACAGACAGATGACCTTAATAGGCCCAAGAGGTTGTGAATTAGAATATGGGGGGGAACTGAGGCAGGAATGTTGCAAGTTGTCTTGGTTATTCCTTTCACTGACACACAATAATATCTAGTATTAAGGACTTCTCATGCCCACTGGCCTGGCTCTAACTACATAAAAAATAATTAAACACAGTACCACATATAAAACAAAATAAAATAGGAAACATTCTGGTGCCAGGGAGACGATTTCCTTAATATGTATCATTTATACCTATGCACAGGACCTGTGTATTCAGATATTTATGCTATACACGATACGCTATCTAATACTGTTTTCTGCCTGTCTCTTTCTACACTTTTATGTCTGTGGAAATATTTTGCCCATAAAATGTAAAGACAGTAATAAATGTTATTGAGGAAAATGGGTTTTTCTACAGAAGATGGTTTCCTTTCAGAGATACTAACAAAACCTCTATCGAATTCTTACCCAGGATCTCATCTCATTGCTTTTTACTAGGCATTTGTCTAGGTCCTCACACACTGAAATAAGACTGCGCAGCGCAGTTTAGTGTATTTGCATTAAGCCTGTGCTGTGTATGATATGTATTCCTAAAACAGTAGCCCCTAATTTTGCAAACTGTGAAAATGAAGTGCAACTTATTAGGTCACTTCTCATTAGGAAATTCGGTGTTTCCAAATATTTATGGCATATTTAATTTACCAAATGCACACAGATTTATTATGCAAGATGTATCCCTGCTACCAATGCATAATCATGCTGGGTAAAGGTTCTAGGGGAAGCTAAGTATTTCAGGAATCCTAAACATTCAGTGTAAAGATAGGGTAAAAGAGCATTTCTAATACCAGAGGAAGAGTGAGGTGACCTGTGCATTTCTAGCAAAATAAAAAATATATGTTTAAACTGCACACAAGTCACACAGGTCCTTAAGAGCACAGCTTTCCTTAAAGCAGTTTGGAGAGCCAGGTAATGTTTTAAGTTCACCATATGTGCCAGGTTTTTACTAAATCTTGCATCGTACTGTGAGAAGACGTTGCTTGTGTTAACTTGTTGTGTTTGAAAGCAAATTTGCAAGCAAGTGGAACTTGAATCCCTCTCTGTCAATAATTCCTCATCACACTCAACAAAAAGCCACCACTTTCTTATGTCCCCACCCCCTGAATGTGAAATTGCACTAAATCAGTCAATAGCACTATTTAGCATGTAAAACAGAAAACTTCAAAGCCTTTTTCTCCACCTATGAAATTCCAGACTGTGCTTCTAAATTCAGTGAAATCTCATATCCCTGTCTACGCACAATTCAGGGTACCTTGGAGACGCATATTAAAGGGATGCTGTCAGCTTCTATTTATTTAAAATTTGGACTGGTTAAAAAAACATTTGGGTAATGGGCCTTCTCTATGTGAGCTCTTCAGCTGATGTAAGTAGCATTTCTTATTGAAGCCAATAAAACGATGTAGAATTACACTAGCTGAGCATCCTGTCTAAATTCTGATTCTTTTAAAATT
This sequence comes from Alligator mississippiensis, assembly GCF_030867095.1. NCBI lineage: Eukaryota > Metazoa > Chordata > Crocodylia > Alligatoridae > Alligator > Alligator mississippiensis. Next base: position 11,130,099 of record NC_081832.1, on the reverse strand, counting down.
TCTTTTCAGTATTTAGTAGAAGAGATTTTTTTGCTCCTCTGCTATTGTTTTCTTTTGCTTGTGTTTGAGAACATCACCAGCAACTGCGCTTGAACCTGAGGCTGTTCACACCTGACATAGGCTGACAAGGGGTTGAATCAGTGAAGAAATACCCCTGAATTCTTTCCGGGACTGTCTACACAGGGACACCAGAGCACATTAATATGAATTACCTAAAGGCATAAATTGAGCTATGTAAATTAAAGTGCCTTTTACACTGGTGTGGACATGTTTATTCACAAGCCAAAGGACTTGGCTCACTGCAGCTTAGTGATTTTATTTTACAGCATGAGCATGACTTTGTCTTTACTTCTCTGAGTATGGAGAAATTCCCATAGAAGCATTCTCCCTGTGGAGAAATTCCCATAGAAGCATACTTGAAAGTATGTCTGCACACACGTGCAGAGTACCCAGACTCCTTACTGTACCTTTAAACAGACTGAAAAATACTCAGTAGAAAAATATCCCACCCAGCACACACACAGGCTTTGTTTTCTTGTTCAAACAGTAAAAACCAAAAATTTGAGGGGAGGACATTTTTCAATTAAAAGTTAGAATCCTCCCCTCTTGACCCCCAAACAGAATTTTTTGGCTACCCCTAAAAAAAAAAAAAAGAGAGAGAAGTTTGATCAACAGAGGGCGCATCTACACGAGATGCTAACTGCGCAGTAGCCTAATACAGTAGTGTGTCACAGCAAAAAACATGTTAAGCTACTGTGCAGTTAGCATCACTAACAAGCCATGTGCTGCTGCTGCTGCAGAGTAGCACCAGTTCTCGTGCATTGATTTAGTGCTTGGCTATACAAGTACTAAACATAATGTGCAGTAACTACAGTGCATTAATGAACGTGTAGACACACCCAGAAATACATAGGATCCCTCATCTTGCTTTGATTGTAATACTTTTACTGCTACTTTTAAGAGTAGGCACGGGTTTTTTAGAGAGGAATATGACTTTAAAGTTGATTGTGTTTCTTTAGGATTAGGCCTGATGTGGTCTAAATCTACTAACAGATTCTATCAGAGCTCATCAACTGTAATCAAATTCTTCTGTAACATTTGCATCTTAGTTCTCCATTACAGTCCTGACTTGAATGGGCAAATTCTAATAATGATCTATAGACATTCATTGAAATGCCAAGTTATCACTCAATTCAAACAAAACCATAATGCAATTGTGTTGGCTTCAGATTTGTCTGAACAGGTTATCATCCAGACTGATTTTGGAGGATGGCTCTTTTATGCGAATGAAATGTGCTTCTATATATAGAACCAGAACAAGGCATATGCATGCCTCAAGTACAGAGGCTTTTGAGAAATTTTGATGCATTTCCTTTCTTTTCTCTAACAAGTAATGATTGTGAGCAATATTTTTTCACCCTTGTATTGTGTGTTTAATCAGATCAATAAGTAAAGGTATCAATAACACGTGAAGTGACTACAGACCTAATATACTTCAAATTTCTGAGAGATGCTACCAGTAAGGTAATTATACACCCACACATATAATATATCTAAACATACACACAAACACTTCACTGAGTATACTCTGGCATTCCTGTCTCAGCACTCCCTAAACTCAGTATAAGATCAGTACTGTATTTACTCATTTAGAAGATGAGGTTCCCCCCCCCCCACCATTTAACATGGTGGGGAAAAGCCCCTCACCTTACAACTGAGCATGTGGCAGTGCGGGGGGACGGGATGGTGGAAGCTGCTGCGGTTCTAGTCCCAACATGGAGCCGGAGAGCCGCCACCTACCCCCTTCCACTGCCTCTGCATACCCTGCCACTCTTCATAGATTTCATACACGTTAGGGCTGGAAGGGACCTTGCGAGATCATCAGGTCCAACCCCTGCCCAAGGGGCAGGAAGTCAGCTGGGGTCACATCACCCTAGCAAGATAAGCATCCAAGCATTTCTTAAAGGTATCCAAAGTAGATGCTTGCATCACTTCTAGCAGGAGTGTATTCCAGACCCTGGAGACGCGAATGCTAAAGAAGTTTTTCCCTATGTTCAATCTAAAATGGTCTTCCAGCAGTTTGTGACTGTTAGACCCTGTCTTCCCTTGGGGTGCCCTGGTGAACAGATGTTCTCCCAGTTCTGGATGCGCACCCCTTATGTACTTATAGGCTGCCACAAAGTCACCCCTGAGTCCGCCCCGCGCAGCCCCCATTCTCCAACATCCCCACATCACTTCTCCCTCTCTCCCACTGCCTCACTCCTTCTTACCTTTGCTCCATGCCGGCAGGCTGCATCCCTGCTGCAAGAGCAAGGCTCCAGCCTGCCCCGTAGGAGTGATGTAGAGCTAGCACTGCTGTTCCAGCCCAGTCCTGTAGCAGCCATGTGTGGAGAGGGGAGATGGGGGAACAGGGGAAGGGGGAATTGGGGCAAACTGCAGCTGCAGGGGTGGGGGCAGGCACATTGTGGGGTAAGTGGGCATAAGGACAGACAGCAGAGGGCAAGCTGCCACCTCTTACTGCCTGTCCCACTGCTTCCACACTGCCTGCCCCATTGCTGCCTCCCACCTACCCTACCACATGCTCCCCTATTGCCTCCCCCACTGTCTGTCCCCTGCCCCATTAATGACTCCCTCTTCACCTCTCCCCATACTACCTGCAGTAGTGGGGGGTGGGGAAGGGGGGCAGGAGGCAAATTTAAGATAATCCTTCAATTTTGTGTGTGTAGAATCTAATTTTTTGGGGGTCATTTTACATTAGGGTCATCTTGTATTTGAGTGAATACAGTAAATAGATTCTCTAGGAGTAGCCAATTCTCAGGTAAATCTAAATTTGACCTGAGATTTGGATACATTGATCTTTTCCATAGTCAGAGCTGGCATTAGGGAAAATGATGCCCTGGATGAACTTGTGTTTCGGCACCCCTTTCCTGTGCCCTCCTCCCTCTCCCCCCCGCCCCTGCCAAAACCAAGGAGCGCTGTTGCAAGCAGAGGCAGGCAGGGGCACAGGCTGCAGTCCAGTGGGGAGGTGGACCAACACGATGCACCAGACAGGCAGGCACCACTGCTGCTGCCTGCATTGTCTGGCCTGACTTCTCCTGAGCACTGGCTGGAGGCAGAGGACAGACTGGGCTGGGCACTGTTCCTCCTATCTGGGGTGGGGATCAGCCAGGATGGGACAGGGAGGGGAAGAGCACTGCTGTGAGTGCAAGCTGCTCACACAATATCCCCTGATCACAGCACCCTGTGCAGTCGTCCGCATCTCCCACTCCTAAGCCTGGTTTTATTCATAGTTCACAATGCACTTGCATAACCTTGATCCAAACTTTATTGGAGTACATGGAAAAGAATTGCCCTTGGTCTCAGCGGGTTCGGGATCAGGGCTGGTAAAAATGGAATGCGTGTTACATGAAAGGCACACGTACAAGGGTATCACACCACTGCATGTGGTTGGGTGGGACCACAAGTTCATGTAGTTCAACTTTGCCCAAATGCAGAACTCTGTTCTTAAACTGAAAAGAGTAAGTTTAATGTATGGTCTTTGAAAAATATTTACTGAAATATAATGCCCCAATACAGGTCTTATGCTTGTTCATAAACACACAAAATACATTTTAAAATCCAAATTCCTGTACCCATGCCACACCCAGTATTATTAAGTCAGTGTATGAATGTATGAGTACACTATTTACTAGAGCTATCAATACAAACTAGGATTCTTACCTTTTACCCACTCCACTGCACTGTATGTTCTCCTTGAACGTTGTCTAAACAGGCAGGTCCCTGAAAACCATAAATGAAAATTTCAAAATGATTACTATTGAGCAGTTTGGCTCACTCTATATTTTAAATTATGAAAGTGAATTTCAGTGACAATAAAAGATTTACAGTACTGGGGAAAGTACAAACTTCACATGCTGGATTTTTAATGGAAGCTGTAACACAAGATACATCAAAATATTCCATTTCCAAAACTCAGCAGACCAAATAATCCAGAGTCTAAAAGTCCAAAAATCTTATTTCTTGATGAAAACAAGCTGTCTGTCTAGTGATTCACTTTGTTGTCATTCTATAAAATGTTGCCATTAGTACAGTCATAATCTGTGTGGAGATAGTCACTCAAACTGAATTATGAGTCATGTCTGCTGAGAAAGGCAAGTATAGTGTGTGTGTTTGTATAGGTACAGAAGGGCCATGTATAGAGATACTTAGGAACACAGACTCTTTTTTCTTGAACAATATTAAATCAGAAGGATTTATAGACATGTTGGACTAGGCACAGATAATTTAACTGTCTGTCCACCCAGTCAAATTTTATAACAAGCCATAAATTACTTTCTGGAACTGGTCTTTAATACGTTATTGCAGTTCATTTTGGGTCCTTAGTAGATTAACTCAGTGTTGCCAACACCATGATTATTTTTAAAGAAACTAAGTTATGCACCCAAGGGATTCTAGCATTTATAATAATCAGGATTTTATTAGATTGCATAAACTCAAGAAGTATGAACTACAGGTCTAAACAAGAGACTGAGAGTCAGAATTCCTGGTTTTTCCTTCTGGCTCTGCTACTGACTTGCTGGAACAAGGTACTGCATTTCTCTAAGCTTTTGTTTCCCCATTTTTTAAATGGGGAAGTATAAAGTCATAAGTAAATGTTACTGGAAGATGACGGCTTCATTTTGGGAGGTGTGTGTCCTGCCACGGGTCTGAGCTGTGAGAGGCTCAAGCAATCATCCCTGCTCTGTCTGACTCAGAACAGTTTCTCATCCCAATTGGATGCACAGCCTTGAGTCTTGCACATCCCTGGTGAGTCCTTGCCATTGAGCTACTAGCTGGTCTGGCTCTCTTATCAAAACTTATACATGTCCATGTAATGTTTCATTTTGATGAAAAATTCCAGCCTGCTGTACTTCTGACCCTTGACCAATTCATATTTTGAAAGTTGTTAGAAACTCACAAATAAAGCTCCAGCAGGCTTTGGGTATCTTTCTACCCAGACTGGGCCAGACTCTCAGCTTCTTTTAGTAACAGCTGACAATCTGGTCCAACATTTTTTGTCCTGGCAGGGAACTAATCAGACATCTGCACTATTGTGTTTGCATGTAGATGCCACAACTTTGTTGACAACAATTAATTACCAGCCAGGTTCAAATGGCTAGGTTGTTCCAATGCTGATCTTAACCGGCATCAATGATCCCTGAGAGTGAATATGAAAGCCATGCAAGATCCAGGCCTGTTGATGGAAGACAGATTCTAAATCCTTTCCCTCCCCTTGCCATGGTAGGACAAATGAATCAAGAGAAGCCATACACTGTCCCAAACAAACACCATGTTCCTTTCTCCCTGCCAAGAGAAAGCCCAGAACTCAGCCTGCTGGGTTGTAAGGACCCATCAACCTAACTGGAAACCAACAATGTTACAGCAGCTGCAAATTGATTAACTCCCCTCCTCCTGGATGTCAAGTGGACATTGAGATAAAATAAACCGATCACCCCATAACCCAGAGATAAAGACCCACCAGCTGTGTGTTCTGTACCATACCCAATCCCTCTCCAATAGGAACACTGAACTGAAGTGCAGCTTAGTTATCTAAGTAATAATGTCCTAACGAAATCTGATCATTGCACAATTGTAACAATGGAGATCTGATCTGAAAATAATGTGTGGGTGACTAAAGTACCTAACAACCATTGTAGTGAACTCATACAGGCTGTGATTCAGCAAAGACACATGTCTAGTTCATATACCCAAATTGACCTCTAGGTCTTAGGTCTTCGCAGGATTGCAGTTCTTGTTAAAAAAAATCAGCCTGTTCATTATTTACCTGTTTAGTGTGAAACTTCAGAATAGCCTCCACGTTATTTTGCTTTTCTACACTATAAGCATGCTTGCAAACGTATGGTATGGTATGCAACTCAATTTATTTCTGTTTTTATATAAAAGGGGTTTTATATATATCTTTCAGGTCTTTTCTTTAAAAAGAAAAGAAAGGAAAAACTTGACAAACAATAAAGATAGCTAGTGAAATCCAATTTTACATTTTAGTTCAAAGCATTTCATTTCATAAGCTCCTGAAGCTTTATGTATTGATCCCAGTTAAGGTCAGCTATCTGCCACTTTTCACTAGTCTTTTCTGAACTGCTTATAGTATCATATCTGCCACTGGGGAGAATGCAAAAACTCACAAATAGAAATAACCGAAGCATTTGAAAAATACATTGTATATTGGTCCCCTTCTTTTTCAAAGAGATCCAAATAAAAGCATACATAGTTATGCAATTTTTGTATGTATAGACAGCTAACATACACTTAATATACACAGTCAAATTCTGTATGGAGAGGAAAGAACTTATATAAAAATAAATATACTTTAAAACTTTGATTTTATTTTGTGTACTAATACTGATATATATTATCTTGTAAACTAAATGATTTAAGCAAATGAACATGGAGATAGCTCTCAAGCCAAAAGCAGAATTCAAGCTGAATACAAGTGGGATCATTCTAGGCGCTTCTTAAGTGTCTCTCTCCTGTTATCTGCCAGGATACCGAGAAAAACACATTTATTCTTTATATAATTTTTACTATGGTCACAAGAGCGACTGAAGGACCATACCAAATTGTTCTGACTCTCCAACAAATCAGAATAAAATGGTTTCTGAACTAAATGACAATCCATTGAATTGGAATTATATATTAAAGCTACAACTGGTCCACTTGGCAGAGGTTCAAAACCCTCTAAAGTAGCCCGCAGAAGCCAGATTTAACATCTATTTTCAGATGTAAGGGACATGGTGATTTCAGCTCTTTCTTTTGATTTATTCCCATGTGTCACAGGTTCACCAATAGAAAGCTAGTCAGGAGGACCTCCAGCCTATGGGTGTACTCCAGTCACATTGCATATAGAAAAAAAAAATCAGCTCCATACAAAATAGTACAGCCCCAAAGCAAGCCAAGCCTAGAACAATGCTGCCATCAATCTTGATAATCAGTAGGGATGGAGCTGAGTTGTAAAATGAGATCTGGATCTGGATCCAAATCCAATTCTTCTAATGGCAAGACGGGAATTGGGGAATAGTAACCAGTAGCATAAAAGTGCATCAAGGGACACCTTTTAGCAGATTTGTACACCCATCCCTGTGTTATCTGAATTGCTCAGTGTAAACCACATCATTAGGAAGCATTCTTGAACCGCAGATATTTAGAATGGTTTCACTAGGACACCGTGTGTATAGGGCCTGGTTTAAATCGTGGGCCCAGCTCGTGGCACAGTGACTCCTTTAATCCTTGGAGTTGCCCCCTCATGCCCCAACCGCTGCTGATTGCAAGAGGGGCCCTGCAGCCCCACTGCTTGCTGTTCAGTCTTGATGGCCAGCAGGTGAAAACCAGTTTTAAATATGCCACGGTTTTTGCCTCCCATTACCTGCTGCAGGCAGATGGGACGCAAAAACCGTGGCATATTTAAACCTGCAGTTTTTACCTCCCAGCTATTAGGAGGGAGCGGTGAGTGGTGGGGCCACAAGCCCCTCCACCAATCAGCAGTGAAGGGGGTGTGCAGGAGGAAGTCCAAGATTAAAGGAGCTACCATGCTACGAGCTGAGCCAGTGATTTAAACCAGACCTTACTTCTGTAGTGGTTTTGTAGTTAAACAGGATCCAGATCAGGGAGATGAGAATCTGTCCAGTTATATATTGTGGCTAGAAAACTTGTAAAAGGGCCTATTGGTAGGGACCTACCGAAAATAGGATTTCATGGATTTTGGAGAAAATGCAAAATGCGGCACTGCCCGCAAAAGCAGGCGATGCCTGAGAAATATGCAAAAAACACCCCAAACTTACTGAAAATAAAATGCCGGCTCCCCGAGGGAGCCAGCACTCCTCACAGCCTGGCTGTGCAGCCCGCTGGAGAAGGGAAAGCAGGGGGGGCTGCTGGCATACACGGGAGCCCCAAATGGCTGCTGCCCCTGCCTCTTGCTGCTGATTGGCTGAGCGGGCTGCTAGTCTTGCAGCTCTGCTTCTCTCCACCAATTGACAGTGAGGGGCAGGGACCGTATGAGGGACAGCCCTTCCAGCCAATCAGCACCATGGGGTGGGGCCTTCGGGGCCCTTTGGCCAATCAGAGGTGTGTGTGGGGGCAGACATAATAAACCCTCAAAAATGGCAATATGCCTGTGAAATCAGCTGGCTGCCTCCTCGAGTTGGGTAGACCCATAGGAAAGAGTTAATTCTGAGTCTTGGGGGGAAAAATGCTGTGATGCAGTGGAAAACCAGGAACGGGCACTACCATTGACTTCTGTGTCCATGAGACAATGGAGGATTGGACACTTACTTCTCATTAAGAAGCTCTCATGTCTCTGGTCTATTAATACAAAGAAACACCAGGACACTGAACCCATTCAGTCCTGGTGGAACACCCCTGATAGCCATAGAATTATCCCTGGAATTAAAGTGTCCATATTAGGTATATGCCTGCTGTCAAGTATTTATATATCTGACTGTCATAGCCCTGGACATTTGATTCCATCTGACATGAGGATTGCTAAGAATAATATTGAAACGCTTAAAGCACTAGGAGAAATGCAACCAATCTTGCAATCCTCCTTTGTTTAAGCTATACTAGGGATACAATCCTGAAAAGAAAATTAGAATGTAGAATTTCTTGGTGTCAAAATTAAATTTCCTAATAGCTGTGAACCAGGCTTCTTAAAGAAACCCCACTTTTTACAGATACAAAGAAGCAAAAACAAATTAGAAAAAAAAAACAACCCACCTAAACGCCTGTTAGACTGTTTTGTGTGCCACTGACTGTTACGTTACACACACACACTCCCAGACAGGTTATACAGCTTTGGTGGTTCCTGTCTTTACACATTGTCTCTGCCTATAGTGTTTTGCTTTGAAGCTGATATTTGTCCACTTTTCAAATGTGGTAACGTTCTTTTATGATCGCTCATGCCTGAGTCATATGTTATACCACCATTAATAGAACCTTCAGCAAATGGCTTAATTAAAAAAAAAATAAAGGTGGTTTCTACAATTTCCATCTCAGATAAACCATTTCAACCAAAGAATGGGATGTTGAGAAATGATGAGACAAAAGTGATGCGGAAAAAAAAAAAAAAAGCACGTCATATTTCAGAAAGGAACAAAATCCATTTGTTATCCCAAATTAGGCACTGTCTGTACACTTCTTGTATGACTTAGGGAAAAATGATCCTGAAATTATTCAAAGCGTTTCACAGACATGCCTATCAATTCCAGCAAGTACAAGATTCAAACAAAAAGAAACGTAGGTACATAGACCACTTTAAAACATCAAAGTGTCATAACTTTAGTCCTGACTGTTCCACACAATCCAACCTTGTTGATTGTGTTACAGTGCAGCTGATTATTCATAAGCTGTACTGAAGCTACAAATTATTTATTGATTTTTCTCGAATGTTATCAAGTTCTAAAGAATAATTACTGGTGTAATAGTTAGCTAAGTTGTTATGAGAATTGTAAGCCCCTTTGGTTAATGCATGGCATATGTCTGAGGCATTCAGCTAATTCACATATCTGTCTGCACTATTAATAGAGAAGGTTACATGCCAATTATCCAGGGTTCAATCAGCCTGTTAGGATACAATAGCTGCAGTGTTCACACACTTGATGTGCCACATTCCTCACAGACATTATAAGCAGCTGGTCCAGATAAGACCACTGGGGTTTTAATATTTAGAAATCACTCCTTCATTCAACCTAGATTGTGGTTTTTATTGTTGCATTAACTGAACTTCCTTTGTTACCTAAAATCTCTCTCATTTTTTGGGATTCAGAGGTATTGGAGTCAACTGAGATTTCTCTTTGTTTAGGGGGAAAACAGACCACTGGCTTAAGCAACCAAGTAGACACAATGAATTCTGAACTTCCAAATATTCCCCCCAGAGGGAAATTAAATGATGTTAATGATGAGCCAGTTTAGTAATTTGTGTTATCACATCAACTTACAAACTGGAAGAAATAATGTTTCAAAGTAGTTTTGCTCTGCGCTAGTTCTCAGTTCTATATAGTTGTTTCTCCTGCTTTATAGAGGTAGACAATGAAAATGCATGCTACCCCAAGAGCTGTTTAGTTTTGTTTTTCTGCTTTAGTTTTGGTGCAGGCTTGGAAAAAAAAAGTGTTCCCCATTCTCTTAATTTGGTTAAATGCAAAAAGAGACTGAAAACAACCAATTTAAAGGGTTGTGTTAGTGAAGCCACTGTGGGCTCGTTGGGGATTTCACCACATGAAAACCAGACATTCATCTGTTCCCATGGAGATATTCCTTCTACTAGTCAATCAGTGAGCTGTTCAGGTCAAACAATAGGCAGTGGTTCCTTTTCTTATCTTACAAATCGATCCCCCCCCTTTATTTTTATATTCTCGATAACATTTAAACACCCTCAAAACAAGCAATTATGTCTTGTGATTATAGAAAAGAGTATTTTTTTAGATTCCTTAAACTAACAGAAAAAAAATTGGAAGTTAAAAAAAAAATATATATATATATAAAAAGAAATAATGTAGGCTTTCCTGAAACTGTAGGCCCAAAAACAGGCCCCAGCTCAATTTTCGTAATTATGGGTAGTGCTATCCTCTGATCCAAGTGAGTAATCCTTTACAGGATTGGGACTTAATTTGCCTCTAAATCATCTCATAAAAAGTGATTAAATGCAATCCCGGTTAAATTAGGAATGTATCATTTTAATTCCCCAAATAGTTGTTCCAGATAAAGAATTCTTTTGAGAAAAGGAGCTGTGAATACTGAAGAAGCGATTAGTCTTCATCAGCCAAAGGAAACACCTGTACTTTCTATAATGAGTTCTGGTAACAAAGAGGATTCTACATATAGTCGGCAGCAGGTATTTTTGATAGTCTTGTAGCTAGAAGACCTTGTGTCAGGAAATCTGGGTCCTATTTGTGGTTCTGCTAGACCTCCCATGGGAACTTGGAAAATTTAGAGGAAAATTTGCAATTGAGTACTATTTTCCCATCATCTATGTGTGCAAATGTATGTACATATACACAGGTGCCTATGCGTGCAAATTTGTGTGTGTCTACTAAAAAAGCTCTTACAGCTGCCCTTGCTCAAGCATTAGAATTTTCTCCCTTAAAACACTTTTGTATTACAGGGCTCTGCAAACATACTACACTAACACAGACAGAAGCATTGCTTTTTTTTTCTTAATATATGCACAGGTACTTGCATCTGAAAAGTGCACACAATTTTGCATGTGTATAGATGGAAACTAAGTGCTGGAGCCAGGCTCCTTAATTGAGGCCATAGCCTCAGTTTCTCCATCTCTAGAATGGCAATTCTTAAACATTGAATGTGCATTTTGCATGGGAGGAGCACCCTGATAAAAGATGCAAAGCTAATACATTTTTCTCTTTCAAATTCCTCCTGTAGTTTCACCTCTGATGCAACACCTGCAGCGGAGACCCAACTGGTTTGGGAGAAGCGTGTGTGTTGCGCTATCTGGAATCCCATCATCGCTACCCCGTGTTCTTTACAGTTGTCCTAAACTGTTGTCTACTTTTTCATACTTGCATCATGAGCCCTTTTTGTTAGTAACCTTCAGCAATAAATGACCACAAAGGGATGGCTTGTGAGTTAGTCCATCACTTATTAATTTTGGTGAAACTATGACATGCACAGGATTTTACTGTACCCTAAATTAATACTAATTTAATGAGAGACTTCCATAGGAAGACATTTGAAAACATACTTTGTCCTCTGAGACACATTCTTAAAAAAAAAACATTCATTTTCACAGCAATTCAATAATGTAAAAAAAAAAAGGGGAGGTGGATATTTTTATAAAAATGAAATATCAGACAGAACTTGAAGGGACAACTTGTACTGAGCTCACCGAGTGAGAATGGAACAGAAAATTGCTAATAATACTTGTAGTTTGGATCCTATGATTAAGTAACTGCTCTCCTTTTTAACAAAGTCATGCAAGAACAACTAAACTGTAAAGCTAAGCAGAGCAGTAAAGTCAATAAAGTTAAACTCTCTTGGCTTTAAACAAGACTGGCCAGTTATACCACTTCTTACCAAATTGCATTTACATCTCCACATGGAGAGATTTCATTTCTCTGAGCTGTTGGGCTGGAACAAAGAAATTTGATCTCTGAATGTATTTTGGAAGTAGCCCAGCAAAATAACCTTTGGGGGGGAACAGAAATTATGGGAGTTGAATAAGACAGTTAATAAACAAACAAACTACAATTTCACACTACAACTGTAACTCATTTAGCAAGAGCACGCTACTTATTCCTGTCTGCCATTTCTCACCTATTGAAAGAATACAGTTGCAAATGACTTCTCCTTTGAAACACACAACACTTCTGAAAAGGGGCTGATGGCTCAGCACCTGTTCTTAAGACTCTTTCATCTATTGAATAAGAACTGATTGAATTAACCATTTTAAAGAACCTTGTCTGACATTTTAAAGAAGGGCGTTATGTTTTAACTACTGTAGTTAACCCATTAAAGAAATCTGTCATGACACTCCCTGCAATTTTTCATTCTTTCTCTCTGGATGGGAGTGAGAGTCTTACAGAACAAAAATATGCTTCTCTGAGAAATGCTGAGATTTCTGGGTACCATCCCACAGCAGCTTATTAAAAATAATTGCTTCATACTGAGTAATTCTCATCATCTACTCCATTTGTGTCCTGCTATAATACTCAAAATACCACCTTAGGAGTGTGGTATACAGATTCTGCATTTGTGTTTAGATCCCTTTAGAGCTGTAAAGGAAGAATCAGATAACTTTAAAAATAGTATGTTTGACCATGTGTGCATAGGCTAGCACACAGCACATTGTAGAAGGACATTATATGATAAAATTCCATATTAAATAATATTGTCAAAACATGGAAAAGATATTCATGGTTTCTTCTTTGGTGCTTTGATGGGGTTTTCCATATATTTTTATAGGCAGCAGAAGTTGTTTAGCTGGGTACAGCAAGGCAGAAGGATCTGGCAGCCAGGAAAAGGAAGTTCAAAGTCAGTTTAAAAGCAAGCCAGAAACTGAAACAGTCTGTGATATTTTTAGAAAAGTGGAGAAAGGGAAAACCCAGAAAGTCATAAGCAAATCATTACCTGGAAGAACAAATGCTATCAAAATGATAGCAGAACTTTAAAGGTTGTGGGTCTACCTAAGAAAAAGACAAGGGAAGTTGATGGATGGCTTACTTGGTTCTAAAAGCAAAATATATATTTGCATCTGGAACCTCTACATTTTCAATGCTTGGCAAAGGTGAGCTAAAGCAAAAACAAATCAGTACCAAACAGAATAGCAACAGGGACTAGGAAGCTTTATAACAATATGATGGCTCTGTGGAAGTACGTTGGAATAATAGCTATTTCAATAGGGCCAGGGATTCTGTTCAAGTCTGTAGGTACTGAATAATTACTGCTTCTTCCATAGGAAGCATTTCTGAAATGACTGGTCTGAACTGGCAGAAATCTTAACATTCAAAATGAAAAGTGGCATTCATGGCAGGAAACAGGCAATGACCGCAGAGGGAGCAGGACTAGTTGTGGCCATTGGTAATACCTTCATTGTGCATTATGCATAGATTTACAGGAAACAAAGGTTCAAGGCCTGTCTCCAGCTATCCTGTCCTTGAGACAGTCCTTTGAACTGCTTGGAACAACTATTAAACAGATATTAAAATACTGTTTGGTCAGTTTGCCTCCAAATATTAGGCATACATTTTTAAAAATTTCCTTCGAGTTACATCACAAGTGATCAAAGAAGAACACTTGAAAAACAAAGTTGAAAACCAAGTAAGTGCCCACATGCCAGGAAAGAACATCGCTATGAAAAATCTGATGATTTCACAGAAAAGAAAGCTGTGATAGTAATATCTAGGAGCCCCAGTCAAATACATAAGGAGTCCCTGCCTCAAACACCTTACAGCCTTTGTTATTAGCAGAATGCTATTTTTTCTGGGAAATATGAAATTAGGGAAGCAGTGTATATGTTTTACAAGTACATATTCATTAATTTGGGATGCATAGGATTTTGAGACATGCAACAATCTCGACTTGAACAATCCAAAGCTGATCAACATAAAATAAGTAAACTCTCTTGAACATGCGGTCCTATGTTTTATAGTTGACACATGCAATATTCATGCCCTTGTGTCTTATATTTGTGCCTTCATTGACTATGGAAATTATTTTGGCAATAGTGTTGAATGTACAGCCATAGTGAAGAAATATGTATAATGTGATGCCAATTATAAGCAAAACATGAGCAGCCAGGAGTGTTTTCTTTTTAGGACAAAGTTTATGTACATAAAATGCTAGAGAACTGTAACTGCCTTTCACATATTTAATTCAGTACAACCAGGCCCTGGAGCAACCAATATGCACCAAATCTCACCTTAATATCGGGAATCAAAGTTGTCTAGCAGGAGGTTAAAAGAAGAAGAGAAAATAACTCAATTTCCAAGCCATGCTTATTAGCTTTCTTCAATCTGAATTCTGAAAGCTTCAATACATCCTTAATCAGAATTTTGTGCCAGACCCATGGATACAAAAGCCCTTGTATTTTCAGGCCAAAATGTAATCAGTTCATTAAATGGTTACTTGACATACCCAATTATTAGACAAGTTATAGCTGGTTATAGTAAGGACACATTCACCCAAATGGAAAAGTTATAACTGAGAAATAATCATAGAGATAGTCCAGTATTTCTTTAAACTTTGGGTAACAGCCTAAAGAAAATTAGGATATTAAATGGCAGCAAAAGAACAACACAAAAAAGCTCCTCATTTCCTTCATGGGTTGTCTCCCTCAGGAAATGTGAGCAGTTTATATCCAAGATGAATCCCTTTGTATTCTGCTATAATGTAACTCTATTGTGACTAAAGCTACAAGAAAAAAAAACACAAAACAAAATGCCTTCAGTTAAAATATGTACTGAATCCTCTCATATGTACAGAAGTGACATTTATTTATAATATATTCTTTCACAGAGAATTTATTGCTGTTAATTAGGCTTTCCAGTTTTCATTAGGCATGCTAGTTACAGCTGGGAACTTTGATTCAAATTCCCTGATTTCTCCTATCTATAGCTTACCAAACCAAGAACAAATAATAGATTTGGGCTGATGTTTCTTAAACTGCTTTTCATTCCAGGACTTTTAAGGTTTGCTTTGCTGTTTTGTTATTTCCACAACTGAAACTTTTTCAGTCAATACACAAATACACCTGATTTATGCTGACATGCTGGAGAGCTGAGTCATGTCCTTGGGTAATTCCACTGAAGTCATTTAATTATAAAACTAAAGAACATGAGGGAGAGGAATCAGGCCTGAGTATGAGAGCTGGTAATACACACATTTTTGCTGATTATACTACAGTGAGTCATTCTAGGTGAGTCCCATACTCTTAGGGTCATTCTCGATGGGTCCCACCCTTTATTCCTTTTACTAGGGCTGTCCGCTCTCAAATTGTGGGAGTGCTAATATGAGATCCTCAGCATCTTTCAAAGATGTACCTCTAAAGCACAGGTGTAGGTTGTAGCCGTGTTGGTCTAAGGACATAGGCAGACAAGGTTCTTTGGGTAAATGTGATATCTTTTATTAGACCAACTATGACTCATTATTATCATTGTTGATAGACTCATAGTTGATCTAATAAAAGCTGTCACATTTACCCAAAGAACCTTGTCTGCTTATGACCTTAGACCAACACGGCTACAACCTAAACCCACCTGATGAATGGTATTTGTACCCAAAAGCTTGCTAGGAAGAATTTTTCCAACTATTTGAGTTGGTCTAATAACAGATAAAAGATTTACCCAGAGATCCTTGTCTGCCTCTGAAGCACAGCATTTGAATAATCATGTATCACGGATGCACACCTAAGAGGAACTAGCATATATTAATAGGCCTGTTGAGTAAGGAGAATCTGTAAAGTCCAGGGACAAAGAACAAATCTGCCAAGTCTCTCTCACTCCCTCATTTTTTGGTTTCTTCTCTAAGTAGTTTTAAAAATAAACATTCCCCCTCACCACTGTAAAGAAGAGTTTTACTATATTTCATTAGGGCATTTAGTATCTCCCTTATTCAGACTGTCACAGTTTGATGCCCTCAGGAAAAAAAAACAGGATCCAATTAAGGTGGGACATATCACTTGAACAGTACATTGAATTCTTGGGAGGAGAAGGGGAGAGGCAATCTGAGACTATCAATTGGAATGAAAAACATTGAGACACTTTTTCTTAAAATGAGAAGCCAATTCTGGCCTGCGGATAGAGGAGAAAGGAAGTTAGAATCAAAAACCAGAAAAGAAAAAAAAAATCAGCTAATGCAAGTTAGTATGAAATAGCAAAAGGCATTGGTTCAAAATAGAATGGTCTGAAAACATTTCTATTATTATTACTACATAAAACAGGGATATATTTTTGGCACAAGTTTTGTTACAAATGTTCCTGTTTTCTGATCAACTCTAGGTCAGGCCCAAATAAAAAGTGCCAGAAACAACAGTCAATGATACAGCTTGCCCCCATAGTGTTACCCAAATATATTAAAAATTAAAGTATGCAAGCTTTGCCTATGCTGCATGACTCTGTCATATTGACTAACCATGTGAAGTTCTTTAAACACTGATTTGCTACAAACATTTTAAGATGTCCATGTACCTTAGTTCTTTTGAGAACAAGTCAACACCTTTGTGTGCTTGAAGGGTTATATGAAAATGACCCCTCTAAGGTATGAATTTTAATTGATATAGCATGCATGGAGCAAGAGTGTCCAAATAAGAACTATAATTACAGTTATACTAACATATTAGTATAACTTTTGGAACTTGCCTATTCAGACAAACCAAATCAACATTTTTCTGAGTACAAAACGTAGCAGTGCTATTGACCACCGAGCAATCCGAGCTGGGATTATCTTTTTTTTTCTGGGTGTACAGTGGCTCACACAGTAGGACTTGATTCATGATTGCATCCTCCAGACAGTATGCAATATAATAATAACTAGACATTATTATTATTAATTAATGTAATAGTATTGGTAATAAACATAATGTAATAATTTTACACTAACTCCTACTGTTGCTACTACTTAGTTGGCACATTGCAGCTAGTCCTCCTACTAATCCCTGTGATTCCTTCAGCCTCTCATACAAGCTTTTATGCAGTGTGCATGTGAAATAAATACAGTAAGATGGATGAAATGAACAGTTCACAGTGGGCCAATTACAGTGGTCTCATTAAAATGTTTTAATTACATGTGCTGTAATTCTCCAATGAAGATAAGGTCCTGAAAAGTAATTTCCCAGAACCTACAGTGGAAACTAAATAAAAAGACAGTAAAACTAAATAAATAGGGGTCAGACTGGCATCTCCATTTAAGCTAGGTAGATTTTTAAATTAGTACTATTTGCAATGAAAAATGAGTCCTGATTCAATCAAAAGTAGGTGTGTGCATTGGCCCTGCTACATGTCCAAATTAAAGATGGATTGAAACCAGCTATAGAGTTGTTACACATTTTCAAGCACTGACTTTATAGCTGGTTGGCTCTCTTTCTAGCTGGATAGTTATTTTTATCTTGTGATAATTACTTTGCACATGTGGTTGGGTCTAAATGTACTGCATGACTAACCAGTTAGTTGTGTGATAATTACTTTGCACTTGTGGTCAGTCTTAATTGGCACATGTGATCAGTCTAAATTTATTGTGCAATTAACCAGTTAAGTGGGTGATATATGTAATATGTAGCAGGGGTCTACATGTGTGCATGCACACAGATGGAAGGGCTTACAGGCCATGTTCAATAAATGTATGATAATTTTGCAGGAAAGGCAAATGCTTCCCATACTTCTAGTGGGAAACATAGCAAGGGGCGCTTTGAAAGAGCACCTTGTTCTGAAGGGCCAGTTTCAACCAAAACTCTATTCAAAACTATTTCTTCTTCAGCCAAACCTCAGCTGACATCAGCAAGAGTCCTCCCAAAGCAGAGTTAGAGTTAGGACCTTAAACCATGTGGTCATGGGGATTGATAGACCCAATGCAGTTACCACCTCTGTTTACAGAATATGAGGTATGGTGTTGTGGTCTATAATAGGAGCCTGGCCTTCCCCACTCCTCACTGAGTAAAGGTTTTCAGTGCATAGGCCTACTTGGAGTTAGCATGCTGGAGTCCCAATCAAGGAATAGGTTGGAGATGCCTTTGCTTAGTCCTCTACCATAGAGCCACAAAGGAACTTAGGCCTCTTGTGGGGTCTCTTCACTGTACAATGGAAAGTCAGCATGAAAATGAGAGGTTGTCATGCAATCTGGCTAAATTTATATCCATCATGAACACTCTGCTGCTTCCTTGAAGGAACTGATCTCCAGTGGAAAGGTTGTTGTATTACATCCATCATTCTTTCCTCTAGCCTGTACAATGGCCAACACCTGTTCATTTAGCAGCTGATGGAAGATGTAATAGCTGTGTAACTGAAAATGCTCAGCAGCTGTAAACATTGCTGTGAATCATACCTAAATGACTGAAAGAGTAGAAAGAGCCTATTATGCATCCTAGAAGCTAAGCTGCTCCACTCTGATGGCATTTCATTTTTAAGCAGTGACTAGTCTAGTTTTGCTGAAGCAAAAGGTAATGAAGAATACTTTCCATGAGATCTAAGTAACTGCAGCACCTTGTTACTGTGGTTAAAGTTTTGAAGGTGATCTTTTGGGCTAGGGACAGAAATGACACATAAGCCAGTGTATGTGATTGGAAACCAGTTCAAGTCTATAACACAATAGAAGTTCAGTGCATATAAATCACTTTCAAAATGGTTGAAACCAGTTTAAGATAAACCTGCATGGATGTAGCATCAGACTTAACGGCTTTAGATTAAATCAGTTTATTGAACTTCTGTCTCAGATCCCCTCCAGATTCAAGTGAACTCACAGCCCCCCAGCATCCCAGGGTGCTTTGCACCTCCCTTGCAACCCCTGCAGGGTGGGCAGGCTAGCCTTGGCCTAAGCTATCTACACCAGCCCAGCAGGGAGGTTTGGTCTAACACCCCCCTGGCTTCTGTCCTGGACCACTGCAGGCATGTGGCTGCATTTCCCAAATCAAACGTGAATGTCTGTTCACTTTCTTATCAGTTCAATCTATGCAGCTTACATTAACCCATGAAGATTGAATTGATTCAGCCTTGGGTTTTTTGACTGTCTGTACTTAGCCTTGATAATGGTTACTGTTCTCTGGCTCCTGTCACAGCTTTGCTGAAGGTAGAGGTTGTTGGATGTTTGAAACTACAGTAGTAGAAAATTAGTTAGGGGATAGAGGAGAAAGGAGAAACTTGTAGTACTAATAGCACACGGTACTCATTGTGAAAGAGTTACAGTAACAGCCGTGAGCATCAAAATATTAAAAAAATAAGATCAATTATTGGAGCTGCATTTTTTCCCCAATGTCTTTCCACCCAAGATTTTTTGGCTATACAGTAATTGGTGTTCCAAAAGAGCAGGGAAGAGTGTTGAATAAAATTATATTATTTTATCTCCACCCCTCATGGCAGAATAAAGTCTTAGTAACACACACACACACACACACACACTTTAGAGTGGGCAGTGTTCTCAATAAAGAATAAACAGCCCTGGATGGGGGAAATGAGTACACTTCAATCTTATTCCTAGCTCTGCCACTGACTAGCTGGGTGACCTTGAAAAACTCATCTCATCTCTCTGCCTCAATTTCTCCAGCTGTAAAATGGGGATAGTAATACTAATTTCCTTTCCAAAACACTTTTGACATACACTATTGAAAACTGCTTTATAAGAGCTAATTATTACTATAGTATATCAAACCACAATAGACTGTAATGGCATGCTACATGAGTACAAACCACTTAAAAGTATCTTCTAATGAACTTGGAAATGACCACAGACCTTTATATTATTTAAAATCCTGAAATATATAATAACTGATATGACTTAGCAGGTAGGACTCAACTGTGAGTGGTTTTACCAGCAGAAGTCCTGTCAGCATTTTACAATTGACATGGCTCTGACAGAGTACATACACATTCAGCTGCCTCTGCCAGAGCAGCAAATTGTCGCAACAACAGGTTGTGTGTGTAGTACTGCAGACAGACATAAAGAATACAACTGATACTCCTGCCTGCCACACTACTTGATGGAAAAAAAAATTGCATTGCTATGGAGTTGCTGCCTTTAATTGTGAGAACCCATCACTCCTTTGGGGAAATTACATGAGTGAAATCCTCAGACCCCCTTGTTCCATCCCACAATCCATTTTTATTGTCCTATTTTTCCTTATTGTTGCTACCACACCATCAAAAACATAGATGCCATATTGATCAGGCAAACTGTCTTGTCCCTGTTAAGCACAGAATAAGGCATTAATGGTATCAGAATCACAGCAGTGGTATTATTAATGATGACAACAAGGGAGAGATTATAATAGTCATGACTACCTTCAGGGATTTGCTGTCCAACAGTACAAGACAGAGCAGCTGGTTGGGACCAGTAGTGTAAGACTAGATCATAATGGGATGACTAGTAGTGGTTCCAGAACTATCAGATGCTATGTGGAACTCACCTGAGCACTTACTTCTGTGTACAGACCCAGGATGAGAGCTGTTGTGACAGTGAAGAAGCAGGGGGCAATCACCGAGTGGAAGCTTGCAGCCCTAGGGTTACCATCATTCAAGTATCAAAAAAGAGGACACTTGTGAGGGGCAGGAGGGGAGGGCAAAGGAGCATATGGTTGGGGGGTGGGCAGTGATATGCCTATGTCCTGCCTCTGCCCCTCACTCCTAAGCCCCTGCTCCCCCAGCTGTACCTCACTCCCAACACATAACCCCCTGCCCTCCAGCCCTACTGGTGCCCCTCACTCCTGTCCTTCAGTCCCCTGCCCCCCCAGCACTACCGGAGCCCCTCACTTTCAACCTGCAGCCCCCTGCCACCCAGCCCTGCCGGTGCCCCTCACTCCCGAGCTGCAGACCCCTGCCCCCCACAGCCCTGCTGCCCAAGCAGCTCCTGTATTGAACACCGACACACAGACAAACACACACATACACACACACACACTTTTCCTAGCTGGGCCCCACATGGGGAGCACGTGACCCCCAACAGCCAATCACCTTGCCCACTGCTCCCAGCCCCAAGCAGCCAGCCTGGGAAAGCAGAGGAAGAGCAAAAACCCAGACATTTGCTCTCATTTTAAAAACCCACCCAGACACATGGACAGGAGGCCAAAAAAGAGGACGTGTCTGGGAAAACCTGGCCATATGGTAACCCTAGTTGCCATCAGTGGACAATTGCTTTTGAGTTGGCAAATATGTCAGGGGGTTGTCATCCAGCTGTGGAAGGTGCTTAAGCATGTCCTGCCCTGAAGCCCTGAGACATTGAACATTATCCAGGAAATAATAGGGTAGATTTAGGCTACCCTAACAGTGGGATGGCAATAGATACACCCCAATGCTGTCTCTGCTCCCAGACTTTTAAATTGGTTTGAAATAGTAATTAAAAAAAACAAACCAAACCAAACCGTAAGTGGTTGTTTTGCTACCCTGATAGCATATCTCATTGGTTTGAAGAAAGCAACATTTCTTGGTGTTTTGCATTGTTGTCTAGAAACGCCACGCTTTCATGCTCTTAGTAGATGTCTGCTAGTTCAGAAGAATTCCAGTTCCTGTCTCTGCGTGTGTGTCTGCTATTGTGAGAGGTAGGAGGGAAGCAGAAGTGGAGGAGAGCTGAGGCTTGGGAAAGGGACCAAAAAAAAAATAAAAATCAGTGATGATTACTGGGGCAGTCCTTCCCATTAAATTACACTTACTTTAGTTCTTTTTCAAAGCTCTTCCCGGAGCTAATGTGAGCTACTCATTACATAGCACCGAAACAGAGCCTCTCCATAGCACTTTACAGCTAGATCTACAGACCGCCTGCCAACGCTGAGCAGTGGCAGTGGCCGGGCAGAAGCTACCACTCAGTATGGGGGAAAGGTGCCTCCTCCCCCTTACTGCTGCTGGGCCCTTTTTGCTGCAGCCACCCAGAGCCCGCACATGGGCTACCCTGTGGCTCCTCTCCACCGCCGTCACTACCACCTCTGGGCTACCTAGCAGGGCAGCAGTGGCTGTGCAGAGAAGCCGCAGTGCAGTGCAGGCTCCGGGCAGTTGCATCAAGAAAGGCCCAGTAGCGGCGAGGGGCTGCTTTTTCCCTGTGCCCAGCAGCAGTGTCTGCCTGGCTGCTGTCACTGTTCATTGTGGGCAGGCAAGTCTGGAGCAGGCATGGGGTCAGGTCTGCGTGCGTGGGTTCCAGCTGCTCCAGAGCTGGTCTGCTTTGCCAGGCCAAGTATAGATCAGGCACAGGACAGGCCAGGGTTGGGGCTGTGTGCCAGTACCACAGGGCTGAGGCCAGTACCACGGGGCTGGGGTCAGTGGCAGTGGCAGCCAGATGGAGCTGCTGTTGCCACCTGGACTGCTTTTCTAGGCAACCCAGCCCCACTGCATGCCCAGGGGATGGTGGGGTGCGCCGCGGGTTGATTCTGGACGGTGGGATGCACACTGCCTGGGCCAGGTGGGTCTGCTGCAGGCCATACAAAATCCCTCCATGGGCCAGATCTGGCTGGCGGGCCTTATTTTGCCCATCCCTGCTATAACCCATCATGACTGGGGTTACCATATGTCTGAGTTCTCCCAGACACGTTCTCTATTTTGACCCCCTGTCCTCGTGGCCAGGCAGGTTTTTAAAATGTGAGCAAATGTCCAGGTTTTTGCTTTTCCTCTGTTTTCCTGGGGACTAGCAGCTTGGGACTGCTTGGGGCTGGGAGCAGCAGGGAAGGTGATTGGCTGTCAGGGGTCACATGCTCTGCATGTGTGCCCCAGCAAGTTTCAAGGTAAGAGACACAGAGTGTGTGTGTGTGTGTGTGTGTGTGTGTGTGTGGAGGACCTGCGTGGGCAGCAGGGCTGGAGGGGAAGGGGCTGCAGGTTGAGAGTTAGGGGCACTGGCAGGGCTGGGTGGGCAGGGAGTTGTGGGTTGGGAGTGAGGGGCACCAGTGGGACTGGAGGGCCAGGGGCTTAGGAGTGAGGGGCAGAGGCAGGGCATGGGAATATCATTGCACCCCCTGCTCCCACAGGTGTCCTCTTTTTTGATACTGGAAATATGGTAATCCTAGCATGACTAACCTAACCAAAGGTTCCTGTGAAGTGTTGGTTTATATCTTCTAAGCACTTTACATAGATTAATCTGTTTAATAACTCAGATATGGAGAGTCAATTTGAAAATTTGCCTGCATCTTTCATTGCTTTGATAAAATATTTATAAGGACAGCTTTTTACTTATCTGTTTGTCTGCCTGTCTGTTTGTTAAAATAAAATCCATTAAAAAAAAAGAGGGATGAACTCATATTGGAGGATTACCTTTTAAGAACAGACATATAATTTTGACCATTAAAATCTTTAGAATTTTGCCTTTTCCCTAATGAACATTTCTGTGGTATGGATGACACTACAATAGCCCCTGGAAGCATAATTACTTGTAAAACCACAGCAGTAACTACCTTTAGAGCAACCAGTTCTCCAGCAAAATGTTTATTTTATCTTCGGGTAATAAAAAAACAAATTCCCAAATGAGATCAAAACATGGGCCCTACTGGTTTTAAGCTACACAACTGATTTCCTTCTTTCTCTTTCCTCCCACCTCTGGATTGCACTAGTGTCAAATAAGACAGGAATCAAATCAGAGCGGCTCATAAGAAGCACAGCAGTCAAATAAGAGCTGCTTATTTATTATAGACACCTCGTGAGAAGTAAAGAGGGTCACAGTGTGCCACGACTCTGTTCTTAATGTCTATGAGTCAGAGAAACAGAATAGGGTTTTTTTGAGATTGTATCACCTATAGATACATGCACAAGGTTTTGTAACATGTGGCTCTCTTGTAATCTGGCCTCTTTAACTGTTAATATTTGCGTGAGTTTTTTCTTTCGGGTTTCTTTTCCCCCTACTCTTTCTTAAATGCCTGTAAGCGAAAGGTTTCACCGAAGGAGGAGGAGGAGAGTGGCAAAAGCAAGAGACAGCTGGAGAATGAATGATGAGCAGGCTCCTTTGTGCCACCATTTGGTTTTAACACTAGCTGCTGTGAAATGGTGGCTCTTGCTAGGACTGTTACAGCACAAAGGATCCCCCAGTTGTGAATGCAGGATTATTGTTACTGGTTGCAGAGAGGTTGCCTTTAAGGGTAAAACAATGTCTCGGCCATTTTCTTGGTAACCCTGACTTTTAACATCAGTGAAGTGAACAAACTATTAACATGCAAGGAGAAATAAATCTCTGACTGTTTTGTATAGGTTGTTACGATTCTTTCCATACACCTGCACTCTTGGCATCAATATTATCCCAAAAAGTGAAAGGGAATGAAAGTACACTAAAAGTCATGCTTTGTCTTGACATGAATTATTGCATCAGTAGCCTATAGCAGCTCTAGGTGTTGAGGTAAATACAGATTAGCAGAGTCTGAAAAGGTGCAGACACCTTTCTGGCATCAGTAGATCCAGCCCTGGTCTTGGCCACCTTAATGACAGCATGAAGTTACTCTAGGGAACTGAGATCTGAATGTAGCCCATTAGGATAGGTTACGTTAAAAGATACTGAGCATGTAAAAGTCTGCTTTACTCACCTGCTGCTTTTGAAAAATCTTGCATTTCCTGAAGTCTTTTTTATCACATCCTGAGGGAGAAATTTCAGAATGAAAGAAAGCATACCTTTTGAGAGAGATCCCTGACCGCCTTTTGGTACTTAGAATCATTTTCAGGCAAAAATCTAGGTAGGTATTCCCTTTGCCACCTGAATGTGCATGCACATCAGGTAAAATAAGGTGCAGGTTCTGGTGTTTGCACTCAAACAGCCCGAGACAGAATCAATCCAATTTACGCAGGTATTGCTAAGTTGCATAAACTGGACCGTTAACGAACAGAACGCACGTTCAGTTCTCCATTGACCAGGGAAGGCAAAGGCCAGAAAGCAGAGGAACCTGCCGCATGCCTCCCAGCTCTGCTGGGCCACAATTGCCCCAGCTTTGCCCGCTTGCCAGCCCCCTGCCTCTACGCTGTGGTGGGACAGTGGGGGAAAATGGACCCCCACTCCGGCCTTGGCTGTGAGGGGCCTGGGCCAGAGCAGGGGTCCATTCTCCCCTCCCCACACACACTGCTCCCCTGTACTTGAAGGGGAGATGTTGGTGAGGGGCTGGGGTATGAAGAAAGCTCCCACCTTGGGGGACTTTGCAGACTCCAGCTCAGGGGAAGCCCCAGCCGGGACCCCCCCAGCCCTGCTGGGATGCAGGCAAGGGAGCAGAGGCTTTGCTGCCTCAGCTCTGTGACAACTGGGCCAGGGCCAGCCAGGCTCTGTGGGAGCAGACAGCACAGTGGAGGGCTGCAAAGCACCCTGGGATGCTGGGGGACTGTGGGGTAACTTGAGCCAGGAGGGAATCTAGGACAGAAGTTTGATAGACTTGTTTAACTTAAATCAGTTCAGTCTGATGCTACATCCATCCAGGACCATCTTAAGTTAGGTTCGGTCATTTTGAAACTTGTCTTTGTGTACTGAATTGCTATTCTGTTACAGATTTAGACTGGTCTGTGATCCCTGATCCTGGTGTGTGTAATTTCTGTCCCTAGACAAAGGCTTTTGGTGGGGTTGGGGTAAATCTTAGACCAGATTTTGCCATTTTTAAACTAATCTGTGCACCAAACTTCTGTTCTGTTACGGGTACAGAATAGTGTCCAGTCACTTTTACCAGTAAAAGTTAAATTACAATATTTAAGTTATCATAACAAGTTATAATAAAATATCCAATAAAAACAATATTAATCTGTACCTGGCCTAAGTCTCCAGTCAAGCCTGGAAAGGCACTTGAGGAACTTGTGGTGAAGTCATTCTAGATATAGGCTACTGAGAGAAACTGTCTTAAAAAAATCAAAATATTAATTCTCATGTGGAGTAAAAAATCCTTTTAGAAAACAGTTACCACAAACACAAAATAGCTACATTTCAAAGTTAGATATCTTGGATGTTTTCTGCCCAAATGCAGAGTAACCAGATTGGACTGTGATATAATGATTATCCCAATGGCTTTGTGTTTTTCTTGTCCTATAGGCTCTACTTATCACATCTGATGTGAACAAGGGCACATGATAAAAGGGATGGATGTGGTCAGGAAAGCTGAATAAATATTCTCTCTGACACTTTTGCCAAGAAAATAAAAATATTCATTGAACAACCAATAATACAAGCGCTTTATAAAGGGGATCAGTCCCCAGGAATCAGGACAATTTAAAGTATTCAAATAGTTAAGCTTAAATGTTTTCAACCAATATGTTAATTATACTGGGCAAGCCTCTAGTGCTGGGCTGAAACAATAAGCCTGAGCACTCTGTATTTAGCAGATCCTACAGAGTGATGACAGTTCACAAAGAGTTTGCAAACCCTCTGTCAAAAGGAAAAAAAAAAAGCCTTTCACAAATTGCTCAGGAATCCAATGATTTTATAATAAATGATAGGGTTTGGATTAATAAACAAGCACTGGTTTGGTTTTTATTTGTAAAGTGTTTTTTTTCCTTTTAAAAGAAAATACTATGTGAAATAAAACATGAAAACAAAAGCAATTCCTTCCTCATCATGACATAGACTTGTATAGTGCCCAGCCCCCTTGGCTTTGGGTCACTCGAAGTTTCTAAAATAAACATACTGAGACCCCATGATCCCAGCTTGTATGTCAAGCCCCTTGCCCCGACATAGTAAAAAGGGTTGAAAGAATAGATGAGATTCAGAGCTTCCCTAGATGGCTATTTGTCTGAGTGTAAGTGCATTGCTGTAACCAATGCAAACACGTAAGGCAGAACCAGGCGTACACTGATTTATTACACTGGGGGGCTGGCACATGTAACTTCATCAACCTACTTATGACATGCTTATCACTTATGAAATGTTCAGTTCCCACCCCAGATGACACCAAGCATAGGTTTTACGTACAGAGTAATTTAGAAAGCCCGGCTGGAACTCCTTGAACTGATGCCAAGAACACCCTAGAAAAATCTAGTGCAATCACAAAGGCAGAAGACACGGCCTTTCAGAGGAGCATGTATGGATCCAACTCAATAGTTGGCATAGGTTTCCCTACAAATGTTTGCAGTCTACATTCACTGCAGTGCAGTGAAAAAGGATAAAGGCCCCATTACACATCCAACCAAAGAGTGTTGGCATTCTCTGTAACCAGCCAGGTTACAATGCAATTGCCCTCTGATCGTGATGCCGCACCATTGAAAGTCATATGGGTGACAAAATCTAAGTGCATCCCAATCATAGGGGCAGAGCCTGAACTGGGTGTTTTTTTAATTTAGTTATGGACTCCTTCATCATATTTTTCTATATTGTAACCTGGTCAGAGTACAATCATGATTTGACATCAACACTGAGTTGTATAGACAGCATGTTAAGGCAATGTATAAGTGCTGGAGAGGGGGATACTCTCCTATCCACATATCTGCTTAGTCTCAGAGCTACGTGATGTGATTCTCCAGCTGTCTGACACACAAAAGCCACAAGAGAAGTACCTGAGCATTTTAGTACAGTCTTCACTTACTCCCACTATACCACGGCAGAAGCAGAAATTACACCTGACTCAAGGGTGTGAAAGCTCTCTCGCTGCTCAGGTGTGCAGTCACTAGGGAGCTAGCTGACAATACCAAATGAATTTTTCATACATATATCTGCTAATGTGAGGTATCCCAGGGCAAACGTCAACCCTCAAGAACATTCTGTGGATTGGAGACAATACCTGGAGGATTTTAAGTCTATAAAGTATTTTGGCAGCTTTTTACAGGAGCATAATTCTGTTCACAGATGTTTCGGGGTCACTGTGCCCTTCTCTTTGATGAGCACTTTAATGTTTAAAAGAAAGTAGTGAGAAGTCCCAACATTATCTGCATGAATAAAACATGTGAGAATACCTTTAACTCTATAGACACTTCAGACTTCAGGCTCAAGAAACCTGGGTGCAGTTCTCTGTTTATTTTAGCATATGACACATGTGGAAGCCACGGACTGGAAGTTGCTGACAAGCAGACCACAAAAAAAAGAAAAAAACCCCTACTGCTTTATTTTAGAGCGTAACTGCATGTAAACACAGCTTGACAAAAATCCAGTGCAGGAATTGTTAGATTTTGGTCAGTTATGCTTTGAAACATTTTTGGTGGATGGGCCCTCAATTTCCTTTGTTAAACTCCTTGAGCTAAGAAAATGTCAGTGAATTTTGATTCACACCTGTGCCACGCAAACAAAGTATTTGCTATGCAGACACCTTTCTGGTTTGTGCATGAGCACATGCAAAACTGTGCTTCATGAAAAAATGAACTTTGGGAGTTTAAATTAGGAATCCCCAGCAAAGCCTCTAAGAAAATGAACTTTTGGGTTCTATCTTGGGGCCCAGCACTGTCAGCAAAAGCATTAAATGTGCTACCTCCTATTAACACTATTTGCAATAAGGAAGATGATAAATCTATCATCAGACATAGTAAGAAAACTACCCAGGAACTGGAAGTAAAAAGATGACATCTTGAACAAAAATCAAACATTGCCAGGGTTTTGGTTACCTCTAAGTATGATTCTAGCCACTGGGTCAAGTTAATCTGTGATATAACCCAAAGTGAAGTTTATTTTCATTCAGCCTCCATTTAGCTTCCTTAGCTAACAAAAATTTGCAGATGAAGCTGTTCATATATGTCAATTAATACTTAAATCCATAGGCCATACTCAGATCCTTGTGTAAGTCAGTGAAAGTCCATTACATGCAGTGGGATTACATTTATTAACGCCAAGTCTGAATTTGGCCTACTGAAAAACAACGTGAAAACTTGTGCATCAACCAGACCTTTAAAGAAGTAAATTTAAGGATATCAGGTCACTAAGGGTACTTGTACACATGTGAGGAGGCTGCTGTGACCCACTGTAATTATTCAAGGCTGCTGGAGTGTGCTAATTATCGCACTCTAGCCAGCCTCCGTGTCTCGTGTATCAGCATCCCCGTGCTTCAAAATGGTGGTGGGAACACTTAACTAAAGGTCCTTTGACAAGCTATAGTCAAAGCACTCCCACCTCCATGTTGAAGCAGAGGGATGCTGATAGATGAGGTGCTGCACATGCTTTAATTACAGCGGTTCTCAGAACCGCTCCAATTAAAACAACCCCACTCCCGAAGAACGTGTAAAAATGCCCTAACTGTAACAAAGGCAGCAGTACTGTTGGTGTGGCAAATGCCTTGACCACTTTCTAAGAGAGTTTCCCTATAATCTGTCATAACTTTGTGTATTTTCACAGGAAAATTTCAGAGTGATTATCAGACTAACTGCGTCTACCTAAGCTAGAAAATTCTAGTGACGGCTCTTACTTTGGTTACCAGATGTTGGCTGCAGAATGAATGCCCTAGTTTAGACAAGACTCTGGGGACGCCATCATTTTTCCCTGTGTCAGCTGCTACCATCACACTTAATCATCCAAGGCACAAATTGTTCATTACTAATCAACATTTTCCATAAGGAAAGCACTATCATGCCCATTTTACAGATGGGAAAACTAAGGCACAAATAGATTTGCTTACGGTTACAGGATAACTCGGTGTCACGGCAGAGTAGAATACTGCCCTCCCTACTCCACTGCTATGCCTTATCCCCTGGACTACTAGGCTTCTAGACTATTCCCTTCTATACCTTGTGTTATAATTTGACTTTTCAAAATTTAGTCCCAGTTGTTCTAAACTCATCTATCCCGTATGCAGCCATTGTGTGTGTGAATATTTGCATGTAAGTACCAACCAAGCCGGTTCCAAATGCACCTGCCTTTCCTTTGGGTTAATTCAGCAAGGCCAGAAGGGGGACACTGGTGTGTGGGCAGCTCAGTGTTTGCGCTCTGGAGAAGCCACTCCAGCTTCACTTTATTTCCAAGCGAGGATTACATTCAGTGAGCTGGTGTCTCACTTGGCATAATTCTTTTGTCTTGCAAGACAGACAGATACCTACATAATAGGACAGCCCTATACCACACTACCTTTACCCTTAAATATAAATATCTCATTCTCTGTAGATTATTGTTTTCTTATAACTTCCAACCAATGAGGACCAGAGCAAAAATAAAGATGCATTCCTTGGCTTAGTCACTCTCTCATTTAAATTCCTATTTTAATGCATACTGTTTATTTCAATAGCAATGACAGCAGATAAATAACACTAATGTGAACATCACAGCAGCGATTATTGTATTATTTAGACCAAAAATAAGTTCTTTGTCATGAAAACAGCATTCTGCAAAAGTTTGCAAATTGCTATGTGTTTACATATTTCCTAGTCCCATTAAAGCATTTAGAGACAATAAAAAGTTTGTATTTAGAGATGATATACTGATTTTTTTTTCTAAATTTCAGGCAAGTTCTGTAACTAATACTGGGAATGCTAAGATCTTCCACTATAGAAACAGGAGAAAAGATTATATTAACATATCAATAGAACTCTCTCCTCAGGAGCCATGAAGTGGGAACAATATTTGCATCTACAGTTTGTTAACAGCACAGGCAGGGGCTGCTACTGAATCTCTTACATTTGTGCTTAATGTGTTAGACTCTTTTCTAGAAGAAAGACAAACCTATATGTTCAAAGGCCCTTCTTAATATATTAATATTTCAGTAGAACTCAGACTTCCAAATCAAGATCCAGAGCCCTCTGTGCTAGGAGCTATAGCATTGTTTCCTGTAAGGTTGCACAAATTAATCCTTCACCTTTTTGGTTCCTCAACCACAGAGGTCTAGCTGCTTCCTCTTAGGATGACTTGAAGCAGAGGAATTTGTTGAATATTTAGCTCAATTTACCGTTAATCTAAAGAAACTGACTCTATACCTTATTTTTCAGATGCCTAGAACACATCTGAAAAAATATAGACACAGAACCTGGAAATTACCATACACAACTGGCCGCTGGTTTATCAAGCCTAGTATCCTGTCCGGGATGCTAGTCACTCCCAGATGTTTCAGAGGAAGGTGTTAGAAACCTAATAGGGGAATATCCTGTCCAAAGCAAAAGTTGTTCTAAAACACATCTGTTAGTAGTTGATTTATGCTTTGAAGTATAAGACTTTTTATTCCTTTGCCTTTTTTTCTTGGATATTTTTGATAAATGTCTAATCTTTTTTGGATCACAGGCTCTGGGTTTAAAATATCCTGTGCCAGTGAGTTCCACAGGTCAGTTGTATTATATGCCAGGAGTGATATTTCCTGCCAGCGTGCCCATGTCTAAATCATCTTTATTTCATCACAGTTGATTTCTGAAATAAGGTGACCAGAACTAGGCACAGTTCCATGAGGCTACCCCACTACGTCTTGTACCCGGTACCGTATATATATATATATGAGTATTTTGATTCCTTCTGACTTTGTCTGAATGTTGAATCTAGGTTGCCACTGAATTGTTCCCCAACAGCAGCTAAGTATTTGGTTATTTGATGGCAGTTGATTAAGAAACCAAAAAAACCCCACACATGATTTCCTCCCAATATGCTCTACTTCGCATTTGCCAGAATTGTATTTCACCTTCCATAATGTTGCCTTGTCCCTTAACTTGTAGAGTAGGTTGACATTTTTTTTGTCAAAACTTTCATGCTGAAAACCACCCTGTTTGGCAGAAAAATATTGTTTCAACCAAAACGTTGTTGAGAAGGATTACCAGGCTGGAGTTTGGCGGGAAGTGATTATTCTCCTCTATTTGGCTTTTGATGAGGCCAGGTACAGAAGACTGCGGGGGGGGGGGGGGGGGGGTTAATAGCATCCTTCAGCTACCTAAAGAGTGGTTACAAAGAGGATGGAGTTAGACTATTCTCAGTGGCGGCAGATGACAGAACAAGGAGCAAGGGTGTCAAGTTGCAGCAGGGGAAGTTTAGGTTGGAGATTAGGAAAAACTTTTTCACTAGAACGGTAGTAAAACACTGGAGCAGGTAACCTAGAGAGGTGGTGCAATCTCCATCCTTGGAGGTTTTTAAGATACAGCTAGACAAAGCCTTGGCTGGGATGATCTAGTTGGGGATGGTCCTGCTTTGAGCAGGGGGTTGGACTAGACGACCTCCTTAGATCTTTCAACCCTCCTTTTCCATGATTCCTGCTCATGTCAGAGACAAAATTCCCCAACTCAAAAGAGCCAATGGGTAGAACAAATGCTAACGTGAGACAATTGTTAGCTTCAATTTCTGCTTGGTTTGGAGCATAGCCCTGAATCAGTGTCTACCATGTCCCAGGTGAACAGTATAACCAGGAGGCTATTGACCAGTTCTTGTTCCCTCTCCCTCTCTTCCCCCTTCCCCTTTCACCCTTCTCCCATCCCATTGTCTTTCAACAAAATTTAGAACAGCACAAGAAAGAAATACCAAAACCTCAACGTTTTCACCAAGCAGAATTGTTCTTCAGTGAGATGTACTTGCTCAATCAAATCTCTCTGGTATTCCCCACTGACGTCTTTAGCTTCCCACCTAAATACTCAAAAACTGGTGGATGTTCAGTGCTTTTGAAAATGCCACCTTTTATACAGGCTCATAAATAAGGAAACAGCTTAAAATTTTAGCCGCCAGCTTTTGAAAATGATGGATTCTAATGCTATATTTTGAATCTGGGAACATGTCTGAACTGAGTTTAGCTTTCAAATTCCAAGCTAAAGGCATGATTTTCAGAATTACTGAGCCCCCTCAACTGCGGTGGATGCCAGTGAAGTGTACAGGTACACAGCACTTGTGAAAATCATAGCCCATCTCGTTTGTTTAATTCATGGAAAAGATTTTCTTTGCTTTAGTCCACTAGCAACTAATTAAGTTGCCACCAGATTAACAGCCTGAGCCAAGAATGACAGGATATACCACATGCTTTCTCAAGGCAAATATTTACAGTTGTGTGTAGGATTGAAGTCTTTGACATCTATCTTCAGTGCACAAACCTTTTTTTCCTTTAAGTGCAACATCAGAAAAATTGCTACATGCCATTGTGTGAAAGGGTTCTTTTCTTTTTTTTTTTTAAAGTGAGATGCAGTGAGTGCCAGCTTGCAAATTGTTTAGCAGATGCTATTTCTGTAATGCTGGCACGGCTCCTTTTAAAGAGGGGGGGGGGAGAAGAAACATAAAAGAGTAGATCAAAGATTCTTTTTTTGGTAGGCAAAGGCTTCTGGCTTCTTTTTCCTAATAGAAAAAGTTTGCGATATCAGAGGAGACCGCACATCAAGCAGCGTTATGCAGCCCAGCTTTAGCATTCTCTTTATTCACTGCTTTGTGCTTGCTTCTGCTCTCTTGTCACTCTGCTGGTATTTCATGGGGCCTCGGCAGTCTTCAAGGAACAGACAGAAAGTGCGGGATAAATAAGGCTTTCTAATAATTTGTTTACTGGCCCTATTAGAAACCACCTTAGGCATGTGCTGAAGAAGATTGATCCCAGGGTTTTTTGAAGAGTTCCAATGGCTCCCTGGTGATTTCAGTGGTCAGGGAATGCTTTTATGCCTAATGGTGACATGGGGAATTAATCATTACATGGAAGGCAGATTACAAGGGGTGGAGGAAGTTCTTTAGGGCAGGCAGGGTGGGCACTGTGTACTCCATTAAAAAAAATCACATGTATTATGATTTTAATAGGAACTCACTCATGTTCTGCACTTTTGGAAGAAACAAATCCAATGGATGCACAACTATGGTTTGCACAACAAACCATGCAAATCCAATGGATGCACAACCAATGGATGCACAACAATGGATTTAGTAGCCTAAACGTAGGCTAAAATATCTAGGGTGGATTTTCTAAAGCACTCAGCATTGACCTAATTCTGCTCCTATTAAATTCTATGGTAAAACTCCCATTGACATAATGGGAGCACAGCATGTTGTTGCAGAATATCCCACCCTAGCTGGTTATTGGTTAGGTGTTCCCCAGCACCTCTGCAAAATTCCCCATCACCCATGTATATTGGGAGGAGGAAGTTTCCCTACCACCCCTGTATGTTGTAATGAGAAAGTTTCACATGGTCCTGAGGCCAGGTCCCATTGCAGAATACTTAGGAGGGGGGAATGGTGGGACTACTAAAACTGTGTGCAAATGATCCAGTGAAATGTGCATCCTGCACTCAATTCAGCAAAAGGAATTTGTCAAGTTATAATGGACTGCAGAGACCACTGAACAGAGACAATGAAGGACACCACATGAACGACTACAAGAACACAACAGACGTGTTGTGAGACTTTAAAACTAGGGAGAAGGCCCCCCCTCACCCCCTTCCCCAGCTTCCCAGTTGTAAGGAACCGGTCTTGGAAGGTTCATTACTTGAGCACTTACTTTTTGACGACAGGAAGTGAAGAAGTTGAAGACTTTGCAATTCAGCTGGAGATCCCTAGATAGGAAATGAAAATATAATTTTGCCTCCCTCTCCCCACCAATTCTTTCCTGTTTTTGAGCTCTCTTCTGTACAAGAGTTAGGACCTAACAGGGAGGCAACACTGGCTCTCTGACTTTACATGACTTGACTTGCAGGGTTGAAACAGCACAGCAGAGCTCTGCCTACCCCTTGCTGCCCATCACATTCAACCCCATTCTCCTCACCACCTTTGTCCTCAACACACCTCTAAGCTGGCTGATGTAGGGGAAGAGGAAAGTTTAAGAGAGCAGCTCCTATACCCCAGGGAAATTCTTTGCCGGCAAGTTGCATCTAATAGCTGACCAGCATGACTGCCAAAGACTCAAGTATAGCAGAAAATCTGGCTTTCAAGTCTTACAAATTCACATCATAACCAAATTGGAGCCTGATCCTGTTCCAGGTGAAAGCAACTAATTGTTACATCCAATGATCCACAATGGTGTTCTTGAACTGAAAATTACAGTTTTTATGGGGCCCGTTTAACAAAAATGTCCCAAATGACTCAGGCATTAACTCTTCTGAAAAACTGATAATTAACTCATCTCTTTTCCTTGAATTCAGACCTTTTTTCCTCTCTCTTCACATTGGCTGCTTCCTACATTTTCAGGAGTATAAAGTCACATTCATATGTAATTTAGGGAAAGATTCACACGGCTGACGCACAACAATCTTTATGGAGCATATGCCAACAGGGCGCACTTCACAATAACACAATCTGTTTGTGTACCTCTCAGTGCTGGTCTGTGCTACTTCCATGCTAAGTTTGGGAGTGTCACGGAGAAGCATAGCCCAGTGGTTCACTCCCACTCCATGTGTGGCCGATCTCTGAACGTGACCTTGAATAGGTACACCAACTTTACTCTCAGGGTTTCTATACTGAGCATGTACAGTCAGTACAGTCATTCCCAGGAGATTACATTACTTCCTTTCTCCAGGATTTGGCATATCAAATCAGAATCAGGAGTGACTGGTTGGGGCATGCTTCTTGGCAGCATCCCCAGGCTTGGCATGGAGATGATGAAGACAGGGCCTCACTTATCTGTTTGGGTTTTTGTGGGCTCTAAGAATAGGGATTTCCAGGTATTTTAATTAAGGTACTAATTTCTAACATCCAAAGTGATATTAGATTTTATGTGTAGAAGCACTGCTGCACATTCACACAAGTGTGCAACCTCATAATTTCACCGTTACAGTAACTGAGCACACAAACAGTTTGCCAGCTAAGTGTCATCTGCATGTGCTGTTTGCCCACTTGCCTGAAATCCTAGTAATTGTATGCATGTAGTTCTAGGGAACTGGGCCTAGCATGATTTGTAACTTGAACACAAGCAAGTCTTTTTTATTGTCCCTGCCACTTGCCTATGTCTTTGCTAGTCAGGCATTACTAACCTAATCGTGAATCACAGCAGCAGGTGACCAGTTAAGGAATCCACATCAAACAATGATGGAGCTCCCAGTGGATTTTTAAATTTTAAACTTAGGGATGAGAATGAGCTTTCTCCTAGTATGCTGAGTGGATGGTGAATGTTCTTGAGTATGCTCATTTTTTGTATTCCTCTCCCTGGCAATCAATGTGACTAGAACATGTATCTGATGACCTTCAAAGAGGTCATGACTCCCCATATTGTTGACCCTTGATATTGGGTCTGAAAAGCATGAAAAGAGAATGACTTAGGAACCATATACCCAAATGACAGTGTAACTGATACACAATCAGAGAACTACTTTGACTATAAAGGACGTCGCCATGGAGCATTTCTGCTTTTCTCAATTTCATATAACAATAATACCTATGTCCTCTGTTTTCCAGTTAGTTGGGGGGAGGGGAGGAAGAATCCCACTTAATTCCCATTTCAGAAAGATTATGATGTTTAAAGAATGAATCTTTTGGAATATTTTTCATGAGAAAACAAGAGAGATCCACCCAAGGATGTCCAATAGCTTAATAATGTGGAAAGCAGGCTGTAGTCCTTGCTTTAGCCTTTTAAAAATATTTTTATTGATACTGATATGTCTTGGCAATACCTTTCTGTTTTAACAAACTGGACGTTTTAGATGGAAAGAAAAAGTTCCATGTAATTTCCCCCCGCCCTGCCACCAGCTCTAGTGCTTTCCATCTATGTACCTCAAAACACTGCAAAAGATGTCAACATGGATGGGTAAATATAGGAACAGGAAGGGAGGAATGACTTCAGTCAAGATCACCCAGAAAACAAGGGGTAGAGCTGTCTAAGGGGCCACACTGCCTCTACCAAATCTTATCAAACAGCCAGACTGAAGGCGTAAACTTTTTCCTCTTCTTTAAGTTTTTTTGCAGTAAATTATTCTGAAATCATGTTCATTGCAGTAAATTATTCTGAAATCATGTTCATTGAGCAAATTGGTGGGTATCATGATGGTTTGCAATAGGGGGGTGCAAAGTAGGCCCTATTCAATTTGGATTCAGGTTCAACTCAAATCAGGGACAGTGACTCAGTTTGTTGATTCGGATCACTGTCCCCGATTCGATTCAGCCGTAGATGCAATGCTGATTCAGAGAATCAGCGATTCAGCCATAGACACAGCTATGAAATATTTTTTCTACATACTTTCAGGTACCAGTGTGGCTCGTGATTGATGCGATGCTGGGGCACATGGAGTATCCCACAGGAGTGTGGGGGGCTCTCCACGTGTTCAGTGGTGAACCCAGAAGTGGACTGGAATTACTTCTGGTCCACCTTCTGGTCTGCTGGGGAGTGCACTAGGAGGCTCCCCCTGCACTGCCCCCGGCTCAGTGATCAGCCGCGGGGGAACCGCAGGCGCCCCCCAGACCCAGGAAGCACCAGTCGCCGAGCCAGGGAGCCGCAGGAGGATGGACTCAGAAGTGGACCTGAACTGCTTCTGGTCCACTTCTGGGTCTGCTGCTGAGCGCATTACAGAGCTCCCCACGCTTCTGTGGGATGCTCCATGCACCCCAGCATCGCAGCATTCACAAGCCGCCTGCTACCTAGAGGTATGTAGAAAAAACATTTATAGTTATGTCTATGTCCGAATCTCCAAATCTTTCCAAATCTCTCTGAATCAATTTGAAGGGTTCCGATTCAATTTGGAGAGATTAAAGTGTCCCCTGATTCGATTCAGATTTGGAGATTCGGTCACTGAACTGGGTCGAATCTCTGCCAAATCGAATCAGGGACCAAAGCTCTGCACAGCCCTAGTATGCAATACACTTTGTTAGCACTTCAGATGGAGGATTTTGTCTTCATTTTCAGAGATGGGGATAAGATAGGAACACATTGTTTCCATTTACCGTACAGACAGTTTTCACTTTTAATATTAGTGCACGGGGGAGGTGAAGATGGGTTCTGCAAAGTGTCATGCTCCTACTGGGGTCACTGGGACATGGGAACTGTGAGAAAACTACTTAGATAAACATTAGTTACTAA
Source organism: Alligator mississippiensis (assembly GCF_030867095.1). Classification (NCBI taxonomy): domain Eukaryota; kingdom Metazoa; phylum Chordata; order Crocodylia; family Alligatoridae; genus Alligator; species Alligator mississippiensis. The sequence continues at coordinate 11,092,187 of NC_081832.1, read as the reverse complement.
AGAACGCGAGCTAATACTCTAATCAAATATAGTTAAGTTTTATATGACAAAAGGAGAGGCCACAAACAACAGCACAATGCAATTCTAATGCTTTGTTTAGCTTTTAGGGAGGGCCTTTAGCACTGAACTCAAATTAACAGAGAGAAAGAAATTTGTCTTCCCTTGTGTTCCCCCCAGACAATGGCCTTTATGCCAAGTACTGTAAGAAAATCGTATTCAGAAACACAGCAGACAAAGAAATCCATTTAGCACCAGGTTTGTGAAATCTGTGGAGTATGTGCCTGTCTCTATAAGGTGTTTGGCACCTGCAGAACACCTGTGACTTCCAAATGTGAAGCAGTTTCAGGCTGTGTCCGACAAAATATCTTGGATCAAATGACACCAAACCCAAATTTCCCCAAGGACTGGATCAGGGCATATTTTTCCCCTTCCCAGATGCATGTGTGATCAAAGGCCACATCTGCTTTCAAACTTTGTTGATGGTCTACATGGTCTCAGCCAACCTTGCAGTGTCTGAAGAGCTGTTGTCTATCTATTTTAGATTGTATATGATCTGGATTTTCTGCAGGCTTAAGACAGGTAAGGGATCCTGAACATACTCCTCTCCTTCTGGATCATCTAACCACCTAGCAAGGCAGTTCTCCTTAAAGCAGCTGAGAACAGCTTCTGGTAGACATTCTGGCAGGTGGCCAGACTCCTTTATCTCCACTATCTGGGACCTGGGAAGTGGATGATATACTTCTAGTCTGCTATTTGTATGCCACCAGACGTGTCCTTTACTAGGTTCATGTCTAATTTATGTCTGGGGGGAAACCACACCTCCTACCTATCCTCTATACAGGAAACAAATCTAATGTGGGCTGTTTTCAAGAGAATGGGTCCCTCACATTGTTTGTTCACAGCTGAAATGCAGATGCTAAATCCCAGCAAATACACGTGGAAATAAAGATACCATGCTTAGAATTAAAAATGTTGCTGTTTGTAATTTAATTACAGTTTACTTGGTTACTGATGTTTGAGGACAATTTTTGCAGCAACCTAATGTTCAAAAACTGATCTTCTCCAAACATTTCTCCCCGTCTTTGGGAGAACAAACCATTCCAAGTATTCCCTTGCAAACATATCATAGTTACCAACTGCTTTTACATTTGTGTTCACTAATTAACCCTGTAACAGGAACAACACAAAAAGAGAATGGAAGAAAAATCATTTGTCACAATCAACTACACTTGCTGGATTGGAAATACGATGGGAAGAAAGCATTTACCTATATGCTCACCCACCCTTGTCATGTAAGGTTAGTGATACACACCATGAAGTCATTTGCTACCAGCCTTGAAGAGAATTTACATGTTTTTTTTTCCACTGAGTGAGTTCCTCCTACTTGTCACTATTTTGACTCACTGGGACATTTCTTATATGTTACCTCTCACATCAAACTTCCATTCATACATCTGCTTGAAAATGTGGGCTGAAACTTCTAGATAAGGCCTCTTCTGTCCAAAGCAATGCTAAATGAATATGGTGAGAAAAACTATTAAGATAATTCTAAGCTATTTTTATGTCCCACTTCTTAGAGGCTGTGAGACATCCAGCTGGCTTTCTATACCCCTTACAGTCCATTCATCCAGCCCATACTTCCTCAGCTTGCTTGCAGAAATGCTGTGGGAGATGGTATCAAAATCCTTGCTAAAGTCAAGGTATATCATGTCCACTGCTTTCCCTGCATCCGTAGAGCCAGTCATCTCATAGAAGGCAATCAGGTTGGTAAGGCATGAGTTGCCTTTAGTGAATCCATGCTGACTCTTCTTAATCACCTTCTCCTCCACGTGCTTAGAAATGGATTCTTTGGGGATCTGCTCCATGATTTTCTGGGGACTGTGGTGAGGCTGACTGGATTCTCCTTCTTCCCTTTCTTAAAGATGGGTACTGTTTGCCCTTTTCCATAGTCTGGGACCTCCCCTGAGTGCCAGTTTTCAAAGATAAGAAAAATCCTTTGCAAATTTTTAAAAGTCTTTTTGGTTACGTCACATAAACCTCTTGCATGTACAAGGAGCAATGGTCTCAAGTTGCAACAAGGGAAGTTTAGGTTATTAGTAAGGAAGTTTTTCCTAATATGAAGCGTAGTAAAGTATTGGAACAGGTTACCCAGAAAGGTTGTGGAAGCTCCATCCTTGGATGTTTTCAAGGGCTGACTAGACAACACTTTGGCTGGGATGATCTAGTTGGGGCTGGTCCTGCTTTGAGCAGGGGGTTGGACTAGATGACCTTGTGAGATCCCTTCCAACCCTAATTTTCTATGATTCTATGAACATTATGCTGCATTGCTAGCAGAAGTGTATTTCAGGCTATTTGTAGGAATGAGATGCTAGGAAAATGCCATGTTTGCTATTGTTTCATTACTGAATTGTCTGATGATACTGTCCATGGGCAATCAGAATGTCTACAGGCAACCATATCCTCAAGAGGAGGGCTTCAAAAATAATTTTATTTTATCATAGGCTTAGAAGAATGCAAGCCTGGTCATTTTTCTAATTTCTTTTGCCAAGAAAATGAAATACTTTCTGGTTCATTGAGCAAATTGGTGGGTTTGAATTCCAGAAATTCAGATATCCTCACAAAGGCAGCCATTATGAGTGAACAGGTTACGTGTTTAGGATTCTGGCTGGATGCCACTTTGTTAATAAATACAACTGTTGAATTCAACTGGATCTAAAGATTGTGTTCTTTGCTTGAGCAAATCTGACAGTGCCAGAGTTGTAAGTTATCCTTGTTGCCTATGCTTTGGAACCCGGCCACCCTGTTACAAGTGCAAAATATGGCTCTCATCCTGCAAAAGAAACCAAATGGTAGCTCTCCGAGCTCATGCAAAGCTCAATTGACTCCAGTGACCTAAGGCAGTGAAAGAACAAAATTATGTGATTTTTATTGGCTGGCTCAATTAATCACAGTCCTGGTAAAGAAACTACTAGACATATTTGAACTGTATGTGTATAAAATATTTTCTTTATGTCCCAAAGTTGAAGTTGCAGGACTTACTGGGGCAGAAATGGTTTATATAACTGTATACACCTCAGCGTGCTGTTATTGCTCAGTAAAATGTTATTAAGAGAAATAAATATTTTAGTCATTGCATTTCAGAAAGTCCCAAGGTTTCGCTACTTTGAGTTCAAAAATTCAGTTGCTTTATTTTTGTAATTAATTCTGGTTGCATTACACAGGACAGAGTGTATGCATCTTCTAAAGAGTATGGTTGTTGGAGCTAGGAAAACAAACAACTCTCGACAAATGATATATTCAAAGAATGCCTTCTCTGCTTCCATTCACAAACAGCACACCAACCTGTAAATATGAATCCAAAAGTTTTGTTACTCAAAAACATTCAGTGAGTATTTTTTTAAAAGTCATCTTTGGTTACTAGCTTGGTCACTAGGTCATTCAAAATTCCTGCCATCTTAGCTGGCGTGAAGGGGGCTGTATGTTTTTCCCATCTAAACAAGTTTTAGTTTTGATGGGAAAACATTGCTTTTACATTTTCAAAATTCACTTTTTGCCAATAACATTTGCTTAATATTAGTCATTTCTGTGAACAATCTAAACAGAAATCTATTTGCTAGAATATTTATAGTTAGAAAACCCTAAAGAGGCATGAACACAGATTAATCACATTCATTTGCATGTTTACAGATTTTTTTTCAGCATTTCCTGAATCATCTGTTATTTTCTACTTAATTTCAGTCCCCAATGCACTTATTTGGTGCTCATTCTCTCTCTTTCTAGCACTTTTTTTCCCACTCATTAGTAGAAAATTCCTTCACCCCTTTTTTTAATGTTGTATGCAACAGCTTAACTAACCCTTACCGAAAGATTGCAGTCCTGCCAAGGTTTCACCTAGTTATGTATGATTTTCAGGATCAGTACCTAACATTTTGCTCTTATGAAGGTGATTTCACTTGCTTGTCATGTCAATGTAGATCAATTAATTAAGCTCCCCGCTCCCCAATGCCACTGAGAGACAGTTACAAGTAAATATAGTTATGGGCACATGTAAAGTAATACAGATCCTGTAGCAAAAATGGGAGTATTGGCTCCTTGTTTTAAGCACTAGACTACTTGGCTTCAGGATGAGCAGATTCTTTACCATGAGTTCATGACAAAGAATCTGCTCAACCTGAAGCCAAGTGGCAAAATCCACCGGTCTGTTTATACACAGAACAATTGTTTAAACACATTATTGATGCCAGTCTCTCCAGCAGCCTACCCTGCTCTTAAGATCCTGTGTGTGATTAAAAAAAGCAGGTTTAATGGCGAAAGAACTGCCATCATGTAAAATAGCATACAGACAGAGTGAAGCTTTACTATTCATTTAAGCTTAATTTTCCTCCCACTGCTTTCTTGAGAACCTAGTTGCAACCCTCAACCTGCCAGAGCCAAGATATGGACCATGCAGTATCACATACAGTTATTTATGCAGGATATTTGCTGCTGTGGGATGTCTTCCTTCTGTGCCAATGCCTCTTTCTGTAAGCTTAGTTTCCTGGTTCTTTACTTCTACTGTATATAACTTTCAACAATAAAAGTGAAGGGGCAATCTAACATGAATGCAAACCTCACTGAAGAGGTATGCTTGCTAGTACTCAGATACTCTTCCTCTGCTCTTCAAGTACAAAGGTGATATGAGATACAGATGTGGAAATTTAGGGGCTGGCAAAGGGGCGAGAATGTCTGGTGATGAGATAGTGCTGAGTACTCAAAGACTAGGGACAGAAGTTACACATCAACCAGTTTAAGTAATCAGAAATTGGTTTAAACCTTTGACAAAACAGAAATTCAGTTTGAAAATGGCCAAAACTGTGTTAAGATAAACCTGGTTGAATGTAGTTTCAGACTTAACTGATTGAGATCAAACTGGTTTACTGAACTTCTGTGTCAGATCCTTTCCTGATTTAAGTTAAACCAGAGTCCCCCAGCATCCCAGCATGATCTGCAGCCCTGGGCTGGGCTGTCTGCTTCAGAGAGCAGGGCTGGCCCTGCCCCTCTGCTCTCTAGCTGGAGCAGGAGCAGGAGTGTGGCCAGACACCAGCCCAGCGTGGCTCCCTGGGTTGAAGGAGACAAGGAGAGGATTTATTCCCCCCGCCCTCCCCTCTCCCACTGAGGGACCCCATCTGGGGTCTGCCAGCCCTGGCTGCTGCCTCCGCTGGTTGCCCTCAGCCAGGCAGACCCTGGAGGAAGGGGGGAACTGCAGGCGGAATAAACCCTCTCCCTGCCCCCTTTGCCTCAGGGGGCCATGCTGGGCTGGCATCTGGCTGGGGGCCAGGGTCTGGCCATACTCCCCACCTCCCAAAAGCCTGGCAAGGGCTGCTTCCTGCTTTCGCCTCCACGCACACCCCGGCTGGGGTCCCTGCAGGCCAGAATCAGGCTTTAAACCCCTCCCCAAACGTACTCAGGCTAGCCCCTGTCCCCCAGCTCAGCTTCCTTTGGCCACTGTGGAAGGGAAGGGAGGGCTGCTCTAGCCCTCCCTGGTTTTTAGCCTGAGCCACTGCAGGGGTGTGCCTGCATTTCTGGAATCAAAAGTGAACGTCTATTCATTTGCTTGGAGGTTCAATCTCTGCAGGTTAGATTAATTTGCAAAGATAGAATCAATTCAGGCACAGGCTTTTTGAATGTCTGTACTTGGCCAAACACACTTCTGCCTTATGCCTGTACCTTTGGGAATGGATCCTACTGCAAGAAAGGCTGTGACAACCAAGCCAGGACACAAAATTTTTGGAGTTGCACATACCTAGAGTTAATGATAGAGCCGTGGCTCAAATGAGACTATCTTGTTAAAAACTTGTTCAAATAAATGAGGAGAAAATCAGAAATAGACAATCACAAGCCAACAGAGAGAAAAATAATGGTTTTTACTTAGCTACTCCTCTCTTTTCAGCAACTGTATTTAAATTGCTCAGGAGCCACATGGAACCCACAAACCACAGTTTGGCTACCCCATGCTAAAGCAGGAGGGGTGATTAATTGAACTCAGTGGAAGCAGAAATAGGCCACCCCAGGGGAGGGAAAGAAAAAGTAAAAAAAAGAAAAATAAACCCTTGAAGATTTAACATACACCCTCAAAGCAGGGGGATCCAGTAGTTAGCATGGTGGATACAGGCTCTATTTTGTGTGCTGTCCCTTGCTTCCTGTGTGGTGCTAGGCAAGTCACGTGAACTCAATCCCAATAGGAATTGGGCACCTAACATATCTGGGCATCATGCTTTCTGTGCCTGTCCTCTCCAAAGATAACTAATAGCACTGTCTTACCTCGAGGATAGAGGGGCGTATTAAAGGTGGTGAGGTGTTCCAATACAGTAATGATGGGAAGGTGGTCAGGTATCTGACATCAGAGAAGTTTTAGCTGGCAGGGTGTTAAGGGTGCTGGCTGTCATGGGGCCTGTTGGCCCCACCATTACTTCCATGGAAGGAGGAATAGCGTCAGCAGCTGTGGGGAGTGTTTGCCAGAAAACCCTAGGGTGGACAAAAGCACAGACTTGCTGGCAAGATTTGTTATACGAGGAAAAATAATTATTATATCTGAAATGACTCAAAGACTCTGCTCTGAATGCCTTCAGGGGAAACCTGTTCATAAAATCTTTGTTACTGGCAGAGACAATTTTTGTTATTGGCACAGACATATTGCATGTGTCTAAAAAAAGACATTTGTTTTCTCATTGCTTCCTGGATAAATAGGGTCCAATCTGCAATGCACTGTGTGCTCTGTTCCTTACAAGTCCAGGTCCTAAATCAACTGTAGAGACTAGGTAGGTGGCTAAAGATGCAGGTAGGAGCCTACCAGGAATTAAAAAAACACTCAAGTATTTGAAACATCAGAAATGTTAGCCAATATTAGCTAGAGTTTGTGCGATGCTGAGCTTTTACTTGGAGTCTCATGTGTATTGAAGGCAGTGGCAAAATCTTTCCTGCTTTTTATCAGCTAAATTTGGACCATTTAGTAAAGGTGTTAACATTTTTTTTCCCCAATCCGGCTTTGAGTTCACACATCCAAAGTCTCCCATAAAACATAGGCCTGGAATTTATGCAGGCCATCCCAGAAGGCAAAGGCTTTATGATTTGTTAAGATAGAGACAGACAAATAGAGACAAGATAGAGTTTGTTAAGAGAGACAATTTTTTTGACCCTATACCAGAATTGTCCTCAGAACATAGGAGAGTAGGCCCAAAATATGGTAGACTGTGATAGTTCCCTGATTCTCAAGGCCAGCTCCAGCTGATATAGGCTTCCAGATGTAACCTACACCAGTGACAAGTATGATTAGCATAGTCTAATGGAGCTATGCCATGCCCCTGTCCACTATGACATAATATTTCTCTCTACTGGAGCTGGGGTGGAAAGGAATAAGTGCACCGTGTTGCCTGGAGGAACTCTTTGCTAGGACCTTGTGCAACAGGATCCTAAAAACTCAGTAGATAAATTGGGCCCAAGTAATCCAAGCCATCCATTGAAACTGATCACCTTATTCGATTTGCATAATGATACTCTGCAAAACAATTGCCATGTATTGAACACCACCCACATCCGTGTTTAAAGATTTCCCCCTTGTTTTCAAGTTTGGGTATTCCACATTATAGATCCTTCATCTCCATCTCATCGTTTACATCAAGTCTGGAAATCACCAAGGTCATTGTAAATGAAGTATATAAAAAGTGTTTGCAGAAGTGCATCTCCACATACCAAGCTGTGTGTTTTACTTCTTCATTTATGTAGCTTTACATTAAAGGGGGGGAAAAAAAAGGAACCGTTTAGCTTTAACATTTTTGCATTTATGATCATAACTCAGAAACCCAGGATAGTGCCATATGAACAATCAGAGAAGGACAATAGAATAGTGTTCATTTCTTTTCTTCTTCTTTTCTTTGTTACATGATAGTTGTCATGCTGAAATCAGTTTTGCTGCTCACGTGAGGATTGTTTGCTCAAGGACTGCAGACCCAAATTCCAAAATGAGTGTGATTCAGTGGTTAAGGTCAGTGCCCTGGCTACATTAGAGTTACTTAAGAATTGGCCTAGTGTTGACAGCAAGAAAAAAGAACTTCCCTTAATGTAAATTGGAAGTAGGAGTTTGTGGCAGCAAGTTTTCTGATGCAGTCACATGTGTATGCCATATCAGTGGGTAGAAAATATATGGGTAAGGATATCATGATAGTTCCATATTTATTTTTATGCCTGTAGACATTTATATGTAGAGTTAAATTCTCAGAACTTGAATTCTCTAGGTACAGTTGATTTTTTGACTACATTATGCTCTGCTTGGCACCAACTGAATTTATTATGCAGTTAGTGGCAACCATATATACTGAAAGTTAGATATTCCATGCAGACTAGATGAAATAATTTTACTCTAATATGTTTTGGGGAGATTTCTTTCTTGCTTTCTTTCTTCTCTCTCAGAAATCTACCACTTTCTCCTTACTTCATTCTGCAACTATGTTTCCATATGAGCATAGATTATTTAGTTGTAGCACTCAAAACAGAACTGAAAGGATTTTAGCTCAGAGTCAAAAAGAATGGTTCCTTCTCTCTTTACTCTGCCATGATTTTAGAAAGTAGTGAAATTCCTTCACATACACTTGCAATTGTTTTCAGTCATTTAAAATGTTTTTTGGGGATAAGACCCTAACCAAACACCTAGATATTTCAAGGTATTTTGCATTTCTTTTCTTTGGGAACACAGTTATGTTCCAGGTCCCATTTGACTCAATTTCAAATGCTCTCTATTATTTTCAACAGCTAATTGTTTTGTATTACAGATGTAAATATGTTGTCCCCCCCCAACACCCCCCAGGAATCTTCCTTAATCACAGGGTACCTACAGACCTTTAGGCAGCCTGTTGGGGAGGCACTCTAACTCATGGCACTTTCCAGAAAGCACCATGAGTTAGAGCACCACTGAACCCAAGAAGCATGCTCCTGTTGTGTCAGAGGGACTCGATCCCACGGGCACAAACCCTGGCCAGCAGGTGGGGGTGCTCCAGCAGCCTCCCAAGAAGCTGTTGACCCTCCTCTCTCCCCAGCTCCTGCCTCATAAAGTAGTAAGTGACTTCGCAGTAACCACTGGAACTGTGCAGTCCCAGCAGCACATGGGTCATTTCTGACCCTACTGCACAGTAGCAGTGAGGTACTGTGCAGTAGCTCATTTCTTGGTGTCATGGTTTGCGCCTGCTGATGCTACCTTGCTGTAGCTCATCATTATGGCAGTATAGCATCTCATGTAGATGCGCCTCATAAGTACATCATTTCAGACATTTTATGACCAGTATAAGAAAACCCAACACTACAGGTATTTTGTGACTGAACCCCATATTATCTGACTTCTAGAGAGATTAGTTATTGAAAAAGGAACTTTTCATTTAATACGTTTTCTCAAAATGAATACAGGCTAAGAAATGAAACTTGCATTTTGTAAAGCCTCAGCTCTTGTCCTTAAGTGAATATGTGGCAATCCCAGCTTTTATTCTTTTAAAAGTAACTTTCCTATCTCAGGTTTGTATAGAAAAGCCTGAGGGCATCTCTGAATAGCACCTGAATGTTCCACAACCCGGGTGGTAACTGAAGTACCCCAAATGTGTTTGAGACGGTGTTGTTTTACATGGAAGTCAATCCCAAGGTTTTCTGAATGTTTGAGGCTGGCACTTTTCATAGATTGTAAGGCCGGAAGGGACCTTGGAAGATCATCAGGTCTAGCCCCCTTCACCAAGCAGGAAAGATAACTAGGGGTCAGGTGACCCCAGCAAAGTAACTGTCCAGTCTCCTCTTGATGATTTCCAGGGTAGGCGATTGCACCACCTGTGGAGGGAGCTTATTGCACAGTCTGGACACCCTGACTATGAAGAATTTTTTCTTAATGTTGAGCCTGAATCCATCTTCCAGGAGTGTGTGGCTATTACTCCTGGTTTTCCCATGATTGGAGTCACAAACTGGAGAACCATATACACAGTTGCAGTTGAAAAGTATTACTCTCAGTTAGTTTAATTTGAACGCGTAACACAGACAGACACAACATTTGGGTATCCGGATAGGCTAGAAGTGTGATCTTTACATCAGTACAGCCTTAATATAAGTGCAGTTGTAGTGATTTATGAAGGTGTTTATACCCATGTAACCGATTCTCCTTTGCATGTGTGAAGAAGTGATATTATTAGTACCTCTGTACCCACACTAGTTAAAACAATGCAATTCTTGTTTCAGACAGTCAAGAGGAAGGTGTTAAAATGATGTCTGTTTTAAGGTATTTCATCTCATTAGTATAGCTAGAGCAAGTTTAAGGTGACAAATGCTCTTCTTTTCCAGGTCTTGTCTCTGGCCTTGTATATAATGACCCACCTCTTCTGTCAGAAGGTCTGTTGGCAGACAGGAGCTACCATCACCATGGGACAAGTCCATGTACACATATGAACACTTACGGATGTTTTACTGGCAGGACATGAATTGCACCCTTGGAAGGCACTAGCTTCTCCAGGGATCAGCTGCCAGATCCATTCTTCTTTCTCTTAGTAGAGGGGAAGAAAGGAAGGTTCTGTTGCCACAGAGGATTTTTGCCAGCACAAAAACTTCCTCACATATATACTAGAAAATTAACTAGCCAAGTTATGGTGAAATAGGTTTTCCACCATGATTCTGTCAGCTTCTCTTTGAAGACTCCCTAGAAGAGTGTCGAGTTCCCTTCACACGGCTGAGAAAGGAGCGCAAACAGAAGTTAAATAAAAGCCAAGTCAGGTTCTGAAATAACAAATAAAAGAGTCTCCCGTATAATCTGATCAACAAACACATCATTCCCATGTCCAAATAGGAAAGTCAAAGGAACATATTTCTTTATATGTAGTCCACAAAAAGATAGGGACTTCCAACAGTGCTCTGGTACAAAAGTAAAAGGCTAGTTTAATGATAAGAAAAGTCTTTTTTTTTTTTTTTTTTTTAAAATCGGACTTAGTCTTTCATTTCTTTCATCCGTTGTTCTGTATTACTAGCAACAATCACATTTCCAAAAAATACCCCGTGTAGAAGGGAGGGACCCTTTGTTGAATAAAGTGAACATGCCCTAACAAATAGGAAGCTTTATAAAAATTCTGCTCCGTTTCTGAAAACCCAGACAAGAACTGAGGGAATTTTTGCCTCTCCCCATATTCAGCTTTTCTAAAGAATCATAGTTTAGGGAACATCCTGAGTACTTGCATATGCGTGTTAACTTAAGCAACTGAATAACTGGGCTAAATAAATAGCCAGCAAAACCACTCCTCTACATAGCAGACACACCTATAAGAGGTGGTTACATAGCTTCACTGTTTTTTTAAATTATTTAATACTCTATTTGGTAACTGGTTAGTGTGTGGGATAAACACTTTATAATATAGCATGGTGACTTGGTAACCTTGTTAAAAGGCACTAACTCCACACATTCACTTTTTCAATTAGAGTGGGTAAAAAAAAATACTTTGTTGGTGATTGCAGTTTAGTCATACATTTCAGAGGGCTGTTTACCTGCGATTTAAAACCAGTATCTTTTGATCAAAGAGATAAGCTGTCTCCATGCTGTCTGGTGATCAGTATACTCCAACCCTTCTCCACCTTCAATTAATTTCTTGAAGTTTTTTAGTTTACCTGGGTATGAATGAATGTGAGCTTCAAGTTTTCCCAGTATAAGTTTACATGTTATTTTGGTTTTAACACCTGCCACAGAGAATTGCAATGGGACAATCACAGCAATATAATTACTTTAAAGTTGTCATGCGACCATAAAATCTGCAGCTTCTTGCTAATGCTGCATTTAGGGTTATTACTAGCCTTTTGGAGGAAGATTTTGGAGCCTAAGACAAGTCCGCACAAACCTTATAGCTGTTTCTAGTGTTGGGAAGGATGGTGTAGCTGTGATGGTCCAGCAAATATGTGAGGGAAGGATTTTTTTTGGGGGGGTGAACTCTTATTGGATCAACTGCATAGTTGGGAGAGATTGTAGACATGCTTGTGGACACAAGGTTCCCTTCCTGCAGTTGCTCCAATAAAAGCGATCACTCCCTTCCAAAAAAAATCCCCCTGCCTCTTGCATAGTTCTTACTAGTAATTCCATCTTGAAAACTGCAATAAAATAAAAGACATTCTTCTTCCTGGTAGTTTGGCGTGCAAAAGCAGCAAATTAGCATTTGACTTTCTTTTACACTTGTTGATATCACTGGAGCAGAAAGAATTTCAGTGCTCAGCCGCCCACTTCCTGAAGTCAGAAAAAAAAGATCTGAATTAGGGCAAGTTGCATTGAGATTGTGCCACTGATAACATGAATCATTGATCTGGTTGACTGTTAACAATAGAAGAGAGACTTCTTCTGTCCCATTACAAGTTCCACCATAGAGAACAAGAACAGCTCTTTTCCTTACGATCACAATGTCTTTTGTGTCCACGGAAGGACAGTTAAACCTGACACATTTCCTCCTCGTTAAAAATAACCACATTGCAATCCATTGTTACATACAAAACTCCTGTCTCTCAGCATCTTTTTGCTGATGGGATACCAACAATTAGCAATATTTACTTGAAAATAATGTCAGAGACAGACTTAATTGAAGTGCTTAAACTGTGTTTGCTTCTCCTGGTTCAGCACAGCTGAAATAACAAAACCAGTTGGACAACTTTTTTTTTTTGGTCAGGTATGTACTGAATTACTGGCAATAAGCTTCAGCGTTCTTGAAAGAGCTCCACAGCAGCCAGTTGATTTCTTCTTCGAGTCCTTCCACTTCTAACCCCTCAGACAGAAACACTTCATTTGACTGGCTTTGTTGCTCTTTTTATGGATACCGGTTGCTGGTTCAGCGTATCCATTTTGTGGCCAGTTTTAAAGAATCGAGTAAGAAAACATCATTGGAATTTTTTTTTTTTTTTAATTCCAAAAAGAGCCCTAATATTTAGGCATCTTTCCCTTTTCAGAATTAGAATTTAAGTTTTACATATGTGAGCATAGAGCTTAAGTTTTACATATGTGATTATAGAGTAAGTGCAAGAGAGCACCCATGCAGGCATGGAAAAAGCATGTGCATATGAACAAGCTGCATTTTGCTTTTGTTTGTTTTTACTGTAAAGGGTAAAAAATCTTTGGCATATACGGATAAAAAAAAAAAGAATGTTTTCTGCATACTTTACACTATGCCCCTTAATTTTGAGAGCTGTAAAAAATTATCCTAAAGTTAATGGACAAGCAGCTTGAGTAGGATCTGCAGGATTAGTTGACTCAATCTCTGAAGATTTGTTTAAAATAGGGAAACATGTACTAGGATCATTGCACTCTATCAACAGAACTTTTCTGGCCTCTCCATGCACTTAGTCAAGTTAAATGCTAAAAGACCCATTTTATGGATGGTAAAATTGAGGCACAGAACCGTAAGTACTTGGGCAATTCTCTGTCCCTATTGACACTTCACTGCACCATTTATGTGCTGCTGCTATTCTCAAAGCAGAGTACTGGATACTTGGGGTAGGCATTTTATTTGGGAAGAGGATTCACAGCACAGGCTCTGGAGCAGAGGGAGACCTGTGCCTTGTGAAGGCACTTAATTCTCCCCATCCTCTAAACAAAAAACCTGGGCACCTACTGGTAAGGTGGGGCTAAGAAGGCCATTAGGTGGCAGGTGCCTTGGAGTTAGGCATGGCAGCCCCTACGTACCTCCAGGGTGAGAGGTTAAGGGTATGCAAGTCAAGGTGGTACTGTTCTGTGGCATACGCTGCCAGGTTGAATGCAGTCAGTACAAGTAACAGTGGTGAAAATGCAATAGCATCAGTTAACAACCCAGCTACAGACCCAGAGCATGCTTGTGCTTGGGCTCCTGAAGTCTACGATCCTACCTCCCCACCCTTACCATTACCCGGGGTAGTGAGGTGTATGCCTTCATTTGCAGTGTAAATGGACACTAAGTGACTTGTCCAGGCTCACACAGGAAGCTTGCAGTGGAGTATGGGATTGAACCCAGGTTTCCTACCCTGATACAGTAAGAAGCAAAGGAAAAATAGTCCAGTGTTGTTACTAATGTATCCTTGACATCCTTATATTGCTGGACCAATACAAGGTTACTTTTTGCACCCATGTAATTTAATTTACTTACTTCTATCATCAGGTAAGCTCATCTATGATCTGAACGAGTCCATCAAGACACTTCCATAGCAGAGATGATGTTTTTTGGACATTAATCCTCACCCCAGTCTTCCACAATCCTCTGACCTTTGCAAAATGTTAGGAATACTACAACAGTACTTAACTCCCCAAATAGTAGGATTTCATCCTTTTTTGATTATTAAACTGAATTTACAACCTAGAAGGCCTGTATGAGAGACATTACCCACAGACATGTAACTGTGCATGAAAGTTGCAGACTCATCCCTTGTATATCTTAGTCCACGTGTTTAGTTTAAACACATGAATAATCTCACTGAACTTCTGTCTTGTATAAAAGTTACTCTTCAGTTGAAAAAGAAATTAAAACTCATGCAAGAGGTGATATCTTTTATTAGACCAACTAACGTGATTTCATTTCTACCTAGAAGAACTTTTACAATCTCTGCTCTCTCCTATGCCTGATGAAGGAGTGAATGTGCCCAAAAGCTTGCAGGTAAATCTAATAATTTGTTTGCAAATATCTAGTTGGTAATAAAAGATATTACCTCTTCCATGAGTTTTGATTCCTTTTGTCTCTAGGCCAGTACAGCTACAACCTGGATACCTGACTCTTGAGTGAAAGTGTTTGCAAAGTTCAGGGCCTTTATTTGCCCTTAGTGTGCCTGTGCATGGAAATGGCTACTTATGGACATGCATTTAAAGTGATTAAAATGAAAGAATATCTATCTTAAAAAGCATCCAGCTGAGCAGAACAGTTTATTAAAGTGACGTTCACTCTTAAATTTAGCATGTGGTTGTTCAGTTTGGTAGTGCAGCAGACAGACACTGCTGGTTTAACTGACAAGCTAGTCTAATAGGCTGCTGAAAGACATGGGGTCATACCGTTTCACCAATTTCTCATCCATTGCAGTTGGAAGTAGGTGCTTCAACCTGGAGAGATGACCTTTATAAATCCCACTAGCTGCACTTTGGTTTCTGTAGGAGTCTAACTGCCTCTGAAAATCTGGCTCTGAGCCTTTAAGATACACTTGTTTCATGTTTTCACCCTTTTCTCTTGAACCACAAGGGCTAGAGACTCTTTTTCTTTAAAAGAAAGCTCAGATTCTCATGCCATCTCTCATCTCCAGCTGCTGGGTTTTAGATGATACACAAAATACAGGAGCAACATACAAATTACAACAGGGCTCATGATAAAGTCATGAGAGCTGACAACACAGAAAATTATGGACAGTCCTCATGGAGGAAGACAAAGTGAACAAGGTCATTTTTCAGGTGTAGGCAGGCACCCGGTGCTGAAGAGGCAGATAAAAATTGGGGCACCATGAAGTGTTCAAACTGTTTAAAAAAAACCCAGACATTGTAAGCTGCATGCTGTAAATAGCTTTTGAAGGCAATATAGATTTCTGTCCTATGGAGTCAGAATTTTCCTCAATGGGCCCCTTTTCACAGAGAAAGAGGGGGGAAATGCTATTTAAAATCACTGAGGATGCATCAAGCAGTATGCAAAGAGTCTCTTCTGTTTCATAAAGAAAATGTAGCAATGCATACCAGGTTGTGGGTGACAAAGGTTGGTGTACACATTGTGGAAAAAACACATGTGAGATGGGAAAATAGATTTATAGTGGAGGTTTATATACAAAAATATCTGGAACTCCCATGAAAAGCCACATACCCACACAGTCTGTGATTTAATTATTTTTCCGCTCAATACACACCAATAACAAGTGGCATCGTGGCATCGCTTACTGTGCTTCATAAGTGGATATTCAGGTCATACAAAATAGCAGAGTGCCTATGGGCCAGATATTGCCTCCCTTATTTATACTGATACCAATGGGACAGTTTGGTTAGACTAGTCAGGCTGCAAAGCAGTACTCAATTTGAGAAAAAGTGACAAAAATCAGGCCCAGTGATATTAAATCATAGGTCATCTGTCTCTGTAAGGACAGATATGGCTACCAGTGCTCACACTGAGCAACATTTTCCTCCAAAGGTATTGCCACTCATTGCAATGGAACAACCAGCCTAAATGTTTAAGGCTATTGTCTTCTAGACCATAGAAAGGAAAGGCATCAAGTGATGATTATAACTCGTTCAAAGTTGAATTACACAATTGTCTTTATTGTGGTGATACTGAAAGGCCCATTGTGCACACATAGAAGGTGACCCATGCTAGACTGATAAAACTGCCTAGTCTAAAGTATCTAAGTACATACCAACTAGAATTTATGAAAGATGCCCAGAGCAGTTGCCCAATTGCTACTAATCGTCAGGTGTCTAACCTGCTTAACTACTTCTAAGAAGCCCTGGCCTGCATCTATAGATGCCCAAATACCTTTATAAAAGGTAAGCTCAAAGCTCCTGTCTGGACGATGTTACAGTTTTAAAGCTATTTCCTGAAAACAGAAGCACTAATAAAAGTGAACTCATGGTAACTTAATACCACATTCTGACCAAGGCAAAACTTCATAGGTGGAAGTTCCCCATACATAGAAAAGACGGAGGTGATTACAGTCATTAATATTGCACACTGGAGGATTATGCTTCCCTGACTCAGAAAATGAAAGGTAAAAGAGGGTGTGAAAGAGCCAACAATTTAACACATCATCCTTGTGTGAGATAGCCCATCTTGATAAGGAATAGCAGACTCAACATACGCAGGTTCAACACTTAACACTTTGGACTAGATTGTTCAACCTTTACATGACAGATTAACCCCTGACCTTTGCAGCTTCCTGTCATTTTCAAGTGTACTGTATCTGTCATTCTTATACCACTGGATTAAATTCACCTTGCTCTATAGCTGGCCTGGTATAAGGCTTGTACTCTGTTAAGTCTGTAAGTGTACAACCTGTTCTGACCCATGGCCTGGGAGGTGTATTTCACCAATAAGAGTAACAGGTTGCTCTACAAGTATTCCCACTCCTGGGCTACTTGAGGTGAATTCAAGTCAAGGGTGTGTAAAGGCAGAAGATCTTCTTGGCCCCAGTACTTACACAAGTAGTCCTTGTGACTAGGTAAAAGGTGTGTGATGGGGCAACAAAAGTATTTGAACTAAAATTTAAAAAGGAAACACATTTTTATTAGGAGACAAAGACTTCTGAAGCCATTAATGATGGTATGTTGGCTTCCTTAATGCTCTTTTAAAAAAAAAAATAGTAATGAGATAAATTGTTTTCCTTACCCAATTTCTTGCATTTGGTTTTCCCCATTGATTGTTGATAGAAGTCCCTCACCAGTGCCTGTGAAAGAGTATAATCATTTAGTGCTAATCAGTGAGGAATATTACTTCTGCTTTCAGGTTTATGCATTTATTAGAAATCAAGAATGCACAGATGGGCAACACTGGTTTCTATTAAGTGTGCAACTCGTAGATGTATGTTTACTTAAATTGCTCTAGGGCTAGGGACGGAAATTACACATAAACCAGTTTGTCACGGCGGGGTCCTCGCGGAGGGCCGTGATCTCCTTGAGGCCCTCTCACCGCGCTACTTCGGCCCGAGGGCACCCTCCATTCTCGCCCGCCACGTCTTTGCTCTTAAGGAAAATGTAATAGGGAGGCTGCCTTGTGTTTCCTCTGGCACATAAGCTCCTGGACCCCTCGTGGGTCTCCCCGTACGATGGGTACTACTCAAGCACCCCAGCCTTATGGGCTGTGCGTGGCTCCAACCTCCCCTGATACCACGCCCCAAGCCTCGCAGATTTAACAGATGTTGTCCGGTCTGTACGCCCGCTTCCCGGGCCTCCTCTAAAGTGTAGCCCACTCTGGGCTCTCTCTCGCACCCAGCCTCTCACTGGGACTCTCGTCCACTCTGGGACTCCCTAGCGGGCCCCGGCCCTTCCGGCCAACCGCACGGGTACCCTCTCTGACCCCGGCTCACCGCGCTGCTCCCTGTCTTCTCAGGGGCAACCGCAGCGCCCTGCCTCGGTCTGAGGGGTGTTGCCGCACTAGCCTGCGGCCAGGCTCGCTATGCCCGTCTCGGGCTCCTCGATATGGCCCCTCTAGGGCTCCTCAGTATGGCGCTCCCCCCCTCTTTGGGGCTTGCCGTGCCCCCATGGGGCTTCTCAATAACGCGGTGTGGCGCTCCCCTTCTTTGGGGCTCGCCGTGCCCCCACAGGGTTTCTCAAGAATACAATGTGGCGCTCCCCCTCTTTGGGGTTCGCCGTGCCCACCCTGGGCTGCTCAATGAAATTGCCCCTTGCTCTGGGGCTGGGGTTTATGTACCCCGCATGCGATCCGGGGTCTATGTCCCCCATCTGCAACCTACCGGTTGCGCCCGCGACCCACTGGCCGCGCTCCTCGCCGCCAGCTGCTCACGCCCTGGAGTGCGAGCTGCGCCTTCCCTGGCGCTATGCAGATAATGCGCCCTCTTGGCACTAGGGCACCCCACACTCTCTGGGGTCCCTATAGTTGAGGCCTCCTCCAACCCCTACAGCCTTACCCAAGCCTCCGGGTGTAATAACAAAGTCAAACAAACTCACAAGCCCCTAGGCTATAACACAAATGCAAGCACAAGCCATCTGGCTATACCTCAAACCCGAAGCCCTATGGCCATAACAACATTGCTCCATATGACCATGGTACTTGCTGCTAGGCTCCTTTCCACATCCTCACTCCCAGAGCTCCTGCCTCCCAGGCTGCTGGCAGAGAACCGCTAGCCTAGCTTCAGCCCTGGGCTTTACAAAGGCCAGGCCCTGCCCCCTCCTGGCCAGCTGCTCCTGATTAGTTGCCCCGGCAACTTGCAGCTGTGCTCATTAGGCACTGCCAGGGCTCTCTCCCTGGCAGTTTCTCCTCTCCAGGAGCAGAGCACCGAGGTGCCCTGCGACACAGTTTAAGTGATCAGAAACTGGTTTAAACCTGTAACAGAACATAAGATCTGTGTACATAAATTGGTTTTAAAAATGGCTGAAACCAGTTTGAGGTAAACCTGGTTGAATGTAATATCAGACTTAACTGGTTTGAGCTCAATCAGTTTATGCAACTGTTGTCCCAGACCCCTTCCTGGTTAAACCAGAATACCCCAGGTTTATTCTCCCTCCCTTCCCTGTCCCATCAACGTGGACCTGCATTTCTCTGCTTGCTGCTCCAGCAGCAGGGACGCAGCCAACCGTGGCAGTAGCCTGGAGTTAACTGGCCTGGGAGAGGGTTGAACTGCACCAGAGAGGGCGGTCAAATCTAGGACTCTGACAGGGTCCAAGTATGGATGCTAGAAGGGTATGCGACTCTAGGTGTCACACAGTCACTGCTAGCTGGTATTGGAGAAGGAAATCTTGGCTCCTGCCAGCATTTAAAACATAGATAACATCCAAAACAGTAGTAAGGTCAAAACACATGGACAGACCAATCCAGATGTGAAGCAATGCAATGTGGGAAAGTAGCTGGAGGACTGCCAGAAGCAGAATCGTTAGGAAAGAATCTAAATAAACCAAGCCAGGAGTTATAGAAGAGAAACTGCTTCTGATCTGAGGAGTTATTTGACCCATACTTTGAATGCAAAGCATTTCGAGCTAATCTAAAGATGACTTTAAAATGCAAGACGTTAAGATGACCAAGATATAGAGAAGGCCTTAGGCTCCTTAGGTAACCAAGCCCTGGTGTTGAAAGTGGCTTAAGAACCGGTGTCATTTAGGAGATTTTAACCATTTTACCTGAAAAGGAGTATTATTATGCCTCAAGGATATTCAACAAATGCAGAGAGCTCTGATCATGATATTTTCTCCTGATCCTCAGTCAGAGGCAGTTCATCATCCTCTTAATTAACAGTGTAACATTTGTTTAAAAAAAAAAAAAAACAGAAAAGAAAGCGATGCATTCTGCTGCACTGTAATGTGATGAATGGCTAATAGGTGGGAGGGGAGGAAATCTGTATGAAAACTGAAAAAAGTATATTTATTACCAATTCTTGCTATTAGGTTTGACAGATAGCATTTGCCTCCAACCTTTCGAGCTAGAAGTGGAACAGATGTTCATGAAAAGCCAGTTAATTTCCTGCCATTTGTGAACTGATTAGAAACTGAAACATTAGCACCCTGACACTTCTTTATTTTTAATCTTACTTATGTTGTGAAAGGAAAAGAAGAGAAACACCAAGAGCTAACCCTCTGGGTTTCAGAAAGGAATGGCTGCATATTCTTCTTTTAACCTTAATCCTTTCTGTTAATGAAAGAGAAGAGAGCAAAACTGACTCCCCACAACCCCTAACAACTTTGCATTGCAAATTGTCTTTTAGCATAGACAGTGCTGCTAGCATAGGGTGTGGATGAAAGACTAAGAATAGGTGTTCTTCTCTCCCATCAATAGCTATTAAGCAGAGAGAGGGAGTTAGCTATGCTAGTCTGAATCCAGGCAGCAGGCAGGTTAGAGATGCATCTGAAAATTCAGTTGCTCTATAGAAGATGCATCTCTACCTTGTTTTATACCTAGCTGTTGCTTTGTATAGCTAGAAAGTCGGCTACAAGTGCCTCTAGTGAGTGTGCAGTTATGCTGGAAGGGTCATTATCAAAAACTTAGTGTGCAGCCCAGGATTGAGGAACTAGGCAAGAGGAACTGTTCTAGTTTTATTTTCCTGAGTGGTGTCAATGAGCTGTATTGAAAATCGAGGCCATACAGGCCTCTGTTTTAACAAGTCCCAGAGAATAAATTCAGGGCCAAATCCAAGTCTGGTATAAACAGTCTCAACTCCTTTCACAAGGAAAGAATTTGTTCAGCTCTAGTTCAAGGACAATTCACTCCAAAAGAATAAAATAAATATTGATGTTCTATTATTAATCCCAGTGAGAGCACTTTGGACACACACTATCAGGTACTTGTATACAGCTTGCCCTCTCTCGGACCAAATAGAGGAAGTTACTCAAAAGCAGAGGTGGTTAAAAATGGTCTGATGAAATCATTTAATTGGGCTATGTCCACTTGTGATCCTCAGAATTTTTTTTTTTTAAGTGACTTTGTTCAGATGTGTTCTCATGGCCATTGAAATAAAGATGGAGAAGGTTTAGAGTAGCTTTCTCTGGGGTTGAAAAGGATTCTGTATATAATTCTGGTCTATGGGCAAGGTTATTAATTTCATAACATACTCCATATACCATTCAGTCCAAAGTAGATCGCTCACAGAAGCCAGTGGTAATTTGTACAAAGAGCAAAGGGAGAATTCACCCTTTATGTAGTAACTAAAAAGTTATTTGTCATATTCAGCATTAGTCAGTAAAAGAAAAAAAAAAAAATTTACTCTTCTATCCCTGCTCTTCCTGTTTCTCATGCCTCTTCCCCTATCTTCTGGGTGTTTCCTCTCCATTACCTTCCCTGTAGCAACTTCCTCTTCCTAGCTCCACATAAATCTCACTCTCACCTTGTCCTGTTCCTTCTGATAGACTGAGCAGCTGTGGAATAGTTGATGTTGACATAAAAATATCATCAACCCTGAGCTTTGGAGGTGGTATTCCAATGAGATACAGGTGGCACAGAAGAGCCGATTGTTTTCAGACCTATCCCCTAAAGTTATTTGTAGACTCAATCAAGCATCACTGCATTGGTTTATCTTTCCAGATGGGAAACAAGTGTTTCTTCAAAGTAAGAGCTAGAGACTTTAAGGAAGCTGAAACTCTGGAGTGTATAGATGTCACAAGAACCAGAGAAATACATCATGTGTAGTAGATAGGCTCTGTAGTTCCTATGTTTGACATTCTTGCATTAGATCAATATGTCTAGCAGAGACAAGGTCTCTGCCTCTTATCTTATGCATGTTTGTTCCTCCAACAGCCCTACCTTCACTCCAAAAGTCAACTGAGCAAGTTGTTTGAATGAAGCAATTTATTACCTTATATAAGGTTAAGAACTTAAAAGGACAGAGTTTCATGCAAGTCAAATATATGATACATTTCTGAAAGATCTCTGAAAACCTATGGCAAAAAGATACATAAAAGCTCAAACTCATTTTAAATCATAAAAATTAATGGGTAGGTAAAAAGCATCTTAGAATTGATGGAAAAGGGATCTATAAACATTGTCTGTCTGCCTCAAATTAAGCAGGAGATAATCCTTCTCCAATTAAACTGGCTGATTGCTCCAATAATACTACATATACTGCTCAGCGCTTCAATACTAGGGCAATTCAAAGTAAATTCAAAACAGCAATGAAAGTAGAGGAATTTATGAAGAAGATATGAGTGCTAAGTTTGTATAGTTTGGTTAAAGGGTGACTAAGGGAGGATATGATAACTGTCTACAAATATTTGAAGGGTGTAAGCACTAACGAGTGTGATGAATAGTGTAGGCTGAGAAAAGTTTGAACTGCAATGACATCTTCTAGACCATGGAATATTTTGCTAATGGGAATGGTGCTTGAATCATTTAATAGCTAGACTGGATAAAGAACTGGAGTATTTGCTACATGGATCAGGTCTCAGCTACATCAAAGACTCCATTTCCATTGATGATTCACCGTGACAGCTGTGCCCTCTGGGAAAATGCAGAACACAAAACCCAGTATGAAGCATGTGAGAAACAGAGACATCCTCTATTGAGTGGGTCTGGCTAGCAGACAGGCAAATCTAGAGTTTGGCCATCTTTAGTAAGCACTGCCAAATGTTCTCCAAAAAATAAAAGCTTTTCCACCATAAGAATGATGCTTACAACACTGGCATCTTCTCCCACTCATACCTCCCAACCAACCAGCTAAAAAGACACCAGCAAAAGCCATACCCACAGTTAACTTCTGAATCAAGGAAGGGAGAAACCTATTTCATGAGACTAGGGACTTTACTATGGCTTTGATTTTTTTGTGTATAGATGGCACCTAGATTCCATGTTGAGGGGTAGTAGCACAACCCTTTTAGACAGGGTGGATTAAAGCAAATCAAGAGGAAAGACAGACACAGTCAATCCAGGATAAGAATGTCCCCAAGGGGAGCTTTTTAAACTAATGATTGCAGAATTCTGCAATTTTCCCCTCACATAGGCAAGCCCAGGCATACTTGAGGATAATCTGGCATCAGTAGGGGAATATTAATATTTGATCAAACTGACTTTTTCCATCTCTCATTTCAGACTTTTCAAATTCACATTGAAATAACATGTTCTAACCTCTTGTCTACGCTGGAAAATGTAACAGAAGTTGAATTTACCAAATTGAGTGAAGCTTAATCAGATGTAAATGGATCTACATTAAGGGGTTGGAACAGTTTCACCAAATTTAAGTTTTATACTAGGCTTTTGAGCTAAAATTAGCTTTCGCCATGCCCAGTGGTCAAAAAGCTTTAAAATAAACATGAACAGGAAGTCTCACGATGTCTACACTGTTTGCTTTATTGATTGGAATAATTTTTATATTTCAGGGAATTTTTGTGCTTTTAAAACGACTGAAGAGAAAGGAAATACTCAGATCTGGGTCCAGAAAACAAAGAAAAATCCCCAAACTTATTATGTAATAATGGAACCCTGCCTCCACACACACTTCTTTATATAATATAGCTGCAGCTGGAACCTATCAATTAGTGATTTAACCAGGCTGAAAGGACTCATTTTAGGATGAATAAGAACTTGGAAATTTTTACATATACCTTGTCTTTTGGGGCTAAATTGATCCCTTGTGTAATTCTATTGAAGTTATGAGAGATTAATTTTTTTTTTAAATATAGAGTACAATAGCAAATGTATTCATCTACCATGCTCACTTATGCTGTCTGACCAATGTTAAATCCGTTACACTTTTCATAAAGGGCAGTTTGTTCTTTCCTTCTTCAGCTGTATAATTCAATTGAACTTTATTTAATAATTTATAAAACAAAGCTGTGCAGAGGACAAAAATCCCATTTTTACAGATTTTATATTTTTTGCTCCATTCTAAATCTGAACAATCACTATGGAAAAAAAAAATTAATTTAAAAAAAAATTGCAATTGGAACTTTTTCAGGAGAACATGGAGAGAGAGGTTGGGGGGTTTCAGGCCAATGGAAGCAAAGTGTTTTGCTTCACATTTCAACTCTATATATGAATGTATTATCAAGGCAATATAAAAATAATTGTACAATCATTCTCTGAAGTTGAACTAAAATATTTTCACATTCTGGAAGAAAAACCTCACAACTTGTCTTCTTATTTAAATCTAAACAGAATTTGATTGAAACTTCCCCGATTTCTCAAAACATTTTTATCTTAACAAAATGACATCTAGTGAAACACAGTTCTGTCAAAATTTCCTTCAGCTAGCCCTAGCTTCAGTCCTTGCATGTCTGCTGTCTTTTTTTTTCTAGTCTTATTCACCAATTCAGATGCTGCTAAAATGTCTCATTAGGAGAGAGATAACTTGGCTTAGTGACATGTTTTCTTTCATCTAATCTGATCTTGTGGTCTCATTTTCCTTACTGTACATTGACATAACTAGTGTTAAACCATGAAGCTGTACTCATAGAAAGTTTTCTTGTATGCCAGAGAATCAATCCAGCATGGTTTGATGTTTTTCCTCTCTTCCTCTACTGTTATGTGTGTGTCCTGTTTAATTATTTCTCCCACCACTGTTTTACATCAGCTTGGGATATGCATTAATTCACCACAATGTGCTGATTTGCAGAAGACAGGCGTGACCTTCAGATGGTTCAAGCATACAACTCTTTGTAATACTTGCTTCTATATCCGATTCATGTACACATACAAACATGTTTTATTAGCCATTTTGTACATGTAATTACTGAGATTTCTAAGGGAAGATGAAGAAAGGAGAGTTAGGTGGGTACATCAAGTTACCAAAAGGCCAGAAGCCCCAAAGCATCCAATGTTTCCCAAATTTGAAAATGTCCTTATTTTTAGAAGTTAAGCCAAATGATTTAGAGAGCAGCACTGGGAAAATAGAGCCAACCCCAAATTAAACAAATAAATAAATAAATAAAACTAACACCCCCCCCCCCAAAAACCCCAAAAACAAAAAAGCCAAAAAACCTGAGTGTGTAAAGAGAAAAAAAGTGATCAATTAGTTTAATTTACCAGTTCTGGCCTCTTTAGCTTTTCTAATAGTCTGGTATACAAGAATGCATTCAACTTTGAACAGGTCAAGTGTCACAAATACTGGTGCATGCACGCCCAGAAGTATTCTTGTGGTCATTTTGAAAAGTCAGTTTTATTATTTGCATAACAGTTTTCCAAGAGCAGCACTGACATCTCATTTCAGCCATCCAATCAGGAAACAAAAACTAGCACATGATTTAGACTGCCTGTCATTGAATTGTGCTAAATTCTCCCACTTTTCCATTCACAGAAAAAAACTGCAGGGTAAATTTGTACCAACTACTATTGAATCATGAATAAACATACCATAAAAAGTCCGATGATTCAGGAACAGAAGAAGGATGTTACTCAATTGAAGCAGTCAAATCTTTAAGCAACTTCTTTTCTTTTCTTCCTCAACTTTTAATTAATCCAAATAGATTTGCCTATCCTGAATTTTCCATGCGTGTTGGCACTTATAGACACACTTAGGCCAGGTAGAGACATTTCACTTTTACCAGTATAAGTGACTGGAAACCAGTCTACACCCATAACAGAACAGAATTTCAACACACAAAACTGTATACTCACAACATAACAGGAGTTTGGTTTAAAAATGGCAGAACCTGGTCTAAAGTTTGTGCCCCCCACCGCCCCCTTGCCCTGTACCAAAGGGCAAATGTCTGTTCTGTTCACTCCCTATCTAAACTATGCCACTTACAGAAAACCACGTAACTTAGATTGAATCGTCTCGGGCTTCTGAATGTCTGTACCTACCCTGATGGAATAAAGTGAGCAACATTGAGAAGGGGGAGGAAACTCTGAACTTTTCAAATTGTCTTTTAACTCAAATTTGTGTTTCTTTTATCCAACCTAGTTTGCTCATTATCAATCATAGCTTGATTTTCACTCACATTATGAGAGCTGTCTGCCCTCCTCCTAACATGTTGAAATCTTAGATGGCAAATCTCAAACCTTTTTACTTACCAAGCTCTGGAACAAAAGGAGTCTTGCAGTCAGTGGTAAAAGGAGCTGACACTGCAAAATACTGACTAATCTTAACTCTGATTTAGAGTTGAGGACATTGATACACTTTAAGAACCACTCAGCCCTTTGCCAACTATATCTTTCGTTGCACTGTGTGTAGTAGCTTGCTTTCCTGTCCCTGCTTTCCAAAATTTTATCAACTAGACTGAGAGTTGATTTCTCAAGACAAGACAGTCACTTTCTAAGAACACGGGTATCTCTCAAGCAAATCTCCACTAAGAGGTTCAAAAGCACTGGTACATGTGGGAAGTAGCATTTCACATTCCTCTCATGACATTTCATCCAGTGTGCACAATAAAACTAGGGCACAGGCCTTGAGAGGTAAGCCATGCATTTATTTGGTCCTTAAGCTTTGATAGTATGCTGGCTACTGTGTGATCTTTATTAGAAGCAGAGAAGCACTGTATAGTCTGTCAGGCTATGGCAGATGTGCAGTGGCGTGTGGTTTTTCTCAGTCTCACTGAGTTGCGACAGTCCCGAAGACAAGTGTTTGCCCATATAGATCAAGGATGTGAATACTGTACATTTATTTACACTTTAAAGCAGGATTATGGTCAGAAAAGAGACTATTTAACATATGCTCAACATTTCTACATCCCTGTAAACCACTGGCTGCTTTGTTAATACCGAGTTTTAATTATGTTTGCTGTACTGCAGAAAGAGATATAGTACTGGATATGGGGCACTGTGGAAGGGGGGGGGGGTGGTACCTAGATTTGAACGGCTGGGCAAACTCCGTCCTCATGTAATTCCTCATGTTGCAGCAGAAGTTAATTTGTCCTTTTACAACAGACAGGCACCACAACAGTATCACATGAAACTCCTTTTACCTTGCACAGCAGGGTGTAGCACAGGGGTGGGCAATTATTTCGGGCGGAGGGCCACGTACTGAGTTTTGGCAAGCCATCGAGGGCTGCATGATAGGCAGCTGGGGCAGATAAATATTAATTTTCTAAATTTTTCAGGGGCCTTGCAGGCTGGAGAGAATGGCCTGGCAGGCTGCATCTGGCCCATGGGCCACATTTTGCTCACCCCAGTATAGTAGGTAAGCACAATTTTAGAGTACCAGTGCCTGTCTGGTTCCTTTGAAAGATGCTCAAGTTAGTATTTGGATCTACTCAGTGATCCAGTGGCACTAAAGCAAGCATTCACACTCCTTTTGGATTACCACACCTATGTGTTTAATGCCTGCTGCATTCACTTGAACTTTGCTAGACATTCCCAGTATTTACCACCCCCTTTCTTCCAAGTCTGTGACCAAGTTACAGGAATTGCACAACTCAAAGACACTACCTGAGTGGAAATAACACAGCTCCCTGATAGGGGTGTGCGAACCGGGCCCTATTCAATTTGGATTTGGTCTGAATCAGGGACAGTGATTCAATTCATTGGTTCAGATTGCTGTCCCCGACTCAATTCGGCCAAATCTGAATCTGAAGATTTGATGCTGATTCAGAGAATCAGCTATTTGGACATAGACATAATTTTTAAAGTTTTTTCTACATACCTTGAGGTAGCAGGCATGGCTCATGATCGCTGCAATGCTGGGGTGCATGGAGCGTCCCACAGGAGTGGAGGGGGGCCCTCCACGTGTTTGGCAGCAAACCCAGAAGTGGACCAGAAGTACTTCTGGTCCACTTCTGGGTCTGCCAGGGAGCACGCTAGCCCCCACCCCTGCACCCCCCCAGCTTGGTGATCGGCCATGAGGGACCCCACATGCCCCCCCAGACCCAGGAGGCACTAGTCACCAAGTCGGGTGGGGGGAGGGTACGGCACCTCCCCTGTGTGCTCCCTAGCAGACCCGGAAGTGGACTGGAAGTGCTTCTGATCCAGTTCCAGGTCTGCTGCTGAGCACACTGGGAACACCCCGCGCTCCTGTGGAACACTCCATGCACCCCAGCATCGCAGCACTCATGAGCCCCTGCTACCTAGAGGGGTGTAGAAAAAACATTTAAAGCTGCCTCTATGCCTACTCTCTGAATCAATTCAGGGAGTTCCCATTCAATTCGGAGAGATTACAGGGTCCTCTGATTCAATTCGGATTCGGAGATTCGGCCACCAAATCGGACCAAATCTTTGCTGAATCGAATTAGGGACCAAAGCTTCACACAGCCCTACTCCCTGAGCAGTTTACACTGAACTGCTTATAATTCGATAGAGTATTCGACTGGACAGATAGTTTGACAGCCAAACCAAACTCTCCAGGACTTGAAGTTCTAATACCAAGGAACTGAAAATCAGGTTTTCTTCTTTTTCTTCAGCTAAATATCTATTCATCCCAACTCTTCTCCCTTACCCTAGGAATAAAGATCAAAGAGAGAACTCTCACTGCCCTGGACAAGCCAGCAGTGATTGCAATAATTAATCACGCAAGAAATCCCCAAACTCATGCAAGACAGCATTGTAAAGTACTTCCTTTCTGAAGTACTTGTCAGAACCAACTAAATATAGAACCTGAGCACACTGAGTGCAGCTCACCCAAATTTTGGAGAAGTTTTCATCTGGGTTCATGAGCAATGTCTGGGTTTTTGCTTGGCTGAACCCATTATACACTTACTCTGAGCATCTGCAATCCTGAGACCGGTAGTGACCAGACTCATAGAAGTAGAGACCCACCGGGCTTTAGAAGCATACTTCAAGTGCTGAGGCACTGGCTTTTCATTATTAAGGCCTGGCTAATAAGTATTTAGGTTTATTATATGCAATCTTCCTCATCCTGATTATTTGCCAACTCTTTACTACAGCACCTATAGGCTGTTATGAACCTAAACACAATATAGCCAATATGGAGGTAGAAGGGGGGGGGGGGGCAGGGAAGCAAAACTATTCCTGCGCAAATTTTACAATTTCAGTACAAAGCTTCTTCTTGACAAAAAGACCTTGCTGGTAAAAGCAGTTTTCACACTAGCAGTGTCAGCAGTGCTTTTTGCAGGGGGTGCACATGCTCCCGCCTGCACCCGACCCGTTGCCAATGGATGGGGTGGTGCAGCTCTGGCTGGAAGAAGGCCTGGGGGTCAGCCTGCCAGCCCGGGGCTGCTCCGACTCGGCTCAACAAGCTGTGGAAGGGCTGGCTGGAGCATGAGAGTGCTATAGTGTGGGGCTAGCCAGCAGGTAGCCCCTGCACTGTAAGCACCCTTGTACCCCAGCCAGCCTTGGTCACCATCTACACATGCATTGTGGCAGACTAAACTTTGCCATAGGATAGTACTTGTGTTGGGCCGTAACATCTTACAGTAGAGTTCATTAGTTTACCATGGCCTAGTAGCGCACCATGCATAGATGGTGATGCTTTATTGTGGAGATACTTAGTCATCTCCACAAAAGAGCACACATGTAGATGTACCCAATTGCTCTTTTAGAAGTATACTTCCATTGCTGCAACAACTTGTGGAGCTATATTGACAGTTGATCCCAATTTTTATAATGGCTTGTTTTCAGCAGCAAATCCAAAGACTGGCACAACCCATGTGCTAGCTGAAACATATGATGGAGGTCCTGATGTAGTCATGCAACTACTGTTATTACACACAACAATTAGTTAAGTATTGGAAAGCTGTAAATGGCTCTTTAGCCATTTACTCATTACCTTACCTGACATCACATATATATTCACAGAAACTGCAAGCATAAAAGTTAGAGACACAATCAAGTATACATTTATGACATGTAGTTGAGGAGAGGAGATTAAAAAAAAAAAAAAAATCACACATTAAGTTTCTCTGCTAAGCATTGTACAGCTTTCCAATTATTAACCTGACACTTAGCACCTGCTATGTGTCAATTGTAGAAGTGTTTTCTCATTTGTGAGCCACTGCTGGTTAGAAAAGGTTCTCAACAACAGCTATTTCTCAAGGCTTATAAACAAAAATGCAAGTTGTTTTCCAGGAAGGATATGATGAGTTCGAAAGACTTTTTTAGAGCAATGTGGTGAGGCAGATAGGTAAATAAAAGACCATGTTTCCTTCTCATTATGATCAGCAGTCTATAAAACAGCCCATTTCCAGTGACAGCACAAGCTTTCTATATTTTTCTTATTAACATTGCTTTTATTTAATTTCTCACTAGGCAGCCAACAGGACAAACTAGTGACACAGGCCTAGTTCATAACACCACTTCTATTTTGACCCTCTTGTGTCTTGTACTTTTTCAGAAGGGTAAAGAAGGAAGTTAGGGAGAATCAATTTGAAAAAAAAAAAAACTTCTGTTCTTGTTTCTCTTATTTATAGGTATTTGTGGTCATCTACTTTAGTTGATGTTCTTTTAAGATATTTCTTGGACATTTTGGAATTGGATCCCTAACTGTAAATTCTGGAAGATCTTGATTGAAGAATGCAGCTTTCTCTCATTCCCCCCCTTTTTTTTTGCATTGTCTTCTTCCTTCCCCTCCCCATCTTCCTTAACTGTCACTATTTATCTGTTGCCCACCCTACTCTAAACCTACTTTAAATTAAACACACTGAAATTCAGGAAAACATCCTTAATCGCTGGTATCTATAGGAACATGCAGAATGAAGTCACTGGGATTTAAGCATGTGTGCAAAATTGAGCCCATGCTGTCCCAAGCAGGGATGGGTTTAGGCATGGCATGTTACATGCTTAGCTGAGTTGGGGCATTTCTGAAAAAAGTATAAATATGGGAAAGACTACGGATACCATCTCCCTTCGTGAGTAAACCAGGCACAGACATCAACCAACACACTGTGCAGCGATTACTGGGTATAAAGGCAGGCTGAGATGTAAATTCGCAATGCAGAAAAGCAAACCGTGAGCAGGAAGGGAAAAAAGAGAGTAGGGGTTTGCCACTGTTCAAAGCTCCACATCACCTACATTTCTTAAGATGATCTAACATGCTGTTGCAGTTGCTATTCCAGTTCTGGCTCCCTGGGGAAAGCTTCCTGCTTTCTCAGCATGCAAAACGCTCTGAAAGCACCTGAGCAATGGTCCTTCTTTAGCCTCTCTCCATCCTGCCCCTCCTCTGTATGTGACCAGAAGGTATTTTAAACAATGCTAACAGCTTAGAATTCATCAAAATGGTGTCTTCTCGCACATTGCGATCATTCGTGTCGTTTAACCCAAAGCCACCCTTTCTCGACTGCCAGGTTCTATAAATCCTTCATTTAGTTCCTCTTTCTTGCGGCACCTACTTTCTGAACCACCTGGTTTCTATGAAAGAGCCATCAGAAGAAAAAGGAGGAAAAAAGAAAAAAAAAACCCCCCAAACCCCTGCAAATGCTACTGTCTGAGTTATTGTAATGACCCAAACTCCTGAGAAACTAAATCAAACTGCCCTCTACTGGCCACCGGTGGGAACACATGGAAGGCCAGCGTGGGTGGGGGAAAGAGGGGGGAAGTGATATTAGGCAACAGTAAAAGGAAACTGTGTCAATAAACTGGGCACGGTCTGAAAACTGTAATCGCATAGCAGGACAATCTAATTGTTGGTAAGTCTTGGTGTTAGCGTTATGTATAGTACATGCTGAGTATTATATTGCTAGTATGAACCCAGTAACAAGCCAGGATGTTGCAATAGCTTCTGTTTGGGGGGAGGGAGGAGGGAAACAAAAAGCCTGTTTTAAATAGTTTCTGTGCATCAAAAGAACTCCCAGTATAGTAGCTGCATGGTTTGGGGCTTTTTTATGATTATTATTCATTTTGGAAAAATCAGGGGAGAGAAAAAAAACCTGACTCTGATTGTGTTTATTCAGTACTTAATGTCTGTATTTTACAGCTAAGGAAAACAGTTGTGCAACAATTACATTACCACATGAATATGGGCTTGGAAGAAATGATATCATATGAGCTTTAGGGAACTTAATCCATGAGACCCAAGGAACAGAGAGAGAGAGAGAGAGCACGAAGGAGCAAGAAAACATGACAGTGAGAGCATGCATGGGTACACTCTCTCTCAGGAAAGCAGTATATGAAAAAAATCTTTTTCAGAAAGCTTTGCAAACGTGGGGAATCAAATACTATTGTGTAATACAAAGTTCCTGTAATACATAAGTACAACCTTCTGCATGGCTTGAACAATGACCTCAGTAGAAGATAGAAACAAAGCAAAACACGATAGAACAACACTGTTGGACTTGTAACAATTAAAAATAAAAAAGAATAAAGAAAACTGAATACATAGATGAAAAACAGAACCGCCACCCCTTGCCACCTTCCCTCTCTGAGTAATTCTGTGAAAGTTCCCCTTAAGTGCTGTAATAGGGGTATTTTTTTCTGCTTTAGTTGGAGACCATCACATCAAGGGTACAACAGGAATAAGGTATTTGTAAGAGATACCAAAGACTCTGGAGAAGCCCAATGGGAGAAGTGAGCGGGACCTTTAGATAATGGTCTAACGACCAAGGATGGAATTCAGCTGCAGCCCAGAAAGCTGTAATTTTACCTTTAGGGGCAAATACGCAGGTTGTACCAGATCGTAGTCATCTGAGTGGCACCGCAGTTACTCACTAGAACAGATCATATGCATTTTCCTGGCCACCATCTCATCTTTCTGCTTTGCTACATGCATCCACTGAATCACTTATCAGCATAGGCAGCAGAAGGCCGGGGCTAACAGGGCTTATCCCCACCCACCTCAAACTTTTGACAGTGGCTGGTGACAGGAGCAGCACCGTGGCGCCACTCAGCGTGCAGCTGCTCCTTCACTGCCATGTACAGCACCAGCATGTGCTGGCCCCACAATGGCCCTGTGGGAAGGAGGGGCGGGGGCTCAGCCCTCTAAATAATATCTCCTCCTGCCTCCACACCGCTTATGCTTAACAGAGAACTGTAGAGATTTCTGCAATAGTTTTGAAGCAGTTACCATGTTGTGATACAATGAGTGTTACCCGAGGCCTGATTCTAATCTCACTCCCATCTGGCTTATACTGCTAGACTTTGAATGAGTTACACCTGAGAGCAGAATTCATCCCTGCCATCTAAATTATGTTAACATGAACTGGGATAATGTATTAGGGACAACCACAAAGATTTATTTGACATCAAATTCTTGTACTGAATTTTTTTTTTGTTCTATTCATGTTACAATGGTACACTGAGGCATGAATAGAGGATCAGATGTCTTACTGTTCTGGGCACTGAGCAAAGGGACAGTTCTTGCCAAAAAGAGTTTACGATCTTGGGCTTTCTAACTGGGTAACTTCTGTCCCAAGCCTAAACAAAGTGGTTTAAGTGATCATAAACCGATTTCAACCCGTAACAGAACAGAAATTTAGTGCACATAAACTGCTTTGAAAATGGCTGAAACTGGTTTAAGATAAACTTGACTGGATGTACTATCAGACTTAACTGATTTGGGTTAAACTGGTTTACGGAACTTCTGTCCCGGATCCCCTTCCTGGTTTAGGTTGAATCACAGTCCCCCAGCATCCCAACATACTTTGCAGTCCTGGGCTGGCTTGTCTGCTCCATAGTGGTGGAAAGGCTGGAGGGAAGATGAGCTGAGGGGAAGGTGGGGTGGAGGGGAGAGGGTGTGTGGCCAGACCCAGGCAGGCCTGAGTACAATTAGGGAGGGGTTTAGGCAAAGGAAGGAGAGGGAAGGGGGGGGGGGAGAAATCACAGAGAAGTGAGGCTGGCAGATACCTCCAGAGGTCCTCTAGTGTCTAATCCAGCACCTGCCTGAGCCTTGGCCAGACCCTCCCCAACAAGCACGACCATCTAAAGAGCAGAGGGTTTGCTCACCAGGGGGGCTCTGTACTGCTGGGGAAAAAAGCCACCAAGCGCTTCCCGGGGCCAGTTCCTCCCCCCCACCCCCACCCCAGAGGGGTCCAACACTGCACCCCTCCAGCCCTGAGCCCTGAGGCAGCACTGCACAGTTCCCCCATCCCATGGCAGGGGAGAAGGGGGAGAGTCCTGCCTGCCAAAGTGGCTCCATAACAGCCCATCCCAGCCTGGGTGCAGGGAGACAGGAGCGATCTGGGTGCACTGCTTCTGTGGCCACAGCCTGAGCTGAAGCCAGCTGGGAAGGGCCCAGCTCCAGCCTAGCCCCAGTCCCAGCCCCAGGCAAGGTGGGTGGATGGCAGGGCTGAGCCAGGCTGGTCCACAAGGGCAGGGCCCTTGCTTGTGGCTGTGGCTCGGGTTGGGGCTGTGGGACCTGTATGCCTGGATTGCTCCCAGCTCCCCATACCCAGGCCAGGCCAGGATGTCATAGAGCCACTGTGGCGGGCTGGGCTCTCTCTGTTCTCCTCCCCCATGGTGTGGCTGGGGTGGGGGCTCTCTGTAGTACTGCCTCGGGGCTCAGGGCTGGGCCCTGCTGTGGGGGGTGGGGGAGGAAACTGGCCACAGGAAGCTCTTGGTGGCTTTTTTTCCCCAGCAGGACAGAGCCCCCCTGGTAGGTGTTCTTGGTTGTGAGCGCTACGAGCAAACCCTCTGCTCTTTAGATTGTGGGGAAGGGTCTGGTCAGGGCTCAGGCAGGGGCTGGACTAGAAACTAGAGGACCTCTGGAGGTGCTTGCCAGCCCCACTTCCCTGCGATTCCCTCCTTCTTCCCCCGCATTCACCTTAGGCCCAGCCCAGGTCTGGCCATGCCCCTGCTCCTGATACTTGACTCTTCAGTGCCAGCCTGGGGCCAGGGTCTGGCCATGCTCCCTTCCCCCACTCAAAAGCTAAGAAAGGGCTGCTTCCCCCTCCATCTCCAGGCACACTCTGGCTGGGGTCCCTGCAGGCCAGGGTGGGGGTTTAAACCCCGCCCTAATCATACTCAGACCTGTCTGGGCCTGGCCACTCCCCTTCACTGAGCTTAGTTTCTCTCCAGCCAAGGGCTCACTCTAGCACCCCCTGGCTTCTAGCTTGAGCCACTAATTGATTTCCAGAATCAAAAATGAATGTCTGTTCACTTGCTTCTTGGTTCAATCTATGCACATTAGACTAACCTGCAATGACTGAATTGATACAGGCTTGAGCTTTTTGAATGTCTGTTCCTAGCTTTAAAGTTGACTAGCTCTTTTTGAATAAGATTTCTGTTATCTGGAACCCCAGTTACCCCAGTTTATTGGTGAAAGAAGTTATAATTTTGATATAGATCCATGTGTATCAAAGCAGTAGGATTATTTAATATCAATACCAATGATGCTTTTATGTGCTCTATCTTTAATAATTTATTGCTGGGAGAAAGTAGTGCCTGTGGGCCTTCACTGACTCATTTGCAGTCATCTCTCACTCCCCACCTGCCTTGCCTGATCAACAGTAGCTCACTTAGTGCTGGCATCATCACTTACACAGGACGCAGCAAGCGTAGACTTAATGTGCATCATTTGACATGTGCATAAACGTCTGACAAGCCGGATATTAAATCATCTGCATCTTGATATTAGTTTTAATACTGAAAGTTGAATTTCCATCAAATGCAACTGGAAAAGTACCAAAATGAAAAATCCATTTTGACTAAGCTTATATGCAACTGAAAGCCTACGCGCCAAACACCCACTGGAAACACCCACTGTCAGTCAGGTGAGCTAGAAACATGGTTCCTGGGAGTCAGTTCTTATCAAAACTGCTTGCTAGAAACAGGTCTGGATTATGACACGATGGAATCGGATTCCATGCGCAAAGGTACAAAGAAGCCTTTTCATGTGTTTCTTGCATGTCATTCTGAGAAGAACCAAAGGCTTGATTTTGCATGATACAGAATGTCATAAAATGTCACTGAATTCAAAGGAGTTGATGGCTTCTAGAAACAGGTTGCAGATGACAGGCGAGATTCTCACCCCTGTTCTGGCCCCTTTATGCCAGATAAAAGAGCCACTGTGATAGAAAAGGTCCTTAGAAGCCTCAGTTCAGATTGGGAAAAGATTCTGTGGCGCAGAGAAGACAGCCAGCAGTGTCCTTAAAGGACCTCCCTCTCTTCCCCGTCTCCCCCCTGCCCCCCAAGCATTTGAGTAAGGGGGTCATTGGAAGCAATAAATGTTTATCTGGGCTATGGCTGCACCTCAATGCAACCAGTAAGACAGGCATGGGAAACTGCAGGTGCATGGACCCATTTTCAGTTTTTTCCAGCATTTTTCAACCCCAGAATTAGGAAATCATAGCAATAGCTTTAAAGCTACTGCATTTCCCCTTTGCAGGCAGTTTCATAGTACAAAAAGAGCTGTAGAGAATTGGCACAATTGTAGTCCAATTGTATTGATATTTTCCAAATTCCTTTTTTTCTCATATACAACCCTGACACAAATAGTCTATTCCTTCAACCTTTTTCTTCAGTATAAAGAAACTGAACTGCTGTTACCACTTACTTCAGCTATTTGCATTGAATGGAATATCTACCTGGGGGAATTGGTCTCTAAAGTAGGTATTGCAATAGCATGTAAAACCTGACCTCTCATTCCAGCTAGGTGGAAGAATTTCTCACTGGCTAGAGCAGCAAGGTGCACATTCAGACCACAAAAACTCTGAATGAATGTTTCATTTTAAATATCCAAGGTGGTCCATTGCCCATGTAATTATTGGCATCACTAGTTGCAAGGACTCACCTGAGGCTGCAGGGAGGGATTTTCAAAAGTGCGCACAATATTTGTGCCAAATTCCCACCAATGTTCAATAGATTCGGGTGTGTTATTTTCTTAGACTCTTTCACCAATCCCATGGGTTAATATTAGCTTCAGCACTTACAATGATTGAAGACCACAAATAAATGAGCGCGATCAATGCACTAACAGGAGGAAAGAGCAGACCTGAAGTGGTGGGGGCATGACAGGGAGCATTTGGATTAGCAGGGCAGTTTGGATAACATAAGGCTATTTTAGTTGCAATCTATAGATGAGAACTCCACTAGAACTACCATGGTTTCCACGGTTCAGTGCAGGCCCTATCACAGTTTTCAAAGTATACTAAACAGGAAGATGTCAACAAGTCAAGTTATCTCTGAAATAGCTCCAAACAGGTAAAATAGTTAGAATAGCCTCAGTTCTTAGAGAACTTTTAATGTGCATTTTGAAAGGGTTCCTATGCTGTACTTTCTGTAAAATGGGTCTCTTTGAAAGCAAGGCACCCCTAAACAAAAGCACCCAAACATCACTAGTTAGCTTAGGAAGTTTTAGTAAAATGTGTGTGCATCTGAACAAGGATGCATCTGTGAACTGAAAGGTTTAAGAAATACGTTATGCAAAGCCCTACATACTATTTCAATCCTAGAATATAGTCATTTAAAAGCAATTCTGCCAGTGACCAGTACTAATTTTACTGCAGTGTTTGTTTCCAAGCAGATGAAACCTCATACCCCATGTAATGGCTAGGAATGGTAAATGCCAACTTTCACTCTGCCTCCAGGGGTTATGATTTTTCTCTTAAAAAAAGAGGGAAAAGCTGAGATTCATCTGAAATGGAATGTAAGGTACCAAGTTCTTTCACTGGTAGCTACAGTAAATTATGACAATTTAGACACTATAGGACATAAGATAAATACTCCATTTGGATTATATTAAAACAAACAACTTTCTCTAAAAGCATGTGCTTTGCTTCAAAATGACAGTTGTTTCAGTGTCCATATTGTGTTACATTACATTGGGTCAGCCACACTTATTGACATGGTGACATGTGACAATGAAAGAATGCAGATTTCTAAATCTCGTGGGGACGTTCCTTAAGTCTGCCTGTGCTATCTGAATGGCAGGCCTGGAACTTAAAATCAATAGTTCGGGTCTCATTTGTCACTACTGTTAGAGCTCAAGAAAGAAAACAAAGCAACTGCACGTTTCCATATGTTCTTGTGAAAAAAGAAATATGCTACTAGAAAAAACAACTGATGTAGACTCAAAAATCTGGGCTGAAAAGTGCCATTCTTAAAATTAACATAGTGGATTGAACTTTCTATAATCACCTTCTTCCTCCAGGCAACTTCCCAGTTGTATTTAATCTTCATAGTCTTGTCCACTTTCCAAGAAATACATCCAAAATTCATTATTTCCATGACATCAAGATATTCAGTGTAACCCTTTAGTCAGTATGATGACATAGAGCAGGGGTTTTCAATCTTTTTGCATCATTGTACTGCCTGGCAGCTGGATGTGGAGCAGTACACCCCCGGACGCTGAGCCGGGGGGGCAGGTGATGTGGGAGGGGGGTAGTGAGCGGCTGGATGCTGAGCAGGGGGGTGGTGGAGTGAGCAGCCAGAAGCTGAGCGGGGGATGGAGGAGGGGTGGGCGATGGGGTGGAGGAGGGGCAGCCGTCACGTGCAAGCTTCCCCCGCGCCCCCCCCCCCCCCCCATGTCCAGCCAGGCGGGTGGCACTTGAGCGGCCTTGCAGGATACTGTGTGGCAGTGCTCTGTCCCTGCCCGCCTGCGCATACCCCCTAGGGCCTTCTTAAGTACCCCTGGGGGTACACGTATCCCCGATTGACAACCCCATCATAGGGCAATACATTTAAACACTTCTTTTAAGCAACAAAAAGTATCTCCAGATTTTACACGGAGTGTCAGCATAAAAAACTAGGTACGTTGTTTCTATGATGAATACTTCTGTTTATTTCTGCGGTGAAGTCAGTTCACATTTAAGCATTGCTCCTTTTCGTTAAAGATTGCTCGAGGACAAAAGCTGTTCAAGTTTGGGAACCTAATGAGAGGCTGCTAAAGTCATACTTTCGACACCTTAATAAAGTGGCCTCATTCTTAGAGGTGAGAAGAGCCCACCATTTCTTTCAGCTTAAGGGAAACTGCAGGTTCTCAGCAGTGCCAAGAATTAGACGATGTTCACTTTAATGCTGAAGTAGACATGTGATTTCAAGGCATACAACTAATTGCTGCTTGGCCTCCCATCAGGAGTGATCCAAAGGTCCCCTTCAGCAAGCCATTAGCTGTCACATTTCTATTCAAATCCAAAGCCAGTCCCCAGTAGAATAGCAAACAAAATACCCTCGGTGGAAAAGGGAAAATAGTAGCCCCACCAGGCCTACCTGTCTTCAGAAAGGCTGTGGCATCTAGCAGTCTCGGGGTGGATCCTAGTGTGATAAGCCCTTCCCTTTTGAGAACTACCACACCCATACACACACACAAACACACATGCACACACAAACCCCTTCCCACCTCCCTCAGCTGTTTTGGCTTCCTCCTATTAACCACTTTCTTGCAACCTGAAAGCTCTTGGTGGTGGAGTATAGTGGGGCTGATTGAACCCTCCTTAACTTATTAGCCCTTCCTTAGCTCATGTGGGATTTTGTATCCCCCATTATAACAGGTTTAGGAGAGTCTTTGTTCTACACTTGAAAGTTTTACTAGCATACCTACATTTATCAGTCATCTGTTTTTAATTGCAGCAGTTATAGTGAGACATGCTTTAATGTGTATAATTGTGTGTTTCTGCTGTGCACCATACTGACCAAGCACGCTGGACTAAGCTATGTTGATAGAAGTATGATATTGCCAGCTTCCTTGAACAAAACTGTCAAAATGTAGTTTCATTGGAAC
Organism: Alligator mississippiensis; assembly: GCF_030867095.1. Taxonomy (NCBI): domain Eukaryota; kingdom Metazoa; phylum Chordata; order Crocodylia; family Alligatoridae; genus Alligator; species Alligator mississippiensis. Next base: position 11,052,611 of record NC_081832.1, on the reverse strand, counting down.
TGAGATCTTCACTAAGGGCTTTTGCCAACGTATCTATGCCAGTCAGGGACCATATAGCTCTGTGGCCCTGATGGACACAGCGATGCCAGGAAAAGAAAGCCTGGCTTTTTAGTTATTTTGGCTACCAAATGGAAATATCTGTACCTTTCTATCAATACACTTGTGTTCATATTGGTGAGTTTTATTGCTTTTACCATGCTAATGCAGTGGAAATGATTCACTTTCAAGTATAAGCAAGGTCTAACTTTAAGCACTCAGGTTTGACAACTTTGACGTAACTGTTCACTTTCAAATCAGAGTGAGGAACACTTATTGCTGTCTCACTCTTCACAACTGTGAACTGTCTTAGTGGAAATTGCCATTGTGCTAATATTTCACAGCAGGAGATGTAGTCTGATGATGCGAGGCATCACTTAGGAAAGCCAGATAGTATTCAATGTCAAAGAAAGGAGGAATTTTTGCAGCATTTAACACAAGCCTTCAATTAGCTATGTTTGGTTGCAGCTTATCCCTTGCCCTTATGTTGTCCCCTAAAGCATCTGTGAAGAATTTTGCACATATTTGATTTGTTATACCATTATACTTGTATGTGTATGCTGTTCCTATGCCTGCAAATTGTTGATCTTGGTCTGTATACCTATTTCCTTCTATCACTTGGTAACTGTAAATTGCTTAGACTAGAAATACTGGGTGTTTTTACATGTGCTCCAGGAGTTGGGGGGGGGGGGGGGTACTTCAGTTAAAGCAGCTCTGAGCATGCTCAGAGTAATTACCAGGCTCCAGAAGACTCAATTAATTGAATCTGCTATGACATGCTTTAATTACAGTGCATCAGAGCAGCCTCCTGGCTCGTGTACATGCACCCGCTACATCCAGGATATAGAAAGCCATGTTCCCCTTCCCTTGAAAGTTTACCTGCAGCTAGTATCCTATAATGTGGTTTATGATATATGTCTGATCTTAATCCTGAATTTAGTAAATACAGATAAGGAATGATAGCTGAAATAGCTAAATCAGTAGGTATTAACTTGCATACCTCCATCCATATCAGTCAGTGAAGCAATTTCACTTTACATCAGGTGCAGATATCGGGTAGATTGGAAAATGTTGGAAAGATTGGAAAATTATGAAGAGAAAGAAAGGCAACATTTGGTGAAAATTTGCAAATTCATCACCCGGTTTCCTTCCTTCTATCAAAGAAGCTCTAATGAAGGATTTATTAAGGTTACAATGTCTTAATCTCTAAGGGCTGTAGCTAGGGTGGATCTGCAATGTTCTGATATAAGTCTGAACATTGTCAGAGTTTCGGTCTGTTTTTCTCTACAAAACACACATTCAGTCATAAGACTGAAATAATCATAAAAGACTTTATTTCTATTCTCTGATCCCCTTGGTAAGTTGTTACCCTGAAAGGAGATGCTCTCAAATACCACAAATGCTGTATCACCTTTACACAGGGGAATAAGATAAAGAAAGAGTTTGTACTTTTGTGATTCAAAGGTTTACAAAGATTTTGTGATTCAAGCCTTAAGGTTTCCTTTTAAATAGGTTATTTTTTAATGGCTTACTTGGGTGACAAATTTAATAGGAAATGATTAAGTAAAACCAAGGAGTGCTCATAAGGGATTTATTCTCCAAGGCTTCTGGTAATTTGTTCTGAACAAATCGTGCAATCTTTACACTAAGGAATTTATACGCATCTTCAGCTTTCATCAGGGCTGGTGCAGAATTTCCTGTTTTTGTGCTCTCAGAACTGCTAAGCTGCTGAAATTGCCAGTAATGACATAGGGCGTGCTATCCAAAAGAGGTGGAGACGGCAGCTATTCCCAGCTCTTTAGTGATACTCTCCAATGAACATATGCAAGTTAGATCTGTTCCATATATAACTAACAAATGGAGATGATTCCAACAGCAGGGACTCATCCTTTCTCGTAGCTTTTTTTTTTTACTTGTTTCTCTCTTCATAAAAGTAAGTCCTTTCTGTGCATTAAACCATACATTTTGTTATCCAAGTCATCTCAAAGCAATTCTGTAAGTGTGTATGCATGCAAAAGGCATTCAAGTTCAGGGCCTAGCCCCAAGAATGCTAATCAGGGACAATGTGAAATTCATACACACATTATCTAGTTTCATGGCTAGGTTGTGATCTCAGAGAAATCATAATGTGGTCTGTAATCTCTTAAAAGAAAGAGCCTATTACACACGATAGGTAAGATCTTGATGCAATAAGGTTTTGACCTGACTCACACAGGGATACTTCTGATTAACACAAGCCACGGAGCCAACTAGGTCCAGTCTGTTCACCAGGGTTAGGGACAGACATTACACATAAACTGGTTTAAGTGATCAGAAACTGGTTTAAACCTGTAACAGAACAGACGTTCAGTGCACACAAACAAGTCTGAAAATGGATAAAACTGGTTAGAGACAAGCTGAGCATATGCTGACTATGGTCCGTGCTGTGGGAGTCAGGACAAAGGCAGACAGGACTGTATCAGCTTAGGGTTTTTTTGGAGCCAATCAACAGGTAGCTGGTAAAGTCCCTCTGTTCCTTCCTTGGAAAAGTTGTTTAAGAAGAGCTTGGAGCTATAGCTAATGGAGAGAGGCTTTGTTTTCTGACTGGGTGATAAACACTGAGTTAGGGGTGATAAACACTGTGTTATCAGCTCCTTACTGGGTTGCTCAGAAGGGGGGCACCACACCTTAATCAGAGAGTCCTGTTGGGGCCTGGCCACATCCTCCCTCAGCTCAGCACTATGGATGGGAAGGGAGGGCTGCTCTAGTGACCCTGGCTTCTAGCCTGAGCCACTGCAGGAATTTGCCTGCATTTGTGGGATGCCTATGTGGTTATAAACCAGTTTAGCCTAGCCAGGTTATACTAACCTGCACAGATTGAATCAATTCGGGCTCAGGCTTTTTGAATATCTGTCCTAACACCTAACACAGCAAGTGTAGATGGTGCTAAGGTGTAAATCTCCAGAAGACACCCTACCCAGAGCCACTACACATTCAGGCACCCTTTGCAGATATCAGCACCATGAATGATTCTAACTCAGGTTCATACTCTTCCAGAAGGGTTTCTAGTAGATGGGTAACAAGCTAGGAAAGTTATGGGGATAATAACACTGATGCATAAACAATAATCTTTTTTTTATTTCTTTGCTTGTTTTACTTTGACTTTGTTTCACTAGCATGCCTGCCAATAGGTACATTTAAACACAAAGATCCTTCAAAGCATCAGTCTGTCCTGTGGCTGCACATACCGTTCTTCTTAAATTCAGTGTAGGAAAAGGCAGAGGAAACGGTGTAATACTAGTAACATAGCATTCATAAATTTATCTGAGAAGATGGATCTCAAGATTAAGACACTGACAAGGGACTCAACAACCAGGTGCAGTTCCCTACTCTGCCATAGATTCCCCCTGTAGTCCTGGGCAAGTCACTCAGGCCCAGATCATCAAAGACAAAGCAAACTGTGTGAGGAGGGGACCTAACTAGTTCAATCCCTTGCAACAATGTTTAGGGACCCGATTTCCATCAAGAGGACTAGGGTTTAAGGGCCAGTTTTCTACAAACCTCTCAGCTTGTAGGGACTTAATTTCCTTCTTCCTCAGTTCCTCATCTGTAAAATGGGAATAATGGCAACTCAGCTCTTTACTCTGTCTTCTTAGAGTGTAAGCTCTGTCTCCTGCCCTGCACATGTACAGTGTCCAGTACAGTTATATTCCAGGACCTTTTTGTACCAATTAAGCACAAAACCAGAACAAAACAACAGTCCTTGATGGAAGTAGTTTACAATATAAGTATTAGACTAGACAATAGATGAATACAGGTAGATAGTAGAGCACAAGGGGAAAATGAGACTACGGGATCCTGATTTCTTTACTGGTCTCTAGGCAATACTGGGAAATAATATGTCTCTAAAATAAAATTACATATTTTGCCTATCTTTATGACTAGTCTCTGAGCACAGGATTCATGTTGGGCTGCATGACACTGGACATTACATTCTTTTATTCAAGCGGTGTACATACCTGCTTGGTTTGTTGCATCCTGGAACTATCAGCTGTTTTCCTCTTATAGCTTAATGACATTGGGCATCTGGACAGTTTCCAAAGGAGAAGAGTTGAACTTATTTTTACATAAGACCACTGATTTGCAGGTTCGAAAACTCTCAGCACAAAACTGTACAGGAATCAGATTGTTTTTCTGCATTGGCAGTGCTTAGCCCACAACCAACAGGACACATGGCCATGGCACTCAAAACAACTTAACTGTTGAATGAGCTCATTTATGGAGGAAGTGGATAAATAACTGTCAGGTAGACAGAAGACTTTCTGATGCAAAGGATGACCATTTAAACTCATTTCCTGGGATCACATTTCTTTTAGAATATCACCTTACGATCACAGAAGATTTCATTGTATTCTGACAATGAGGCCTGCTTCAAGTCTATTCAAAATATTCTAAAATAGAGCTGGTTCAGTTAAGTTCTTTATATGATTTCTGTACTGTTCCCAGGGCTCAATTCAGTGGTTTGGTCAGAGAACTGAGAGGCATTTCTCTTTGTCCTGGCTGGACAAAATGAGCTACTTGGTGTGAACACTTATACTCTATAAAAAATACTTAAGATTCAGTAACCTGGCTCCAGAAATGAGGAACCTCTACAAAATGGTGGAGGCTGCTGCTCAGACTTTTCTTCCTCTATGGGCTGTGTGTGTTGCTGCTTATGAGAGGGCTGACTGCTTCTTCAAAGTTTGCCATGTTCCTTTTATCAGAGAGGAATCAAAAGAGGGGAGTTTCTGTGTGACAGACTCTGCCAGAACTCACCCTTACTTCATAAGTCTTAGTTTCTCATTGGTATCATCACTCTGATTTTTCTCTGTTTTCTGCCAAGGGGTTTTCCTGATTCATGCAACTAACCACTTGTCAGTCAAGGTGCAATCTGCAAGTCAGACAGTCATTTCCAGTTTCCTATGGAGTCCCACCCCATCTATTTCCCTTTGGAACATAGGACTAAAAGTTTCAAGCTGAATGACTGCCATTAGAAGGTACTTCTTTGAGTCTTTTGCAGAGATGATGTGCTCTTCAAAAGAAAATTTGGCTTATACACAGGGTTTTTAATATCAGAACAGTTGTCAGGTCAGTGATGCACAACATTCATGTAATACTGAAATAGTTATTTCAATACTAGTGTAAAAGTGGCTATACTGCTATATAGGTGACTTATGCCATAATAGCTTTATTCCACTTCTTTCATGGGAGGACTTCATTTGTATCTAGTTCCTTTATTCTGCTAGAACTTCATCCACATTAAGGGAAAACATACCACTTCAACTCTTTTGATCTATGCTAGAAAGCTACAGTTTTAACTCAACAAACCTGACTTTCTGACTGGTTTTGTGCCAAATTAAATATGTCAATACAGAGTGGGAAGTTAATTTCTATTTGACAGAGCTGGATTAACAGGACTAATCACCCTTTGTCCATATTCTGTGAGTATAGTATTGACAGTCATTTCTAAGCATCAGCTACAAGGTTATAGCAGAGCATTACTAGCCACTTCTAGAAAGAAAGGTTGCTCTTTTCACCCATGTTCTCAATATGAGTTAGGAATGCAGGCTTGCATATTCTACAGAATATGCAAAACTACAGTATCCGATGATATCTGGAAAGAAGTGACGTGAAACCTAATTTGGATTGAGAGAGAATGAAAGATATTTGCTCCACAGTCAAGCAGAGAGCGTGGGTGTGTGGGTGTGTATGCATGTAATTTATTTCCTGCTTCTTCTATACCAGTCAGCAAATAACAAGAACAACCTAAATTATTATTATTATATATATAGGGATGCTTATATAATCTCTGGTTAAAGATTAAAGATACACATTCTTCTTTTTTAAAAGAAAAGAATTTGTTTATTAAATCATAAGGAAATCAAAATATACAACAGGATATCATTCACATGCTAGTATGGATTAAAATGTCAGTCCCACAATCCCCTGTTTGAGCAAAGAATAAACCAACAGAAATCTGAATTTTCCATAACATTTATTAATGACAGTTACTACAGGAGTTTTGTAAAGCAGGGAGAGAGGCCTGGTCAGTCTTAAGTTTGGTTTTCATTAATTAATTACACATATGAATATGGACACATATCTGAGGAAATAACTGAAGTTTTTTTCTAACATCTGCAAAACATTAATAATATAAGATTGTAGATACACCTTCTTGAGTTAGTACTAAAGTGGAGATACTGGTGCCCCCTTGTGTTTGTATTAATACCTTAAGTAATTTTCCTTTGTTAACCCACCTCCAAGTCAAGGAAGAAACTGTGTTTCAAATCATTTAAAAGTCATTGCATTTTAGCTTTTTAATTTACATTAATAAAATGCCAGCCAATCTGAAGCATGATCTTGTAATGAATCATTGATTCTATTATCCAATAGTCCTTGCTAATTAAAGCAAACCATAACAGGTGGGCTGTTGTTTTTACTCTTAAGCTGAAAGTTTATCAAAAAATGATAAAATGATCTCTTCTCCCCCCCTCCCCCCGCTTTAATGCTCTAGGTGAGAATATCTTTGCTCATTGCTTTGCCTCACAAACTGTATTCCTTGTATCACATGCACTTTTTCTTTCTTTCCCCACTTCAACTGCAACTTTCTTAGGTTTTGAAACATTCTCTTCCCACTCGACTTAAAATAAATCACCCACAAAACCTCTCTTGAATAATAATAATACTACACGTTGCTTCTCAATGACCTTTACAGTTACTTACTAGAATCTAGTCAACAAATTCTGTAAATGATACACCTCAAATGTACACAAATGTTTGCTTTAGCTGGAGGCACGGCCCTCTTTTGATGACAGCCATATAAAGAAAATAATGAGTCATCTTCACTGCAAGAGCACTTGTGGAAAGCCACTGATTCTTCAGCAGCCAAGCACATTCATTACTTGGATTTCCCAGCAGGTACAATAGACACTGGATCTGTTTGCACTTCAGCATCAGACATCTTTTTGGGACCCTAGAAATAATACAGAGAAATATGGTTGAACATTTCAGGAGATTTGTTCAGTCTAGAATTATGTTTTAGATCTTTGCAAAGAGACATTTCCCATTAGCATTACCTTCTTCCTCTCTTACTAAGGTTTTTCACGCTACTAAAAGTACAACTGACACCTGCACAGGTCTTCTCTCCCCAGTAGCAGCAACTATAGCTAAACCTGGGTACTGTCGTTGTGTTATTCTTTCCCTGACCAGTGTAGAAAGGAGTTGCTTTCAGACAACAACACTAAGCTAACATGCTATGTGCATCCCTGGGTCGATAGCAGGGGTGGGCAAAATGGCAGATCTGGCTGGCAGCCGGGCTCCATTTCCCAGCAACCCCTGCCCACATGGCTGGGGCCAGTCTCCATAGGGACCTCAGCCACAGCTGTGCTGTGATAGCATGAGGCTGGAGTTGCCATGGAGACTGGCCCCAGCCGTGCTGGCAGGGTGTGCAGCAGGGCAGGGCTGGGGCTGCTCTGGAGCCACTGGGAGCTTGTGGAGGGGGCAGCTTGGTTTGGGGCCATGGCAGAGCCACAATCTGCAGCCTGCATGCTCTGGGCAGGGGCACGGAGGCAGTGGATCATGGTTCTGCCCCAACTCCTTGCAGCAGAGGCAGTCTGATCCAAACTGCCCCCACTGCAAGATCCCAGTGGGTCGGTGTGCAGGAGCCCACCCAGGGACCCCCATATATCCTGTGAGCGGGTGCAGCCCTAGGGAGCACAATCAGGCTGCAGGGAACAGGTGACCATGGATGCCTCTACTCCCTGACTGCAGCTGACATGTCTGTGGCTGATGATGATGGGGGGAGAAGGGAGGCAGCATTCTCCCCTGTGTCCGGCAGCCAATCAGGGGTTGCCCAGCCACTCGGCTGTGCTCGACAGTCTCTGGCAGCTGAGGGAGTCAGATGGGAGGTGTGCAGGAGCACCTCCAACCTGCTGGCCTTGGCTAGTGCAGGCAACCTGCATGACCCGCCCTGCCCAAAGGTGGACACATGTTGTGTTCACTCCTGAACTAACCTATGCCACTTACAGAAACCCACATAAGTTTGATCAATTCTTCCTTAGGCTTTTTGACTGTCTATACTTAGCCTCTGTTTCACACAGTGGGCTCCTAATTCACCACTGATTACTCAGAACTTACTCTGGTATAACACCAGGGTGAATCAAGCCCTGACTTCCTCACCTTTAGGGAGAGAAACAAGAGTAGATGTTTCTACATTTACTAGAGCCACCATATACATGACTCTGGTTGCTATCCATTTTCACTTTCTAGCTTTAAAAACTGTAACAGAAACCCCCAATGTGTCAAAGAATGCACCAACATAAACCCCCTGTTCTTCTAGGTTGGCTATGGTGTAGACTGTTGTGATTGAATTTGGACTATTTTGTCTAGAAGTGGATGGCTTCTAAGTGATTATGTCTGGAAGGCTACTGAAGATGCTTCTTTTAAAATGTATTGCTAGTGGTAACTGATGGTACCTTGTTCTTAAATAGCATACAGACAAACCTAATCATTTCAAAATTTTTCCAGCAACTCAAAGCGTCTAGACAGCAATTAAAAGATTGCATTGGAAGATTAGCTTGCAGCCTCTCAGCTGTAACTGTGCCTGTATGCTACATGAAGATATTATTGTCATTTCTAGTTTGACCAAGGAAATAAGACATTACTGTTTGCCCTACTTCCTGTAAATGCCACAGTTACACAGGAAACTCATTTCTCATAATCCCTATTTTGACTCACTTAGCATATTTGCAGAATTGCTTCATTTTTGGAAGGATTGGCCTTTGATTTTCTGAAGTAGGGATAAGAAATTCAACCATAAAGAGATGAATAGGTGGCAGTGTCTTGTGAAGTACTCTAATATATCAAATCCTTCTGTTTTAAACATTGGATATTCTCCTGGCCAGAAGGATGAGATCATCCATGGCCTCCTCTGGACAGCAATATCTGCTAACCACCTTCGGACCAGGTGGTTTTTCCAATCTCGTTGTTTGTTTTTGTTGCTAACAGGCCAGGCCAACTACCATGCTATCAATCTAAGACTTTACACTCTTAAAAAGAAAAAGATAATGTTACCCTGAAAATGGAAGAGGGAAAAAGTTAGCAGTACTGGAGGCCTCTGCTAATGCAATGAAAGAGAATGCACTGCCAAGCCAAGTTGCGTCATACATAAGATATACAAAGCAATAAACATGACAATCTCATCCACTCCTCCTATTTTCCTTTCACTTTTCATACTTTTGAACTATAGCTGCCCCTCCATCCCCGCAAACAGATTTCACCTCTCACTGCTAGAAACATTCCCTCTACCCTTTGTCAAAAACATCTTCCCTGCATCTCTGCCTCAGTCTCCTCCTTTTATAATGTATCATTTGAACACATATTTTCCTGCTTGCCCATACCTTCTCTGATCTCTTTCTCTTACAGTGCTTCTTATATCTTCTTACAGTGTATATCTAGAAATATAGCTGGGATGTTTTTGAATGCTGACTGAATACATGACACCCTACAACAGGGGTGGGCAACTATTTTGGGCAGAGGGCCGCTTACCCAGTTTTGGCAGGCTGTCGAGGGCTGCATGGGTAGCCCCACCCTTTAACAGGTTCCCCGGCCCCTGGTCACTATCTTAGGACCAATGTCCCAATGTCTTGGGACCAATGTCCCAGGGCCAGCACCGGTGGGGCCCAAAGCGGGACACAGGCCAGCAGGGGTCTGTGGAGCCAGGCTGGGCTGCACCAGCAGGGAGAGGGGGGAGCTGGGCCAGCTTCATAGAGCCCCTGCCGGCTGGGACCCCGTGCTCCTGCCACCCTGCTCTGGGCCCCGATTGCACTGGCCCCAGGGCACCGGTGCAGGCCCCGTGCTTCTGCTGGCTCCCCACCCACTCATGCCCAGTGCTCCCCAGCTCTGCGGTACAGGTGGGGGGCAGCGCACAGCCCCGACCCCCTGCTCGCTGGCAGGAAAGAAGTTGGTGCTGAGCACGAGGAAAAGCATCCCCTCGCCTGCCCCATGGCCAGAACTCCCTGCTGCAGGTGCTCGCACCCCACACAGGGCTGTCTGGAACAGGCGTAGGCAGCCCCATGTGGGCTGCAAGAGGCTACAGCAAGGGGAGATGGCTATGAGGTGAGCAAGGGGCTGCTTTTTCCTGAGCTCAGAATCAGCCTGTAACCCGGCCCCACTGCCAGCCTGGGCTCCAAGCTGGCTCTGGGCTGCCCATTGGTGACAGCAGCTGCAGCCCCCCACTTGCCACACCGGGCAGTGGTGGCTACTGCTGCCCACCTGGAGCTTACACGCTGGGCAGCCAAGAGGTGACAGTGGCAAACACTGCCTGGTGCAGCAAGCGGGGGCGGGGGACGCAGCTGCTGTCACCACGTGCAGCCCCGATGTGTGAGCCTGGCGCTGGCGCGGAGCCTAGGCTGGTAGTGGGACTGGGTCACAAGGTGGTGCTGAGCACGGGGTGGCGGGGGGAAGCAACCCCTTCCCACCCTGTGCCCAATGCCACATGCTGCAGTCGTTCACAGCCCACCTGGGGCTGCCTGTGCCTGCTTCGGACAGCCCTATGTGGTCTGCAAGCGGCTGCAGTGTGGGGTGCTGGCCACAGGTGGGGGAGAGGGTGCTTCCTTCTGCACCAGGAATGAGCAGGGAAGGAGCCCAGGGAAAAGCTGAGCATGGGGAAAAGCAGTCCCTTCCCCGCTCTGTGGCTGGTGCCCTGCACTGCAGCCACTCGCAGCCCGCGGGGCTGTCCGGAGCAGGTACAGGCAGCCCCATGCGGGCTGCAAGTGACTGCAGCACAGGGCACTGGCCACAGGGTGGGCAAGGGGCTGCTTTCCCCCTGCCCGCACTCAGGTTTTCCCGGGCCGCTTTCCCCCAGGCTCCTTCCCTACCTGGGGTCTTCCCCTGCCCTCCCCAACTTCCCCCTTACCTGCGGTTCTGGCACAGGGCAGCCACACGGTCCCAGGCCAGAAGCCCCCGCTGGGGCTTCTAGCTGCGGGTGGGGCAGGGCTGTTGTGGGAGCCTGCCGGGCTTCCCCTGGGTCCTACTGTCCTTGCTTCCTGTCATTTTTGACAGGAACCAAGAGCAGATGATATTAATTTTCTAAATTTTTTAGGGGCCCTGTGGGCTGGATAGAGTGGTCTCGTGGGTCGGATGCGGCCTGTAGGCTGTATTTTGCCCACCCTGCCCTACAACAGAAAGTACTATTGTCGACAAATACAGAAAACCTTTTACACTCGTTGGCTTCCTTGAAAATTTTAACTAAGATCATTGGTATTTAGCCCACAGCACTTAATTTCAGCAGAATTCAAAACCAAGAAAACATTTTTTTGTTATCTTTAGAAATAACAAAAGTCGTTTATATTTGCTCTGTTCCTGCACAACCCATGCTAGAAAAGCATGGGTTTCTCTTTCCCTCCAATTGACAGTAATCAGCCTACAACAGCTTCACCCTAAAGACTTTAGCTCAATAAGGAATTCATATTTTTACATCAGGCAGTCTCAGGCTCAAACCCAAGGCAAGGCTTGCTCCTCGTATTTATAGCACGAGACATGCCACTCATGATGTGAGTCCTGTTATGCAATGTATGCACACACACATAATTGTGCATAGTGGAAAGGACGTGAACCAATATTATACCATAGGACTCCAAGGCTATGTTCACATGGCCTCTGGAGATAACCCAGGAGTGCTGCCAAGAGACACATCCTGGCGACTCATGCCTACCCCCTGGGTCATTCAAGTTACATCTTAGGCAGAATAGATGCCTCAGGAGACTGAGAGGGCCAAACAGGCACATGCCGAAGCTGTCTACTCTGCCTTATTTGGGGCATATAGAGGTAGCTAAGAGTATGCAGAACCAGTTAGAGATACACAATCTATCTTAGGTACCAGTATTAGTATGGCAAAATTAAGAATATTGTGCTTCATAGACATCCTGTAAGTGATATGCATGCTAGATGGCAAAGAAAATTATTAAGTGACTTCATTATTATTAAAAATAAGATGGAAATACTTAATTTCCCTTCTGCCCCCACCAATATGCATTTTTTGAAGTGCAAATAATACTCTGCGGTGCTTTGCTGTGAAATATATGAAGATTATGATGTGGAAAAGCGTCTGCCTCATATTATTCAATACAGGTTCACTTGATAACTTAATGTTCTGACAGGGCTAGTTTTCAAATTGGCATCAACTTTTAAAATGCAGCTTGTTTTTTTCCTCTTTCAGGCCATGAAAGTTGGCTTAGTTTTATTCTTTTTCCTGTGTGCCTTTTGAGCAGGGAAGAGAGAGGAAAAAAAAAAGATTTTTAAATATCTCACAGGGACCAGACTGAGTAGGGACCACTACAGGTAAAGTAGTCACATCACTATGTGTTCTCCACAGCAATGGAAATACATGCTGGTGTCCATTTTGCATGTGGGATGTCCAAAGATATGACTGACACTGGAGTTCTTGAAGTAAAAAATGACTCCTGTCTCTTTTACAAGAAGGAGAAAGGAGTCAGCTGCAGATGTTTTAATTCTTAAAAAAAAAAAATCAACCGCAGTCTACCCTCCTGGCATTGACCTCTTGGAAGAAAGTTTTGCCTATTTGTCCCATGCCAAACCCATTAACAGGACTAATCACCCTTTGTCCATATTTGAGCATAGTATTGACAGTCATTTCTAATCATCAGCTACAAGATGATAGCAGAACATTACTAGCCACTTCTAGAAAGGAAGATAGCTCTTTTCACCCACTCTTTTCTGTGCATTGACCCCTATAGCCCATTAGTACAGGGGTGTCAGAGGGAAGCAAAAAATGTCGCACCCATTGCGTGTCTTGAGCAAAGGACTAGGTGCATTCTCCAGAGAGCTCAGACTTGCAGTCTTCTGAATCTTTCCAAAAATCTATCTTTTGGTGTTGTAGAGACACAAGCATCCTGCCCGAGTGCAGAACACAGCAGTGAAAACAAAGTACACTCATGGGTTTCCAAGCTATTTTCTACCTCTTCTATTGCTGGTTGGCAGCTGCGTCCCCAGTTTTCCAGACCTCTGCCTGAAAGTGAGTCCCCTAGCCCCCGTCCTACACACACTGCCATGGAAGTGCATACCTGCAACCCTCCACTCAGATAGCCCGCCTAGAGGACATGACATTGCGTAACCCTACGGGGACCTCTGAGAAGTGCCTGGCAGTGACGCTGTCTAGACCATCTCAAACTATTTAAGAAGAAAAGGTGAAGCTAACGTACAAGGCCCTTGAAAAAACCTCCAAGAGACTGTCTCTTCTCTGTCTTCTTGAGGGGTGTTTCTTTTGCGGTGTCTCCTCCGTTCTGGATGGAGTCAGTCTCGCCTGTATGCTGCTCTCTGGAGTCTTGCTGATCTTTGGTTTCCTGTTTGTTACCTTTCTGCTTGCTCAGCTCTGCCGTAGGCTTCTTGTCTTTCGAACTCTCTTTGCTCTTCTGGCCCGCAGGTTCACTTTCAGTTGGGGCGACTGGCCTCTCTGTGGAGTCTGATGTCTAAAGTGGTTTCAAACAATGGTTATTTTTAGTGGGAAATGGAAACACTTTGCCAGGAGGGCCCATAAATAGAGTAACAATTTAAGGCCACCTGTCGGGGAGAAATTCCGCTATCTCACAGGTTTTCATTTACAGAGGTGGATCCCGATTCCTACAACCCTTAATTCAGGTAGTAGTTCCAATGAGATTATTAGGATAGACAATGTATAGTGAGTAAATGCTGCAAGGTCAGGCCCTTTCTGCAAAGCCTTTCCTTTTATATATTTCTATGATGAAGTTGCTTTAGCTGGCAGAGCTGCATATGTACAGAAGGATAGAATCACATGCACGTATCCATAGCTGCAAAGATATAACCACCTTTGCATCCCTGTAGAAGTACAAAGAAAATTTGAAACCAAAAAGGGAAGGAGGGAGAGAGAGAGAGAGAAAGAAAGAGGAAGAAAAGGAAAGAGAGGGAGAAGTGTCAGGGCACATAAAGCAGAAGTAAGAATATCCCCTCTATAAAATTACAGCACTTCACCAGATGATTAACACCCCGTGATTTGGCCCCGGTAATACCATACAGCATTCTTCATTGAATTGCAAAAAAAAGAGACAGTCAATACTCAATAGACAAACAGTGTTATACAGCACACCTAGGTACAGGAAATGCATTTTCTCTGACCTGGAGAAAATGGCTGGATAGGATCAAAGTTTCTAAACCAAGATTTTGACTTTGAAAATAAATGGAATAGCACAATGACACTGCCAGTTCATTTATAATAAGACACTTGCTTGCTTAGGGGATTTTCTTTTTCTGTCTTATACAACAACAAAACCATGTTAGGCTCATTTGTTCAGTTAAAAAAAATTGTGGTAAGGAAATTTATTGTGTTTTAAACTGACTCAAGATCTTGCATCTGCAGTCTGGAGATGGCCCACTAGTTTAATAAATTACTGCTTTACTATCTTCTGTAATTTTATCATCAAATTCAAAATATAGGAGCTGTTCAAGAAACACACCAGAAGTTGTGTTAACATCTCAGCTTTCATTAAAAACCAGAAAACTTCTTTAACTATCATCATTTCAGAGAAAACCTTTAACGTATAAACTCTAATGACTCAAAAATCAGACGGCAAATTAAAAAAAAAAAATTGTACCTCAAACCTTTTATTTAAAATCTCTCATAATTTTTAAACCAACCTCATAATATAGAGGTTAGACTTAAAAAAAAAATAATCAAGGACTGGCAGTACTGAAGTGGCTCCATATCTAAGTTTCCTTTCTGTCCTTTCTATCTTTTAAAAATCATGTAGGTTAGGGAGCCTTTGATACAGACCATACTAATTCTCCCGATCATTTAACAGTTTATTTCCCCCATAAAGCTATAATATTTTCTCTATATATTTCCTTCCCTCTTGGGCAAGCACTCTTTCTAATTTTATATAAAAATCAAACCACTATTTTATGGTTTGTGCTGTAGCACATGACACTACAATAAATGGGGAAATAGAGTTTATGAGGTTACTTGTGCAAAAGCATGGCATAGCCCAGCAAAATCAACTGTGTGGTTATAGTTTCTTAAGGCAAAGTCAGTAATCTTGGGACTGTGGAAGAGCTGCCAGATTTGCCTCGATGGTACCTGTGCCTCCTAAGTCTTGCACTTGTGCAGCTAAATGGGCTTTCTCTAAGTGCCGAGAATGCAGGATCTCTCCTAGCATGTATAGGAGAAAAGTTTCATAAAACCCAGTTTCACTGTTTATCTTTGTTCTGATGGATTTACACTGTCAAACAAGAAGCACTCAAATGCCTCCCTGTCGCTTTGTTTAACAGATCCTTGTCAGTCTTCCTTGCCGGAGATTGATTTTTTAAAAATTTTAAGATTTAGTGGGTTAGACTTACAAGAGCAGGAAATAATCAAAGTACAAAAGCTCCATCACTATTTACATCAGATGTCTCCTACCTTAATGGTCTAAGGAGAGCTTCTGGCCCTGAAATCAATGAGTGTATCTACAGGGTCAAAGTTAGCATGAAATTTGCTCGGTCTTGCATATAACTATTTTTGTGAGTGGGGTGAGCAAGTTTTGACCTTTAAACTATTTAAAGCACCATCTATACATTTTGTAAGGCAAAAGAGGAAAAAAAATCCACAATCAGGTCATCTCTTGGAGGTGTTTCGTGTTCATCTTGAAAGGCAGGAAATGGACATATTTGATATTAATGGGAGTGGCAACAGACAGTACAAAGTGAAACCAATGAATAATGAAACACGTGATGCTTCTCATTTTAAAGGCTGATCTCCACCTGACAGACTGCACTCATTCTCTTCAAATTAGAACTTGCAGGAAAAAAAAGATTGACAGATTAACAGGATTAGGTTTTTTAAATCCTATTACATTGTTCTAGGGCCTGATCAAATTCCTGCAGGAAAAGTCAGTGATTTTACTTGGCAATGTCAGAGCTATAAAGACTATACTTAATCAGGCAGTTTAGGCCGAGGCTGTAAGGTTTATGAAACACTTTCCAGACTTAAAAAGTCCAAATCTAATATTACAGGAATGCTGTTTTCTGATTTCTTTTGTTAAATTTTAGTGACAAGGCTTTTAGATAAAATGTTATACTTTTTCTGTAATGTTTCCCATCAAATAATAATCTTTCTAATTGTTCATGAAGAATCAAATTAATCCAGAATAGCACTGTCCACATTGCATGAAATTCAAAACATAAATAACATAGAGGGCATAAAGCAAAATAGTATGTAATAAATTACTAGTAACATAAATATATTTTATGAATACAGGGAAAATATTTTGAAAAAATATGATTTTTTTTTTTTTACCTGATGACAAACCATTTTAATTAACTTTATTAGGAAATAATAAGGAGGTGGGATTGCTTGGGCATGCTATCACTCTGCTGCAATTGGTGATTTTTAATTTAAAGAAACCAGGAGATACATCATTGGAAATAAGCTACAGAGATCCATCACCAAGAGATGAATAAATTCAAACACTTACTTGGTAATTGGGGTTTGGCCCATTTACCTCTTCTGAATTGGCTGTCCCTGCATCATCTCTGACTGACTAAAATAACAAAGGATTACAGGTCTTCCAACTATTATCTTTTTTTAGGCACATACTCAACAAAAAAAAAAGTCAAATAAAATGAAGGTTTGTTTTAAGAATATTATTCCAACATGGTTAAAACAAAGCAAAACACCACGTCAAATTATCTGCACTATGCCTTCATCTCTATGGTAGATTGTTGTATACCCATTTTATTACAGCACTATTGTCTTTAGCAAGGCATTTTTCTGTTGACGATCTCACAATATGATAAATGGGATGTTGCTATCATTCCTGCCATTGTAAGTTATGAGGGGAGCGTTTCCTGTTAACAGCTCTCCCTTATAAGGTTATCTTCAGCAGAACTGTACTCTTTGCCTTATTTCTACATATTTGCTTAATATGTTGGCTAACAATTAAAAACTGCTGGGGTCTACAGATGGTTTGCCATTGCTGCACAATTTCTTTCAATTTATTTCTTCTGTGCTATGCTTTATCTCTCAAAGGAGCATGTGCATCTAGGCAACAACCTTTCTTGGCATCAGCTCTTCTTGGCTACAACAATCAAAGCAGACCCTGAAGCTGTAACACAGGCAGCTTGTTCAAAGTAAACCTTGACTCTCAAATATATTTCTCAACAATGATCCACTGTATCCATGTTTCTTCAAGACAAAACAAAACAAAAATCCTTGATAAAATTAGCTTTATGGGTGGACGTTACAAAAAGATTCATTATAGTTATGTTTAGATTTTAGGTTAGAATATTCAAGAGAGAAAAAAAAAATCACTGGAACCATTTATAAATGTAGCATTAAATGTGTAGACAGGAGAGGGTTGCTTAAAAAAATTAATACAGTATTCTGTAGCCAGAGAGTATTAAAGCATAACAAAAACTGTAGTATTTCAAAGTACCTGCATTTAAATGTCATTTTTTCATTGCATAAGTTCAATGAAAACAATGAAAGGATGTGACTTTTGCTCTAAAGATAGATCAGGCGGATTTGTGGTTTTCTGCAGCTCGTAGGTTTGTCACTTGTAGCACAACACTATTCGCTCAATCCTATTTTCAGTCTCTTAGTGAGGATCTGCTTTCACTGCATGATTCTTTTCTCTCTCCAGCCACTGAAAAATCAATACTAAATAGTGGTTTGCTCAAAAGCTAAAGAATTCAGCAATAGTTTGTTATGAGTAACCAATCTGGGGACAGTATTATTTTTTTTTGCAATGTATCTTTGCTCAGTTAATAAATTACATGATTATATTCATAATGGTTGTTATCTGTGAAAGGCTGAAGAAATGGTGGAGGAAGCTCAGTGTGGTCTGTCTTACATTACAGTCTCGTAACCTAGTCCATGGTGTACGAAGATTGCCTAGAGATAAGATCTAGTTTGCATTTCTGTTGCAATGCTTCTTTATAAGTTTGAAAAAGAACTTGCATAATGTTAAGAAAGTTTATCCAGTAATAGGAGCCATTCTGTTGCATTTTATTTCAAGGCAGGACTGCTGTAGCAAACCTTTTGCAATCATACATCATTTAAACTACTAATTACTATTAGTAGATCATAAATAAGTATGGCATAAATCCTGCAATCCACGCCCAGGCAGAATTCCAATTTATTTCAATGGAAGCTTTATATAAAATGACAGGGGTGTACTTGGTAGCTGTGTTGGTCTGAGACAGAGACTTACAAAAAACTAGAACTCTTGGTTCCAAAATGATACCTTTTATTAAACCAACTGGAAAATGGCAAGAAAAAGGACAATTTTCTTGCCATTTTCCAGTTGGTCTAATAAAAGGTATCATGTTGGAACCCAGAGTTCTAGTGTTTTGTATATAAAATGACAGAATTTTACCCTACAGAAATTCTGTCATCTTCTGCGACACTTTGATCAAGTTAGAAGTGCTGTGGATTGGTTCCCCAAAGTGTTTTCAGCTTTTATTGGCAAGAAGGCTAGGTAGTGTGACCTGAGACCTTTGACTGGAGAAGGGTGGAGAGGAGGGAAGAGCCTTGCTAAAAATACAAGTTGTATTTGTGTGAGTTACGAACTTCAGTTATATTTGGGTTAATGTAAAATAACCATAGTTATACTTAAAACAGGAAGCTGTTCCTGAAGGGTTGTCTTCACTTCCCCTATGCGAACACTCTCTTCTGATAAAAAAGGGTTTTTTTCCCCAGAATAATTACTCAACTTTGCAAGTTTATTATTCCAGAATAGAATAACTTTTATTTCAGAGTAGAGCATCCACATGGGGAACTATTCTGGAAACGTATGTTGGAAAATTTCCCCGGTTTAGAAAAAAGACTTGATTCTAGTCTTGCCAGAAAATGAGGTTGGTAGCTCCACCCATTTTGGTATGAGAAAGAGAAGAATTTCATGCTGCCAATGTTTCATCATAATATCTACAAAGATTGCATGTCAAACAATACCTACATAGTTTTGATGAATAAAGCACAAGTGACATATTTTCAAGTGGCAGGACAGGATTTTACATTCTTGCGTGATTACAGCTATAGGCCTATAGTTAGGCATAATAAGGGTGATATTTCTTTGTGAGGGGGTTAGACTGAGTGGACTGCATCATACCATCACTTCTCTGGTGCTCCCAGTCGTTATTACAGGATGGAATTAGTAGGGGCAAAAACAAAAATAAGAACTCCTTTCTAATTCTTGTAATTGCATATAATTCTTTCCAGGTGGGCATGGGCACAGTGTTGCTTTACTGAATCTATAGACAGCTTGGAAGAATAGCTCCATGAGAGATAAACTACCCTTTCACGTTAAATCCCAAGTCTAATCAAGATAGTCAAAATATCAACAGCATTAATTATAGCAATGTTGTTCCCTGGACGAGAAAACCCCAACAACTGTGTATGTAAGGCTTGTGATTTTGGTGCAGAGTGAAGAGGGGATACCAGTTTTTCCCCTCCTGCTGCTATTTTGTCAAGAGTGATTTAAGGTAGAATGATTTCCTTGGGACTGAAGAGCCAGAACTGTCAGAAACTTGATTCAGAAACAAACTGGCAGAAAGCACAGGTCTTTATTAGGTCTGCCTGTGCTGTTTTGTTTAAAGGAATAATTAAAGAGCCTGGAGGAGGAGGAGGAAAACAAGAGTTCATCCACAGCTGGACTTGGGATGGAGGAACTATTGTACGAGGAAGAAAAACAATCAATTAATGTAGCTGTGTGTGTTTTGTTCATTCGGGCCTTGTTTAGCATTGACTGATGTCTGCCTTCACCACACTGGGCAAACCTCACCTCTCACTAGTTTCACCAACGGCGTGTTAAAAATAATTCCAATGTCTCCTTTCCTAATATTTTGTGCATTACAGATGGCAAATCATGTATTCTGGGGCTTTTCCCAGTGGGCACACAGGCAATGAATAGCTTATTTCAATTCTTCTATGAAATAGTGACTCTGAGTTATATAACAATTGAGGACTCTTCTCTTTTCCTGACTGAACCAAGGATGAGCTATATAACTTTTTATCAAACAGCCTGGATCTCTAGCATCAATTGTGCTCTCCTGAGAAGGGATCTCATCTGCTCAGCCGAAATGGTAGAAACAAAACTAAAACTGCTGTACGCACATGGACTCTTCTCTTGGACTCTTCTTCTATACAGGTAAAGAATTTTACCTGTATAGAAAAAAAATCCTATTGCTTTTGTATACACCTGGTTTGGCCTTTTGGTTTTGTCTTCTGACTGTCAAAGGCTGTAGACTCTGACCAGTGGCAAGTCTATCAGAGGAGGTTGTGGTTATGGTGACACCTCTTTTCTGCTGAAGAGGCCCACCCTGCCCACCCTTGTCATCCTAGGGATAAGAATTAGGGCTGTGCAAAACTTCAGGTGCTGATTTGATTTGGAGGAGATTCGGCCCAATTTGGTGGCTGAATCTTGAAATCCAAATCCAATCAGGGGATCAATTAAAAGGTCCAAATCAAATCAAAGCTCTCTGAATTGATTTAGAAAAGATTTGGAGAGTTCAGTGATTCGGGCAGTCCCCGTCTGCTGCAGCAGGGAGCTAGACCCAGACTCCATGCTGGTAAATAGAGGGCTGGAGGAGGGTGAAGGGGACTATGTGGGGGACCCCTGCCAGGCCCCATCCCCTGCCTGCTCCCCCAGCCCCCCCGAACACCCCTGACCACCGCCCACTCCCCCAGTCCCCTCCCCCATGGTTACCCCACCTGCTCCAGCTCCCGGCCCTTTAAAAAAAAAGCCCACACTCACCGGCTGCTGCTCAGTGTGTGGGGGGGCAATCCCTGCTGCCCCCCACTGCCCCATGCCACATGGGGAGCTGTGCCATGAGCTCCCCGATCTCAGCCTGCTCCCCCAGCCCCTCCCCATGGCTGCCCCGCTTGCCCCAGCTCTGGTCCTTTAACAAAAAGGAAACAACCCCCCCAACTCACTGGCTTCTACAGCAGCCTCGGGGCTTCTGGGGGCTCATGTAGAGCCCCCCCATGCAGCACGGGACAGTGAGGGGCAGCGAGGATTGCTCCTTGCCAGGTAGCAGCTGGTGAGTAGGGGCTTTTTTTAATTTTTAAAGGGCTGGAACTGGGGTGGGTGAGGCAACCATGGGGGTGCTGGGACAGCGGGCTGGGGTCAGGGGGCTTGTGACAGAGCCCCCCCCGTGTGGCATGGGTCAGTGGGGGGCAGTGGGGATCGTCCCCCGGTGGGCAAGAGCCAGTGAGTGGGGGCTTTTTTTTCCCCCAAAGAGCCGGGAGCTGGAGGGGCAGGGCAGCCTTTGGGAGCAGGCGGCGGATAAGGCCTGTGTGATTCAGAGATTCGGCTGATTCAGCAGCAGCCAATTCTCCTAATCAGATTCAGCTGAATCGATTCGGGACAGTAATTCGAATCACCAAATCAAATCAGTGCACCCCGAATCATCTGAATCCAAAGTGAATACTAGATGCTTTGCACAGGCCTAATAAGAATATTTCCCTGTTTTACAGACAGAGAACTGAGAAAGCGAAAAATGACTCGGTCCAGGGTCATATAGCAAGTCTGTGGCACAGTCAGAAATTCAGAACTGAGCCTAGGTTCCCTGAATCCCAATCCTGACCCTTTAGCTTAAGAGAAACCTCTCTCACTTTTGTTTTTATCTAATGGAAATATGGAAGTTCTCGTTATCCATATCAATGCCAATCCTTTTGTTTTCTTGAATTAGACCAAACTCTTGGTTCTGGTGGCATCTTGCAGCAGTGAGATTCACCAGTTAAATATGCATTGTATAAATTGTATTTTCCTTTAATCATTTTAATTTTTTTGTCTTAGTGTTTTTATCATTGCTGATGTGTAAATGTTAATAGTGGCAGGGGCACAACTCCATACTGCCGCCACCCCTACTGCTGCCAGGTGCTGGCTCTGACTGGGCTGCAGCCCTGCGGTTGTTGCAGAAATTGCACTGCTGCTACTACCCTCGCTGCTGCAGCCCTGTGCCCCACCATCAGCACAGAAATCGGGGGGGGGGCATATGCCCCCCCATGTCCCCTTGATGTAATCCCAATGCTTTACCTCATTCCCCTTAGTTAATGAAATAATTGGCAAAGTATCCATTTATATTTCTTGTTATGGTATTAATCTGATATCATGTGAAACATAGCACAGACATGATCTTATATTGTAGCTATTTGAAAGTAAGAAGACTCTGGAGTAGGCAAAGGGGAAAAAGAGAATCCCAGCAGAGAATCACATTCATTTAAGATGAAAAGACCATTACTATTTTAAAAAACTAGAGTAATAATATGTGCATTGTCTGAAGGCATTTTACAACCACCACCAGCACTTAACTTGAGGCCAAACAACCCAGAATGAACAGAAACTTGTGGTTTGTCCATGAGGCTCAGCAGCATGCCTTTCCATACACAAACACATCTCATTTCAGAGGACTTGAATAAATGTGCTGGGCAAGATGCTATCTTACAAGAATTCATTGGCTGTTACACCCTCAGGGAAGAAGAAGGATCATTTTCCACAGGAAAGGTAGGATGTGTCAGTGGTCTGCCTCACCCAAGCAACACATGTTGTACAATGTATGGCATGGTTTAAGGCTCTTGTAGCTTCCTTACCACTGTTTCCCATGTTTTTGCTCTTTGGGGCATGGTACCAATTGGCATATTGTGGCATAGGTTGAATTTGTATTGTAGTATCATAGCATCATAATGGAAGGGACCTAAACAGACCATCAGGTCCAACCCCCTGCCCCACGCAGGAACAAGTGCCAGGGTCATATCACCCCAGCCAAATATCTGCCCAGCCTCCTCTTGAAGACCCCCAAGGTAGGAGAGAGCACCACCTCCCTTGGGAGCCCATTCCAGAGCCTGGCAGCCTTAACTATAAAGATTAGGTTCTTATTTTGTATGAGAAATACAAAATGGTCTTATTTTGTATGAGATCTCTAAGCATGTAAGCCATTGCTTTAGCTCTGAAGAGCTATGTAGCAGGTGGTAAGGATTATGCTCCTCACACAATGCAAAAAGCACATGGGGCGTTGTCAAATTTGAAGGGATTCGGGGCCTTATTCTTCATTCAGCCCCCCCTTCTGCTAGGTTTAGGCTGTAATTGGAGGGGAGATGGCAGCTTGTGTAGACATGCACTGAAGCTAGTTTTACACTAGGTGGTTTGGGAACTGGTAGCAGTTTAGCTGTGGCAGCCTGGAACTCAGTGCCTACAAATTACTGAAACTGGGTACATTAACCTGTGCCAAACTGCTGCTACAGCTAGACTGATACAATGCTTGGGTTAGAATAGTTAGCTTGTGTATGTTGTCACTACAGTATAGACATTGCCCAGTGAAAAATACAGAGGAAATCCATCAACCTTTGAGAGGATATTATACCTACTAGTATACGACTTGATAGTATTCAGCTGTTCTATGCAAAGAGATTGCCTACAATATGCCTCTCATCTCTACAGTACCAGGTTTAATTGCAGTTCCTACACTTCTTACTGCAGGGGAACTTCTTGTTTGATGATGCCCCTGAAGACCAAGACACCATTACGAGGGACAGGAGAAGATGGGTAGAGATGAGGCTATAATCAGGCTTCTCTAACACACTAGCTTTGAACCAAAAGGTGAGGGAATCCGAAATATTTCATGCATTTTCAGCATGTGCATCCATATAGGTGCTAACATCTCTGTTTGCATTTAAAAGCATTTAGTTACCAAGTGGGAGAGTAGAAATAATGTCTTAGGACTTAGGTGATAACTCAATCAAACAGGATGATGAGTAATATTCTAAGCAACAGGATGGCAACAGGACAAACATGCAATAATCCAAAAATTATCCAGGGAAACTATTTGGCAACAGTCAAAAACAACAAATATAGTCAAGGGTCTGTTCAGGAATGGTTTGATAGCATAAAATAGGCTAAATTGATAATACCCGATTCAAAAAGCGGAAAGTATAGCTGTAAGTTAGTACAGTGCTGTTCCTAGCATTAATGGGATGTTTGTCTTTGCTGTCATTCATTCTTTTTATTCCTTTGACAATGAGGATAACACAGAGGCTTTCTCCTTTAAAGAAGCAGAAAACAGAGGAGACTAAACTGGAATCAACTCCCAGCTCTGATTATGGTAGTGCTACATCTACCACTTTTAAACACAGCTTTGTTTGTTTTTCCATGGTGACTAAGATGGGTGTGGAATAGAGATTTATTTGTAATCGAATGCTATTTTTGGGGGGAGGGTGACACGACTTGAAGTCATAGCTGCCTCCAAAATGAAGCATAATGCACATTGGTGCTGACTCACAGAACTAGCTTTTGTATGCATCTGTGTAAGAAGCCCACGTAAGAACAGATAAGTTTTTATAGGGAATCACCACACATCTGTCTGCAGATTAAGTGATTTAGGAGTAGGCTGGGGATTTTCAAGAAAACCTGGGGATGCATTAAGTACCCCCAACTCTCTTTGAAATTGTGTTGGGTACAGAGCTTCTGAAGGTCCTTTGAAATATCTTAGTCTGGATCCTTGGTTATACAAAGATATACCCAATTCCACCTTAGGATAACTTCTAAAGGAAAAGGCAGATAGCCAGAAAGCTAGACTTGCTAACTGGAAGATAAGTTGCTCTGTTTACTATCTGTCATCGCTCCCTTTTCTCCACTTGTCTCAACTACCTGCTATATCTTGTCAGAATCTAAATAGTGAAAAAGCAGCTCTTTGGGGCTAAGGCTGTCCTTTCAATTTGTCAGGACAATAATAACCAGGATGGTGCTATGATCCCTGGTTGAGGCCTTTAGGAATTACTGCCAACCACATTCCCCAATTTTGAGGTCTGCTGTAACTTGCAACTACCTGCCCACGGTCACAAGCAGCCACTCTGGCAACTGGGTATCACAGGGACATAAACACGACCAAACCATGCTCCTTTCATTCAGGAATACCGGGTACTGGGACTAGGAGGTTGTCCAGGTCTGCTAAAATGGCTCTGTATTATCTAGCTGTCCCTTCCAAAACCTGAGGCAGATGGTTTAATCAGCTTTCTCGCTGGAACAGAACCAAGAATCTAACCTTACAGGCACATCCTGCCCAGGTAAAAATATCAAAAGTTATACCATAGTCATAAGCGATTCCAGCAAGATAAGCAATGGTTCACACAACCACTGGGGGTTTGCTCTGACAAACAATATTATCTTTCTATATATATAATGGGTGGAGTTGGTCCAGAATTTTTGAACCTTTGAGACTGGTAATGCTGCAGTTACGTTCCCAGGAGTGTAAAATTATGACAGTGTAGGCCATTGTGCATGTCAGACAGGAACTACATTTGCATATTTTAACACCAAGATATCACCGACTCCACTGCATAATTGCTTAAAAATAAAACAGCCACGGTTAAAAATAAAAATCCCTTTCACACCCATTTGAGCCACTAATAAACTGGAGATAAAGTTCTGATGCAGTTGTAATCAGGACAGAGGGGATTGGGTTGAGATCTGCCTGTTTTTGTTTGCTTTTCTGCTTCTTTATCATTATTTGAGGAGGTTACTTCATTTGCAGCAAGTGAATATGCGATTGCCTGTTGGAATATGACTCCATCATTCATACTACTCATTTGCCAGGAGAGTAGCTATGGAAGTGTCGAGACACATGCTGTTTCATCACTTTGACCGTTTTGTGTGTATAACGTTTCCCTTTTCACGCCACTTTAATGAGGGGCAGGGGGAAGGAGAAGAATCAGACTTTCATTTGTCTTTCCAGGGTATAAGATCTTTGAAGCAAGGGCTGCGTCCTTTTTAGTGTACATGTTCACTTAGGTCTCCAAAGGGGTACCTTTAGCACCAAAATCATGGCTTGCTGTCTCTCGAGCTAAAGAATCTAATGTCTGATTCAAAGCTCATTGAAATAAGTAAAAGGTTTCACAGGGCTTTGGATCAGGCTCTCACTCCCCCAGCTGACAGCAGTACCAGATCCATAAGCCTCTTAGGAACAGCCACGAGAGGGCGATACAACCTCTAGGACCCATAGGGTTTATAACAGTATACAGAATAATAATTTTATGTGCAGTGAAATTAATTGCATCTGCAAAGCAGGCGGACAGATGCTTCCCTGATCATGCAGGAACAAAGCATGCACGCAGTTACGGAAATGGGCGCCATCATTTCGATGCACAGCTTTGATTATAGCACTCAGACAAAACTGCCTTTTTATTTTGAAAAGTTATCCCCCAAGAGCTTCAACCCTAATATCCTTATGTTCAAAATGCCCTGCTTACCAGTTTAAAAAACTTCCTCAGGTTTGTTTTGGGGGGTTTAGTTTCTTCTCTTCTGGGTGTCACTTCTGTAGCTTCTGTGCTTTTATTCACCTCTTTATCAGGAGCCACAGCTTCTAATGATGCTTCCACTTTCTGATTGCTTACAACCTCTGCGTCTTCTGGTGCAGTCTAGGGTTATGTTTGCCAAACATTAAGAATGCAGAAAAACATTCATCTATCACACTCTTTAAATCAGTGTGACTTTTACATTGAGCTATAATTATCCAAGATGTCCTGGGTTAGAAATACAGCATTGCTATGTACAAGTAGAACATAGATACAGAAATAGAACATGGTTAGTTTTATCATATCCTTTCAGCCCTGCTATCCAGGAAAAAAAAATTAAATAACTGCTCAGGAAAACACTTACATTGGTATGACTTAAGTACACACTAAAAGTGTAAAGAATGCTTTCTTGACCTGGAGCCTTCACTGTCAAGTACAATAATTCACTTATTCTTCAAACTTAAAATGAAATGTTGTTAATGAATATATGATCACTTAAGACTATCATAACTCATGAGCAAGTTCATCCAAGTTACACTGGGGTAAAATGGCTGAGAGTGAGAGAAGGACCCCTTACCCCCCAGGAGTTTTACAAGCGAAAACCAAAATAAATATTAAAAAAAACCCTTCTGAATCCAATCCTATAGATAGCCTAAATTGTCAAAACACCAGTTTCTGCCTTGCAGAGGGAATGTGAGGTTCACAGAAACTATCACAGCCTCCGAATTCTCAACTCAGTCATATCAACAGAGCTGGCTTTTTTTCACTTTGCCCAGATGTTAATATTTGTACAAGAGAGGCAAGATATTGAGGAATTACATCCATCATCTTACTAAGGACCTGAGCCTCTGAAGCACAGAGAACCCTGGAGTGTCTCCTATTTCTGCTAGGGTTCATGAAAGCAGTTTGCAAGAGATGCTGTGCACTGTGAAGGCCTGGCATCCACCTAAGAGAGCTTAGTGTTGTCAAGAGAACCATGCCTAACGCAGAACTGGTGTCCAGGGGCACGTGTGTCCAGCCTCACGGGGTGCATCTACATGAGATGCTAACTGGGCAATAGCCTAATAACACTGCGCAGTAGTGTACTGGGCAAAACCCATGTTAATATGCTACTGCACAGTTAACGTCTGAAAAAAACCCCATGCGCCGGTGCTACTGCACATTGATTTAGTACTTAATTATCCAAGTACAAAACTTAATGTGCAGTAACTACGGTGCATTAGTGAATGTATAGATGCACCCACTGAGGGACGGAGGTTTCAAATCCCAGCAAGGCATGGGGTGAAATGTGCTTTTCTTTGGCTGATTGTTCTAGTCTTTATAATTCCCTAGGTACATAATAAAAAGCCTTTCCCTGGAGCACTAAAGAAATGTTAATTAATTCTCCACTCAGTTACAGTATAGCATCTTCCTTTCTTTCATAAGGAATGAGCTATTAGCATAGAAATAACCCAAATAATTTGACCTGAGCCAGCCCCTATAGCATTTTACAACCAATTGGAGAGCGGTGCATAATATCATAAAGCTGCAGACATTGTAATTGCTAATCTGAAACACTGAATTAAAATGGAACCAGTTATACTTGATATTGGTGTTTAGAAACTGGCTGCTTCTTATAGTGCTCATCCTCGAACATAATCTAAATACTGTGTAAACCTAGTGCTGTAAGGATGCATCACAATCTAGTTACACATGCAATGTATATGCACATATGGAAATGAATTGTTAACACGTGCACATATATGTGAGATGTCATTTGAGTGACACATCAGAGATTAAGCCAGAGGCCTTCAGACCTGAAAGTACTGACAGCTTGATACAGAAAAACCAAACCTCTTTCCTGCTGTAACTCATCATATCCTCTGCGTACCAGCAACATCTCCTTAATAGCATGGTTACGCATCCATGCATGTACACCCATCATATAGACTGAATCATCAGATTGGTTGAAAAGTGACTTGGCAAAATACTTTAAGAGGTTGTACTAGGTAATCCTGGTTATTTGGGTGAAATTCATTTTAACTGCATAAAGCCTGTTGTGGCTGATATGTCTGACATGGGAAGTCTGGGAGAGGAAAGGATCAATCAGCAACCCTACAGCCTGAAAGTCTGGGCTGCCTCTTCCCCCACAGAAACGTACATTTTATTTAAATGTTATGAGCATTCATGAGACAATTAATTTATAGCAATTTTAATGTGTGCATCTTTCTGATCTAGCGTATGCACATGCACCATCAATTCACCTGTCATTTGCTTGAAGAAAGTGCTTCATTGCTAGGGCTGGAACAGTGGCTCAATAAAGCTGCGACCGAGCTTCTGAGTGCTCATCGTTCAAAGATTACACTTTGGGATCATATTACTGCCCCTGCTGTTACAGCTGCAACCCAAATGCGCTTTGTCTCTCAAACTATGTCTCTGCAATGGGTTTCATTTCTCTAGTGATAACAGTTGCGTCCTGGGAGGAAATGCCAAATCCTGTTGTTTTTTTTAAAAGTACTGTCAGTCAAAAAACATTGAGAGAGACTCATTTAGAGTGGTTATTTATTCACACTAAGAAGTGTTTTTTTATATAGATGCAACCACTTCTGAGTGTCCATAGAGTGCATTAGGAAAGCTAGGGGAAACAATTAAAGATAGTATTAAAATTACATTTTCAGTCTACCCGAAACATGCTATTACAGGGACAGATTTGTTTTAAATAGGCATGTAAAAAGTGCACATCTCATTTGCATTTGCAATGATGACAACTGCATAAGAAATTGCCCAATTTACCTGTGCAGTCCTACTAATTATACATTCTAATTAGGAATCCCATAAAGTTACTAAAGACATTATAAGGTGCCTTGTTTGTAGTCCTTTGCCAGCTATTAGAAATGGCATTTTATCATATTTCTATTATAATTATCACCAGAAAAGAATCCTATACAGGGGTGTGTGTGTGTGTGTGTGTGTGTGTGTGTGTGTGTGTGTGTGTGTGTGTGTGAGAGAGAGAGAGAGAGATCACACTAAAACTGCCTTTTACAGTTTAAAGGCTCTGTTGTACTGCCTTTTATTCGGTCCTGAACATTTTCTTTTAGATGAAACCTCAAGGTAGCTTCACGATCACAAATTTACAAATTGGTGTTGTAAATGACAAATATTTGCTGGTTATGAAATACAAATTAGAATGACGAATTGCTGTTTTTCAAAAAATTTCAAAATATTTTTCTGTTGCCTCAGATTATATAATTGTTTCCCTATTTATATATCCAAACATCATACATGCTTATGCATTAGTTTGATTCAGACTATAATATGTATACACACACACACACACACACACACACACACACACACAAAGTCTATACTTTATGAACTAGTCATACTTTGTATGCTTTATCTGCTTAGCTTGCACACCCCATTATTGTAATTTTCTGGACATCTAGCATAACTGGTGATTGCATTGACTTTAACAAGGCAGGGTTTCACCCCCTTTATCTAAGTCAGTGATTCTCGCCTGGAATCCTATGGGTTCCTTTTAAGGAAGATACAGGTTGTCCTGTAATATTAGTATTTGTAGGTATGCAAAAATGTATAAATGATTCACAAGGTAGACCCAGAGGCCAGGTCCATACTAGCAGGGGCGTGCCTTTGCAGCAGCACAAATGGTAGGGGCACAAATTTCTGCTGCTACTTTGTGCCCCAGTGCACACCTCTGTCTGTGTGCTTTGCGGCGGGACACATTGTGTCCTGGTCTGCCTGCTCCCCTGTCTCTGCGCTTGTCCTGGCACTTGCCACTTTGGTTTGGTTTGTGCTACTTTATTCTAGTGTTGCTTTTTTCTTTGCTACCAGAAAATCCCAATAGCAAATTTTGCCCTGGTGCTGCAAATTAGCAGAGCAGAGCACTGATTAATGTCCAACTTGGTGCTGCAAAAAGGTTTGCAGTGCCACAAATCACATGTGCCTGCATGTCTGGATCCAGCAAGAAGGAGCATCTAGACAAGCGCGCATATGCAGGGGTGCACATTTCCTGCAGGACAAATAGCAGTGGCACACATTTATGCCACTGGTATTTGTCCCTGGGCATGCTCCTGCATGTGTGCTCCAGTGTGCAGCAAAATGACCTGGGTGCAGTAGGGGAGGCTGGGGCCAACACCTGCAGCCTTATCTGGGGGCCTGGGGCCTCCTGGGTGCTGAGCAGGCTACTTGAAGCCTGGCCAGCAGCCAAAGCATGGTTCTAGCCGGCCAGGATCCCTTTCTAGTGGTGCGCACCACTGCTGTGGGCACCGCACTGCTTTTTTCAGTGGCATTTTTTTGACACTGGAATCTCCTGGCATCAACCCCTGACCCCACCATGTTGCAAATTAGCAGTGCAGCAAATAGTTGCATGTGTGCTGCGTGTGGTTTGTGGTGCCTCAAACTGCTTTGAGGCGCCATGTGCGTGCGCTCATCAGGATGCACCCAGAGATTTCAAACAGAAATCCATAGTGTCAAAAACATGCGGACCAGTTGTGGTCTGTCTTTGCAACAGCTCTATTATTGTTCCACAGTCAAGAAAAGAGTGGAAGCTAAGAGCTGGCATTTTCTGAGGGATGCCTCAATCCTAAAAAGGTTCAGAACCACTGATCTAAACAGTCACTGGTAAATAAAATTAATAGAAACATTAAAAAAGTATCCCCTGGATGGCTGGATATAAATGTGCAGATTCACATTTGCACATGCCTTTAGATTTACTACATCCATTTTCTAAACACAGACATACACAGAGTCATTTTCTCTCTCTCTCTATTCTTCCTACTATATATGGTATGCTTAGTATTTCAGCAAAGTGAACAAGACATGAAAATGCCTGCCTTCATGCTGCCAGGAACCATTTTGTGTGTTATACATAAGAAAATCCATTTTATGAAACTGTCTTATGTTTCCCTGCCGTGTTTCTCACCCCACTAAGCTCCCTCATATTCCTGTGGCTGGATACTAATATCTCTTACATGCTATAATGATGAATACACTTTCAGTTTTTATTTTAAAAAATATCACTCAAAAAAGGAAATTCCTTTAGACTGGGCTTGGGAAATAGTATCTCAAAGGTAACCCTGGAATTGCTGCACACCAAACAAAATGCTCCTTTATCTCACAGGCACTCTGACATCACAAAAGATGTCTCTGTTTATAGATGTCACCGCTATTATGACTGTAAAGATGGTTTTCCCACCTTTTGTTGGTAAAGAAACTGATGCTGGGCTGTATTTAGTTCTTCCATGAAGCACATGTCAATAAAAAGTAGGAGGTTTTAAAGTTATGTTTTATGTTATTGAGGGTCATATTAAAGAGTATTAACTCTTTCATTTTCACATTTTCCTCTTCTTTACAATGGTCACATTTTCCTTCTCTATATAATGAATCAATAATTGGGCTTTGCTGCAAAGTCATATCCTCTGGGTGGGGGAAGGCACTGGAGCTGGGTAAATAAAGATTTTTATAAATAATTCCTAAAGCCTCATATTTCAAAGAAATGGATGCCCATTACAATATTGAAAATCAAAAACAGTGATACCCTTGACATCTCTAAGTCTTGCAGGATGGATATTTTAGGGGGGGAAGCTGCTTACCTGGGATTTAAGAGATGTGCAATCAGTTCTTGAAACTGTTACAGACTTCCATTGTGCCTGAAGTTTCAGATCCTGAAACATATTTGGGCTTGCTCGATCCAAGAGGCATTGAGCCTCATAGATACCTTTGGAGATCTGGACCTTATTGTCTTTTCTTCACTTAAAAAATGGGGATACCTATATTTCCCTACTTCACAGCTATGCTGGGAGCTGTCAGACCTTGTGCACTGGGGTCATGGGACTCACTAAAATAGATAAAACCAGAACTGACATGATCTCTGGCTATCACTGTCATGTTACCATTGCTTGGCTAGATGGCACTAAGATTGCAATGTGCTTTAGAGTCTGTGCTGCAAAGTCTGAGCCTTCATTTGGAAATAGCTGATGGGCAATGTTTTCAAAACACCACAATCAGCGACAGTCACTGCTAAAGGCACTGAAAATGTGAACTGGGAAGTTTGAGGCTTTTTAGCATTACCAGGGGCCACTTATTGGGAAGAGCTGGTGTGGAGATGCCTTTATTAGGGCATTTTGTTAGAGAAAAAATAGCCTAATGATAGGTTACAGTACACTGTACTTATGAAACTTTGATTGAAAATGCTGAGATGGTAATAATGATAACTCAGTGGTAGAGCTCTTTCCTGCCACACCAAAGACCTGAGTTCACTTCCTAGACAAGGCATTTCATGGGGGAGTTCCTGCTGGGGGCTTTGAAAAGTTAAAAAATGATTGCTGGGGGGTATTTCCTTTCAGGGCGCCAGGAGTAATGGTCACAAACTCCTGGAAGATCGATTCAGGCTCAACATTAGGAAAAACTTCTTCACAGCCAGCATGTCCAGACTATGGAATAAGCTCCCTCCAGCGGCGGTGCAATCGCCTACCATGGAGATCTTCAAGAGGAGACTGGACGGTCACCTTGCTGGGGTCACCTGACCCCAGCTGTCTTTCCTGCTTGGTGCAGGGGGCTGGACCCGGTGATCTTCAGAGGTCCCTTCCGGCCTTACAATCTATGAATCCCTAAGACGGGATCCTCATTAACAAGATCACGTTTCTAATGGGTGTTCTTACCTATAGTGCTGAAGAAATTAGAGTCATAGTCTAGAAGAAATGCAAATTTGCAGAGAACCAGGACAGACTATGCAAACCTGGCAGGAAATGGTTAAACTCTAGAGAGATGACAAAATATCCTTCTGATAAGGGTATGACATCTTACATTTGCAGATCCTTGGAGTCTCATATATTCCCTTTTTTATGCATGCACACAATTTTAGAGGGCTATGTGCATTTCTCCCAAGGGAAAAAACAATTTCCAAATTGCAAAGTTTTTGTGACATACTTTTAAGTGTTCCCTTTTAAGTTTCTCCCGGGAGACTAGAGGAAACATCCTATTTAGGGATTCCCAAGTTATTGAGAGATGCACATGGCAGCAATTGAAAGTTTAATAGGAAGGGCCTGACAGAGATGAATTGTCAATAAACCTTGAGTGATTTTACATTAACTGAAATTCTTCTCTGGAGTACTGGCCTATGCTTCCCATTTTCTCAGCTAACACTGGAAAAACAAATAAAATGATTCTGTGCTCTCAGACTATGAAGAGGAAATGAAAATTATTACACAAACTGTAAAGTAGCACAGCATTATCAACTTCATTTGACTTGGTGCACCAACATCCTTCTATCCATAAATTACATTGACCAAGCTTTTTGGATTTACAAGAACTTATACCGGTACCTAGCAGTTTTTATGTGAAGTGTTTTCTTTTATGCTACTGCCTTACCAAATAGAGTCTACTAAGAGTGACATTTGTGGACTCGGTGAGCATGGACATAAGATTTTGTTACTCTTTCTTTGCCTTTTTGTTGTCCGTGCCTTAAATTTAAGGTATAGCATTTAAATTTAAATGCTATATCTTGCAACCCAGATTAGTCTCCCATGCCATCACAACTCGATGACTATACTCGAGTCTGACCTACACCCTGCATAAGGCTCTATTTTTCTTGGGTCATGCACTCTTTATGCAAACACACTTTATCTTTCCTTTTCTTAAAACATATTTAATATATTTAACCCTTGCTCCATTATTTAAAAGGACTTTACTTGTTGAGACTGTTCTCTGTTTTGTAAGGCATGAGACAGGATCACAGCCTCGTGAGAAGGAAAGGTTGATGTTGCTTTAAGCTAGCTTAGTCTCTTCTTGATTTGGAGTGGCTGTCGGTCTAATTTAGACAGGGTTACAGGAGCCTAGTCCTCCAAGGGGAGCAATTCTGTCCAAAACCGTGGCAGCACTATGTGCTGTGAACCTATACTATGGCCTTAATTCTGGCACCATGCTGTTTCTGCTCCTTCACCCAACATAAAAGGGGCCAGAACTTCACCTTATTTCTTTGCAACTTTGCTAGTGATGTTTTTTGTGGCAGAGGCAGATAAAGGACACGCTTAGCCTCGGCAATGCACTTACAGCATCTTCTTCACCGAGATAATTAGTTTTCCTCCTCTGTTGCACTTAGCCCTTTCCTTTTCAGGTATGGTTTGCTCTGCAAATTATATGTTAATGACTTTAATAAAAGGTTTTCTTCAGAGCATGCAAACTGTCAGCTGTGTTGCTGGTTGTATTATCAATGCATAAATCCCCCTCTTCCAGTAACAGATAAAGGTTATGGCATCAAAACTCAAATTGTGATGGTTTGGGGGGAAAGAAGCATAACCCTTAGCTGAGATTATTCCCAGGCCAATTTCTCTGAATCACTCTTAGAAATCTGTAGTTAAATTTAAGCAGTTTGTTGTAATGACTCCCCACTTTAAACTGTTTTGATTGGATACACAGGTCACATGATATATTTCCACATCCTGGTTTGCTATGGGCAAGACTTGGAGTTAATTTCCAGTGCAAATACTTACAATTACAAATTAAAATCTGCTTCCTGTTCTAATCTGTCAGCATTTGCTATATAATCACCATTTTGTGATAGACATTTCACAGAAACCACTGTTTGAGAAAGTCATCCCCAAAATGGAGTAGAGGCAGTTGAAGTAAATGCATTTGAAAACATGAGCAAGCAGTTACCAATGCTATTTTTCTGTCTCTACCCAGCTTCAGTTAAAGCATTAGCATTAACTGCAGTCCATTGACAGGCACTTCATTACTTATGCTCTGAAATGAAAGCTCTGTCTAGTGAAAGGCATTTGAGAGACTCTACCTGGAAGGGGAAAAGTTAAATCTGGGAGCTGGGTCTGCTTCGTGTCAGGGTTTCTCTTAGTTCAAAAGAAAAACTTATTTGTCTGAATTACATGCACTTACTAAGAACCACTGCTAGCTTCTGCTTCCTAACAACTAAGGAAAGAGAGTAATATGTAGGAGTGGATTATTACAAGAATGCAAGAAGCAAGGTGTTACTATTATTATTATTTTTTATTGGAAAAGATATCCCCCTCTCTACCGCCCCTCACCCCCCAGTAAAAACAATAAAACCGTTGCTTCTTGCATATATCCTGAACCATCGTGGCTACAACACCACTCTAACACTACTACATAAAAACTGAAAAATAATAGCTTCAAACCAATCTAAGTTACAAAGGGGAGAGATCACTTTCTGCATTTATGCCAATTTTCTTTTTGCCTCAAGCCAATCAGGTTGCTAAGGTCCCTGATCAAAGAAAACATAATATCCCGCTCTATCAAGGAAACCCAGTGAAGTGACGCAAGCCAGTTGCTGGTAAGAACTCAGTGGTGGTGCCAAACAGGTAACTCTTTCGTTTGCAAGCTAAACACATAGCACAAAACATCTATTCTCAAGCACAACATTTTGTTAGCTCCAAAAAATTCATTTCTTCCTACTGAGCCCCTTGAGTACTCTGAAGACTGTACCAGGGCACAGAGTCCCACAACTCATAAGAAAGGAAAGACTGAGACTGGCTTTAAAAGACACCTCTAATAGTCATGTAAATAGCTACCAGAATTTTGGCACATCTTTCCATTATGAGATTTAATGTCCAGGCACAGAAAAACATTTCTTTCCCCCCACCCGCTTCTTCTATATACAAGACTTGGTTACCTAACTATTCACAATTTGGACAAAAATTATTTCCCAATATAACTTCAGTAGACATCACTAGGTTTACAGCACAGATAGATTTGATCCTGAGTCTTCAGTTGTTGTTGTTGTTTAAAATAAAAAAAGAAATCAATTCTGATGCTCAATGAGCATCTTGTTCTTCATAGCAATTTTCAAATAAGCCAAATGTATTCAGACAGTGGATATGGTTGCCTTGTTAAGGAAACCACATGAAAGCTCTCAGATACTTCTTCCCCCATTTTACACATTTCCTTTCATTATGAATACTTGATTCATTGTGTTTCACAGGATAATAATATGTCTCGGAGAACAACTGTTTCAAATGGTCTTGGATGTGAAAAGAAGAAAGCAAATCAGGTTTATTTAATTTGGAAATTGCTAACCACCCTACATTTTCAGCGTATGTAACATGCCCAAAGCTGGGTCTCCAACATCCCTGTCCAGCTGACGAAACACAAGCAAAGGAGAACAGATTTTTTTTTTTATTTGGAAGTACTGAATTTGGGGGATCTGGGTTTGAATAGAAGCCCAGGAAGGTAGCTTTTCAAAATACCATGATTCAGTATAGTTTAGTAAAACACCTCTATTAACAGTAATAAGAAAGGGCCCAGGCTTCTGTTGAAGTACCACAAAAAAAAAAAAAAAAAAAAAAAAAAAAAATCAAAGAAACACAAGCTTTCATTAAAATCAAATTTTAACCCAACAGAAATGTCATCATCCTAAACAGGCAGTGGGAACTCTTGCACTTCAAAGGTAGTTCTTTGTTTGCATCCCTTGCTTTTGAATGAAAAGAAAAAGACATATTGGCCAGGTATAGACATTCCACTTTTACTGGTATAAGTGGTCGGAAATTGGTCTATACCTGTAACAGAACAGAAGTTCGGCACAAATAGACTGGTTTAAAAATGGTGGAACCTG
Organism: Alligator mississippiensis; assembly: GCF_030867095.1. Classification (NCBI taxonomy): domain Eukaryota; kingdom Metazoa; phylum Chordata; order Crocodylia; family Alligatoridae; genus Alligator; species Alligator mississippiensis. The sequence continues at coordinate 11,015,679 of NC_081832.1, read as the reverse complement.
GTCTAAGATTTGCTCTGCCTCCCCCAACACCAAAGAGCGAATGTGTGTTCTGTTTGCTACCGATCTAAACTACGCTGCTTACAGAAATCGTCTAACTTAGATCAATTCAGCCTTGAGCTTTTTGAACATCTGTGCCTAGTCATTGAGAGTCAGATGTCAGGCACTTAGGTTGTGTAAAGCAATTAAATCAGGAGGATTCTACAGAAATTAAATAGGTTTCTACAGAAATACTCTAAAAACCTGTATTTTATTGAAGATTGATATAATCTCTATACGATTTTTAAACAAATCTGTTGCATGAAATAGAAATCAATACTCTCTAATGTATAGGGCTGATTTCAGCATTCTACCCCAAAATTATCACTTTTAGTTAAATTATAGTAAATTCTTCCACATGGGCCAGAATAACACATGTGCTTAAGTATGTTCATGCGCAAAGTCCACCAGTAGCTATTTACACGTGCAACCGATCAAAGCACACACAAAAGGTAAATGCTCACACATTTTACATGCGTCTAATTTGTTTAAAAATCCAGCTTTGCTTGACTTAATTGCATTGCGATTCTAATTATGTTGTCCCAGGGACTACGGCGGAGTGGAACCATTCTGAAATCCAGACATACCTTTTTCCAGAAGAGCTTGCTCAGTGGTGTGGGAGTGGATGCAGCTTTCTCCTTGGTTGCATCTTTAGGGGTTTCTGTTGCTGCTGCTGCTGCCGCCTGCTGCTGAGCTGCAGGTTCTGGGGCTTTTGTATTCTGTTTTGTTGTCGGCGGCTCTTGAGAGAGAGGGGCATTTTTTTCCGATTTTACAATGGTAGAGGTGGCAGGCTGTTGTTCAGCACCCTAGAAACATACCCGTGAAAGTTGTTACAAGACACTTATTAAGAAGGTTGAATGCATTCAGATAGTGCTGATAACAAGAACCATGACACAATACCCCATGACAACCCAGGATCACCGCTTGACATTACATTGCTACAAGCTTCATAGTTAAGTAACGTAGTTCACTCTTAACAAGGAGGTAAAGGAAGTGGAAATCCATCCATTACAACGGATGATGTTAGCTGTTAAATAAATTCACACTATGCTGGGAATGGTAGCGATATTAGTTACAATTTGACTCCATCAGTCATATGGAAGACTTAAATAATCCTACTCACTTTGGTATTGGTTGTCTGTTGGGCCTCTTTCGCAGACTAAAGGGAAAAAAAAGCACAAAGGCAAGTCTGTTTCTAACAATGCCATTCCTGCCTGTTACACAGTTTAGGAGATGTCTGTGCCTCTCATTATTTTATTTTTAGTGAATGTTTGTGTTTGTCAAAGTCCTCGTTTCTGCAGCCATGGAAACTGTATTCGGCTGCCCTTCCCCCACCAACCTTTCTTAAGAAGCAGAGCAGCTACAGAATGAGTAGCTCCAGCAATAAGCCTTTTGCCTGTCCTGGAGGAAGCACCTTTTGAAAGAGAATAATAGCCTATATCAGCTTAGTTTTGGATCATACTGGAGCCAAGACATCTAACTGAACTGACAGATATTACAAAGTATGAACCACTGTGCTCATTTCAATTAGAAACTCATCTCCTAAGCCTTGGGTTGGCCGCAGATGGCCCACAGGCCACATCCAGCCCTCAGAGCTAGAGGGCTTTACCTGTGTCTGCATCTGGGCCAGGAAGCTAGGAGCTGCTGCTTCTCTCTGCCTCCCCCAAATCCAGTCCAACACAGGCTAAGTGACTTTGGTGGCACATCAGCAGTTGGGGGTCTTTCCCTGTGTGTGCATTAGGGACACGTGGCTGCAGCATAGAGTCAGCTTCCAGCCGGTCAAGAGCTGTTCTGGGGCCCAGCTGTGCCACAGCTGGCAGGGGGAGGGGGGAGAGTGGGGAGAAGCAGTGGGAGTGCAAACACAGTTTGCAGACACCTGGTCCTAGCCCAGCTCCCCACCAACTGGAAGTTGTACTCACCTTCCAGCCAGGGAGTAGGCGGCTCAGGGAATAGCAGCAGCATGGGTGCAGCGTCCAGATGCCTGGCCCCGGTACGGGCTCAGGGAAAGCCACAGCAGCTGACAGACCACCAAAGCCATGGCGTGTAAAAGTTTGCTGGCCCCTGTCCTAGGATATCAAGTCAGCTGGTGCATTTCAAGTCCTTTTAAGTGGGAAAACACTGTGGTTTCATATCAAGTTGCTTTGTGTCCTGTTCTGGGTCATTTACTACCATAGACTTGTTCTTTCAAGAAAATGAAATCTCCACCCCATTTGCTAGTACAAGATGGAACAAATATAAAGAAAAAATGGAAACAAGGGTTTTCAAAGACTTGCAATTCTGTGTGCCTGAGGTACTTGTGTACACATCCCTTGATACATGTGTGTATGTGTGGTGTGTAGATATTGTTCATGTCCAAGTTAGGCACACTCAAAAATATACTTTGAAAACTCTGGGCTACAATTTCTGAGATATAAAATCTTTGCTGATAAATGTGACGTGGAAGCCAAATATTGCTGCAACACAGCTATTAGTTTAATTAGGTCTTTTAATGTGCAAGACCTCCGGGTATAGGGTCGTGATTGTGGAGAACAGGCTGAGATGAAACTACATGGGCTACAATGTAATGTTTGGTTTTAATTTCTCTGTAAAGGAATACATAATATTTATTCAGTATGCATTATGAATTAGCGAACAAATAATCATGGGGAATTGCTATGGTGGATTGAGTATTGGATTGTAGCACAGAGTTCTATAAAACACTGAGTAGCCCAAAACTGTGCTGGAAAGAAATGATCTGTACCCTTGATCATTAGAGAATAAAAATCATGGGAGCGTCGAAGCGCTCCAGTTTTGCAATACATCTATGCTAGGGGACAGGAAGAAGCACAGGCAAATTGTTGTGTGATTGGGCATCTATATAGTCTGTCCTCCAGCGAGAGGAGGTACACTACACCATACCAGATCCTTGGAGGGAGCCCAGAGAGGCGGTGAGGAGATCTATGCTTGTCTAGACCATTACCTGGAATATCGATGCACAGAATAGCAAATACTTTTAAGCAGGTAACTGGAGTTGTAGGCAAAGCATTGGTTATCCAAGGCTTATTCAATGTCCCCAGCATCTGCAAAGCCCAACCACTCCAGGCTGACTTATAATTTTATGTCAGACTTTATAATTTTAAGCTGTTTTGGCTGGGATTTGCTATACTGTTTCTTTACATGTAAACTAAGTCCTTTGCTTCATTGTGACATTTGTGGCCAGGGTATCCTGTTTATACAACCACATCAAAACCTGATTGAGCTAATTTCTAGACAAATGATTTGAGCCAATTGTTATAACCCTTTATCTGCTCATGTACAAACATCATGCAGCTTATATTAAGAGATAAGCATCTGGGTTTTGTAAAAGGAAGAGAAGCAATAGGCCAGGACACAGCACAAATGCTGCTCTAATTCTAGGCAACTGGCCATGCTATTTGGGGATTTCTTAAAAGAACAGGTGTGAGACTTTTGCTGGAGCCAAGACTTTCTTGTTTGGTCTGCTTTAATGAAAAAAATCCAGAGTAATTTTACCCAGTGTGAATACCATAAGCTGACTTCATCAACAGCACCTGAAATGCAATCGATTCACCCGCTCCTCCCCAGACACGATTCCATAAATCAATAAAGTTATATTTCAAAACTGGCTTTGAGCAGAAAGCAACATCCACGGAGGGATATGAATAGCATGACGCGTGGGGATCCAGCTGTGAGAATCCCATCAAAGCTTATTCATGGAGGCTGAGTAACTAAATCCCAATGCATCAGGCTTAACATGTATCCAATTATTAGCTTCCATGTTACTGCGCAAAAGCAACATTTCAAATTTGTTTGGAATATGTTTGTTTGCACTAGAAGTTAGTATTTTATGTAATGCAGGGAAGCGTCACATGATGCGGGGAACTGAAATGAGAGGTGATGCAGGGAACTGAAAAACAATGCTTTTTCTTTTTAGTCTCACAATCATTACTATCCAACTTCAATGAGGAAGGATGCTGCAGAATAATGACCGAATTTCAAAAGGTGATCAAACGCAAAACAGTCAGGGCAGTGATGGGCTCTCAGAATGAAATACGACCGTAGTTGTGTTTTATTAAATTAATTAACCATCCTATAAAAAAGCAATTATTTTACCTAATGGCCTAAGATCATCATGCTAGGATGTTTTAAAAATGAAAAGGACCAGAAGTTGAGACTTAACAGCACTGCACTATTTAGTTAGCAAAGGCAGCAACCTAAGCATTTGAAGCAAATCAGCACAGATGGCTGTGGTTTCTATGGTGACACTCCTGGTTGTGCCCTGATTTGAGACCTGTGTTATAAGTAAACCAGAGGCAGAATCTTAACTCAGTTTAAAACTAGCCACCTTTTATTAGTATGTGTCACAATCACCGTACGACCCTCACCTTACTACCTCTAGTTCTGGAGGACAGTCATCCTGGAAAACAGGGTGAACCTCCACTGAAAGGGGACTGAGATTAAAGAAACATGGAATAGATTTGAGAACTGTTGTAGGCAGGGTTTAACTCATTAGCAGGGATCCTGCTTTTCTCTGCATTTAAACAAATTCCCAGTTTTCGGTTAAAAAAAAAAATGGAACCCCAAATCCACATTTTTTTCGTGATTTAAATGGAACACCACTAGTATGTAGATAGATATATTAGTAGGGTTTCAATTTAATCCTGGAAAAATGTGGATTTGGGGTTACTTGTTTTGAAACCGAAAATTGGGGATTTTTTTTAAATCAGAGAAAACAGGATTCCTGCTGTTAGCTACCCAGGGCTTGACCTGTTTGGGGCTTTGGGTAGATTATGAACCAAGTCTATTGGTTCAAACATGCTTGCTAGCATGGTTTTAAACATGCAGGCAGGGCCCAAAAGGTTTAAACTGCAACAGAAGAATTGTGACTCCTACACTGATATGTAAATGAGAATGGACACTGAAAAACAAGAAGGCATGTTCAGGGTTTTGTTTCTTTACTCTTTCTATCTTGCTTTTTCTTTTTTTTTTTTTTTTTTTTAAAGTGGCAAATAAATTGTTTTTTGTTTTAAAAATATCTGAAGGGTTTTCCCTCACCCCAGATATGGTACCCACTATAAAAGCCCCCTACTCATGACGAATTCCAAGTGGGTGTTTCAGTATCATTTTTGCATGTGATTAATATTATTTTCCTCCTCCAGTTACAGGGTCTCTGGCTGTGGACTCTTTGAGAAATAATGCTACTGTTCTTTGCTTCCCAGCCAGGACACATCACAGCATAAATCTCAATCATCCTCATTAGAGAAAAATACCAAATGAAACAACACAACGAATAGCAGGGTTGTTGTGGATACTTTTTTTTTTTTGCAATGGATTTTTTAGGTCAATAAATACATTTTCATTAGCCGGGGCCCTGCCGTCCTCATAAAAATCCACTTTGTTGGGAAACCAATGAAGGCTTGCAACTCAAAACAAATACATAGAAAAATAATCAACTTTACAAATGTTTTGGCTTTCCAATGAAAAGTCAAAATTTTCCCTAGAAACACATTCCAATTTTTCCAATCAACATTCCTAAATTCAAAATGGGCATTCCTGGCCCCAAGTCAGCCAGATACTTTTGCATGTGCCTAACTTTAAGCACATGAGAAATCCATGGAAATCTTGCTGTTCCTCAACAAGATTCAGATCTGGCTCTTCAAAATGGCAAGGCATTGAAGGAGACCTAATTTTCTAAAAAAAAAAAATTCATTGTTTGTCAGTGCCGGTTTTCTGTGTGTTCATGTTAGTGTTAGTGACTTTGTCAAGTAGCAAGGGAAGATGACATCGAGGAGTTAAACCGATTGTTTCAGAATCCTGAATTCACAGATGGTGTACAGGGAAACGTTTCCACGCTAAAATATCGTTTTAACGTTTTGGTGTCAGGTAAACGTGCAGGTCATGATTTTTCAGATGAACAGTTGGCCAGATTCTGATCTCAGTCATATTGTGTAAAATCCAGTCATATTAATAATTCATCCAAGGACAGGAACCATCTGTTACCGTTCAGGGTTCTCCTCTGGCTAGAATCACATACAGACCTTATGCCTAAAGAGTTTGCTAAATGTACTGTGTCCTAACTTGGGACTGTCTGGCTTCTTTTTCTTGCCTCCTTTTGCTTGGGATTCTGCTGCTGTCTTCTGAGCAGGTTGTCCACCATGGCCTTTTTCCGCTTTGGATCCCTTTCAGGCAACATCGTTCAAGTTTGAATCTCTATCACACGCCATTTTCCTTTTATTCATGAATACATGTTTAAAAACACTCAAACAAGGCATATTACAGCCAACTATTTCATTTAGTCCTGGTCCATGACTTGGTGAAGAAAGTATTATGTTGTATGTTGTATTTTTAAATCATTTCTCCCTGGATTTTGTTTAAGGGGAGCAGCAGCAAAACTTTAACAGTCTTCACATGTTAAAACCTTGTTCTGTTACACCTGTAATTCAGTTGCTTTAAACACAGTTACAAGTGAGAAGAATTTGTCTGTGAATGTTCACTCTGGGCTGAATTCTACATTTCTATTCACACAAGTGAAATCTTAACTTCGTTCCACATCAGACTGTTATAAAAGAAACGAGAGCTGAGCTCTAACTTCATCATTAAGTAATTTATCACCTCAATTTTGCAAAGATTAAAAAGTGTATGTAATGTTGAATCTGTGAATTCCCACTGAGTTTGGGATTATCCTTGGGTTTACAATTACTAGATGCATACATTTTTTGTGGAGTTAGGGTTTGTTTTTATACATTAGGATTTTTTTATAATCCTGCATGGCAGGGTTCATATAACATGTTTTCTGTATCATATGTAGAAATATTAAAAAGGCATTGCTATTGCAAAGGCAAAATACTCAAAAATATGTCAATATATGCATTTGAACAAATATTAACCAGCCACATGAACAAAATCAGAAAAACAGCTGTTTTATGTGAAAAAATTGCCAATCGATATTCCCTTAAGAAGTGATCTCCCTGTCCAGGATGAAGTGGGTGGGAACACATCTAGAACTATGATTTCAAAGGACTATAATTTCTAGACTGACTATCCTCATATTGATTCTGGGTCCTACAGACAAATGAGCAGGGTAGAGATGCTAGGCCAGACAGCATGGGTCTCAGTGTGGGCTACATTACCCTGGTAAGCAGAAAGAAGAAGGCTGTTTTGTTACAATAACTGACTGGTCTATAAGACTCTGGATTGGAGCTGGTTGGACTTTTTCACTTGAATTTGTTATTATTATTATTAGCACAACTTAATTAATACCACAGAGCTCAGTTTATGGAGACACAGAACAACAACCACTTGGGTTTCTAGCTTACCTAACTTAAGGTAAAAATCATCCTTTTTAAATAAAAAAAAGTATGAAGATAAAATGGTGTATAATAAATGGGACCAAAAGCTTCCACTTACCATTTAGTTTCATAGGTTACCAGACAAGAAGGGACCATTGGTGGCAATCAGTTTTGGAAGGCAAGGTATAATTATACTCCACTTGGTTTATTTGCTACTTGCAAGTACTTTGGTCTGATTCTGATCTCCGCTACACCATTGTAGTTGCACTTACATTAAACAAGTTACACCTGATTTATGCATTGCTTATTGAATTCATCTTGAAGCCTAATGCTTTCAAAGCATAAAATATATTCCAAAAATGTCATAGCACGATTCCTTTTGGCTTTGACCAAGCAAGCCCAAGTAAGAGCTAGTCATGGGATATAAATGCTTTGACCAGAGAACACAGAAGGCAATTTTGGAGAAAGATTCCTGGAAGCAAAATATGGTCTTCATAAAAAAACAAAACAAAACCCAGCTCCCAACCAACTCAGTGTACTGTGCACAGTTAGCAGCTTGCACATCCTGCTGGAGTCATCTGGGTATGTTTACTTTCACAGGTGTGTTAGCAAACCAAACCCATACAGTATATTTGTTTCTAAACTATAATGTGCCTCTGCCAACAGTCACAGGTTGCAGAAGCACATGCTTGTTTTTAAAAGTCAGGAAAGCAAATTGTACACCTAGGCTTGAATTTTCAAAGGATAAGGGTAGATGCTCAAAATTGTTTGAAATGCAGTGAGATTAACATGCATAACACCACTAGGCCCCTTGAAAATGTCAGCCCTGATTGTTGAGGTCATTGTCAGAATGACATGAGCAACTGGGTGCCTCTTCTTGTCCATGCCAAATCTATCCGAAAATTTGACCTTGCTCTTTTTTAATACTGGGCTGTTATTAAGAGATGAATAGAACATAATTTAGAGCAGCAAACTGTGACTGGAGCAGAATTATCTTCACGTTAATAGAAATTTTTATTACCTATTAAATATGTAGAAAGCTGATGCCATTTTTTAGTGTTTTGTTCTCTTTATGCTATTTATTTAAATGCTTTTGGTATGATTTAATTGCAAATAATTCGGGAAGTTATTTAAGCTATTGTAGTCATATGATTTAATCACCACTGTTCATTTGGAAATTCCATCTCAATCACACTGTTAGTGAGATGCCCATCGGTTACTGAAACAATGCATCATTGTCAAGCTACGTTATCAATATAAATACTATGTAGTGCAATAATGTTATTGAAGCTATTGGAATATCTTTTGATTTCAGAACGAGATCAGGAGCCACTCTTATAGAGGTCCATATTTTTGTTTTTCAGCCCATATGCAACCTTCACAAATGCTATGTATATATATATGCTTGGGACAATTTAGGTTTTCAGATATCTACATAATAATTCAGAAAGGTATAGCATTTCCTTGACAATAGGGTCATGCCAAATTTTAATTAATGTCACAGCATGATGAAATGGAGGCAATGGGCTATCACTTCAGTTAGCATAGTGTTCGCTGAAGTCTCTACTTGTCATCACGATGCTGTTTTTCACCAGCTTCTAAGGCAGGGGTGGGCAAAATGCGGCCCGGGGGCCAGATGTGGCCTGCCAGGCCATTCTATCCAGCCCACAGGGCCCCTAAAAAATTTAGAAAATTAATATTTATCTGCCCCTGGGTGCCTATCATGCGGCCCTCGATGGCTTGCCAAAACTCAGTAAGCGGCCCTCCGCCCAAAATAATTGCCCGCCCTTGTTCTGAGGACTGGGGTAGGAATGTCACTCCATCTGCAGCTGAAGTCTGCACACGATGCTGCTTGACAGCATTGCATCTCTTCAGATTATCTCCTCAAATGAGGGAACTGCAGGGTTACGGGAAGGACAAAATTTATCCTACAAACCATGATCAGGGTGTGGGGCATTTTTGCAGCCTTTCTCTACCTGTTTCAGTGGCAAAATGGGAATAGTATAACAGCTCCAACTGCAACACACTCCCTGCAATGGGTGCTTGTAGCCACTACAGATGTCAGGGTAGAGTCCAACTCCAACTCAGATCAATAAAAACCTTTAATGACTTGAATTGGAGTTAAGTTAGACAACCATAGGGCATGACCTCACTGTTGGCCAATGAATTAAATCTCAGTTCCAACATGAGCGGAATACGAGAGGTCTTCCTATATGCCTGCTATACAGCAGACCATCTCCTTAACAATAGAGAAACATTTACACTGCATTGTGATCCTCTGTGCAACTGGGTGAGAATTTTATCCTGTAGGCAAGAATGCAAGACAAATATAGGTATTTTCATTTAACCAAGGGGAGATGAAAACTGACAGCTTTGCATAGCTACATGAACACGGGTTTTTTTTCCCCATTTACTTCATTGAGGCCAGCCAGAGTTTCATCCCAAACCCTAAAAATCATTTAGATTGATATAAATATCCATATAAACACACACTATATTTTTGTGTGTGTGTGTATGTATAGTTCAGTGTGTGTATAGTGAATATTAGTGTGTGCATACACACACACACACACACACACACACACAAGTATATACCACACACACACTTACATGAATACAGTACAACTTTACTCTAACCAACCCTGTTTATAACAATCTCCCACTAGCAGGAACCATTTTTTGTTCATTGTTATGATGCAACAAATTAACTAATCCTATTATAGTGAAAACTCTTTTTAAATTAACTTTTCTCCTGGTCCCACAGTGGCTTATAACACCGAGGTTGTACTGTAGTACATATAAAATATTAGAATATCACTTTCAGATTTCTAATACAGAAAGTGATTCCATGCAGCATAATATTTTAAACTGAATGAAAAGATAGCCATAAACACGTAGTTTATTAACATGTCTTTTTCCCTCTCTCTGGGCATGTCTACATGTGCCCGTATGGCACTGTTGCTACTGCACTATCATTTAGTACTTCCTTTAGCTGTGATGTAGCTGTGATGTCATGGTTTTGTCTGCTGATGCCATGTCACTGTAGCTCATTGCTATGGTGACATAACGTCTCATGTAGACATGCTGTCTGTATTTTATTTGAAAAATAATTATTACCATTGACAATAATGTCAACTATAGGTAAACAGAAAGTTCAAGAAAAGAAAGGATGTCGTTAACACCAGTTTAATTATATTTCAATGACATAAATAAACAGCAAGCAAATGCCTACCTTGTCCTCCGACTCACTTTTGGCCTCTGCTTTGCTTGGTGAAACCTTAAGAAAAATGAGAAACCAAAACACTGTCATCATCCATGAAATATGCCCAATTCAGAATCTTTCAACAGATCCTTTTAAAAAAAGATCAATTTGATAAAAGATATCAGGGTTATCCCATAAGAAGGGAAAGAAGAATGCGCACAAAACTATAAACATCAAGCAATAACTTATTTTCCAAATGGGAAAATATCATTGTGTATTAATAAATGAATTAGTTTCCTAAAACTAACTTTGATACAGTGGCTGAAAATAAAATGGGATTAAGAATATCTCAGACAAGCCTGTAGGTCTGGATATATAAGATGAAGTCAACTGTGAATTCTGATCCTCCTCGATCATAAACGTATGGCATCTCCTGTCATTTTACATTGCTAATTTAGTATATCCATTATATAGCTTCCTCTCTTATTTCAACATCTATTCTTCATTGTAGTTAATGGTTTTGCTGTCTGTCTCAACTGTTTCAGTTATACCGTCAATAACTAATTGTCTTGCTCTGCTTGTATATTTAGACATTAACAAAAATGTAACAACGCAGAAAATATTATTTCTCTCAGAACTACACGGCTTAAGCTTTACAGCTTTCATACTATATCGGCAATGTTAGGCAGCTATTGCACTGCTTGTTATATCTTTCCATTTCTTTACCAATCTGGACTTCTCTAAGACATCAGTTCAGCTTCACACCATTAATCTTTGGTGCCGGCCACGTTAGATTCACCTACTTGTGTAAAATAAGACTCTAATAAACTTCCTTTTTTCCTAAAGGTAATATCCTATAGAGCACAGCTGAAGGCAATGACTTACCAGTGTTTTAAGGAAACTCATCATGGAATTATTCAACTCTGTTGCAGCAAGTGACTTTGAGCTCTCTTGCTTTACCTCTGCCTTGACAGGATTCTCAGAGACCGGGCAATTGGCACCTGCCGCGTCCTGCTGCACCCCTTTTTGGTTGCAGTCATCTAGGTCCTAAAAAGCGGGGAACAGCCTCTTCAGTTCTGACTTGTTTAATTCCCAGTGGAATGTAAAAGTAACATTTGTGATTTGCATCGTGTCACTCTCAGAGTCACAACCCTAATTCCAGCCATACTTCTCCAGCCTACATACCCCAAACAATCAACCATTTATACAAATCCCTCCCCTCCACCACCCTTTTCTAATAAATACAACATTTGCAGTTGGCTGGAGGAACATTGTTCTGAGCTACAGAGTACAACAAACACAGCAAGGAAAGCTGCACACGGCATCCAAAACAACCCCCCTTTTCTATTAATGAGACGGAGAACTTATGTACAGCAACGAACGACTGAGATTATGGCCGTTGTGTCTGATTATACCCTACAAAGATTCTGGTACTTAATATACAGGTTCCTGACATCATTTTTATTTAGGAAACATAGTGACGCAGTTTCACACGAAGAGCATGGAAAAATCCCCATGTTATCAAAAACAACTTGGATTTTTAAACGTCTTTCAGGGCTACTTCTCTCATACATGTGGGCCCAGATTTTCAAAAGAGACCATATGTTTTCTTAATAATGCTCAGCTCTCTTACTTAAGACAATATTTTCAAAACGAGCGCATTTCCCATTTAGGCAATCAAATAGGAACCAGATTTTCAAAACCCGTCTTTGGGACAATTCTAGACTAATATTCAAAAGAACTCTGCTGTTTTTTCTGATGGTCTGGTGACTGACCTTGGGAACTGCACTCCTTTGCAAATCTGGCCATTAGAGCGTTTAGCCCTCATCCCCAAATTGGCACTGCAGATGACAAGGAAAAAACCCGAAGAAGAGGACAAAAAATATTCCAGCTTCCAAAACACCTTTTCCTTTACTGCCTCAACACACGAGAACACCTCTCACATCTGTAAGGCTCCATCCTGCAAAGTCCTTACTACCTCTTGAAAAGTACTGAGTATCCACAAAGTCTCTGAACTCCGTGCAGGTCAAGGTGCTGAACACTTTGCAGGATTAGACCCAAGTCTTCAGGGTCTTAGTTATCTGTCTCTTCCAACACAGAAGAACTCATTGTAAGCCACCAACAGCAATGCATTTAGCAAAGAACTGTGGAAGACAAGACATACTGTTCAACCAGTACCATCAGTTCAACCAGGCCATGTGGGGATCCTTGCTCCTAGCAGATGAGTTTTGAAAATGGCTAGCACTAAATTAACAGAATAGCTAATCTCAACTGAAGGAGTTATTTATGATACCTACATTTATAAAAGACCCTTTCAAGAAGGATTAGGCAAATTTCACTGTTTCTTTTTCCTTTGGTATTTTGGGGCTTAATTTTGTAAACCTCCATGTATGTCAGCTGTCTTGATGGAACAAATAACATTTTTCATGCGATTAAAAGTCTTCAGGATCAGGCCAAGAATTGATGAATGTAGTCCCAGACCTACAGAGGCATTGAGGCAGCTCTCACTGAAATGATTGCCCTATTCTAACCCTGTTGTATTGATGTAGTAGTGGTATAAAGCAGCCAGAATCAGGGTACAACAGCTATACTTCTGGTACGGTGGAAGCTCAGCTTGTGTTGCACGGCTCAGTACAGCAACAAGTAATGATCCAAAAGTACTATGAGGTCCCCTGTTCAGAGCAAGCAATGTCAGAACTTGCAGACAGCGGCCATTTCCTCAACTTCCAGCTTGGGGTGGCTTGTGGAGCTGAGCTTTTCTTAAGAGACAAAAAATAGTGTCCCGATGGATAACGTTACTTCTCACCTCCATGGGACCCCTCCAAATCCACTCTTCATGCTTGGGCAATTTGGCACCCTATCAAGGTAGGTGAGCGGGAATAAAAGAGGAGGAAAAATGGACCCATACTTCTCATCTTAGCAGCCTATTTGAAGAGCGGTACAACATGGATGATAAAAATCCTACCAGCTATGTATAAAGAGGTACAGAGACAGTGGCTTTCCTCCAGGGTGTGTGTAAAAGACATGCATATACAAGCTGAGTAGTACATTTGAGACTAAAAACAAAAATAGAGTCCTATATAATATTAATCCAAATTGCTTATGTACATTTCATGCATATCTTAGCTTTCTCTGATTAGGGACTCAGAAATACTCAATATCTCTTCTAAATAGACTATAATTATATAGTGGTGCATCTGCTAGGAATTATATAATGAAAAGAAATCAATGCACAGCAATACTGATTTTCCCAGCTGAGTATTTGGTTCTTGAACATCATCTTAATTATGTTAATCAACCCTTGGATTTAAAAAATATATGTATCACTTAAATATTTTGAATCTTTTGTGTTTTTTTCCCATAAAGGGGTCCTGCAATTTTGTCCTTATTTTTAGGTACTTGCATGCCTGATATGTATTCTAGGGGTGTATGAAGCGGACTGTATTTGATTCAGATTCAGCCTGAATCAAGGACAGTGACTCAATTCGTTGATTTGGATCACTGTCCCCAATTTGATTTGGCCGAATCTAAATCTGAAGATTCGATGTTGATTTGGAGAATCGGCAATTCAGCTATAGATACCGCTTTAAATGTTTTTTCTACATACTTCAAGGTAGCAGGCGCAGCTTGTGAACACTGTGATGTTGGGGCAGATGGAGGGTCCCACAGGAGCATGGGGGGGCCCATCGTGTGCTTGGTGGCAAAACCAGAAGTGGACCAGAAGTATTTCCGGTCCACTTCCAGTTCTTCCAGGGAGTGTGCAGGGAGGTCCCCCCATGCCCCCTTGGCTTGGCAATTGGCCATGGGGGAACCCTGGGTGCCCCCCCCAGACCTAGGAGGCACCAGTCAATGAGCCGGGGGGGGGGTGCAGGGCTCCTCCCCCCCAATGCACTTGCTGACAGACCTGGAAGTGAACTGGAAGTGCTTCTGGTCCACTTTTGGGTCTGCTGCCAAGCGTGCTGGGGGGACCACCCCCCCACTCCCATGAGACCCTCCATCTGCCCCAGCATCGCAGCATTCACAAGCTGCCTGGCACGCTGAGGTATGTAGAAAAAACATTTAAAGCTGTGTCTATGTCCGAATCCGTGAATCTTTTCGAATCAATTCGGAAGGCTCCGATTCAATTCAGAAAAATTAAATGGTCTCCTGATTTGATTCGGATTCAGAGATTTGGGCACCAAATCAGGCTGAATCTCCGCCGAATCAAACCAGGGACTAAAGTTTTGCACCGCCTTAATGTATTCCGAGTCATCTCCAATTGGGAAATGACATGTTTCAAGAACTATTTATTTACAATCATGTTACTCTATGTATAAACTAGACATATATTTTTGTTCCATTTAAAAAATCTAGGACATAAGATTTTTTCCATGTTTTTAATGTCTAGTAGTCGGAATTCCTTCCAGCCAGACTTACTTACTTAATGTCTCATGAATTGAGTCTAATAACACTTGCCTATAATCTTTAACATTTTCAATAGTTTTGTTTTATGAGATGATAAATTAATACATCAAAGAGTACGCAAACTGAAAAAAAACAATAAAGGACATTAGCTATGGTAAAAAACAGAAATAAATGAAAAGTTAACTCGGCTACACAGCACTGGCAAAGATTTTACAAGGCAACTAAATTTAATCTTTTAACCACTATATATGAAGCTACAAAACTTAGAATCGGTGAGGCGACATAGTGAAAATGGGTCTTTCTTTGACTCACTTTCATTATTTGGATATCACAAAATGTTCCAGAGAGTAAAACACATAAGCATTTCAATAAGGAAGCAAGTGAAAAGCCAGAAATTGTTTCCAATCAACTCTAGTCATTTTATACCAGGAGCTATACCGGCCCTTGGGGATTCTTTCTGTGCTACGGCCTCCTGCTCTACTGATATAGGTGCAGCGATCACAGTTACACAGCATGTTAGATCCTAAACAAGTTCTGCTGCTGATTTCAGTGGGTCAAGATCAAGCCCTGGCTGAGATTCACAAGTTGCTCTCCTGCATCATGACAAATTACTGCAAAGGGCAGTGCCTGATGTCATGGTTCTTACCCCCTTGTAGAAATGAGCTGCTTGACAGCCACTCACTGGGAAAACTGGAATAGGAGAAGTGCCTGGAGGGTGAGTTGGTCTGCAAACTGAAAAGCTGTTGCTTCTATTAATGGCTGTGGTGAAGCACTTATCTGCCTCCATTCATATTCCCACTCTTTGTTAATTAAGCTCTGAGTTTTATAGTGTGCATCCTCTAATTTAAACACACAGTCATGCATTTCATCCCTTTTCCAGTTTGCTTTCCTATATCTCTATCCAGCAGCCTGGATTGAGATGCATACAAAAGTGCCTGTATTGTACCTTAATAAAACCTTCCCTGGGAAACATCAAAGCAGCATGGTAGAAAACACCAAAAACCAGGCCAGGGGCCAAAGTGCAGCTCAAAGACCAGTTACATGTTGCTCCGTGTCCTTTGCCTCTCTCATTGCAGACACCACACTCCAGTCCTTTCATGGTGTCAAGTCGCATTATAGAGCATAGATCAGATAACTTACACTAAGATGGAAACTTTAAAGCTTCTGTTTTTTAAGGTTTGGCATGTTTCTTGCCGGTGATTTAGTATAGGCACTTCCCTGCCTCTTTAGGCACTTAAATAACTGTCCCTTAATCTCTCTGATCGTCAGTTCTCCACTGTCACAATGGGAATGATGACAGGAGGCAAGGCCTCAAGAGACTATCTTGTTCAAAGAGACATGAGCATTTGTAGCTACAGCTTACTTTGTCAGATGCTGCGCATAGACGTCCCGGGGCAGGGGCCGTTTGTGCATGCCACAACATTGGCCTTTAAAGTGGCTTAATGCCCTTTTGCACTGCTTTAATGGTGCAGCTGTTTGCACGCGTCAGCAGCGTAATGCATGTTAAAGGACTCTGAGATGCAGCAAAATAAAACATCTTGGAGGTGGTTTAGTTTGCCACGAGGGAAAGCGCTGGGCCCTGTGCATCTCAGGGGCTGGCTCCACTGGAGATAAAAAAAAACTGCAAGCCTGATCTTTTTTTTATTCCTTCCTGGAGCCTGCCTGCCTATACGGGGGCCTTGTGCTTCCTTCTGCAGCTGCGGTGCCCCCCGGGACTGCTCAGGCCTGGTGCTTGTGGGTGGGTGCCACCGGGGCGGGGGCCACCACTGCTGCAGAGGGAAACACCAGCTCCCCCCGCTGCAGCTCAGGGATCGCTCAGCCCACCGGCAGCTTGCCCTCCCCTCCCCAGTGCCGGAGAGGCCCGTAAGCGTTGAGCCCAACCCCTGTGTACACGCCACGGGGGTTTACTTCACCCTAAACTGACACGGTGTTTTTAAAGACCCACCGCTTCAATGTAGGGAGAATTAAACCAAAGTAAACCTCCATGGCATATACAAATGCCCTGGGTACTAAATAGAAAGGAATAAAGTCATTTAAATAGAAAGGATAGAGAAAGGGGGAGGGAAAAAAAATCAGTCTATGAATTTACTTGATGGCATGGAAAACTATGGGTACAAAAAAGGCAAAAGTCATTAGGAAACCATGTTTCTTCTTAACATGGGGGAGGGGGGGAGATTAAAATAAAACCAAAGATTATAATATGGAAAGAAAAAAACCCCAACTCTTCCTTTGTCAATGTGTTTCCAATAGATGATATCTTTGAAATTCTTGGAGACAAAGAAATACTTGGAGCTGTAAGCAGCTTCAGTTTTATCAATCTGTCATTTAGCATTCAAATCCCTTAGTTCCTGTTTTTGAGATTATTTCTCCCTGTGCCACAGGGCTTAAAGAGAACTGTTTACAACTGTTTTACAAAAGAACATATACTGGTGTGGGCAAGTGGTGGGTGGGAAAGCAAAGGGCTCCTTAGTATGTGTGAAATCATGTATCGTAATTAAAACTTTAACAGAGAGCTTCTTTGACTGCAAGCTCACACACAGCACAACACATTTCTCACGCTGGCGTGCAGCGAGTTAAGTCCGTACGTTTCATTTTCAATAATAGAACTCTTCCTGCTTAATTCTCCACCCAAGACGCCATGCAACACAATGACAGACAATGCTTCAAGGGGCTAGGGAGACATTTCTTGCAAGGGTTTGACACGACAAAGCCATGCCAGGAACAATACATCCCATGCCATATATATACACTCCATGCCAACTTCAGCCCCGCCAAGGATGTCATCTATAGTGATAGTGGGCAAACAACAAAAGCTGTCTCAACCTCACCAAAAGTGTGAGGAACCAGACCAAAGAAGCAGGATGCAGAATATACAACTGGTAGACAAAACCAACCTCAACAACAGAAACTACTTAAAACAGATGACACCAGCAAAAGGGCTCAGCTCAGTGACAACTGCTCAGACTTCTAGCCCGAGTTCTTTCATTTTTCTGTGAGAGTTTATTTAAAACTTACGGCACTGTCTAGTGGCCCTCACTGCTTAAATACAAGTGTACGTTATGGAGTCATACAGCAATTCCAACGTGGTTCATTGCTGACCTGAAACACTCCTCTGAACAAACAATATTCAGCAAGGTGGACACGGTGAGCAGGAGAAAGGAGAAGATCAGTAGCAGCCTGAGTCTTTGTGCTGCTCTCTGTAGCTTCAGTGGCAATGTCAGTGGAGTAAGTAATGCCGAATCTGGCCTTAACTATGCAAGTCAGAGATAATAACTATGGAGCTTAATAATATCACATTTTTAGAGCCGTATATATATATAAAAAAAAAAAACACAAAAACTTCTGCATCAGCTCGCTCCCTAATGTGCACTGCAAAGCCCTAGAGACAAATGGTAATGAAAGAAACCCCTGGAAATAGCACAGCAGGAAAGTCACTATGAGAAACTAAATGTTCTTACATAAATGCTCAATGAATTTCTGTGAGGAGTCAAAATTTTGGGTAATAAATACCTTAAATACGCATACTATACTCTTAGTTCAGTCATTAGGAAAAAAAAAGCATATCAAAAGAAAGTATTCTTGCCAACACTTTTGTTTGTATGAATCATGGCTCAGTGAAACATTTCAGGCATATCATTTATCTTTTCTTTGGCTTAAATAGTAAATGCTTCATCAATTCATGAATTCTGTCCTTGTTTTAATTATGCTGCGTTCTGAATGTAGTTTTGTAGACCACAAAAATAAAGACTGGGTTGCCAAACACAGAATGTTTGTGCAGTTTCTAGGCTAAAACTGTGCAGTCTATTTCTCTTCATTATCAGCAATGTTATTTGTTATTTGCTGAGGCTCAGGTCAGCGAAGCTTTGATTTGATCAAGTTCTTATAGATCCTGAAAATCCCAGTCCACCAGAAAGAATTATGTGCCAACATCAATAACTTCATTTTTTCATATTTTGTGAGACCACAGACACAATAGTGACAATATTAAATTAGCAGATGTTTGGAGATTTTTTTAATGTAATTTTAAGGCTTAGTTCTTCTGTGCCAGCATGTGTGTAGATGTGTGTAACCCCTGTATAGGGTATGCATGCATTTGAAGGCCCAAATGGTATTTAAACAAAATTCCCCAACCCCATTGTAATCAAGAGTTTGATGGCATTACTATTATATACCTTTTTTGCTGTTTAAATTGGTTATGAAGTGTACACTCTTGGCTTGGGTGAAATGGGACTTAGATAGGTACGCTTTTTGGCTATTTAAGGGACAAAACACAAGCAAAAGTGTCAGGCATTTTAGTGTTAAGCTTAAAATTTTACTCTCACAGCCCTGTTCTGCCATATATTCACAGTGAATGTCAACTGAGGCCGTAACCCTGAAAACATGCTACCTATTTGTCAAGGGGGCTGACCAGATGCTTATAGTTAAGCACGTGCTTAAGTGTCTGTAGAGCAGACTCTTCAGCAATCCATGGAAATCCCAGGTAGCAATTGTGGACTGAGACCCACATCCTGCAGATAGTTATGGACATTCATTATTGCTCTGATTGACCCCTTGGGTTTCAAGAAGGCAATTCCCATTAGTAAAGTTAATCAAGTGGGTAAGCAATCACAGGACTCGGGCCTAGGGTAATCTTGATCATGAGGAAGGCGTAAACAAGGTCATTCTCAATGAGAAGTAGACACATTTCTACCATGTATTTGAGGTGGAAAACTCTCATTTAGATGTGGACACATCTGCATTCCTGGTCCCCAGCTATGAATACTCACATTTGAGCTCTAACCACTTGAAGATTTGTAACATGAAGTGTTTAGCACCAACTCCTGGATAAAGCTACTTCTGACTGTTTATTTCATTATACCATGCATGCTCCTGTTCTCACCATTTGCATGAACCAAAACAGCACAAAATGTGAACTGCCCCTTTTAAATCAAATATGCAACATCATGATTGTGATTTTGGTGGATTATATGCTGATATTAAGAAGCAGACATTGGCCACGTCCACACAAGCAGGGGCGTGCATTTGCAGCAGCACAGATGGTAGTAGCACAAATTTGTGAGGTCTGCAGTGGGACACATTGTCCTTCTGCTCCATGTGTTGGCTGGGGCATAGGGTGTCTCACAATGGGGCTAGCCAGCAGGCAGACCCCACACTGAGGCACCCTGTGCCCCCATTAGCCAGGGAGTGGTATATAGATGTGGTGGCTGGGGCTCGGTGTGCCTCGAGATGGGGAAGCAGGCAGCCCTGGGCTGGCTGCTCCCTGCTTCTGCATGTCTCAGCATGGGGGCTCTGCTGTGGCACCCTTGCACTAAGGCATGTGGAGTCCGTGTCTCAAGCACCGTGCACCCCAACCAGCTAGGGAGCAGCTGACCGGGGTGCAGGGTGCCTTAGCACAGGGGCTCTGCAGCACAAGGAGCTGGGGGAGTAGGCAGCCCCGCTACCCCGGCTCTGCAATTGTCCTGGCACGCGGCACTTGGGCGTGCTTTGTGCCGCTTATTTTTGCAGGGGGTTTTTTTTTTGCTTTCCCAGTAGGAAATTTTACCCCAGCACTACAAATTAGCAGCAGGGCACGTGGTTTAATGTGCAACGTGTGTGGTCTGTGGTCCTGCAAAGAGGCTTGCAGTGCCACAAACTGCATGTGCCTGTACGTCTGGATCCAGCCATTGTGTCCAAAGAATTTTGTTTTAAAAAAATAATAAAATAAATTGAACTGGGAATCTTACGCATTTGTTTTTAAAGATGGAAGACATACATGTCAAGGCATGCTCTTTAAATAAAATTGTGAGTATTTTTGGATGCATTGGAAAATGACAGACTTTCTAAGGATAATTTGCAAACTGGGAAAAAAGGCAAAATATATTGAATAAATTATTCAGTATTCACTCAACTCTGTCTTAAACAGTGGGCGAATTTAGATTCAGTAGGCCCAAGTGAGTATAAATACAGAAGTGTCCATCTGTACCACCTTATATGTTAGGAATTAGCTGTCTGAGATACCCAGTGAGATTTTGAAGGACAAAAGGCACAAAAGTGCATTTGTTGTCCAGAACGTACGTTTTCCATTCTTATTATAAAAGAATACCTACAGCCAAATCTTTAAAAATTAAATTGAATGATAAATTGATGTATTCTACGATTGATATTTTAAAGTTTGAGGCTAGAGCTCATATACAAAACTTGGTGGGGAGAAGAGGTAGAGACTGGAAGGGAGAATAAGTTTCAAAATAGAAACCAGAGACCCAGTGTTGGAAAGAACAGCGTGACACTATAAACCCAGGTGCTCAGAGCTCATAGGTGTCTCTTTGTGAACTCTCAACACTGTTCCAAGCAGCAATTAGCAATACTCAACCATTATTGTAACTGGATGAGTTAGTCTAGGTACAGCAATATAATAATTACTGTTAAAATTACGCTTTTCCCCTATTAAATTCTGATTAAAAGCTGTGTTTTTCTAGAGTCAGGATTTTTACCCAGCAATCATACAAAAAATATTTGAGCTAATGTTTCTGCTGGGATCACAGCAACTAATAAGGAAATACACCACTTTACATCAATTGAGGGCTTAGCCCTTTGAGCAGTGCAGCCACAGTCAAAGTGCAGTTATACTCCAAGTCAATCCTGTAGTGATATGAGACTTTCCAGGCAAAGTCCCTGAAAAAATAGCTCATTCTGTGTACTCAGCTGGTAAAAAGCAGCATAACTATTGAAGTCAATGGAGCTGTGATGATTTACACTTGGTGGGGATAGAACCTAGTAGAATAATAAGAACCTATTAATGGTAATTTAGGATCAGAAACAGATCAGATAACATTTCCTTCTCCATCCCACTAATTCTACTTTATAGGGCTGATGGCACTGAATAAATTAAATATAGTAAATCACCACACTTCTTTCTTGGTACTTTACAGCAGGGGGTAAATCTTCCAGCAAGAAGTAAAATGACCAGTCACAAACCTAAAACCCCTCAGCCGTTTCACCAGAAAAACAGTTAATGATAAAAAAATAATTACTCGCCTAAAACTCCAAGATCTAAGGATCATATCCATTTCCAGATCTGCCCCTTGACTGCATTGTGGCCTTGGGCAAGTTATTTAACTGCTTTGCACCTCATTCTCCCTGTGTAATGCCTCAAACATTTAAAGAACTGTATCTCCTTGGATGAAAGGCACAATATATTAAAGCACACCGAATTGCTGCTGTATTTTACTCTTTATTAAAGGCTGTGACTGGGATGTATGATATGCAATAAGCCGTAAAAAGTTAGACTTTTATAAGCGTGATCTGAAATGTGCCCAAAGAGTTTCCTAAAACGATCCAGTATCAGGCACTGAGCATCTAAAGCATGAAAGTCACTTACATTTCCAGGTACATTTTTTTCTTCCCCTTGCAGCCAGCTGCTGTTCATCATCTAAACTAATGGGGCATGACTCAAGCTAGCTTGACTAAGTCTTTGGGAAAAATACAAATGAACTTACACTTGAGGTCAGACACCACCAATTTTGTCATGAAATGCATACCCCAGCTTTTATTACTCTGCCAAGGAGGACTCTTCACCCTCCACCCCCTCCTGCCAAACCTGCCTGTCAGGGAGTTACCATACCAGTGCTAAGAATATCCACTATTCTCTGGCTCCTTCCTACAGCCATCATAATGCAATACTGTCCTGCACCATTAATATTCCTAAGAGATTTCATTAAGAAGGAAATTGATATTCCTGTTCAAACACTTGCCTTCCCCTGTGGGACATCACTTGGCGTGCTCTGTAATCCAGCAGCCTCTTCTGCTGTGATGCCTCCGTCAGGAATGTCTGTAGCCTGACTCCCCTCTTGGGTTTCAATTTGTGTTTTACTCTTTTCCTTTCCCTTTTCCAGTTTGAAGAGTCTGTCAAAAAAGGTTACTTGCTTTGGCTTTGACGGGGCAGCATTCTCTCCCTCAAGTGATGCTGATGCTGCTAGTTCGGTTTCACTAATGGATGCTGCAGAAGGGGTCTGGTTTAGGTTTTTATGCGAGCCTTCCTCTGGTGCAGCTGTTGCTGGAAGCTCGACATTCTCACTTGATGCTTTGTTCACTTCGGGCATCTCTGAGCTGACATCAAGCTTAGCTGATCCAACTGATGAATCTGTAGCTTGCTCTTCAGTACGTCCTGGTACAGGCCGTGAAAATGCCAAGACAAAACGAGATTTAGCAGCTGGCATGGGCTTCTTGGCTCCATTCCCAAGATTTTTTCCGTTCACATCAGAAACGGAGCTTATCTCCATTGTCTTCTGGGAAGAAACAGCCGCATTATCTTCTACAATACTTGCCCTCGCATCCACTGCAAATAGAAACATAAAACAGCAATTATCCAACCAACCAAGGAAGTTGTACTAGTTATTCTATTAATTGGGGTGGCCTCGATCTTTAATAAACTCATTCTAAAACTCAGTGCTTGAATGAGGACCGTACACACTGTTACATGTTAAAAAATGAACCAGTTGTTCTCTTGTTGCTGCTTATCTATGGGGCCTGATCCTCTGAATTTCTGAAGTCCTCTAGTCTCATTAAAATCAGCTGAAGCATTGGGTATTCAGCATTTTTCAGGATCAAGCGCATTCTCTCTCTGTCTCTGTCTCACACGGACACGTGCACACAGAGTGATGTGCTCGAGCCATAGTGAGGTATTGGGTGAGGCTTGTGCTAATTTAGCCCAGTAAGTAGGGAAAAGAAGAAAAAAAAAAAAAAAAAAGAAAACACTGACTCAGATGTCTGCAGCATTAGAATTAAGCAAACAAGTACTTTTGTTTTATTTGGGATTATTTTCCTATCAAAATTAAAAGGAAATTAAAAATATCTATAAAACTTGAGATCCAGCTATGTTAATAAATCTTTATTAACTTAAGTTAACAAAGTTAATAGGAGTGGGGAAAAAAATGGAGTGTAGTAAGAACTGACTTGATTTGCTCTTTTAACAATATACCTTTTAGAGTGGTTGTACCTCTTCTGACTCGCTTTTCCAGCTTTTACTCTAGGTTTACTATGGATCTGATTCTCCTAATGGTAGCTCCATTGCCTTCAGCAAAATTTACTGGGTTTAGACTGAATGAAGCCCAATAGTATGAAAAGAGAGACAAACAAAGGGAAGAAATGGAAAAATGAAGCACAGTGACCCGACTCCTCAGTGAATGGGAAGAATGCAGCAAAAGCTGATCCCATCATTTCCTTCTATTTTGCTTTAGCCAGTTTTATCCCTTTGACATTTTATTTTTATTTTATTTTATTATATTGGTATAATATTGATATGGTAGCTCGGGGCCTATCATGCTACATGTTGAACAAACATATTCCAGATCCTGCTAAAGCTTGATAGGATTTCTATATTTACCTACAAACATTAAAAGAAAAAAAATCAAATTTGAAGGTGCAAATGTTATAATTTTACTCAGAGTAGCGCTTTGTTTTGGAAGGGGCTCAATTGTGGGATTACTTTTGAGCCCAAACTATGCAAAACATCCTTTTTTTTTTTTCCATTTAAACAAAACATGCACATTTTCTAACCTACCATAAAAAAATAACAACAAAATTTAAACCAGAAGTGTGAAATAGTTTTCCATTTTGCTGCTATGTTTGCATTTTTGGAGTGCAGTTCTCACAAGGCCCCAAGTGATGTTAGTGAGGCACAAGCAGAAAAAGCAACATGCTCACAGTCAGTGACATCGCTGAGCTGATGGCTCACTTCAGTAGATTATAAATTGAAGGTCACAGTGAGGCTCCCTAGGATACATTTGTTTTATTCTGAGCTTTTTCCATTGCCTGTGTACAGCCTGGGCCTGTTTACTCCTTGCAGAAACCACAGTGTTTTTCTAAGCTTTTCCTTGGTAGAGAACAAGCAGATTCTCATTTGCAGACTGTGATAGCATGCCATTCTCTACAGTGAATGACTGTATTATTGCCATTTTTTTTATTGGTGTAGTGTCTAGAGGCCCTAGTCATGTTTCAAGGTGATGTAGAAAGGCAGAACAAGACAGTCCCTTGGTTCACGTAGAGGCCATAAATCTCATACACACTCTTTCCCAGGTCTTGATGATGTTAACTCAGTGACTAGGTAGCATATACTCTTGATAATCCTTGCAATCACTCTAGGGTTTCTTACCAAAATAGAAACAGCTAGGAACAATCATAAAATGCAGGGACAAGAGAAAGAGCAGCAGGAGCTCACTGCTCTTCGAAGGTGAATGCAAACTGAAAAGCTTACAACCATGAGAGAAGCAGTTGATGTGAAGGGAAAGCTTTGAGGATAATATTCACGATCACGGCCAGGGTCTTGCCAGATGTCAAGATCTCTAGTTCCTTTGACTTCTCCTATTTTACCATTTTCATTCTGGCCTTTTTTCAGTTTCTCACTGTGCTTTGCATTTGAACAAGTGCATGGAAATAGGCGGCACAACTATTTCCACACCTTGCTTGGCAGGTAAATAGATGTTATGTTCTAGGTTTGTACTTTAAAAGGGAATATTGCCCCTGGCACAATATAGGTCCTGTCTGCTACTGTTTAGGTAAGAAAATAAGCCACGTGGCCCAAGTCTGTTTAAAAAAAAAATATAGTATCTAAATTTGTTTCTGCAATATTCACTATGCATCTGCTTCAGCGTGTGAGTCTACATAAGGAAGTTTTCACACAGGTGCTCAGTAGCCACTTAGGATCAATTTGGGTCCACTAATTCTTAATATAATTCCCTCTTGGCACTCTGGAATTTTTCCTGAAAAGAATTAAATTATCAGGTCCTTGCTAATTAATTTATTAACAGAGAGGAATATTGGGAGGGAATCTCCAAGAAGACAGAAATGGAAAACAATCCAGAAAAAAGAAATAAAAATAATAACCAGTTATTCCTTTCTTTTAGGGAAAGAAAATTGCATCAGAAAATAATCATAGCAGATACTGTGTTTTGGTTACATGTCATACATAATAAGTTTTTAGGTAACTGAGAACATGTTTTAGCATTAAAACAGGAAGATCATCTCATGTTAAAAACAAACAGGTTGTGAATGCATGAAAATATTTATTTTGCAATTACCCTGGAAGGAATGAAATATATGCTTTGTATTGCGTCTGTTGGGCAAATGCCACTCAAACTTTGTTTCAAGAAAATTCTGCTCATACGGCAGGTGTAAGCAGGTCATGCCATAAGAGAGCTCCCTTTTACTATCTTCTTTCCCCCTTGCACAGGCATGAGAATATTCAACTACTGAATTGAACCCTAGATGTAGGCTGAGGTGTGTTACATGGGAGGAATCCCATAAACCCCCACACCCAGGGCCTATTTAAAAATTCCTGGTACATTATTTTATTACAATTGCAGCCTTTGGGAAGAGACCAGGAATTTTACGTGTTAATGCTAGAGGATTGTGCATAACTAGAGCTGATTGAAAAACCTTCAGCGGATGGTTGCCTTATACATGAGGCAAAACTGGATCAGGCTATCACAGAGACTTTCAGCAATGTGTTTAAACAAAGAGCATGAAGTTGTACTTATGTCAAATGAATTGCACATTGGAGAGCAGCATGAAGCAGTTCTGTTGAAACTGAAATGTTTTAGGGAAATGTGTTGATTGACAAACTTGTTGATGGGAACAAGTCAAAACATCTCATTTCAGCTTTCCCATTTTGTTTCAAGAATGTCAAAATGTTTCATTTTCATTTACATACACCTGCAATTAATTGCAAATGCAGCAATTAATCTCTCTCAAGATCAGAAAGCATCTGCACAAATGCAATCTAAAATTCCCATTTCTGCTAACTCTTTTTCGCAGCCACATGAGTTAGCTTGGGCCTTATCCATCTCTTAAATTACTCAATGTGATACCATTGAACTGGGTACCAGCAGAGCTCAGGAACCCCTTTTCTGCATCTCCCAACAGTACTTTCCTTTCTAATGCCATCCACTGTCAATTCTCGGTGTCCCATGTCCTATTCCTTAGTGTCCCAGTTCTCTGGTATTTCTAGGGTGCTTAGATGATAACAACACAATAATTTTTAAGTCCTACATTCTTCCCCATCAGTAGATTTCCAAGCACTTTACACAAGTTGGTATTAATAGCATCATTTTTCAGATGGGACACACACACACACACACACGCGCATGTGTCCTGCCCAATGCTACCCACAAAGCCCTGAATGTAACATCAATCTCTCAAGTCCCAGGCTAGTGTGCTAAGGAGTTCAAGGTCAGTCCAACATGACTCAACAGGACATTGATGACTGACATCAGTGTATAATGACTTCCAATACAGCCCACGGTGACTAAGGTTGTATTCTTTTTGCCCTATAACTACTCTGCAAAAAGAAAAAGAAAACTTGAGAAAATGGGCTAATGAGAGAAACAAATGCTTTAAGAGATTTTTGTCTAGTTTTAAAATCCCAGTTCAGCAAGGCATCTAAACACACACTCAACTTTAAGCCCATGTGCAGCCCCATGAAGGCAAGCTTATTCTTGGAAGCTTAGAGGGGTTAGGGCTGCAGGCATTTTTATTACTTTCATTAGAATAATGTATGGAAAAAGTTCACAATTTTTTCAATATTACACAGTTTCCTGCTCCTTCTGGTTTAAAAAAAAAAAAAAAAGTCTTTTTAAAAATGTCTGACATAAGCTTTCCTTTGCAGGTAGCCTCTCCAATCGGTCGAGTAACCACATACAATTCCAAAGTTTGGATCTGATGCTGGAAATACACACAGCAGGGACTGGTGTGGTGCTCACAGAGGAACAAACGGACCAAGAAAAATCATAGCACTTCAACAAACCAAGTTCATAGGTCTTATTTGATAAAAAAGGGAATAAAAGGTACAGATAAAATGACAAGGCTTGCATTTCAGGCATTGAGATCAACATAGATGCAAACATCAGGCTGGATTGTTTCTTTTTTTAATTTCTCCTGCCACCCCAGAGACAACACAAAAATGGTGTATTATACGTTTAAATCTGATGAATCAGATATGGAATTGTATCTGGTCATTGTGGAGACTCCACCCAGAAACTCACAGGCAAGCAACATGGATTACAGAGCACCGGTGTATAGTGCCAGCAGTGAGATATCCTTTTTACGTACATGCATATAGCTCTACACAGAGGGATTTACAAATATAGGCATGAGTGAAAAGGTGACAACCAGACATACATGGAGAAACGATGTCCTAGATGCTAGTGAAAGCTGTTCATCAGAAAAAAAGGCAGGAATCTAGCAAGGCCCTTATCTTGTGGAAATAACAGATGTCAGAAAAACACTTTCAAAGGAGCAAAAGTAATTCTCATGCAACTCCTTCAAAATGACTTCTTAAAACTACTAGCATTGTGCTCCTACATCTGGCTTGCAGCCCAAATATTTGAGTCATGCTATATAAATAAAATATACCAGGTACTAGGAATGGTTATGAGTCAGAAGACAGTATCATAAAACTGTTCACTGTAGGGTGAGCATGTCCCAGCCCATGTTTTCTTGCTCTTTTCACTAACAGCCCAATAAAATGTGTGGTCACAAGATGGTCCTCACATGAGAATGAGGGAAAAGGAGCAACTAGCCCTTCCTCAAAGATGGATCTAAGACCTTCCCCCAGGCCTTCGAAGGGCATGGATCTAGAACACAGGTTGCTTCAGCCATTTTCCCTTTTGCTTCATCTGTGATACCTGAAGCCGAAGAGACACAATGAAGATGAAGAACAAAACCCTATCAAGCCATCCACAGGATATTCTGTCAGTGGAATGACACTATTTACAGCTATGCAAAAGTCTTCCTACAGGGAATTTCCAACTTGTCAACATTTGTTTTCATCCTGAAAAGGGATAAAGTTATAACGTTGAATCTTTTTTAATGGAATTGAAATTTTGAAAGAAATTGCATTCGGAAAGCTCCAAAGTTTCCTTTAAACGTTTTGAGTTATTACAAAACATTTCAAGATTCCTAAAACTGAAAGCTTGTATTTTATTTTACAGAGTTGACCTCAAAGAGGTCCTTTCAAATCAGATCAATGTTAAGCTACATTTCCCTACTGGAATCTATTTACTCAGTAAACTGGCTCTACAATGCATGGCAAAAGATGTACTCCCCAAGGAAATTAGGAAGTATGTGGGACCAAAATTATAGCTCCTATTAGGAAATGCATGAAGGATCTAGAGTTTAATTTTCTGTTTTGAAATTACATTGAAAAAAAAAAAATCTTAAGTGCATCAAACAAAAGATTTGAGGTCATGTGCCTCTAACCCAAAATCAAATGCTTCCATTTTGATTTTGCCCCTATGGAAAACAGAAGTTTTCCTGTAGAAGACAGGCACTATATTGAGTAGCTGTAATGGAAGTTGTAAATATTCATTCATATAAATGTTGGTTAGGTAACCCAAGTAAGGATTACAAAATATTGACCTAAAATAATATCTCCTTGCTTTTCCAGGAGGATAAACACAGCACGAAGACAAGGTAAATACAATGTGCAGGGCTTGATACACATCTATTTTCAGAAGCTGAGCTGGGGCCTTTTGAGAAGACATTAAGCAATAGGGTTGTGTGCTGAACAAGGCCCGCATGTTGAACTCCCAGTAAAACAAATGTTTTAATTTTTGTTTTGTTTCGTTTTCCTGCTTCCTTCTTTCACGGCAGCAGACAAACTGACACTGCATACGCTCTGCAGTAATGGACTATTCAAATGGTGGCAACAGGAGCCACTCACATTACTCGCTTAAAAGTGACTTAGTAGCAGTGGGGTTTCTTGTTTTTTAAAAATGTTGCATTTTACAGGGTTGTTACTCAGCCACAAAAAGTGAGCCACTATGCTGAAACAACAGTTTTCTAGCTGGACTGTATGTTGGATTAACACAGGGTAGGTGCAATCAGAATTTTAGACAAGTATTTAAAAAAAAAAAATTAAAATATATATTTAGATCCTATAAATGCTAATACTATTTGGATAAGTTCCCAACAGTTTTTTGCCATGACCCACTGCTGGGAGCAGGGTGTGGTGGCAGTGGCGGCAGCAGCCTGGGGACGGGGGAGCTCCCGGCAAATGGCGTGCCTCGTCCTTTATATGCAGTGCTGTCGGCGTTGCCCCCGTGACCCTCATTTGGGTCATGCCCCAAGGTTGGGAACTGCTGATTTAGATGCTATTTTTATATATAGTATCTACATATAGACATATCTATCCATTTGTATCTAGATAGAAAGGTTCAATTTAAACTTAATTTAAACTTAAATAAAATTACTTTAAGCAGAAGTACTTCTTTTTCTATTCCTGTTTGTGAATGTAATGCATTCTGACTCACACATGTACCCCCTCCCACTGGCCACGTCCCAAGTTACCTTCTCTAGAGCCTTTGTTAAATCTTGCTCCTTTGTTTAGCCTTCAGTCACTAATCTCTGGTTTGATAAAGGTGAGGGCAGCTCATCAGCAAGGATTATTCACATGAATACTATTGGACTGTTAGCTAAAGAACTCTTCAGTACACAGATTCAGCTTCCTACTTAGTTGCAAAGTTGCCAATTATTATTATTAATAGTAATAACAATAACAAGAACAGTAAAATATTATCAGCTAAAGTATCTTTGTTACAGCTCAAAAACATCTTTATATTCTGAAATACAATTGTCCCATTAGCTCAGATAGTTGTTTTACTCTATGGTTATTTTAGATACAAGAAAGCTACATATGGCACAGGTACTTTGTTTAGAAATGTAATTATGGTACTGTGGCATTATGGTGTTTTTAGGAATTCACCAATAATAACAGAGGCACTAGACTTTAATGGCTGGGAAGGGGCCATTATGGACCATAGGCAGTGTTCTACATTTAAAATGTCCATCATTGTAGACTAGCCTGATGGACTGTAATAGCTCTGAATGAGCCACTGCAGTGAATACTGTACACTGAAAAAGGATTCTAAACACCTTACTTACAAGAATGAATTAATTTGTCCTTTTTCAAATATTCAGATTTTCACTGTTTTTCTACACACCTACTGTGTGCCTTAATTTCCTCCCACAGATGCTTACAATGTTGTTGGTATGGTGTTGACCTCCTTTAAGTCCCCAAAGGCTGCATGTATTTATCTGACTGACCCCCTAATATTTTGATAAGAAATATGAGCAGAAAAAATGATGGTGTATTCTTCAAAGCATAAGATATTTGTCTCTTCTACAATTTTTCTCCCCCCCCCCGCCCAGCTAGTATATTTCTTTTAAATTATTCTTCAAGAAATAATTGTAAAAATAATGCTATAAGGTATACTGATCATCTACTGCAGCTGCTTTATATTCTAGTGCCACTGCATTATTAATACTAGAGTTAATTAGCCATGCTAATTAAGAACAAATACTTTTAGAATGGATCCTTAAGAAGCCCTATACTGTCATCACACTGACTCCCAAGACAGGGCTGGAAGATATTGCTCATTCATTTCCCATTCTCCATGCACCAAACCCTAAAAATGAGTGTAAGCCTTGGTGCACGTGAATAAGCAGGATTATTGATGTTCCAGTACTTACAGCAAATTATTCACAAGTCTTTTACATAAGAGAAAGATCACCGAGAAATCTGTCAGTTTTGAGCAACTAATTAGTTCAAGTATTTTGCAATCTGCTTGAGCAAATTTCACAAAGAAAAAAAGAGTGATGATGCAGTGAGTGTTGCCACACACATATTTTAGAAGCATGAGGGCCAGAAAGCCAGCAACAGGTAGAATGGTCAACGTCAATAAGACCTTGGGTATGCAAAGAAGGACTGTAAGAGCGTTCATAGAAATATGGTTGGTCATCTGAGCTTGAGCACCACAGCTCCAGCCAGCATTGTTGGAGAGTTCCCAAGACTGCATGCTTGCCTTAAACCATCCAACACCCATTCTGAGACAGTTAAGTGTAGTCCAGGCCCTGCAGAGCAGCTGCCATCTTGAGGGGCGGAAGCTGCTACTGGGGATGAAGCTCTTTAGCTGCAGTTTTTGTGCAGCATATTTCCTGTTCCACTGATGGGAGGTCCATGCTGCGGATGACATGCATTCACAGATTTGATGAGCTTATTGGCCTGAGTGGAGAACAGATTTTGAGACTTCAGGCAATAGTTGGCTTTCTGGCTTATGAATACTATGCTGGAGTGCACAGAATGGGCTGGATCTTGTGCTTTGAGGCCTAGGGCCAGGGCAACAGCTTGTCACTGGATTTTAGTGGAGAGAATGCCTGAGAGCACTGGTAAGTAGTCAATTGGGGTTGACAAAAGGCATCTGGTAATGGTCCTCATGATGTTATTAAGGCTGGACTCCACTTAGTGTGCATGCTTCAGCCTCATACTGGTATACACTACTCATCAGGAGCATACGCAAGTGCCATAGTGAAGGTGTGAAGTGTTTAGAAACTTGCATCCTTTTTGGTGCCAGCAAGGCAACGGATAACAGCTACTTTGATGTTAACCTGACCCTGGACCCCTTCTAGATGCTGGCAATATGTAAGGGTCCATCCAGTTCCACTTCTAAATAAGTAATGGCATAACAATGTTCAAGTGTCGGGTTGCCAATCTTGACTTTTATTTCTTTCTTCATTTGGTTGTTATTTAGGTGGACGGCTGTTGCCACTGTTTTAGCGAGGCTGAGCTGGAGATGCCATTTATGGAAGTAGCTGGCAAGGGCATTCATGCCTGATGTCAAAGTGGATTCAGTGACTTTCCATTGCTTGCTTGAGTTGGTGAGAGCCAGGTTATTGGCATAGCCATACTTCTTGGACTGGGTGTCAGGCAGGTTGGCAATGTACAGATTGAAAAGCAATGGAGAAAGTACTGAGCCTTGTGGGATGCCATCTTTAAGACTTCTAGGATGGCTTTCCTGTCCACTGATGGTCTTGAGAGTGAAAGTGAGGTTCTGAAGTGTGAGCATAATAAAGTTCATTTTGTCAGGTATCATTTGGAGGAGCTTGGAGTAGAGGTCATGGAGCCAGACAGTGTTGTATGCAGCAGTGGGGTCCATCAGGACAGCACCAACCTTCTCTCCAGCCTCAAAGCTCTCTTCAATGTCTTGAGTAAGGAGAGTTACCTGCTCCACTGTTGACCTTCTGTGTTTAAATCAGCCTGCTCCTTAGGCTGTGGATCAGTTATGGGGTAGATTTGGGCATACATGAGGTGTTCCAGTAGCTTGAATGGAACGCGCAGGAAGGAGATAGGTCTATAGCTACTTGCATCATCCTTGGCCTTGTTAGGCTTTAGGACTGCAGTGACTGCGGTCTTTCTCCAAATGTGAGGGATTTTGTTGCATTTAACACAAATGGAGATGAACTCATGAAGCCAAATGATTATCATCTCCCCAGTGTTATGAAGAAATTCAGTATTTATGGCATCAGGCACTGGTGACTTGTTGGTCTTTAAAAGCTTAAGGGCTGCCATCATTTCCTTAGTACTGAATTCTCCAGACAGGTGAGCATTGGGACCGTGAGTTTTCCAGAGCTGTTTAACTTCTTTCTTTATCTGCCTAGTGAATCCCTTGTCAGGTTTGATGTAGTGGCCGTTACGCACAAGTTGAGTTGCAATAGCATCCGCTTTGACTTCATACTTGCTCACACTTTGTTTCTTTCCTATGAGCTGGTTTATCTTCTGCCAAGCCTGCCGGTTGGAGTGCAAAAAGTTAAATCAACTCTGATGTTTCTTCCCATTGAGCTTTTCTGACTTTGTCTAGATGGCTAATGAATTCTGTGGCATCATTGTTGGCTTTGGCTCAGCTGAGATGAAACTTTCTCTTGGCATTCATAATCCCAGCCAGGGATATACTTTTTCCTATACCCTCTGGGGATACTATGCCATGTAAGCAGCATTCACATCTGTATTCCATGGGTTTGACAGTGATTCAGCAACAGAGTTTGTATCAATTTGAATTTTTCCCACCTGGCTTTGCAAAAGTTCCATCTAGGTGATGGTCTGCTGTTTGTTGGTGCTACAAAGAGGTGTACGATTAGTGATGGCTAATGTTGTGTCCATGGGAATTTCTCCAACGCTCATTTGGTAGGCTGACAGCTGACATTTACACTTGAGAAACCCAAGTCAGGGTTGGTAGTTGTCTGCCATCTTCTTGATTCAAAGCTGTCAGGTTCTTTGAAGTCAACTAGCAGGTACAATTTGTTAGTTGAGGCCCAGGTAGCTAAGAACCTCCCCATCAAGATTTATATTCTTATAGACTCAAATGGTATATCATGAGTTGAAATCACAAGCTCCACTGCATGGGTGTGGGATTGATTGGTGGCAGTTGGGCAGAAGATAGAGGAATTCCTGAGGCTTATAGACATTGACAATGGAAGTGTCACCGACCTTGATAGTGAGCCACTCAATGTTGCTTCCTCACCAGATGACAACAACTTAGCACCACTCAGTATCTCTTTTGATGAAGGTTGCAAGGCTGTAGGTCTTGCTGAGGATGAAGGCAGCCAGACTAAAGCCTTGCAGCTCTAGTCTGTCAGGTGATTCACAGTGCATTTCGCGCAGGGGAATGACAGCTTCATTGTGTTCAACGGCAATCAGACTAACAACAGATTAGCTGTACTGCTTCCTTCAGTGTTGAGTTGTAGGATAGTAGATGGAGATTTATTGCCTACTAGCCATGTGGGCCCAGAGGCTGTAAACACTCACCCTAACAAGGGCACTATGCTTGGTGTGGGAACAGATTTAAAAAGTAGATTATTAATAAAGCAGTATCAAAAATAGGAGCTAGTCTTGGTCAAGTTTCCTTCCCTAACCAGAGCCTTAATCTGCTTGCCAGGTAAGAAGCAAAGAAGCAGCAAGAGGGACATGAGTAAGAGAGAAAAAGACCACTAGTAGGAGAAGAGAGCAGGCCCTTTCTTCCCCACTATGGCTCCAAAGCTGCCACTGCAACACTGATTAAAAAAAAAAAAAAAGAGCAGGGAAAGCCTCAAGTCTACCCATCTATCTGCCTATTTCAGCAACCTCCTGGCAGTACCTTTAGCCTCCAACTGCAGTAGTAGCTACCAGTCTACCCACCCAAATGAGTAGGAGATAATGATTCACCTCCTCCAACTAATACTCATTTTTTCCTCTAATATAAGCAAAAGAAGCACAATTGGGATTACTTTTGTTCTATTAGCAGGTACTGTTTTCATACAGTACTAAATATACTGCTAAACACAGCGCTGTCACATGCTAAGGGTGTAGGAAAGCAGAGAAAGAATTTAAGATAAAAATAATGGATAAGCATCTATGAATATCTATGTACAAAGATATGGCATACATCCTTTGGCTCTGTCTATATGTCAGACATTCACACACGTTGATCTTTACGGTCTGTCCAAGAAATGTTCACACTTTCATTTTAAGGCTAGAAAACAAACTAAAGGAACATTCGTATCTTCAAGCAGCATATGCAGTTTTGCATAGCAAGGATCTTGGCTAAACTAAACCAGATTTTGTGTTTTTACTGGGTGCGTCTACACGTGCACTTTAATGCACATTACCTTATTTTAATGCACATTAAAGCATCACAAAAACCCATGCTCTTTAGCCAACGCACATTAACATAGGCTAATGCATATTCTTCTAATACGTCACAATGGAGGGTGCTTTTACACGTGCTCTGTGGGTGCAGAGGTGGCACTTTACATTAGAGAGGCTCCAAGAGCTGCTCTAATAAAAGTGCCCCCATGTCTCCTGTATCAGCACCCCCATGGTTAAAAATGGTAGCAGGGGCATTGAACGAAAGCTTGTTTGATGAGCTTTAGTTCAAGTGCCTCACCACCATTTTGAAGCATGGGGACATAGATACCTGATACGTGGGAGGCTGCTGGAGCATAGCAGTTGCCACGCTCCAGCAGGCTTGATTAATTCATTCTGCTCCAAAGCGCTGGAATTGCAGTGTGTCAGAGCAGCCTCAGTGCTCGTGTACAGGCACCCATAATGGTTCTGTATTTGAGCTGTCATGTAGATAATGATGAAGTATAGATAAGAAAATACAAATACGGCATTGAATTTTTTGACTTCATATTATTTAAAAGACTTATTAGAACATGAAAATTAAAATTTAAGAAGTAAAATAAACCATAAACTGGTCATTTAGATTTTCAGTTGGCATAAATCATTCTGACTTCAATAGACTTACACAGATATCCAGCTGATGGTATATTTTAACAGGCTGCTGTTTAAATAGACTTATTACAGCTAGATAGCATTTACAAAACACTCATGGGACTGAGATTCTGCACCATAGTACACCTGGATATTTCTTGCTGGTCTCACAGAAAATTCAAAGCCTAGATTTTTCAATCAGTTGTAACACATGGACAGGTTTCACTTAGTAAATAGCATCTCATTTTAGAAAAGACTGGAAACAATTTTAAACGGCTTTTATTATAATGTGCAAGTGCCACGAAATGTAAAATGTCAAGTGCAGGAGAAGCACTGGTAACTTTAACTCTGCTGTAAATACTTGTATTTAGATGTATATTGTTACAGCAATGCTACAAACTGGAACTCTCATCCCTGAGCACAATGCTTGATAAAGCTCCAAGACCAACAAAATGTGGCAAGGGCAATTAAATATGTGCAAAAACAAAAACAAAGAGATGTTTAATCTGTGGTTGGCAGTGCAGAGCAATGATGCATGAGCACCTGGAGAAAATTTTCAGTACAGATCAGAGCCAAGTGCTCAGAACCCACAATGAACAGACAGACCAGTCCTCACTTTGGGCAAATGAAGTGGTCCAAAAAAGAGGCAGATGGAGTTCAGTGTTGTTAAGTGAAAAGTAATGCACATGGCGAAATATTATCTCAACTATTCGCATAGAGCTGGGCCCCCAACTATCTGTTACAACTCAGGAAAGAGAGCTTAGAGTCATTGTAGATAGTTCTCCAAAAAACATTCACTCAGTGCACAGCAGCAACCAAAAAAGCCAATAAAATATTGAACATTGTTAAGAAAACATCATTATACCACTGTATAAATCCTTGGTGCAGTCATATCTTGAGTATTGCATTCAGTTCTCATCTCCCATCTCCTCAAAAAGGATGTAGTGGAATTAAAAATGGTACAAAAAAGGCCAACAAAGATGGGGTCTGGAGGGGCATGGAGCAGCTGTCATACCAGAAGCAACTGAAAATGCTAGGACTCTTCAGTTTGGAATGAAGGCGGAGGGAGGATATAATAGATGTTTATAAACTATGAAAGATATGGATAAAATTAATAAGGAACTGTTATTCACTAAGTCCTAGGATACAAGAACACCCATTGAAATGATCAGAAGATAAGTTTTAACCAAACCAGCGGAGGTACTTTTTACATGTAGAACTTGTTGGAATGGTGGAGCATTTAGGTATGTATCCTCTGATATCCCTAACTCAATGACTAGGGAGAGGTCTATCCAACTTGAGCAGGGAGCTGGACCAATTTCATGGGAAGATCATGGGGCTGGTTGCTGTTTTTGAGGGTTTAACATGGTCAGGGTCCCCCCACCCCCCATGTCCCTGATTGGTTGAAGGGCCCCAGTGTCTCTTCCTCCCACTACCGATTGGTCGAGAGAACGGTCTGCTGTGTCTCTGCCCCTTGCTGCTAATTGGAGAGGGGTGGGGCCATATCAGAGACAGCCCTCTCAGCCAATCAGTGGCAAGGAGCAAGGGCAGAAGCCATCTTCTCTGCTCACATTCATGTCGGTCCCCTCTCTCTGCCCTTCCCCACTGGGCATTTTATTTTTAATACGTTTTTTCCCCCCCCCTGCAGATTTTGATGAGATTTAGTAATTTCTGCAAAATCTGCGCAATCAGGCAGTCGCAATTTGGGTAGGTCCCTACCAATGACAGTTGATGCCAGAGAAGATCTGACCAAGGATGAATTACTCTAGACATGTCTTATTCATATCATATACTCTCTTTCTAAAGCATCTACTAATTGCCACTACTGGAAACGGGATACTGGACTGATCCCGTAAAGCACTGCTGTTCTTATGTCAAATGGAGTCAGAAAAAACCCCCTTCTCAATCCCTAGAAAAATAAACTCAGATTAGGCATACAATTCTTCACTTAGGAATTTCATCAGGGCCTTGCTTGAAGCCTTACCTAACTGACGGAAAACTGATGATCTGCCATGCAGCATTTATTAGGAGGAGCAAGACAAATCCATGAGAGCAGTTATACTTCTAACTAAACAAAACTTGACTCCTACTAACATGAAATGACTCAGATCTGAGAGAGGAAGAGATATGTTTCAGTTTCATTTGTGCATTGGGAACTTGCCCTTTTCTGGGGTCGACTGTTGGTTCCAGCCTCTTAACCTGTAGGATTCAGGGAGTGCAGGCAGCCTCTCAGGGAGGGGACAGGCAGCACGGCAGCGGAGAGGGCACAGAACAGAAAGCAGAGCAGCACGTGAGGCAGGGAGCACAGGGCAGGAAGCAGAAAGCAGAGCAGCAGATCGGGTAAGGGAAAGGGATCAGAGCAGCACTCGAGGAGGGTGTGAAGGCTAATTTATGACATGCCTGCCAAAGAGGTTGGCTACCACTGTTAAGGGTGAAAAGCTCAAGAAAGCAGCAGTAAGTGACATGTGCATGGTCAGACAGCATCTCTCTGGCAAAAAGTCCATTGTAAGGATGCAGCTATATAAGCCTGAGCTTCTCCCTCGAGTCCGATTGTCATGCAGGTTTACAGGGGAAGCGTGAGGAAGCCAGTCGCAATTCTGAATGACTGATTCATCTCTAATAAACCATAATCAACATCTTGAATATTCATGATATCCAGAGTCTGTGCTTTGAACTCATATGCTCATACTTTAAATGTATATTTGCCTCTCTTATGGGGGCGAGTGGCTGCATTCTGCACTAGCTGAAGTTACAGAATGGCTTTTCAAGGGAATCCAGGGCAGAGCTTACAAGAGAGGTCCAGCCTGGGGGTGACAAAGGCAGTTGCAAATATTTAATTGTAAAGCAAACTCTGAAGAGTCTGGGACTTTTAGCTCATGCTGCACAGACTCATGTTTTGAACTGGTGAAGTCCCCACCTTAGTCCTTGGTGTGCTGACTAAGATGGGAGCCGTCATGTAGAAGGCAGATGTAACACTTGCATCCTCCCTCAGTGGATTTGGTAGGACAAAAGATGCACATACTGAGCAGTGGCTTATACATTCACAGGCATGCACATCTAACTGTCTCTTACCTTTTGCTGACTACATAATTTGGGACTACATAAAAATTCAGTTTTACAGAAGTAAATGAAGTCCAATACCATAATCTTTTTAACAGCTGGGCTAACCCACCGGATACATCATGTATTATCAACGTACCAACCTGAGTTCTTTTAGTATTCAAAGAAAAGGTTCCACCTATGTACTGTTATCATATAGACAACACTTACTTAATCTAGCACAGATTAAGAGTGAATAGGTGAGGGACCATCATGTTTGTCCAGACACAGTTGAAAAGTCTTTGTAGCAGGGACAGAACCTTTGAATAATCATACTCCTAAACCATGTTACAGTCCAAAGAATTACATATATAGTTAATGTAGATTATTCTTTCATTTCTCTGTACTTTGTACTATAACTTTGAATTTCTAGAAATCTAATAGAGGCAGCTGCCATTTTATGTTTAGTCATTTCATTAACATCAGAGGAGATGGTGGCACTCCTGGGGAGTTTACTTTCTTCAGAAGTCAAGCATATTTTTAGCTTTTCTATATGCAAGACACTGCCAAAAATGCACGTTCATGGCACAATTCAAGGTCACAGGCGACTCCTTCCTTACCTAACTGAAACATATCATAACCAAGTTTGGGGGCAACGATCAGTAAAACTTCCATACTGTAGACAACATGAAAGATGAAGTACCTAGATTCATAGATGTTAGGGTCAGAAGGGACCTCAATAGATCATCGAGTCCGACCCCCTGCATAGGCAGGAAAGAGTGCTGGGTTCAGATGACCCCAGCTAGATGCCTATCTAACCTCCTCTTGAAGATCCCCATACCTATCGGTTTACAATCCTTTTCATAGTAATGATTCCTGGTTTAGGAGCAATAGGACCCTACGCACTTCTCAATCTGTTTTATACACTACATGGAAAACCATGACAAAAAGTTCTAATATGTACTACTGTTTAATACTGGTTTGAGCCAGAACAATGCACGGCAACTAGCCAAGAACACAGTGTCAGGAATCAGAAAATGAAACATGAATGTTTAGTAGTGCAAAAGTGCAAGTAACATTCTTACCTTGACATTTACTGAAATTGCTACTCATAGACCCAGAAACAGGGTTTAATGAAAAAGTAGAAGTAGATTTGTTAGTTGCTCTAAACATACCAAAGATTGAAATGTGCAAGCTCAGGTTTAAAGCCGATTTCCCCCCATTAAATAAAGCTTGGTTCTGGAGCCCTTACACTGGTGTCCCAGGCAGAAAACAGATCTCATGTTAAACTGAGGCCAGATAGTAGCAAAAAGGCTGAGAAGAGGCGAGGAGGAGGAATGACTAGATATAAAGCATTTGTTAAAGAAAAACAATAAAGCAATGCTTATTTGTACTTCAACCCCCGTCCCTTTAATTTTGTTAACAGTTTCTTTTTGGGGCTTGAGCAATTTATACATTAGAGGCATTCTGAGTAGATCAAAGGATGGATCGTCAGAGCTAGGTCATTACATTAGCTGAAGATCGGACTTGAAATGTATTTTCCCTAACTGATTTCCAAATCCTGATCTTCAACACATACTTCCTAACAGAGATTAAAAGTACGATGCCTAACTTGTGCAACTCCTTAGC
Organism: Alligator mississippiensis; assembly: GCF_030867095.1. Taxonomy (NCBI): domain Eukaryota; kingdom Metazoa; phylum Chordata; order Crocodylia; family Alligatoridae; genus Alligator; species Alligator mississippiensis. The sequence goes on along the minus strand of NC_081832.1, from coordinate 10,975,025 downwards.
AAACACATTAACGTTACCACAAGGCTGAGAAAATAGTCATGTTTTTTCAACCCAAGTACCTATCTTCTGCCATATGTTCACATTCAATCCAGATGCTTATCCTTGCCTTCAATACTTTGTACTACCTTTGCACCCCCATGTTTATGCTGCTTACACCTACATTTAGACAATTTTAGGAGAAACCTTTCATTTCAGGTCATATAATTGGACTATTTTATAGACTGTGGAGCAAAACAACTCAAATCTGGAAGTCTTTAATATTTACAATTCATACAACCATTGAAAAATGGCATTGGCAGGTCAAATGAGCCTGAGATTTACCTCCTGTGGCTTGATTTATTAGAGGCAGTGTATGAGAACATTTTGAAACCTAGCAATTTAGCTGCTGACCCATGGAATTGGCCTTCTTCATCCTATCCAAGCCCCATTCTTTTGCCAATTATCTCTGTCTCCCTCCCTATATATTAACTTCCATGCTGCAGTTTCAATGTGCCATCAGAGTGATGGGAATTAACGCAGCTTGACTATCCATGCTGAGCTGCTGACTGTTGCATACAAGAAACTTTTGCTCCCTTCAAAATGTGAAATGCTCTCCTCTATTCCACCTTGCAAAACACCTTCCCACCACAAACTGAGAGCCTTGCGAAAGAGCACATTTTTGCTTGCAGAACTCAGGCACCAGTGCTGAGACAAAGAAAAGGCTGCTTGCCTCCTACACTCAGCCACCAGCACAAGCCTCGGTGGTTTCTCTAATGTGTTGCAGAGACTCATTTGGGGCTTTGTGGGTGTGCAAAATGGCTAGATGTCCCAAATCATGCTGTTTTCCACCACTGAATTATCCTCTTCCTTCTCTGATCCATTGCCCAAGAATCCACAGCCTATTCCAGGACATGTCCTCCTATGGAGCTGCTGCAGAGATGGAGAGGGAACCTATACCAGTTCCATATGTGCCCTGAAATTTCTTGTGCCAGCCTAGCCTAATGATATGGAAGGTCTTAAATCTTCACTCTGTTGTATTGCTTGTTCTGGTGCAGGCATAATTTGCAGAAGGAAAATCCTAATGCAATTAAATGAACAGCTGCCTGAGAATATTTGAATTATCTTCTCATTCTATTCTGTGCATTTATTTGTTTTTGAATTCACAAGATTTTGAAAACCACAGGAGCCAATTCAGAAGTCTGAACTGAAACATGAGCTTATCTTTTCATCTGACTGCAAACATCAATACTTATTGTTGCTTAGGCATTAACCTTTAATGGTCCACATGTTAACAGAAGCAAAGTGGGTACGACAGACTTCTTTTTCCAGCACCTACCTTCATCATTCTTTGCAGAAGAAACAACCTGCACAACCTGAAGTGTGACAGGCCCATTTTGAACATTGCCTGGAAGTTCAGATGCAGCCTGAAACATTAAACAATATATAGTTCAGCTTAAGAATTTGCATACCATAATATAGCAGAAGACTTGGGTAACATTTTTAGAAGTGCCTAAGGGATTTAGGAGCCCTCGTTTTCAACAATGACTTAAGACCAGATTTTCAAAAAGTATTTAGGTTCCTAAACATGTAGATTGGTACTAAGAAGGATTTTCAAAGGAGCAGAAGGTCATTTACCTTCTTAGGCATGTTTGTAAATCTGACTGGAAATCTGCTTATCTCTAGGGACATCTTTACACATGCTCCAGGGGTGGAGGGGCGAGGGGAGCACTTTGATTAGAGTGGCTCTTGGGAACCACTCTAATTAAAACACCTGCAGTGTCATGTGTATTCAGCATCCTGCACTTCAAAATGGCAGTGGCAGGGGTGTTTTAACTAAAGCTTGTTTGATGATTTTTAGGTAAAGCACCTTTGCTGCCATCCTGAAGCACATGGACACCAAATACATGAGATGCTGAGACTAATAAGCACACTCCAGCAGACTCGATTAACTGAGTCTGCTCTGATGTGCTGTATTACAGTAGTTTGGAGCAGACGTCCTGCACATCTACAGGCACCCTAGATGCTTGAAAACTTATAAAATATGGCCCTTAGGCAGCCAGCTCTCCCACATCCCAGGAAAACTACCTCACCATTAGGTTCTTGGGTAGTTTCTAGTGGAGCAGATTCCTTCCCTCATTTTTCCTCCCCAAGACTTTTTTCTTGCTCTAAAACAGAGCAAGACCACATTTTAAAATCCTCAATTATATAAAAAAAAAAAAAAGAAAAGAAAAACACCCCCCAAAAACCCACAATTCTTTTTCTCACCAGCATCTTTGTAGTACCCACGGCACTGTTATTGACCCAGGGAAGTAGGTAGAAGCCTGAGTGTGCTGGGGTACAGTAATAGTTCTTGTATCTCTGGTAGGAAAATGAAGTACATTCGACCCAAGCAATGGTATGAATGCATGTGAGGTAGTGCCACAGCCCAGATAGCCGCAAGCCCTCTGTAGCATAGACGACCGTGTTTCATTCTTGGATTTCCAAGGGCAAAAACTGGGCCTCCAGGAAATCAATGGGAGTTTTGACATTGCTTTCAGTGTGATCAAAACATTATCCCAAGAGTCAAGGCTCCATGTACTCATATGCATTATGTAACTTGAAATAGATGTGCAAATCAAAGTCTTAATACATAGATTTTGCAGACAATAAGATTGGGATTTTCCAAAGCACATAGAAGAGGCATGCATTTGAATTCTTCTGTGAACCATTCTTAGTACTGTAGCAATAGTCAAGAAAAATTAGAATGAGTATTTCTCAGTTACCTGAGAATCATCTATTGTCCTGTCTTGATCTTCAGCTTCTTGTGAAACAGTGGTAGCATTCCCCATTCTTGCTGTGATAAGGAAAAAAAAGCAAAACACTTTGAGTTCTTGCTCATTAATGTGAAAACGGTGCAAGCTCATTAATGTGAAGTTGGTGTAGCAGGACAGTCTGAGGAAGCAAATGACCACAGGTTTTAGTGGACAGCTTAATTTCCTACAAATGCAGAAATGTCCGTTTTTCATGAAATCTCTACGCCTTTGATACTGGGTTTAAAGTAAAGCGCTGAGTTTAAAGTGTTTTTGGCGTTTGTTTGGTTTTTTTACATCTGAAACCAATCATCTTGAGTAGGGGGTTAAACTAGGTAATTTCCTTAAGTCTCTTCTACCCCGACTTCTCTATGATTCTAGCAACTCAAATCTATAGCCAGATATATTTTCCTGCCTGCACTCAAAAGCGTGCTGCTGTTGGTGGTTAAAAAGTTATCTCAGGTAACACTCTTTGATCTATTGTGTAATGTAGGCATACCCTTCTTTACAGCATCATTGCTCATTTATAAAGAGCTGAATTCAGCATCAATTGAAGTAAATTAAAAGACTCCTCTAGACAATACATTTTAGCAACTCATTAAATTTTCTATTATTTTTATTGTGTTATACCACTGGAACTCACCAGGCCTTTGGATTGTAACCTTTTCTGGGCAAGGTATGCTGCTGCCTACTTAGTCCTATGGGTGTGACAGAAAGTCTATTCAATTAATAGAAAGACTCCCGCTGATTTTGGATCAGGGCCCATATATTGTTAATGTTAAATAAACATAAAGAGATGAGCCTCAGGCATATCCTCAAACAGGAGCCTTTAGGAATTGTCCTGCTCCAGTGCCAGTTCCAAACTTAGTGGCTCTTTCCATTTCATTTGTATCAAAAAAGCAAACTGTCACTAGACCCATACAAGTGTGTGTAAAACTCTAAAAGGCTTATTAAATCAGTTAAGCAGTATATACTGAGTTCTGCTCTCCTTTACACTCACGTGACCCTGTAAAAATTACATAGATCATTACATAGTGTTACTGAGAGCAAATGTTTTCTCTTAGTGTTTTAGTTTTACTAAACTTGCTTGGTTTGAGTTGGGGTCTAGAAGACCGGAGGACACGATTTTTGCTGAAACCACCCAGAATGGCAATTCAAACAAACAACTGACTATAGTTAAGTCCCAGATTCAGTTTATAGGGCCTCAGACTTGGCACAGTCTTTGCAGGGCTTGTTTTGCAAGATTAGATCTGAATCTGAAGCAGGCTCCCAAGTTTTGCAAAATCCTGGTGGGGCTCCTCAATTAGAAACGGTCACTTTGCTCTGCTAAGGGCCTAATACAGGCTTGAGCTGAACTTTTAAATGGCCCTATTGCCTGAAGTATATGAATGTGACCAATACATTTATTTCCGTAGGGAACCTGTGTGAGTACAGGTTATAGGACTGAGCTGTGACTTAAAACTGCAAAAATACTACAAAGGAGGTTTATCTCCTTGGCTGTTATGTCCATTATTAAATCACAACTTTTGATTTACTGTGGAAAACAGCCAAGATTTCCCCATGGATATACAATGGTCCTTTGTCCTTGCTGTGTAATTTTGTTACCTAGCAACTTTAAGTATCATGGTATCTGAAGAAAAAAAAAAAAAAAAAAAGATTCAAATTCTACAGCTTATTCTCCATGGGGAGGAAATTCTATGTATAGTTAGATCTGAAGAATTTCTGTTTTCTATACACCATGTATAACAAACCTTACCTCTTCCTGCAAAGAGACTACAACATTTGCAATGTTTGCAAACTATGCACTTCATTTTTCACCCATGCTTTAGCTATAGTATTGGCGTACCTCAAAAAAAAATAAATATAGTATTTATTATTTCCTTAAAGTCCTGATTCAGATATCAGTGCCAGTCTATTGAGTTCAACTAAGTAAATCTTGATTTCTAATGGCATAACTGAGATAATAAATTTACCATCCACTTTTAAAAAATACTCCAGTTGATTATTCTAATGACTATAGAACACGTGTAACACTGGGCGCGTCTACACATGTACTTTAATGTGTTAGCCTATTTTACTGTGCATTACAACATGAAGGCAAAATCCGTGCTAATATACTAATGCTCAGTAAAATTAGTGCGTCTAAAAAAGCATGCAGCCTAATGTGCATTTAGTTAGTACCTCACATTAGAGGTACTAAATTTAATGCACAGTAGCAAAAGCACATTAATGAATGTGTAGACGCAGTCACTGACACTTAACTTTAAGGGATCCTTACCACTGTCTCTTGTCTTATCTCTTTACCTTTTACCAAGAGAGGAAAAGTGAACTTGAAGGCTGCTTTGGATAAAAGGCTACTTGTTGCATCATTGATTTAGATGATTCTGAAAGTGTACCCAAAAAGTCTGACAGAACATGCCCTTGTATGAGTGTTTGCGATATAGCCACTCAGACTTACCTCGTGTCACAGCAATTGATTATTTTGTATTACAAATGGCTGGTCAGCAATGTAATGAGGAATGTGGTTATTGAAAAGAATTAAGTAACAAGTCCGTTGCAGTTACTAACAGAACAAGATAACACTGCCTAGGATTAAGGCATGGTTCACTCTCTAGTAATGCTGTTTAAAATAAAAGCAAATGCATACATATGTATATACAAGTTTCTGTCTTATATTAAAGAAAAAGTGAAAGGTCACTGCCACCTATAGTCAAAGCTAAGTATCAGCAGAAATTATGATAAAAAACATGTAGATTCATAGATGGCTATGCTAGGGGCTGGAAGGGACCTTGCAAGATCATTGGGTCCAGCACCCTGCATTAGGCAGGAAAGCCAACTGGGGTCAGATGGCCCCAGCGAGGTGACTGTCCAGTCTCCTCTTGAAGATTTCCAGGGTAGGCAATTGCACCACCTCTGAAGGGAGCACAGTCTGGACAGTGGACACCCTAAATTTGAAGAAGCTTTTGCTAGTGTTAAGCCTGAAATGGTCTTCCAGTAGTTTGTGGCCATTATTCCTGGTTTTCCCCAAGGGTGCTCTGGTGAACCATTTATCACCGATCCTTTGATGTATTCCCTTGATGTAGCAGTAAGCTGCTACCAGGGGAATATATCAAGGGCTCAGTGAACAATTGTTCAAGTGATGAACAAAACGATGTTCAAGCAACTGTCACTTCAACTGGTTGTATCCAGGTAGCGCTGATATATAGCGGTTTCTGTCATTTTCTCCTGCCACCACATTTAGGTATCAGTGTAGCAGACTTGTGCAAGGTTTTCAGCAATCCCTTTTTGCAGCCAGAGTTTCAAGGGAGCTCAGCTCAGGGTTTGCACATACAAAAAACTTCTGGCAGAAGTGGGATTTACCATACATCCATAGTAACTGCTTGTGTACATGCTTTTACCCTACAGTAGCTGGAAGCTAATTTGTGACAGTATCTCCCTAGCAAGGCCTTAGACAGTAGCAAGTAATGGTTAATTGCTCAGCATAGTTCCCGCTGTGCCAAGGGCCGGTTTATAAGAACAATACCTTTTTTCCATGCTTAAAGCCTTTCCAAGCACACAGACTGCCCCCTGACTTCACTCTTGGTTGAGGTAAGGGTTTTTGTGGGTGATATTTTTATTGAACTGACTGTATTTCTCAGCATTCAACTACCACTGGCCAGGCCCAGAAGATGGTATGACTCTTCGCAAGGCGTTACAAAGTGCTGCTGAATTTTTTATTTTTTTTTTTATTTCTCTTCCAGAAATGGAGGTGAGCCATAACATCTGAATTTGGGTTCAAACATTTCCATCTCCTGAGAAGGCAGGGCACAACATGAGTTGAGGCATCTAGAAAATTGGTGATACAATTCACAGCCACATTCTTCCAGTGAAAGTACGGTAAGATCTGGGCTTCCATTTAAAGGCCATTTCCACTCTGGCAAGCCCTTTCCCACAGAAAATTCTTGTTTGCTGGGGGGCGTTTGCACAAATATAGGCAGAGGGGAAAATGTCTATCAAGCACGCTATTACATCTGAGGTACGGTTCAAAGCAGCAGCTTGCATCCTGAACAAAAGAGCAGAAGCCACATCCATTCACAAAAACGAGGGGGAAAGAAGCAGGAGTGTTAAATTAGACGAGACTTCCTGTACCGCTAAGTCCATCCTCTCAGATCACACATGTCATGGGAAAGACTGAAAATATTCAGAAACTCTCAGGATCAGGCTTATATTTCCTTTTAAGCAGAATCAGGTATTGTCAGTCACTTTCTGACATGCACTGCTTCTCTTTCTTGCGCTCGCTGCTGAGTTCTCTTCCAATCTCACTTGATACCTGACATAACATATATTTCACTTTATTAATTATTTATTTCTCTTGGGGCAGTGCCAGGTCATGGACTAGTACACCTTTTTCCTAGGTGCTATATAAAAATCAGAACAAAAAGGACACCCCTGAAACAACTAGGTTATGGTTTCAGTGCATAGGCAAACTGCTAATGCAGGCAAACTGCTGGGTCCAAACTGGCCAAGTCTAGAGTGCTATGGACTATTACAGCAAGTTACAATGACATTTTCTTAGGAGATACAACCTGGAAGACAGGAATGTAGTCAAGCTGGTTTTGAAAAGCAGGTATGCCACTGAACTAAGCCAGCCAAAGCCTATAAATTATTCATTTTCAGGAAAGTTAGAAAAAATGGTATTTTTCCTGTGTTCGGTTAACTATGGTGTTTCTTCAAGGTTTAAAAAATAAAAATAATAATAATGCGAAAAATAAAACAAACCTGTTGTATTTGTCTTTGTGTAGCAGTGAACATCAATGATGCAACAAAACGCATCTGACTTGCTCCGGGGAGACAATGAATGTTTTGGGAGGGAAAAAAATCAAACTGGGAATTTTTATTCAATCTTTTGTCCACTCAGGGTAAAACCAGAGTGGGACTGATCTTTTAAACATAGTGCCTTTATTAACCAACGTATCACAGTAAGCAGTGTCACATTATTTATTGATAAAGTCTGCATAAATCTGAATTTCAAAGTATGCCACATGGTGTATCTGAGGTCTCTTAACACTTCAGTCTTACATCTTGCCTCACTATAGCTATGCTTACATTAAAGTCAATGCCAAAACGTCTTGTTCCTTAGTGCAGTGACACATGGTACAGACATACTATTTGAGACTGCAACATAGTCTAGAAATGTGAGACAGCTCTAAACACATTAGCTTGCATACTCAAAGCAATCTAGCTACCATAGCATGGACCTTACATAGGTCATTTACCTGGCTGGACAATAAATAGTGTATGTATATCTTATCTCCCAGGCACAAAGGAACAGGGAATTTTGCCATTGATTTTAGTGGTAATAAAACTGCATCCTCCCCTGTTAATACATCCCACCAGTTCTGCCCAATACACTTTTACCCATTTAGAAGTGGCAGATTTTGCCCTTATCCATATACAACCAAGCAAAGATTCATGCTGGGGCAAGGTTTCAAAAATAATCTCCTTCCTGGTTTCCCCGCAGACACCCAGCTCTCAATCATCCTTTTAGTAGACAGTCGGGGCAAGGAGTTTGACACACTGATGCTGGGGGAAAACACTTTTTATCAGTAAATAAGGAGGGAGAGTGTACCCACTTGAGACAGCAGGGCAGGGACAGGACAGCACAAGGGAGGAGTGACATTACTCACTGAACAAACAAGACCCACCCTAGAACAACTAGAATGGCAACAAGGCTGTGACCTATTGCACTAAAAAAAGTACAAAATTGAAGTCCTTAATGCTCCGGGTCCGTAAACAGCTCACATCTTGCAATCAACTGGGAAAGGCAAAACGAACTAAAGTTTGCATGTGCCTTCGCTCTCTGAGCTTTCATGTCAAACTTGATCAGGAAAGTGACCGTCCAAAGCACCAAGCAGGCTTAACTACTATGGTACAGGAGAAACCCTCCCTCAGTAAGTTCAGGTTTTTCTTTCCTTCTGTCTATTCACCGTGATCATCAGGCAGAAAATGCTGATGTGTATCAAGGAACAGCTTACCCCCGCCACTTTGAAGAACAAATAAACCAACACACCGTTTTGAAGCCAAGTCCTTGGCAGAAGTTCACATTTGTCACATGAGAGCACACAGGACTAGGCTGAAGCATGGGACAGAAATGGCACGCAGTAAGGGAGCAAAGCAAGACATACCGGACAAGTCACAATCACAAAACAGAATACAGATTACCTTTCAGAGGCTCCTACCACAGACCCCAGGACCACTGAGCTGACCTGGAGCTGTTCGGGCAGAGGTGCTGCAGTCTCTATGCAAATGTTTTCTACCTGCCAGCTGTGGCTTGTTATACCTTTGGTAATCAGCTGGCTGAGCACTCACAAACACCAGGTACAAATACACAGAGGGGTGGAGTACTTAGTCCTTCCAGCCTGTAGAAATATTTTCTCTTACTAGGCTTTAGTGCCACCCAAACCTGTTCAAGTATATATTTGCTTCCCAGCTGAGCGCTTTCTTTCACTGCTGCTGGGACAGGTTCATAGTCTCTATCTCTTCCTGGGAATGTAACTTTTTGCTGAATGCTTTCTAGGACGCATAATTCTTCCTTCCATTGATAAAACAGGCTGGAAAATGCAATCCTATTCAGCAGTTTGCATTTTAAATGCATCATCAAAGTATTTGTGAATTAATCCTCTCTTAGGCAGGTGTATTCATATTATCATTTCTTACCACAACCAATACACAGACCAGGGGTCGACAATGTTTTTGGGCAGAGTGCCAAAAACACCCACAACCTCAATTTGTAAGATGCTGGTGTGTCAGGGGTGGATGATGTGGGGGGCCTGAGAGGGGCCAAATACTTGTGGCAGCAAAGCCCCAGCCCCTTCCCCACCATCTGCCCTGAGGTGCTCGTGCCAAGCAAAATGCCTTCACGTGCCACACTCCAGCACCTGTGCCAGAGGTTGCCTACCCCTGACTTAGACTTTCAGCTGTTTGAGGCAGGGACCAGGTGACTAAGAGCACAATGGGGCTCTTGTCTGTGCTTGGGATTTTAATACAAATGCTCAAATTCCTGTCCTACAGATGAGGAAAGCAAATCAGAGGGAGATTAGAAGACTTTCACAAGGTCACATCACAAAACAATTTCTGAACAGGAATTTGAAGTTTCTGTTTCTTGGCTCCCTCCCTAGACCACACTGCTTTCCTCGCAGTAGCTTAACAGCAGGAATATTGTGCTCCTTTAAGCTTTAGTGGTGTGAAGATACTAAGGTACACAATGTGAAATTCATCCCAGTTACTAATGTAATATCCTGGGGGTGGGACCCCTAAAAGCTCCTTTGCAAACCCCTCTGGTATACATAAGTAATCTGACTGTCAGTATTACTGACAAGTCTTCTAACATATTCATCAGCCCGCTTTGAACGCTCCATTGTTTGGATCACACATTGTCAGGACGCAGCTAAAACAGACAAGCATTGCATTCCCCGAGCTCTCTTTCCACATCCTGTCTTGCTCATTTCCCTGGGGATGGCACCTTTATTCACAAGCACAAAGCAACTGTGATAACTACAGTTCTTTCTGGCATTAATCCTGAGACAGAAATTGAGGCACTGGGGCAGCCCAATGGTTTAAGTAGCCTAATATCCTGCTTTCAATAGTAGCCAAAGCCCAGTGCTTCTGTGAATGACTCGCTTCCCGTAAAGCATGCAAGTAAAGCACCTAATTATGCAATAACATACCACTGGCTTAGCAGTGTGTGGATGGACGGGGGTGTAGCCTGACTCAGCTAGTGACCAACTCATGCCCTGAAGTTTGAGGACTGATAGCCTTTGTCATTTAAACACAGCTAATGCCACTTCCAATGCTTCTTTTAGCTAGGTTTATCTTTACCAAGCCATTTCCTTGGTGGGTTTTTTTCTATTTCAGGCCAAATCAGCCAAATCAGTTCCAACTTCTACTGACTGAGCAAAGCTCGATCATTCAAGTCTGCTTGGTGCTACCACCAGCAAGTATCCTACCTCTCAGACACTTCAGCTTGGGGATTCAGATACTCCGTGGCAGGCATCCTACATTGCAAGCCCCAAGCCCAGAGGCGGTAGTCTTGCTTGCCCCTAGCAAAAAGCCCATAGGAGCAAGCTAGAGGGAAAACCTGAGAGCAATCCCCCATCACCATAAATTGTGTAGCTAAGATCCTCTCATTGGGAGGCATTTAGTAGACTCTCATACAGGGCTTGGTTGCAGTGCAATGGACAGGTCTTCATCCTCAACTAAGCCAAGTCAATCAAGCCTAAGAAGAAGGGGATCTCCCCTGCCAGGTCAGTAAAGCCACCTGGGTAGAAACCATGATCATGGTATCTCTCCTAAGACATTTCCTTGATTAACATCCTTACAGCCCCTGGAGAGAGCAAAACTTGCTTTTAGCTGCAACCACCAACTCACAAATAAGATACTCTCTCTGGACAGCAAGCTTGGAAACTGTTTTACACAATGGTAAAGAAGGGAGTATGGCTGTGGACGGACAAAACAATTAAACAGATTTTATAGAGGGGTGTGCATTTGCACTGTATTTGCACTTGTGAATGGGAGGTAGTTAATCTTGGAAGGGACGGGGGAAAAAAGCCATGTCACTGCCTGTGGGGGAGGCAGCTGCCCCAGGTGTATGACCTTGTTATTTCTGGTGGGTCCTGATGGGAGTAAAGCTAAACTGGTACAGCTTACCCTGGAAGGAAGCAGCTGCTAATTTACAGTGGTTTAGTGTGCATTTACTCTGGAACAGAGTGGACACACAAAGAGTTATAACATAACAGCTTGAAAGGAAGGAAATTCATCTCCCCTTTTCAATCAGTCTGTGAATACCCCCTGTACAGACTAAGCTAGCAAACTAACACACACATTGTAGTGTTGTCCATTGGTCTCTATTGCATCTTGTGGACCTTTTAGGTTTTGGTAGAATGAATAGTAGTCCCAGAAATCACACTATATTCTGAAATTTCATTGAAAACTGGAACCTGAATCACGCAATTATAGTATTCAACTAACATTAGCTGTGGGCCACGCCTTACCTAATATACTTTTTATACAACGCCTTACTTTTTAATATAACTTACTAGCTTGTTCCAGCTAGACAAGAATAAGATTTTGCATTTCATTGGAAATTTTGCATGATTATTTTTTTCCTTTAAAAACAGAAACAAAACCCAAAATTTTTAAAGTTTTACACAAAACATACAGGAAGAAGGTTCATCGCAAGTCTGTCAGCATGCGTTTTTTGATACAATTGTTAAAACTGTTTTGTTTTTTTTATTACTACATTCTTCCCTGTTTTTTAGAATAAGGGTGATTTTAAAATAAACAGTGTTCCCTTCTGAAAACTCTTCACTGATCATTATTTTTAAATTTAAGTTTGTCAAAATCTACATTTCTTTCAAAGCATATTGCTTTCCAGGAATCCCTGTTTTCTCACGAGAGAATGTTTCTCAGAAAATTTCTGATCACCATTAACACTTATCCAGTTCCAAATCTAGAGGCCTATCTCACAGCTTTCATTCATTTTGTAATCTATTTTTATTTCAACTCCATTTAGGCAAAGTCTCCATTAATAACACAGTTATGGACTGAAAAGAAGATGAGCACAGACTCATGGATTTCTCCAGTCTCTTTAAATATTCATTATACAGCAAAGACTCTGATTGTCATCAGCACTTTTCTCTTGCTTCGTGAACTGTGTATTCTAAGACAAAACCCTTCCTTGGCACTGTACAGGAGACGGACATTCACCATCCCACAGCATTTGCATTTCAGGATGTTTGTTTTCCTTTATTTACTAAAGGCTTTTCTTTTCACCAGTACCTATCCAAGCATTTTTCTTGAACTGTCTCACTGAATTTGGCATGTCCTGGGCAGAACACATTTAGCCTTTTCATCAAAATACTCGTTCTCTTTCCGCAGACTGCAGTAGCACGAGGCAAAGTTAAATCTGCTTCCCTCAGCAAACTGCTCTGCAGCTGTCCCACCTCCAAAAGAGTGATCCAAGTCTGGAACCCGAGCCTGGAGCTCGCTGTCTTGGATTTCCAACACAATCCCATTGAGGTACTGACTGCATCTAACATCAGACATACTCAAGTTTGAGACTAGTTAACTTGGTTACTGCCAGCAGCTAGGGCTATGCAAAGCTTCAGTCTCTGATTCAGTTTGGTGGAGATTCGGCCTAATTTGGTGGTCAAATCTCTGAATCCGAATCAAATCAAAGGACCCTTTAATCTCTCCAAATTGAATCAGAACCCTCCCAATCAATTTGGAGAGATTTGGTGATTCAGACACAGACAGAGCTTTAAATGCTTTTTCTACATATCTCTAGGTACCAGGCAACTCGTGAATGCTGTGATGCTGGGGCGCATGGAGTGTCCCAAAGAAGTGTGGGGGGCTCCCTAGTGCACTCAGCAGTAGACCCAGAAGTGGAGCAGAAGCACATCCAGTTCACTTCTGGGTCCACCAGGGAATTCGCAGGACCCCCCCCCCCCCGCCAGTACCCTTTAGCTCAGCAACCGGTGCCTCCTGGGTCTGGGGGGGGCACCCAGGGTCCGCCTGCGGCTGATCACTGGGCAGGGCCCTGCACGCTTCCCGGTGGACCTGGCGGTGAACCAGAAGCACTTCCAGTCCATTTCCAGGTTTACCGCCAAGCACATGGAGGGCCCCCCCCCCGCACTCCTGTGGGACGCTTCATCTGCTCCAGCATTGCAGCATTCATAAGCCGCACTGGTACTTTGAGGTACGTAGAAAAAACATTTAAATCTGTGTCTATGTCCGAATCAGCATTGAATCTTCAGATTTGGATTCAGCCGAATCAAATCAGGGATGGTGATCTAAATCAGTTAATCGAATCGCTGTCCCTGATTTGGGCCGAATCGAATAGGGCCCGCTTTGCACACCCCTACCAGCAGCATAGCTGTGATAGCAAGGAATTCAGCTCAGGGTGCCTGGATACCTGGGAGGGTTTTGCAGCACATACTGAACTCCATATTGCTGTGGCTACACCACTAGCAGTACCCAATCAAGGCAAATTTAAACCTTGCTTATGTGCCTTTATATAAGCTTCAGTGACTGTAATGATGAAGCAGTAAGGTGCTGAGTCTATGGTGCTCAGCAGCATTTGATAGGGTTGGCTTCCTATTGTGCTGTCATTGGTGGTACACAAATCCTTAGAGAGACTTATACAACATGTGCCATCTTTCTCCTTTGGCTTGTTATTAAGGTCATTTATATGGATGGCAGTCACCTTTCCTATGAAACTCACCTTCTGTTTCCCCATTCTGAGGCAAAATAATATTTGTGCATTTGTACTGTCACAAATAAATCGATTCTACAGTAACTAGTGGGACATATATATCTCTGGTGTCACTTCCCTGACGTCCGTGGCTTTACGCTGGGGGTGAAGCCGGCTTGTCAGTTATGCTGCTGTAAATTCCAAGTCGCTTTATTAAGGTTAGTGGACTTTAAACTGGCATAGCTAAGATCAGAGCTGGGCCATATGTCTGATATAAAAATTTAATCTTTCACAGTCTTCTCTTAATATACAATTACCCATTGATGGGCCATACATTCTTCTGGGGAACATTTCAGTTCTGCTTTTACTGCTCTTTTACATGCAGTTCAAAGACATTCCATATATTCCTACTGTGGAAGAATGTCAGAGCTGACATACCAGCACAGACCACTGGGCTGCCTAGCTTGGTATCCCGGCTCTGCTATTAGTTTCTGCATAATGCTTCTAATTGTACAATTTTTTATCCTGAATGAGGAAGGACATTTGGATGCACTGGAGAATTTTCTCCTAAAGTAAAGCAAACTCTGCTTTGCTGGGAAATAATTGCAACCACTGTGCAGGCAATCAAAATTGCTTCTTTTTCTAGCAGGAGTTTTTGATGAAACTGCCACCAAATAAATCTCTTCCTCCCCCCAAGCTAGAAATGCTCAGCTTGTGCATCTGACAGCTGCATAAAACTGCCTGATATTTAGTGATAGAGACCCCTATTATTTTATATCTTGTTAGTCGGCTTCATTTATTAATGTCCAAAATTTATACCAGCACAGTTGAAATGCTGTCAGATGAAGAGAAGTTTAATGCATTTGTACCTCAGTGTTGTCCACTACCTGATTTGAGGTTCTCTAATGGCACAAGCCCTATTCCTTTGGAATAGGGACTGCTACTAAACATATGCATTTAAAGGTGGTTGACTAGAGCACAAGCAAGTAGGCAATAATATACCTAGGCCAACATTAGAAAGCATAAGGAGCCCAGGAGAAAATGATGGAGAAAAACAAGGTGGAGCTGTGATTCAGTTTGTTTATGGTCTGCTCATTTCAGCCAAAAAAAAATAAATCAGGCTATGCATCATCCTTCTGTCAATCCCATTCCTAGAGGGATAGAGTGGGTCATGAACTTCCCACCTCATCTCTGTCAGGAGGTCTAGGATTGAGCCAGCTGGTATGTTTTTCAACCAGGAACTTTAATAAGAAGAGTCCTGAGTTGCCTAAGGCCTTGTGTTGTCAATAAGCAAAGTCATTAACCATGCAATGAGAGAAGAATTAGCAGGCTTTGTCTGCTCCTTGGTTCTTGGGTAGGTTTTAATTGTATTGTTACATGAGTTCAGCTGGGATGTTTCAGGAGTCAGCTCCCAACTGATGGTTGTGTAATTCTCATTATTTGCAAATTGCAAAATAAAAGGGTTTCTGCAATGTCTAGTTCCAGGGTCATTGAGTTCAAGTTCATTCTTACCCAGGCTTAGCATGGAAAGGGCAATGTCTGTAAATGTGTAACTCCTTTATGTACATCTGCAGAAAAACTACTATAGTTGTGTGCTTTAGGGGGATAAATAGGAGGAATCTATTCTGGTTACGTATATAAAGTGATTCCAGAGCTCTATGTCAGTATTTTTGACCGCTTGGAGGGAGTGTATAGCACAGGAAAGCACAGTGAGAATGAGGAGGTATATTTAATAATAAGAGGCTAAGTTCTTTAGAACTTGTTCAACTAGCTTCCCATCTTGTCTTCAGTTTAATTTGTAGTAAAAATGATACTTGAACATATCACTGTCCACCTTCCTTAGTAAAGACATTTAAGACTAATGGGATTAAGATAAGACATTTTACACTAGACATAAGGAAAAACACCTTCATAAAGAGACCTGCTGTACTGTGGTATACTCTTGCCAGCAAAGCAGTCAAGACTCCATCTTTTCCTAGACTGCAAATTATACATAAAGGAGCTATCTTTAGTCCCCAGCTGTAATGTAGAGTTTGTACATGCTTGGTTCTTGGATAGGTTTGAATTGTATTGTTACATGAGGCTGGGAATGCCCAGGTTCAGTAGGGTTTTCCCAGGTCAGCATTACATGCATAGTATGTAACCACCAAGGGATAGTTGTCTAGGTACCAAAATGGAAGACAATGACTGGGCAATGAAGGCACCAAAATGGAAGGCAATGATCCAATAGAGGATTTAATTGCCTAGAGGTGAGAAGCTGCATCCACTAATGCTTAAGCACTGAGAGACTTTCTATGGGGGAACCTGGAGCTGCAGAGAGGCAATGCAACGAACCTACATGTTGGTCTCAGAGAGGCACCTAGAGGAAACAGTAGGTATGGGGTGCATCTGACCTTCTACCTCTCTCCAGGGCATAAGCACTCAACTCAAGGCTGTAGCGAGGCACTTTTGTCCACTTAGGACCCCAAACCCTAATCCTTCTCTGGCAGTGAGCAGCCAACAAACAAACCTCCACATTACTGAGCAGAGATCGTCTATTTTCTTTTAGGATGCAGCTAACCCTTTCAAAATGTAGCACCAGGAGCACGTGGTAGCAGTGCTGCTGTTTATACAATAGTCCAGCTGCTAGGACACTTACCAAGGACATGGGGACTTGGGTTTAATGCTCTCCTCAATCCAAGGGGGCTCAAACCTACATCTCCCAGGACAGTACCATACCTACCAGCCTATACCTTACTCTGCAGGGAGGTTTGTTGAATTGGTTTTCATCCTAGGCAGATCTGAGGCACTGCTTTAGATGCCTGAGCCCTTTATGCTTCATGATTCCTGCAGATAACTGGATGAATGATGTTTTCAGGGTTTATTTGTTGCCCCCCCTTTCCTTTACAGACAGCATATTAATTGCTAATGCTGTCTCTTATTTTGCCAATGCTATTTGAATGGCTAATGAAAAGTAGTGAATAACTGCTTCAGTGTAGGAAGCTCAAGGGAAGCAAAATCATCAGTAATTATTACCATGCTGCCAATAGCTCCCTGTGGGAGCTG
This sequence comes from Alligator mississippiensis, assembly GCF_030867095.1. Lineage (NCBI taxonomy): Eukaryota > Metazoa > Chordata > Crocodylia > Alligatoridae > Alligator > Alligator mississippiensis. The sequence continues at coordinate 10,957,982 of NC_081832.1, read as the reverse complement.
AGCTGGACTCTCCTCTGAGTTACAGCAGTTTAGAGCTGGAGAAACTCGCCTGAATTCAGTGGACTCTCTCCAGATTTGCCTTAGTGAAAGGGTAGAGTGTGGCCTAGAGACTTCAGCTGAAACTTGGTTGTTAATAAGAAACATTTGCTAATGTTCGTTCCCAGAGAACTTGGAGTGCTGCAACCGCAGCGGCACGTTTACACGTTATGCCTGCTCCATCAAGTGATTTTGGTTTACATTGAGAATTTAGAAAAGGAAATAAATAGGCTGTTATTTCCTTCCCACAAGCCCCAGAAAAGTTAGAGTGTTTTTCCTCTTGCCATTATTGTTATTGTACAGGGGAAAAAAAAGAGCTACAAAATCTAAACCAGCTATTTCTTCATGTGGGAGCTTTCAGAACAGATAAAAGGTTACTGTGTCAGTACTGAAACAGGGAGTTATTGTATGTGCAGTTGCTTAGTGGGTGGAACAGGCATTTGTAACCACAATCATTCTCCTATATGAGCATTTTATGTTCCCACCAAATATGCACTGATGATAACAATACTATGTTAAATATTTCACTTCATTAATACAGTTTCTGCAAAGCCAAGATAATTACTTTCACCAGCTGTCAGTGCTTTTGAAGCTTTGTGGCTACATTGTTTTTTTCATTCTACCCCTTGCCCCTCTCTCTACATGAAGCATGAAGGGCCTGGTTGACTGAAAATGGATTATTCATGTCTACGCTAACGCATATCTGGTTTAATTTTGCTGAGAAACTAGCCTGCTTGCAAACGGGTCCTACTAGGGCATTCAGCAACAATAGCAGTGTGAGGAGATCAATATCCACAAAAAAAAGATGAGCGCTTGGGTAGGTAGGGATGAACTAACGCTGAGAAAGGAAAGTTTAGATTGTGCAAGACTGCTGAAATACAGTGTCACGGGGGCAACGTTACCTTCTTCACTCCTCACAGTAGATCTTAACTTCAGTATTCACCCTGTAAACTTATCACAGCCAGCAACATACAGGTTTGTCTGCAACCAACACAAGTCTATCCGGGTTGAATTCCTGATTTCTAATCTTGGCTCCGACATCAAATCCCTTCAAGCCAAACTGCAACTTTTCTTTTCCTTTCTATAAAACACCTTAGTAAAAGTTGGGGAAAAACAATACTTGCCTCTGAAGGATCTGGGGATAGCTGCTCCTTGCTCAGGAAGGGCTTTGAAAATACCTATGAAAGGAAACTACAGCAATTCTATCCCAGAATACACTGGAAGAGAGATCTGATCCGATGAGGTTACGAAGTTAATGGATTTCTCTTGCATTAGAATGAAGCACTAAGTCAGTGCAGGGGACTAGGGTAGTTGGGCATTTTTTCCCCCTTCAAATAAGCAAGCTGAAGTCAGGTCAAGATACAAGATTATACAAATGGAAAACTGAAACTCAAGTGCTCCGGCCAGATGAAAAGCATTGCTCGCTGATAATTCTGAATATTAGTTTTAGTTAGCCAAGAAAGAACTACATGCTTTTTTTTTTTACTGTTACTGGTTGATATGGACTTGATCTCAAATCCCAGATCCTAAAACTCCAGGACTTTTACAATTGACAATTCAGCTCCCTATGCAAATGTTATACTTTGGGTTCATTTCTAAGAGCCAGAAATAATCATTGTTCCACACACTATCAGAATGTGCTCCTCTCGGTGTCTGAGAGCAGAGCAGCTTTCATTGTGTGCCTGACATTTACTTGTGTATAGGAGATAAATGTCCATACAGCGCCATTATAAGTTATCAGATGCATGCTGTGGGAAGGTTTGATGAGAAAGCCTCTTGCTGTCTGCATTCTTGTCCCGAAATTGCCTCCTTAATTCATCCCCTGAAATGACACAGTGTGTGGGAGAATGGATTTCTGGTAATCGGTGATATCCCATAACTGAAACATATACACCAACATATAGACACATGCACACACATGCTTGCTATCATTTTTTGGAACTTTTAAATAAATCCAATCAATCACAAGTACATTTTTCCTGGAGCCTGCAGGAGCGAGATAGGAAGAAGTAGGATATTGATTATATAGTTTTCTTTTGCAGAGAGATAGGGGAAGTGAAGAGAGAGCTAAGGTTGCTAAGGTAGAAGTCAGCATTATGACTTATTCACAAGCTCATTGCAAGAGCACTGTCTAACAGCTGGAGCACAGGATGGATGGGCTGAAGATCTGGGATCTTGAAACATGCCTCTCAATGGCAGGGCAATTCCTGATGTTCATGACACATGCTAATATAATAAAACTCATTATAATGAACCCTGCTTATAAGAGCCTCCACCCACTCCTAACGATCCCAACAAACGGACTAACCACATTAGAGTAAATGCTATCTTTTAATGATCTTCTCTCCCAGTTCTGTGGAATTTGTAAAGAGGTTTGTGCTGCATGTGCTTCTGCCTGCGTTGCTTCCCCCCGCCCTTGTTTTGATCATTGTTTCAGTATCCCATTTAAATCAATGCATCCCTGATATACTACTAATACCGTGCTAGTTGTTCACAAAGCTTATGGGCTGAAACTTTCAAACCTAGTTGCTGAGTGGCTGAGTAAATGTATCTGGAGCCTGAGGTCTATCCTTAGTTTAAACAGCTCACCAACCCAATAAGGTTAAGGTATATCAGCGCAAGTAGCCACTAGCACGCAAGGCAAGCATCACATCCTTTGGTTCCCCACCCTGATCACCAGTTATTGACTCAAAGTTGGATCAAGTGGCATAAGCCAGAGCAATTTATACCCCTGGGTCCTTCATAAAGCAGCTGAACCATTCTCCCACCTCACCCTTACTCAGGTACACTATTCATTATAATGCATTTCTTCAACAGTTCTGTAGTTTAGGGCCTGTGTGGTCAGCTAACAACCAGAAGAGTGTGGGTTTAATCCTTAGTGGTGGCCCTCTGCCTTAGAAGCAGAAAAAGCAGCCCTCCAGTGGTTGAGAAATATTTGGGGGTAGGACTAGATGACCTCCTGAGGTCCCTTCCAACCTTCATTTTCTATGATTCCAACTGGTGTCAATCTGCCCTAATTTTACAGTTTCTAGAGTGTTAGACACTTGACAATAGCTACAACACACAATCCTGATCCCGGCACATTCACCATATAAAGGCTCTATAAGTGATTTCAAGGCTTGCTCCTTCACTAATTGATGCCACCTGCAGATTTGGCCGTCCACAGGCAGTCTGACATAAGTGAGTCGGGAGGAACAAGGGACAAGATACAGCTGGGGTGAGAGAGAGAGAACGAGACAGACAGAGTTAATTTTGTTTTCTAGTAAAAATCTCATTGATTCCTGAAACCTTTGTACCCAACAAAGATATGACACATCCTGGATTTCATAAAGCACTAGCTTGTTTTGCTGCCCCTATTGTATTCCTCTGTGGCTTGATGCACTGTCAATACCTTTGTATTTTTGTGGTTTCTCATTATAGAGTTTTTAATAAACCTCACTTGAAAAAAAATTGTCAAGGGATAAAAGTGACAAACAGATTCTCAGATTATATTAATAATCCATGAATGTTGGAACTAAGGGCAGAAGGGTCTGCCTGCTGGTTACAGGTCCCTGTCAATCCCCTAACTTGACATGCTTGGTGGGACATAAATTCACTCGTATTTAACAAGAAATCTTAAGGCACTGAGGTGTGTGCCAATGGCATTGACAAGAGCCAAACAGAGAGAGACCAATTTCTCACCCTTGCAGCGGTGCCATTTGCAGTTCAGCTTGAACTGGCCCATACATGACTTCTGCTGTCACATGAATAATCAGAGCTCTGATTTTGCAAATGTGGAGCAGTTTCCACTAGGAGCAGAAACCTACTAACCCGAGTTTCACTTGTGACCTCAACTGGCATTTGAACTAATGCTTTGGAAAGCTAGCAGAACGTTCCTGTGGCAAACCCTCCTGACCTTCTGAGCTAGCACGAGCAGAAAATTCAGCCGAATGATTATTTTACGCTCTGAACAAGTGAATATTCAGGTTTCAAACCATTTGCCTCAAAGCTGAATTTCAGACCATGCTGCTTTTACTTTTTAAAAATAAGCTCACTTGCTTAACTAAGATACTTGTATTATTAAATGTGATCAAGTTTGGGATAAAGAAGGCTCCTCTTTTGTGCACAGAGGCCTGCAGAAGTGAATGATTATTATTTGGCCACACAGTGGCGTTCAGTACTCAGGATACAGTATCTGAACTGTTAGAGGAAAGAAGAACTTGAGGGAGAAGTATAAAATAAAGGATGGAAGTGCTCAGAAAATCTAAGAAACAGACTCAGTGGGTGAGTCTACATGAGATGCTAACTGCGCAGTATCTTAATAATACTGCGCGGTAGCATGCAGGACAAAACCCATGCTAATACACTACTGCACAGTCATAGGCGATGTGTAGGGGAGGGTGCAGGGGGACATGTGCCCCCCCGTGAGATTGGCCACTGTCGAAGGCACTGCTGGCTTCTGTGGGCGGTCGCCACTTCCTCCTCCCCCTCGCCCTTTGCTGCCAACACGGCTGGCAGCAGCTGCATGCGGTCCCTGCTCACCACCCACCACTCGTCCCCACCAACACTGCTGGCTGTGGGCGGTCCCCACTCACCACCATGGTGCCCCCCAGCCATGGGAGGCACCAGTCATGTGCACAGTAGTATTAGGCTACTGCACAGTTAGTGTCTGTAAAAACCCGTGTGCTGGCACTACTGTATAGTAGTGCCAGTTACTACTCATTCATTTAGTTCTTGGTTATCCAATTACTACACCTAATGCGCAGTCACAGCGCATTAATGAATGTGTAAATGCACTCCTTTTATCCCATTTTACAAAATAGGGACATCATTTTCAGCCTCACAAGAGTGCAGTGAGCATAAACCCATTGCTGCTTGGATGGCACTCCAATACTATTCCAGTAGGAAACCTGTAAGTACCCAGGTAGTGTTCAGTGATAGAGAAAGCCCTCAACAAGCTATTTCCTGATTACACAGGCAGCAGGAGCTTAAGATCTTGCAAACTCTTGGAGAATTTGGGGGAAGTGAAGAGAACTGGATTCAAATATGTCGTTACTTCCAATAAGTATCAGTGTTTGTTGCTTATTGTCACACCATAAATTCAGCCTTTTGCATTCACAATTTAGCCTGCAAATGCCATGGGATTTTTTAGGCTGACAATTGTGTGTCTAGGTTTTGATGATGATGATGATAATGATGATTAGTTTGATGATTAGTATTATTAGTTTGCTTTTACTGAGATAGTTATGGTGACACCACCTAAGCTGTTTTCATTGTTCTCTGCTTCCAGCCAGAACAGACACCTGACATTCTGCTCAAAGGACGAGCTCTGCCTGGCAGGGCTAATACTCCGGCTGATTGCTGGAAATCCATTCCCTAACAATCTCTCAGCGTTTCCCCCAGTGTAAACAACTGCAATTCCTTCCTGCCCTCACCACCAACCTTTTCCAATACCCAGGGATTTGTATGAATTCAGCTGCTGATTTAAATCTTTCAATATTGTCCAAGGCAGATTTGCAACTGGATTAGGGGTTCTTATATTACTTCCATTAATCTCCTCTAATGCAACATAGTTGGTCGTATTTTCTGACAACAACACAGCTTTCCCCTTGTCTGTTTTCCTTCTGGGTTACTGGGCCACCAAAGAGTAGTCAAGTTTCTGGCAGTGTCTGCTTTCAGACACGAGATGGTTTAATTTTTCACTTTATATACTACCTTCTTTTTGCAGCCTGTCTCTTAAAAGTCTGACTTTTACATATGTCATATAGAAGCACAAGTATGAAACCTAAACAAACTCCCTCTTCCATTTGCAAAGAATCATGGTGAGCTGGCAATGCTAATGTTAAGGAAACTGCACCACATGGGAGGCTCTATTGTATCCCATATCCTTCTCCTTAATGATTTACCACAGGAAAGCCATTCAATTCTTTTTCCTTGTAGACTAGACAATATTAAAGCTGGTAATGACTCACCTGAAAAGCCTCTTTTTATTGATTCCCAGGACAGCATACTTCCCTTCCACTCCCACAAAACCAACTAGGTACACCCAAGAATCGTAGCAAAAGTAAAGGGAAACTTTCACTCAAATGCTGCCTATAAATTGACATTATTGCGCTAAAAGAGGAGAAAACATTTCTGACTCTTTGAGACACAGAGTGCTGCAACCTTTTACCAAGGGCTTCCTAAAAAGTTACTCTCTTAATACGGGGATGCATGTGTCAGATACAGATTGAATTTTCCGATTTCAAAATAAAAATGCTTTATATTTCCTATATTATAGTGGCACAGAGAGGCCTTATCCAAAATGGGGTTCCTAGTTACACTGGGCACTGTACATATACAGAAAAAGAAAACCTGCTTTTAAATAGCTAACAACATAAAGTACAGTGGACAAAGGGCAAGGGAAATTATTATTTAATCACTGATGAACTAAAGGCCAGGTCTTTTCAGTTTTTCAGACACCTTTTGTCACATGCTCTACAACTCTTCTGATTCCAATGTCAACCACGTACGCAGAAAGACTACCAAAGATTTTTTTACAACATCCATCCAACATAAAAAGAAGAACTGGAACCAATTACTACAAGAACAACTTTCCCAATCACAAAACAACCATCGGAGAAACAACACCAATACTATACACCATTCCAACCTCATACTCGATGAAACTGAGAGAACCAGCCAGCCCTCAAATATTATCAATCTCTCCACACACATACCAAAGCCAAAAAAATCTCTCTCTCTAAAGGCCTTAATTTCTGCCCCCAAAATACCCTAATAATATGCTACAATATATACAACTAGAAGAATTTTTTCCAACACCTCCATCTCCAGGAATATTTCCATGACCAAAATGAAGCCACTTTCAACAACACTTCTTTCTAGAACAATATTGTGGAAAAGATAAACATAAAAAAATCCAAAAAACCCATCAGATTGGACACCTCACAGTGGATGAAATGCAAACATCAACCATCAACAGCAAACAACGCCATAACAGCCTCTCCCTCTTAGAGAGAAGGGCCACAGAATCTCTAAGATCTAATCACCAAATAGTACTAAAAACCACAGGCCAAGGAGGAGCTATAGTTATTGCTAACCATGTCGACTACATAAAAGCAGCCAACACCACCTACCACGAGAAACTAGAGGAAGATCCTATTCCGCTTTTCACCTTATACCTCAAAACCACCATCAAATCACTTCTATATGAACTTCAAGAAATATTACAGAACTCGATTCTCCCACTACCCAACCCAGGGACTTTTTTTTACATGCTCTGTAAAATCCACCAACAGGAGAACCCAGTCAGACCTATAATATCCAATCATTGGACCCTAACTGAGGAGATATCAGGCTTCATCAGATCCATCCTAAAGCCTGTTGTCATCCAAAGGGCGAGTTTTGTGCAAGCCACAGCAGACTTCCTATGAAAACTTGAAAACATAGACCACTTTCCAGCCATACCCTTCTAACCACCATGGATGTTACCAGCTTATATACCAATATCCCACACCAAGATGGCATCCAAGCCTGCCTTACATATCTACAAGAGCAAGATTACAACTCAGAGTACAGACCTAGAGAGCATTTTTACATGTGCTGTGGGACACAGTGCTAGGCACTTTAGCTGGTGAGCTGTGTTAATTTAAGTGCCCACGTGTCATGTGTATCAGTGTCCCTGCACTGATAAATGGTGATTGGGTGCTTTGAATAAAGCTCATCAAACGTGTTTTAGTTCAAAGTGCCCTGCTGCCATTTTTTCAGCAGAAGGCTGGTAGAGTACATCAATTTCCGTGCTCCAGCAGACTCGATTAATCAAGTCTGCTCTGCTCCGATTCACTGGATTTGGAGCAGGCTCCCTGGATATCTGTAGGAGCCCAAAGATATTATCGAATTTATACATTTCATCCTCACACATAACCTCATTTTCAATAACTATCACTTGCCCAAAGATCCTGGGTGCACCTATAGGCAGCAAAATGGCCCAACAATAGGCCAATTTTTTATGGGTCACCTGGAAGAAGAATTCCTCAAGAACTGCACCATCAAACCCATGCTATACCGAAGATATATAAAAGACTTGTTCATCGTTTGGACTGAAAACCTGCAGCCTCTGATTTCCATCACAAATTCAATAATCATCGCCCCTCCATCAGACTGTCCCTTGACTATTCCAGCACCAGCATCTCCTTTTTAGATACTATGATCAATATCCAAAATGGTGAAATATAAGCCACCATATACAAGAAACTCATGGACCAACATACATATCTATACAGAACCAGCAATCACCCTCAACACATCAAGGAAGCTGTAATATACAGCCAAGGTCTCTGATACCACCCCATTTGTACTGAAGACAACACTCATGATCATCACCTCACAACTCTCAAATGGGCTTTCACTCAACAAGGATGCTCCTCCAGGGAGAGAGATCGCACTTTTGAAAGAGACACCTGGATACCACGTGAAGAATTGCTGCAATACAAAAAGAAAATCCCCATGAATTGCACCCCATTAGTTATGACATACCATCCTTCCCTGGGACCTATACAGAAAATCCTCAAACAATTGCAACCCATACTAGAAGAAGACCCAATTCTTAAAGGGATCTTTTCAGAATCACCCATCCTAACCTTTAAGCAGGCACCAAACCTTGCCAACCTCATCACCAGAAGCAAATTTCCTATGGCCCAAAGCACACCGAATGGATCCAGACCATGCCAGGACAAGAAACGTAAAACCTGCCACCAGATCTCCACCACTCCCACAATAACTACACCCCACAACAGAACCATCACCATTCCTGGATCTTACATCTGCACCTCCAGATATGTAATATAGCTCATCCACTGCACTAAATACCCTGATAGAAATTATGCAGGAAAAGCCAAACAACAACTGCATACCAAAATGAACGCACACCAAAAATCTATCAAAGACAAAAATGCCCAATTACCAGCAGGAGCACATTTCTCACAAAACAGCCACTTTCTCTCCAATCTCTCAGTTCTAATCCTCAAAGGGAATTTACAAACTATCTTTCATAGATGAGCCTACAAACTTAACTTCATAAATGTACTGGATACAAAAAATCATGGACTAAATATAGACATTGGATTTATGGCACATTATAACATATGATACCCTGGGTAACTTCTCTACTGTTAACAGCTACATCCTATCACCAGTCAACATTCCCCACTTTCCCTCACCTGTCTCACACCTATTAACACCTATCCCCTCTGATCTTCCCCACCATGCATTTGTATTTTCACGGGCCTGCATTTTGCACATTGGCTTAAGCTTCTATTCCACCCAGGAGAGTACACAAACACCAGCAGACTCTCCTTATGTCTGAGGAAGGGTGTCTATGGCCAAAAAGCTTGTAAAGAACAATTTTTCCAACAGTTTAGTTGGTCTAATAAAGGACATCACATCTACTGAAAAAAACTTGTCTGCCTATGCCCTTAGACCAACACAGCTACCACCAACATCCCAGATTCCAATGGTGTTTTAGTAATTTGGAACATTGTCGTTGTTCATTGTGCAGTGACTGAATAACTTCAATTTGGCTCAGAAAGATTAGACACAAGAGTCTCTTCTAACCGAGAGCTCGTGTCTGTTCTGTCCAGGTTCCTGATCCAAAGGTCCAACCCTGACACAGGATCCCAGCCAGAGCTGGACACAGGCATGGGTGAACCAAGTGGCCACCCAGGGCCCGAACAGAAAGGGGACCTGAAAATGGTGATTTTTTTCCCATTGTCCAATTATTATCATTACCTCTGGCAAAGGGGGGCCCAATACTAAAAGTTCACCTATGATTGCCAGGAGTCTAGGTACGGTGCTGATCCCAGTGCTGCATGCATTTCCAGGAATTTAACTTTGAGAAAGGAAAACAAGTGTGATCCAAGTGACTGTGGCTTCTGCACTGGTGTCTAGAAAGAAGCGTGCTCTCAAAGATCCCCAGTTGCAGGGCCACTAGAAATGCACCTGTAAGTCAATATGGGTCAAGCGATGAACTAAAAATACTGGACTTATGAGCCAGCACTAGCATTGGTAGGAAGCAAGAGGGTGTACTACAAGAACAACCCCAAACCAAGTGCATTATAGAAATAACCTGAAGGCTAAAAAGCCTGTCCTACAATTGCCAGCAATAAGGGCCTGGACAGAGGGGATGCAGCAGATGCCTCAAATATTTTAGCACTGTGTGAATTTTTATGGCAAATTTAAAACTCCAGCAAGTAGGTGTAACATCTGTATTGACAGCATCCCCCCTCACCTCCCCCCACCCCCTAAAGCTATAGCAAAACACTTCTACATGACTACACTCACAGCTGCTTCCTTTTAAGCACGTTGGCTGTGCTGGTCTAAAAATAAGACATGCCACTATATTCTGTAAACTGCCATAAACTCTCACATAAAGGTTGGAAGCACGAAACAGGTGTTTAACCAGTGCAAACTGATCCACCCAGAGCCAGACTCTTGGCTGAATTGACTCTACGGAACGTGACTTTTCTCAGCAATAAGTACTTGCAATAATTGGAAATGGCTTAAATGCCTGGGCCAGCAAACATTTTTATTCCAGGAAGTCAGTGAATCAATACGTTTAAGCTTAGGACAGCATAACACCCTATGAATAGATGAGCTTGTATGTAAATGACAAGCACTGAGCTGGAGTGCTTCTAGCATTAATTGATAAGCAAAGATCTGATTGCTTATAAGCATGCAGTAGCTTTTTTTCCCCCCCACAGAGGAAAAAGCTTTTTTACAGGTACTTGCTTAGAGAAAAGTAATTTGTTTTCAATTCCGTTTTTTTTAAATGTGCTCAGGCTTATTTTCCAAACCCCTTCCTTCCAGTTTTGAATCCCTGCTCCTATGGTCAGCTTCTTGGATGTAATCCAGCCCCATTGACGTCAGCATCTGATGTCACCATCACGGAGCCACCAGCTAACTTCTGTGGAAAACCGGTGGTCTAGTGATGGACCCGTGAAAATAAACATCCTCTTTCAGCGGGCAGGTTCGTCTGTCTAGTGTCTGAAGGGTGAGCTCTCAGGAGGTTCCAACTTCGAATCCTTCTTCTGCACTGAATCATTTCGTAGTGTTGCACATGTCAGGTTTTTTCCCTTCTGTAAGTCTCACTGGTCTACCGTTATTATAATCATGTTTTGTTACCTTTCGCTTTCCTTTTATGATTCACTTTTTGGGTCCAGTTCCAAGCTTCCAGAAGCAGTGAGTGCCTCTTCTCCTCTGTTTGTACAATGCCAACACAGCTGTGATAGGGTCTTTGGGGTGTGCAGGAGCAATGATCATGAGAATAGTTATAATAGCCTTTATGCAACACTTTTCATCAGTAGAACACAAAGCCCTCTAAAAGGATGTTGGTAACACTAGCTCTTTTTATATACAGGGAAACTGAGGCTATCTACATTTAAGTGGCCAACAGACAAGCATGGGAATGGCTTCTACCACAAGCTATTTTACAGCTCAGTCAATCTCAAATATGTGATAACTTTTATCTAGATCCCATTGCACTTCTATTTTATTTTTATTTTATTTCAAATAATTCCCCTCAATCCTTGAATTATTTGTCACCCTCTAGACAACTGCAGGCTCTCCTAATTTGGAATACATGATTTCTGTTGTGGTCACAAAAGACTTCCTGTTACCTCCCAACTATGTGATGAGACACCTTTGAAAATGTAGCCCCATATATAGTTTAAAAGACTTTTCGGTCACCACACTGCAGCAACTAATTTATTATTTAGTATTACCCTGATCATTTTTCAATATTACCATTTCTCAGCTTTCTTCCTTCCATGGAGTCTTTATATTGCAGACAATTTTTCCAAGAGAGAATCTTATTTTGTTATTTCTACAGCAAATTATTCCACCATCCTCTGACCTGTTTCTTTGTGGTCTATTTACAGGAGTGGGAGTAGTATAGTTGCTGCTATTCTCAGCATCTTTTCCTGTTAGTTCTATTTAATATAAGTTTAACTTTCAGCTGCCTCAGGAAATCTGAGACGCATAAGGTGAGTGAGAGCCATTTGGGGAATAACACAAGTTAGCAAACAAAATTAAACCCAGAACCTAATTTCCTACTGCCTCATCATGATAGGAAGGAGACTTTTTGCACCCTAACTGAGATCTGAAGATATATATACACACAGCCACCTCTTTCCCCCGAAGGACTCCTTTCACCAGAGAATTCCCCCAAAGGTTCTTCCTAGAAAACAAACCAGAAAAATAGGTTTTCTACTAGAAAAGAGACTTACAGAATAGAGGAAACTAGCTGCCCAGCTCCCAGGAGGGCCTAGCCAATTAAAATATTAAGTAAGATCAATCAGTTCAGGTGAACACAAGTCTAGCAATTCCTGCCCTGAGAGCCTGCAGCTATGACACTGTTAACTCTCTTGTCTCTACCAACCACTTATCGAGACTGATACGCCTAAGACACCTGTCTTTGACAGTACACTGCTACCTGTAGATCTGTTGTCTCGTTACTACCTTGTACTCCTCCACCTCTCATTTTCATGTTGGTCCCATAATTAGAGTGTAAACCCTGGGTGTTGTGTGTTTGCACAGCAATTAGTACTTAGACTTGGTCAAGAATCAGGGTTTGTAAAGAGTAACTAATTTTGATCATAGGAGGTGCTCTAAAGGGGCTTGAGGATTACCTTATACAATACAAAGACAACATATAGATTAGGTTCCTAGCACTCCTCACATTTAACAGAGGTTAATAAAACAATGTTTTATTTGGAAGGCCAGCAATCACATTATAGCAGCTATTCAGACTTGTTGTTATCATGCAAATAGTCAGTAGATGGCAGCCTTGAACCATTGGTTGTTGGGGGATTTTTTTTGGCTAAGTTCTCAGAGCGCACTGTTAGCAAAGCCAGAATTTGGGAACAAAAGTAACAGCTTGAAGCAGGAATGAACCAAAACCTTAACTTGGAAGTAGTCTCACCCTGGCAAAGGTTCAGAATCAGAACTCAGAATCAGGTCTGAATTTTGCTGGTACCTTTGAACTTTGAAATGGGTCAAACTATAATTACCAAAAACATGCCCAATCTTTGGGGCTTGAGAATTGAAATCCTGATGTGCATCTTAATTTTGTCATTCACCTACATCTCCATTTTTGGGGGAATAGGACATATTCCCTGTTACCAGAATATATACAGAATGTCGCCGGAGCGCATAAATTACTGGTTCGGATATAGGAATGTGGGGCGGCGACCCTGGATTCATTTCCGAACTCTGCCACAGACTCACCGTGTGACAATGGACAAGTAACTCAAACACTGGGCGTCTCAACCAACTATGTTCCCATCTCTGAACAGAGACAGATTTCTCTGTCCTTTCCAGTAATAGGCTCTTGGTATTGGAAAAGTTCACTCCTAGTTAAGGAAAGTAGGGTTGACCAAAATATTGTGTTTTACCAGGAACTAAACAGTTGAGGTTGGGGACTTCAAAATCTTTTGAATTTTAATTTTGCCAATTTTCAAAATGAAAACATGATTTTGAGATGAACCATGTGCCACATTTGGACTTTTCTGAAACACTTTACCCATTGTTTCAGCCAAAACAACTGATAGAATTCATCCCAAGTTTTTTAATTGTTTCAGTTGCCCCAAAACTGCTATTTTCAACCAATAAATAATTAACAAAAAATAATGTATGTAGCCCTACTCTAGATAGCTTGCTGTTTGGACTGAATCCTATTACACCAATGTTCTTGAAGATTACAAGTCTCAGATCATATGCATCTATTTACAAATTGGTTGGATCCACACCCTGAAGTACAAATGCTAAAACAAATATTTGGAGGGATGGGAAAATCCTGTACAGCAATGCAAAGGTCAGTTCACTGGAAGGGCTATTTCTATGATAACAGTTCCACAGATTTCTTTTATTTATTTATACCTATGGTTTATGCCCTAATGAATCAATGGAAGTCTTTCATTTGGCAACACCTTTATTAACTGGCTACTACTCAATGATCTAGATACAGGACATGGGTGCCTGATTACCTGCAAAATAAATGGGACAGATAGCTGGAAGAGAGAGGCGTATCGATGGAGGGAGAAGGATCTCTTAGCTTTGGCTAAGAATCATAAATAATGAGGAAAATTCCTGTGGGCCAAGCTCTATCCTGGGCCACCACTGGTACTTCAGACTTTATTTTTCAAATTAAAAGGAAAAGGCTAAATTGATATGGTAGCTGACTGATAACAAGTTACTGGATATAAGCATAGTCTTTAAAAAAGGTAACCGTTATGCTAGAGTCTCTTTAACAATGGTGTTAAAGGAAGGGAAGTATTTAGAGGTGAGAAGAGGTAACTGAGAATCTGTATTCTTGGCATTCCCGACTCTAACACAGACTCCCCATGTGTGAGACTGAGCAAGTCGGAGATTCTTGCTTCCCTGGTATGTACACTGGCTATAATAATCATCCCTCACTCACACAGCTACTGTGGCACTTTAACTGCCATATTGTTCCAATTGTAAGTCATCCATGAATATAAGTTGACCCCACATTTTCAGGTTCAGTTTTAGGAAACACAGCTTTTCCCTCCAAATACGATGATATCCTACACTAATATGGTTGTGGTTTCTGCAAAGGTCAACCAAGAATTGGGTGTCATGGCATAATTCTAGCCCAATTTTCAGGAGCCAGATCCCAGTTGGCCTTGAGTATCAGTTGAGTGCAATTTTTGTCGGTTTTTGATGGGGAAATGGTTGACTTATTATCAACAATATGGTTATAGTGCCTTGAAATCTTTGTGTTAAAGATATTAGAACAATCCTTTAGGTGTAGACAGTTCTTTTCTCAGTACTGCCTCTATAAATAACCAAGGAATCTGTCAATTGGCAAGGCAGATACAGTTGTGAGGTGATGCGGATACAGCATTTTACAGTCTTATAAAGGCACTACATCTTTTTCCTTTTATTTTGTAGCTCATCTTAATTCAGACTTAAAAAGTAGCTCAGAATGAAAACATATTTTTCATTTTCATTCTATGTCGCTGTAGAAGCTATGGTGACATAGCTTGTCGCTACAGTGATGCAGTGTTGGTGGGCATGAATTGTGATGCTGCCGCTACTGCACGGTAGGGTCAGAAACAACCTGTGTGGCACTGGGACTGTGCAGTACCAGTAGTTACAGAGTAGTCATTTAGTACTTGCTAAAACAGGTACTAAATGACTGCACAGTAACAACTGTAGGTCCTCCATGTGTTGAAAAAATGTAGACAGGATAAAGTGCTTCAATAGATGATGCAGGTGGAATCTGGGCTGTATTGCACGCAATAAAGTGTTTTGCCACATGCTTGTGACTGGAAGAGTCCCCTCTGTGTGCAGAGAATGACTGTGTTACAGCCATAGCTTGGGAATTTTAACTCACATTGTACTAGCTTGTGCTTTTAGTTCTGGTGGCCAAGAATTCACTATGATCCTGAAAGGGATGGCTACTGGTATGGATGACAAGAGTAATCCAGAGTAACAATAGTCAATGGGTGTGTCTACACATGCATTTACACCAGCTTAAATTTACTGCTCAGTAAGCAGGATTAGGCTGGTGTCTACACATGCAGGCATTAAAGCGCATTAATGCTATGTGTGGACTGATCTGGGACTCAAATTAGAACTAATTTGGGACTAAAGTTAGTCCCAAGTCATTCCACACACACACCGTTACTGTGCAGTAACTAATTGGGCGTATATTTGATACCTGCATGATCCAGGCATGAAATGTATGCTCAAGTCAGCATCAGTCACCATATTTATTGCGCAGTATGGGCGTGCATGTGTAGACACACGCCCATGCTGTTCAGTAATTTTGGTTGCTGTACAGTAAATGTGCACGTGTAGATGCACCCAGTATGAATGTAGTTTACAAGGGATATTAAATATCATGCTTCGGGATTTAAAATATTCTCTAACAGGGGAAATACCCAGTGGGGGCACAGACTATTTTCTGTCTGCCTGATTCTATGTTCTATGTCTAATTCTATGACTAGTTCTGTGTCCAATTCTGACACTTCCACTGCAGCATCTAAAGCCAACCACTTTCCAAGACAGCATACTGGACCAGACAGACCACATATCTAACAACTACAGTAATTCTGATGTCCTATATGTACATCATTAAAATAATTCAGACAGCAGTGTTGGTGACCATGAGCTAGGACAATAGTTTAGATATTGATGGGAAAAGAAACATATTCATATTTCAACTTTGCTTTCATACGATTTCCATCAGATTCATAGCATAATTTCCAACAGAAAAATGCCATTGGCTTGTCTTTTCAGTATTTGCATAGTTCTAGTAATGGGAATTCTGTTAAATAACAAGTAGTGCAATAAATGGACTTTGATCTGCACATGTGGATTTCCTTGCTAAAATTGGCCCAGGGAAGGAATCACTTTGGAATAGTGCCCATCAACACTTACTTGTTTTGATTTCCAGGTGTCCAGTATGCTGACCTGTGTATGTTTGATTTTGAGTTATGAATTTCAGACTTGAAAGAACTCAAAACTTCAAGTGAGACTCAACCAAAACAGCTAATTTCTTTCTGAAAGCATTTAAAATCCAGAGTCTTGCAAAATGTTCTACCTGGAAACATCAGCCATTTGCTGGCTTCAGATTTAGTGCCACGGTTGCTTCAGTCATAGATGTTTTAAAAATTCAGTCATAGATGTTTTAAAAATATGATTTAAAACACCTGAAATTTGGCTGGGAGCCCCTTGAAACTTGTTCTCACATTCATTTGGTACCTGACATATTCTCACCTAAAACTGGGTTAATGCAACTCAGATTTGTAATGAACCCTGAAGGCCAGCAAGAATCTGGGGCTCCGGACAACATTTCTGATGTTCCTCTCCAGCAAGCCCTTGCCTTTCTACAAAAATATTTGTCCTTTCCTCACCAGTGACAACCTGGATTAAGTAATCAGCCTTATTTTTAGGTTTCTGGATGATTCCATGAGTGGAAATGGGACACTACCTGATGCTATCCTGTTCCCTGTAACTGGTGCCTGAATAGGTTTTTTAGACTATTTCAACCCACTTGGGATGGAGTTTTCTAGCTGTTCGCTCATTTGGTTTTAACTATTCTGTCTATGCTGCAAAATAAAGTATGTGTGTGGAGCAGGGGTATAGTTAGAACATGGGAAACAAATAGTAAATCAAACTGGAAGTGACATTTCTGATATTTGTTTTCCAGCTATGGAAAGAGTCACCTTGTTAAACACTGTGCATTGTTTTTTTTGTTTTTTGCCTGAAGGCAGCTTCATGCCAAAATTGTGCACACTGCTACCTTAAGTTTATTTCCAGCATGTTTTATTAACTGTTTTATGTTAAACAGAAGAACTGAAAGTGTGTAACCTATAATGACTGTGGCTGAAGTTTGGAAATAAGAGGGCTGTTTCTCCCCACTGACGTATTAGCATAGGTTGCTATAAGCCGGGCTTGAGATTTTTCTACACAAAGGACATTTTAAGCAAATGGGAGGTCAGAGATAAAAGGTGGGATGTACTCACTGGAGTAAATGCAATACTTACTTGCTGCTTCCTTGTGCCGGCTCTCTAGATGCTGAGTTAATATACATAGCAGTGAATGATTATTGAAGTTAATATGGAAAAGTTGGAAAAATATTCTGTGCATATACATTGCATATACAGGATTTAGGTTAAAGAGAGGCATGAGATAGTTGCATAGTTTTAGAAATGAATAAAATGATTGGTTTCATTTCACGTGAAGTTACATAGCCCAGCTTCACACTAGGCTTGCTGTTTGGAGGCCAAGTAGTAAATCATAGCCCTTGAGTGTTATGTCTTTGTTACAAAAAAATGAAGCTATATCAAAATAATATGCAAGTACTGGCAGACCAAATATGACCACCTCAGAAACATATTAGGTGGTTCCCCAGAACTCAGGCCAAAGTCAAGGTTAATTGTCCTCTTGAGACTTATAGCCTTAATGTCAGTGGAGAGCCAACCTGCAACTATGTTCACAGCATGTTTGTTCAAGAAACCTAAACTGAAGAAAACAGGTTCCTAAATATGTACTCTAACCAATGCTAATGGATGATAAATTTGGGAAAAGGATATAGCCTTTTAATAAGCTTTCACTTACTACACATTATAATTTTGGGTAGCAGAGATGGTAATGTCTGTAGTTAAATGTGGCTATTATAAGGCCCTGCTTACAGCTGCTTATAACTTTATCAAACTCTAACCATTCAGATTGAATTTTTTCATGCCAAGTGCCTGCCTCAGTTTGGAAAAGTTCAAGATAAATGGATCAGCTATATCCAGCATGAGTTTAAGGGAAATACATTGTTTGGCCCACGCTAAAAAGCTCTTTTAGCTGTTCCATGTAGAAGATCTAGTACCTGCATGATTCAGTGCAAGGTCTTGACAACCAGCAGAGGAGTCATCCTCATACCAGGGATGTGCCTTTTGTTTTTCCCTTGAAAACACCCAATTTTGGTTTATAGGGCAGGGGTTATATGGGGGGGGGGGAGGGGGAGATTTATCTGATCCTGAGACAGCTTTAATTCTGGCATTTCATAACTTTTTGACTGTTTGACTTTGGAACCTGAGTATTCTTTTAATTCATGTTTTCAATGCAACTTCATACAGCACAGTTCATTTAACAGAATTTCTCTTTTTTGGGTCAGCTTTCAATTGCATTTTCTATTGCAGTCTGCCCTGGGAGCTGATTTGCTGAATAATGGCTGGCGGTCTAATCTTTCTGATTTGCCACCCTGTCAGAGTTTACAAAGGAAGTAGGGTCAAGCTGGGTCAGTACTAAAATGGGATGCCTATAACTGACAAAGAAATGCTCAAATGCTTGCTCGCACGGAGAAGGTACTCTGCAGTAAGCCAGGGTGTCTGTTTACAGTCCAGTAGTTACTTTGCATAGAAATGCTCTTCATGAGCACTAAGGGTGCTTGCACAAGTGACATTTTTTGCATGATCTGGCCCCTGAGTGTGCTCGGCAGCTGTGACTTAACACACATGTACAGCTGCAGAGCACTTTTAAAATGGCTGATCACACGCAAAATGAATCCTGGAAAAATGAAATATTAGATGAAGGGGCTCTAAAGCAGAGCACCTTAGGGAACTTCTGTTCTCTCCAGGGTTAATTTTTTTGTAGGGGGATGGGGTTGGGCTGGTGCTCATAGCAGCGACACCAGCCCATCCCTGTCCCCATCCCCATCCCCATCCCCATCCCGGGGGCTGTCAGCAGGGGAGTGAGGAGGAATCATCCAGCACAGGGCTGCCAGCTGCTTTTGAATGGCCAGAGCTGGGGGGAGAGGTGGAATGGAGCCCCCACACATCACGGTGCCCCCCCTAGCTATATCGACTCGGGTATTGAGGGGAGATGGGCTGGGCCTGCAAGGCGAGGGAGCTCTGCTCCATCCTGCCCACCATCAGCTCTGGCCATTCAAAAGCAGCCGGCAGCTCTGTGCTGCTGCTGTCGAGAGGCCCAGGCAAGGGGTGGGGGAATGGAGCCCCCCCTCACCTTGCGGGTCAAGCCTGGCTCCCCCCAATATCCTAGCTGGGTAGCTGGGGAGAAGGGGGAAGGAGGTTAGGGGGCTCTGTTCCACCTCACCTTCCCCTCCCAACTCTGGCTTTTCAAAAGCAGCCAGCAGCTCTGTGCTTGCTTCCTCCTCTTCCCCTTCCCACCCATGCTGAGGTTGGGGGGGGGGTGGCAGGGCTGGCACCCTCCACCCCACCTGCTGGCCAGGGCCAGTGCAGGTAGACTCCCTCTGCCCGAGGCTGTTAGGATGGGGGCACGGGGGGTGGGGTGCATGCTCTAACTCATGGTGCTTTATGTAGAGCACCATGAGTTAGAGCAGGGCCCTGAATGTCTGTAAGCACTCTACATGTACCGTTGTGTGAGGTAGCTTATAAGCCTACTTAAGAGATCAGCTAGCTGCTTTGCACTTAGTATGCGTTAAATGAACAGAAAATTAACACGGATGAACACTGCTCTCTGAATGCACACTCTGCCTTACTGTGTGGTAATTTCCCCATTTGCACCAGCCTCAGGATACAACAAGGAATGGTTTTGCAAGTCAGCAAGAGGCATGCTTTCCTTCAGGCCAAAAATTAATTCATGTCTCTCCACAGTAGGAAGGGAAACGTGTTCTTAGAGAGAACATGTTTGAGAGACTAAAATTGCTGATCAGACCACACACAGACAGGGCAGACCCCAGGAATATCAGTGCTCACTGCAGTGTGATGACTCTATTCTAAAATAAAAGTCAAGTAAAAAATCCAGGAACCTAAATTCCCCCTATGTTTCTGTTGGACTCAGTTCTTGTCATTTTTTTGTTCTAAATTTGTAACGTGCTATCGAGCAGCTTCCCTGTTCCACTGCAGACATAGTGGTAAATGAAGTGCTCCCTATAATATATTTTGTTAAACGTTTGATTTTACTACAGTATATACATTTAGGCCCTGATTCTCGCAGCTACCTTGCTGTGGTTTTGTGCCCCAGAAAGGTTACTCTTTTAACAAATCTTATCCTGGAATAAGCATTTTTTTAATAAAGTTTTGTGCTGTTAAGTTTGTTCTCTAGGGTTGCAGAGTGCATGTTGGAGTTCTCAGCCAAGGTTACTTATTTAATATGGCTCATATGTCAGCATTAACTCACTGAAGTGTCATAGCAGATCCAACAGATGACTCGCACAAACTTCTTCTGGTTGCATTTAGATAGTGTATGTTCAGAGTGCAAAAATGATTCTTCAAGACATAAGAGCAGCATTGATTCCATGATATGTTTTCGATTGCCATTAGTGGCTTTTTGAGATATGAACAATAATTAGATATCGCTTATCAGAAAACACTGCATCTCCCTGAAAAGTCTAATCTGTGGCCTCCCTGCTCTTGATAGTGCATTGGGTTTAAAGAGGACATGGGGGTTAACATATTTGCTAGTTAAAGTGTGACTGCAGCCAGAGGGAGGGGGTATGTAATGAGTGAAGAGAGTGGGGTCTGTACACCATGACACTGACAATGTCCATGTCACCGAGTGCAAACCATGGAATTATATTGGGCCCGTTTCAAACTTCTTTGTAGCTAATGGAAAACATTTCATGAGCTTCATGTGAGAAGCAAGGTTTTTTTGGAGATATCTTTTGCTGGACCAACTGGTATTTGGAAGAAATGTTAGAGAAGCCCTTTGTCTCAGCCCTGAAGAAGGGCACTTTGTGCCTGAAAGCTTTTCCTCAAATTTCTCCCAACTATACAGCTGCTCCAATAAAAGATATCACCAAAAAAGCTTTTGGCAAATTTCCTGGACCATCATGGCTACAACAACCCCTTCATAAACTTCAGTAAGTATGGAGAGGCCTTTGATGCGTGTGAAGCAGAGCCATCAGAAATAATCATAATATAATTAAACTGCACATCTGGCACACAAAGACGTGTCCGTAAGATCGATATTCAGACCCATGCTGGCAGGAAGTAACATGAGTGTGACTGGAGAAATACATATTTTATAGAATACCTAAAATAATATTCCCTCTCATTTTTGTAAGTAAGGTCACAGAAGAGTTTTCTCAAACATGCAGACCGGATGCTGAATGCTACTGTTGGAGATCATTTAATACTTTTAAAATTGTGGATTTGCTATTAAGAAAGTAAATTTGCGGGAAAAAAAAGCCCAAAGTGACCATAGCAAGGATTCACACTCATGAAAGATCGTGGTGGAAGACTCTCTGCTACTGCCCTGTTTGGACAGAGTTGTTATGAGTGATGGGTTGGTTTCTGCCTAAGGTTAAGGATATAAGGATGAATCACAAGGAGTACTTTACAGGCAGATAATGTGTGGGCGCTGTTGGCACTGAGGCTAAAATGACCTGGAGGTTAACCAGTAATACCTCAAGTCACAGGGTGACTTCTTCAGCAAACATTAGTAATAGCCTAAAGATAGTCAACTCCTCTTTATATGTGAGAGAGATAGTAATTTATTAGACCACACTCCAGGCAGGGGCTGAATTTTTCCAGCCATATCTTGGCTGGAAATACCGAGAGTGCCTTCAATATACTAACATTATACTAAGATAATGTGTTCTCCCATTGTCTATTAATACAGTTTAGAATATTTGTATCTTCTTGACTTAGTCTTCTAAGAGTTATTTATAGCCATTTGTTTCCTAGGATCAAGGACCAGACGTACCACTTGTTTGTGTAATATTTAAACTAGGTTACTGTGCAATGAACTTTTCAGGTGACAGAGTCCAGTGGGCAATCATTGCCTGACACTTTAGTTTTTGGTTTGGACAATTTGACCTTCTAATTGAGCACTTAACCTGAATGCTTGCATTAATCATGGTTTAGGGCCAATTTCAACAAAACTCTAGTATCTGACCTCCCAGAAATATTATTACCATAAGATAAAGGGACAAAAGATACAGATGTCATTTAGCTGCTTACTGGATTATATATATACATAAAAAGAACACTTGGGTCTTTTTGTCTAGAGAATACAGCTAATTTGTTATTGTTAGAAAACTGAGTTTTGGCTAACTTTTTTTTTTAGAATAGTGAATTTTCTATACAGTTTTATTTTCTTATAGGAAAACACGGGACCAAGCATAATAGCTTGGTCAGAAACTAAGATATCCATTTGGAAATAATGCCATCATGTCTCAGATCGTCTTCTGGCACCATTCTCCTTGATCAGCCAGACTGTCCACCTGGATGCTCACTCTCATTTGGGCTGCTCTATACTTTACTTGGTTCCCTATGGCTGTAGTGGGAGCCAGAGCACAGTGCTATTCTGGCCACATCTTCTTTCTTCCAGTTATACCCCCTATACTGGAGGCAGGTGAAATTGAGATGCCAAGACAGATCTGTGCCACATGGATAGAAGAAACCTTCTGTAACTAGTTCAGCTAGTTTTAGGCTTCTGTGTGCTACCTGTGTGACACAATGGGTTATATTTAAGTTGGCTGGCCTAGAAGTTCTTCAGGTAAAAGATCTTGAATACAGGGTGTGTTTCGAAGAGAAAATTGATGGGTGTTTTCCATCCTCAGCCAGAATTAACAAGAGAGAAAGGATGTGAAAGAAATTGTTTTGGTGTAGATCAAAGATTATGAAGTATTATGACTGTACGCTTACTCATATGCAAATGAAGTATGCCTGATATACCTATAATTTTTTTCTGTGCTATACCTATAATTTACTCTCTAAGCACCATGCAGTTTAATCCTGGTAATGCTATCAGCTTGCTGTAAGAAGATGATACCAATTATCACAACTAAAAGGAAACCAGTTTCCTACTAGCACTTTGGTCGCAGAACCCCAGAGAAAATTGGAGTGAATCTTACTTCAGAGCAATCCTCCATTCCTTAAGTGACTGCTTGTATTTCCATGAAGTTAAACACAAACCATTGCTTTTTCCCCCCTGTTTTTTTTACTTATACTGTGGCTGCTACATTCTCAGACCTGAAGAAGGGTGCATTGTTTCCAAAAGCTTTCCAACATCCCTCCCAACTATACAGTTAGTCCAACAAAAGATGTCACAAAAAACCCACCTTGCATCTCGTAAATCCTAGATGGACTTTTCACCCCGGTATCAGCACTTGGTGCTTTTCATTACTTCAATCATTCGGAGCTTAGAAGGCAAGGCACTGTGTAAATAAAAAGGGCAATGGATAGAGGAACTGAAAATGCAAAAACAATTTATGGGTGTAAGACTTTTGGCTTACTGGTATGTTTATACCTGAAGCATTGGGATCACCACTAACCAGGCACAAAGATGAGACGAGAGAGGAACTCTGTTTTTGTTGAACTGAGAACAAGACAAGACACTAACTAAGACTAGGAGCAAATGACATATAAATAGAAAGGGATGACTGTAGAGAGAGAGTTTCTGAAGGCTTAGATAGCAGGGCAATGGGACAGGGTATACATTTTTACAGGTCTCTTTAGCTAGCTGGAATTTAGTTTTGATCAAGCCATTGGAAGTCATAGGGTAACTTTTCAGTTGCCAACATGAAACAAGCCGTTTCAGCCTAGGTCCCATTGGATAGATATCCATATCAAGTTCTCACCTTTGTTGGCACTCCCTTGGAAAAGCCAAGAAATGAATAGACATGCCACATAAATTATCTTTTTGTATCTAAAAATAGTTTCACAAAGAAGAGGACTCAGCTAGATTCCTATTTTACACACGACTAATAAGTAACTTATATAGTTTTTTATACTATAAGCCACATTCTCTTGCCAGTTAAACCCTCACGTGGCTCAAAACTATTGTAGGGGGTACAGCACGGAGCAAAGGCTGTTTCAGGTGACCTCGATGGCTTCCTGAGTTGTGGCTGGCCTAGTCCTAGTCTAGCTTTCCTGTAGAGATTAGAACAGCCTCCCTGCAGGATCAGAACAGCTGATTGGGGCGAGAGGTTCCTGTTCTCGTCTCCTTGATCATGAAACTCAAGAGATTGGAAAAGTGGATTTATCTCAACTGCTATTTAAAGGTAAGTTGTTAACAGGTGTTAGCTAACATATTTCTACTAACACATTCACAGCCCTGGGGCTTAAAAAATCACCTAGTTTAGTGCATGTTAAAAGCAACACTTCCTGGTTTTCACTTAAGGTTTTTAGAACATGTATTTTTAGCACACATCAGGTAGTACCTTCTAAAAACCTTCCTCTGCAGCCTTGTCAAAGAAAACACAGCATCCCTCCAAAGCTCATTATATGAGTGGTGGAAGATGGAGTGTGGGGCCTTGTCCCAAGCCATGATTTCTATGCCATCAGTGGATGCAGCAGCTGAAAGGGGCAAAGCTTGCCTGGGGAATCCTCAGGGCCATGGGAACATAGATTGGCCTAAATTTCCCTCATCATAAGAACGGGTGTTTAATTTTGAAGAGCAGGGAAGGCAAACCTATTCCTGCAGTTTTCTGCAGAAAATACAGGACATGCCCAAATATGTCCCAATGGAAGGGAAAATTCTACTCATATTCCAGGAATTAAGCAACTGTAAAGCCAGAGCAAGTGAAAAGAGAAGCGCAAGTCATGGGAAAAATGACAGCTTTCCTATTTTTGCATGGAATCATTATTAAACGATGACTCTGAATTAGATCAGAGCTTTGCTTTTGGAACTGGGATGAGGGGCAAGTCCTTGCTTTCTATTTTCTCACTTACCTTTCTAAGTAAATATCCATCAGCCACAAAAAATACCACATAGAGCAGTGAAATCATACACAGACTTTCCCATTTTCTTATCCCAGTTTTTCCTACTTCTTTGCTTCATGTAGAGCTAGCATTCACCTCATTTCCTCTGGGGTTGGCATGTGCTGTTTATCCAGACAAGGACTGTGCCCACTGCCTGCTGCTTGTGTGGTGAATAGTGATCTTTTTGTCTACAAATACTAACTGTGTCCTCTTTGTGCAAGACAGAAACCAGGAAGGATCTAGGACAAGCTGTTTTTAAGTGACTGGAGTCTTTTATTTGGTGCTTGCAAATTGAATCTTTGTCTTTGCTTCCCAGATGCACTGGGCCCCATGGGCCAAAGCAAAAATCCCAGTTCCAGGCACACCCATGTGCCACTCTAAACTCTGCTGCTTAGACTTATTTCTAATAGTCAATAGAGCTGCATATTGGTTTATTAATATTTTCATTGTACCCATGTGGCCTTCCTGGGCCAAGTTGTGTCTCAGATTGCATGGTGATGCCAGAGAGCAAGTACAGCTGGGGGGACTGCACGTCCTTGTCATAGATACAAGTCCTCAAGATCCTTCTTGTGATCTAGGAGAAACCCCTCAAGATGTTTCATGTCATCTTCTCCTTCTACATAAGTAGATGAGTTGAGGAAGAGAGTGGGTAGAGCCTTGACTTTGCATCCCTGAACAACTAGGCTCTGCTAGCTACACCAGTACACCAACGGAGGTTTTGTATGCCATGCCTCCATTCTGGCACTGGGTGCCCCTTCCATCGAACAAAGAGGACTCAGGAGGCAGATTGACTCTTGAGTCACAGTCTGCTTCCAGCCAGCTCCCAAGGCTGTGCAACCACCTGCTCCTACTTGCTCAGAGATTGTGCCAAAGCTATTTTTTTTAAAGTATCTATCAAGTCATAAAGTTCACAGAAGGAGTTGGTGAAGAAATAGGTATGTGTTTATCAAGGATTGTGTACCTGGTTACTCATTGAAGACTTTTTCTATTAATAGTAAATGATACTAGGATGTCAAAGAGTTCAGGCACACTCCATGCCGTTTTCTATTAGAGAGAACTATAAATAGAATCACAAAAGTCCATTCCTAGTAGACCTTTAATTTACGGAGTGAAAAAATACACACTATACTAACTCTGTCAGGACAAAAAGCTTTGCTTAGTGGTATTCACGCTTCAGCTCCCTTGTAAACTACAGAATAAATGCAAAGATTAGGATTTTGGGGGACATGTGATTTATTTTCAGCTTCCCCAAAATAACTTAACATGCAGTTTATTTACAACAGTTATTCTACTGCGACTTTTCAGTATTTTTGCCGCTTGACTGAAATGGGATATAAGAGGTTTGAATGTGACCAACTAAATATACTAGGAGGAGTGAATATTTTGATGTATGTCAGTGTTCACAGTGTCAAGTCTAAATGGAAAGTATTCAGTGAGATGGGTTCAGATCCTAGTTCTAGTAATTTATATAGATTTATACCAGTGAAACACAGATCATAACCCATCGCAATATATTTTCCATGGTACAAGTGATGATTGCCCATTTAGGAGCTGGACACACATTCCTCATATACTCCAAACTCCTGGTGAATTTGATAAAAGGCTGTGATATGCAAGAAAAACAGGTTTGAGTATACAAAGGTTTTGAGTTATAACATCTTTTCCAAGTCTGCAGAACTGATGCAGAGGGGAGCAGCATCCGACGAAGGAAGGAACAACTGAGCTAAAAACACCGGCCTAATAACAAAGAGCAGCCAGCTCCCAGATGCTGACATTTTGAAATCTGTCCCCATGGGAAGCTCAGAGGAACTGGAGAAAAAAATTACATTATGGGTGTTTCGCAAATATAATACGGCTTGTCTACGTAACCCAATGAAGGCTTGCCTAATGGTGCCCACTGGTATGTTCCAAAGCTGCAACAATATCAGTGAGGTCAATCTTGGGCATCCCTCTGTTGCCACTGTCCAAACTTCAGTTTCTGGAAGACATGAAAATGGATGCTAAGCAGCTATGGGCATGTCTACCTGACTACAGTAGGGTCTACTTTTAGGGTTGACTTAAATAAGCCCACATCTAAAGTGCATTAAGGCTGAATTTAAAAACAGGGTGGAAGGCCCATATAAAGTCTTGTATTTTGCTGGCACAGCTGAGATGAAAAGGTCATCGGCTATCTCTCCTACTACATGGCTTATCTCCTGTAAATAAAGATTCATAATCATTTGAGAGACTTTCACCCAGCTATTGAATGCCACTAAAGCAGCCTTTTGGGTTTGTTCAACCCTAGGCTGTCTAAAATATCTCAATATTTGGTTACATGCACAGTCACATGTGTGATCTTGTAAAATTAAAGCAATTTACTTATATCTGTGACAAATGTGGTCACTAGTAATCAGTGCAAAGACAAAATACTGTGATTTTTTACTTCTCTTCCTATGTTTAACAATGAAGAGAACAGGGCCTTTGTAAGATCTACAAGATATACTCTGGCTAGTTACTAGGAGAGCTCCTCACAATTTTCCACAGAGAGAAGTGATAAGGAAATGGAGAGCTGGAAGCACTTTGGATGGCAGTGTCTTGGTGGTTGTACCCTGCCTTTCCCCGTCTTAGCTGCAGCTGCTGGATGTTGCAAGGCACATGAATCATCGTCTTGTCTACACACATCAAAGCATACTCTGTTTGTTCTTTGGCTCCTTAATGAAGATTAAGGAGATGTAGCCTGGCATGTTTATTCCTGCATCTTAGCTAACGGATGCCATGTTCTGAGGGTAACAGGTTCATATTCACCCCTTATCACCCTATCTACTGGCAAGCTAGGGCTCAGCACCAACTTTAGAGTTACGACTTGACAGTTCAGAAATATTTATATGTAGTTTCTCATTGACTTACAGTTGCAGAGGGGTCTTCTCTGGGATGACAGACCTGATGCAAAGTCCACTGAAGTCAATGGGAGTCTTTGTATTGAATATGATGGGTTTTGGATCCAGCACTACACACATATGAAAATAAATTGTGTGTGCATGTGTTTGAAGGTAACGAGGTTAGAGTTCATATTCAAGGAAAACAATAAAATGGTCCCCTGCAGTAATCACAGGAGTCTGCATTTAATTAGGCTTTAATACATAGGTAAGCTACATTAATAAAGGGTAATATCTCTGGGTAAAATGGCCAAGTAGGTCAGTTGAAAGCTTACTGCAGTCAGTATTAAAGGCATCAAGGAGATTTCTGCATCTACTGATATAATTCATTAAGGGGCCTTTCAAACAGAGAAATGTTACTGCCACCTTCTAGCATCCATAAGCTTTAAAATATCTGTTATTTATCAGGAAGGTATGAATGAGTGTTTACTGTTAAAAGTTCATCGTGTATGATGAGAGAGTTTTAAAGGGGGAAAAAATCAAGAGCTTTCCTGTACAATTACCATTTTCAGGATAGAGCTGATTTTTGGTGCACAATGTGCTGGCTGGGAAATGATCACATGACACAAATAGGAGCATTTCTGAAGCTGCCAAAAAGTTTCCAACCAGGCTGTTCCCTTTGATCCAAACTTTCTGCTGACACATGTACTCCAATAAATTCTGTTTGGAAAGCAAATTTAAAATGAAAAGTCTCACTGACTTTGATACATTGTCTTTTAACATGCTCAGAACTAAAAGTTTTAGTTTCAACATCACTTTTTTTTTTTAAATCTCCTTTGCATGTAGTTTTATCAAAATAAAAAGATTCCAATCAACCCCAAAGAATCCAAATTTCTTACCAGCACTTCCGTCCTTTCTCGTGTCCTTGTGACAAGGTATTTAGCAAAATTCTTAGATTTGCTGGACTCTGACATGGCTGCACCATAAGCGCTTCTGCTATGACCTCAAACTCTCAACTTCTGGTCTTCTAGCCACTCACCCCAGTGTCCACACCACCAGGGTGAGGTTTCCCAGTGCTGTGGCTCCCCATGCTGAATCTTCAGCCCAGGAATATTCTCAACTATAATAGTTGTCCTGATTCTCCCTCTGTTTTTTGGCCTGCTCGAGTTACCTGATATAGTCTAAAGCCCAGATTTCAAACATATTTAGGTGTTGCTCTATTGAGCATTTCAAAGCTTAATTGACTAGATGGTTAAGGACTTATATACACAGAGACACATTAGGAAAGTTATTCTGAATTAATTTTTAAAGCAGATTACTTAAACTTCCTTAAACCCCAATGTGGATAATTTTCTTCAAAAGTAGAGAGGCCTTACTTTGACTTAGATAATTGCTCTTTCAAAGTATATAAAACTAAACTGAATGAAGGGCATTTTAATTCCAAATAAGAGTGTGTCAGGTATCCAGGTTGTAGCCATATTGGTGTAGAGGAAAAGGCAATCAGGACTCCTAGTAGAGATGATATCTTTTATTAGACCAACAAGATTTTTGCAAAAAAAATGTCTTTAATTGCAATAAGAGAGTGCACAAATGCATTTAACTGATCTACTTAAATGTATCCATTTGGTTAATTTGAATTATTTTTTCTATGTATTTTTTTTCTATTTTTTCTATCTTGTGTAGGCAAGCCCTTTTATTAGACCAACAAGATTTTTGCAAAAAAATGTCTTTAATTACAATAAGAGAGTGCACACATGCGCTTAACTGATCTACTTAAAATGTATCCCTTTGGTTAATTTGAATTATTTTTCCTATTTATTTTTTTCTGTTTTTCTATCTTGTGTAGACAAGCCCTTAGTTCTGGTTAAAAATAATTTAGAAGCACAACTCTCCTGGAAGGTCAGTGGAATTAGGTCCTGCTGAGAAGCGAGTACCACCTACACACTCATGATCTGCCTGTGCTAATAGCCAGAAAAAAAGCAATGAAGCCACCCTGAGGGCGTCCCCAGCCATGGCTCTTGAGATCTCTGTGCTTGAGGGGGTAGTATAGGGTATCTTGGGCCAGCTTCACTGCCTTTTTCTGGCATTCATTGTATATAGAGGCGGGGTGGGGGTGGCTACCTGGTGCCGTTGTTGGGAGCACCACCAGAAGTATAAAATATTCTAGTATCTAAGACTTTTGCAAAAATATGCATTTACTAAATGCCGCTACATTAGCTAAATAAGCCTTGCTTGCAAGACAGAGCAGAGCAACACTGAAGTATCTTTACAAATCTAGTCATAAGTGTCTTACAACTCAGCAAAACTCTCATCCCCAGAAAACCTTTGTTCCAGGAATGGTGCATGGCTGTCTGTATGTAAAAAGTTAGGTGATACTCATCCTCTACCAGTATGAGTAGAGGACACCAGAGATACTATAATAAAGTTCCTAGTTTTAGCAGGACCCATTAAGCTTGCTTTTAGGCTCTGCAAATGGTTTCTTCTGGCTGCTTTTTACTTAACAGCTTTCAAGAAACAGCACTTAAACACAACTTGGACTTTAAAAGGTTCAACTCTTCTAAGAAATGCAAACTCATGATGTTTGAGCATGGGCCAAATTCCCCCCAAGTGCGCGTCTCTCATTCCTCACCAAAACACTTTTTAAGGTTCCTCCTTTCCGTGAGGAAAAACAAGATAGTTGCTTCTTGGCCAAATGAAGTTTTCTTTCCTTTTAGAAACTCTTTAAGAGGCTACAGGAGTGACTATGATCCATATCAGCTTTAATGACTTCTAACTGTTAGCATGGTTTATAATTGCTTTGCTTGCCATTACAGCAATTACAAGGTATGCCTGGGGTTTTGTAATCAAATGGCACAGTATTCTCTTCCACTGAATAAATTACTCTCAGTATGTCAAAAAAGATTCGCATTTTTTATCTAATTGGTTTTTCATTATAAGATCTGATGTTTATCCTAGGGCTTTTCTTTAGGGGAGTGTACTTTTAAGACTTTTCCATAGTTTTTCTGGTCACCAGCCAGAATGATTCTGATTTAGCTAAGAAATTGCAGTTATTCTAATTTTTTCCTCTGGATGTCAGGTCCTCCTGCATGCCTCCCTCCCAAAAATCCCAACCCAAAAAAGAAACACTACTACTCAAACAGTCTCATTCTGCACTGGCCACTGAATGAATGATATTAAAATCTAAAGGCAAGAATTTCTCTTGAAAATGTCTGTTCCCTCGAGAGCTATACAATCACAAGCCTTTCTTTAGAAAGCTATCTGAGCTGCTACTATTTTTTCCACATTTACCTGCAGGCTACATTTTCTTTTTTTCCAGGTAGGATCAATCTTTTAAATTAATCAACAGAAAAAAACTAGAAAGAAAGAACTGAGACCAGCACTGACATATTTACATATGCTCATAACCAGATACCACCTTGGTAAAAGGCAGGGTAGAAATGCACTTTATAGACTAACAAAATCAGAGAGTTAGTCTCTAAGGTGCATCTCTAACTTGTCTTTTGCCTATCTTCAGATTAACACCAGTAACTACTCTCAGCATGGTAAAAGTCGCTTAGGCTCAAATTTTCAGGAATGTCCCCTATGTGAGGATGCCCAGCTTGAGAAAACTAGGGAACTTCAGCTGGACATTGAAATGGAAACCTTGCAGTTCAGTTTCTACTACACCTCGATTTTTTCTGCTGTAAAATGGCTATCAAAATTCCTCATGGGGCTGGTGTGAAGTTTAGAAAGCATGGCCTCATTGATACTATAATATGCTGATGATAATCCACTGCTTCATTTCTTGTCCTTAAGGTGTTCTGTAGAATTCCTGGCATTGTTAGAAGAACTACTGCCATAGCCCACACCACGGGCACTGGATTTTTAGGGGCAGCCGAACTGGTGGAAGTTAGATATAAATTGTCCGTGGTGTTGGCCCTTTTGGGTGCACCAAGGAGAGAGAACAAATTATGTCCTACATAAGGTCCTTCATAATCGGAGTAAATGCTCCCTACTATCTAGCATCCTATGAGGAACAAACTATTCCAGAAGGGATTGGGAGTAGGAAGATCTATGGCCCTACTTGCATGGGCTACTTAAGGGCCTACACACTGCACCTTGCGCCTTCTGAGAGCATGTCGCAGAGATTGTACACCTGCACTTTAGACAGCTCCGGAGAGGACCATAGTTTCCTGAAGCACAGTGTTTCCCAAAACCTATATCACAGGCTGCATTGTTCTCACATCAGCCTCATGCTCTAGTTTGAAATGGTGTAAAGTGCCCAGATTCCTGCTAAAGGTTTGGTACAGAACAGTGATGTGCTGGGCCAGTGGGCAGGAGAGGCTAAAATAAAGACATGTTTATCTTATGGGCAGCAAAAATAATTGCTACTAAACTTGTTTTGCCTTTCTCATTATTATTATTATTATTATTTTTAAGGAGAACCTATCTGCTTCTTTTTCAAAACTAGAATTTATAGTTAGCACATAGTCAAATGAATGTGCGATTTATATTAAACAGTACTGAGCATGTCAGAGAAGCTCAGTTAGAAATTCATAGCCAAAAAGAACATGCTTGATTTGCTAATGCAAAGATGTGGGCTCTGAAGTCTTTCAGAGATTTCACAATTTTGCCAGTTGCGTAACATTTTTCCATCGGGTGGAAAATCCAGGATGCTCTTGGATTTAGCTTTTAATGATTAAAAATATCCCTTTGCAGCATGCCAAATGCTTGCAAATGCATTATTAGGGAGAGGCTGCTGTAGAGTCTGCCAATAATGGTTTAATGATAGGTCTAGAGTGTCCAATTAGTTGGGAAATATTAAGCAGTATGTCTTGGTTGTTCCATTCAAGACCCTTCTTGTTTTTCTTTTTTCTGTCCTTTTTTTTTTTTGGTGGAATGTACTTTGAAGCTGTATCACATTCCCTGAAATTAAGACAATGGACTTATGTCACAAGGTGCAATGCACCTTTGGAACTAGGACTACTTTTTGTACCACTAACTGGTATACGTGGCCAGAGGGAAGAAAGGTCTCAATCTGAGGTATCAGAACATGGGATCTCTTGAATCCTACAAAACAGGTGTGTTCTTATCTCCCTGTGGCCGGAAACTTTGGCTCCACCGAGTCTGTTTTGCATTGCTTGGGCTTGGAAAGACATCAGCCGATTCTGCCATGGTGTGGAGTAGGACAGCGTATCCAACACCGCTCCCTCGCAGCCTTCAGGATAAGGGGTATATAGGAGGGATAGAGAATCTGGGCAGAATGCTGCTATGTCCATGAAGTATCTGGCTGCCAAAATGTCCTGTTTGAAATGTTATAGCTGCTCACGACTTTAGAGAAGCCTTGAGATGAGACTACTTTCATTTGTGCCAGAGGAGGAGTAATATGAATATCCTAGCCCATAGCTGTTACCTTCTCCTGACTACCTTCTAGACTGAGGCAGCATATAACTACATTTGTCTCTGCACCATGTGTGGGGGACCCATCCAGACGCTGGGACCAAGCCAGATTGTATTACTCTTGTTTATGCATTGGTTTAATTGAGGTCAAAATCTTGTCTCAGAGCAGGAGTTGGAGAATCTGGACCAATGTGCAACTTATCTTTGGAGTTGTTCTTCTTACCAGTTATTTCCTTCAATGAAGAGACCATTTTTCCTTCCTTTACCCAGAGAAAATCCTGCCCATGTTAACTCCTGTTAATCGTCCTTTTGACACTCTTTTATGCAAGATAAGTAAGATTTGGACTATCCCCCTTCTCCCCTATCATCCTTATTGTGGTACACTTGGTTCAATAGCACGATGAATCAGATTTTAATTGCAATTGATTTGATATACTACCAAGCTCCTGGGCACTGAAGCAAAGAGTTTAAAGTATCAGAGGTTAAAGTATCAGATCTAATCATGCCGATTTCCGATGAACAGGAGGTAATTCCCTTACTCAAAGTTCCTCTTTACTGCCTCATTGCATTGCATGCGAGTTACCAGCCCAGCTTAGCTCTCTCCCGTTTCTGACAAGCGGTGCTTTGAGTTCATTGGACACGTTCAGTGACTAAAGGCAAAGAGTTCTAACTTGTCAGTAGGAACATGCCCAAGAAAGCAAAGTATAATTTACTCTGATTATAAAATACATTCCATCCCACACTTGTTTTGATGCTGTCCCTTGGAGCAAAGTACTCTGTGTTTCATAAGGAAACCTCATTGCTGTTCTTGTCACAACGATGTTTGCCATGGTGCTAAGCATATTGACGGGCCCAAAACAACATCCAGGGTTTAAATACTGGCCAAGGCTGCTAAGCTGTAGTGCTGGATCCATGCTTAGCTCTCATGTTTCTCTCTAATTTAATGCTGTTTCAAAGCCACGGGATTCCCTTCCTGTGTCCAAGAGAACAGGGAGCAGAGAACCTGTGAGTGTGGGCTGAGAATGGGCAGCACCTTTCTGTGACAGGCAGGGAAGAATGAAGGATAAATAAGGTGTATAGCCATTTAATATAGTGTGTCTAAGCAACTCAGCATGAGGGGGTGAAGACGTAAAGACGTTCATATAAGGTTTAGGAAGAGTTCTGCAAAATGGATCCTGAGCTTACTGGAAAACACTTAGCGGAGAGGAAAGTCATGTCCTTAAGGTAGTCTCAATCCGCACCATCTTGACTTCCCTTCACAAGGAATCTATAAGAGCTGATTCTCCTGTCATTTTAATCTTATGGAAATGGAGCTGCATTGGCTTGAAGGAATTTACCCTTGATGGAGATTTTTATAAAAAGGAACTGAGTCAGGCCCCGGCTGTGTGTACAGTAAAAGCAGAGCAGAAAACCAAAGGTAACAGCTCCAATGCCAGAGAGGTCAGGCCATGCATTGAGTGACAGGAGCATTCAGCTTCTCTTTACATTTCTCACCCTTGAAAGCTGACACTTGTTAAGAACCAGGAATAGCTGTGAGAGATTCAGTTTAATTTTCAGTTTCATATTTGTTGTTGAAAAGGGTTCTTTCCAAAGCCAGATCCTGGAATTTGCTTATCAGTAAAGCCTTGCCTAGAGCCACCCACCGTCTAGTGTTTATCTACATAAGCTAATCTTTTTCAATTATTCTCACACAACACACATCCCAGAGAGAAAATTTATGAGAATGCCCTCCAACTTAGCATAAATATGTGTCTGGATTGTTTCAATTCCTAGTAGCAAAATGCAGCTTGCTGTAATTATACTACATATATGTTGGATTTTAAGTGCACATGGACAAATACCAGGAAGAGGTGAGATGTTGTTTCTTCCTTCCTTGGTATTTTATGAAGTCCGCGTTACCCCACATTTGTGTGTGTGGCTGGGCTCAAGAGGCATAAGGAGCACAACCTTTGCATCACCAGAAATTGCACCCCCAGGAGAGTGGCTCTACCACTGAGCTATGTCACTTCTACAAAGGCAACGTAGACGCTGAGAGAAAAAGAAGATAGATACATACAAACCCGTTACGATGGTCCGCAATGGTGGAAGAAGTGGTTCGAAGAAGAAGCGTCTCAGTCCATATAGTCTCATCGCAGGGGTCCTTTTCAGGTGGAGCAGGGTCATCCGTAGTTGAAGAATCCTCCCGAAGTGAAGGTCCATCTGTGTGTGGGCGGGGGGTGGTCAGGCGGTCCCCTCTGGGTCCGGTCCGGCGGCGGTTCATCTGGTGGGGTCGGAGTACTGGCGGTGGCCCGTGATGTGTTCCATGTAGATGTCATCGTTTGGAAAAAAAAGAAAACTGTCCTCTGCTTATAGACACTGTGAACATAAAAAGCAGAATTTGTCAGATAAATGGTATAAGATGATATACTAATTCAAGTGTAGCACAGGAGATTGAAATGACATTGTAGAAAATAGTCAAGGGTTTTTGTGTTTGCGTCTTTCTGTCTCCTATATGAGAATGATATAGGAGACAGAAAGAATGATGATTTGCTACTTGACAAATCTTATCCTGCCTTAATTGCTGAGAAGTATATTTGGATCTCAGATGCATGGCAGGTATCTACATTTGTTTCAAAAAGTGCACTGCTGTGCATCAGACATCCTTGGGGATGTGCGTGCATTGAGATTAAATCTTGGCCTTATGAAACATGTAGCAGAGTGTCAAGGGTCCAAATTGGAGTAGCACTATTAACTTTAACATTAAGGATCTGGTTTCACATGTGCACGCTCAATAGGATGAAGGCCCATTACACATGTGATCAAGGGAACTACTCATTCCACTTGGGCTTCAACCCACTGGAGTCTTTAAGCACACATTTAACGGTTGGGACATGAGCTGTTGCACTGAAATCAATGAGACCATTCACGTGTTTAAAGCTGAAGAAAACTTTGGCTACCCGTGTTTCTCAGAAATAATTTTTCAGGAAAGCTCTTGGCTTTAAGAGTCAAATACAACATGACATTGATCATAATCTAGGTGTTAAATGAAAGGTGGGTTTACCTGGAGTGCAGTAGAATTCATATATTTTGGGTGGGGGATAAAACAAAAATCAAACTGGTACAAAGTATTAGAGGCTTAATCGTTGCATGAAAAACAGCACATACACAGAGACTTCCCCAGAACATTTGAAACACTGCATCATTTTTAGTTTATTTAAAATGAACATAAAATTAATAAAAGGTGCCAGACTGGCAGCCCTGAAAACTGATGGTCTTTATTTTTCACAAAACAGGCATGGCTGCACCTTCTTTCAGGTAAGCCTCAAGAGCTAATTCAAATCTCCCTTACAACACAAACCTCTTCTGAGAATGTTAGCATAAGGGCTGATTACCAACACCCATTTTATAAACTGAATATCTTTCTCCTTGGATAAGGGACTGACACCATTAACTTCTCTGATAACAATACCAGCCAGCCATGAGATGGTATTGACTTTCAGTAAGTCATTGTTCAAAAATCAATGAATCACTTCAAATAAACAATTAACT
Organism: Alligator mississippiensis; assembly: GCF_030867095.1. Classification (NCBI taxonomy): domain Eukaryota; kingdom Metazoa; phylum Chordata; order Crocodylia; family Alligatoridae; genus Alligator; species Alligator mississippiensis. Next base: position 10,921,000 of record NC_081832.1, on the reverse strand, counting down.
GGATCTGCTGCATTTAGCTTGGGGCCCTGAAGGTGAAAACTTTCATAGACATTAATTAATCCTTGAATCACCCTGGTGTTTTTTGACTTTTTGTAATGGAAAAAAGGAGAAAGCTTCCTTGATTTCTTTAGAGAATTGTTAATATGAACATCTAGCCTAGTCATTCATTATCTCCTTACAAGGGCTATGCCTTCCATATATTTTTCTTCTTCTTTACAGCATATCCCTGTTCTTGGCTCACCGAGCCCAGTCTGGGCAAATTGATATGGAGGTTACTTCGGGTTAATGCATCAATGAACTATTCTGCAAATTTCAGGAACTTGAAAATTCATGAAGGTCTTGGAAATAAAATGCCCAGGTCATTGTTTAGTGTACCTCTGAAAAACTGGGGGGAGAGTACACATTTGATTGTCATTGTTTGTGTAGACAAACCCCACCTGCCTTTTAAACAAGATATCTCGGGTGTTGTAGGCAGGGTTGCTGTGACAGCTTGGATCTCAGTGGAGTGCAAAACCTGCCCAAGAAGTTGGGTAAATACTTAAGTGGTCTGGCAACATTGAGCTGCATGCTACCTTGTCAATGCTGCTGGGAGTACCTAAACTGTCTAGTGTAAGGCTAGCTCATGTATCTACATGAGCTGCAATCACAGCAGCATGGACATCCTCTCAATGAAATTGTAAGGAAAGAAAAATGTGGAAACAGAGTTGGGGGGGCTTTTGCTGCAGAGTTTGATGGCCTGGTTTTGAAACTACTTGTTTTTCAAGTAACCCTCCGGCTTTCTATATCAGCAAGACAGACGCGTTCTTTTAAGTGAAATCTGGTCTTGCAAGAACTAAAACTATTCTCTGCTTCCTGGGAGTGTTTTTAGCACAAACTCATCACCAGCTAATGTCAGAGAAAGTAAACACAGTCCGTTTTATACCCCGGTGTGTGTGCTGGGAAGAACCACATATTATTCAGGCTGAAATATCTACTGTAGATGTGGGAAACACAGACTAACTAGTATATACTGAGGGCCTGGGCAAATAACACCTTTATAATGGTGTATCTTAAATCAGTTCAGTACTCCAACATAAATATCACCAAGCTCTGGAGCAGACAACCAAGCATCTATTCCAAAATGGCTCATATAGTATGTGGCTATTACCATATCTTACCATGAGGCAGCAGGGAAGAAAACAGTAGGACTGTGCTGATTTGATTTGAAGGAGATTTAGCCTGATTCAGTGGCTGAATCTCTGAATCCAAACTGAGTTAGGGGACCAATTAAAAGGTCCGAATTGATTTGAAGCTCTCTGAATTAATTTGGAAAAGATTCAGAGCGCTTCGGTGATTCGGGCAGTCCCCGCTGGCTGCAGCAGGGAGCTGGACCCGGACTCCATGCTGCTAAGTAGGGGGTGGGGGAGGGGGGCTGGAAGATTGGGGAGGGGACCATGGGGCAGACCCCTGCCAGGCCCCATCCCATGCCTGCTCCTCCAGACTCCTTGGGAGCCCCTGACCTCAGCCCGCTGTCTCAGCCCCACCTGGCCCCAGCTCCTGGTTCTTTAAAAAAAAGCCCCCACTCACCAGTTGCTGCCAAGCAGAGGGGCTATCCCTGCTGCCCTCTACTTCCCCATGCCATGTTTGGGGGCTAGGAGAGTAGGGGGATTGGAGGACTCATGGCAGAGCCCCCACATGTGGCGTGGGGTAGTGGGGGACAGTGGGGATTGCCCCCCACCAGGCAGGAAAAAAAAGTGGGGGCTTTTTTTTTCTTTGAAAGAGCCAGCCATTGAGAGTGGGCAGGGGATGGGCCTGTGTGTTTCAGAGATTCGGCTGATTCAGCAGCAGAATCTGAATCAGATTCGGCCAAATCCATTTGGGACAGTGATTCGAATCACCGAAGTGGCTGAATCCAAAGCGAATACTAGCTGCTTTGCACAAGCCTAGAAAACAGTACCCTGTTTTCCTAGAGATAACGACTGCTGCAGGAGAAGCTGCCAACAGGAGACACCTGTGTCCGTGTGACACACACCCAGGGAGTTTTAGTTCTTTAAGTTCTTTAAGGGACAATTCTAGACTGGATTGGTTGAACTTACCTGGGTGTCTAGTCCTTTCCTACACTGCAGTAAACACGTAACCTGTCCAGGCCCTCAGACCAGATAAGAATTTAAATAGAGAAAGAAATTGCAGGGGGTAGCTCACCAAGATCTAAAGCATGCATGGGACTTAGCTGTAGGATACTGTGGATTGTGTTTATGAGGGTTAGCAGTCAGCGCCACAAAAGGACGTATGTATCCGAACGCTCAGTGTTGCAGAGTCTAATTTTTGGGTGTCTCATCATATAGAGTAAATCCACAATGGCAAGTTAGGTTTCAAGGCTCCGCATATAATGTATGATGAGAGTTGGGCATCTAAGAATGGAGTTCACAAAATTCAGTACTCTCAATGATGGGGTCAACTAACCTACCCAATAAAAAAGACATAGTGGCTTAAGCCACTTGACCACAAGATGAACACGAGCCTTCAATGTGATGCTGCGGCTAGTAAAGCAAGCAAAACTCTGGCTTGCATCCATAGATGCTTCTCAAGGAAATCCCAGGACGTCATTCTCCCAGTGTACTCGGCTTTGGTGAGGCCACAGCTGGAGTACTGCGTCCAGTTTTGGGCTCCACAATTCAAAAAGGATGTGGAGAAGCTCAAGAGAATGCAGAGGAGAGCCATGTGCATGATCAGAGGTCAGGAAAACAGACCTTATGATGAGAGGCTGAGAGCTATGGGACTCTTCAGCCTGGAAAAGGGGTGATCTGGTGGCCACCTATAAGTTTATAAGGGGTGTCCACCAGGATCTGGGGGAACATTTGTTCACCAGAGCGCCCCAAGGGATGACAAGGTCTAACGGTTATAAACTCCTGCAAGACCGTTTCAGGCTGGACATAAGAACTTCTTTACTGTCCACGCCCCCAAGGTCTGGAATAACCTGCCATCAGAGGTGATTCAAGCACCTACTTTGAGTGCCTTCAAGAGAAATTTTTTGTTTATCTTGCTGGGATCCTATGACCCCAGCTGACTTCCTCCCCCTCGGACAGGGGGCTGGACTTGGTCTTCCGAGGTCCCTTCCAGTCCTAATGTCTATGAAATCTATGAAAAGCCCAAAGGTATTTAGGATCGTCTCTCCACTGGAGCTTCACAGCCATTAACCCTATCTTAAAGCAGAAACTCAAGTGGCAGTAATGATGCCACAACCACTTGAATAGTCCAGTGGTTACAGCATTCACTGGAGTGTGAAAAATCCAGGTTGTTCCCTCCACTGCCTGATGGAATTTAATCTCACAACTTCCACCTCCCAGCCAAATGCTCTAGCTGCCAAACTATAAGTCTTAGTGGTTAGGGAGCATGACAGGAGAAGGCAGACCCGGTATAAGAAATGATAGATTCAAGTCCCCTCTGGAGGAATTGAATCTGTCTCTTCCACATCTTGGTAACAGCTGTAACCACTGATAATTGGAAAATGTACAAGAGAGTGACTTGCTTTGTTTGAGGCTCAGCTCACTAAATCTGCCCTGAGAACGCCTATTAGACTGAGTTCTTAGGCAACCTAGTTAGAAGGATGCCAGGAATACAAATCTCAGCAGGGCTCAGGTGCTGCTCAACTATGTCAAGCCTATGGCACTTCTTGATGCAGACACATGCAGGCATTTAGGCATCTAGGGGACTTTATTCATAGACGTTCAGGATGCATTTACAGAGCTAGTTTAGGTTACCTTTAAAGGCAATCTCAAGCCCAATCTAATTCTGTTCACGGTGAGGGTTGAGCTAAGAGCAGCCTGGCCCCAAACATTCTGCTGAGCTTCACAATGTAAAATCAAAGCTGTATCCTACCTTACCCTCAAGCTGAAATGTTTGAAAAGCCCCCAGGTGATTTCCTGCAGACACAGGACATCTACCATCCCACCACTTCCTGTTCCTGACATCCAGACCTTCCAGACCCCACTTTCTGTCTCTCTTGCCATAATTAGAGCAAAACAAAGAGGGTAAGAAGAGTTTCACTTAAGAAACAGTTTGAGTGGATACGGTACAGACCACAAGTCATCACATATTTAGGAGTAGGGGGAGGGGTTCAAGTGGATCGGGCTAGGTGAAGGCAACACTCAGCAGCAATTGTAAGTATTAGATATACCCTAAAGTACCTGGTAACATTTGGTGGTAGATGCATGGGGGGCCTACTTAGGAGCCTATAGTGGTGGTTTGGGATCTGAATCCCTTTGAGGATCTAACCTTCAAACACAGAGTTTGGTTTCTTTCATAGAAGTATTGAAACTTGCATAATGATTTCATAGTATATCTCTGGTCTTCCTTTATGGCTAGTAAAGCTAACTCCAGTACTTCCTTTTTGGGTATGGGTGCACAGTTGTCTAAGGGCTTGTACTGGTTGGCACGATGTTTTGCCACAGAAAGAAGTATTGCTGCACCAGTTATATAGGTTACCATTACTACTGAAGTACATTGACTTCAATGTAGCTATGATGACTTATGACTGCTGATGATTTATAGTGCCAAGAATTATGTAATTTGACCACTGGTTCCTGGTATTGTGAAACACATACATCAAAGGCACTAAAAGATATAAGGGTAGCCTTGAAGTGGTAGCTTTCTCTTTGGAATTAAAGGCAGTGGAAGCTGCAGGTTCTCAGGGTCAAAATTAACAATGTGATGAGTTCAATAAAATATTACAGCAGGAATGGAAGTCTCTGAAGACAAGCTTTCTTCACCAGTGTGCACGAAGGATGATACATATTGCAAAGTTTTTTTTTAGCAAACAGACACTTATTTCAGCTACATCTAGAAATCTAAATTCATTATGCATCCACCTGTGCCAATTCTAAAATAGTCTTGCTAAAGGTCTATCGCATCAGCAACTGTACCAGAAGAGTATTAAACACTTTCTTTTAAGTAAATTGGGAAAAGGGGAAGAGTTGATTAGGGTTTTTTGTTTCAGCTGAATTGCACTTGGTATTGTAGCATGTACATCTACTCCTGTTCTTTGGGAATTAACAAGGCTGAATTTAGTTATTAACCAATTGCTAGTGACTACTGCAATGGAAAAAGAAGGAAAGTACTTATTTGGTCATATAAAAGTGACTGCCTTCTTAGAGCATATAATGGGATTCACTGGTGTTCTTAAACAAAGAAAACTTTTTTTGCTAAATTAGGATGCAAGAATATAGGACACATTTCTAAAAAAAGAGAGAGAGAGAGAGAGAGAGAGACAGAGAGAGAGAATTCTGTATTTATTACAGCATTTCCCAGAACGGCAGTACACAAATTGTTATATATACACTATGTATATTTAACAACATGAATATAACAATCCTTAACGGGAACCAAACAAACATTAAGATTTTATACCATTCCAAACTATACAAACTAAAAAAATAAAAAATAAAAAGTTTCCTTTATAAAAATATAACAGTTTACATAATATCCAAATTCTGTATTAAAAAGGACCTGCACTTTAAGTACATTCATGGAAAATAGCGAGCTATTGTTGTTTCTGCTATATCACATATGTATGATTACCACCTTTCACTAATTTTAGTTTAAATACACTTGTTTATAAAGCATGCTCTCCACACTAAAATCCTCTTGAAATATTTACATCTCTTCTTGTGTGTGGTTCTTTGATATATATTTCTTTTTATATTATTTACAAAATACTTGGCATTTAAGATATTAGTTACAGTATCCAGAGACCTCAGTCACAGATCAGGGTGCCAGAGTGCTCAGTGCTATACACATATTCAACAAAATGGTCACTTAAACCAACTTATAATTTAAGGATGTGACAAGATAGGCTGTGGGGCAGGATAAAGCACAAGACAGTAGTGAGATAGTTACATAAGTATATGTAGTAGCAGTCACAGGCCATCAGCTTGAAAATACATTTTCAAGTATTATGTAGGCATCATAGTGAAGCTCGGTTATAACAATGGACAATTTTACCTAAATGGCTTTGGTATCATTTTGCTTTTTTTTTTTTTAATTATTTTTAAGTCATATCATCTGCAACTTGGAATAATTAAAGGGGCAAAAAATTCCAAAATGTTAAATCCTTTTCTTAAACTGATCCCAGATTGACAACATGGCAGCCAGGAATATTCACTTTAATTCATGGCACAGGTATAAAACTGGGAGAGAACAAGCAGCCGTTTTCCCCTCACACTGCCCTGTCAGTGCATCTCATCCCTAAACGAGACCAATCCATGCCTGATTATTTTGTAGTTTCCACTGCAAAATGCACAGGGATTGAGACCAACTCAATCCTTAACAACTTTCACTCTACTAGCCAGGGCCAAGTACAGAGCTCTGCTGTTCAGAACCAAACTCTTGAACCATGTAGCCCCTCAATTAATATATGGGCAATTAATGTTAAAAATATTGCTCAGATTTGCAGGCTGGACAAGCTTGCCAGATTTGATAGCTTTACCAGCTTTGATAGTGGAGTCAGCACAGACTACCTGAGCTTTTACTGACTCTGCATTGCTGTCCCTGTCACCAGTGCATTGCTTGAGGCATGTCCCTTGCAACTTCTCCACTGGTTTTGCCGTTGCATATAGGTTTTGTCATTCCCAATAGTGGTATGCTGTTCTCAGAGAAGGCAGCAGTAGCGGAATCCTTCATCTTCTGTAGATTATCTGGAGAAAGAGAGAATCCATAGACTTTATAGACTGAAGATATTTAAAATCAGTGTGTGATTTTAACATCTGTGAAAGCAATATCTGTGACCCATATTCAATTGACATGTGGTCTATTGCCACTTCGGTGAAGTCCAACTTAGTTCTTATTTGGAAGGCTTGATTCTAGCTCAGATCTACATCCACAAGAGGCCTGTTTTTCCAGTATATATTTTTTGATATGGAATAAGTTAACAAAAGCACAAAAACTGAAGTCCCATGCGATCAAGTTCTGATATTTATCACATCCAAACTTTATGACACCAAACCTGACCTCAAGGCTCTAGTTTAAATCCAGCCATCCTGGACTAATTTGCTTGTATGTGAAGTGATCTGCAAGTGAAGACCAAGCAGTTCACTTACTTGTGCAGGTACATTATGTATTGTGCCCTCCTGTGCACCAACATCAGAACTAAGCGTCACAGTGCTCTGAACTTTTACTACTAGAGGAAGGAAACTACATCCTTTGGAATCCACCCAATGTGTGTTATACTATGGGGAATATAAATCTTTGATCCATACAGTTGACAGAAGACTCTTGTCTCAAGGCACTTAACACAAGGGCCAGAAAGTGAAAGTCAAATACCTAGGTTCTTTCATTGTTTACAGAAGCTTTTTTTCAAAGATAATGAAGCATGACAGTGTTTAAGAAGTGTTAATCTTCACATAATGCAGCCAAGTTCTTCACTGAAAAGTCTGCAGAGTCCTACTGAATCTAGGTACAGATGTAAAAAGAGCAGAATGGGCTCCAGGCTTATTTACCTCATCTTCTTTGAAATGCAATGGGAAGCTCTCGATTGGGGATCAGTATTCCTGAATGCAGGGTCTCTACTGGCTCGTTGTCGGTTGCTACAATTCGATATTTGCGAACAAGCTGAAATGCAAAAAGTTTGAGTAAGCCGATGCCAAGTGTCACTATCTGAATAACTTAATGTTGAACATTGCATAATGTATTAAAAAGTATACTGTTATATTTACCCAGCAAATGGCTAAGTGAAGCTGCAGCTCTGCTAAGCGACGTCCAATGCACATCCTTTTCCCAATGCCAAATGGAGTATGAGAAAAAGGATTTATTCTGGTATTCTGGAGCCAGCGCTCTGGTTTAAACTGATTCCAGTCTCTAAAATACTCTTCACTGGATCCCACAGCATGGCTATTTATCATCAATATTGTCTGTGAACAAAAGCAGTTGGGGAGAGATCAGTTAAGAACTGGTTGGTTGTGACCGACTTAATTTTGTGTTAATGGGGAAAAAAGTTGGTAACAGTAAAACAATGACTATTTTCTTGGAAAAAAAATAATATTAGATCATATGCACAGAAAGTAGATGGCGGATATAGGAGTAAAAGAACTCTTGGATTCAACACTAAAACTTGCAGGAACTGTGGGGCAAATTCAGTCCCAGTGTAAGCAAGAGCAACTCTGTTTAAGTTAATGGAGTTACAACAGGACAGAGTTAGGAGAGGACATTAGATGGAGAATTACTGTGCTACTTCCATACTAGACTCCATCCTTTTAATAACTATCAGGTATAAGAAAAAAATTAAGGGTTAGTAAAAAAGGAGTCGCGTGTCAACAAAGAAGACTAAGCCTATCCTCCTTGCTAGAGACAAGGACTTTTAGGGTAATATCTTTTATTGGATCCATTACATGGTTGGGATAAAATTGGACAAACTTTCAAATGTGGGCATCCTTCACAAAGATACAGGAGAACTTCAGAAGTTGATCTAATAAAAGATAACACTCCCAAAAGAGTTCTTGCCTTTTGCATAATTCCTAGATCATCATGCCTACAACTTCCCTGTAACACTACCTATCCTCCTTGCAATTAGAGCCATTCATTTCACTAATCTAATTTTATTCCAGCATTTGAGTGCTTTTTAATTTCTAGGAAATCATGTTCTTTTTCTTTTTTAACAAGTCAGTATTGTCTCTTTAGTTAGGCATCTGCAATAACATGGTGTCTGAATATTAAAGTTGATCACTGCCATACATAGGAACTACTCCTTGACCGCATCTACACAAGACACTGACTGCATAGTAGTCCAATACTACTGTGCAGTAGCATCATATAGTAACAACCACATCTGTACAAGTACTAAATGGTTACCCTATATATGTGTTTAATTCTACAGTAAAAGATTTGTTAAAGAAAACAGCTTAGAAGAAATTCTACTCACCCCTTTGGGTAGCATATAGTTCCCAACACTAGTTTCTTTGTCAAGCGTGCGACTGGTAAAGGGCACAGATGGTGTTATCCTACAGGCAAATAAATAAAATTAGTCTACCTTGATTTTTCTCCACAGGTGCCCACAATGTTTTATTTTAACTAGTAAGATGACAGTTATGTAAAATTTTAACACTAGAAAGTCTCTCTCTATTTGAGGAGCTACACAATCACTATCAAACAGAGCCCATTTTGCTTTACAAGTTATCTAGACAGTTGTACCTCATAGATTCTTTCAGACACGCTTTTAAATAAGGCATTTTCTTCACGTGCTCAGAATTTGGACTCTCATTCGCAGATACTATGTTCTGTATTTCATTGAGAAGCTTCTGTTGGACATGTGGATTACGAGAAAAGTTGTACAGGGCCCACAGTAGACTATTGGCAGTCTGCAACATGAACAGAAGACTATTATGAGCTCAGATAGGAGAATACAGATGACCAATTTGACAAAACACCCATAACAAAAGCATTTGTATCACATGCATTGTACAGCTAGCCCACTAGAAAGGTCTTCCACCTCTCTTAGACCTAATAGCATACAAGTGTTCTGCCCACTGTTCTCCAGCAGAAAGCAAGAATTGAGGGGAAAGGAAGGGAGAAATACCACTATTTAGTGGTTTTAAGTGAAGTTTCACTTGTGTCCATGCAGTTCTCTTTAAGTGATTGTGTAGCAATAGCTCACAGTCACATACTTGCTATCTTTCCTTTACTGAAGGTTCAATAGCTACTAACCATTTTCCAGCTCTATTATGGATACTAATTTCAGTGATATTAAGGATAAATATTCTCCATGTGCAGGCAGCTGGAATGGTCTAGTCTGGGATCATCCTGCTTTGAGCAAGAGGGCTGGATTCGATAACCCTATAAGGTCCCTTTTAGCTGTACTTTCTTACAATCCTATGACCTTAACTGCTTTGCAACCTCTTTCTGCTACCAGCACTCAAAATAAAAAAAACAGGTCTGTTCTTGGCAAATTTACCGTTTCAACTCCTGCAATCTGAAGTTCTGCAATAGTTGCATAAAGCTCCTTCTTGGAAAGCTGGCCCCTGAAGTAAATGTCACAAAGGAAATCTTCAGTAGGGTTGGCAGAATGTTTCTGCAGTCTGTTATCGATTGAACACTTCGCTGGGGATGGATGGAGAGGAAGCAATTAGAAAGCTACTAAAAATTCATCAAATTAAACAGGACAGATTAGTTTCCTGTTTTATGATCATTGTGATATTGTTATAGACTATGGGTATCTCCCATTGCCACTGCAACACAGACCTCTTCTATTCACAACCCTCCTCCCCGACCCAAAACAAAACTACCAAACCCCAACATAAAAACAAAAACTGTAATGATCAGAGAAACTTCTGAAGATTAGTAGGTATTCTGCCTTCTCAATGTGTGTATATATGAATACATATAATACCACTACTTTGTATAAGCAACACACTTAGCCATGAATATATGGGCTGTAGCTATAACCAGGATAAAGCTTACTGGCCTGGATCCTCAAAAGGAACTAAGGGAGCTGAAAAGAAAATCAGTTGGGAGTTGGGTGTTTAACTCCCAAAGCCATTAAAAAGAAAATGTTCGTTTTTGACTATGATACACCCCATATTTCAACTGAGTTACTTTTCCTTTATGGGATGTTGGTTTTACTACCCTTTTTAGTAAGTGGTTCTTTGAAATCAATGGTACTGATTATGAACAGGCCAAGTAAGGGCCAAAATATAGTTCTAGGAATGAAACAAGTATTTAGTGTGTATGTTTCTTTTAAACACTGAACAAACATTGATAAAACAATCCTGCTCCAATCTTAGCACAGCAAAGTGGCATATATTTCCTCTATCGTGAAGTAGATCTTACCTTAAGCCTTAAATAATCAATCATTGTGCAATAAACAGTGGGAAGAAATAATCCTAGTCAGCACTACAATAATGTGAGTTACTAAACCTTGCTTAATTTTTAACTTGAATTATCACAAGGTATTCATAAAGGGGGAAGAAAAGAAAAAAAAAATCATCCAAACTTCATATCTGAAGGCTGTGATTACCAAGTGTTCCTCTAATGCCAATAGACCCAAAGCAAGTAGAAACTGCTATGCTAAAAGCCAGTCAGTACTCTGCTAGTTTGAAGGTCTCTGTTATAAAAGGTACATGGATAACATATTGGAATCCAGTTCCATCAAAACCCTATTTAAAAAAGTCTCTCTTAGCACATAAAAATCCTTGCTTCTCAACAACAGCCTTGAGATAGGGCATTTTATCATGTTTTATGTGACAGACTACTTTCAACCTATTTACCAGTCATGAAAAGCTAACCTAGGATCACTAATACCGGTGTTTCCAAATGGTTACCTTTAGATCACATGTTGAAAAAGAACTAGAGCAAAGCTTTAGTTGTAGGTATGAGGTGAGAACAGTGTACATGGGGGATTCCCACTATCTGAGTAAAAGAGATCTGGGGTAAACAGGAACAGGACTGTTGTGTTGCAGAGCTGCTTTGCAATGCAGTAACATTTGTAAAAAGAATAAATCCAAATTGGATATGCATAGCCATGTGAGGATTGGGTCTAAGTTACCTGTTTTAAATATATTGTCCCACGCGTTAGTATGAGCTTGCCAGACTTTTGTGTTCAGACTTTTATGAAGTTCAACCGGGGTCACCATCATCATCCCAAAAGTAGCCATCATCTGTGGAAACAAAAACATGTTTCACTATAAGTTATCACCTCCCAGATATGCTTTGTAAACAGATATGGGTAAAAAGAACAAAGTGTTCTCACTGAAACAAGGGATGATGCATGGTTCTGGTGGGTTTTTGTCAAGTAGGGGTACAACAGGTATAGTCACAAGAGTGAATTTTTTTTTTGTAAGCACAAAGTCCTGCATATTTTAACACGTGAGAAATTTTTAGCAACCAAACTAAGTTAATGACATTGCACAGTGTGCACCTCTTATACAGAAAGGAAACTGTTTTTGGAGATAGAAGAGATCTTGACCAACATATTTAAGAACTAAGGCTCCTTCTCCATACCGTTTTCACAGCCTTGATGAAGTTCAAGCCTTCTTCTCCAACATCCTGCTGCAGAAGCCCAAACCTCTTCCCATACAACACCAGGCAGATACCTGACATTAAAAAAATAAATGTTACACAATAGATTAGCCTCCAGCACTCATTCAACTGCCTGAATTGGCTTCTGAAAAAACCAAACAAAGCCAAAAGAGACTCCTTTCTAAGATGCATATTTATCCGCAAACAATAGTGTAGACACTTCAGGGCAGTTCAAAATAACTTCCCCATCAGCTGATTCTGCCACAGTGGGCACATCTACACATTTATTAATGCAACTTAGTTACTTCCCATTTAGTTTAGTACCTGCTTAATAAAATACTAACAATATGCACAGTAACTAGAGTTAATGCGCAGTAGCACCAACATACGGTTTTGTGATGCTTGCTGCGCATTGGTCTAATAACACCCTGCAGTACACGGTTAGCACGGTTTTTGACTGCCACACTACTGCGCAGTGTTATTAGGCTAAAGCCCAGCAAGTGCTTCATGTAGATGTGCCCAGGGTGGCTTCAATACTCCATGAGCGAAACAGTCACACTTTCCCCTCTAGATGTGTAAGTGATCCCTCATCATGAATGGCATATTGTTCTGCCCAGCTTGGTTACTGTGTTTGACAACTGAATATAAGGATTCCCCTATGAGAAATTTTAATGAGACTTAAAAGCCTTATTGAAGATGCATTTTTCTTCTTTTTTTTTTTTTTTTGGATCAGGTCTTCATTATATAGTTTGTTCCACTGCTTATCAGGAAGTACTATGTTGTGTCTTTTATACCACAGCTATTCCAACCCTTAGGAAACTAGCACAGCTTTGTCACGTATACTGTTGTGAACTTGCTCCAAGTTAAATGTCATACCAAGTACCAAAACACATTTTGATCTCTATTGTAAAGTAGAAAACTTACTTTCAAATGACCACTTGTTGAATTCTGAATACAAGTCTTCCATTTCACCATTTTTTTTGCAAAGATCATCTATTCTCTGCATGAAATCTGGCAGGACCTAAAGGAAATAGAAGAAACTGGTAAATACAGGTCCTAGGTAATTTAACATTTCCAACTTATCTATGTACTGAAATATAACTGTCTTGTGTAACAGAGGAATGCTTGTATTTCCAGTAGGATTTTATTACCCAAAGACTACAGTACTGTAACAGGAATTTTTTTTTCCTGTTATACAGTTATAAACAATTCTGGAGGTTTACTTCTGCTGAAATGAAAATATTTTATTTTTTTTTAAGGACATTTTTTTGTGTCCCAAGTCAAATCAGCCAAATCAATTCCAAATCTGTGTCATTCAAGAACCATATGTGGCTCTGCTACCAGCAAGCATCCTCCACCCCCACCTGGGACTTCAGATGCTTCCAAATCCTTTGGTAGTCATCCTATGTATGGGCCCAAGCCCAGAGGCTTGGGGTTCAGATGCCCCTGAGGTTTGCTTTCCCTCAGCTGCAGAAGCAAGCTAAGGAGGAGTCTCCCATTTCCATAAAGTCGGCGTATAGCTGAGATCTTTCCACTGAAAGTGAAAGTGGGAGGCTAACTAGTGACCTCAGTCAGGACACTATCCCCTTCCAGGAAAGTGGTTTTCCCCAGCCAGTAGGAAAACCACTTTGGTGGTCATGGTATTTCCTCTGAAAAGATGTCTCAGTCTTACATCAGACAGGGAGTAGGCAATGATTTTGGGGGGGAGGGGATAACCTTTATTGGACCAACTGCATGGTTGCTATAAATTTAGACAAGCTTTCCAATGCAGGGCATTCTTTATTAGGTCATTATAGCCTAGTTCAGTTCACTTGAAGCAGATTGCCTGAACTGCTTATCAGACACTCCTCAAGCTCAGAGTCTCCCAGCAGCAGATAAATATAAGAGGGAGTACAATTCTGATGACTTCATACGTGAATATATTGTGTATGGTGTCTATGGGGAAATGATCACATCAGCCATGAGCTTCTCAGTTTACCTTGCTTTGGGTCAGACCTAATGTTCTCTTTGTAAGCTTTCTTCTGAGTGATATATGAAAAGTGATCTTTTTAATGTGAAGACAGTTCAAGAACTGTATAGATGTGTGCCCTGTTGTCAGGTTTCCAGCACAAAGATAAGAGAGAGAAAGGCAGGGTGAAGCTCTCAGTACCTCATTGATTGTGGAGTCCAATTTCATCACCTCCGTGGGCTTCATCAGCTTCTTCTGAAAGGCGCTTCTTACTCTCTGCCAGTCCTCCCCTTCTCTAGATTGAAATTCAAACAGCAGCATGGAAAGAATGAGCCAGGGGGAGTTTAACACCACAGTGTGAAACAGGTGCTTCCAGTTTAAAGTCTAGCTCTGGCTGGGATGAGACACTTGGGGATGGTCCTGCTTTTAGGGCAGGGGGTTGGACTAGATGTGACCTCCTGAGGTCTCGTCCAGCCCTCACTCGCTATGCTTCTGAAGCAGAGATTAGGGAAGCAGCAGCCTGTTTTACTGCAGTTTCAGTGCACCTGACCCACATAAAAAGGATGCCTCTTGCAGAGGGAATGGATTGGTTTCCCACAGGAAAGAGGGAAAGTGCTGAATACAGCCGGCGGTGACTAATGATTGCGTCCTGGGACCGCTGGTAACCTCGGGCAAGAATCCAAAACCCTGCCGGCTGAACAAAGAGAGTGGCTCACGCCTGGGGTTTACAGCATCCACACGCACAAAACCGCCGGCGGGAGCTGTCTGCAGGACACGCTTCCCTGCCCAGCCTCACCCTCCCAGCAGTGCCCGTGGCTCCCGCAGCCCCTTTACAAGACCACTTACAAGATCATCAGGCCGTAGCCCTCGCCCCGGTAGTCGCGGTAGGCTTTCCAGGGCTTGATCTCCAGCCTCTGCGGGTAGGCGCTCTCCTTCCTGAACAAGGCTTCCAGCAAGCACGGAGCCCCGACGTGCACCGAGTCGAAGGCGCCCAGCTTCATGCGGAAAATCTTGCCGAACTTTTTATGGTAGTCTGCCTACGGGAAGGGAAGGGGAGGGAGGGGGAAGGGTGGCTCAGCGGTGGGGACACGGTGCAGCTGTCCAGATGTGGAGGGGGAGAGGGGGGGACTTACCAGCGTCTCGTGCTGCCGCTTGAGCCCCCCTTTCCAGAGCACGTCCAGCAGGCTGCCCATCAGCGGCCAGTTGGTGGGGCCGGGCAGGGCTGAGAGCGCCTGGCCCGCGGGGCAGCGGGCGGCGCGGGGCTGGGGCTGGGGCTGCGGCTGGGGCGGCCGCAGGGCGCGGGCGGTGGAGGCGGCCCGACGGGGCGGGGGCGGCGGCGGCGGGCGGCGCGGGACGCAGCGGGCCCGGAGCAGGGTTGCGCGGGGCCAGCGGGAGCTCATGGTGCGGGGCGGCAGACGCGCGCAGCGGCGATGCTCCGCTTTCTCCGCGGCGCCGCCTCTATATAGCCCCGCACCGCGCCGCGCCGCGCCGCGCAGCCATCCCGCCGCTGCCAAGGGGGCGGGGGCGGCGCCGCCGGGGCAGGGCGCGGGGAGGGATGCTGCGCCGCGGGAGGCGGCTCCCGGGAAGGGGCAGCGGGTCCTGGCGGGGCTCCTGCCCCAAAGCACGGCCCACCGCTTCCCGCCCCCACCCCCCGCAGGGTGGCACCTCTCTGCCCTGTCGGATGGCTCTCAGGACGCCCTTAATGCCAAGAACTGAGATTATCTATCTATCTATCTATCTATCTATCTATCTATCTATCTATCTATCTATTTCTAGATATAGATAGATATATTTAGATCTATATCTAGATAAATAGGTCTAGATCGACATCTAGCTATAAATAGCTGTCTAGATTGATATCTAGATAAATATAGATAGATCTATCTGTATCTAGAAATAGATAGATAGATAGATAGATAGAATGAACTATATCTATCTCTAGATATCTAGCTATAGGCAGATATGTAGATAGATATAGGTAGATCTATAGGTCTAGGTAGATCTGTAGGTAGATCTGTAGATCTAGGTAGATAGCTCTATAGATATATAGATACCTATGTGTTTATATATCTCTATAGATATATATATCTATGTATCTATAGATATGTATATAGATCTATATCTATATACATATTAAAATATATAGATTTATAGCTATTTATATAGATCTATAGCTACATATTAAAATACATAGAGCTATAGATATTTATATAGCTATAGATCTATATACATATTAAAATATATGGATCTATAGATATAGATCTATCTATATCTATATATAAAATCTAATGGACGTTTCATAATGTGGAAAGCTTGGAGAAGAGAACTAATTTATGCAGGAGATGCGGCATCTACTATGTGTGTGTGTGTGTGTGTGTGTGTGTGTAAAATAAATGCCACACCTCCTGAATAAGTTAGCTCTCTCTTCTCCAAGTTTTTCACATTATGAAATCTCCATTAGATTGTGGTTTTTTAATATTGCTTTGGCAGCCAGCTGAGAGAACTCTGTTTCAGACTATACTGACTGCCCCAAGGACAGGCTGAAAGCAAAAGAAAATAATTGAGTGGAAGAAGACTCAGATGTGGGTGAATAGGAAACAGAACAGACCATTCCTGGCATTAGAAAAGTGGCAATGTGGAGACAGTCACATGGACTCCATGGGTCAAACTGGGCATGAATGGGGCATGTAATGATGATAATAGTGTAACGAACTCTGAATGTAGCTAATAGACTCATAACAAGTCAGAACTAACCAGAAAGTGAAAAATCCTGTTCATTCTAGAAGAAAGAAAACGTTCAACATCACTCTAATACTACCAAAAATGGAATCTTATTTTATAATCACAAGGGTTAACTTAAATAATATTTTGAATAAATTAGCCTGTTATTGCTTTTAATTTATTATGTTTCAAAGGCATTTTAAGCAATAGAGGAAATATATATCAGCACGAAAGGCAGAGAGTGGTGCTATTTATATTATAATGTTTGTGGGACTGAATAACTTGGCCTTAGAGCTTAATTACCCTTTTTAGGATAGCTTTTTGGTCAATATCCCCAAATGATACAGGTGAAATGTCCATTGGACTGAAAAATTAGACTTCAATTGCTGTAAATGCGAAATTATGTTTATAAATAGATTTTAAAAGACCACTGGAATGTAAATAATTACTTTCTGTATTTATACTTTAAAGTAATTACAAATATTAATGAAATGGTATGGATTGTTGTGCCTGAATTTGAAATTTAAGCTGCTAAGTTCTCAAATAAAATAAATAAAACATGCGAGTAGTGAGGAGAGCAGGACATTCTGACAGCTGTATTTGCTGCAATAGAGAATAGGTGTCAACATTTCCTGTCCACACACCTATGAAACAAAAGGGGAACATTTCAGAAGGAAGCAAAAATAATACAGCCCCAGGGGCAGCTTTGGGAACGGTGGCGAATGCTGAGGGCAAGCATTTTCTGACAATGAGGAATGTTCCCCGACACTAAATTGTACTCACACTCTCCAAGAGAGCCAAAGGTTCAAGCCAGAACCAGTCCTGGAGGACACGAGCAGGGTGAAGCAGTTCAGAGGGTGTGTGTCGTCCTCCCTCCCTCCCCCATGCCCCACTTAGAGGATAAGAGTCAGGGATGCCGCAGCTTCTGCAGTGTGGCATCTATACGTGTTCTCCAGAGGTGTTGCATGAAGGGCATAACCTTTACTATTGGGCTTGATCCCTATTGTTATTTCCCCCCCATCCCCCATTGCAATTCATGTCCAGTACTTCTCCCCCTTTCCTAAAAACAGGCATCATTCCCTCATTCATTATCTCACTGGGAAATGAAGGAGTAGGGGAGGGTTGCATTCTGCATGGGTTAGGCAAAGTAAAACAGGGTTTGCCTGCTAGATAGGGATCAGCCTACGAAGAATATCTATATCTCACATTCAGACCAAGAAAGAAAATAATAAATGGGGTTGAGGGAAGAGTGATTGATGCAAAAAGAAAGAAAAAAAAATGAAAAGAGGCAGCAAAAGCCTTAAATCTCACTTGGCTCAAAATCACTCCCTTCCTTCCACCCCCACAAACTTAGCAAATATCCCGAGGGGAAAATTATTACCCATACTATACTGGTAAGTGAATTTCTCTTGCCACATACCTAGTGTGCCTTACCAAGGTGCTTCATAATTAGAACTGGCCCAAAAGTTTCCAGACATATGAAGTGGAGGAAAATAAAAAGGGCGATTTCTTGTTTAGTTGCTGATTTTGAACCAGTTTCATTCAAAATACCTCCTGCTGTATACCTTGAATTTGGGGGAAGCTCAGCCTCTGTTTCACTTGATGCTTGGACCTCTTGATACACTGGACCAGAAAATAGACAAATGTTTCTCATTTCTGTGATTTGGGCATGGGAACAGATAGAGACGGGTGCCTGGTTTATCATGAACCAGAATTTAGTACAATGAACTCATTTGAAGGTTCACAAAGAATGATCTCATTAGAAGAGGACATAAGAATTAGATAAGACTGTGCCAAGCTCAGGTGAATTCTTCTATGATCCTGATTGATTTGGAAAAGAATCCTCATTTCTCTGCAAGATCCAGTGAAAATGCTGTTAAAGCTGTTTTTCATGTCTGTGCTTGTCATGCAACTCACTGATGGGAAAGTCAGTCCACCTGCAGCTCAGCTAGCTCAGGATCTAGGAAAGCTAATGATTGCCTCATATGTCGTTAAAGTGCAAAGCTAAGGGCATTTTCCAAGAACAGCTATTGGTCTCTTTCCTTTCTTTAGGGATTTTATTTTCAGCAAAAGCTTTGCATGTGAACTTCAGCATGCATCCCAGGTTTATTTTTAGGGTAAAAATCAGAGAACTCCCTAGTTCAAGAACAGCTGTGACCCAGCTCCCCAAAGGCATTTTAGTTACCTGCTTCTCATCTGGACTTCTCTCAATCCACTGAAAATACCCATGAAATGAGGGAAGCAACAACGAAGAAATAAACACGTTATTAATGTTCCCCACTTAGGACCTTATTTGACATTCACTGAAATCTGTGGGAGTCTTTCTGTTGACTTTAATGGGTTTTGGCTTGGGCATTGAGACTACAGCAGCTGCAGCAAAGCTTAACCAAAGTGCTGACTCCACTGAAATCAATGGCAAAACTTCCACTGACACCAATGGGAGCTTGACTTCATCCATTATTTCTAGTGATTATTATCACTTTCCAGGGTAAGCCTTTTGCTGTTGTTTTACAGAATAGATGGGGAGCAAAAAGGCTTTAGGAGGTGCAAACACAGCAAGTTCAAAATATTTACTTGGATTGGTACTGGTCTTGACAGGTAGAGTTTCAAAAGACCTCATTTCCTATTTAGGAACCAAAACAAATAACTAGATTTTCTAAAGAACTCAAGCCTCAGGCTATGTTTTGGATGCTGAGTCCCTTGGAAAAAATCTTACTTTTAGGTATCATCATGGGAGCTGCTGGATGCTGGACCCTGAAATCTGTCCATGCATGCACAGCTAGACAGCCTTCTGCTTCTGGGATTTTTAATAATCCTAACAGGTAGAGACACATGCAAATTAAAAGGAATCACTGTTTGTTGCACTGTGGGGCATGCCGGTGTAATTTAGCCAGAGAAGAGAAAATATATTTTGAAGATGAGTATAAAATATTGTTTTAGGGTGTTGATTCTAGACTGAACCAGTCAGTGCTCAGTATAGAAAAACTGATTTTTGCTTTATCCTGACTCCCATAGAATGTGTCCTGTTGCCAGTGTGCATGTGCCATGGCAATTCTTTTGGTAAAAACCAATACTTTTAATTAGACTTTAGGAGAAATTCCTTACCATCTAATAACATATCTGTTTGTGGGAAGACCACTGCTTAAATGGCAGATGTGCACTTTCCCTCTACTTCCATTTACATAAGCAACATATTATTGAATCCCACGTCATGTCCTTAGATAAATAGTACGTAGGTAGTGGTCAGTATGACTCAGAGAGCTCCATTCATTACAACTGAATCTTGTGACATGGACAGTCTTACTCTTTTCTTCTTTGCATTCTTTTGTTCACTGGGTGATTTATAGTTATTCCTCATCTGTTGCATTTTGTTCTTTGGGTCTTTTATCTTGCTGTGAAGATTTTTAATAATTCAGCATAGCATGTGATGCACAATACAAAATACAATCAAGCTCCTATATATGACACTTTTCATCAGTAGATCCCCAAGTACTTTTCAAAGGAGATGAGTCTCTTTATTCCCATTTTGCAGTTGAAAAATTGACATGGAGAGGAAAGCTGAAGTGACTTTCTCAGTGTCACTCAGAAAGCCAGGAATAGAAACCAAGTCAGCCGAAGTCAATGTTCTATCCACTAGGTCACACTGCTTCTTCCCTTTCCTTCCTGCCTATCCATTTTGGATGAGCCCTGCTGAACTGATTTTCCAGCCATGTGTATTGGTCCACCACATTTATAATATAAAGTACAGAGGCACATCTTGGCTCCATTGAATTCAATGCCAAAATTCTTACTGAGTTTTGGGGCTAGGATTTTACTTATGGCTGATATACAGACCTGCCATGACTTTATTTTTTGCTAATGTAAATTTTATACGAATGATACTTTCAGCTGAAGATCTCAAATGGATTTACCAACATCAGTGAATTAAACCTTGTACTTTTTAGCAGGCAGGTAAGTACTATTACTCCCATTTTATAGAAAAGAAGAGGTTAAAAGCCTAAGGCTTTATTTTTCTATTTGTTTGTCTGGCTCAGAAATTCATAACTAGGCAAATAAGTAAAAAGAATGCAAGTACCCCCTCCTCCCCTATTTTGCACTCAGTAACACTAGTTTTGTAACACTCCTGCATTTGTGCCAGGAGTTGGACTAGATGACCCTGCAGTTCCTTCCAACCCTATGAGTCTATGATTCATTAGAACTCCACTGACTTCACCAGTATAAAACTATTGTAGAAAATTGGTGGGAAATTAGGCTCACAGGGCTAGATCAGGGCAATGTCAAGAACAGTAAGGTATAGGAATGTCTTAAACTTCTGTAGCCGTGACCTGTCTGAGAGATTCACATCTGCGGCAAACACTGCAAAATGCGGTGTTTAAAATACACAGCTTACTAAAAAGAACATGGTGACAGATGACAGAATGATCTCAAGTTGCAGCAAGGGAGGTTTAGGTTGGATATTAGGAAAAATTTTCTCACTACAAGGATGTTAAACCACTGGAACAGGTTACCTAGAAGGTGGAAGGTAGAATCTCCATCCTTGGAGGTGTTAAATCCCAGTTTGAAAAAGCCCTGGCTGGAATGATCTACTTAGGGATGGTCCTGATCTGAGCAGGGGGTCAGACTAGATGACCTCTTGAGGTCCTTTCTGACCCTCATTTTCTAGGATTGTAGGATTCTATGATGTCAAAACTTAAGTGAAATTCTTATTTCATTCACCAAAAATGGATTTAATCATACTTTAGCAACTTCTTTAATGTGACTGTACAACATCTACAATCTCCTCTGTGGAGTAAACCTAGTGCCCGCCACCCACATTTCCCCATGTGGGAAGGCTGATTAGACTAGCAAGGTGGGAAATAGCCCTATCAGAAGAAGAAACAGATGGCTGGATCCACAAAGGGACTTAGGTCTGGAAATCCAAAATTAAAATCCCCACTCAGCTGCTGCTTAACCCTGGAGGGGCATAAATATTATAGGTCTCTAAGATTCCCAACAAATTGACTTAGAAGCAGCTGGGAACACACATTGCCAACCAAGTCCCAACAGCACCAACTACATAAACAATGGTATGATTCACAAATTAAGTTTTGCTTGGCTTTGATTCAGATTTGTGGACTCAAAAATTATCATGCCTTTAAGTGCTTAATTTCTAGGTGCAATTATACGCACATATGTATGATCATTAAGCCACCTGTTAGGTCATTTTAATGGTGAATTTCCTCAATTGCTAAGTCGTATGTTCATTCTGGTCCTTCCAGTTATGAAATTGGTATCGTTGATTTAAAAAAAAATGTTTTTTGTATTAAGACTCTAAGTTGTAAGCAGGAACTTAGGTGTTTGGAAAAGGCAATGAAACCTTTAAAAATAAGTATGATTTTTATCTTGAAGGCACTCTGAAATTTGAATGATGTATGTGTGTAGCACAATAAGTCTACATGTTGGAGTATTTACCTTTATGAATTGAGGTGCCTTTACTTGTTGCATGGATCTCATGCATGTAAACCAACAAAAGATGTTAGCCAATATCTAGGCCTCTTGAGTGAATCTGCTAAAGTTGGCTCTACAAACCCGGGAACCAAAGTCAGTGCCACCAGACTTACAGGATTTGTTGATTCAGCTTGACATGTTTGTTCAGACTAATTTGTTTTACTTTCAATTTGAGTGATACCAAGGTTAACCTTACACTATACTGAATCTTTTGGAAGCAAACTGGTGCCTGTTACTGTCTGGAATTTTTTCAGTGTTGCTTTTGCATAGAATCCCACTAGCCAATCTGCCACGGAAGGAGTGAGTGTATTGTTTTTATACAGCCGGGATGACGTATCGAATGATAAAATCCACTTTAAGAGAATCCCATTGTGAAATGTATTCCTATTCATACAACCAAGCTTCCTGTGTCTGTGTTTCCAAAGAGCCTTGTAAGAATGTTCATAATGTATTGCTAAGGGACACTGTGCTAGCTCATTTCCATGCAGTTCACAGACTACGTTATTGCAGGCTTATTGAATTTACAGGTTTAGGATCTTGAGGCGGTGTCAGTATGTGGATAAATAAGAGAACTGGGGAGGTTGTGTTGATTTTTAAGTAGGTATCTTTTCCTCTTGGAGTAAGCAGTGAACTCGCAGACTTAATGTGAAGCTGATACTCTCATTTTTTTGGATGACATGCAAAACCATGGTTGCAACTATTTGTGAATCTTCAAAGAGGAGGAATATTAACACTAATGTGCCAACCAAAATTCCAGCTTGAAAACTGTATTTTGTCTCTGTCTCTCCCCTGCAGTGCCAAATGAATAGGGAATGCGTCACTTTCTGTACTAAACTATTATGGAGCATTCTTTTGTTTCACACCGGGGATGGCTGAACCAATCCCTGTCTATAGTCTCTAAAGTTTTTTTGAGAAAAAAGGTGTTATAGTTATGTAAAAGACACTATTATTCCAGCAGTACATCTCTAGGATCACATATAAATGGCCTTGACCTTTGTCTTGGTAATTATACTGCACACCATGTATTTTGCTTTCATTAAAGGTACAAAAAGATACCAAAACAAAATCTGCTTTTACAGTCAACCAAAAAACACTTAGGCCGTGCTTTACTGAACTCAATAGCTTTTAGGCTACTTCCTGGTTATTTTTATCTGTACAAGATGTCTCGCGGGAGGAGTTCCCCCACTACTATGGAATACATATATTTCCATGGGGTGTGGGGGAAACACACAAAACACCTTTAATATACTTCTCTCTCTCTTTGGACAAGTATGAATGGCTAATGCATGCCAGATGCTCCCTGGGAGCCCCAGTCTCTTCCCCATGACTCCTTTTCCTTTTTTGCCAAAAATGCAAGAGAAAGATTCTGCAGACGAGAAGATGCTGACCGTTCTACTTTGCAAAGGACTATAAAGAAATGACACTTTACAAAACAGACCCTTTGCTCCTGCTGTGTACTGCTGATTTTAGTGATGAGAATACATTTCTAATGCTTTCTATTCTTGTTAGTCCTGTGGAGCCAGCACGTCATTTTAATGTGTGATCACCAGGATCATATACTAAGATCCAATCAACAGCACATGCACAATTCTGTTGACAGCAGAGTTGCCTATTGTTAGCGAGAGAATAATTTGGACTTATACCTGAGGACCTCACTAGGCAATGTGACCTAGTGAGTCATATGAGCACTCACCACCTCACTAGACATCCTCTCATAGCTATCATCTCAGACTGACACAGTACAAAAAAACATCTTTTTGCAATATGCAGGGCACTTTTGATATGGAAGCACTGAGAAATGATATCCCATTTCTAGAGTGCTACGTTTCAGAACAGGACCACATTTTGTGAAACAAACTATAAAATGATAGAAATACAGAGCTTTTCTTATAGGCCTTGGATTCCCCTGACCTGTTCTTAGTATGGGTCTTGAGACGGTGAGATACTGTAGAGGTTGGGGGAAGTAGTGGGAGTATCAGGGTTCCTATATAGGTGAATAAAGAAACCTATACTATTTATGCTACCAAAGGTACATAGGTGTTTTGTATTGATGTACAGGTGCTATATTACTGTAGCGTAGTCCCCTCCCTGTGAATTTTTAAGTTGTTCCAGAATAAGCAAGACTTCCACACAAGAGGGTTGTGCCAGCTAAGCTATGCGATACCAATAAAGCAGAGCAGCTTCAGTATATAAAGGCCTATGCTAACAATGCTTCATCTAGTTTAATTTATGAGAAGTGTAAAGCTTTATCTATGTTACAGTTTTGCCATGTTGGGTAAGGGTGTGACATGATCATGTCTTCCAGCTGATGTAGCTGTATGAACAACCCCTCCCCCCCAACACACACACACACACACACACACACACACACACACACACACACACACACACACACACACACACTTCCCATCCCAAAATCTGGGTGCAGAAAAGAGCATCTACTGTTTGGGGCAGTAGATTAGTTAAAATGGCAGAAAAATTCCTTCTGCCACCACATGCCACATTGCCAGTAGAAGGCTCTGATAAGTCAGCGTGCTCATGCCAGCTGCTGCCCTGCAATGCTGACAAGGCCCCAAGACTATCAAAATACAGTAAAGTGTATTTTAAATGCCATTTCCTCTCTGATTTTAATAAACCTTGTTTTAAGGTACTCTGCTATTATGTGAGTTTGAAGCCCAACACCTGAAGTCCAAAATTGGAAGTCCAAAACCATCCTTTTATTCTTAAGCAAAGACTTAGAATTAATTCTCTTCTCCCATTGAGTTGTGTTGCCAAAGACATCAACAAATGAGAAAAGGGAATTGTCCAAAGAAGTAGTAAGGAAATATGAGCTAAAGGGAAGTCTAGTAACAAATACTAAAGGGCAGATTGATAGAATGGGTCCCACCACGCACAAGGTGAAGCTAACCACATTTACAACAACAATGAAACAATAGTACAAGAAAGAGCAAGTCCCATTATGCAACTGGAAGAAAAATGAGGTGAGTGAGTTCAGGGAGTTTATTTTCTCCAACCACTGGAAACCCTTTCACACAGATTTCACTTTTATTTACATAAGTGAGAACTACAGAAAGTTACTCTTAGCAACACAAGCATACCACAAATCCTGCCTGAGCATGTGAGAGAAGAAGCTTTTATTCAAAGCCATCTCATTCTTACGAAATCCACTCCTTTTCCCTTGAAGAAAGTTAAACTGGCTCAGACAAAACTTGTATTATTAAGCTAATGCACCTGTAGAAATGACCATGGCCCAAATCATATCCTTTCACTTAAAAGTCTTTGGAGGGGAAAAGATAATTTAGGCACCCCCACGAAATTCCCCTTGTTGAGCACCTAGAGCCAGGAGGGTCACTGCCTACTGCAACAGTGAGGGGAGGGAGCAGATCCCACAGATGGGCAGAAACAGTTTTCCCATCCTGCAAATTGTTGAGATTCTGACATCTTTTCCTTATCTCCGATTATGACAAAAAGTTAAAAATCTCACAAATTGTTTGGTCTGAAAAAAAAGGAAAAATAATCCATTTTTTTTCAGTTTGGGTCACTTCAATGTTTTGGTTTATTTTTTTCTTTCCTTATTATTACAAATATTCTTCAATTTTCAAATAATTAGCCTCCCCAGAATTATCAGAACATTAAAATATTTTTTTTCAATAGTTTTAACAGTCCCCCTCCCAAACTGTTTTGGAGACAAGAGATGTGTTGAAATCACTCATTTTCTAGGCAACAGTTTCATTCAGATGAATCAGGGGTTTTGGAGAAAAAAACGTTTGCTTGATATATTTCCATGGTATTCCAGAACAAACAACATTTCAACATCTCCGACTTTTAGGATTTGTGAGGAGTGAGTGCCAAACCCACACATAATTAGACAAACTCATTGACTCCTTTGGTCTGACGGCTGTATTGTCTCTCCTCCCCACCCACCCATCACCAGTCAGAAGCTGCAGAGGAGGGTTGAGGTCACCAAGACCCATCTACTAGCTCTTGAGTAGACTCATATTTTCAGCTCGTCCAAAATTAATGTATCCTAACTGCACATTAGAATAGAACAACTTCTGGGAGCTGCCCCCTCGCCTCTCTGACCTTTAAAGCATTTTCAGTCTTTTATCTGTTGTTCACAGTGTACATCTCCTGTTAACTGGATTCATCTTTTAATGACCCTTTTGTGAAGTCAGCATGATTTTTGGGGCTGATGTATGGAGGTAGGACTCAGAAGCACAAAGGATCCCATTCCAAGGAAGTTGTCAGTGTTTTACATTAAACTGTTATCAGGTAGAAGACATACCGTTATGTATGATTTGAACAGTCTCTAGGGAGGTGAGATGTAGGTTTGAATCCTCTCATGCAGAGGATGGAAATGAGCTGGAGAGAAATCGGTACAACCTGGACTGCGCAGCCTGGAGAAGAGAAGACACAGAGGGGACTCGGTGGTAGCCTATAAGTATAACAGAGGCATTCATCAGGGCTTGGGGGAGCATCTGTTCACTAAGGCCCCCCAGGGGAGGACGAGAAATAATGGGCACAAACCAATTGAAGATTGCTTCAGGCTAGACATAAGGAAAAACTTCTTTACAAGTCGAATACCGAGGGTTTGGAACAGGCTTCCCCCAGAGGTGGTACAGATCCACCCTGGCGATCTTCAAAACACGTCTTGAACCCCATCTTGCTGGGGTCATCTGCCCCCAGCCGTCTTTCCTGCCTGAGTGCAGGGCAGCTGGACCCGAGGATCTGTAAGGTCCCTTCCAGCCCCTAACAACCATGAAACTTAGGTTTCCAGGTGTTCTAATCACCAGAGCAATATGGAAAATGGGGGTGGGCAGCTCTTGGACCTCCTCTGCCTGGGTTTGGAAAGGCAGGAGCAACCACTGCTTGGCTTTTCAAAGAAGGGTATAATGAAAGTGGAGAGGACATGACATGCAGCCTTCCGTGGTGTAAGCTACTTCACTCTGGGGTAAATTACCAGGAAGCAATATTGTCATGTGTCTGCTTCTTTACTCAATGTAATCCCAGATTAGTTGCTTGGTTGCTGCAAAGCAGTTCTCCACACCTAGCATTCAGGTGCTGTAACAGTAAGCAGCTAGCTTAAGGGAGCTTGTTGCATGTCTACTCCTTATTACTTTACCTTATTACCATACCTCCTTATTAGGATAAAGTATGTATAGTATGAATAGTAATTGTGTTGCATATCTGCACCCAGAGCATGCTGACTTTATGTAGCTCCCTGCTCGTCATGTTGCTTGATTCGGATCCCAGGCTGGGACACCTCGCTTTCTCAGTGCATTGTAACCAACGGGTGCCTGTAGAAGTGCAGGAAGACTGAAGTCTGCTGGAAAGCAGTAATTAGTGTGTCTCCAGCAGCCTTCATATCTTGTGTATCAGTGTTTGCTCGCTTCAACAGCTCGACAAGCTGTAGTGTCCCTGCCATGTTGAAGCATGGGGATGCTGGTACATGAGATGCTGCACGCGTAAAAACACCCAAGGTGTTTAACACAGTTCTGGATCTCATTCTGCAAACGAGGCACCCACAAGTGTGACACATGGTAGTCCCTAACTTTTAGATAATGTTTTGGATCTATCTCTTAAGTACTTTCTATGCCCATTAACATTAGTGCCTGGCAGAGGAAAGAAAGTTAAAATGCCATAGCATGTAGTATAATATAATTGCTATGGTTCACGCTGCTGGCTTGTTAGCATAGCTTCTGGAAAGCCAACTATAGAGACATTATTGTCACAAGCAGTACATTTCTAGGAAATGGCTCCATTTAATATTGGAGTATTTACTGTATTCCTTGGACATCAGTGGGAGCTGAGGATTTACTGCCAGGAGATGCTTGGTGGTTTGCAAGGCTTGGCGAGGAGTGGAGTATCCTGACCTCAGGCAAGCCTTGCTCTGGCTATTCTGTGTTGACAACCAATTTTGCAAAAACCTTTTCGTCAAGTGAGGTTCCCTGAGGACGAAGGCGGACCACACAGCTGCATTCACACAGGATCTGTTATGAATAGTAGGCAAGCAGTTTGCCATCTCTCCATCAAATGTCTCCGAGTCTTGGCAGGCTCCATGCACCAGCTCTGCTCCTCGGGGCGGGGGGGATCTGGAGACCAGGAATTACTGAAACCAAGTGCCAAGGGCTCGGGGAGGCCAGGCCTCTTCCTGCAGCGCCGTTGTGAAACCATCCGACTTGCCCAAGCTGTCACATAAATAAGCAGGCTGCTGCGCTGGGGAAATGCCAGCCGCAGACATGCCAGCCGCCAGGATTTCCCCAAGAGCCCATCCCTCTGTTTGAAGGAAATACGTATTAGTTGCTCTTGGGGAAGGATTTGGGGAAGTGTAACTCTCCCCCACCCCAAACTTCCTTCACCAAAAAGCTTCAGGGGGTCTTGCAGAGAAATCCTGGGCTGGTCCCAGCCTCTGCCACTGACTCCCTAGGGCGCTTGGGGCCAAATCCTTTCATCCCCTGTGCCCATTTCCCAGGGTTGACTGCTGGGGCCAAGGCACACTGTGGGATTCAATAGGGCTCAGTATAAATGATAAGATTAATACATATATATATATACACACACACATATACATATGTATATATATCCAAGACATAATGTGTGTGAGTGTGCATATATATATATATATATATATATAATGCACACACACATCTCCATATATGTATATAGATTCAAAACATTATACATTTCATTATACAGTTTAAAACATTATATAGATATAGGTCTATAGATATATATAACGTTTTAAACTGCATAATGAAATGCAAACCGCATAAGCAGCGCTGCGAGCCCCGCCAGGAGCCGCCGCCGCCGCCGCCCGCACTCCCGGGCTCATCCCGCCCCCTAGCGGCTGCTCCCTTTTCTGCCGACGGATCCTTCTCCTCAAGACATCCCCTTTAAGCGGACTGTACCACCGGCGCGGCCCAATGAGCGCATCCCCGCCGCGCCGCTTCCATTCCCCCTAAGAGTGCGTGTGGGGGGGGTGCATTAAAGGGGCGGGAGGCGCCGGTGCCCCACCCCGCGGGCGGGTGGCCCCGCCCTAAGATGGCTGCCACCATGAAGAAGGCGGTGAGTGAGGCCTCCTCCGGGCGTCCGGGCGGGCGGGAGGAACGCGGCGGTTTCCTGCGAGGTGCGCAGTGTGCGAGCGCCGCCGCAGCCGTTGTCCCCGGGGGGCCCGGGTCCGACACGGGGCTGCGGGCGGGGGGAGGCGGGGTTGCTGAGCGGCCCCGGGGCGGCGCGTGGGGCTGCCGGGGCGACCCGGGCAGGGGTCGCACACTGTACAGCCCCGCAGCTGTAGCTTCGCCCTCTCTCCCTGAGCAGGCTGCGGAGGATGTCAACGTGACCTTCGAAGATCAACAGAAAATTAACAAATTTGCCCGAAATACCAGCAGGATCACGGAGCTGAAAGAAGAAATAGAAGTGAAAAAGGTACGCGGCTCCACAGCACACGTGGCGGAGACGTTTAGGTTTGGGGTTGGGGTCGGGGTCTGGAGTCGCGGGTACGGGAAAGCAAAAGGACGTTGCTTCTGCATTGGGCGTTAAAGTTGACTTCGTGCCATCTTAAAATACTGTGCGGGTATTGCGATAAAAGTATCGCCTACGCAGATCCTGGACCATCGCAGCTACGACGACACCTCTCCAATGCTAGAGGAAAATACGCTTGTTTAAGTTTACTTACTACCCTGTGTTTTCTGAGACGGTATCTGTTTCACGTCTCTCGGTGTCGCTGTCGTCCCAGATTTGAAATACTAATTCTGCGTTGGTATTGCACAGGCTGCCCCTCATTTCAGGGATGCTAACACCAGTCAGTCTCTGGGCTATCCAGAAGTGTTACACATTTTCCTCCTTGACGCTCTTTTAAAATTAAAAAAGTGTATTGGCAGTGCCTCCCAACTACATTATGCGTAGATTTGACTAGCAGAACCCTTGTTTGTTATACAAATTAATAGTTTCACAGGAGTTAGGGGTCAGAAGGGACCTGAACAGATCATCTATTCTAACACCCCCCCCCCCCCAGCAGGAGCACACGCTGGGCTTACACGACCCCAGGCAGGTGTTCGTCCAACTTCTTTTTGAACTCGCCCAAGGTAGGAGCGAGGACCACTTCCCTGGGAAGTTGGTTCCAGATCCTAGCCACCGTAACAGTGAAATATTGCCTCCTGATCTCTAACCTGAACCTATTCTCCAGCAGCTTCTGGCCATTGTTCCTCGTCATCCCAGGTGGTGCTGGGGGGAATAGGGCCTTTCCTATTTGCTCTTGATCTCCCCTGATGAGTTTGTAGGCAGCCGTCAGGTCCCCCCTCAGCCTCCTCTTGCTGAGGCTGAACAGGTTCAGGTCCCTGAGCCTCTCCTCATAGGGCCTGCCCTGTTGCCTTCCAACCAAGCAGGTGGCCCTTTTCTGAACCCTCCCAAGGCAGGCCACATCCTTCTTAAAGTGCGGTGCCCAGAACTGGACGCAGTACTCCAATTGAGGCCGGACCAATGTCATGTAGAGGGGGAGTATCACCTCTCTGGACCAGCTTGAGATGCACCTTTGGATGCACGACAAGGTGCGGTTGGCTTTGCTGGCTGCGGTCTGGCATTGGCGGCTCAAGTTCATCTTGGAGTCAATAATGACTCCAAGATCCCTTTCTGCCTCTGCTCACAAGGGGGGAGCTTCCCAGCTTGTATGTATGCTGTGGATTGCTTCTCCCCAGGTGCAGCACCCTGCATTCATTGAACTCCATCCTATTATCATCCACCCACTTCTGTAGTCTGTCTAAATCTAATTGCAGCCTCTCTCCCTTTGAGTGTGCCTACCTCTCTCCACATCTTGGTGTCATCGGCAAACTTGGACAACGTGTTTTCCACCCCCTCGTCCAAGTCGCTGATGAAGATGTTGAACAGTGTGGGCCCCAGGACCGAGCCCTGGGAGGCCCCACTATTCACATCTCGCCAGGTCAAGTACGACCCATCCACTACCACTCTCTGGGTGTGCCCCATCAGCCAATTTTTGATCCATCCAGCTGTGTAGGCATCAATGCCACAGTCACTCAATTTATTAATGAGAATGGGGTGAGAGACAGTGTCAAAGGCCTTCTTAAAATTCGGAAAGACTACGTCCACGGGAACACCATCATCCAGGGATTTAATTACCTGGTCATAAAAGGCCGTCAGGTTGGTCTGGCAGGACCTGCCTTTGATGAACCCATGTTGAATACATAGAATCAAGCTCAATAATACTAAAATCAGTAGTTGAAAAACTTGACTCAAAAGCTTTCTTCCAGTCTGGTAGGTCTTACTTTGATGAAACTGTCACTCATTTAGCCAGCTCATAACACACTTTATGATTCTTGCACCAAACCCCAACTTCTCCAGTTTAACTCATCGTTTCCTGTGTGACACTGTGTTCAGGGAGTTTGAAATTCCAGTGTTTCCTATGTCTAGGAAATAGATTACCATAGAAAGATATTGAGTATCTTGTGTAGATTTGCGCTAGTGCAATTCCATTGAAACTAATGGGGTTACAGTGTTAATATGATACTAAAGTTAAACATATTTGTAAAGAGTGTATTGCAAAGCTCAACTAGCTTGTTAATCCATTTATTTATTTATTTATTTATTTATGTATTTTGTAATAACTGATGGGGAAAAAGCAACAGCTTTCTTACTGTGTCTTGACTATAGAAACAACTTCACAATTTGGAGGATGCATGTGATGACACTATGATGCTCGATGATGATGATTCACTCCTGATACCGTATCAGATTGGAGATGTCTTCATCAGCCATTCCCAAGAGGAGACACAAGAGATGTTGGAAGAAGCAAAGGTTTGTGAGGGAGAGGGAGTTTTGTGTCGTCTTGATGCTACAGTAAGAAATAGAGATCAGTATTCCTGGAGAATGGATGGAGTGTCATGAGCAGGTTTCTCTTTCTGCATACCCTTGCTGTGACAGGGTGCAGGATCTGTCCTAGTCTGAAACTGGTTAAATTTGGCACAAGGGCAACATGAGCAGCGGCAGTAGAATCTTCCTCTACGCCAGGGGCGGACAATTATTTGGTCTGAAGGGCCGCTTAATGAGTTTTGGTGAGCTGTCAAGGGCTGCAAGAGTAGCCCTGCCCCTTGACGGGTGCCCTGCCACCTGGTCACCATCTTGGGACCTTAAGTCCTGCCCCCAACCCCTGACCTTTGCCACTGGAAGTCCCTCCCCTTACCCCCAGAAATACTTATTTTGGGAGGGGGGTCCTATCTGAACCAGAAAAAAACCAAATTGCATACTAAAAGTCAGACATCTACTATAACCTATTTTAATTTTATTACCAAAAATATTTTTCCCGTGATTTGTATTTGTTTAGTGTATATAGAGGTGACTGCGTAATAAGTCAAAAATAAAATCTTACTTTTGTGTTTTGGGGGTTGGGGGGCTGTGTGCGGGGTTTGTGAGAGGTGTGACTGTGAGGAGGGTGTAGGGTATGTTTTTGGGGGGGGTGTATATGTAGGGGGGTGGGGGTGGGAGGGGGGTGTAAGGGAGGGTGGGGGATTGTGGGGACCCCCCACACAGCCCCCCATGGTGCACAGCCCCTGCTGCTAGCAACAATAGGTAGCAGGTGCTTGTGGCCCGTGCAGGTACTGCTGTGTAGCGGTGCGTGGCACCAGCCAGAGCTGCACATGGCAATAAGTGCAGCCAGGCTGGCCCTCTTCTACTGCGTGTGGCCGTGCATGGGGCAGCACTTGCGTGCCATCAAGGGAAACCCTGTGCGATGGAGTCAGCTGCCGCTATGGAAGCATGAGGTAGGGCTCCCTACCACTTCTGACAGAGTCCCAGCAGCTGCACATGGTGGCAAAGGCAGTCGGCTCTACCGCATAGGACTTCCCCTGGTGGCACGCGAGTATGGGAGCTGCACGTGTGCTACACGGAGCCCCACATGATAGAGACAAGTTAGCCTCACTGTGCACCTTGTCATCATGTGCAGCCCTGACTGGAACCACATGCCACTAGGCAGCAGCGCCTGCACAGACCATGAGTGCCCTGAGTGCCTTCTGCTGCTGTGCCAGCAGTGGGGGCTATGCACCATGTGGGGGCAGTGTGTGTGGGGGGGGTCCCCACAGCTCCCCAACCTCCCTCACACCCACACCCTGCCTGCCCAAGCTCTCGCACCAGGCCCCTGAGTGTAGGCTGCCGCTAGCCCCAGCCCCATGCTTCCTGCCCCTGTCCAGCTGCAGCTTTCCCCCATCCCCACTGTTTCCCTACCTGTTGCCTGGAGCCACTGGGGAAGCCAAGCAAGTCCCCTGGCAGCTGCAGCAGTGGTAGCAGCAGCTCTGCCCAGAAGCTGCATGCTGGCTGGGCTGGGGCCCTTCTGCGCGCTAGGGTAGGAGCGAGACGCAGGGGCTGGGCAGGGTACAGTTAATGGGTGCTCGCGGACCAGATGCAATTGCCTAGCAGGCTGAACCAGCCCGTGGGCTGTGTTTTGCCTGTCCCTGCTCTCCGTACTCTCACCTTGACCTAGCGAGGTCGTTGGAAAGAGAAGCTGAAACACTAGTTTTTCACTCTTCGGCTTCAGTGCATTTATGATGAGAGAATCTTGTCTATTAGTAATTTGCACTGGTGCACTAAATCATTTTACACAGTGTCCCAGAATAGCAACTAGGAAGTAGTTGTTTCTAATCACTAGCGACCTGAATTTGAACTTTTGATGGATAGTTCTGAATTCTGTCCTATTCTCACTTCATGGCTTTAATTTGAATATATTTTGCTTGATGCATTATCCAGCCCATAGGTCCGTAGATAAATCACTACTAAACATTTTGGTTTGGTGTTAATTATTAATATTTTCTTTTTCAGAAAAACTTACAAGAAGAAATAGAAGCGTTAGAATCTAGAGTGGAATCAATTCAGAGGATATTATGTGATTTGAAAGTACAGCTTTATGCAAAGTTTGGGAACAACATAAACCTTGAAGCAGATGATAGTTAGATGTTTTCCAAGTAGACAATATACATTTATTATTATTATTATTTTTTTTATTGATTGGTTAAATAGTGAGTCTTGATAGTTCCCTTCTTCCAATAATGTTTTAAAAAAAAAATCCCACAAATGTATTGTTTTTATGAGTTTCCAGTCATGGGTTTCACCTGTTTAAAGAAAGCTTTCTTATTTGACAGACCTGCAGTTATTTATTTGTTTAAAAAAAACAATTGCCTTTCAAATACAATTGGTAGAGCATCAATATTGGCATCTTTTCAGTCTGTTTGTTAAAATAATAATAAAGATAAGCAACTGTAACAATTTTCATTGTTTCTTTGTGGGTGATTGGTGAAAGTACTCAGGAAGTATACAAAAGGCTAAAAATCTGAAATGACTCCAGTCTAATACAGTGGATCCTTGATAGTAGTAATAATAGTAATTGCAGTAGATTATCTTTACTATAATTGTACTTGTTTAATTATAGAAATCTACTTTTCATCCAAGGATCATAAAACATTTGATAAAATGTTAAATATCATTATTCCCAATTCACAGATTTCAAAACTGAGGTTCAGGAAAATAAGTACTTTCCCCCATGCTCGCGCGCACACACACACGCATCAATGAGTCTTTGTCCAGTTTTGACAGTCAGCTACTCATTTCACTGTATGTTTTGAATAGAAGTTTTCCATGAGTATCTTTGTATTTGGGAAGCAGTGTGACTGCAAGCCATCCAGAGCCTTTAGACTTATGCTCTCTCTCAAAGGAATTTGCATTTTGCATAATCTGTAAATACTCATTTATAATTATATTGTTTGATTGTGAACCTCTTCAAGTTTCTGAGTCTGGAGCCTTCTACAATAAATGCTAGAAACTTCCTTAAAAGAGGTAGGGGGGAAGATTTCAACCAACTCACTTACTTCCAAAAACAGGTTTTCAGGATCAGATCCAAATTGCAAAGCTCATAATATAACCATTAAGAACTGGCAGGAATGACTGCATTGAGCTTTTGTTACCTCATTTGCCATGTGATGATTTGGCAGTCGAATTTAACAGACTATAGTTAGCAGCCTGCTGGTTTAACCCCAGTGGGGCTGAAAGCTGGACATTTAAAACCCCTCATTGAATGTTGAGTGATTACTGTTGAATGCACTTCCCTTGCTGGTTGAGTTTTCTGCCATGTCACATTACTCTATAAATCTTCTGGTTTCTAAGTAAGGAGTATAGGTTAAATCTCTGATTTCAGAGATTCCAGGTGAAGTGGAGAGATTTCTGGTGGCTGTATATTGAGCTAGAACCTTAAATCATTTAATCACTTATAATTAATACCCTAGACAATAAGTGCATTTTTGCCACACAAAATATGCCTAGTGATTGTACCTTAGTTGCCTGATACCTCCTACTTCTATCTGAACAGGGAACAATTGCTTCCATTTCCTCCTGATTGAAGTGCTACTTATGATGAATGAATAAACAATGATGTTGGACTCATCCTTCAATATATTGCTGTATTATCTCACTCATATATTGTTAACCATGACTTGACTGTCATTCAGTAATTTAGTAAAAGTTAAAATATTGGAGCCTTTATCATTTGAAATTTTGTTCAAGTTCCTTTTTAATGTAATGCTTAATGATGTTAAAGTTGCAGCTGAAAGCAATATATTACAGTAAAGACTTGATAAATTGACTGAAGCATCTGCAGTATATAAACAGCAAACTGAATCCACAAAGGGTCCAGTGTTTGGGTGCCCCTTGGATTCTCAGAACCAGTGCTCGGCTGCTGCTTAATACCGGAGATACACAAATCTCTTTTGGTAAAGCCACTTAAGTGGTGCATATACACATTCATTAATGTGCCTTTGCTACTGCACATTAAGATTAGTACCTCTAAAATGAGGTAGCTAAAGGCAATAGTTGCAATAATGTGCAGTAGCAAGGGTGTAATATATTTTTTTGGAGATGTTTAATGCTCAGTAGACTAATTCTACTGTGTATTAGCACATTAGGACTGTTTTTGCTGTGTCGTGCTAATGCATAATAGAACAGTCCATTGTGCATTAAGCTGACTCATGTAGATGTGCCCACTGTGTCTTAAGTTTCTTCTGTTGGACATAAAACTTGTGTACTAATGCTGCAAAGATGGTAGGCATGAGATAGGGGTCCTAAGCTCCAGCAGGAGCTCAAATCAGATGTTCCCCTGCCTCCCCTGTCTCCAAGGCTTGATTAAGAGTGTGTGTGTGTGTGTGTGTACATATATATTTTTAATTTTTTTTCAAACCTGCTTAAGTTAGACAAAACACAGACAAGAGCTGACTTCTGCTTACAGTCTGCAACTCTCCCACAATCATGTTCTCTTGTACTCTGTCCCAATTAAACTTGTTTTTTGGTGTATGGGCATAGCTTCAACAGGAGGAATGCCTTCAAGCAGCCTTGTGTGTGGCTTCCTAGTTAAGGTAGTCTCCTGAGAAAGTGGCAGATGTCTTTAACCCTCAGGAGACAAGGGAATTGAAACCATATCCTATTTCTTGGGGAGCATTAACCAGTAGGACACTTTATGAAAAGAGGTATAACAGCAGTGCTGCTACAATCCCACCTACTGTGTTCAGAGTACAGGGAGTTAAGTTGTTTAGAGGACTTGGGCATTCTCTGCCTGATTTTTGGATGCTGATGAGTTTACGTGGAATTTAGGCACTGAGCTGCTCAGACAGGGAGTTCTGCAAATAGCATAAACTAGACAACCAGGTACACAGCAAACTTGAAGTCAAACAGTGAGGTTCCCCCCATGGCTTTAGTACCTCCACAGTTATATGGGAGCTAAGCAACAGCATTTTGGATTTAGGTGCCTCAGTTCTCCCAAAGTCTTGCATTAGGCACCTAGTTGTAAAGTTTAGACAATAATGACAATTGCCCAGCAGATGGTACTGCAGTGCCAGAAATTTGCTTGCAGTAAGGATGCTGTTTATAGACTACAAGAAAGAAATTGTAATAGAACAAGACTTCAGCTGCTGTGTTAATTAGCTATTTCCCCATATTTTAAAATTCTCCCCAGTGCATGATTTGTGTCACTCTCTATTGCAGTGAGTACATTCATGAATATAAGCCTTCAAGTGTTAAGTCACAGGTGTCAAAGATCAGGCCCATGGGGTGGATTCGATCCCTGGACCCACGTTATCCAGCCTCTGGTGGTGGGCCCTGGGCTTCAATTGACCCTACATGCCATATACAGCCTGTAGCAGACTGGTCCCATCTGCAGGGTCAGGGACACAAGGTGCTTGCTCTGCAACCCATGCTGCACACAGCCAGTCTGGAACCCCCTCCCCACCAACTTGCATGCCGGATCCAGCACCTGCAGTGCCTTCTCTGGTTGGTCCAGGATGCCGTCCAAGTTTCAGAGTGCAAAAGAGGTGCAACTCTGGACTCGTCACAGCAGGCACTGGGCCTGGCATGGGGTGGAGGGATGGGGGCCAGATCTAACCCGTTGGGCAGGCCCTGCATTATTCATCGGGCCCACGCGCTGGTCCTGCATCACTAATCTGGCCTTCTGGGAGTTTGACAGCCCAGTGTTGAGTGATAATGCAGTAGTGTGGTTTCCAAGCAGGCAAATACAAAAGGCTGGCTTTTGAGTTTGCCTCATTTGAAAATGAGAGCAAGTTGCAACTAGTAAGTTTCAAATATGTAATACCGATGGAATTTTTTGAAGGATCGTAGTGCAGCAATTCTCTGGGAGAGAGAATCCTTTACATAACTCACCAATGCAGTCCAAAAAACTGAATATCCATCAGTACTGCTACCGTTTCTAATGCTCTTTAAGATCTTACTGGATAGATACTTGCCCATCTAGTTCCATGTGACTCGCTGCTACAGTTCTTAGAATAATCCACACTAATTGTTCTTGTGTACTTTTGTTAACTAATGACATACTTCCTGGTTTACCACAGTGCCAGGATATTTGGGGACAATTTGTTAACTAATGACATACTTCCTGGTTTACCACAGTGCCAGGATATTTGGGGACAATTTGTTAACTAATGACATACTTACTGGTTTACCACAGTGCCAGAATATTTGGGGACAATTTATTAAAAAGCAAGCTTGATTCACTTTATTCAGGTTGATCCCCACCCTAAAGCCTGTTTTTTTTGTCTAAAGTGTACGTTGTTTGCATGGGCAGACAAGGTTCCTTCGGTGAATTTGATATCTTTTATTAGACCAACCCAAATAGTTGGAGAATAGTTATTAAGCAAGCTTTCGGGTTCAAAAACCCTTCGTCAGGCTAAGGAAGTTTCAGCAGTTGGTGTGTGCTCTTCCTGGATGGGATGGAATGAAACGTAAAGAAGCATGCATGTTGTTTGCATGCACATTATCAAGAATTTGGATGGAAGAGCCACCATGCAGTTGCTCTATTTGCTCATGCAGTTTGGATAATAGCACTTGCAATTCTGTCATGCAGTTACGTACCTAACACTTTTCTAGTTGAATTATGAGTTTTTATGCTGCCCCTACCTACAGCTTGATTTAGGTCCGCACAAAATGTGGGAAGCATTTTTTTTTTATTGGCAGTGTGGAAATGAACACACTGAGTTTTAATCAACTGCTTATAAACATTTGCTAGACCCCTGTTTGTTTCTGTTCAATAACTTTCTTTCTCCATAGTGTATCTATGTAATTGTCTTTCAGTTAGCATGTATTCTAAATAGCTCCCCATCTTGTAAGTACTTTTGTTTTATGTAGACTGGAAATTTCTCTTATCTCTAATAACGTTTGCCTCACAGTTATCTTGTTCAGACAGTATAAATATAAGCCACCAAAATGCTCTGTCAAAAAGCTCTGTTCCTCTGTGCACTTTTGCTCATGTCATGAAATATTTAGCTACCCTTGACAGTGTACATTTGTTTAATATCATTGTCAGAATGCAAATGGTTTACTGTCATTCTGTACTGTCAAATCAATCACATTTGTAAAGCATTTTTAAGGAGAAATGTAGTATGTAAGGGCTACGTATTTTAATCTAACGGCTTTTTGTACACGCTTAGAAGGCTGGGCTCATGATTTCTGAGCGCTGAACTTTATCCAACTCTTGTTCTGCATTATAAAAATACAGTTCCCATACTTTTGCCATATTGCTTCAATTCTGCAGGTCATAAAGTCACTGGGGGCTGCTTTTCCTTTTACTTGAGCAATTGAATCAAGGAGACTAGCAGAGTATCAGCCAATGAAAGGTCAGCTTATTTCATTGAATGATGTCAAGAGGATTTAACTTGCCAGCTCTTCAAACTAGCCTGAACAAATGTCTAAAACAAATAGTTGGGTACAATCCTCTGTTTGCAAGGACATGGTCTGGTTGATCTGTAATTCAGTATAAACTGAATCTAGCAACAGGGCTAGATGTGAAACCTGTTCAGATTGTTCACAAAAATGCTACAGAATGACTGTATTATTGCAGTATCTCACAGTAATAGAAGGTGGTCAGAACCATGATGGTAATTTTCCATGACGGTAATGCATAACCCTAAAATAAAATATTTTATTCCAATTCAAGGCCATAGTTTTACATACAGACTTCACTTAACAAGATATTCCTCTATATTTAGAGCAGTTATTCTCAACCAGAGTGCCACTGGATACCACACAATATTAGTGCTGTTAGGTAAGCAATCTTGATATACAAGATAAACCCAGAGATTCCAATTACAAATCCACTTGTGGTCTTCCTGCGTTCTTTGCAACTGAAAAATTGTTCTATTTTTTTTTCCACAGTCAAAAAACAGGTGAAAACTTAAGAGCTGGCATTTTTTGAGGGGTGCTTTGCATCTAACAAATGGTGGCTCAAGTCTAAATTGTTGGAGAACCAGTGCTTTCGATTATAGCAGCAATAGCATGCTTACTTTGTTTGTGGAAATTGATAATTGCATGTGCAATTTAAGAATGTAATAGTACTTATGCATATTTAAATATATGGGCTATTAAAGCACATTTGGAGCAAAATATAATTATGAGTCCCCCCAAAAAATAACAGGAGCATGTTGGGAGAGTATCTTCCCCAAATCCTAATTTCTGCATCTCTACTGACTGATTGAAAAACCGATTATATTCTCTAATCAAACTTGGTTAATAATAATTTGAAAGTTGTAAGAAGTGGCGAATAATTTTGCCACACTAACCCTTTCATCAAAGTCATAAGAGGAGATGCTGGGCTCATATTTTCTAGCAACAGAATTTCTGCAATTTAGTTGCATGACTCAGTGGCTCAGATCACTTATCTAATATTATTCTTATAGCCTGACGCATGAAAGAAAAAAAATTGTGATTTACAGAGGCATGATAGGGCTTGACAGAAATTATTTACAGTGAGATTTGAGTCTGTATTGATTGCATGAGTCATAAAGAAAAATATATGATTTCTGCAATTAAATGTTAGTTCCTGATCGAGCTGCACAAGGTGCACTGAAGAAATCAAATGTGGATGTGGATGACTGGAGAGGGTTTCTTTCAGCAACAAATAATTCAAAAAAAAAAAAAAAAAAAAAAAAAGCTAAAGGCTTAGTGAAGGCCATGCTGTTCTGACAAAGAGAGAGACCCTTAAGGAATAGTAGCACAAGACATGCCTGGGTGGGACAGAAGCAGCTTAATGCACATTTAGAAAAGCCATTGCTCTTCACTCCTTTCTTCCACCACTTCTTGCCAGTCTCCTGGTACCTTCAGCCTGCTATTATTATGCTCACAATTTACCCAGACAACAGCTCTCCTTTGGCTACCACAAGTTCCTCAGGACATTGCCTTACATTTTATTGCTGAGTGGCTAATTTATTTCACATGGTGAGATTCTTCCACATACTACATTCATCTAGTCACTATGGGTAGAGGCCACTGCTGTACGTCAAAATGGTATTTAATATTTCCCCACATTCATATCTGATATACATAAGACACTGCCTTCTTAACAGTTCTTAATGTATTTACTAAGTTGCCCATTCCACATGCTGAAAATATTAGGGGGCAGGGGTGGAAGGGGGGATGGGACAGAGTTTCAGGGGTGTTCAAGCTGTGTTCTGCTCAAGAGCCAGGTGAAATGACTTTTGGCTATGGTGACCATACATCCTGTTTGGCCAGGACACTCCAGGATTTTGTAGCCCAGTCCCAGCTGGTTGGTCAAAAGTCCCAGGCTGGAGTCTGGCCGGGAGGTGGAGCAGCACGGTGTGCCAGGCAGGCTGCTCCTGTGTGGGAGCAAAGCTGGCAGACTGGAGCAGACACCATCCCAGCCATACATGGCACCTCCTTACTCCTGCACATAGATTCATAGGGCTGGAAGGGACCCTGAAGGATCATCGGGTGCAGCCCCCTGCATGAGCAGGAAAGACATCTGGGGTCAGACAACCCCAGCCAGGTGACCGTCCAGTCTTCTCTTGAAGACCTCTAGGGTAGATGATTGCACCACCTTTGCGGGGAGCTTGTTCCATAGTCTGGACACGCTAAATGTAAAGAAGTTTTTCCTAATGTTCAGCCTGAAACAATCCTCTAGGAGTTTGTGGACATTGTTTCTAGTTTTCCCCCATGTGGGATCTCCTTACTCCTGCACAGCAGCAGCAGTGCCTGCCCAGCCACCTGCCTGGTGTACCATGTTGCTCCACCTCCCTGCTAGACCCTGGCCCGGGACTTTTGACCAACTGGCCAGGACCGGGATCTGGACTCCTACAGTGTCCCGGCCAAACCAGGATGTATAATGACCCTACATTTAGCCATCCTTTCATTTCTCTAATCTTGGCCAGTTGAGTCCTTAGTCTAATTTAGAGTAGTGTACAGGATTTTGTAAGCTATACCTGAAATAACAGTCCCCTGCCTCTCCAAAATACATACTTATATAGCTTCCTCACTTCACCAGTTTTCACTCTGTCTCAGTCTTTAATACATTTAACTTCACAAGCCACCTGTTAGGTAGGGTCAGCTCTCCATTTTACAGATGGGAAACAGGCATAGAGAGACTCAAGTGACTGACTCAAGGTCAAGCAGACAGTCTGTGGTAGAGCAGGAAATTTGAATGCAGGTCTCCCATAGTCCAGGCTAGTATCATAACCACTGAAGTACCCTTCACAGGAAGATCTTACTATCCAGCAATGACCAGAGTACAGCTTGATCTGACAGTCTCCCCTACTGCCCCAGTACTGCCAGACATGCGGACTCATGTTGGAATGGCTAACATAGGGGTGCATCCTGTGGGGATTTTGTTTCTATCAGGGGACTCTTTGGTTGTCCCATTAGCTTTCTGTTTCTTTCCTGAAGCCTTTGCAGTATAAAGTGCCTGGGGAAGGGGAGAAAAAAAGAAGGGGCAAAGACCGGATTCAATGCTCAAAGAAGCTTTCAATCACAATTTATAGTTAATTTCTTCTAAGCACATTAGCATACAGTACTCCAGTCCACTCTTCCCATTTAGTATCTGGATGGTCATTTCCTTGCCCCAAGATTCAACTTGTTAGGGCTTTGATGAAATAATGGATTTTAATGCTTTTTATTTTTTGGCATTTGCCATTGAAATGGCTGTTAGATATATACCATGGTGATAGACAGAAGTGTGAATGAAGACAGGTTTTTCAGTAGTAAAAGCCAATAATTGACTACAAAATGTTAATAACATCCAAGTGCAAAACTTGATTGCCTTTGGAAACCCTAGAGCAATAAGTCAACCCAGAATAAAGATTATTAACCTCAGTGTGCAAAGGTGGGGTTGATGGCAGATGCAACACTAGAAACTGGTTTTTATTAACACTTCAGGGAAACGAATAAAACGCACAGCTTCATTTCAGTACACGTTTTCTCAATCCCTGTTGCTTAATAATACAATTAGAAATGTGTCTGCAGAAAGCTTTGGAGTCGTCTTTTGGAATTATCTCCCAGCACAAATGTTCAAAAACTCCATGCGCGCTTTCAAACAGAAGTTGGTGACAGTGTCAGGAGAGAGCATTTCTAACAATCAGGGTACTATTTGTACTGAATATACTTTGGTTGAAACACTGGTGACTTCAGTCACTTCCAGACAAATCTTAGTTTCCTGCGGTCCTCATGTAAATCGTCATTCAAGTACCCTATAAAGCAGCAGTTCCCAAACTGGATCACAACCCCAAATGGGGCTGCCACATCAGCGGATGGGGTTGGAGGGAGGTGAGGGGAGCTGTGGGTTGGGAATGAAGGGCCATGCTGAGGAAAAGTTTGGGAAGTGCTGATATAAAGGGTATCTCATGATCTTGAGCACTGAGGAAAATGTCTCAGCCCTTCTTCATACTTTAAATCAAAATCATATCTGCACTGAAAATGCTATCATTTCCCCCCTACCCCACAAGACCTACAGAATAACAAGAAAGGAACAAATAGAGGCTAGGTTTTGCGCTGATGAAAAAAAAAAAGAAAAGATTAGGGCTTCTACATACCTGACCAAGTGAGTTCACACAACACCATATTCACCCTTGGCTACATTCGGCCTGTATAATTATTCCAGCAAATATACCAAAGTGACTAGTTACTAAGAGTATGGTCATACCCACTTGTTTGGGTAGGGTTTGTAATAGGGTCTCTGCATCAAACAGAAGGAGAACTTCCCAACGCTAGACATTTTCCTTTAACACCGATCCCTTCTGTCTATGAATCTCCCCATAATCATGGATTAAGAAATAAACCTGGGAGATGCATTTGAGCAGGTTTGGGTGTGCACACATGTGCAAATGTAAAATGTGTGAGGATGCTAATAAAAGGTTTTGCTGGTGGCATTACTATGCAAAATTGCTTTTGTCCACTAAATAGTCTGGGGAGAACAATTCAAGGTGAGCTCTTAAACTATCAAGGAAAGAAAAGCCCAACAGATTTAATGGGAACAAAGTGAACTTCTTTGTAGAACTTTCATTTTTTCACCTGAACTGGACATGTTATGGTATTCATAAGCTTTGACTCATGAATTCAGTGATCATCTTCCTTTAGCCATCTGACTTCCTCCTGCTGCCAGTTTGATGGTGCGATTTAGCAAAATAAAGGCAGATAATAAAAGGAAATAAAAGCATTACAGGTAGCAGATTTGGGGAAATAGCCTTTGCAGATTTTTTCTGCTGTATTGCTTCAAAGTTGAACTTGCTTAGATTAGTTGTCCCACAATTTGAAGGTCGTCTTCTTTTTAACACAAGCCACTGAAGAGTTAGAGGTTACTGGCAGAAGATGCTTTCCTTACCACCACTGA
Organism: Alligator mississippiensis; assembly: GCF_030867095.1. Lineage (NCBI taxonomy): Eukaryota > Metazoa > Chordata > Crocodylia > Alligatoridae > Alligator > Alligator mississippiensis. The sequence continues at coordinate 10,876,700 of NC_081832.1, read as the reverse complement.
GAAAAAACAAGTTATTGTACATAGATGATGTGACTACTTGCTAGTTTTATTTCAAAATATGCCCTGAGTCTATGCAAATGTAATACTCAGCCCTTTTTTAACATTTCTGTCTCATGCCCATTATGTGCTATAAATGACACTTTACTTGTACACTCTATTCTGACATCTACTTTGAGCTTCCTACACTTTTACTTTTCCAGATGACAGCCTGCAAAGTAGCTTTATATATTTAAAATGTTGTTTCTCATTGGTGACGTCAACAAAAAGATTACATATCAGCCTGGCGGTTACTCATTGTCATTGGCTAAAACTTCTTGACATGTAGTTGTATTATCATTACATTTGATGTGACAAACATCTAATCAAACACAAATTGTATTTCACTTTGCATCAGACCAAATATTTATTTCATATTGTAGGCCATACGTGCATCATAGGCCTGTGCAACATGAGCCCTGGGTAACAGGCAGTGTCACAACCTGACCTGAGCTTGACCTACGGAGCAATGATGTAAATTAAGCATGCACCGTCCAAAGCATGACCAGATATGAAAAAAATTCTGTGTGAAACAAATAAATTTAAATAAAACCAATCAGTCCATTTATTAGAATATTAAAACCAGCCATCTATAAATATTTGGTATAGGCTAGAGGGAAATTTGGAGAACTCAGCAAATTCAAGATCTGATGCCAATCTGCATGCCACTCTCGAGTCTCCCCAAACTAATAGAGGAGCCTGGCCAGTGGACCTGTTTTTCCTCTAGAATCCAAGGCTATATAAGTATTGTCTTTATTAATACAAATAAGTCCTTGCTACTGCATATCTTAATAAAGCTTTAGAGTTGTGACCGAACAGTTTCACTGGTCATCAGTCTCACCCTCAATCCCAATTAAAATTCAGAGTAAGAATATGATCACCACAAGTTTCAGATGATGCAACTGCCACAATGGAGTAACTTCCCCATTGTAGGTAATGGAGTTACATGGAGTAACTTCCCCATTAGCATGGAAATTATCTTAAGCACTTCTGGATTTTAACATCAAAACACAAGCTAGGTTTACAAGCCTCCACTATACCAAGGAGGACAGGATGTGGGAGAACGGGAAGAAAAAAGCCACTGCACCTTTTCCTCCTTTCCTCATGGGACTAATCTAGCTCATGCTGAAGTCGTTGGTAAAGTTTCCATTGACCTTCACCCTACCGGGTTGACCTTGTATTGAGGCATATGGTTTCAGAAGTTTCTTGAACGATTGTGGTGGCAGCCTGTCCACTGTAATGTTCTGAATGAGTATGGGACTTTCATTCTGCTTCTGCCATAGGCTTGATATAAATCCATTGAAATGAAAGCAAATCTACACAGACATCAGCTGGCTTTGCATCACGCCTTGGGAATAGTTTCATTACTGGCAATGCCATAATCTTCCAAGGCCAACTTGGGCAAACCGTATTTTGCACTGCAAGATGTTTGGTTCAGCTTCGATTTTTATAGGGTGAACAGGAGGCCCAAAGTTTTATACAGAGACTTTGCAGACCTCAATTTTCTCAGGTTTTCCCAGCTGCTGAGCTGATGGATACCAATCATAGTTTGGAAAATTAGATTAAATATGAATTTAATTAAAGTAACCTAAGATCAGTAGCAGTGAGATTCAAAAGATAAATGAAATCAGCTCCAACTGACTTTGGATCAACAGGCTTTGGATCAGGCTATCCAGAGATGTTCTCTGTATATGCTTTTGCTCTGATTTTCTATAAAAGCTATTTCCAATGTCTTTATCTTCATGTATACACATAGCTAATGGCTTTTTCTTCTACTCCTGTATCATATGGCTGTCAGCCAAGAAGTCCACCATTAACACATCATTTACATATGAATTCCCAGATGTAGAATTTGAGCCAAAATTGTGACACATTATATTCCACTAGGCAATGTAATGAAAGGAGGAAGTGAGAAGGAAATTTGAGTTGGGTATTTAAAATATCTCAGTCTTTTGCTAGTGCAATAAAACTGAAATCATGAACGAGAGTAGTTTGCATAATCACATGGAACAGTGTTTTTTTTAAGCCACTAAAAAAACTTTTCTTGAGATTAAACATCTCAATATAATAGGACTGCATAGTTCCATTTTGCGACAATTAGCATTCGTTTTGGGAACTGAACAAGGAAGACCGATGCATTGACATACAGTATGCAGTAAGAGGTGACCTCAATCATGCCTGGAATCTGTATCATTTTTGGAAGATAAAAAGAATATTGACATACGCAGAACCATTCTTCCATTCACAGTGCATTAATGAATTCCCTTCTAGCCGTTTCTAAAGAGAAGCTCAACATCAATGGAAAAAAAGAAACAATGCCTTGGAAAAGCACCCTAGTTTGATTTCATGCATTCCAGTGTAGGTGCACTGAGCTTGATTTCATTATGTTGCTGTGAGATCAGGATGTTGGACATTAAGACCCGAGGCATTAACAAAATCATTTTAATGTCTCAGTTACATATAGTGTTCTGAGGACAGATCTTGCAGGATCCTAATCACCTTTCCCTTCACAGAAGTCAACCGTTTTTGTCTCACTTTATAGGATCCTATCATTAGTTCCCCCAGGTAAGATAAAAGATTGAAAGAGAACTTGGGCTTTTTATGACATTGTCCTTGTATGACTCTTACAGGGAGGCTGGCCAAGAACTGAGCAAAATATACTCATCAGGCTAATCTCTTTTCCTCATCAGTAGTACGTCTAGCATGATAAAGAAAAAAGAAAATCAGTCTTGTTGCAGCATTTACAGTAACCTTTATCAGCTTGAGCATAATCGGTTGCCCCACCTGTTCAGTAGGTTATGGGGAAATTCATGTGCTTAAACTAAAGTATTTGTATTGGAATGTGTCTATTGAATCCTGGAAATCTGACGGAGGAGTTAAAGGTTAGAAATAATAGCGAAACCTCAAAAAGAAAAAAAGCATTCAAGAATCTCAGAGTAAAGAAGCCATTCTTAATTCAATGTTTGCAAAACCAGGATGTGACTTGCATTAAGCAGTTTGTTTAATTTCCCAGTGACAGTCAAATACAATTGATTCCAAATCGGTACCAAAGCCACATTTATTTCTGTGCAAAATATTGATTTAGAACAAAAAAGAAGTAACTGATGTTATCTGTTAAGGGAAAGGGCAAACAACAGTGAGCACAAATTGAAAAAAAAAGATTGGCATACACATACATTTTTATTCCTGTGATTTAATTTAATTTCATTTTTTAATCTGTTTCTTTTTTTTTTTTTATTTCACCCAAACAGTAGATCTCAAGGAACAGATGTCATTACCCATCATATTTCTTTTCTTCCCCATGGCTTAGAAAGGAGTACAATTATCAAGCTAGGCTGCATTGCTGAGAAATGAAAAGACACAGCCATTTTATAAAGAATAATGAGATGAAACATATAGTCAGGCTGACAACTCTTCCTTTCTTGATTATCAAGCTTTATTAGAGCACTTAAAAGCTTGAAGGGAATTAAAATCACAGTTCTGCACCAATCTGGCTACCATAGAAATACTACTTCTGCTAATAAACCTGGTGGAATAGCATAAGAATTTCAGAGGAAACCACAAATAACGATGGAGGGGAAACAGTTCTTTCTACCTAGCTTGGGGTTTTTTTTAAGCACGCTTTCTTCACTTGAATTTTATATCCTACACAACAGCTGTTCAATTCTCTAACCATTCAGCTTTAAAAGCATGAGGAAAGCAGTGATGGCTGATGGCCAGTAAAAAGTCAACTCCCCTTGAAAAATACCACAATATCTGGGTCATCAGTGCTAACTGCTGAGCGTGGTATGAAAGGTTTAGGGGCAGGGGAATCCCTAACTTTTTTAAAGCTCACATTTGGTTAATGGCCTTTCCAAATCTTTGACTAGTATAAATTCGGCATAGCTGCACCGAAGACCAATTTACAGTAGCTGAAGATCTGAAATAAATATTGCGGCTGTTTAGTGTGGTTGATGATCTGGACCAGAAGAGGTGATATATCTAAAGACTACCTTGATTTTGAGTCTAGAAGTCTTAGTTGGGAATCGTTTTCTCGGGATTCTAGTCCTTCTGGCCAGACACTTGTTGAACATAGGACTTTCAGTAATTATTACAGAAATGAAACTTTCTCCAAGCAACAGCAATAACAACAAGACAGGCAAAAAGGTTGACTTCAGCCTTCCTTAAAGATTAAGGAACTATCTGAACCAGTTCCAACAATCCCAACAAGGGATATATGCTAAGATCTTTTCAAGATCGATGGGTGTTGCACACACTTATCTGGTGGTAAAATGTGTTTTATCACCAGATAAACCCCGAGTCTGAGCCCTTGGATTCAATTGCTGATTTGTTAAAAAAAAAAAAAAAAGACGCAAAGTGAAAAAATGTCAGCCTTGCCCAGATACTACATCAAAGCACCTTCTCCCTAAAGACCCTAATCAGGATTAAAGGCCTTATGGGGCTGGGCACTGTATAAACCAACAGAGTTTGCCCAAAGTGCTCCCAGCCACCATTGCTGAACATATCACTTCCTAGTTCTCAGCTTCCTGTTTCACCACTTTTCAGTTCTCTTCACTTTGTACTTAGAAAAATATGTGTTACACTTTTCATTTAAAGCCATGTACATCCTGGGATAAATCAAATATCATTACACATGCCAGTAACACAGAACTAGAATATCTAAAGTGTTTTATTTGCATGTCAAAAAGAGTGTCAGTAACAATGCTAACCACCAAGAAAGAGTATTGCATGGTTTTAGCAAGCCAAATGAATGATGCAAGCCCACAGCATTTATCTCAGAAACTAACAGTTTGGAATGGGCAGCTCATGGCCAAACACACACTTTGTCCACTTTCTCTGTCACTTTGACTAAAAGGAAGATGAAAAGCAAACATTACTTTTATTCTGATTACTGCTTTTGAATAACTGCTTTAATAAAGACATCAAAATTGAGTGGAGTGGACTTCCATTACCTTCCTATATGATTTTATTATGATGGAACAAACCTAACAGGTGTCTAGTTCATGGACAATCCTTCTGCGGATTCAGTTTTGTTTGGTAACAAACTATGTGCTTATCTCTCTTCTAAAACAAATCTTTAGTTTAGGGATTTTTAATTAAAACCTCACATCCAAAGAAAAATCTGCACAAGGAAAATAATAAACCTGACCCATAATATGTGCATTAACGTGTTTGCCCAGGGGGGTGTGCAGAATGGAAATCTGAAGTAACACGCAGCAAAACACACTTAGCTAAAATAAATCTTTCTTAGAATTTCTCTCTGCATAAATTAATGCTACAGCATGTAAAATGCATATTTTCTGCCCCTCTGAATGCAATGGACGCTTGATTACTAAAAGATTCATTAAGATAAAACATCAGAAAGTTATCTGATGAAACTAAGGCTATTTTTCCTTTCCATACTTAGCAGAATTTTGAAGATTTTCCCCCTTGTTTTTTTTATCGGTATGCAGGCACTAGACAAGGCAAACTATTAAAATAGCATTGTTTAAAGAAAAAACATTATTTTGCAGCAGCTTTGATCTTGATTGTGGCAGGTGTCTAAGTATGCACATAACTATAAAAGCCGAATTTGGGCACGCAGGGCAGGGATCAATCGAGTCCATGCAGGGCCCCAATTCTGGCCTGTGATACCTGGCCTGTGAACTGGCCCCATGCCACTCATCTGGCCCATGGTTGATCTCTGCTGGTATATATATATATATATCAGATGGTCAGAGGCAGAAACACTCAGCTCAGTGCACACAGTTCATGTTGCAGACAAAATCTGTGCTGGTAAATGAAGGAAGCTTTGGCTCAGGTAGAATCCCCTCTTGTAGTCTTGAGATGAAAACTTGCCCTACATCCAATAACAGTGTGAATATACTATAAGGAAACAATGCAGACACCACTAGTTGTATTCACTAGTCAGGCACTCTTAGCATTTGATGGTGATTTTAGATGATGATTCATGTGTCATGAACTTGTACAGCAAATTTCATCATTACACTACAGTCAGCGTAGTAAGCTTGCAATGAGGCACTGAAGAAAGGTGATGCCTCATACCCGACTGGACCATTATTTTTCACTGAGGTTTGCTCAGTCTTAGCCATCTTATTAAGTTCTTTGACCCATCAATAATTTACTTAAAAGTCCAGAACCACAATGCCTAAGACCCCCTAAATCCTGGGGCTGTTTACTGTGTAATGGCTTCAAGGATAGAGGTGCTTATTTGATGAAATGCTATCAGTTTCCACCCTATGCATCATAAAAAAATTTTGTGCTTAAACAAGCAGAAGTTCCTTTCTCTCCTGTGTTCTGCCTACATGTATTAAACAAGATCATATTATATATTATGTGAACATGGGTTTACAGCTTTCAAGCTAGGAAACTGAATTAAGTCTCAGTGTTGAAAGGGTACATAGCAGAACTCATACCAGCTCCTGCTGTTGTCACATCCAGTAATGAAATGAGCACTTGTTGAACAACAAAACAAGGCCCAGGGCTTCCAGGACCACAGGTTCTGACCACAAAATAGCATAGGCTGTCTGCATTTTATCAAAGGTCCCAAGAAAGGTATAGCTGGATCTTTGACCTTAATGAAAGTTTTGCCTGAACAATAGCGTAGAAGCTCTGCAGAACATAACCCATGAAATAGGAAAAAGGACCCCAGCCATTTCTCTTGGAGCAGAAGAAGCTTTTCTAAAGCAATTCCATTTTTTTTCATCAAAGTTTCCATAGATAATAGCAAAACTTTATTCCCAAGTAACCTTGCCTTCCTGAATACTGTAAACACAGAATTATGTGATGTTTTAATAATGTATCTCCTTACAATTGACACCAATGAAGAAAAGCGGTCCCATACAAAGACGTTTACTGGAGCTGAATAACTAATTCATCATGAATAGTTTGTTCAACGTGTTTTGCTTCCCATTCTGTTCACAAATTGGCCTACAACAGAACATATTTATTAATTATTCAGAAAAGATTCACCAAATAATTCTTGGTTTTTAACTCATTCAGGTTCATTTTATTATGGATATTTGAGATTTGAAACACAAGCTATTTGCTAGTATGATCATACCTGAATGAAATCTGGCTTATCCAAGGCATCAAAATGGAAAGTTTTTTCAATGCTTGAACTCATGCTTTCTAATTTGATTTTTTCCCCTGTGCATCTTCTGCTATATTTACTTTCAATTTACTTTTCTCTTCACTGATATTCCTGCACGTAAACACACTCACCACAATGTTCACAGATGGCAAATGGAGGAGAAGCATGAACAGAGTCATTTCTACGGATAAGGCAGATATCCACAGATACAAATATAAGGATTTTTAAAAGAACAAACAAACAAACTCCTCTTGCCAAGATTTAGACCACAGAAAACCTCAGGGTGAAATCCTGAAGCTATTAGAGTCTATTCAAACTGTTCTGTTGACTTCAGTGGTGACAAGATTTTACCCTAATGCTTCATGGTACATGCCAACCATTAACTAAGAAAGTTCAGGAAGAACACTTCCTTCAGGGAAGAGATTAGTTCACAAATGCCTAATTCAGGGTTTCTTGCATTTTCCTCTATAGCATCTTGTACTGGCCACTAGACAGACTAGATGTCCCATTGCCTGATGCATTATGGCATCCGTATAATATATGCAAATAATTAGGGCAAATTATTTTGTAGCCTTAACTTTCACAACTGGGAAAAGCTTCCTGGCATTTTCATTCCTTCCTGTTAGCACATAACTGGGAGCTTCCCAGAATGATCATTCATTCATGTTAGCACAATACATGTTGGAGGAAAGTAGACAGAAAAATATTGTGTTTTTTTTATTCAGCCTGGTGTTTGCTTCTGTTCATGGATGTATTTCATCAGTCATCTGGAAGAGGAAATCTGAAGATAACGAGTTTGAACTCACAATGACAGTTCTATGAATAAATCTAGAAAGTGGCTTTACTGAACATCCTCATCTTAATGATGAAGGGCTGGTCTGACTCAGAGCTGAGGTTTACAAACTTCAGTTGTTTTACAGGGCTTAAGTTGTTCAGGAGACCTGGGACAACTTCTGCAGAAGAGGATTCTGACTTATTAGCAGATGCCACAATCAGGCAAGTAGTTTCTTAGCAATGTGTTTTTGGAGGATTAGCTTTTCTTAATTACAACTTATCTTTTGAGCTAGTTTTAGTACTGGGTTGCATGAATTAGAATAAAGATTGCTCACACATATGTGCACTTGTTATTCTTATTTGGGTCCAAATTATTTGTTTCATTAGAAACATTGGAAACATCCAACTAGATTCACCTATTATCCTATCTCATTCAGTGACAACTACCAGATGCTTTAGAAGAAAGTTCAAGAAACCTTGTAACTCATAAACACAGAGTGCTAAAATAAAGAAATAAAGGTGTCCAGATTAGACTCTGTTAAAACAGTAGGTGGCTGTATCACTTTCCAAATTCAAGTAAATGTGGGCCACGCACAAGCAGAAAATTCTGACTGCATCTCAAATTCTTCCTGAAAATACAGTAACCAGTGTGAAACCCCCAAGAGACATGGTCTAGTCAAACACATATGGATGATGGAGATAAGAGCTCCTGCATTGTAAACTTGACCTCATGTATCAAAAGCCAATTGTTTAATTCCTCTGTACAGGGAAATGGGTTTTCATTTTTGTAATTCTGAAATTTTCTCTGTTCCAAGGGGGTCAAAGATATGGCTTGTTAAGTCCTATCATCCAGCCTGTGGTGTTACCTGTTGGCCTTGGAGTTGAATGACATGCTGCATGCAGTGCATGCTGGATTAGCCCCATGTGTTGCATGTGGTGTGCAGGTCCACTCCAAGATATGTGCTGGATCCAGTGTGCAGGCCCAGTCCATGGTCTCAGTCTGGCCTGTGGGCCAGTCCTGCACCATTCATTTGGCCTTCGGGTGAGCTTGACAAGCTGATGAGCTTGACATCCCTGCTCTATTCCATAAGAAAAAAGTAAAAAGTAAAAAAAAAAACCAAAAAACAAAAACAAAAATTAAAAATCCTGAAAAGCATTCCTATTGAGATTCCCAGTCCCAATAAAATTCCCATTGAGATTCATCAAAATACTTTAGTTGAGTAAACCTGAAATATTCCGCTCCAATTTTGACTATCTATAAAACAATGAATGAGTTCCTTTTGGGAACTCAATTTCTGACTAAAAACGCCTTGACTAAAGATTTCCAACCATTTCTCTATTCCTTGTCTGTCATTGGGTTGGGGTTAAAGATATTTACTCATCTATCTTTTAGAGTGCTGTAAACATGATTTAGTCAATGTTTTCAATGAGTTTTGTTATGTATCATATAGATGTCAAGATTGTTAGTATTCTTTCAAATAACATTTTATTACCATATTTAATAGACTTTCAATTAAAATGCTTATTACAATTTGATTTGTTTTTAAGGAAACAGCCATTTTACTTTTATTGATAGCATGCATTCATCCTTCTATTTAATTACAAAAAAGATGGATGAAACAGTATTTTTAGTCCTATATTCACTTAAATGAGGACAAAGCTTTTATTCATGGTTTTCTATAACTGGAGTAAATGAGATTCCTACTCAGATAGAATAGATTAAATTTAGGAAAAAAGCACCTTCTCCCTAAATAACCATTTCTATAGAAGAGGAATAAGAACATAAGAATTGCCATGTCCTGGGGCAAACCATAGGTCCCTCTTGCCCAGTATCCTGTCACACAGTAGATGCTGAAAAGTAGAGTGACCCGGGTATGACCAGGGCTTTTTTCCATTGTTCCTCTTTCACGTGCAGCTTTCAGCATTTAAGGTTTAGGAAGTTTTGATTCAGAGGCTGTATCCCTAACTCCCATGCTCAATAGCTACTCATGTGCCTTTCCTCCAAGAATAGGGGATAAACTATTAGCTTCTACCATGAGTTCCCCACTTGAATTACACACTATGTGAAAAAGAACTTCCTTTTGTGAGTTTTAAACTTCCTACCTGCTAGTTTCATCTTGTGACCCCTAGTTTTTGTTTTGTGAGAGAGTAAATAATATATCCCTATTTACTAGGCCTGTGTGAAGTGGCTAGTTATTTGCTTCAGATTCGGCCAATTCGAGGGACAGGGATTTGATTCGGTGATTTGAATCACTGTCCCGAATTGACTTGCCCGAATCTGATTTGGAGATTCGGCTGCTGGCAAATCAGTCGACTCTCTAAATCATACAGGCTCATCCCCTGCCCGCTCTCCCAGCTCAGCAATGGCTGCCCTGCCTGCCCCAGCTCCTGGCACTTGGGAAAAAAAAGCCCCGACTCAATGAGTGCTGCCGGGTAGGGGGTGATCCCCACTGCCCCCACGGTCCTACACTGCGTGAGGGGCTCTGCATGAGCCCCCTGGCCACTCCCCAATCCCTCAGGCCCCCCATGGCTGCCCTGCCTGCCCCGGGTCTGGCCCGTTAAGAAAAAAACACAACCCCCCCCGGCTCACTGGTTCCTGCCCAGTGGGGGGCGATCCCCACTTCCCCCCTATTAAGAATGGGAGAGAGAAATATCTGCTGTAGCTCAGTAAGCAGCAACAATTGGTGTTGTTCGAGTTTGTGCTAGGGGCTATGCAAACATATAGCATGCCAAACCATAGTCAGCCTTACTCCAAACACTTGGTTCTCCCCTAAGACATACTTCCTTGCTCCCAAACTGTGACTTGGAAAATGTTCAGTAGCAAACACTTTGAATTTGTTGAGTATTTTTGGATTGACGGAGGACACAGAACAAAGAAAAAAGGCTGCAGCGATGCTTTCTTTCCCACAAATGTCTTGTCCCCTTCTGTTTTGAAAGGAAAAAGTTGAAGATTGAATCCAAGTTTGCATAGGACGTGGGAGAAATGACATCACTGTGCATGCCTTTTGCAAAACAGAAAGGAATAAGCTTTTCAGCCATTCACACAATTAAAGTAAACACAGCTAAAAATAATCCCAGAGTGGAAAGCAAATTTAAATTTAGAAGATGATTATACCTGATTTTCATGTCATCCTGCTTTTACAGCATAATTCCTCCTTTAGCAAAAATAGTAAACATTTTGTCTTCATCCAGTTGTTCATTTGTCTTGTGCAGAGGAACAATTTTAGGCAGAAAACAACAAAAATGAAAAACAGGGTGTCCAGAGCCTTCCCATGATAAATGATATCACATGCATGCACACTAAAATGCTCTATCTGAATGGGTTCCCCCCCCCCCGCTGCTATATTCTTGGCACATCCTCTGAATTTCAGCAAAAAAGATAGACCTAGGCTTGTGAGTCATTTTCTTGATTGATCTAATTTACCTTGAAGGTTAATGTATTCTAAACTAATTCAGAGATTAATAACCACTTAAAGATATATGAAAGACATTTAGCTGTATACCAGACGAGTGTCATAACCTATTTTATTATCTCTTCAATGACTTTGGGAGTTCATTTGATGAGATTTAAAGGGAAATTTGATTGTATGATATACAGTGACAGGTGCAGAGCATAAAGGTTTTTTTTCACAGCTCACTCCTGTTAAGACAGAAAACAAGATGTAATTCTATTTGTTTATATTAGGTTTTTGAAATACTTTTATTTTCAAGGTGGGATGTAATTTTCTCTGCTTGTACCATTTTAATAGGCTTGTTCTTAGGAGGATTAAATAAACAGGAAGGTCTGTCCAGGAGGATAACCCCCTGTTCTCCATTCTGTTCTTGATTTAATCATGGGCTTTGGGCTTTGAGTATTCTGCATATTGCAGCAAAGAGGCCAGCCTTAGTGTGGCCAGAATTGATCACAACAGACCTCCTAATCACTTTGATAAGGTAATACTAGAAAGATAAGGCATTATCGCTCTATTTAGGGATCTATATCAAGTCAACATGTAGGCTTTTTTTGGAACATGGTGTAGAGGACAACTGCAGCTGTCTTGTAAGTCCCAGAAGAGGCAGCCTCTGAAGCATTACAGCAACATCCTATTTAGAGCTTTACAAGAGCCTTGAAGCGGGCCCAACAGGGAACAAAATCCCAATGCAAGTTGCAGAACTGGTTTTGGTTTGTCCCGTTTAGGAGTCAAGCCAGAACGTTACCTAAAAATTGTAACTTCCTCATGAACTTAGTTAGACCTAAACAGACTGGGTACTGTTAGTCCTACTTGATAGTCCAGCAAAGACATCTTATTGCTCACCACACATGACACAGGTGCTTTTGTGGGAAGCGCTGTTTCCTTCTCCATCTCAAGATGCCAAGAGTGTACACAGTCTCATTGGCAGAGACAAACAGGGACAGATACCTTTGACTGAGCCAGCTTATTATAATGCTTATTGCACCAAGAGCATCTCCCCGTCCTCCCCATCACACATATACACAGAACATTTACTGACTTCTACAGAATCCCTTAGGAGCCCAGGAATCTGTCAGTGTATAGCAGCTACAATGCTGCTTCCATCCAACCTATCACTCCTTTGGGCTTAGCTCCATTTATTAGAAGATTTATTTCTATGACTTTTTAAAAATGGAGATATACAACATTAAAATGAGGCGCTTAATTTTCTCTGCAGATAAACTATGGAAACACTCTATATCCTAGCAGTGCAAACACTATCTGAGGGACTGGTTTATACAATTATAATAAAGTTTAATGAGTTAGATACACTTTGTTCTTGTTTATGGTATTGCATCAAATGCTAAATAATAAACGACACTATGCAATGTATGTCTCAGTGACGTATAACATTAAAGGCAATAAACCAAGTCAATCAATCCCTGTCAGTTAGAAAGTGTCTGGCATGCTTTCCCCTTTCATATTTAAAAGTAGGTCACAAAACTATCCTACCCACTCCCTGTTGAAAGAGATGCATAATAGAAGCATGGTCCTAAGAAATGCTGAGCCCCTCCTAGCTGTGTATACACTGAATCTTTCAAGAAAAGGCCTGCACATAAGAAAAGAAAAGATTCACACCATTTAAACCAGTCTATATAAAATCTGCTGGTTTGGCATTATGAGATGCACAAAACCTACCCTGGATTAGGGAAGCAGAGCCGGCTTTAGGGATGGGTGATATAGGCAAATGCCCAGGGGGTGCCAAACACACACACACACACACACACACACACACACACACACACACACACACACACACACACACACGTGTGTGAGCAACCTGCACTCATAGCAGCATTCTCCCCCCTCCCTACCCTAGACTTTCCCTGCCTCAGGTAGGAGGAATGGTGCCCTGCCCAGCCCACCCCCCACCTCCAGCCGCTGCTCAGAAGGAGCGGGACAAGACTTGTGCGAGCAGGGTGGTACCTGCTTCAGTCTGCTCCCATCTGCTGACTTGGGGGTTGGGGGCACCCAAATACAATTTCTCCCAGGGTGCCATTTTCCCTAAGGAAAATGCAGGGAAGTAAAGGGTTAAAAATGCGGGTGCTTGAACTAGGGCTTCCTGAGAGCTCTATTATTGGCCATATTCCCCTATTTCTATTAGCAACGGACATAAAAGACGCAAGAGTACATCAAATAAGAGGAGCAAAAAATCTCCCCTTTTCGCTTGCATCACATCTGCCCTGAGGAAGCTGAAGAAACCCTCTTCCCAACAGCTCTAGCAAGGGGTCTACTGAAGCGGAGTTACAAGCAGGAGCAGCCACAATGCAGACAATGAACTTAGAAACATAGAAAATGAGGGCTGGAAGGGACCTCAGGAGATCATCTGGTCCAACACCTTGCAGAAAGCAAGACCACCTCCAACCATCTCAATCCCAGGCCGAGCTTTCTCTACCCAGGTCTTCAAAAGACTCTAAGGATGGAAAAACTGTTGAGCTTGTGTCAGAATATTTTTTACCCTCATTTTCAACTCTGATCCCCTGCAGTTGAACTAGTTGGAATATTTTGGCGAGTGTTTGCAGTTTATTCATACTATTTGCTTGAGGTGCCACCTCAAGCCACATTGTAGTAGGGGCGATATATTAATACAGAACAAAGAGTGCTGCTATTGTCTCCATGGAAGCTAAGGAGAGCCACAGAGCGATGCACCTCTGAAGACCAGGACACTATGGTCTGTGTTTTCTTCAGATTAAAGAATCAATCATATTTGAAAGGCAATTTGACACCTAATTCCAACTGATTTCTGAGGCTCCGGTACTTATACACCTGTAAAAATAATGGCATGAGGCCGTCGTCACCGGTCCTTACAAAGAAACATTAGCTAAAAAGATATTTTCCAAAGCATTTCTTACTCGGAGTACAATTTCCCAGCACACATTTTATCTGGGTATTTTTCTCAAGCCGCTGTTGCATAAACAATGAATGCACAATGGGCTAACCCTGGCTACCTGATTTATTTCCACAAGTTATTGATGACTTCATAACTCATGCATGTCACAGCAGGGCTGAGCCCGGAGTGATTTATGAAGGGCCATCAATAAAGAGTAGGAATAAAGGATATTTCTAGAATCAGCCCTCTGTGGAATCAGCCCCAACAAATGCCAAGATAAAACCTATCATATGCATGCCCTATATCAATAAGCAGTGTGAGGCTATAAATTGTCTAAAAATTAAAATTAAGAAGAGCTACCATGGACAGCGTGGTGACTTTGGGAAACAGATGATGTTAGGGCCCAGATCAAAAGTCTCTGGGTCATTGACAGAAACAATAATATATATACATAAAGTCAGGAAATGACAGCATGCTCTGCTCTACGTGAGGGAGTGACTACTGCTCTGCTACTGGAGTTGGCTGGATAATGGGAGTAAGAAAACCGGTAGAAGATGAATTCAGTGACTGTCATGGTATGCTCAAATGACATTGGATGCATTAAGAGGTAGTTCAGGCAAGCAACAAAACCAAGTGGATGTAGGTGAGACAAAGAGCCTGGAGGGAAAAGGGATGAGTCTGAAAGAACGGGGGACTTGGAAGTGGTAGAACGTGACTAATTGAAGGGAAGGATCTTTTAAGGAAGCCAATAAACATATCCCCTTATATGATGGTGTTGTATGTCTACCTGATCTGTCATTCTATCAACTGCAATTATGATGGAGTAGCAAGTTCAAAACAGGGTTTGCAAAATGTAAGACACAACTTTTCAATTGGGCATGATGTATTTTTGAAAACTACAAGCTCATGAAAAAAAGAACGACTTTTTTTTAAATTGCTTTGTTCTGCTGATCACTTCTCACTCCACAAGAGATTTTCACTGGTGCATTTTTATGCTGCGGATACTTGCATCCTAGGTAGCGAGCTAACTAAAATAATAAATACCACCAGATCAAGAATATGTCATATTGGCTGATGGCCATTGGCAATCTACACGCTTTATAATCAAAAACAGATTTGATACCAGACGACTCCACCTTTTCAATGAGAAGGACAAAATTTGTTCTTCTGTAATGTGTTTAACCTCTTTTTGATCAGTTCTAATAATGACCATCTGCGCTAAGCCTTACAGTTTTAGGCTTCACAGGACATGTTTCAGTAGGAGAAACTTCCATTGTGTTCAGTACTCGGACCTGGGATTCCAAAAAGTCTTGGCGTCTTGTGACAAGGAGTCTTCAGTGCATAAGACACATTGCTGATATATAATGTGCTACTGTGCCAGCTGTGAATAAATGAAGTATGGCACTTCAACATGAATTCTGCAAAGCTTTCAGGTCAATGTGGCCCATTCTTAAACACATTCTTGTATTTAATTCAGCAGTGATTATAGATGTAGTGGGCATGTCTACATTCATGCTATTAATGTGACTTAGGCTTATTGCACTGTAAAATAAGGTGCAGTAAGCTTTCCCCGGGAACATGTCTACACGTGCACCCTGTTGGGCACAGGTTTGCTTCTTATGGCAGCAGGCTGATACAAGCCTGCTTCTGCCCTGCTCTGCTTCCCTGCACCAGCCAGGGAGAGCTGTAGGCTCCAGCCACAGCTGCCCGGGTGCTGGGAGTCTCCAGGGTTAGGGTTAGGCTTAGCCTGGCAGGGAGCTCAGCCGCACTAGGGTACCCGGATGGCTACCCAAGGGTCCCAGATCCACAGGGCAACCCCAAGACCCCACACACTATAGACAGTTTGCAACAAACACCAAACAATTTGGGACTGAGACAGGGACTCCAGGTGCTGTTGGGGCTTGCCATGTGCCCGCAGCAGAGGGGCACAGTGCCTAGGGCCCAGGCAGCTTCTGAGGGTCAGGCCAGGAGTCTGTAGGCCAGCCTGGGCCAGCTATGGAGACATCCCTGCCACATGGCTCTGCCCTAGGCAGGAGGCTGGCCCCTTGCTGGTATGGCTTACCAGGAGCAAATTTGCTCCCAGTCTGTGTCTAGACGTGCACTACTGAGTAGTAGCTATCGTGTGGTTAATCTAGTACCTGTATCTACAATTTCTGTGCAGTAAATGCCACATACATGTAGGTGCTGCTGCTTTACTGCACAGTAGATTAGTCTACTGTGCAGTAAAGCATCTTATGTAGACCCACACACAGTGAGTTTAATGATAATTCTGCAGCCCTGGGTGCAAGACAGCTTGAAAAATGGGATTGCTTTTCTAAACAAATAGCTGAGGCTTTTTAAAGCTATTTTAAATAGGTCTCTATTTCAGTGTTGATACTAAAATATTCCTATGTTGGCTGTTCGGTGAAGAACTCCTCCAGCAAATGCACAGACACAGACATCTGCATATAGCTTTTAGTCACAGGCATTCTGAGATTCCTTACTATGAAAGGGCTTTTAAGATTCCAGATAAGACCAACTCTTTAGACATTCAAGATAATAAAAGCAGGTCAGTAATGTTCAGCCATGTAAGGGCTCTGTTTGGAGATACCTCGTGATTTCTTAAGTTATACTGATAAACACATTCAGTTCATGTACTTATGAATTTTCAGATAAATGGATCATGACTCCTTTTATTTCCTATTTGATTTGCAGTATCTGTGTCCATTGCAATTTTTTTTTGACTTGCCAGAGAGATTCTATAATTCCCATGATTAAATGTGCAATTAAGGTTTAAGCACTATTAGCACAAGGGATTTTGAAATTAGGATGAGACTATAACATTGACATCAAATTTAAATGTCAGCACTACTGGAATAAAAAGTGGGTCTTTTATCTTTCAGTAAAGAGCTATGTAACTCTGCCATGCAATCTGCTAACGGGGAAAAAGCCTGATGAGGCACTGGGACTCAATGTACCCACTAGCAGTGCTTAGCAGTCATCTAATGGATTTGCTCAGGGTAATTTTTTGAATGATCTGTATGCTGTCAGCATACACACGATGTGGAGCAAATTATATTATTTTAGCTTATTTATCAATCTGTCATCATACCTGTCCTTTCTTCAATGCCACACTGTAAATCTGACTCATACAGAAAAGTTGCTAAGATCCACCAGCTTGCCTAGAATTTCAGTATTATTATGGAAAAAAAATATATATTAATTTGTCTATATGGAAAGGATTTAAAGGTTGTTGCATTCATTTGTTACCAGAGACTGAGCACTTAATCACGACTCTGTTCAGCAAGAAAATTATCTCTTCTTCTCAAGTCCATTAACAGTACTTTTACAGAGTCTGGAGAAATATAAATATTGGAACATATTAATGAAAATGACATCAAAACCTGATGTATTAGCACTCAAAAATATGATTAAGTGCCATGTTAATTAACTTTTTTGCCATGATAATTGTAAATGTGCATGCATATTTTAAAGCCACTGGAACTGCCTAGAAAAGGCTGGTAGACTGATACGAGACAAGTACTAACTTGACAATGATTTAATTACTTATAACAACAACATATAGTGCACCCCCGAACTGCCATAACACATAAAACAAAGTGCTAACGTTACAATATTATTATTACAACATTAAAGCAAAGGGCATGTTTGACTGTTATTTCCATTTCCATTCCATTGAAAAGCCATTTGCTATGATTTCTCACCTAATTCCCATTCCTATTACAGCAGAGTTTAGAGAACCCAAATGAGATCGGATCCCCGTTGGGTGGGGAATTGTGAGAGAGACACAAAGGGTTAAAGAACAGAAGTTTTATCCCCCTCATTTTACAGATGGGAAGCTGAGGCAGGAAACAATTTTGAGCCAAGTTTTCAAAAAGCTTCCATGTGTTCATCGGAATAATTTGCTCTGGTATCTAAATGATGAAGCATGTTGGATGTTTCAGAAATCTTGCTTAAGGTGTCACAATAAGAGGTCTTGGGCACTGAGCATTTTCAAAAATCTGACTCTTATTTAGGTGCCCAAATGGGAACAAAGACCCTTTTGAAACTCTGGTCCTCAGGGACTTTGTCCTGAACCCTTTTTGTGACCTTGGACAAACTAGGAATTGAATCTAGATCTCTTGAAATTAGTCCACTTTCTTAATTTCTAACTATCCTTCCTCTCAAGCTACCAAGTATGGCTCAGTACAATTACATGCTTAATAAGATGGGGTCTTTTCCATGTGCCTGGGATTCAGATTCCAGGAGTTTCTTAGTCCTAGCGAAAACAAGAGGGTTTTCATTGTTAATCCTTCATTAGATGGTAAAGAAAAAAAAAAAATAAATAAAAAGCAGGGCTACCATGTCTTATGCCAAGTATATGAGCTGCAAAGGACAAAAATAGGGCACCAAGGAAGACAAGCATGGCCAAGCCAAACGCATCTACTCCATGCAGTATATCATGGGTAACTGATGATGACCTGTAGCTCCATGTGTACTGATAGTGTTGGGAAGATAGGACTAGAAGTGGATGATTGGATCCTGGAGGCCAATCCCATCTAGCGCAGGCAACCATGTCATATAACTTCATCAAGCTCCACTTCAAAATCAGTTAGCATTCACGGCTTCTCTACTCCTAAAGGAAAGCTGTTCCAAAACCATGTTGTTTTGAAAGCTGGACATTTACTTTTACATTTTTGCTTCAATTTATTCACAGCCAGTTTCTGTTGAATTATATTAGCTTTGTCTTATGCCTGAGGAAATGGTTTTGTGATGGAAAAGCATAAAAAGGCAGCTGATGAAATGGGCCATTTTGCTTGGAAAAGGTAATTTTTAAAAAAGTGCTACCCTTGTACCATGTCATAAGCCACCCCATCCATTTGCATCTGTCTTTAGTTTGAAAGCTCCCCTGAGTAGTGACTGCATGTCTGGGCAGATCTGGCCACACTGAAGAAGCTACTACCATCTCTCACCTGTGTCATCCATCCCCATCTGGTTTCTGATATTAGCAGCAGGGCAAGAGGTGATGGTTAAAAATTAACAGTTCTTAAAGAGATAAAGGACCCTCTTCTCTATACTCTTTCTCATAAGACTTCCATTCAGCACAGTGGCACTTCCAGGAAAGTAGGGCATGTAACATCACGCACCAAAAAGTACATTTTCCTAGTCAACTAGATAAAGGTGCAGATCTAAGTCCAAGAAGTAGACCAAGTCATTTTTGGCACGTTGCATATTGTAAAGCAGATCACTGAATAGAAAACAATTCACTAGTTATATATTTACTCTCAAACTATTTCCTGTTTTATAGTCAAAATTCTAGTTGATGGAAATGTTGTAGCCAGCTCTAGCACAGAGACACAAATGCTGTTTTTCTTTATATTATATTAGTTAGAATGCAATGAAGAAAATGGCAGGCTTGGTACTTTCAGAAAATAACTTATTAATCTCAAAGAAAGAGGATAAAAAGTTTACTTTGAAATGTATCCCTTGGAGCTGTAGCTCTTTTCTCACTTATCTACTGCTTCATTTTAGTGTCTAAAATGACATATTGATTCCTACTATCACTAATAATTTTTAAAATTGCTTTTCTTTTGTTGAACTTTTTCCATTGACAAGCCACTCTCATAGCAACTATGAAACATTTTGTCATCCCAGTGCTGGAGCATATTTCACAACCGAGAAAACATACTAAATGCACGCTATGCCAGTACATTTGCATCCCACAGTTATTAATGAGTTAATGGCCTGTACAGTTTTAATGAACAGAACATAAATGAAGACTGGAAAGGATATTAGAGTGAGTGAAGCCCATGAGTGAAGACTTTAATAACACTTCCATCTTCAGGTCATTAGCTGCATAACTGCCTATGGATGAACTGATAATTACTCTCTCATGATGCTAATGAATTTGCTTTACACATTGAACATCATTCCATCATTTGGTTTGGATGCACATAAAAATGTTAACATCCTTTTTATGAACAATTAAACTCACTGACATCAGGTGTGTACCAAAGGAAAGGAGTGCAGTTAACACAAGCATAACTCATCTCAGGATATAAATGACTTCGATTTTTCAAAGCCATCTAATTGGATATCTATTTCCCATTAACTATATTGGGATTTGCGCATCTACATCCCTTAGGCAGATTTCTAAATGTCAGCCAACAGGCAGTTGGTTGTTCATAAAAAGGAATTGTTGTGTGTCCTTAGAGGATGTTATACCCATCTGGGTGAGTAGCTACACTATTTGTCTTAGGGGTGTATGTGCCTGTGGTACTTCTCAGAAACAAGAGGAGATCTGTTTCATACCTGGGTGAGCTTACACATCCATAGAAACATTTTAGATAGTGTAATGCAAGCAGGTCTCCTCTGTAGTATCATGAATACCTATAAGCAGCTGGTTTCATTATTTGCATTACAGTAATGCCCTAAAGACCAATCAAGGATGCAGGCCTATATGCTAGATGGTTTTCAATAACAGATGGTCCTTGACCCAAAATATTCTAATCATGATGAAGAATGTCTTGCATTCAAAAGCTTGTCTAACTTTATCCCAGTGATGCAATTGGTTCACTAAAAGACAGCCACAAAAATCTTTGCCTCTCCCAAAACAATATCAACAAAGCCTTGATCAAGGAACCAAGACCATACATGGAAGCAGGGCGATCACAGGCAACAAGCCTAGGTCAGCTACCAGAAATGGTGGTTGGAAACTCCTTTGTGCTGATCAGCTTCATTGTTGGAGCTGGTCTCCTGCCTGCTGAGAGACCAAATCTAGGATCCTACAGAAAGATTTCAATCGCTCATCAAGTCCTCTGCCACCCCCTGTTCATCCATGTGAGCTGCCAGGTTGATGCCAATAAGAACCTGAGAAAAATCTAAAATGACCATGGGGGCTTTGAATGTGAAGGTGAGGGAGGCAGGGAACAGATTATATTCTCATCTAGCTTCCTTCAAGGATAAAGGCCTGAATGGAGACGGATGAATTCTGGAGAGCAATGCGTAGTGTCTCCTACAGCAGTGGTACTCAGCCTTTTTTGTATCAGGACCCATTTGTAAACATTGATGGCCAGTCCTGACCCAGTGCCCCTCACTCCTGACTCGCTGGTACCCACCCCTAGGTCCCAGCCTCCCAGTGTGTGGGGAAGGGAGTGATGGGGGACAGGGTAGGGGGTGTGTGGGGGGCCTGCAAGTGAAACCCCATGGTTTTCCATGTTTTCCATTTTTAAAGTTTGCTCGTGACCCTTTCATATATTCTTGTGACCCACCTTTGGGTTATGACCCATAGGTTGAGAAATGCTGCCCTACAGGAATTAGCTTCTTTGAATGGGGTGGGAGGTGGGGCGGGGGGGGGGGGGGGAGGTTGTCCACCTCAAAAGATTGGGTTGAACTCTCAGATCTAAATCATCTAATTTTTTTTTACTTTTATAAATTTAGACATTCATACAGTAGGTGGAGGTATAAAGAGAAGATCTGGCAACTATTTAGTAAGTTATTGAACTGAATATAATAGCATCTGATATTTGAGTAATGGAAGATTGTGCCATAAAAAAATAATTTAAACCATATGCTCTCTTTCAAGATAATGCATTCACTTATTTATTTTATGAAAGAATAAAAAGTCTGCAGTGACTCAATGGTAGTTTTTATTCTTTCAGCACTTTTTATGTTGCAAATTAAATATTTTACGTGTTTATCAGCAGCTAGTTGTTAAAAGATGTCTGTCTTTTCTGACCAGCTTGGGCTAATCAGGAACAATTTTGTCACACACCATTTAATTTTCCTCTATGATCAATTAAAAAAACAAAGCTACCTGTGTAAGTTTTCAGCTTTCATGACACTCATAGCATTTCAGTCCTTAGACTTGCCTGATTTTAATTTTGATTCTGCTTTTCTTAAGCATTAGCTTAGCTTTTATGTGGAGGAATAAAGATGGTCCTATGCAAATCCATAGGCAATGATGTTCTGAAACCATATATGGTAGGGAATATAGTTAACAGAGGTGAACAAGCTATGCACAGCAAATATCCTGAGAAATGCATTCCCAAATGTTGTCTGTTTGCAAACTATCCACAAACAGATCCATTTTTCACAGAGTTGTTACTTGAAATTTTTTGACTCCTGCTATGTAGCAACATATTTCACCTGGTAGGTTAGATGTGTAACAATAATAACCCATAATAATAATAATACTTTTATCAATTACTCCAATTTAGAACTTACCCTTCATATACATAGGGACCTATTCAAATTGAGGAGGCAGGTGGCTGATTTCATGGGCAGATCATGAGGCCGACTGCCATTTTCATGGGCATAAGGTGGCTGGGCTCCCCATGCCTCTGACAGGCTGAGGGGCTCCAGTGGCCACACCCCTCACCACCAATTGGAGGGGCCGGGGTTGCATGACAGGCAACCCTCTCAGCCAATCAGCAGTGAGGGACGGGAGTGGATGCCATCTTGACTGCTCCCGTTTACAGCAGCGGCTCCCACACGGGGCTACCTGTGCATCTGAGCCACAGTGGCCCCATCTGGGAGCCAATATTTTATTTTTAGTAAGTTTTCCTTTTTTTTCCGGATTTTGTGGACATTGCCCGATTTCACGATTTCTGCAAAATCACGAATTGAGTTGGTCCCTACTCATAGTGGATCACATTTCTGAGAGCTCAACATTTTTGTTATTTGGGTTTCTGGAAAATGTGAGCCTTCTTTAGAGGCTTAAAGGGGAGCTGTTTGGAAAGTCTGGCTCGGTGTGGCAGTGGTGGAAACATGATTAGACACCTAGTCTGCCTCTCTCAAAAACTTTACCATGGTATTTCTCTTCCAAAGCATAGGGGCATTCTCCTTGGGCTCAACAGGGAAGAAAACAGCTCAAGGACATGTCCACTGATTTAAATGGACTTCCATGGCATCTCTGCATGTACACCAGACTGATTATACATGCCATGTTCTCAGACTCACTGACTGCCCATGCAATTATTCTAATCTGCAAATACTAGCTGTGCACTTTTTAATTTATTTATTTACTTAGAAAATCAGGAGCTAGCAGGAAGGACAAGGGCATAGTAAGGACACTATGGGAAGCCAACACTCGATTCAGACAGTATATATAAAGGAGTGCACCCTTGGGCATTGTGCCATTCCTAGTGAGGACATAGCATGCTCTCAGCTCTGCTCTGGCTATCTCAGATGGTCAGTATGGATGGGGAACAGAAGCATGGCTATAAAAATCAGTCCACCTCTTCCCACCCCCTTTCTAGCAGCTAGTACCCAAAGAAACACTAAGGGAACAATGAAGGAATGTAAAATGTATCCGACCCTCCCCATTCACTCCCTGCATCCTGCCTATATCATCACAATGCTTCGTACAAGGCAGTCAACGAGCTCCTCAAAACCTTGAGTTACTTCGGCATCTGGTATCTCTGTGCAATGTATTGGTTATATTATACATAAATCAGAAAAGTGTTTACCTACAAAGAATTGAAGTCAAAGAGTCAGAGGATAGTAATTTATCATGGGGTTTTGGTTCAGCAATTCAGAGCATGAAACATTAGAAACACTAAAGGGCTGAGGTAACCAGGCAGCCTGGTGGGGAAACGGCATTAAAATAAAACAAGCAAAACATTACCCTTGTGGAAAAGAATCCTCTTGTGGCATAAACTGGGATAATTTTATTGCCATGTGCAGAATGACACTGATTTCGCCTAGCTGAGCTTCTGGCCTCAGAGGTATACATTTTAGTTGTAGTACTTGATTCTGCAGTATTTTTGGAGACTCATAAAGGCAATTATGCTTTAACAAACTGTAATGCAAAGCATAGATTGCCAAAGAAAAAGGGCTATGAGTCAACTATGCACAGAGATGTTTGTGCACTATGAGCATGATAACTTTTGATCCACTTTTATAAATGCAAATGCAAACTTCCTTGCACGGTTGCAAGGGTTGTGTGGAGAAAGGAAGTTGTGAGAGCAGATCCCCAAGCTGTGAACTCCCACAACTTAGCAGGGCTGGTCAAGTTCTTTCATCAGGCTTCCCCACCTTTTGACTAGCTGCAATTGCTAAGTGCTCATGGCCTTAATAAACTAGGCCTTGGCTTGCAAGTCTTCAATAGCAAAGGTCAGAGTGGGTGTCAGCCTTGTACTGCAGACATGTATCCACCAGATGGGGAAGCAGCATTGGACATCCCCCTCTGGGACTGGAGCATACTTCACAACCACTTTAAATGGAAAAGGAAGAAGATTCCTTTCCCTTACAAGCAAATCTCCTCAACCCACATCCTTTTGCCCTGCACTGTATAAAACTCTGGTGCCACTTCCAATTAGATGTCATCTCCTTGATTTCTCTCTTTCCAGACCTGGAAAATTTCCTTGATCTGCTCTTTCTTTTACCATCTTCACAGAACAGTTTTACTCGAACACTTGCATCCATTCAAAAACTCATTTGATGATAATTAAAAGGGAAACTGCACAAATTCCAGTTTAAATAATTTTTAGTGCATAAAATCCCTATGTGTAAGGCATATGGAAGAGAAGAAGGTGTGGATACTTTGGAATATGGCTTTCTGCTAGCATGATTGGGGTCTCTTACATTTCCTTTCAAGTCAACCTTGGTTTTAATAAACAAACCAAAAATGCACAATAATGAGTTTTATGATCAATGACTAGAAAGAAGCTATGGGACAGAATGGCTTGAAAGCCAAGTACAAACAGTATATATGAGCTGCCCTAGGTAAGATACTAAACATTACATTTTCAGTTTAATACTCTTGTAGTATATAGAGTAGTTCAAACAAGGACTGGGAACATGCACTGCACAACAGGACTTTGACAAGGACGTTAGGGATAAAGTTGACTGTTGCAGAAGTCCCATCATGGGATCTTTTAATATCCCTCGAGACAGGAGGAACATCTGTTTGCCATCTCGGTGATGGCATTGCATTCAGCTCTAAAGAGGTAAACTATATTATCAGCTTCCAAGCAGCTTACTTGGAGTTTTATAGATGCCATTTAAAAAGGCCATTTAGGAAAGGGGAGGTGTGGGAAGGGGAGGATGCATAGGGGAAAGCCTATGATTTAAAAGAAGCTCTGTTTCTTTAGCTTCACAATTTTCCTTCTAAGAAAAAATGCAATAAGTAATCAGGGAAGGTTGATCACAAACCTTTTCCATACACCCAGCTAATACTGCTGGATCCTGTTGGATTCTGACTGTTAATATTATTATGTATAGCTGCTTTAGTGCTTTCTGTTGAGGATTTCAAACCATGCTGCAGTGCAAACATTAAATAATTATGCCTCACATCAGCCTTGTGAAGGAGGTACATATTACATCTGTTTCACTGAGAAGTCACAAAGAAGTTCAGTTACTTTGCCCAAGGTCACAAGGATTTAGAAATGTAGCCAAGTGCTCAGGAGTTCTGACTCCCAGTACCATATGTGAACCACTAGACCATATTGCCTCCCTTGTATAATTCTGGAGAGGAGGTTTGGCAGGTGCACTACATCTCATTAGGATTTCTCCTGGCTATTCTGAAGAGGCCAGTTTTGAAAAGATACATTAAGGATGATTTTTTTCAAAGAGATCACAAACCTGCTTGGTACATTTTTCTCTATAATTTTGCTTGCATAACTGTGTTTGTATGCGAAGAATATTTGAAGGAATGCACAGATTAAATAATCTGACAACTCACATGAATGAATCCCTTTCGCATTTAATGACTACACATGCAAAACTCCAGATCTAATTGTCCGTGTGCACTAAATGTGTGGCTGCAATTATATACCCTGTTTCTGTAGAGAATTCTTATGCAGGGAAGCAATTAAGAGTGTGCGTAAGTTTGCTTTAAGTTCCACTGAAATCACTCAGAATTAAGCACTCTCTTAAAAATTAAATCACATACCCACGGACTTCCCTGTTTCCAGGCCTTAAAGCAGATGTTTTAAAAATTCACCCTCAATGTTTAAGCAAATCAATGACAAACATAAATGAAAAACAGACAGACCCAGCCTCACAGCATCCAGCAGAGCAAAACAAATAGGCAGGCTAGACTGACATGCAGAAAACAAAGATACTAAAACTAAATCTTCTTTCCCCATAGCTCATTCACTGGTTATCGTTTGTAAATGTATTTTTACCAGAGCTCTAGATAATGGCATAAATTTATGAGACAGAAACCAAAGAAATAGTGCATAATATTCCTTAGCAATAATTCATTGCAATAGAATTGGCAAGTAGCAGGTATCACATTAGCTCTTAGATGAAGAGCAAACCTATGCAAAGTGATTAGTGTCTATAGGATTTTACTTCCTTGTTCCCACCAATGGGAAGGAAAAACCGCTTTGTAATACCTAGGTTAACCACTAACAGACTCTAGGAATTAGATCATAAATGAACAGAGTAACTCTGATGCTAAAGATGAACAAGTATTAATATAGACTTGGAAAAACAGTGCTTTTAGACCTTTGCTTTTTTGGAGGGGTTGGTTGGTATGATCCATAGGCAACCTATGATCCATAGGCAACCATGATCATATGTTCAACATACGATCCATGGGCAACCAGGTATAGCTAAAGGCTGCGTCAAGATGTGTAGGGGCGTGCACCCACAGTGGCATAAATAGTAGTGGCCCAAATTTATGCCATTACTTTGTGCTGCAGTGCATACCCCTGCACATGCACTTTGTTGAGGGACACTGTATCCTGCTTTGGGCAAACTGCCCTTACCCAGCTGCAAAGGAGCACACTCCAATGCTCCCCCAGTGGAGGAGTAGAGACACTTTGGCCAGCAGCCAGAGCATCTCCCTTGAGGGCCAAGCCTCCATTTGTTCTGGGGCATGCTATTGTGCTGCTTTTTTTCCTGTTTTTTTTTTGTAACACGGGGAACTTGTTAACAATCCATGTGTTCGGTTTGTGGTGTCACAAAGAGGTCCGTAGTACCACAAATTGCACATGTCTGCATGTGGGGACACAGCCCTAATAACTATTTCTTTATGCTGAACATCCAACCAAAATACATATGGAGCCCAAACCAAATAAAAGTTTTTCAGCTAATGTTTTCCCCACTATGGTTTTCACCCAGAAATTACTAAAGTCAATAAGAGCTTATTTGCTTCAATAGCATTTGGATCAAGCTGCCTGTCTGCCTTTGAGTTCCAGCTGGAACCAGATATGAGCACAACAAAGTGCTATGTGAAAGGCTAGCTCCTGGGACAGTCAGCCGGACTAGAAGCAGAAAGTAACAGAAAGCTGGTTAAACAGCCTGCTCTTTTGATGTTTCTAGGTGACCTTTTGCAGGTATTAAATGCCTGGGTAGTCACAATCAAGTGCAGATGGGCATCTGATCTGAACGTTGGTTGTTTATCCATACGTTATGGAATTTGGTGCGTTTACTACAAATGTAAACTGTGGAAAAGTTAAAAGTAATAAGGTCTAATGCACCCGATATGTCCTCTTGAGTTTGCTTTTAAAGGCACCAGAATCAAAGTGTAATTGTAATCTATAGGCCTTC
Source organism: Alligator mississippiensis (assembly GCF_030867095.1). Taxonomy (NCBI): domain Eukaryota; kingdom Metazoa; phylum Chordata; order Crocodylia; family Alligatoridae; genus Alligator; species Alligator mississippiensis. The sequence continues at coordinate 10,848,994 of NC_081832.1, read as the reverse complement.
TTGAGGAATATCTATAGGTACGGGGCAAGTGCAGGAGGCATTATGGGAAAGAAGGAAATAGGAAGGATATAGCTGGGGTTGTGTTACCCAGGCACTATTCGTAGGCTCCCAGGAACACCTTAGGGGTGTTGAACAGCTAGGTACAAGTTATGGTAACCCTCAATCGCAGTAAAATCCACATGTCAAGCTCCACAGTGATGCCAGGATGAATGTCCTCCTTTGCTCCTATTATTCAGCTACTATATAAAAAGTAGAACTTATCCAATAATGGGATGTATTCTCATAAACAATTCTGGACACCCCCACCACAATAGTTTTTTTCAGTGTTTTCCATGAAATTGCTTGTGTCTTTTCAATGAAAAATCTGATTTCATTGAGAGGGAAGATTTCTTACTTTTAAAAATGTGTTTATTCCCCCCCACAATATTTTTAAGCAAGAGGAAGGTAAAAAAGTGAAAGTCTTTCCTCTCCCCCATCAGAAGTAAAGTGTATTTTTCAGTTTATATTTTAAATTAAAATGAAAGTTCATTCAGAAAAAAAATGTCACCTAGGTTGCAAAGGCATTTGCCATCAGAAAATGGAAGAGCTAATAATGCTTCAAGGAAGGTTATTGAGATTTAGATGTTTATGCAGTAATGACTTGTTCTATGGGTCATCTTAAGTTTTTATTGTTAAGGACATATATAGGAAAACAAAATCTTTCTCTTTTTGAGAGTGTATTAGCTTCTGCTTATTACAGCCTAGAAGTCATTATCCTTGGGTTGTAGCATTACAGTTTATTGCCGTGCAGATGAAGTACTGGAATGCCAAAGGAGATCATTATATCTACATTTCAAGTGATATATTTAGAAATCAGAGTCAGGTGGAATTAGGTGGTTTGAAGGGAGAATGGCTGAAAACTTAATCCAGATTATGTCCATTTACTAATTAGACTTCCAGGGAGAGCGGTGAAGGTTGGGAACAGAGGATTGATTTGTTTTTCAAGTAATTTGGGATTAATATTTGTTGAAAACCAAAGTGCAAGAAGTGCTGCGCCGAATAACAAGGCTATTACAGTCAAAATGAATGCATGAATTGGAACAAGAGTCTGCTGCTGGGCTGCATTTTGTGGAATTTCAAGAGCCAAAATCCAGGTCCCAGCTTTTTATTTCATTTTTTTTCTGCATCTCACAGATCAGTTTTTGCAAGAAAAGCAAGCAGGAGAAAAGAGAGGCGCGCTGGATACTAACTGATAATGTAGGAATACAGAGAGCAAAAAGGCTAATTTAACAGCAAGTAATTCCTCCGTTGCACAGTCTGCCTCCATTTGTGTGTGTGTGTGTGTGTGTGTGTGTGTGTGTAAAGCAAAGGGAGCTTGCATGCTAACTGAATTTTAACAAGATTTTGCAGCTGTGTCCACAGATGTATAATTTCCAGAAGTCAGACTCCAAGCAAATTACAAGTTAAGTAGATCCCTGGCCTGAAGATCTCTTTTTCTCCCTCCCCCTCTCCCTGTTTGTACTTTCCAGCTAGGAATTGTAATAAAAGAGCTGGCCCCAGTGGTTTTATTTTTGGTGCAGTTGCTTGACAAGCCAAAAAGGAATATTGATTTTCAAGCCTGAAACCCTTGTCCTTTTTTCCCCTGCTGTTGCTCTTTTTGCTCGATTCCTACAAAATACCAGATGCCTCTATAACCAAATTTCCAACAAAATGGATGGATTTATTCAGAAAACTTCATGCAAGCAAAAAATGGAAAAAGCAGTGGAATCTGGCTCTCATCTAACTTACTTCAAAGCAATCTGGCAAGCCTGTCTGTTCTGAATGTGCAACTTCAGAAGGGTGCAGGGAAGTTGAGTACTATATGCACTCCTTTGCCCAACAGCATGGGCAATCAGCACATAACAACACCTTCCAAAAATTCACTGACGATCTCAGGCCCAACCCTGCTATATAAAATGGGACTGAGTAGCTGGTTCATTTGAATGTTACCTCCATGAAGAAAGTTACCCAGGGCTGACAACACCAGGTGTAGTCTAATACAATGTAACTGCAATTGTAGACAGTGACAGACTGTAGTCAGTAAATAGTCGGGACCCGTGATGTAAAACTTCGGACATGACTCTCAGAAAGGGTACACCCATCTGCATGACTTGGAAATTCACTATCATCATGGAACAGAAGAACATTGGGTAAAATTTAATATGAGGCAAGTGGTGTCCATTTATAGAGTAAGATTTTGTCTTAATAGTACTGGTTTCATAGTTCATAGATTCATAGATGCTAGGGTAGGAAGGGACCTCAACAGACCATCGAGTCCGACCCCCTGCCTAGCCAGGAAAGAGTACTGGGGTCAGATGACAGCAGCCAGATGCCTATCCAGTACTATCCAGATGCCTATCTAGTTAGCTATCACCTCTATCAAATTTACAGAATACAAGGAACCATGACTCCATCCTAGAGAACAAGCAATTTATTTTTAGCATGCTGAGGTATTTCTTAGGAAGTACCACTGCATCCCAGTCAAGGTTGGCTTAAAAAAAATGAATTTAGTCTGTAATTACATGGCTGTAGGGCTTGAAAAACTACACTTCAAGAGCATAATTGGGCCTTGAAGGAGTTTTGACCTTTCTTATTTAGGAAAAAATGCATTGGCCAACAAATGTGGCAGTGATGTTTAGGTGCTGATGAACAATGGAACGTAGTGTCATTTGTTGTTCTGAGATAACATTTTAATTGACTTTTAGCCCAACGGTATATAAGCTTGTTCACAAAGTTAATAGAAACAGCCATGAAACCTAAATAATTGATGTGCTAACAAAGCTCAATTAAATACCTGATTTCTCTAGAGGAAAAAAGAAAATAAAGGAGCATTATACATCCTATCTGGAAGCAAACTGGCAAGTTTCCACCTTATTCCCAAAGAGAACACAGCATTTCCAACTTGCTACTTCATTTTCTAAAGTGACTGATTTTTTTTTTTTTTATTATTATTATTTGCAGTACCCTGAACTGTGTAAGTTTGCCATTAGAGGTTTGTTTGCTTGCATGCGTAATTTCATTAATTGATGAATAAAATACTAGAAGGGTCATATTTTACTTATGTCAAGCATATATGTTCATTATCACCAAACAGTTTATACAAAACACTAACATATTTAGGTCTCTAAAACTTTTTACTCAGAGATACATGCTACAAAGAGTAGTTTATAATCCATTTAGCATCAATCATTCAACTTTGCTCCCTGTATTTTTCAGGGAAAATTTTAACCATGTTAGCCACAAAAATAGCATGAAACAAGGCAGTAATCTGAACACTTAGTTAGACATTTCACTGGTCATGTCTACATGAGACGCTTACTGTGCAGTAGCTCATTAGTACTGTGCAGTAGCATTGCAGGGCACTAACCATGATGTGACACTACTGCACAGTAGCAATGAACTACTGTGCAGTAGTAATGAGTTACTGTGCAGTCAACATCACCCAGAAGCCACGCGAGGATGCTTGGTTATGCAAGTACTAAATGACTGTGCAGTAACAACAGGACAGTCAGCATCTCATGTAGATGTGGCCACCGATTATAATAGCCAAATGGCTACAGAAAGCTTGACATGATGTTGGATGCCCACTGTACCTTTAGCAACTAATGCACTGTTGTCCAAGCAGACATCGTATACAAGGACAAAGATGTTAAGATGCTGCTTATGCATCTGATACACTTACAGGAACATAATGATTAAATCTCAAGCCCAAAAACATCCCAAATGAACAGGTCGTATGCTGAGGGAAACTCTCAAGTGTAGAGCTATCCATCAAGGACCAGTGGTAGAATTAAATCATATGCCTTAACTAGGAGAACTGATAATACAATGAACTTCTCTGGCAGTGGCTTACTTTCTACACCTACAGACTTCACTGTTTGTTTGCTCCATTTAAGCCAATGAAAGTAAATGTGCTTCACAGTGAGCCCAGCCACATTCTTCCAGAGATGGATTCTCCTACAATACCAGACAGCTGTTGTCAGGGATAGGGGGACTAACTTAACAGTGCAGGGCCTGTACCATCATGCAGCTTTGGGTCAGAGAAGGAAGCAATAATGAAAACAACGTTGTGACATTTTGCACAAGCTAAGTGAATACAGGAAGGGGGAGGAAAGGGTGCTGAGCACAGCTGGGACTCAGCCTTCAGCTCTTTCCAGCCATTTCCTCTGTGCTCAGTAGTAACCTCACCTTTCTTTGGTCTGTGCTGATGTACTTCAGCATAGTCAGAAGACAGCTTAACTGCATATCTGCTTCGTTCTCTTTGTTGTTTCACATCAGTAGCATAGGTAGAAATAACATCTGCTCCTCATCTCTCAGGCTTGGCAACATCAAGGTATTGTGAAGAAGGAACAGGGGAATTACAGAAGAGAACTGGGAAAAAAAAGAACAGAAAAGGAAAGAGGCAAACACAATCAGCTTCACATGTATGGCTGACTATCTGATTTCTGCCAAGGAGGAGAAATATTGATTTTCTCCTTGTTAACAGAAATAATTTGAAAACATTGGTAGTGCAAGTTTTGGTCTTTGTGCAGCCGTTCTAAGCCTAATTCTGCATAATATGCTTCTCAAAATTGCTGAGCACCTAATACAGTGGCTCTGAGTGCTTAGGGGGTGCATCTGCATGCACATTAACACATTTTAGTTAATGCACATTGAATCTATTACTTCTGGACACCTTTATACATGCTCCTGGGGTTGGCAGCACTTTAACTGGTGTGGCTTATGTGTAAATACACTCAGGGTCTCACAGCAATTGCTTGTCAAGTCAACACAGTGAGGGTGAGGAAGAAATACCGATTTGGGCAGGGGGGAGTGGGGAAGAAAAGGGCCGCAATTCTGTCCCTCTGCCTTTTTTTGTGTTCATTTCAATCTGCTCGAAAGGTAGCTGCAAGATAGGGTCTTAGCGTGTAAACAACTGTAGCAATTGCACTGATAGGCTAAGTACAGACAGTCAAAAAGCTCAAAGTGATCCAGTCTACACAGGTTTCTCTAAGCTGTGTAGATTGAATGGGGAGCAAATGGCACTCATATGCCCTTTGGTGCGAGATGTTCCTGCATACCCCCAGCCTGCCAGATGTTGCCATAGGCAGCTGATTGCCCCTGACTGAGGGCCATTGCTGATTGGGTGTCAGGCAGCTCTCAGCTACAGACAGCCAGCAGAGGATTTATAGATTCATAGATGTAGGGTCGGAAGTGACCTAAGTAGATCTTCACGTCCGACCCCCTGCCTGGGGCAGGAGAGAATACTGGGCTCATATGACCCCAGCTAGGTAGTTGTCAAGCCTCCTCTTAAAAGACCCCCCCAAGGTAGAAAGACATGCTCACTCCCACTTGGTTGCCTGGGGGTCCTTGGGCTTTGTCTGGGGGGGATACAGGGGTCTACCCCAGGCAGGAGGGGAGTAGGGCTTGTGAGCTGCCGGGGGAGGCAGTGCCAGCAGTGCACCCCGCTTTCCTGCCCAGTTCAGCTGGGTGCAAAGTATCCCTCCCCTGTACTGAGCCCTGGGACTGGTATATCTAATGGTTCTGTGGCCATGTTAAGTGTAACACAATGGCTCCAGCTTTAACTTTGCTTTATTCCAGGTAAAAATCACAGGCAATTTATCTAACTTGTGTCATTGCAGGATTATACAACAGCCGCTGGGTGGCCCAGAGCATGGAACACACAATATTTCCCATGTTTCTTCTCCAGGTGCTTTGCATGGGGGTCAGTAGTCATTTGAAATATACTCTGGCTCCACATACTCTGAGTGCAAGAATGCACATAACCCAACAGATCTGTGATTAACATTTTTCAATTCAGAAAAGAAGCAACCCAGAGGTCAAGGACTGATGAGCCGTGAATGTCTCCCAAGTAGACACACAGCCTTGACACCAACCAGGGACAACAGATTTAGTGAGCCCTGCAGCCTGGTAAGTCGAGACAATAAAGATCACTTTTCAAAAGTGACAACATACAAAGCTTAGGAATAATCACAAGACTCTGAAGTCCAAGAATCTGAAATGCAATATAGCCATTCACAATATATATATTTTTTATACATGAAAAGTTGTATTGTTAATACTTGTAGTTTTCCCTGAAAGAGCTCAGGATTGGTCTGTGATAAGCACTGTACAAACGCAGAGTATAAAATCCTGGCTTTGTTCCAGTCACAAGGAGTTTTGCACTCACTTCTTTGGGGCCAAGATACCACCCACGCTGAGTGATGGTCCTTGCCCCAAACAATCTGCAGGATACAGACTGTCAGGAGAAGAAACAGGCACAGAGATGAAGCGACTTGGACAGCAGGTCAACAGCACAACCAGGAATAGAGCCCAGGTCTCCTTATATAAGTTATTTACCAACTGCATGGAAGATTTTGGATTACTGTCTGCTCTGCAGGGGAGGCCTGATTGCTCACTCCAGCCTACAGTGCTGGTGAATTATGAAGCTGTCTGTATCTCATGAATATAAATTCCAGTCTCTCCAGTGTAGTTATATATAGTTATATCATTATGGGGATGGCATATTCCATATACGGGGGGGGGGGAGAGAGAGAGAGAGTCATCCCTCTCTTTAAGAAACAGGAATGGTTTTCTGGCAACACATAAATGATCATGTGTCCAGAAAGATAGATTATTTCATTTTACTCCTGCCGCCATGCAATATGTCAATTAAAATATTAACATAATTTTTAATTCAGCAGATTGATTTTCACTTTGCCTTATTTTTAAGTAATTCATCTTTGTTTGCTGCCTGAACTAAACGTGATATGTTTATTCATATTCTAATCCAAAATGGTGACTGCTGGATGAAGTCTCTTTACTACTAGTCTCCAACGTCGCTGCCACTGGCAGCCTGTTCTTGAGAGAGGCAGTGGAACAGAAGAGGAGGTGGTGATCCTCCTTTTCTAAGGTACATGGGCAGAACAGGATGTCTAAACAGCATATGAGCCTTGTAATGCTCTCACACTAACTTGACCCTGATCCCAAGGGACATTTAAGTAAATCAGTCACTTAAATGGAGTTTCTCGTATTGTCATGACACGTGCGCAGAATCAGGCTTCATGTGTCTGCACCGGACCTTGCTCTTTCATGAGATCCTTCTGATTCATTAAACTACCAAGATGTCACTGGATCAAGTAACTTTGGGCTCCTTCATTTGAAAATACTGGCCTCAGAGGGCTTTTGTGAAAAGCATCGCATGCTTCATAACGCCTCTGAAATAATTGCACGGGAGATTGCTCTTGCTCTTCATTTCCAGCAACAATGGCAACATAGTTTTGTGTGGCTAAAAATCATTCAAGAAAACGAGTGAGACTACAAGCTACACAGCTTGCTAGGGCCATATTTTTAGCCCAACCATAACTGAAGTTCTGGTCAGGTGCACAGTAGTGGGAGAGCAAACAATTCAAGGTATAATTTTGCTCCCACAGTTATTTTCAGGTGCAGTTTATAAACGTTTTTTTCATCTCAAAGCGCTTCATAAAAGACATCCTGGTAATTGTTCCAGGTTTTGAGACTAGAGGCTAATGAGAAGTGATGTGACTACTACAGATTACTTGGTGAGTCAGTAGTACATCAAGAAAGAGGATGCGTTTCCTCCAACTCCTGGGGAAGGGCTCACTCCACTGCGCGACACTGCCCTTGTATTTGATTTTCACAGGCATGTCTTCGATGGAAAGATCTGGAAAACCCCAGGCCGGCACTGGCCAAACAATAACTAAACAAATGAACGGGCCGTGCATAGGTGCATTTCATTCACGCAGTTTGCGTCAGAATTAGGTTTTCCTCTTAGAATTTGGAAATTTGAGCACAGCAATCGCTCAACACCTGGCTAGCCATTTTGATCTGAACCATCACTTTTAAAAGCAATTATTATGCTTCTTGACAGATGTAATATTCTTGCTGTAATCGTATTAGTAGTTGCAGCAATAGCAAGACAAGTTGCAGTCAGGATGAATTTACTGCCACAGCTAAACTGTTTATTTTCAGCGATACTCATTTTTCAAAGAGCAGATGGTTTAATTCTCTGAACCAGCTGCTAATAAATAGCATTTGGAAAAAAATCAGAAGTTGGGAATTAAATAACAATATTATCCACCCTTGCAGAACTCAAAAATGTTGTGAGGTATGCATGTGCTGCTCTTCGCTGGATTTTTGTCTTGTGAGTATGACAAGCAGACTTGGAGACAGGTATGGGCTCAGGTTCAGAGTCCGTCTGAGCTTGGCAGTCCATTGCTAGACTCTGGCACTCGCAAGGAATCATGTAGCTAGTATCCCCTCGGTCTGCTTTTACCTCCACAGCCCCATTTACACTGGGTTGACTTCCAGAACAAGACTTGCCCTTATTCTTCTGAAGTCAACTCAGTATGCCATTACGCTCAGCTTATGGCCCATGGGTACCTTTTTCACTTGTAGAGGCAAGGTCATTTATTTGTGAGTAATCATGGAAGTTTGATACTCCATCATTTCCATGTTCTGCCGGATTTGCTCTTGTTGCTGCTGGTGCAGTAATAGTTCCTTCCTTTTACTTTGTTGTGCTGTCAGGGGGATGCTGAGATAGGAGGCATTTCAAGGAGGAGATCTTGCCAGGCCTCTTTGTAGGCCCAGCCAGTTTGCCTATAATTCCTATGGCTTCTCGTGTGCTTGCCTCAGAAATACTCAGGGCAGTTAGGGTGAGACGGGGTGAAAATCAGTGGCTTGCACTCTGTGCCACATCACTAATAGCTTTTGTCATGTTTTAGTTGTCATCTTTCAGGAGCCTGGGAGATGATGGGGAATGAGTTGTCTCATTGCAGTGACAATACCACTCAGTTAAGAGCAGATGACACCTGATTTAAAAAAGATGTCATTGGAGAGGCAAACATTCAGGTGAAACCTGATCTAAGACAGACATTTAAATACTGGTCTAGTAAAAGTATTGAAAAAAATTCCTTCAGGATGGACCCATGGAATAGCTGTCCTGCCTCTCAGGGGTGAGATTATTTGAAGCATCTAACTCTTTCCATATTTTGGATATGCTGAATACTTAATTCAAAGTTGTAGATCAAGCTCTAGCACCCACATGCCTTAACATTAAGTGTTGCACCATGCAGTACTTCAGTGCCCTGAGTCATGTTATGGGCCTAGCCCAGCTGTTTGCATCTTTATAGACTTGGGGCACCTCTTAATAGAACTGAGGTACCTCTCAGTAGATTGGAAGCATCCTTTGGAAAATGCCAGCTCTTATTTTTCACTTACTGACTATAGAAAAAATAATAGAACAATTCTTCTGTTGCAAAGAAATGAGAAAGACCGCAGCAGGTCAGAAAGTTTTTCACACTACTTGAAAACTCTGGGTTTATCTTGTGAATCCTGTTCATCCATCTAACAGCACTAACATTGTGTGGCACCCTTGAAAGGTCCTCAAGGTACCCCACTTGAGAATCACTGATCTATCCCTTTCCTGTGCCTCGATCCTCCTTATCTATAAGTTTCCTACTTCATGCCCAGTTGAAGTAAGCAACCCTTTCTGATGTGTGGAGTCCCAAATCCAAATAGAAATATAGCCAGCAGAACAGTTGCAGTAAATAGGGACATTAGCTGGAGCAGTATTTACCATAATTCAACAGTCAAAAGCAGCCCACAAAGCAGGCAATTCAGTCCTACGGTGCAGCCAAGGAAACAGCTGATAAGGTGAGGGTGGAGGGTTAGAGCAATGTCAGTAAAAATAGACATGCACATAAATTGAGTGTTTAACAATCTACATGTTCACATTAAAAAGCAAACCCCTCTCGAGGTAAATCCAAAATAATTGTACTAACAATTGATGGTGGTTTTTGAGTCAAGCTATAGCTATGATGGTCCAGGACAAATGTGAGCAGCAGGGATTTACTTGATTTCTGAAAGCTATCCCTCCCAGCTAGAGAGTTAGTCCAGTAAATGCAATATATCCTTCCCAGCTAGATAGTTAGTCCAGGAAAAGATATCACCCACACAAAATGCTTTCCACTAATAATGGATATAACTTAAAAGCATCTAGTATAGTCACCGTGGGGAAAAAAAATCAGCTGTAAAAATGACACAGGTGTCCATCATGTGTCTGCTTTTTCCCTGGGGTAGCTGTTTGCTTAAAGATATATTGAAACATGCTCTTTGGTCACTTGTTCCTGATTCACTGTAGAGCAAAAGAAGAGTGCTGTGGTTGGGTCTGTAGGAGCAGTCCTTCCACTTTCAAGCATCAGTCACTGAGTCAGGTTCTGACAGCCATAGGCTCATTCTTTGTGCCTGGTAGGGAGAGGAACAAAAACACTGCACATCTGTATGTCAGCAAGGGTCAGGATATAGTTGCAAATGATAATTCTTAGCACCTAAAAGAATAAACCTTAAACTTCAGGCTGCTTTTCTGAGCACTAATGACATTTTAATAGAGCTATCTATTTAGGAAAGCAAAGCAGGCTAGGGCTGTACTAGTTATATTGGAGAAGAAATGGCAGGCACCCCATAAATCGCCTTGGAAGTCTACACCATATATGACATTCTCCTGTTTCCAGTTGTAAAGCCGAAGTTCTTGACCAATAAAGAAGAGACCTGAGCCTTTTTATCCCATTATTAATCAAATAATGAACTGGAAAGGAAAAAAAGAGGCCTCTATTAAATATCTTGGCTTCCACTGAAGTGATTATTTTTTCTGCATTGACTATAAAGTATGGAGATAAGAGAACTATGGATGCTGTGGTGGTGATGGGAAACCCCAGCAGAGCAGTGATTAGTACCTGGGACTTTGATGCTGCATCAGAGAGCCTGTCCAGGTTTCTTGGATGCTGCACTAGAAACAGCTTAAAGAACATATCATACCCTGGCATAATTCAGCTTGCAAGTTGATTATAAGACATAAAGAAATATGACTGTTGTACCATACTAGAACATTCAGGGAAAGACTCTTCAGTATTTCCACGTCTCTTAAACATTTTTTATAGATGGGACACAAAAATAATGCCTGATAGTAGATGTAGCCATCATGCATCTTCAGACTCTTATCAAAGCACCAGTTAGTCTTCTTCATACTTACTCACATCTTTATTCTGGCTCAGATGCTAGTGCCCTCCTGAAGCAAAAATGGAGCAAAATAAATTAATGTTAACCAGGTACAAAAACATGTAGGAAACAAGACAAGAGGCAAAAGTAGTGAAAACACTTTCACAAGACCCTGAATTAGGAAAGTATAATTACCCAAGAGTCAGATTTGTACTCCTTAAACTTCAGGGGGACTTAGGTATCTGTTTAGCCACATTCCTGAATCAAAGTCTAAATATTTACTATTCAAGCACTAAAAGACATTGGGAAATATAATTTATATTTTTTGCATAGCTTCCCCTTAAAAAGAGTAGAATTCTGAACTTGGACGATCCTGAATTAATGGATAGAGATCTCTTTCAAAATATATAGATATTTCTGTAATTACTTTGATACTATGGTGGTCTTTGTTTGCCCCAAATTCAATCTGAATCCAGTAAACAGGTTTTTGATAGCTAGCGCATCAACAGGGTCAGACTCTTTGGAGCAAAGTCAGAGTCACTGCCAAATTTCAATTCCCTCTCAGTGAGGAGGGAGATCATGCAACCTTCACTAGAGCCGGCACCAAAGAACCGAGCATATTTGCTGCTCTCTTTTTGCCAACAAACTGAACTGGGAATTGAGTTACGGTCATATCTGGACCTTATACGCGTATCTGCACATTGAAAAAAAACAAACCAAAACAGCAGTGTTACTGAGCTCATCAACCATTGCTAGTCCTTCTACATAAATAAGGGCCCAACATTATTAAAGATGGTTTAATCTCCTATCATGATTCCTTCTTTTTACTCTAACAACATTTAACTAGGAAAGGTACTTCAATGAAATCTAAATAAGATTTTCCCCTATAGAACACGTCAATAACTATGTCCCTAGATGATAAAGGATCCCGGTAAAATTGAAGCTCGTCAATCAATTTCAGAGTAAGACACAAATACTGACCTAAGTTGTAATTACACTCTGCCATTTAATCAAGTGACAAGTTTACACTGCCCCCTGGGGTTCTTTGTTTTATGACTTAGCTGAATAGCTTAGGGATGTTTAAGGAGCTCATAAAACCTAGATTATTTAGTTGTCAAACAGATCTATTATCAGAGCCAAATTCATTATAAGCAGAGATCAATAATGCCGTGGCTTCTACAATGTTTATTTATTGCATCTCTCTAGGTTTTGAACACTTAGAATGACAAGCCTTATGATTTGTGGAGCTATGGTATTGACACTAGCAATCTTTGAATAATAATCATAAGGAGAGGAGAAAAGGGAGGATTTTAGCTGAATTACATAGTAAAAGGTCATTTGATTCATTATTCTCAGTTTACTTTTTTCATAGCATTGTACCTGTTACAAAGAGAGAAGGCAATCGGAGGGGGAAGTTTGGGTCAAAATGAATAGCCCAGTGAATCCAATTGGAGCTTCTACTTGTATTAATTTAATCTCACTTTTTCACATTTCAATATTTTCAACTGTGGCAGTCTCTTTAGGCTGAAAATTTTTCTCCTTGATAGATATCTTTGCATACTCATTCTCTGACTTGTGCTTTCTCTTGTTAATATAGGCACATTTTGATTTTTCTTTTGTTTGTGGGGTGCGGGGCACACACACTGCATGCTGTAAAAAAGTCTCTGTGTATTTTAAAGTATTGATCTGATCACGGCTTGAGTATCCATTCTCAGTTATTTGTACCTGTGCAAACAAGGGGCAAAAACAGACTATACTCAATTTGCATAAATGTAAATAGTTATGCAAGAGTAAGAGAGTGGAGAATTGGTCCCAAAAGTGTGTTTCCAAGAAACTGGGCATGTCTTCACATGCATTATGTTGGCTTAAATTTATTGCACACTATGTTACTACACAATAAGTGGGAATAGGCCAGCATCTACATGCACAGGCATTAAAGCTCATTAACGCTGTGTGTGGACTGACTTGAGACTAAAGTTAGTTACTCCACTGGAAGGTGTCTACACATGCATTACTTCACAGTAACTAATCAGGAGTAAATTTGATACCTGCATGATGCTCCGGTTGGCATAAGTCACCATATTTACTGTTCAGTACAGGCATACATGTATAGTTGTACATCCATACTACATGGTAATTTTGGTTACTGCACAGTAAATGCACACATGTAGATGCACCCTCTGTGCAGCACTTTCAGAGTATCTACTATTCCAGTTCAAATCATTTTTATACCCCTACCATCCTAATTATCACTGACAAATTGTTTAATTTTTATTTCTCTGTTTCAGTTAACTAATCAAGAGAGATCCAAGAATATGGGTACAGCTGGTTGATTTATTTTTAAAGCAGAATTCATTTTCATGTGGAAGACTAGTTTTGCCGATATATAGTGCTTCACTGAAACATAGTAGTTTAGTTAAAATTACCAAATGGAAAGCAGCAAAATGAATCACAACTTTTAATTTTTTTTATAATGTTCATTTTAATGAAATACCATTTAATCTCTCTCAGTTTTTCATTTAGTTTCTGTTTTATATTCAAAGCCTCTCTCCTCAATATTCCTTGTATTAAATTAAATTCTGTATTTTGATGTTTCAATGTTATATAAATAAAAAAAAGTTATATACTTTCATTCCATGGACGATTTCAAATTTTGACTTCTTGTCCCGATTTTGAATGGAAATTGTTTTCTGACCACCTTTAAGCAATGGACAATATTCTGTAAGCATCCTACGTAGACATAGACAAAATACTATGAAAAGAAAAATCCACGAGACAGATCCTTAAGTCATCTTTGAGAATTATGCACTTATTCAGATAGGCCATTCCTGGCATTTTCAGTGGATGTGACTACATGTGAAATTAATGCAATGCAATAAACACCAGCACTGTGCCAGAGTTTATTATTTCTAGGTGCCACATTTTTATATGCTTCCCTACCCCAGGACTGCAGCATGCTGTGCTGGGTCAGAGCAGTCCTGGCTAGCAGAGGATGCTGGGGGTCAGGCTGCCAGCCTGGTGCTGCTCCAACCTGGCTCAGCATGCTGCGGGAGGGGATGGCTGGTGCATGATGGTGCTCCAGTGCAGGGCTAGCCAACTGGCAGCCCCTGCACTGAAGCACCCTCATACCCAACCAGCCCCTTCAGCATCTACATGTGTGTTTCTGTGCACTAAAGAATGCCACTTGTATTTACAAGTGCGTGTGTTTACAAGTGCAAACCTATGGTGAAGTTAATTAGTTTCTTGCGGCTGAATAGGGCCACACATGTAGACACCAAGAATTTACCGTGGGGCTAGGTGGGGAGCTCCAGAATAAATGTTTCATGTAGATGTGCCCAGTAACACCTATGTCAGGGCCTAAATCCTGTTGATTTTAGAGAGGGTTAGGTGCCTAATTCACCTTGGTGGTCTTCTAAACCTGACTAGGTACCTCTCTGCACTTTTGGTTATCAATGCCTTTAAAAACAAGGTTTTACCCAATCCTTCCTTTTAATTGCAAACATTCAAGAAAGAACATGGGATAAAAATATGTTGTGCATTTTTCAGCAAATGTAGAGTTTAACTTGAAAAAGACAGAAGCCCCTATTTTAATTCATAGTGTGTATCCTTACACATTCTTATTCACCATTCCTTTGTCTTCCATCTAAATAAATTTTCAACTCTGGACAAATACTATATATTTTTCTTTATTTTAAAAGTGCGCAATATGGTTTAGGCTACTACTGCGCTAAAAACATAATGGCAATGAGATTATTAAATATAATTGCAAGATCCTGGAAGGAGGTTTGGATCTGGTTCAGTAATTAATTACCCTGATTAAAGGTTTTTGAGAATATTTGCAAAGCAAATTTAACTTTGCATGATAAGCATATTTTCTGCTCCAAGAAATCAGTCAAATGTACACAACATGCAAGTACAGCAAAAACTAAAGTAAGCAATGAGTAGTAATTCTAATTTATATTAGAATTAGTTGGATTTTCCCCATTGAAACAATACTTCAACAAAAATTAAAAAGTATATTTTTGTTGAATTTGTTTATGGAAGAAAAAATGGTATGTGTGTGTGGGTTAGAGTTTCTGCCTGAAAACATTTTGAATTTTAGATTCTCAGCTTTTAATGAAAAAGAAAATCTAAGCAGTCATTTCCAGCAAAAATCTTTTTCTGCAAAACCCCAGATTTCCAGTGAATAAGCAGCAACAACAAAAAGACAAACAAAACAACCTTTTGGGCTGAAAATTTTGCCCAGAAAAATGTATACTTTATGTCTTGGAAAAATAATCACTCTAGGTTCTAGATTTCCTCACATTATTATTCATAACACTTTTCGCTTACGTTTTAGTATTTTTTAAACAGATTTTAATTTGAATACAGAGCTAACTAAAAATTAAATAGTAAAATGATCTAAGAAAAAAAAAATAAAGCATGCATGCAGAGAAAAAAAATACCATATTTTGGAATAATGAATATCATTTCACACTTAAAAATTATAGTAGTAGCTATGATTATAGGAATTAAACAACAATAAAATAACTACATGGTGGCAGGAAGTTAGATGTTTGTTTAGCCAAATAGGATTTGCAAGTGCCAACTGGCACAGGCATATTCTGGCTTCAGCGACTACTTTTTAAATTTTTTTTTGTTGTACTTGTGGAAATGTATTGTGTGAGCACTGCTTATAATGTATTGTGAGCTCCACTCTGTTTGTGCTGTGAATTCTTCTTCTCCTGCCTGAGGGAAAAACCTCACTGAAAAAGCCTTTGAAATGTACAGACATTGGGCCTATATCTCTGAATATTTAAAAAATAATTTAATTTTTGCAAGGAAAAGAAACCATTCCTTTTCCAAGGTATATCAGAATTGAGATGGTGAAGCTAATTGGAAGGAGGAGGCAGATGGATTGACAGAAGGACTAATGTAGTAAAGTTTATTTGCTGTTGGCCCTGTTTTTTTGCTTGGCATCCAATGGAGAATTTGATTTTTATTCCAATGAAACACAAGCTTTTTCATCTCGAATGTCACTGCTGAACGTCTTGGTCTATTTTAGCAGCTCTTCTGCTCTGGCTTTGCTTAGCAGCTTCCAGTACAATTTCTGTGCATGTTAATGGTTCTTGTAAAGATCTGAATACACCCACGTTTGATGCCACGATGAGTAACATAGCAGTAAATATGAAAGAGAAGAAAATGAGAATCTGAAGGAAAATGCTCTAGTCCTGTCTGCAAATACCAACTAATAGCTCAGCAACCATGGGCTGCTTCCTGCCAAATTCTTATGTGAATAGACAGGGGGAGGATGTAGGGAGCCTCCCCTCTCCCACCACTAACTGTTGAGCAAAACTGCTGCCCAACATTCAAACACTGAGCCTTAACTTATTCCTACACGGTGCTCAAAGAAGCGAGTCAGAGAGAATTCAGGTCCATGACACTCTCCCAGCTAAGCACCACTATCCACAAAGAAGGAAGTATGCTGTGCTAAAGCTGTGTAGCAGTTGGAGCACGCCACTCTCTTGTGAGAATCCCACGAGACAAAATGATACCAGGGTATCCTCCTGGGCCTGCCCCCACCTCAATACACAGCTAACTGGCAAAACCTAGACCCTGAGATGATGGATGAGACTGATACTACCTAACGGCAGTCCAGGGTGTTACTATGAAAAGATCTAACACGCTGACCAGTGGGGTAGCTTTTGTTTGGCTGATGCTTTCACAAGTTCAGAATTACTTTTTATTTTAAAAATAATCACTTGGATCTCAGCATGGCTCCATGCTTCCAGGGTCTGGGGCATATCAGGATGTGCGGGGTGGTAGCAAGGTGGGGGGGTGGCGAGGGGCCAGAATGGGGAGCGGGGCAAGAGGGGTGGTGAGCGGCTGGAAGGGATGGTGGTGAGTGGCCAGAGCATGGAGCGGGGTGAGGCAAGTGGCCAGAGAGCAGAGCCAGCAGCACTTGGTGGCTGGTGGGGCCTGTACAGCACTCTTCTACAAAGTGCAGCGCCCAGGGTGGTCACCCCAATTCACCCTTGCCAAGGGACGGCTCTGCTCCCAGCCATTACAAAACTAGGCAGCTAAATACTGCTATGTCTTGCAACTCTGATCAAAGGGCGGGGACTAACAGAAGTGCCATTCACCAGCTTATCACTTATCCATCGGTTAATGATCAAGATGGAAGAATATTTGGGAGAACGAAGAAAGGGCAAATGTTCTGGAGCTGTGAATGCTGAATTAAGTATGAACATTGACTGGGAGATGGTCTTCTGAACAATGTTAATATAAACTGGGAAAAGTCTAAAACCTGGGAAATAAACTGGGAAAAGTCTAAAAAAAAGAGGAAACATGTCTGCTCCAAGTGTTCGTGATAGTAGGTTTCTGTTTCTCGCTTTTTCCAGAAGACCTTTAGCCAAGATTTTCAAAACAGAGTGCTTCTAACCTCAAATGAAGCTAACTCCATAACTGGACATTTAGATAAACAACCTGATTTTCAAACATCCTGAGACATTTGGTAACTCCTGTAAGTATGAGCTACTGGCTGTTCAGTTATTTTGAAAATCCGGTCACTTATCTTAGCTCCCAAATAACTTTATTCGACCATTTTTTAAATTCTGGACCTTTAAGGCAACTGCACTTTTGGACTTTCTGAACTAGCTATGGAGCTCTATTTTGAGAATAAGAAAAAAAATGGGCAAATTTTCCTTGAGTTTCTTTTGCTTTAGAGATGTCCATGAAGCACTGAAAGAAAGACAGTTCTGAATGGAGATGTAGAAATGTTGTCAAATTCTGATCTTGTGGTGTATCAAGCCAACACATCAATAGCATTAATCTAGATTTAGCTCCAAGTACATGAAAGCTGTATTTATCTTATTATTCTGTTCCAGCCTCTCCCGCTTTCTCATGCTACATTTTAAGCTGTTTATAGAGTATGGTTATTGTTAGAGAAAAGACAGTATAAATAGAGCCCCACATTTATTCCCTCTCAATAACTTCTAGGCCAAATTTGATGAGCTTACAAGTCAAAGGATGTTTTCTTTCCCACTGCTAGAGCTGTAAACTCAGCTAAGATCCAAATAATAATAATAATAATAATAATAAAGCTGTGAAGAGTAAGTTCTCTTCTCTTCTCTTCTCTTCTCTATGCAGCTACATTGTCAGCAAAATTTTGTTTGCAGAAAATTTCTTATACCTGGTGATGATACCAGAAAGAGAAAGATGACATCCTAATTTTGAGATCTCAGGTCTCAAAACACCATGCAGCTTCTCTTATGGATGAAACCATTCTCCAGAAATAATAGCTCATCAAATAAGTTTCTTTTGCTTCCCGGAGTGTTTATTCAGTCAGGTCAGCATATATGTATCAAAGATAAGCAGGAAGCAGAATGTGGAGAAAGGTGCCATTTTTGTGATAGCTCCTTTTCTGACATTTTTCTGTCTTGTTCGCAATATTTGCTCGACATAACAATCCATCTTATAAAACCAGCAGAGGGTTGGTCATTTATCTTCAGTTTATCAACACTCTTCTTTCCCTTCCAACTCCCCCTTGAATTGGAGGATGATAAAGGAAGTCACAGCTACTGTCATACATGGCTGAGAGAGAGCTAAAGATATAGGTTAAGTACAGACAGTCAAAAAGCCTGAGGCTGAATCAATTCAATCCAGGCAGTTTCCTCTAAGATGTGCAGGTTGAACCAATAACAAACTGAATTGATATTCAGTTTTTAATTGGGAAAGGCAGGGGGAGGCCTGCACTGACCCAGGTGAGTAGGCAGGGAGCTTTAGAGCATGTCTCCCACCCTGCTGGCTATTGCCAGCCCAGCTAAGTGTCCCCAAATCCCTGCTGTCCGCCCACAGGGGGTTAAGAAGTGCCCCGTCCAGGTGCTGACCCACCTTGGGAGAGCCTCCCCCTCAGGAGGTTTCCCCCAGCTGGGGTTCCCCAACCCAGGCAACCCTCTCTCCCCTTCCCAGCTGCTGATTGCTTCAGTGGATGCCACAGGAGGGAGGGAAAAGGGGTCCTCTGGACTGGGTGCCTGCCCATGCATCACAGCATGGGGGCACTGGGGAGCCCCTGCCTTGGCAGGGCTTTCCCCAACTCCAGCCCAGGGTTCCCCAGCCCTGGGCAGCCCCCAGGGATCTTCCCCAACACACACATATCATTTTTTCTTCCATAGACAAACTCGATGAAAATAGTTTTTAATTTTGTTAAATTAAACCCATCCCCTTAGCCTTAGCTGCTGTGAGTCTCAGGGATAGCCCAGGGAATGGAAGGATATTACTCTGCTCCCCTGCATTAGTTTTGCCTCTGACTCACAGCAGCTAAGGCAAAACCAGCTGTGGAGAAGCAGGAGAATTTCTCTCTGCTCCCTGAAGCTGCCTGAGACTCACAGGGCGAGCAGCTCTGGGAGTTTGGGAGGGGAAGATTACCCCTCAGGTGCCTTGGGTTGCTCCAGGCTGGGAGACCCCGGGCTGGTGTGGGGGAAGCCCCCCAAGGCAGGGCCTCCCCTGTGCCCCCATGCTGGGCTTCATGGGCAGGCACCCACCCCGAAGGACTTCTCCCTCCCTCCTGTGGTAGCCGCTGAAGTAAGCAGCAACTGTGAAAGGGGAGGAGGGAAGGGAGAGAGTTGTCAGGGTCTGTAAAGGCTCCACTACAGGGGCTTTCCCTCCCACCATGTGCTGTGTAGACCCTGGCTTGGAGAGATCAGGAGTCTGTTTCTCTGCCTACATCCTCGTCCCTATGGGCTGATGGACACAGGCAGGGAGCAGGCTGAGGAGCAGAGGTATGAGGCAGTCCCTGCTCCACTGAAGCAGGCAGCATGGCCCAGGACTGCAAAGCATCCTGGGATGCTGGGGGACTGTGACTTAACTTGAACCAGGAAGAGATCTGGGACAGAAGTTCCATAAACAAGTTTGACCTAAATCAGTTAAGTCTGATAATATATCCAGCCAGGTTTATCTTAAACTGGTTTTGGTCATTTTGAGAGCAGTTAATGTGCACTGAACTTCTGTTCTGTTACAGGTTTAACCCATTTTCTGGTCACTTAAACTGGTTTACATGTCTGTCCCTAGCCATAGAGTGGCACTCTCCTTAACATAGTATTGTTCTTGCGAGTACAGTTTATAAACTGAATTGTAATAGGTTTAAACTAATAATCAACCTCTTCTAGGGATGAAATTCTCCCCTGTGCAAGGCCCTTTATGTGCTTTGAATATAATTAATCAATTAAAATAGCAGTAATCACAAACAGAAGGAAACAAGCTGGTAAACAGAAATAAGCAAAGGGAAAAGCACATAAATATGAATAGCGTCTCTGAAAGCTGGTAAGATCCTCTAAGTCCCTCTTAATTCTGGCAAGCTCAGTTTTTATTCCCTGAAGAATACCTACCTCTCAAAAAAGTAGTTTCAGAGCTGCTTGCACTTTATTTAAGAGGGAATAGTAACAAAATATTTGATGCCAAGATAATATGCATTTTTCAAAAGTCATCTTCTGCCAGCCATTTGTACCTAGCCATAACCTAGACTGTTTGCTTCCGAAATGAGCATTTGACCATTTTCATTAAAATTTCTGAAAATAACCCTCCCTTTATCCCGTTTTCCCTTTATAATTGTCTTCTTATCTTTCATATGTACATACATAAATGAGCCAGATGTTGAGTGAAACAGATGTAGACTGGAATGAGTGGATCAGTAATGGTTTATTTGCTCTCTCATTGCTATTAGCATTATTCAGTGATGAAATACCCAAACTCTGAATGTTACATTTCAATAAGCCTAAACAAATCTAAGAATGAATTTCTGGCCCCGCTGAAGTCAATGGCACATCTCCCATTGTATTTTACAGTGCCAGGATTCGCTCTGGATGAGTAACAGAACCATCCCTATCACATGAATATCCATGAGAGGGATACTAGGAGGAAAACGCCTTATGAAATGTTTGGCTTTTTTCCTCCTCTTCTCTCAGCTGAACCAAATAGCCCAATTCAGAATGAACTGAATTAAATGTGCAATTTAAAAACTAGAAGGATAGTTTAAATTGAAATAAAATCTGAACAATGTTAGCTGAACTGGTTCACCCAAGACTGTCCATTGTGACCATCTTTGACATAGTTTGTGTAAAGCAGAATGTTAGGGCCAACCTTTTTAGCAGGCATGCCATGAATAGACCCCACACTGGCTCAGAGTGCCACTTCAGTCCCCTTCCCCTACCTGACCTGCTGCTCTGCTTTCTGCACCCTGTCTCATCTGCTGCTATACTGTCATCTCCCTCACCTGCTGAGTGCCACACACAGAGGCTGGCTATGCCCTTAGTGGCACACATACCACAGGTTGGCCACCCCCGGTGTACAGTAACTGGAATTAATTTTTACGTTTGAAAATGGTTTGAAAATAGCATAGAATAACACAGACAAAAAGGGAGGAGAAGCAATATGTTGAGCTGCAGCTAAGTCAAAGAATGGAACAGCAATGTCAATGCATATAAAGTAAGCATCTTTGCAGAGCTCTTAGTACATAAGGAAATGTTGCTAATGCATCAGTAGGATCTGAGATCTACCTGCCCCCCCTACTTTAAAAAAAATGACTAAGCCACTTAGAAATTTGGTAATTTGATTCAACTTGACATCACCACAAGTAGGAAGCCAACCTGGAATGGAGCACCCACAAAATAACTGTTTCTGCATTTTTTCTTATTACATTTCTGGCAGGATGGCTACTTCAGTCAAATTAAAGCACATTAAACCCTGTGGCCAGCAACAACTAAAGTGCATCTCAATTATGTTCCATTTTGTAAGATTGCTGTAAATATACTAGATATGTATTTATTTAAAAGAAAAAGAAAGAAGAGCGGTATGAAAGCTCTCAAAGCTTTCAACCAAAGAACCAGTGAGGATTCTCTACAGAACACTACATTTTCATGATCTCTCAGTGCAAAATAATATATCCCTTTAAAAGCAGGCCTTCTTCAAAGTACAAATTGGAAGTGAGCTGAATTCCTATTGTTCACCCTTACATTCAGTCAGTGAATGGCAGGAAGTTTGACCTCTGGCATTTGCTTGACTCCATAACTCCATGAACAACCAACCATGTAGGGGTTCCCAATAGTGCAGTGTAGACCTATGTACCATATCACCTATTTCTTTGGTAATATTCAAGAGAAAGCTACATGAGCCACTTTTCTGTATGGAAAATCCCAGCACAGATTCTACACATTACCAGAGAACCTGTGCCCACTTCCCTGCGCTTTGCTGTACATGAACAACTGGTGCCTCCTGAGACTTTGGTGGGGGGGGGGGCGCACCATGATGGCGCACCAGCAGTGGTGTCAGAAATGTGGGGGGGGAGGGGGAGGTGGTGGTGAGAAGCAACCGCCCGCAGAAGCTGCCGGAGGCTTCAGCAGCAGCCAGTCTCAGAGGGGCATGTGCCCCCCCTTCCCTTATGCATTGCCTATGGCCTCATGCCACCTTCTAGTTATCCTGCTTTTCACTCTAGACATTTAGTCATCTTAGAAATAAGTGGCAATATCTCAATACTGTATAATACAGCCCAAATTTGTGCTGGATGATAACCTAGCCCTGAATGCAGCCACATCAAACAATGCCAAATACCACCTCTCTAAAGCCATTATATGCATAACATTATACATATAATTTGCTTTCATTATATTTTAAATGAACTTTCTTCTCACTGTCAGTGTCCTCTCCAATCAAGGTTGAGACGCATTGTGGGAGAGGTCAAACCAGAAGTATTGTTATTATTGTGCTTTATGCAAATGGCATGAAGAAACAGGTTGGGCACAAGCGTGTCTAAATAATTATCACAGCATGTAAGTCTCCTGCTCTGAGTGTTGTCACAACACGTACGCACTCCTGCTCTGAATGGTTTCTAGAAAAACACAGGGTGGCCACCACTAGAGGGCTCAATGTTATTTTAATTCAGTGGTTTTCAACCTTTTTTCTTTTGAGGATCCCTAAAAAATTTTGAATGGGGATACGGACCTCTTTGAACAGGGCTGGACACAGGCATGGACGAACCAGGCAGCCTCCCGGGGCCCAGACAGAAAGGAGGCCTGAAAATGGTAATTTAAAAATTATTATTATCATTATCTCTGTTGGAGGGGGACCCGATACTGAAAGTTCACCTGGGGCTGCCAGAAGTCCAGATATGGTGCTGCCTTTGAATTGTAAGTGTGGGTATACTATTCACATACTTTTGATTGATCGTAGTCATCTTTTGCAGACCCCCTAGACATAATCTTTAAACCCCCAGGGGTCTATAAGCCACAGGTTGAAAACCACTGTCTAAGTAATATCTCCAATTCTTATGCAGTATGGGAAGTTTGCATTTGCATTTCCCATGCTGATCTTCTTATGCAGCTATGTTCTAACTTCCAATGCAGCCAATCTATCACTGAAACACATTAAAGTGCAAGCCTTCCTCCAGAGCTGAGCCAGCCTGTACCATATTGAAGTCTAAAGTATGTTTCCTTTATGCTTGAGTTGTTATAAATACCTGGAAATTTGGATTCATAATGGAAATGGTAGCTTAAGCTTAAATAAAACAGAGCAATCAGGTTCATAAAGTACTACATGATACAGCACTGCTAAAATATTGCAATTAGTTCTGTGAATGTAAATCTCCTAAAATAATGTCACTGAAATCATTAGAAAAAGCTTCAAAACTCTGATAGATTTTTTGCAGATTTGTTCTATTGGGCTGAATTAACACCACCACCACTAATAATAATAATAATAATAATAATATAATGCTCAGTTAACTGATTTTTTTTAATTGTTTGTAAATCACTAAGTCCAGCAGCATGTTTCAAATGTTAGCAAGCAATGCCTGATTTAGTCAGAATCCAGGAATTAAATAAAAAAGAGAGAGAAATGTATAGTAATAAGCTTATTTCAATTCAAAATGAGCTCATTTCTATGATGACTGCTAAAAATGCATGAGGCAGGCATTGTATTGGCAGGAGCAGGTTTGGCAGATAAGTCCTTCTGCCTGTCTGCCTCCAGAAAAAAAAATACCCATGCTGAAACATTTAAAAACAAATGGCTTTTAGGATAAAATTAACAGCAGTTACTGTATTCGCCCGTGGCACCATTTCTGGCCTGTGTTCCAGGCCCCTATTCCTTCCTATGAGCTTTTAAGAAGGTTAAGAGATAAACACACACACACAGTGAGTATAAATCCCATCCTAGTGTATAACATACACATTTGGAGAACTTTGGAAGTCACAACGCCTCCCAAGGTTGTATGAAATGGATACCTGAGTCTGATGGAAGAAGTCAAAGGGCAAAGTGAGTAAGAAACACAACCTGATGTTGGGTGGTGCAAATTTGGCTGGTGACTGTATGTGTTTGGTTTTTAACTCTATAGTCGAAACCGAGGTGAAGAGCAGTATAGGATCCCTCTGCCCTTGGTTTTCCTCTTTGGAATCCTCTGGTTGTTTTCCTAGTCCCCGATTTGTTTTGATACCTATGCATAATGTTTTGCCTTTGAAACTAACTGAATGACATGCCGTCTTCAACTATTTTCCTAGGGAAAAAGAATAGGAAAAGGGGGTTTTCTATATCCCAGCTCTTGAGTTCAAGATCAAAGGATGTGCACAACATGACAACATATCTCCCTTGTTATACCCTGCCTCCACCCCACTGCACCCACTGCTGCCAGCGCCATAACAGTGAAGGTAGGAAAAAGAATTAGTGTCTCTGAATATGGATTCTTTCTCCAAACTCCCCCCACCCTCACCAATAGCAATAGTTAGGGTTAAACCAGCTAATGGAGTGGGGTTGGATAGGCCCTTGTATCAGTTACAGGGCAAGTTTCTTAGTTGAGTTTCTCCTAATTATATTTAACTGAACAGTGTGACACCAAGTTTGAGTAGAAACCGATAGTGTAGTAGTTTTTAACTGTGTCTCACAATGTGACAAGGGTGATGTGCAAACAATAGCTGACAGGCATATATCTTTCACTGCACTGATGGGAAACCTGTCAAAATCTCTGATTATTATGCAGAGCTGGAAAAAACATACCAAATTAGGTTAAATTGCTTGAACATTCCCAATTAGGTAAAATTGCTTGAATTTGGATCTGCATATCTTCTCTTTTAATAGCTTGGATTGTTTGGTCATGGTTTTTTTCACACTCGTTGTCCAAGCAGGTAATGGGTTTGTTTAGGCACCACCTTCTGATTCTTGCTTATGTCTACAGAAAGAGTGGGCCAGCTGATCAGAGCTACTTTATATTAAGGGTCCCAATTTTGCCATCTGATATGAGTGCCTAAGGAACTACTTACTTTTTCAGTTGATGCCATTAGCTAATTTTTGTGCTTTTCCATCACTGGAAAACCAATATTTTCCTTCTACACATTGCTTCAGGTTTAGCCGTTGAGGAAAAAAAAAATCCTTACATTTTTGCAAAGGCTGAAAATCAAAATTCATATTTCAGACAGCAATATCTATAAGCTTAGAAGCAATTTCAGAAGCCTAATGTATAAAGATAATGCATACATTTGCTAGAATTAATTGCATTATGTTTCTCATGTTTCCAATGTCCAGTGTTCAGAGGCAACCCATTCCCATTAAACAGTGGTAGCAACATGTTACAATTACCTGTGCAATTTGCATTTCCCCATAGCTTCAGTTATGTGCACTTTGAAATATAAATGCTGAAGGGTTTGTTATAAAATACTGTTGCTCTAAATATTACATAGTTTAAGCACTATAAACATGGCGTAAGGTAACTCTGACGTATGGATTCCCTTTGGGTTTGGATGTCTGCCAGCCGCACAGTAGAGAAAATATATGTCAAATAAGGAACAAGTAAAAGGAAATTGAATGAAAAAAATAAATATGTCCGCACCTTGACTTCATGCTAACTACCTCCATCTTATAATGTTCCTTGTTGCTGCATAGAAATCAATAAGCAAAGGACATGTTTAGCATCCTCTACTTCTGGCCTGATCCAAAGCCTGCTGGAGTGAAGGAGAACCTGTGAGCGTGGGTGTAATGGCATTTTTGTAAGTAGCAGATGATCAGGACACCAAATAGGAGAGAATCATAAGTCCTTCAGCAGAGGTTCTTTTTCCTTTTCCCCTCATGATGGCTAGGGACAGACTTTACATATAAACCAGGTCAGAAACTGGTTTAAGCCTGTAACAGAATAGACATTCAGTGCACATAAACCAGTTTCAAAATGGCTGAAACTGGTTTGAGATAAACCTGGTTGAATGTAGTATCAGAATTAACTGATTGAGCTCAAACATGTTTATGCAATATCTGTCCCAGACCCCTTCCTGGTTTAAGTTAGACCAGAGTCCCCCAGCATCCTGACATGGTCTCTGGGCTGGGCTCTCTGCTCCAGCCGAGCAGGGCTGGCCCTGCCCCTCTGCTCCCCAGCCTGAGCAGGGACAGGCAGGGGCATGGGTCTGCTCCTGGAAGGGAGCAGGGAAGAAGTTTATTCCACCCTTCCCTCCCCTCTCCCACCAGCACTGACCTGCACTTCTCTGTGCTGGGTGCTCCAGCAGCTGGGGTGTGGCCAGCCTTGACAATAGCCTTGGCTAAACTGGCCAGAGAGGGGTTTAATTCCCTGCTCCCTGCCCCACTGGCAGGGTCCTGAGCCAGGGTCCACTGGGTGCTCTCCCCTCGCTGCTGCAGCGGTGGGGCTGGTTACAGCCAGATGCCAGCTGGCATGGCCCCTGCAGGGGGTTATTCCTCCCCCTACCAACACTGCTCCTGGGGGTCTGCCCACCTTGAACACTGTTGCCATTGCTTGCTCCCTGCTTGAGGCAAGTGGCAGAATAAGCCCCCTCCTGCCCCCTCCACCGGACACTGGAGGGAGGGAGAATAACCCCCCTCCCGGCTCCAAACCTAAGAGGCCCTGCCAGCCAGTGTCTGACCATGCCCCTGCCCTGCCTCTGCAATGGTGAGAGGGCACAGCCAGTTGGGGCAGGTGGGGGCTTATTCTGCTGCTTACCCCAAGCAAGCAGCAAGTGGCGGTGGTGGCAGTCGGGGTGGGCAGGTGGCCAGTGGAACAGGGAGGGGGGAATTAAACCCCCTTTCTGGCCTGTTCAGCCAAGGCTACTGCTCAGACTGGCCATGCCTCCCCAACGCCTACCACCCCCTACTCCTGCCCCCGCCCCTGCCCAGCACAGCTTTTTTGCAGCCGAGCTTTTATCCTCTTCTGGATGACTGGTACTCTGTATATTGCACAGGCAAGAAATCGCCACATCTCAAACACAAACACACAGTGTACATATTTTATTAAATAATCATCATTCTTTATTTCAAGCATTATGCTTCCCATTCACTACTGAACAGAAAAAGATCAGAAAGTAACAGAAGATATAACAAATTTCCTTCCAAACCTAGGCAAGGGTGATGCTTTTTTCCACATCCTTAGTTGTGGATAAAGCAATACATGAATTTTTGGTTTAAAAAAAAGACTATTCTATAGAAATTTCTAAAGTTCTGTGTGTCAAAATAAGTCATCCTTTCAAAAGAATAAGAACAGGAACAAACGTCTTCATTTCTATTAAAAAAAAATATCTTCAGGAAAATCACATAACATATTCATAGAGGTTTTTCCTATGAGTTGATCTCTGAAACAAATTTCATGTCGGCACATTAACACACAGGTAAACCAGAAGATAAACAAAATAAAATCATGCTTCACTGAAAGAGAACTTTAATTTGCATGCAAATTTATTGATGAAAGATGGATTCACAGATTTTTTTTTAAAGTAGATCTAGATAAAAACAAAAAGCATTAAATAGCTGGCATTTATAATCCTCTGAGGTCTGGAGTTACGAAGCAGTGGGCCTTCTCCCTATAGGGACAAACTATTTTAATACTAATAATGATTGCACACAAGTGAAATCACTAATTCATCTAATTTACATTAGCATGTAAATTATTCATTAGTGAAATGCACAGAATAAAATTAGGCTAGCCAATGGAAAGACTCATAAATTGCCCATGTTTGTTCCTGCCTTTGCCGTGTGATATGTTCTGTGCAGCTGGCAATTTCTAAAATTATATATAATTTCTGCAAAGAGCAGTGTTGCTTAGTTGACACACATGAAAACCACAATCTAAAACATCCTTATATTTTGGTGAAGAAAACTCTGACATGTCTTGGTTTAAATGCTGCCGAAGACTTTTATTTATAGGTTTCATCAACTTTATTTTTAACTCTCTGCTATTTGTAATTCCTTTGTGGAAACTTGAAAATATCCCCCTGTTCCTTATTTCCTCTCTCATACACACACAGATGATTCAGGAAATGTTCAAATCTGCTGGGGTTTTTCCCCCTCCCCAAGTGCTATGGCAATATAAACGGATGACTCTGATATTTATTAATTAGTCATTCTGCCTCTTCAAAGTGGGAGTGCTCGCCTAACCGCTTTCCTTAACTTGTTTCCACAGATGTACGTCAGAGGGACAGCATGGGGAAGCATATAAATAACTGCCCATTTTCCATGCATTTATTTTGGGTCTGATGCTGCCTTGGAGAGAAGATCTTTCATGCTCTCCGTGCCCTTAGCAACATACCCATTAGAACTGAAGTCCTTTTTGGAAAGGTTAGCAGACTTGTGTAGGGACACTCGATTCACAAATTACTTTTACATAGGACCAAGGGAATTAAAACATGCAGGATACACGCTGTCTTTTTGGAGACAGCTTCCAATACATCTCATCAGAAAAGGCATTAAAAAAAAAAAGATGTTCTCTCAAGGGATTAAAGATGTCTTCATATTTCACCCAGTGTGTTG
The DNA here is from genome assembly GCF_030867095.1 of Alligator mississippiensis. Taxonomy (NCBI): domain Eukaryota; kingdom Metazoa; phylum Chordata; order Crocodylia; family Alligatoridae; genus Alligator; species Alligator mississippiensis. The sequence continues at coordinate 10,820,224 of NC_081832.1, read as the reverse complement.
ACATGTTTGAAATAAATAATAATAATGTTTTTCACTCCCTATAGAGCTTTTCATTAGAAAAATCTCAAAGGGCTCTGCAGGCATTAACTAATCAGTCCTAACAATAATCCTGTGCAGAAGTCTAGAGGGATCATTCATCCACCACTAAGTACAGCCAGCTTTTGAGTGGGATGCTATTTCACCATGCAGAAGATTACAGAACAGTTCAGAAAAGGAAACGCAGAAAAATACTGCATCCAACTGAACCTGGAAGGACATTTAGGTAGGCTGAATGCAATCACCTCAACTGGAACACGGCCAGAACTCCCCCCACCTTCTCCCTTGCACAAATCTCCCTTGCACAAATCTCCCATGGGATATTTCACACCCCGCCCACCACCACCATCCAAAGTGTTCATGACTGCAGGGAGGGTATGAGCTGCACCCCTGGACAGAGGATATGATGCACACTAACATCCTCAAATTAAGAAAGGACAAAATGCTGCACAGGCAATCTCCACAGGGCTGAATTTCATCCAACCATATACAAAAACTACTCTAAATCCAACAGCTTCTGCATTTCATTATACAATTGAAAATAGGCCTATATTTTTAGCAGAAAATTATACAAGGTGAATTTTACTTTGATTGTAAGTTCTTCGGGACTATCTCTCTGCTCTCTGTGTGCTATCAATGCAGAATGGGCTCCTGATCCAGGGCTGGGGGTCCTCACTTCTACCAAAGTACATATTATAATAGCAATAATGAACACTTCAAGCTTAAAACAGGGATAGGCAGGCTTTAGAAAACACCTGAAGCATTCAAAGAGCTGTCATTTTTCATTTCTATCCTCTGGTTATAAATGAGACAGCAAGCATAAAAAGGTATCTGGAATCATGCAGAATGAAACAGCAAACCACCTAAAGCCTTTTTCACTAAAGGAGGGACCAAGTCCCAAGATCCTAGATTATGAGCAGCTTTGCTGGGTTCATGGATCTCATGAATCTCTAGTCAGACTATCTTCTTTTACCTCTCTCCCCCACCTTTTTTGTATGGTTATGCGGGTGTGTAAATATGGTTTCTTTTCTTAGCCCATTGAGAAAACCTTCAAATTAGGGAGGGAGAAACCCCATGAGGCAGTAGGGTATTAAGGAGGTCAGAGGAAATGAAGAGATGAGAAAAAACTCTCTACAGAATATGGTGAAAATAGAAAACTTAGCAATTCAGCTCTGGGTTACAAGGTTGGGTTGTTTTTCCCCCTTTAGCCAAGTACTGATTTGTAAAGAACAACAATCCCCATTATTTTTAAATCCCATCCTTAGGCAAAACTCCAAACACTATGTGCCCTACAGGTTATAAAGCAAATCACCAAATTGTCAGCTACCTCCCCTTTTCAGTGGTTTCACAACAGCAGCTCAAACCTGAACACCTTCTTCAAGGCCCATGGCCAAACACCGTCCTTTCCAATGGACTTTTGTGTGGCCCTCATGGCACTGAGCCCATTGACTGCAGTCAAACATTTTCTTTGAGTAAGCACTGCAAGAGTTGGCCCTCAGGGCTTCCTGATCAAAATGTTGTCACGTATATTTTGGCACACAAGCCAATTTATTACAGATGGGCTGAAGCCAGCCCAATTTCAATCTCATCTGTAGTCATTTCATGCAGCATAATGGAACATAAATTATTTTACAAACACCACAAACATCTTTGCTAAAATGTCTGCGTGATAAATTCAGAAGGTGCAGCAGACCAAATTTTGTCCTCAGCTGCACCAGAACATCTCTTCTGGCCTCACTGGAATTACATCATTGCAACCAAGAGCAGAGTTTGATCCAGACTCTCTCTGCCGTTAATCATCATAATGGTAAACAAAGCCTAATGTTATGAATGCATTAACAGTAAATGAAAAAAATGCATTACAAAGTAAAGTGGCAGGTGGATGCATTTGTTCATTATATGTTAAATAACCCCAACAGTTAAAGCTTTTCCTGGCTAATTGCTTTGCCTTGTATTTTGGAACAGAAAAGTTATATTTGAATATAAATTGGGGGGCCATGTTCATCAGGTACCACGTTTATGACTAATTACTTTCTCTTGCATGTAACCACTAAACTTAAAAACACATGTGTAACATTCTCGCTGTCTGAGAAAAACATTTGCATTCCAAAAAGGGACATTAGCAGCCCATCTCCAGTTCATTAGCTGACACTTATACCAATACTTCAGACCACTGCAAAAAAAATGGAGTGGTGCTGTAAAGGCTATTTGGTGTGCAATCACTTTCAAAGCTATCAGGTATTTGCAAAACAGCCTAATAAAATATGGACATGTTTATGTAATATGGCTCAGAGGAGATCGCTTGAAATACTCAGGTTAAATCTTTGCACTCGGTGTGTTAATTGCTCTTTTTACAATAACAGTGGGTTGTTTTAAACTCTAATTTTATTATTGAAGATTCATTTTGGGCCCCTGTTTATTTTATGCCATAAGTATGCACAAAGGTAAGTCAAATTACTGCAGATGGTTTAGCCTGGAGGGGAGCATATATTTTTCAATCAATTCTAACGGCAAACCACATCTCCAGGAAGAAAGGATTTTTCATTGCCAAACCTTTGAACTTGGTTCCTCATTCTAGTTAAATAGGTAATTTAGGGAGTAATGTTTCCATGCAGCCGTAAATAAAGAAGGTTGAAAAATTGCTTTGAATATGAAAGTAGCTTAATAAAGACCCGATCCTGATCCGCAGTGTACTGACAGAACAAGCAGGCTTTGCACTGGGAACCAGTGCAAGGTGGAGAGAAAACCTACTGCATCCCAGTACCAGTGTGTGATGCAGAGTAGAAGGTTGCTCCAGCAGGTAAGGTACCTGCCTGGCCTATGGGACATCTGCATTCAGCTGACAGCTGTAGCTCAGCTTTCCTGAGCAAGTCCGCCTCCGCTCCCCATCTGTGAAAGGGTGCTATAGTATTCCATTCAGCACAGCGGTGTTGCAAAGAGCTCATCTACTACAATTACATGGGCCTGCAGGCATGTCTATGCTGCCTCTGCAGTCCTTGGAAGACAGCTGCTGGAAACCCCCCCCACCCTGTACTTGCCCACTTCTGCTCCACAAGCCGCAGGCTCAGAAGGGAAGCAATTAGGATGCTTAGGAGACACCCCCTTGAGCCATTCTATTTCTGACACATTTGGAAGTGGCAGTAGAGAGACGCTTCCACCCTCCTCCCCCATGCCAAATGTCTTCACCACCTCACTCTCAGGTCGGGAGGATGCAGAGGAGGAGTGGGTAAGCAGAGCTTTTTTTTTTTCCAGTCGTCTCAGGAGTGCTGCAGAGACAGCGTAGAGTACTATCATTACATAACACATCAGCACAGTCATTCATCATTGCTATCATTGGCATCCCCCCAGCAACAGGCATTTTGCCTAGCACACTGATCTTGGCTCTGGTACTGCATTCTCCAAAGTGGAAGTACATGTAATGTATAGTTTGGTGGTCTGAAAAAGGATTATGGGATCCCTCACCCCACTGTGGTGACACTGCCCTGTCTTTTCTACCAGCTGCCCTTTGAACTGTGGACCTAGATACACCAGACTTGAGTGGTTTGTGCAATACAGCATGAGCTAAATTCGAAAACAGTTACACCAAGTGGTTCCCAAAACCTGGCCCCTTGCACAAAACTCATAAGCCAGCCTTATTACATAGGCACCAAGTAATAAATCACTGAGATGTTTTCTATCTCTGACTGTGTTACTAAGACAACATTCCCACTTGGGCTTTTAGAGCAGGTTTACTCTTAATTATCAGAACTAGTATTCCCCCCTCTAAGTTTCTCCAGCTGTCCCTGGTTCCCAGATTGCCTTAAGGTATTCACAAGATGCCAGAAAGAACTAGTTAATTATAACATCCTGCCATTCTCTGACATCCCTAAAAGCACTATGGTAGATTCTAATCAATTAGTTCCCATTTGGAACCGCTACATTTTAGTTTGGATTGGATATGAAGCTGCTATCTGTGTCATTTTAGGGCTGTTTAATTTTAGTGGAAATTAAGCTTGATCAGAATGGTTTTCAAGGCATGTGAGGGGTGCGTTGATGTGGGTATGTTAGTGGAATGGGTGCCTGTGCATGCACATACGATTGTGTTGAATCACCTCAAACACAGTTTCACATTTTCTAAGCTAGTGACTGTCATATTGAATGTAATATTTGAATGTTTGAAATAGTTGCCCATGAGCCAGTTTAGACGAAGACAAGATTTATCTTCTTATCTAGGCCATTGTTTTGGCCTACGTGCGGAAGGTCCTGACTTTGCTCAGAGTCTTAACTCTTGAATTTTATCTTTAGAGGCCTTTAACAAAGTTAACATAAAAATGACCCTTAAGCAAACATCCCACATTCCGAGAGATCAAACCCTAGGGCCTCTGAAAAGATTGGAAAGAAAGGAAATTCCCCAAAGTAATTAAATGATCAACCACAGAAACTGATTACCAAGCAAAAGAATCTGTTAAGAAAGATCCAAGCCCAAATTTGGGAGTAGTGACAGGTTTGGGTAGGAGGCGCCCAAGACGGCAACTCACTCAATAAAAACTGTAACCTACCGTCCCAATTTGGAGGTAACTTCATTTGCAGAACAACGAAGGAAGAATCGCAAGTGTAGGCCGGATCAGACTGATCACCTGAACCACCACCCTGTCCGTGAACACGAATCACTTAGTTCACGCTGAAGCCGCGGAGCGCCTGAAAGGGACTGAGGGAAAGGGACTGAAGGAAGGGGACTTAGTCCTATCAGTATTGAGGCCAGCCCATTGAACCGTACTACTGAGGCCAACCCATTAAATTGTACTACTGAGGAATGAAAGCATATCTAGATGTTTGGCTTCTCGGAATTCTAGGATTGTAAGTATATTATGAAAAATAATAGTATTGATTCAAATTTAAATTTGAATTTGTAATTGTAGTTGTTTTTGTAATACTAATTCTTATAGCATTGTTTGGGAAGGAAGTGCATTTGGAGCATTGTTTCTGATCTATGTAGTTATTGTGTTCTTAATGTTTGTGGTATTTCTTAAAGCTAAGCAGTGTTATATACGTAGCAAAGAAATTTAAAATAAAATTGTGTTGCACGATTTCATAATGATTGCACACTTAATTCATACAAGTAGCTAAACATTTCCCCAGCCAGTGCATCAAACGAAGCAGTAAGTTGTGTGGGATTTTCTCTATTCCATAACCCACTAGAGACAGTGACATTATTTTTGGGTACTTCAGTTCTTGGGTTGCCCGACTCGAGGCACTGTAATTTTCAGAAAATGCTAAACATCAGCTTTCTAGGGACTTCTATATTGCTATTGATTTTATGTGAGTCACTTGGATACTACAGTGATGGGTAGCAATATAAAACCCTAAGATTGAGAAGTAGATGAAGAAATAAACTAACCATGAGTCATAACTCCAGGGCAAAATTTAATGAGTATTATTTAAGCACAAGCCTTTGGCACTGACATTACTCTAATGGCATATACAACGCTACACTGATAATTCATTAACTGAAAACCTGCCCCTATCCCAGTGCCTTGTCTTGAAATATACCTTTGGGTAGCCACTCTTTTGATTAGTTTGAAGTTAAGACTACAGCATATTCAATATTGTTTTCCCTATAAAGAAGAGTTCTTGGTTCTTGTGGGTAAACATAGAAGCAAGTTGCACTTACTGTGACTGTACAGATTTCAGATTAATGGCATACCCTGCTATGAAGACTAAAAGAAATGATAGCCACCTTGCTGTATTAATCATTTTGTGACAGTCTTCCCTAATAGCCCCATTTTTATACCTCTATCGAAAACGTAGCTTTCAGAGTTAAGTCATCCCGTTATATATCATCTATTCTCACAATGAGGTCATAGGCTTTCAGTACAAACCACTGAATAAAAATGAAATGGGAAAGAAGAGGTTACACTGCAATGTGTTTTCAAGAAGAGAGAAGTGAGATGTCACCTTTGATTTTTAGCCAGGCATAAACATGATCACTTTCACACTGCCGTCAAAGAAACTTCTTTGAAACCACAGATGAAAAGCCAACTCAAAATGAAGAGATTTGTTCTGTTTATTGATGGCAACATTTTCTCACCGTTTCAAAAGAACGAAGGAGGGACAGCTGGCTGAGAGGCCATATTTATCCACCAAATACATGGGAATGTTTACTTCTGTTTAGTCCTGGGAGAAAAACAATGTGCTAAAATGCTTAGCTCTTATCTTCCATTAAGGAAAAAGCCAAACAAAATAAGCCCATCTTTGAAATTGTTCACTTTACATTCTCTGCATGTTTAGAACCCTCTTATCTTGTTTGGTCTTGATATTAGTCCCCCTTTGTCTATGATTCAAGAGGAAAACTTGTTGACTCTTAATTTAGATCACTGGGGTTTTATTTTTTCCCAGAAGGAAAAATGACTCAGCTCACTTCCGACTGAGCTGCTTCAGCAAGGAGATGAATCTCTGTATGCCTTTTAAACTGCTGCTAATAATACAGATCACTGGTCTGATCCACTGCCCATAGACTCAATGTGAGTTTTTCCACTATCTCCCATGGGGCTTGGGCTCTGCTATTTCCTGTTCCAACTTTTCCCATCAGCTATGAGATAAACTATTATTACATGAAGGCATGTAAGTTGTATAACACTGCCTACATTTGGTCTCAGGTTGAGCTCCCAAGTCCAAAAACGACAACTCGAGTTAGTGTATGATCAACAAGCAAAATGTAAGTGGCATAGTATCAGTGTAAAGTATGTATTAGTCTCATTGTAGGGTAAGTAAACTGAGGCACTGACTTGCCTAGGATCACACATGTGCTAAGTACAGACAGTCAAAAAGCCTGAGGCTGAATTGACTCAATCTTTGTAGGTTAGTCTAAGCTGTGTAGATTGAACCAATAAGCAAGTGAACAGACATTCACTTTTGATTCTGGAAATGCAGCCACATGCCTGCAGTTGCTCAGGCCAGAAGCCAGGGGGTTACTAGAGCACAGTTTCCTGCTTGGCTGGAGCAGACAACTTGAACCAAGGCTAGACCACCCATCCTGCGAGGAGGGGCTTGCAGGGGAGGTGCAAAGCATACTGGGATGCTGGGGGACTGTAAGTTAAGTGGAATCTGAAGGGGATCAGGGACAGAAGTTCAATAAACCAATTTAACCTAAATCAGTTAAGTCTGAAACTACATCCAGTCCGATTCATAGATTCATAGACATTAGGGTCAGAAGGGACCTCAATAAGTCATTGAGTCCGACCCCCTGCATAGGCAGGAAAGTGTGCTGGGTTCAGATGACCCCAGCCAGATGCCTATCTAACCTCCTCTTGAAGACCCCCAGGGTAGGGGAGAGCACCACCTCCCTTGGGAGCCCATTCCAGACCCTGGCCACTCTAACTGTGAAGAAGTTCTTCCTAATGTCCAGTCTAAATCTGCTCTCTGCTAGCTAATGGCCATTATTTCTTGTGACCCCCAGGGGCGCCTTGGTGAGTAAAGCCTCACCAATTCCCTTCTGTGCCCCCATGATGAATTTATAGGCAGCCACAAGGTCACCTCTCAACCTCTTGGGGAGGCTGAAGAGGTCCAGGTGCCCTAGTCTCTCTTTGTAGGGCTTGGCCTGCAAGCCCTTAACCATATGAGTGGCCCTTCTCTGGACCCTCTCCAGAGTACTGGCCAAAACTGGACGCAGTACTCTAACTACGGTCTGACCAGTGTCCAATAGAGGGGAAGTATCATCTCCTTGGTTCTGTTTGTCATGCACCTGCTGATGCATGATAAAGTACAGTTAGTCTTTCTGATGACTTTTGTCACACTGATGACTCATGTTCATCTTGGAGTCCACTAGGACTTCGAAATCCCTTTCCACTTCCGTGCAGGTCATTTCCTAGGCAGTAGGTGTGCTGGACATTTTTCCTCCCTAGGTGCAGCACTTTGCATTTCTCCTTGTTAAATTGCATTCTATTGTTTTCTGCCCACTTGTCCAACCTGTTCAGGTCTGCCTGTAGTTGTTCCCTGCCCTCCGGCGTGTCCACTTCTCCCCACAGTTTTGTATCATCTGCAAACTTGGACAGAGTATACTTCACTCCCTCGTCCAAGTCACTGATGAAGACATTGAAGAGTATCGATCCAAGGACCGAGCCCTGCGGGACCCACTGCCCACGCCCTTCCAGGTCGATACTGACCCATCCACCACCGCTCTCTGGGTATGACCCTCTAGGCAGTTTGCCACCCACCGGACAGTATAATCATCCAAGTCACAGCCTCTTATTTTGCTCACCAGAATGGGGTGGAATACGGTATCGAAGGCCTTCCTGAAGTCTAAGTAAATGATATCTACCCCTACTCCTGCATCCAGGTGTTTTGTAACCTGGTCATAAAAAGAGACTAGATTAGTCAGGCATGATCTACCTGCTACGAACCCGTGCTGGTCTCCCCTCAGCATAATTTTTCCTTCTGGGCTGTCATATATATGAGCTTTAATAATCTTTTCAAAGACTTTACTAAGGATGGAGGTGAGACTGAGGTGAGACCAGGTTTATCTTAAACCAGCTTCAGCCATTTTGAAATCAGTTTATGTGCACTGAACTTTGGTTGTATTACAGATTTGAACCAGTTCTTGATCACTTATACCAAGTTATGTCCAACCTCTGTCCCTAGCCATGAAGTCAGGTGTAAGGCCATGGAGAACTCATGAATCTTGATTCCTGACCCCCTTCATCTTTATTAGAGATAATACCACCTTGCAAAATTTCAGTTATCATCTACATGCAGGACTCTCTAAACAAGTAATTTAATATTCTTATCTGCGTTCCCATCTGTAAATTGATGAATGTAGCAATGGCCTTGCTTATAGCATGGAGCCTCTGGTGCTATGTCACATCAGGTTAGCTCAGCACAGCCTCTTTATGGCAGGTGCGTCATGCAGCAACAGAAGCGGGATTTCTGTTAGGATAGCTATACCACTTCCTTAAGAGATAAACTAAGCTGACAAAAATATTATTTGGTTGGTGCAGCTGCTGTCACATCAGGGGTTTTACCAGCATAGCTGTAGCAACAAAGGGGCAAGACTTTTTCCAACCCAGCTGACATAAATATGCAGGCAACATGCTGCAACATAGGTCCAGCCCATGGACACAGAGCGGGTAGATTAATTAGCAAATGCTGGAGAGATGAAAAGTATGAACTATACATTTCTAAACACAGTCAGTCTTTTACACAGCTAGAGTGTTAAACACCATCCTGAGCTCATTTTGTCTGGCATCATACACTTCTGGTATCAAGTCATTCATCCAAACTGTTTTCTGTAATCCAGTATGCTCTGAGGCGTAAAGCGTGCATGTCTCAACCATGAAGAATTACTACTGAGCCCCCACTGTGTGCCTCAGTGAAGAAAGCCACATCCTTTTTTCCTCTGTGCTTTTCATACTCTGAAGAACCATGAAGCTGTTTTGCAAAACTGTTCCTTTATAGCTACAAATGATGCCTCCGTCTAATTTTTGAACACGATGCCAGGCCGGAAAACAAAAATGATGATAAGGTCTTTGGGAAAGTGAACTGCTGTTCACGTAAGCAGTGGCTAGCACAATGGATTCTGTCAATGACTGAGATTCCTAAGCTGATTGTTCACAATGGTATTGTTTTAGGGCAGGTACATTTAACAGAAAGATGGTGGACATTGACCTGAAAGAAAAGAAAAAGGAGCCATTCCTGGGTCATTCTCTGCAAGTCCTGATTGACAGTATTTAGAGGAGGAGCACCATTTAGGGACATAAGATTGGAAAGGACCTGCTGGTTCACAAGTTGTTCACTCCTCCAAATTTAGGCCTGTGTGGCAGGAGCTCCACTCATCCTGAGCAGCACAGATAATGTCCTGCCTCTTGAGTGAATGTAAAAAAGTCTTAGGTATATTGAAAAACAATCTCTATCCAAGTCAGGGAACATAGGGAATAACACAGACACATGCAGTCGGGCAAAACAATCAATTGCTCTCCTGCAGATTGTACTCTCTAGTGAAGACCCACCTTAAAATACAAGCTAACTAAAACACAACAGTAAGTGGAGAAGGTGCTTATGCTTTCTCCTCATGAAATGTCAATTAGAAACTAATAATGCAATGTGTCTTTACACAATAGCTGTTGATTTTCTGTTGCCACAGACTGAGTCAGTCTCATTAGTGCACCAGTTCATTAAGTTTCTCTAAATTGCTTCATTGGGTTAAGCTTCAACAAGCATCTAAGGATATTTTCCATTCAAAGTTACAGAGAGCAGGAGATGTGCACAGCTTGATGGTGTTTATACTGGATGTCAGTGGAACATAGGAGAGATATTTTTTTTCTATTTATGATTTAAAAAACAAGCACCAATTGCTACAGCCATAATCAAAATTGTGTGTGTGTGTGTAAGAATATACACATTATAGATCTATTGATCTATGGTAGAACAAATCTTATAGATCTATAATGTTTATTATATATACTTACAGTCTACTGATAGATCCTCCCTCCCTCTACAGTACCAGAGGGGGAGGACGTTTATCTTGCTGGGATCCTATGACCCCTGCTGACTTTCTGCCCCTGGGGCAGGGCTGGACTCCATGATCTTCCAAGGTCCCTTCCAACCCTAATGTCTATGAAATCTATGAAATCTATAATGTTTATTAGATATACTTATACACACATGCATAGATAGAGAAACAGTGATTTTTATTATTTTCTGTTTAATACATTCACCCAAGAGGACTAAACATTCTTGGCCAGATCCTCAGCTGATTCAGAGCATAGGAGATCATTTGAAGCTGAAATGGAGTACACCTGCCAGTAACATTACTTTGGCATACACAAATCCAAAATGCAAGCAGCTATGGAGAAGCAGCTGAACCTTTAATCTTGCCATTGAAATGCGTGCAAGTGGTAAGTGGTGGTGTAGTTTAATAATTGCTCTTATCTGTCAGTCATACACAATTTCTCAAGTATTGAGTTAATTTGTCACATATTTTGTAATTACCGTTCTCCACACAGAATTCTCTGCAAAAGGAAATGTGCTAGTGAAAGGGTCTTTTGCAACTATTCAGTTTTAATTAAGTAAAGCTCAAAAAAAATCATCTCCTTTTGATCTTATGCAAAGCTTGAGCAGCTTTGTTCTACCATGCAACACAATGAACTTTGGCATCTGTTTTATAATAGCCTTCAAAAGCCTTTGTTGGCTAAATGCATTTATAAATATTATAATGTTTCACCAATGTTTATTTCATTTCTATTTTCTGCATGAACCATATCCTTTTCCTGGTTGGATTAGTAAGTATTTGATGTCCTCTCCTCCCCCACAACAGAAAACCAGATAGTGCTAAACATACTTGTATTTTGAATTTATTTCTTACAAGAAGTAACAAGGAGCTGTTTATTTCATAAACCCACAAACTGCATGGGGGTGACTTTTTCACACAGGAAATAGCTTTGTCTCAGAGTTTGTTTGTGAATAGCACAGCTGTTTATATGCAGCTAGTTGTGGAAAATTAGACCCAACAGCAGTTTTCAAGACTTGCTGGATGTTTGCTATCTGTACCGCTCCCCCCCCCAGCTCCCCCCAAATTCCCCATGGTCATTTAGTCCAATTGAATCACTGATGGGTTGTTGATGGACAAAAAAAAGGAAAAGCAAGTATAAAGGAGAAAATAAGCACTAATGTAAAACCCTGGTCTCAGTCTAGAGACCTCATTATCTTTAAGAACAAAATCCTTGAAGATTTGGGGTGTTACATCCAAGAGCCAGTACTCAGCTAGGAGTTCATGAATGTGGAGAACTATAACTTGATAAGACAGGAGCATATCTGTATTTTAGTCTAGCTTAAATGAAATATGATTGGAATGTAACTTAATTGTCATTGCTATTTAAATACTCGTGAATAATCTTATTAATCTGTTTAAAGACAGTTTGAAGTGTAGAGGAAAAGCTGCACAACTTCTAAAAGGGCTTATCCAACCTTCAGAGATCTACTGTAGCCTGAGGCACCCACAAATTTCACAGCTGAGGACATTTCTTCCCTTTTCACGCACTTGTTTTCTACTGTCTATTATGAAGCTGCCAGAACTTTAAGATGCTCGGGTAGTATGGTATTACTTACAGTAACATAATTTGGGGGGTGGGGGGAAAGAGAGTTTCTGATTTCATTCAGAGTAGAAGTAAATGAAACAGAGACTTCTTGTAGACATTCTCTGCAAAATTAAGTCAGGTATTTGTCTAAGGTAGTTTGGTAATGCTTACTAAGCCTAGAGTTGGCCCAAGGAGTCTGACACGGCCTTCCCATGATCCAACCAAGTCATACAAAGATACACTTGGTAGTCTCAAATACTCTTTCTAAAAGAATCAAGTGGTTTACATCTGACAAATGTTCTTTCAAAATCCCTCTCTCTCTAATGCTGTAGAGGGGAAAAGGCTAATCACTCATAAGGCTCTGTTAGTCTGTATAAAACATACAATCGTTTCCAAATACAAGAGATCTTGTTTGCATCTGAGTGGACACAGCAAGATCCATGACTAGACGCAGTGAAATCTGAAATATTAAAAACATACATCACCTGCCCAGCCAGGTATTATAAAGGTGCAACATTCAGTAGATTTGATAACATGATAATATCTGTCATGAAAACCATGGAGGCTAAACACTTATTTAATAGAACTAAATACCAATTGTTTCAGTAATTACATGATGCCAGCACTAAACATTACAACACTGACAAGAAGATCATGAAAACCACCATTAAACACCCCCAAAATATATTTATACACGGATTCTCTTTGATACATTCCATTAAATAGATGATGATCTTTTTTCAAGAGCTGGAAGAAACCATCACTGCAATGGTGGAAATGACATCCTAGCTCATAATGGATTCACTCTTAAAGAAGTCGGGTAGTTGAACAGTTAAAAACTGGAAATCGCATGCAACGTCTGCAGTTCAGTTTGCTTCTTGGTCAAGTTCCAAGAAAAAACACCAATTTATTATAGGGAAGTTAAGAAACAGTAATACAGTAAAAGGTCTGTTAGCTGGCATCCCCCGGGAATGGGGGATGCTGGTTAACCAAATATGCTGGTTAATCAAATGTGCACCGTCTGGTGCACTCCCTGGTGTCAGTGTGCCAGGGGACAGGGAGGGGGCCCTCGCACAGGCTGCTTTGCCCTGGGCTGTGGGCCGAAGAAGTGTCAAAGAAAAACTCGGCTCGCGGCAGCAAAACAGGAAGTCCTCCAGAAGTAGTACTTCTGGTTTTGCTTTTGCTGCATCCCTTGGATTCCAGTTAATAGAGTTTTCTGGCTAATAAAGTGCTGGTTAACACAGCTTTTCTGATTTGAATTCAAATTTAATGCGAGGGAAATGAATTGTCAAGACATGTAAGTGACTGAGAAGAATAGCAGAGCTTTCAGACTGTAAAATCTTACCAAATGCCATAGCAACACATATATATGATTCCTTTCAATGACTAAATGCAAGATCTTTTGCAACCCTCACTTAAGCCATGACTGGGAATCAAAGTCCTTTCAGCCGGACTGGCTTCTATTAGCTGTTCAACCCTGCTCCCACTGAAGACAATTCAAATTTTGTCATTGATTTTAATGGCAGTAGGATGAAGTCTTAAATGAACACCTGCAGCAAAAGGATTATTTATAGGCTATTATCTAACATCTTAACTTTGTAGCATACACAGAAAGACAAAAAGCAGTGGGAAGTTTCTGGTTAAGACATGAAGGGCCAGATCTTAACGGGTGTAAAGTGACATTGGTCCACAGAAACTAATGGAAGTTAAGTTGAGAACCATGCGTGAAAAAGCTCACGTTAAACATAATAATTAGTCAATCTTATTTGGTCACCAACACAGGCAATAACTGTTGCTATTTCTGGAAAACCTACATGTCTCAGAGGTCCATTCCTACATGTCTCAAAGGCTCGATCTCAGCCAGGTATGTAAGCACATATCTAACCTTATCATAACCCTGAACTGTTTTAAATTAGGCTGTTGTGTATGTACCTTGCTGACTCAGGACTTGAGAAGTTTCTTCTTGGGATTTTTCTACCACAGTGGAAAAATGAAAATCCACTTGAAACTGCAGGAGAGACTTTAATCTTCACATGCACAAAGCCTAAATAGGTGCTCAGCTCCCCACAGGCTGGCACTGATGAGTGGCACAGAGTTTGTGATATTGCCCTAAAGGATAGCTTGCATGTGCTCCCACAGTTACCCAGTCCACCAGAGATTCCTGCTTGTCTAGAGTTTCCTTATCTTCTCCAGTGCATGCATGGTGCGGCTTAAGAATCACACACTATGCAACTTGTCTAAGGTCACAGCAAGTCAGTGAAGAGCTGGACAGTGAAGAGCTGAACCGTTTCCATACACTACTAAACCCTCCTTCATAATTCAACACGGCTACAACCTACACCCCTGTACCACCTTAGAGTCCTTTGAAAAGTCCAAGCAAGCTGTTCAAATACATTAGCTATTTCTAAAGAAGTATGGATGCAGTGCTAACAGAATGTGGTTAAGTGTCAATGGGAGAGCACACTGATAATACAGCCTATCTGCTTCAAAATCTTGATGGCAGGGATGGACAACTTATGTGAGGACAGAGATTTTCTAGCTCTTTATTCTGCTAAAAAAAATAAAAAGTTTAAACCAGTGCCCCAAATTTGCTTTCCAGGCAGCAGTTAGAGTGTATATTTCAGAAGTGCTGGTCTTTGAATAACCACAACAGGTTTGACTAGATAAAGACAAAAACTAAATTTGATTAGTTAATAAAAAGTTAAATTATATTTCACAGGACTGCAGTTTACTGGTTAAAGCACCAAGTATGAGATATGAACTGCACGTCTTCCAACTCCATAGGAATTCCAATTTATTTCCTTAAAAGAAGCTGAACACAGGAAGAAAACCGTACAGTCTGTTTAAAGTAAATAATTTATACCCTGCTATTTGTGCATCTATTGCATAAAAACCAAACACAAAGCACAGAGGACAGTCAGCTCAAATGAGTCTTAGGCTAAGCCAAGTACAGGCAGTCGAGAAGCCTGAGGCTGAATCGACTCAATCTTCGCTGATATAGTTATAGTTTCATAGTTTCTAGAGTCAGAAGGGACCTGAACAGATCATCAAGTCCGACCCCCTGACCTGGGTAGGAGTGAGTGCTGGGATTATAATACCTCAGCCAGATATCTATCCGACCTCCTCTTGAAGACCCCCAAGGTAGGGGAGAGCACCACCTCCCTTGGGAGCCCATTCCAGAGCCTGGCAGCCATAACCATAAAGTAATGTCTTTTGCTATCAAGCCTAAACCTGCTCTCAATCAATTTGTGGCTGTCTAAGCTGCATACATTAGCCTAAGTGCATACATTGAACCAATAAGCAAATGAACAGACATTCATGTTTGATTTTGAAAATACAGCCACATGCCTGCAGTAGCTCAGGCAAGAAGTCAGATGGCATTAGAGCACTCCTCCCTGCTCAGCTTGAGCAGACAGCTTGAGGCAAGGCTAGCCTGCCTACGCTGTGGGGAGGGGGTTTCAGGGGGTGGGGCTTGCAAGGCATCCTGGGATGCTGGGGGACTGTGAGTTAACTTGAATCTGAAGGGGATCTGGGACAGAAGTTCAATACACTAATTTAATCCAAATCAATTAAGTTTGATACTACATTTTTGAAGCAGTTTATGTGCACTGAACTTCTGTTGTGTTACAGGGTTGAACCAGTTTCTGATCACACAGGCTAGGGCAGAAGTTATACATAAACCAGTTTCAGTGAGCAGAAACTGGTTTAAACCTGTGACAGAACATACGTTTAGTGCACATAAACCAGTTTCACAATGGCCAAAACCAATTTGAGATAAACCTGGCTGAATGTAGGACCAGACTTAACTGATTGAGCTCAAACCAGTTATGAAACTTCTTAAACCCCTTCTTGGTTTAAATTAAACCAGTTCCTTAGTATGCTCTGCAGCCCTAGGCAGGGCTGTGCTTTCTGCTCCAGTAGAGCAGAGCTGGACCTACCCCTCTGTTCCCTAGCAGGAGAGGGGTGGGCAGGGGTAGAGGGGTGGCCAGACGCAGACCCCCCTAAGGTGAAGGGAGCAGGGAAGAAGTTTATTCCCCCTTCCCTTCCTATCCCACCAGCATGGACCTGCCAGGCATTTCTCTACTTGCTGCTCCAGCAGCCAGCACATGGCCAGCCCTGGCAGTAGTTTCAAGTGAACTGGCCAGGGAGGGGGTTTAATTCCCCCCTCCCTGTCCTACCGGTGTGGATGGGAGAGTGGTGGGGCAGGGTGGTCAGAGCTGACACAGACTGCATGAGGCAAATGACAGCAGTGCTGGGAGGGGTTGAGGGGCTATTGCCACCCTTGTAAGCCTTGGTGCCACAGCTACACCCTGCACAGTCTGGGGCAGCTCTGACTGTCCTGCCCTGCCCTGCCCTGCTCCCACCCACAGCATGGCCCCCCCCACCAGGAAGAGACTTGTACTCTTCGGAAACCATGACAGGGGCCGCTGCCTCCATCAGGGTCCCTGCCCTCTCACTGCTCCAGTGGCAGGGGCAGAGGCATGTCCAGAAGCTGGCCAGCAGGGCCCCCTTAGCCGAGGGGGCAGGGAGGGAGCTTATTCCACCAGTTGCTGCACGTAGGGAGTGATCAGTGGCGGCAGCAGTCAGGGCTGGCAGAACCCAGCTGCAGCCCCCGGAGGAGAGAAGTGGGGAATAAATTCCTCTCTGCCCCCTCTGGCTCAGGGTCCCATACTGGCTCACATCTGGTTATGCCCCCATCCCTGCCGCTGCAGCAGTGAGGGGGGGAATGCCAGGTGGACCCCAGCTTGGGTCCATGCCAGTGGGATAGGGAGTGGGGAATTAAAACTCCTCCCTGGCCAGTTCACTTGAGACTGGGACTGGCCACTAGGACTGTGCAAAGCTCCGTTCCCTGATTCGATTCATCAGAGATTCGGCCTGATGAGGAGTACTTCTGGTCTACTTCCAGGTTTGCCGCTGAGCATGCTGGGCCCCCCTGCCCCCGCTTCTCTCCTGCACCCCACTCCTGCTCCATCTGCCCCAGCATTGCAGCATTTCCCTAGTCCCATGCCAGTTTATATGTAATTTATCTCCCTATCCTTAATCTCAATCCTGTCAAGTGTCCTGATGTCAGTAGGAGCAGACACTCAAAAGGAAGTAAAGCTATTCATTACTTTGCAAGACTGGGTCCTTATGTCTCATGTAATTAAAAGCAAAGTTGCACAGATGGGTACCTGGTCACTTGGACTAGGGAGTCTAAGCCAGCTGAACATGATGTTGGCTATATCAGTCTCTGTGTTTCATTGCCTATAGAAACTGAAGTTTCTTAAACTTAACTATGTTAGCTTGATGGACCACTTGGCTCTGGACATACCTTTGACCATCTGAGCTTGCCAAACAAATGCACATGTCCAAGAAGAGTAGCTGAAAAGGATGAGCCACATGCAATGTGAAAAGATGATGTGTTTGTAAGCAACACAACACAAAGTACATGGAGGTTAGAGTTCAAGAACGAGGTGGTTACATATAATACTCTCTGCGTGCACAGGTTATCATTCATTAAAACAGCAAGTAATAATTTTTAACAAGAGGTTAATTAATTGTTAGGCATTTCTTATGATC
The DNA here is from genome assembly GCF_030867095.1 of Alligator mississippiensis. Lineage (NCBI taxonomy): Eukaryota > Metazoa > Chordata > Crocodylia > Alligatoridae > Alligator > Alligator mississippiensis. Next base: position 10,802,582 of record NC_081832.1, on the reverse strand, counting down.
TCAGTTGCTGCTTAATACCATAACTTAAAAAGTATTTAAATCCTTACATTATGTGTTTATTTCTGCCTCTATAACACATGCTACTCAAGTTGGTAACATCTGGATAACAAGGTTATCCCTTTATAAAAAACTCTGCTAATTGACCCTTAATATAAACACTTCCAAGATTATATTTGAGATGATCTAATAAGTGTCTGAGATGCAAACATTTGCTGTCAAATGGTTTTTTTTTTTTTTTAAGGTCACTTTTCCAAGATTCTTTGTTATCTCTTGTTCATAATGAGTGGATTATATCTGTTCCTTCCTCATGTGCCTTCTCTCTAGTGAATGCACATGCCCCCGGGGAGGACAACTGGTTAGTTTCCTGGGTCAGATAAGCCTTAGCTAGGAAAGTCACCTGTGTTAATGAACTCTGATTTAGAATAATTTATAGGCAAGATTCAATTTACAATATTTTCCGTGCAAATAAAGCATAAACAGGGAGTCTAGTCATTCCTATGAATTCATATGGAAGTAGCCTTATGGGAGAGGGCCATGCATTCACCGAATAGAACCAGACGGTCAAAAGTTATGCTTTGGGTTTTTCTATTGAGCAAAATATTTTCAAAAATAAATTCTAAAATAAAACTTACTACCTTGTTTCCAGTGCCTTCAAGAGACCCAGCATGTTTTTACAGTTAACACTGAGTCTAAAAATAAGCCATTTGTCTAAACAGGCTATTGCTCGTGTTGGAATTCACTCTCCAGCTATATCCAAAAGGTCATTTCTGTAATGCAGAAGAGCTGCAGGCACATAGGCTTTAGGTTCCTCCCAATTCCTAACCATGTCTTTGGGATAGCTGAAGCAGCTGCATGGATTTAACTCCTTACAGAATCCATACAAAGCCCACTGCATGCTGGGACAGGACTTAAATAAGTTAGCAACCACTGTGGCTGAAGTTTCCCTAGTATGGAAGGTATAAACATCTCTCAGGTTCTATTTAAATCCTCAAAATAGACTTGAATTATATTGACAGCACAGATCTGATTAATAAGTTATGTCTCTCACAACCAAGCATCACAAATGCCTTATTTTAAAGTTAACAAAATCTGTATACTACACCAGCCTTCTGCCACGCGGGTGTCAATGAAATATGCAAGTAATTTCTGAACCTTTGTAAGTGGGATGCTATTCATCTCTCCCTCTCAACTAATCTGAATATATTCATCACATTTTAAATAAAACAGCATCCCCAACAGTGAAGTACAAGCTCAAAATCACTTAAAGTAATGAGAAGAGGAGCTTTGTTATCCTGGTCACAGTATCCATCTAATTTTATCTGTCTGACAGATGCTTTTTAAATTTACACCTTCCAAAATAGGGAAGAACATTCATGGATTTGGGTCGTCTTTTCTAACATATTGGATGTAGGTTAGCACACACAGAGTGCACACGGTTACTAGCTGCGTGCGCAAACTGAATAACAGAGGCTAGACTGACTCTGTAGTCTCAGCTCCAATTAGGGGAGGCAGGGAGCTGGAGCGCCTCAGGGGAAATCTATGCAGATACTGTGACTGAATCATCATCCCACTCCTGCAGTTTGCCTAGCTGCTATGGAAATATAACTTACTGTAGTTACTATCAGGATGCAGCTTAACTTTTCCTCCCGTGCCATTGTAACCCACAGCACTTGCATGTTGGGAGAAGTTAAGATTGTCCACTTCTCTTGTCCGTTTGCTTTGGCACACAACGTTTTGATACATAGCCCATGATTTCCCCATTGATAATCCATGGTCACGCCCAGAAAGAGCAAATTGGAAGTTCTGGTTATTTGCATAGGCAATCATTTGATTCGGGTGCACAATTATGGAAAATGCATATGCAAATTAAGCTTGCAATTGCAAATCTAAACGCTAAAAATCCAGCCCAAAATATACAGATGATAAAAGTCGGAACATAAAACCAAAGCCTATGTTGTAAAATGACACCATCAGTATTTTTTTTCCAAATGCCATCTGCAAATACTATAATTAGAGAATATACACTTTCCTTCTAAGTCATTTAACAACAACAGCAACAACAAAAGATCAAAAACTCTCAAGCATAAATTTTCATCAGACATGCAGCAATAAATGCTTAAATATGCATTGACTCGATAAGAATTTGCCTTGTAGTCATATCGTTAACACAGGCATCAAATTAGCTTGACATTGGTTCAGTAATGAGTATTTGGGGCAAAACAATGCAAAATAAACGTCAGTGGAAGCAGTCAATATTGATTGATCTCTAAAGATACGTGTGGAAGCTTAGTTCATAAATGAGCAATTTCTACACCTCTAAAATACGATACAGCCTAAGAACCTTCTATCAGAAGTGGTATTTCTGAATAAAATTATTACATGTATGCTTTATTTACAGTGAAATCTGACTGTCATTTCTTTGTTACATCCCAGATTCATTATTGCAGACAACCCATTTTTATTTATTTTTTTAATAGAAAAAGCAGGTTTTCTGGTATGCATAATAAGTCAGCATCTATGGGATCGCTGCACCAACAACCAGGAATGCTATAGCATCAGCACTGACAGTAATTCTAACATAGCCCTTCCGCCAGCTGTTCCCAGGATCAACATGGGCTGTGACAACAATGAAGCCGGCCTCTTAAAACTAGCATATACAATCTGAGCCTTAATTCGGCACATCTGGACAAGCTAAACACCCAAACCCGTGTACCTTTAAAAGAAATACCTGTTCACTTGTGAACACTACACCTGAATTTAAAAGGGGAAAGAAAACATACCATTAACTTAAGATACAGCAAGAATCTAGAAGAATAATAAAAAGTTCGCCGCATAAAAACTTGAGCAGTAGCCCAGTAACTAGGATCCCATCCATCATTTCACTGGCAAACCATTCAACTTATATTTTTCAATTTACTATACTTCACTCAGAGTTTGGTGTCAGCACAGTGCTGGTGTAGGTTGAGGCAGGGTTTTTTTCAGTCCATCTCTTAGGAAGTATCTTCCTGTCTGTCCCTCCCCCACCTGTAATGACTTCAGTTTTATTTAGTGAGCGGACTAGAGAGGACTTACTTACTGGAATTTATTCAACTATGCTGCTGTCCTCTGCACTTATAGCAAAGAGTGGTTCTCTACATTGTTTGAAATCTCCTTTTTCTCATCATCTATCAGGTCCTTCCTAATAGCAAATGATCTTTCCCAGAGAAGGACCAATAAAGTTGCAGGACTGCAATCAAACATCTTCTCACAAAATATGCATGATTTGCATAGAAACCCAATTTCTTTAGTTGCATATGTCAAGTCAGTCCCACTATCCAAACAGTTCTGACTTCGTATATGGTACGGTAGTTCCCAAAAGATCACTGGAAGACTTCTGGGTAGAAGTCATATGCAAATAAAGATCTCTCCCTTTCATGTTCTCTTCCCCCTGTTTTCAAATAGGAGAGAACAGAACGTCTTCTAGCTAGATATCTAAAGCAACTTTTCAGCCTTTCTTCTCTTGAGTAATAAATGGGAGCAGAGAGCTCCTTACCTTCTGCAGCTTCAGAGTATAGGACTTGCATTATTATATCAGACTGTGAGCAGGGCTGGGTTAATGCATAGGCAAACTAGGCACATGCCTAGGGCCCTGAGTGAAGAAGGGGCCCAGTTGTGCTTATCTTACGTAGTATAATTATTGAGTGAAAAAAAAGTAATATAAAAAATGCCATCTTCAGCTGAGGGTCCATGAGTTTGTTTGCTAATCTGGCCCTGACTGTGATCTAGACCAGGGGTTTTCAACCTATTTAAGGAGTGTACCCCTTCTGTTGGTACCCCCTCGACTGTACCCCCTGGATGAGCAGAGGGGTCCCCCACAGCCAATTGACAAGTGGGGGGGCTCCCAGCAGGTGGTTGATAAATGGGGCTGGGGTTGCCCCAGAGGCTGGTTGACAAGCAGAGGCAGAGAGATCCCCCCGACAGCCAGGCGATGAGCAGGGGAAGGGTACCTGGACGGTGGCAAGTGGTTACACGTGGCAGCAGCAGGAGAAGCGGGGTTACTTGGGAAGCACACTGCCATGTGGTGGTGCGCTTCCCAAGTACCCTCACTTCTCCACGCCACTGCTGTGTATCCCCTGGGGTCTTCCCAAGTACCTGCAGAGGTATGCATACCCCCGGTTGACAATCCCTGATCTAGACCTCACTTTGGAGACATGGTGCTTCAAGGGGAAGAGAAGTGCAGAAGGAGGCACGGAGAACTGAAATGTTGCCATTCATCTTTATCTCATTGCTGAGGTCCAGTTTGGTATAACACAGAGTGATTTGTACAAGTGTTCAGCAAGCCCTGACACATGCAATGAGCACAGTGAGTAGGGCTGAAGGTGGCTGTGATGGGGGAAATGGCCTACTTCAATGTCCTTTGAGTGAACACCTGGGCAAAAATGGCCCTATTATGATTTTGGTTACTCTCACTGCCCATCTGAAGAGCTGTACTTCATAAGAACTGCCCAATGAGTTTCCAGGTCAGGCAGATCACCAACAAACTTTATGGCATCTGTCTGGCTTCTTTCTCCAGCTTCCAAAATTATGGCTGAGGATGTTCTCCACTTTCTATCAACACTGGAAACAGTTTGGGTAGCCAATCATTGATATAACTAGTTTTGTGCAATCTACTGCCTCGCCTAAGAGACTCGTGTGGGTAGAAGACAGCCAGCGCTGGACTTTCTGGCACTGGCAATTCCTGAGCAGGGGAGCTGTCCAGAAAGGACGATTCCCAGGCTTGTGTAACTTAGAGGACTGTATTTCAGAGGCAGCTACTGATGCAGACATGGATCTGAGAGCTGTGAGCAATCAAACACTCCCTCAGAGTTAGCTGCTGGGTGTCCTCAAATGAAAGCCAGGTTCAGTGTTCTTGCCGGCCGACCTGCCTCTAAGACCCGTGCCTTTCAGCTAACTTCCTCTCGGCAGGTCCCGAGCAACAAAGCACAAACCTCAGTATAATAGCTCATTGCTGCTACGTCTACACTCCTGCTAGATCAAGCCCTAAATAACCATGATGATCACACTGTTTGTATTCTGACGCTAGTGTGTCATGTAATCTTATTTAGTGGATAGATTTTCAAAGCAGTGCACTGGGATTTAGCTATGAAAGCTCTTCTGACAGTAATGTAAGTAGCACAGCTAAATCCACACGTGTGCACCTGCCTTCAAGCTAAATCCACATACACACAGAGAGAATTTAGCATATCTCTTACAGGCTCATGTCACGTCTCGGTGTTTGCAATTTCCATTTGCTAGTGCTGGTATACCCATGAAAGCTGAACTGCCTATTTTCTGCTTGTGTTTTTCTTTAATTGATAACAACTCCAATAACAGATATGGGACTAGTCTAGTGAATACTGTTCCTTGTGCTGGTTCAGGGTGGAATAATCCCATAGGCAATGCTCACAGCTATCCAGGGAAACTAGGATTATGCAGCTTCTATCCAGTTCCTCCCTAGTGGCGGGTTCAGAGGAAGCTGTCAGCTCTGAAGCAGGATGATGATACTCTATAGGCTCCGATAAATTGCATACAGGAAAAGCAAGGATGGAAGATGATGACCTTGTGACCTGCCATTCAGTCCTGTTTAACCTCTGGGTTCCTGTTTTGTGGATAGAGGAAGATCCCTTGACATGTGTCTTCAGGAAAGCAAGGATGAAAAGTTGCTTAGATGCTTGTAACCTGTCATGGAAATACAAAACAAGCAAAACCAATGTTAGGTTCCTTAGTAGATAATGTTACCCTGGATTCACTTTGCACATGCAGTCAGCATGTATTTATTTTTACCTTAACATTCACCATGTTGACAGTAATTTTGTTAGGGACAAAATATTACAATCAGAAGTGCTAGTAAAATGATCTATTTAACTTGTTCTGTATTTTTTGACTCCTCTCTCTTCTCTGGTTTCCACCTACATAAGACAAAAGTATTTGAATGAATGAATGATAAAGATAATTTCGGCGATCCACACTGCACAATCACACCACCACACAAAACAGCAAATTAACCTGGTTACTAGATTGTTTTCAAACGGTACAAATTACAAGTGGTTTTCTTTAAGGATTGCTTTTCCATTTTTTATGCAACTGATAAATATCTTTAGTCATGGATGGTTATATTTTATCTATGCACTTAAATGAATCATTGCTAATTTCACCCACAGATGGACGAGTTTCACACCGACATAACTTCACCACCATTTCCCCCACAAATTTTGCATTTGCAATCTCAAACCTAAAATGTTTAAAAAAAAAAATGGCAATAAATTAGGGTGTTGGGGTGGGCTCCAGGCAAAATAATTCACAGGTTTCCATATATAAGGGAAAGAATGGAAGGTCCTAGGAAGCGACCCACTCACTACTACAGAAATACATCTGAGTATACAATGGGCATTATACAAGTTACATTTTTTTGCATGATTGGGCTCCTGAAAGCACTCTGCAGCCATGCCATGACTGCAGTGTTCACTTCTGCAGAGTGTTTTTTAAAGTGGCTAATCACATGAAAAATTAACCCTCCTCAAATGAAGCATTAGATAAAGGCACACTGCTTTAGAGCACCTTAAGGAACTTGTGTTCTCTAGAGTTAATTTTCCATGGGTTATGGGCTGGGCTGATGCATAACCCAGCTTGGGTTTGCTGCCTTGCTGGAGTTGGGGGGGAAGGGTGAAACAGAGCCACCCCCATGCCTCGTACCACCCCCCCAGGTATCCTGGTTGGGGTGCTGGGGGGAGCTGGGTGGGTCTATGAGGCAAGAGGGCTCTGTTCTACCACCCCCTCCAACTCAGGCCGGGCAAGCCAGCAGCTCTGTGCTGCTCACTTCCCCCTTTCTGTTTTGCCTGGCCTGAGCTGGATTGGGAGGAATGGCATGGAAGCCCCTCACCTCATGGGCCTGGCCTGGCTCCCCCCCCCCAGTACTCTAGCTGGGGTAGCTGGGGGGGGGGCACAAGGTCATACTGGGGGGGGGGGGTTGTTTCATCCCCTTCCCCCTCTAGCTCCAGCCAGGCAGAAAACCCCAGCTGGCAGCTTGGTGCTGCTCCCTCCCGCCTCCTTTGCCCCCTCCTCCCTCACCTACTGACAGCTCCATACTTGGGAGCTGGGCACTTCTATTCACCAGCTTCTTTGGAGACTGCTGGAGCACCTCCTGCTTCTGGCCAGGAGTGCTGCTTCAGGTAAGTTCGATCCCTCTGACCCAACGGGCAAACCTCTGTTGGGTCAGTGTGGGGGAAACGCTCTAACTCATGGTGCTTTATGTAAAGCACTGTGAATTAGAGCAGAGGCCTGAAAATCTGTCTGCACCTGTTTCATAGACCTTCCAGTTCATGCAGTGATGCTCTGTAGAAAACAATTGTAAAAGGAGACACACTAAGAAATTCTCTTGGAATGATCTTTTTAGCTCTATTTTTAGCACTGATTCATTTAATTTCTTCAAATCAGACTGTCCAACTGTGTACCTTCATAGTCTGGAATGTTCTCAAAAAGTTCTAATGGCCAAGAGAAGGCCATCTTTTTTGGCTAATTAAGAAAGAACAGTTGGACAAAATTTCAACTCCATTTGCGATTTGTCATAAAATGCAGCTGCAAATATAGAGGAGAAATCTTTGCCACCTGGCGAATTTGATATCAAGTCGTCAGGCCAAGTGAAAATCTCTGTTGTAACTTTCAATACCTGGGGTAGCTATGAACTTTGTGAGTTGGAAAGAGTTGTTTGGAAAGGGCATGTCTCATAAATCAAGTTATTTATTATTCCTGGATCATCCAAGCAGATATGTAAAAGAATATGATATTCTGACCTTGTTTAATCTATGTTCACCAGCCATATGAAAAGTCTAATAAAAATTAATAAAGCAACTTCCATTATGTATATGTTTCTTAGCCTGAGAGAGAGGTCCCCAAACCACTCAACTTAGTATCTCGGGAAGGGGTAGAGAAGCAGACCACCGAAGTGGAGATTGCTACTTGTTTTTAGACTTGGCCTCTCAATACAAACAAGCTTGTGAAGATATGAGTAAAGGAACAATTGGTTCTCTAAGGCCCCTATCCTTGGTAACTATTGCAAACAGATATAGAAGCAGTTCATATTTACAGGGCTAAAGGCTCAGACATTAGAATACAAGCCGAACTTTTCTCCTCCGCTCCAAAGGCAATCAGAGAATTTATAAAATCCTAAATCACCAGCCGCTAGTGGACTTCCCCAGTCCAAGGATCTCATGGCTTTATGCTGATAGAGAAAGACTACCCAAAACAAAAGAACATAAGAAAATAAATTGGATTTTTTTTCCAAAGAAAGCAAGAAACAATAAGTTGCAGTAGTTTTTTTCAGTTAATACATTTCTACAAAATATTTCAATGTATTGACTCAAACAGAAAACTGTCAGAAGACATTCAACTAGCTTCAGCTCTTATCTGTCCCCAAAAGATCTTCCACAGAGAATTTCTTTTTATTAAAAACAGCCCCAGCATACTACTCTTCAATCTTGCACTCTTTGTACTGTTGTTCTCCTCAAATATTTGTCCATGAATGCCCATGGAGTCCAATGGTAGGGATCTCTTGCCACAAGTAAAAAATAATGGACATTGGAGCTGACAGGCTGCAAATTCAATATTGATGGATGTAGCTTCTTTGTTTAAAATGTCAGGTGCTGTTGGTTTTGGATCTAACCATTACATGTATTTTCGCTTACAATGTATCAATGTAGTTCTGTTTCTAGTGACCTGGAAATCAGAAGAGATTGGTATCCAGCAATAAAATAATGCATTATTATATAATTATAATGGAACAATATTCGACTTACATACAAATACACAAATGTCAGGAGCTTGGGAAATAAACAGAAGGAATTTGTCCTCCTGCTAAACGCAAATAACTATGATGTCATAGGGATAACGGAGACCTGGTGGGACTCCACCCATGACTGGGCCACAGGTATAGATGGCTATACCCTGTACAGGAGGGATCAAGTGGATAAAAAGGGCAGAGATGAAGCTCTCTATATCAAGGAAAGCTATGCGTCCCTGCAAGCTGACATTGGCACCCACGGTGGATGACTTGAGACCCTCTGCGTTAAAATCTGTGAGGACCACGGCACAGGGGATACTATGGTGGGATTCTACTACAGACCTCCTACCCAGGGTCAAGGACTTGACCAGGAGTTTGCCAGGGAATTAGCTGAGGCCACGCGCTCCCGGTGCATGATTGTCATGGGAGACTTTAACTGCCCAGACATCTCGTGGGAGGACTGCTCAGCCAAATCTGAGCAGTCGCAAAGCTTTCTCTAGTGTGTGGATGACCTCTATGTGATGCAAGAAGTCTATGGGCCGATGAGAAGTAAAGCACTGCTCGACCTTGTACTGGCAACCAGGGACGACCTAACCAGCCACCTAATGATTGAAGGGAAGCTGGGTGACAGTGACCACAAGCTGATCACCTTCACTATCTGCCATAAAGCTGGCAAGTCAGTCAGTAATACAGAAGTCCTTGACTTCAGCAAAGCTGACTTTGACAGCTAAGGAGGCTTGTCAGTGTGGCCCTAAAGGGCCACAACCCAAAGGGAAGGGGAGTTCAGGATGAGTGGTTGCTCCTCAGGGGAGTGATCCTGGATGTGCAAGCAAAGTCCATCCCGTCTCGGAGGAAAGGCAGCAAAAGTGTACTGTAGCCCCCTTGGCTCTCCAGGGAACTAGCGGACCTCCTGCATCTTAAAAGGAAGACCTACAAAGGATGGAGGACTGGAACCACCACCAAGGAGGAATACTCTGCTCAGGTCCAGGCCTGCAGGGAGTGAACCAGGAAAGCCAAAGCTGCAACGGAACTCCAGCTAGCTACAAATATCAAGGGCAATAAAAAGTCCTTTTTTTTAGATATGTGGGGACCCCTGCTAAACCAGATGGGACAACTGACAACTGATTCCCAGGAAAAAGCAAACTTGCTAAATGCGTACTTTGTGCCAGTTTTTCATCAGTCCCATGGGATGCCCCTGCCCACTGTGGGACAGGGAGGCCCGGGTGAGGGAGATTCCTTGCCCTCCATCAAAGCTGACCTTGTGAAGGAAGACCTTGACAGGCTGGATACCTTCAAGTCAGCTGGCCCTGATGGTTTACACCTAAGGGTACTCAAGGAGCTGGCAAGCATCATAGCTCAGCCCCTGGAATGGATCTTTGATTGCTCCTGGCACACTGGTGAAGTGCCTGAAGATTGGAAGAAGGCCAATGTGGTGCCTATCTTCAAGAAAGGGAGGAAAGTAGATCCGGCAAACTGCAGGCCCATCAGCCTGACCTCTATCCTGGGGAAGGTCTTGGAAAAGATTATCAAAGAGGCCATCCTTAACAGACTAGCTGATGGCAATATCCTGAGGCATACCCAGCATGGGTTTGTTATGGGTAGGTCTTGCTTAACCAATCTCATTTCCTTTTACAGCCAGGTGACCTATCACCTGGACAAGGGGGAAGAGATTGATGTCGTATATCTTGACTTTAAAAAAGCCTTCGATCTGGTATCCCATGATCACCTCTTGGCAAAACTGGCTAACTGCAGCCTTGACCTCACCACGATCCACTGGCTTATATGCATAGATGCTTCTCAAGCAAATCCCGGGACGTCATTTTCCCCTTGTACTCAGCCTTGGTGAGGCCACAGCTGGAGTACTGCATCTAGTTTTGGGCTTCACAATTCAGGAAGGATATGGAGAAGCTTGAGAGAGTGCAGAGGAGAGCCACGCGCATGATCAGAGGTCAGTAAAACAGACCTTATGATGAGAGGCTGAGAGCTATGGGACTTCTCAGCCTGAAAAAGCATAGGCTCAGGGGTGATCTGGTGGCCACCTATAAGTTTATCGGGGTGCTCACCAGGATCTGGGGGAACGTCTGTTAACCAGATCACCCCAAGGGGTGACAAGGTTGAACGGTCACAAACTTCTCCATGACCGATTCAGGCTGGTCATAAGGAAGAACTTCTTTACTGTCCGAGCCCCAAGGTTTGGAATAGACTGCTGCCGGAGGTGGTGCAAGCACCCACTTTGAACGCCTTCAAGACACATTTGGATGCTTATCTTGCGGGGATCCTATGATCCCTGCAGACTTCCTGCCCATGGGTGTGTCCACACGAGCACGCACATGCCTCTTGCCCCCCCTCAAACCCCTTTGAGGTGGGCAACAGGTATGTGCGGGAACAAAAAAATGTGTGGGGGCTGAACCCTTTGTTGGGGGGATGAACCCCTTGTGTGGGGGCTGAATCCCCTGTTGGGGGGCCATAGCCCTTGTGTGGGGGATGAAACCCTTGTGTGGGGACCATCACCCTATGGGAGGGCAAAATGTGTATTCATGAATTCATGAAACCTGTATTTAAGGTTCACTTTATTATTATGATAAGAGACTTGCTTTAACACTGTAGATATATCAATAAACATTGTTCAACTGATCGCTGTCTCTGTTTCACTCTTTCTCTCTCCTTATAGTGGTCTTTTGTTTTATTTGTGGAGGAACATGGATTTGGGGGTATTTTAAAGAGTGATTTGGGGATTTTTTTTATCAGGGATTTTTCAGTTTTCCAATAGGGAACACCAGAATTCCTGCTAGGGAGGCCAGTGGCAGGACCCTGCTTGCTCAGAGCTGGCACCTTGGATCCATCTGGCAGTGGCTGACCTCCTGGACAAATGGGGCCAGGAGGACACGCTTTCATAGTTCAAAGCAGGTCATCACACCCGGAACATCTTCCAGGCAATAGCTGCCCAGATGGCCAGGCAGGGGGCACAAATGGCAGTAGTGCCACACAAAGGCCAACCCTGCAATTGCAGTCCACTGGCAGCTGGCCCAGAGGGGCAGATGCTTCTATTGGCTCTGCAGTCCCCATCTGAGTCTGGCAGGTGCACAGCAGGTCACAGCCAGGCAGCAGCTCCCACTGCCACACTGCTGCAGTGGGTAGAGGGTGCAGGGAACTCTCAGGGCTGCTTCAGCAGTCCAGCTGGCACAAGGGGTAGTGTCCCCAGGCACCAATTGGCTGGGCCCCAGAAGTTCCCGAGAGCAAGTAGCCCTGAGCTACTTGCCAGGGAGGCTTTTTATACTGCTGGGGCCAGGACAGGGCAGCTTTTTATCCTGGTGGGGACAGCACAGGTGCTGGCCTTGGGCTCTAGCTCCCCCCGGCTGAAGATATGGGAGGAGCCAGGCAGGGTTATTTTGCCCCAAGTGTACAATTTGCTCCACAACAAAGTGCATGTCCGAGCACATGTGCTGAGGAAAAAAGCCCCAGCTCAAATTTGCACCACTTCTATTTGAGTTGCTGCAAGCGCATGTGCTTGCATGTGTGGACAAGCCCCATGGGGCAGGGGGCTGGACTCGATGATCCTCCAGGGTCCCTTCCAGCCCAAATGTCTATGAAATCTTTGGAATCTATGAAACTTAAATTATTAAAAACAGGGTAGTACTTGAAAGTGACCTCTGGCTCTATCATTATTAAAAATAGAAGCAGTAACATTATCATCATCATCATGAGAAAAATTTGCATTTCAATGAAGGCTTGTTAGAAAGACTCAGTTCATCAAAGGATTCAAGTGCATGCTTAACTGTATGTTCATTCAGCACAGCTTTTAGGAATATGCTTACCTTTAAGCATGTGTTAAAGTGCTACTGAATTCAATGGACCATGTTGAGTAAGGATAGGGTTCTAAATCTGTCATAAAGACAGTCTGTCTGTCTGTCATTTATGGCCTAATCCAATGCACAGATCTTTGAAGTCTACAGAAGGGCTTCCACTGACTTAAGAGGGCCTTTTGGCTCTGTTGACTATTCCTGACAGCTTTGGCATCATTAAGCTGATGATGTCCAAGATTTTGAAAACAGCCTAAAGGAGTTAGGTGCCCACCTTCCATAGTCATTCAAACTGATTTGGGTATCTAACTCCCTTAAGCTTCTTTCATAATTTCAGTTTATATTATGTCAGTGTTGTGCCAACAGCTCTAATGTACATTAAAGAAAATATCTCTGCCTGGTGAATTGGCAGTTACTTACTGGAAAAGAGACAATCTATTTTTATTATTTATTTTTGGTATTCAGGGTTAGAACAATAAGGGGACATAGGTGTCATCACACTGAGCACTGCAGTACCTAACTTTTAGGGGGCCTACCCACCTATTGGGATTGACAGTGTTCAAGAGCGATGGTCTCCCCATGCATTGTATATGGAGCCCAAGCATGTATTCACTGGGACACTGGAAGAAAGAGAGCTTAGAAATTAGTGAAGTGCTCAGTAGAGGAAGGACTGGAATCTTGGTCTCACCTTCCTAACCATGAAGTTAGAAAGTCCTGCTCTTATTTTCTGGTCCATAAGCGCTTAATTGTTCCATGAAAAGCAGAATACTTTCAGCAGGTGGATAGGAAGGCACCACACTTTTGCCATCACGGATTAGCCTTCTTCTTGAGGCAATCCCTTGGGCGATGTCAGATGCACACTCCAGTCTGTGCAAGGCAGAAGGACATTTTGTGAGTAGCTTGGTACATCATACTCCAGAGTACACCAATAAACAACTGCCAGGTCAGGTCCTGCAAGTGAGAGCTGCTCAGCCCCATCAACACTGAACTGCTAAAGCAGCTAATAAAAGATGTCATCTGTACTACAAGTCCTGATTGCCTTTTCCTCTAGACCAACACGGCTACAACCTGGAGACCTGAGCTCCTAAAGGAGAACCTTCTAATTCTAATATAAAGAACTTGAATGCCTACAGCTTTTTCATGGTTAAGTGGGAGCTGAGTGGCTTTTGAGGACCTAAATTCTGGTCTTAGGTACTGGAGATGTCAGCATGCCACCTAAACCCTTCTGTGGATCCAGGGCTCAATGGCTTTCTGGGCCTTGGCTCTCTGCTCATAAATAACTTGCCCGACTCCTTTGCTTCCAAGAAAAATGAATTTCTGTACCTCAGTGCCTGCAGCCCAAAAAGGACGTTCTTTTGAGTGTTGTCCTAGCCATTTTCTGGATGCTTGTATCTGAAACTGAATGAAAGGAGGCATTCAAGAAAAGTAATCCAACTTTTACATAATTTGTGATTTCTCCAATTTATATACTGACAGGATCATACCAGTAGGTAATTTTAAGAGGGAAAATGGGAGATGCTGGACTTCCTTCTCCTGTGTTCCTACTGACACTCAGACAGTGCTTACACAAATCTAAAGAGAACAAACCCTTGCAGGACACCGAATGCAACCTCATACCCAGCACTATCGAAGCTTTTTTCATTTGCTCAACTATACGTGGCATATGTGTGTGTGGCATTTCTACCACATGAAGTGCAACAGAGGGCTCAGGTTACTTTCAGCGAGGGATTGGGGAGCTGTGCCATTTGGCCCTTGTTGAAGAATCCAAGGACTGTTCAGGGAAACAGCTTTGTGCAAAACTCATGCGTCATCGCCACCTGCCCTATAAGCTGCAGGACAGCCCTGATTATTATTGAAGGCTGGCTCTTCCTGGGCCTTCATCTTCAGCTGTGTGCAGAACAAAATGAGAGAAACTAAGGACCTGATTTCATGTCCATTGGAATAAAACAGCCTTTCTTCTGACTTCGGTCCGCCCTCAAAACAGCTCAGCAGTTTCAAGCAGACAATTACACATGCACGTTAAATCCCGTAGGAGGCAGAATAATTTTCTCCAGATATTTTTTAAAGGTAATCTATCAAATTTTGCTCCTGATACACAATGTACCTTCACTAAGGAATCAGTAGAGGGGGAGGAAGCAATGAATTGTGATTGGGAAACATGTAATGGGAACAGGAGGCAGTGTGTGTTGGTGAGTGACAGGGCAGAGGCTGTGTGTGTGCATGCGTGTTTGTGAGGCAGGTAAGTGTAGGAGAGGAGGCAGAGATGGGGCACACGGCAAGACAAGAGCTGTGACAGCTGGGGAGAAACTGAAGTATGGGGAATAAAAGAATGAGGGTGCAACTGCGTGAGCCAGAATGAGGGAGAGTAAGAGAAAAAATGGACAATTATCCCAGGCTGTTGAATGGGAGAGGAATGGGACAGATAGAGCAGAAGGAAGGAAACAAAAAGTGTGAATGAACAGAATAAATGCAATCTACTAACATCATGTGTGACACGTAACATGTTGGAATATATGGGCACATGCATGTAAGACATGGGATGGCCTGTCCCAGGAATGGACTCACCAAGAGCAGCAAAACCCCCCAGGGACCGGCTCTGTTCTGCCAGCCTTTCCCACCTCTGCTCTCAGTCCTTTGAGCACAGCTCCCCCCTGGGATTCCCTACAACTTTAGACTGTGCTGGGGGGAAAGGGCTGGCTGGTCCTGGCTGGGTGTGGGGGAGCGTGTGCCCTGCTGGGGAGCCAGGCAGAGGGCGGATCCGCTGTCTGGGAGAGGAGCTGTGCTGAGCTCATTGTACTTGCCAGTCAGCTGCAGCCGGCAGCTCAGTCAGCTGATACAGGGCAGGCTTCTAGGCTCATTCACTCTTCTCTCTCTTCCCCAAGTGGATTAAAACTCTTGTCGCTGAGTTTCTGGGTCAGGAGGATTATTCAAAGTGATGTGGGCTTGAGAAATAATTTCAGTCACAAACTGGATTCTCCTACAACTTTCCTGAGCAGCTGCTCTTCAGTAAAGGATGGCTTCCAATTTTAATGACATAGTGAAGCAAGGGTATGTAAAGATTAGGAGCAGACGTTTAGGTGTAAGTATTTGTGCTTTCCCTTTTTTTCCTCCCTCTTCTTTTCTTTTCTTTTCATTTTTTTTTTCTCGTTTGGCTTGTTGCGTGTTAAAGGCATTTACCTCCTTATGTGCCAGGGGCAGCAGGCTCTGATGTTGAAATTTTGCAAACTGTTCTCAAAGGCTGCCTCCAAAGCAAGGAAATTAAAAAGAAGATGACAAAGGAAAGGCTTTTCGGTTAAGTAGCCCCTTGGCTTCCAGGGACATGTCAGCCCCCAATTCAGATCCTGACTGTGCCAATTGTGCTATAAATACAGAAACAGCTTGCAGTTCAGAGCAGTAGGCAGCTCTCTAAACAGATGCATTCTTGCCTCTTTGGAGATGGTAGAGCAGGACTTCGATTCTGTTCTGTTCAGGAAAACAAACAGGATCTCTGTTGCCAAAGGGCTCCAGTTCATTAGTACCAATAACTTTCCACTTGAGCTGTGAGCCTCCTGGGACAAGGGGCAGCTGATCACTATATGCCGTTACAAAAGAATCTCCATTGGAGAGCCGGCTTTTTGAAGCAATGAGGGAGGGATTCTCAGTTTGAAGAATATTTTTCATAGAGTTTTATTTTGCGATGGGGAGGGAAAAACTTTCAGCCAGGGCACTGGTGGATCTGGGACATGTGTGTTCAGTAAAACTTTTTTTAAAGTGAATTCAGAGCGCCGGTGAGATCAATTCATCCTCCCTGCCATGCAAACGTGTGCCATTTCGACCCAATCAAAGCTATGGCTATTGAAATCATTCATCATCTTGCCTTGGTTTGCAATTGCAGCCCTTCTGCTTCCCTCCGTACTGTTCTCTCCTTTTGAATAGCTGGTGGCACATCTTAAATTTTTACTTTGTGCTTTAAAACCTTATGCTTGTCAAGAGAAGGAAGAGCGCTCTAGGGGAGATAGTTTAAAAACACTTTAAAAATAATGCAAACTGTATTTGTAGTTTTTGTCTAACTGGCCACTCTTTTCTTTTTTTAATCTTAAAGTGGTTATTATAAGGAAACACTCCTGGCTCCAGATGTAGGTATAATACCTCGTGTCAGCAAGCCAATTCCAGACTGAACCTATTTGGCTTTCATTCTGCTCAGTGTGGTTAGCTTCTATTAACGCTGCCAAGGGAAATACCTATTTGTTTTCAAGATGTTAAATCAAGACAAGCTACCTAAGAAGCTAGAGTTAATCAGTCTTCCAGGCTACCAAACATATATCTTGTCTTATAAAACATACACACTTGTTAGAAGATGGCTTGGGAAGGAGGGAAGGTTTTTCTTAATTTTTCTAATGGTTATGCTTACTCTACTGGTTCACAGAAGTTTCTAACTCCTAGTTTTTGGTGTATCCTAATAGGAAGAACCTATGTGTTATTGAATCAGCAACTCTTAATTATATATAGCATGAGGGTTTACGTCAAGATTTAAAGATGGAAGTTTCTGTTTAATGCATATCTAAAAGGTTTTGCTGATTTTATTGCTATTATAGGTTTTATTGGTCTATCCTAGCATGTACGTATGCTTGTGGAAAGGCAGACACTTGAACAAGAATAACAGAAGGATATGAATACTGTACACAGTTTGTGCAGTTTTGAGAGGATAGTACACACAATTCTATGCTATTTTTATGATATCTGTGAAACCTGTATATGGTATGCCCCTAGGCATCATCCCTTGAGCAGAAGGCTGTACTGTGGGGGAGTCGCAGGTGTATTGATCCTTATGTTGAGCCCTGATGAATCTGTATCTCCATGATTTTGTTCGGGACTCTGGACCATTATTGTGGCAAACTTTGCTGGTATCCCCTAATTTAGAATTAGAAAATAATCACAATCTATACACAGTAACATTTCCTACCAAAATGAGCAAAGAATATATCATGTAGAAAAACAGAGCAAAAAGCCTAGAAATAATTGTAAGTAGTGTACTAGTTAATTAGACTGACGTAAGCAAGCCCCGTCTGCTCTAGAACAGTCAGTAGTATGAACATCATACAGCACTTCCACTTAACCAGAAAAGCCTCTGTAGTTCACCTGTGCTATAAGATAGTATTCTGTGTCTTCCCATAGCAGGTTGACTGGATAACTAAATAGCAAAAAAAAAAAAAAAAAAAAGAGACAAATGTAAAACCACACAGTTCATCCAAAAAAGGAATTTGTGCTTTTATGAAGGTAGATTCCTTCATTTCATCTCATTCCCTTTGTCCTAAGCACTATTTTATTATTAAAACAAATCAAAGGAAGAACTTGTATCATATTAACTGGTGACACTGGTGTAAAGATAGGATAAAGAATTGCTTGCTTATATTGCTTGGAGACTTCAAAATGCCAAAAGTGAAACAGGCCCCAACAAAGGCAATGACCTAAACTTAAACCAGAGTCCAAATTGTGACCTAAACTATTCCCATGATATTCCATTGCTTTTCCAGCCCAGTGGAGCATTTTAGGAGGAAAATAACTTGCTACTAGTATCAGCTAAGGCAGGCAGGGGAGGATCACTTTAATTAAAAACAGTAGACATCTGTGCTGAGATGCTGAAGGTCCCAGGTTC
This sequence comes from Alligator mississippiensis, assembly GCF_030867095.1. NCBI lineage: Eukaryota > Metazoa > Chordata > Crocodylia > Alligatoridae > Alligator > Alligator mississippiensis. The sequence goes on along the minus strand of NC_081832.1, from coordinate 10,784,353 downwards.
AAACCCACACACCTGAGCTGTTTTGCTATGTATCACACTATTGCTGCAAATAACTTGAACTGTTCAAATAGAGAGGACTGACAACTCCAGAAATAATTTCACAATTCCAGTGCAATGGGAGACTTTTCATGTAATTTGCATTGGGTGTAAATGTCCTTGTACTTAAGAGCCAAGATTCACGTCAATGATATGAAATCTGAGAACTTACTGTAATTAAACATACACCCATCTTGTATAAAGAGTGCTGCAGCAGTCTAAAGATCAGTGCCACTCCTATATTAAGTGTCAGCCAGGAACAATGCATTAACAAGATGCTTGCTCAGCAAAATCCTCTAATGGGTTATTTTCACTCTTGGATTGAACTAACTTGCTCTAGCAATCTTTGAGCACCTCAGACTCTTTAAATGTTTTCATCCTTGTGACAACACGTGAGAGAGCTTGCTATTTTAATTTGCCACCATCCCATTTTGCAGAAGGGAAAGTGAGGCAGGGAGGTTGGCTAATTGCTAGATTGGCTTTGTTAAAGAGAATTCAAGACTTGCCTTGGTCCAGAGAGACCATGACATTCGAATCTAGTGATCTGGGCACTTACTGGAGAGAAAGGAGACTTGGCTTTGGATCTCTGCTTTTTACATGTCCAGTGACTGTTGAGAGCCATGTAATGAGGATAACACTGAATGAACCTCTCTCACATCCTGGACCTTGAGCTATAGCATGAAAGATGGGTAGCACCGTGGATTTGGGTTCTCAGAATGAAAGTAGTTGTGGTTGCTGCATTTTTGAAGATCTTAAAACCTGTGGCTGCATGTTAGGGGTGCTCTGAGCTGGCCTCATGAAGGCATTCCTCATGACTTGCATGAAGGAATGCCTACTATGAGGTTCTTGATCAGGGCTAAGCAGCTCCTTGCCTGCCAAGGTGGAGGCACTTGAGCTTGCACAGAAGCTTGCACAAATTTCCTGCTGAAATTTTAGGTATGTCAAGAGATTACAGTTGCCTTGGGGGCTAGGGGTGGGTGGTTTTGAGGATCATACCTCACTTGCCAAAATCTGCCTAATCTCTCTGCTTTCGGTATATTTAGTCCTCTTGTGAATCTGTGTCTAAGTGACTTTCCTAAGGTCGCGTGAGATCTGTGGAGAATAAGAACTTCAACCCAAGAACTTCTCCCAAGACCTAGGCTTGTGTCCTAATTGTTTCATCATCCTTCCTCAGCAGAAATCCAGCTTGTTCTTCTTTCTTCTTCCTCTATTTGTAGTTTTAAGTCTTCTGGGTAGGTAATATGTGCCTCAGGGTGAGAGAGATTGAGCAAAACGGGTTGTGGTTTGGGCCTGTTCTTAGTCAGATTATTTTTTTAACCGTTCGGTCATTAGAGCTAGGACCAGATTTTCAAAATATTTGGTGCCAAATGAGAAATGGGCTAATTTGAAATGCTGACCCATGAGTAACTTTCTTCATGTGAGTAGTTCTACTGACTTGAGTTAAGACAACTTGTTTGGAGAAAGATCTGTAGGATCATGGCATTAAATTGCTTTGGTTTGGAGAAAAGCAAAACAAAGCTGAAATAAGTGCTTTATATTTCTAGGGTGATATTATGATAGAAATGTGTAAGCATGCCTTATTTAGCCTAGGTTAAATTAATTTGGATATGTTTTGCCATCGTTGGATCCCACTTCTTTTTTTTTAATCCTAACTTTGTATGTTGTACAACTGCTGTGTATTCCTGATGTATTCTAGACTCAGATATACCAGCAGCCAGAATAGAGAAGCAAAATATTTCAGGAAATGATTCTGGTATTTATGGTGGAGATTTTGCATCGCATGGTATTCTCTCCTATAAAATGGACTTGCAGAGAGAAACAATTTCTAATTTTTAATTTATTCAAGAAACTTTCCCTTTTCTTTTATTGTGAGTTCCCATAAAAATATCATTGAAAAAATGTAGACAACATTATGAGTGATTTGAAAAAATGTTTACTGATTTCTTTTTTGTTTGTTTGCTTGCTTGCTTGCTTTACATTGACTTACCTTTTGAGTTTCAAAATTTAAGATCTTTTGTTTAGCTGTGATTGGTTTTATAAACTACGTGATATTCACTTTTTGGATGAACTTTTATCAGGCATTGGATCCAAGTGTTTATAGGATCTAAAATTTGCTTTTTTGTGTCTATTGTAAGCAAAAAAATCTATTGTCCCCTAACATGAATGCTAACAAAACATCCGTTTCACAAATCTTGATGAAAAAGACAAAAGGAATGCAAATGCCGACTTTTTAAAACCAGTTGGAAAGAATAGTCTATTCCAGTTTTTGCAAACTTGCTTCTCCCTCCTCACAGGACACTACAGAAAAGAGTGAGCCAATGACTTAGCATGTGGTTGAGGAGCCTGGCAGTGTTCTTTTCTCTCTTTAAACATATTTCATGAAATACTGAAAATGTCCACAGCTGGGAGCTACTGCTGCTGGTTTTATGGATACAGACTTGTGACTTGTCAGGTGCTCTTGTATTCTATACTTGGATATACCATGCCACAGTATAAAACTTGGGGGAGGGGAATCCTCTAGTTCTTACTGCTGTGTCTTAAACCATAGGTGACATGTAGGGGAGGTATTGGGGGGGGGGGGCACATGCCTCTCTCTGAAATTGGCCCTCGCCGGCCGGGGAGTGGGGAGTGCTGGCCAGTACCTCCCCAGATAAGCACCAGTAGCACTTCTGGTTTTTCTGGCAGCACTTCTGGTTTGCCAGAAGTGCTTCCAGGGTCAGTGATCAGCCGCTGGTGCCCCCCCAGAGCCAGGAGGCACCAGTCGCCCATCTTTATCATCATACTAACTCTTCTCATTGCTGGCTTACTGCCTGTCCTGTCAACTAACCATGCCTTACTAACGCAGTACAAATCTGAGGTTGTTGAGGCACATGTTGGAACACAGAAGGACTTTAGGACATCTGTAGTCATCAGTGGCATAGCAAGCATTTTTGGCACCCTGGGCTGCAGTTGTGGCTGGGACAGTAGCAGTGACTGCCAATCTTGGCCTCCTTTAAATGGGTGCCCAGGGCCGGGGCAAAGCTTGTGTACCCTTAGTTACATTACTGGTAGTCATGTTATATTACTCTGTTCCTGGAAATGTGCTGTAGTCTCTTTAGATACAGATGTTGTCTCTTTAGCTTGACATCTGATGTTCCAAGGAAGTGTCTAAAATGGGCACCTACACACAGTTGCTCTTTGAAGTTGGTCCTGTGAGATGAGGATAAATTGAGGGTGATTGAAGGCAACTTGACCTTTTGTGGGTGAGAGGGAAGGGTTCTGCATTCTGTAGGACGAGAGTATAAAATACGATTGTGGTTAAGTCCCTCAAATGTTCGGTGACCATCTTAAAGCACATAAAAAAGGGCTTCTGGAGAGTGAGTTGTCAGCAGTTTTTTAATCGAGTCCCTTTTAAGGCATATCAGGTTGGGCACCTAAAATCACTGAGAGATGGAAAAAAATCATGATGGCTTTACTCCTCTTCATGAACTTGTCCCTGACAGTACAGCATAGTACTGGGGAGTAACAAGGCAGCCTGAAAGTACAAATTCTGGGAGAGTTTCAGTATATTAAGTGCCCCACAGGAACCAATTATACAAGCAAGGTTATGTTTAATTTTTCGGCCAGGGTTGTTTTCAAATATTGTATGACTGGAATTGTCGACCCCAATAAGAACAGGCCATATTCTTCCACAACCTTCTTTGTTAAGCAAGACTGTATGTAAAACCGCTGTGAAGAAAAAAACCTCAATTATTTGTGCAGTCAAATAATATTCCACTTGAGGAACATTGGCAAGTCTAACCTAGAGTAGTTACTGGATTTAGGCCTTTACCTTACTCGTACTAAAATCAGTGGCAAAACTACAATTGATTTTGATAGGGGAAGAATTGGAGCCTATGCTACAGTGAATCTAGATAATAAGTATTTAATATAAAATGATGACTAGGCCAGAGGTAATACTAACATAATCTACTAGGATTCACTTTTTTGTAGACTCTTAATCTCTGGGTGCCTACAGTGTGACAGCTCAGCGGAATATGATGACCTCTGGGGAAGAGGGTTATTCAGTCTTTCTAGGTAAAATAAAAATCTTACTCATCTAACCATCTCTGTAGAGGGCTTGTTCCAAAGTGGAAAGGATTTCAGTACTCTGTCTGGTGAGATTTAAATGAGAAAATCTGTCAGATGTAACGGTTAAATATGCCACATCTTTAATCAGTCTCTGCAAACTGTTCAGCTCCCAGTTTCTCCAGTTTAGTCCTGGGATAATTCAATCACTGGCATATTGGAAAGCTGAAGTTGTCCCTATAAATTTGCTCAGCTGCTGCCTTTTATGGATGAGAAGAGTACAACCAGGGGTCTGCTATTTTATTTATCTATTTTTTGAAGGCTTGTTTAAAACCAAGCCACATTCACAAACAAAAAAAACAAATGAAAAAATTCTGAGAACCCACAGCGTGATTTCAAAACCTAATTTGGGTCACTTATGGTTTTACACATGAACTATTTACATATGCTTTAAAAACCATCAATTTACATATTTATTTAATAAGAAGAATAGTTCCCATAGCAACATTTGCCTCGCATGTTTCTTCTGTAGAACAAAATATATACCTAAGAAAAACCCCCCAAGCTTCTCATCTCCTGGATTTGTCATCCTCAGGAGAAAAATCCCCCAACTAATGACATCTCTCCATCATACAGGCCAGTAATATTGAAATACATGAGGGTTGGCAATTGGATTATATTGCTAGTAATTCTCTAGCATGTAATACTTTAAGATTCATGGAAAATCTAAACCATTTCATGTCACCGACTCTGATTATTATGGTAAGCACCTATCCTCTTTTAATGAGCAGCTGCTGCCATTTATTCATACCGAGCATGGGTGACTAGTGCCTCCCAAGTCTGGGGGGACACCAGATTGCTGATGGGGAGGGGTCCCCCAGCTGCTAATTGCTGATTGGGGGGGGGGGAGGGGGGATGTCCCCCAGCAGCTGATCACCAAGCCAGTGGCAAAAACATAAGTACCCATGTGCACCCCCTATGCGTCACCAATGATACTGAGGCTGTGCCTAGGAGACCCATCAGGAACTCCATACAAATATAGCAGAAATATCTACCCGCAAGGTCTTGTCATCTAAGTTATTTAGTCCTTTGGTATCACATTTTGAAACATAATGTGTAGTTTTGTTTATGGTGCTAGTTGCAATTGTCCCTGACTCATTGCACATAAACTGGTGTAAGTGATCAGAAACTGGTTTAAACCTGTTATATAACAGAAGTTCAGTGCACATAAACCAGTTTCAAAATGATGGAAACCGGTTTAAGATAAACCAGGTTGAATGCATTATCAGACTTAACTGATTGGATGGAACCGGTATGACTCATTTATTCATCTTGTTCATAGATGATTTTCCAACTCATGACAGGAGTAAATCTTTGCTGAAATAAGAACATACTCTTTATGCCTGGGAGTCCTGAGAGGCACGTGTCAGTCAGGCCATGCTCAAAGCAGCCTCAGCTTACAAATATGTCCTTCTGACAAGGATTCCTATCTTAGTTATTAGATAAGCCATATTAATCCTTCCTGCCCCGTCCCCCACCTTACCCCCACACACAGTTAAGTGTGATCGTGTCCATGTCATAGCTGTGACTTTTCTCTATAGCAGCTTGTTGCTATTTATAATGAGAAGGATATAAAAGCCTGTGTAGGCAGATCTCATCCTGACAAGAACTTCCTGGAAAGGAGGCAGCAGTAGACACAGTGGACCGCAATCGATTGCGAGCAGGGAATCTGAAAATGAATGTGAAGAGGGTGTATAGGCTCCAGAAGATGTAGAACATGGTTGTCAGCAGCCTGAGCCATAAGGACGGGACAGTCTTGTTTTGAGATCTGGGAATGAGTTGCTTAAAGCCAGCTGTCCCAGCTTATGCAATCTCCAGGATTTTTTCTATGACAGAACTGAAAAAATTGATCCATCATCAGCCAGATGAGATTTAGTAGGGACAATTGCAAAGTCCTGCACTTGGGACAGAATAATTGCATGCACAGATACAGACAGGGGAAGGACTGGATAGATTGTATTACTACAGAGAAGGACCTGGGGCTACAGCAAACCATAAGCTGGATATAAGCCAATAGTGTGTGTTCTTGTTGCACAACAAAACCAATCAAAAAAAAACTAGCAGCAGCATACTCCATATTCGGTTGTATCCACAGGAGTGTCACTTGGACAAGGGACAGAAGGTGCACATAAACTGGTGTAAGTGATCAGAAACTGGTTTAAGCCTGTTTATATAACAGAAGTTCAGTGCACATAAAACAGTTTCAAAATGATAGAAACTGGTTTAAGATAAACCTGGTTGAATGCATTATCAGACTTAACTGATTGGATGGAACCGGTTTATGAAACTTCTGTCCCAGGCTCCTTCCTGGTTCAAATCAAATCACAGTTCCCCAACATCCCAGTATGTTTGTCAGCCCTGGGGTGGGCTGTGCTATCTGCTCCAGAGAGCAGAGCTGGTCCCATTCCTTTGCTCCATAGCTGGAGCAGCAAGGGCTGCCTGACAAGGGAGTGGTGGGGGAAAGGGGGAGCCCAGCTGGGGATGCAGCCTGATCTGCGATGGGGGGAGGGTGACTGCCTCCCCCAAGGCAAGCCCCAGCTGGGGGCTGGGGCCAGGGGCCAGGGAGAGGGATTAAACACTCTTTCCTCCATTCAAATTTACTGCTGGCTGCAACTGTAGACTACAAATCCCAGAGGTGCCTGGAAGCAGGAAGAGGAAGTGATGAGCAACCCTGCAGAGTCCTGCTGCTGTGATTTTTTGGACTGCAAATCCCAGAAACCTTGGGGGCATCAGGAAGAGGAAGCAAATACACAGTCCTTTCTGACTACATGCCAGATAGCCATGCTCTAGTGCCCCCAGCTTCTGGCCTGAGCCACTGCAGGCATGTGGCTTCATTACTTGAATCAAAGGTAAATGCCTATTCACTTCTGTTTCTGTTTAATCACTGCAGTTTACACTAACCTATCTAGTCTGTACTTAGACTTGCAAATCGAGGGAAGTGATTCTTCCACTCTATTCAGCACTAGTGAAACATCACTTGGAGCACTGTGTCCAATTTTGAGCCCTGCACTTCAAAAAAGGGTATAGACATTAGAAAGAATCCAGCACAGAATGACAAAAATTATTAGGGATAAGAGAATGCTTAATACATCTGATATCCATATCCATTCTGTTTTAATAAATGCTTACTGATAGTGAGAACGAGCTGGTGGATGGGTTTGTAACTTTACTGGAATTTGTCATTTGTCACCAAATCCAGGCCATTTTACAGCTATAGTGCTCTTTTTTCAGAGCCTCGGATTAAAGGAAAATTTGCCCATCATTTTAAATACTAATTGTTGTAAAAAATATTAATCTTTTTAAACATCATAATGGGAAATGCTGTAAAACACTTTCAAATGCAAGGTAAGATGGCATATATGTTAGCCATTCATTCATCATTCATCATTAATGATGAAATTTGTAGAAGGAGCTAGTTATTTCAAATCAGCTGCAACCTGTCTAATAACCTATAGCAATAATTTTGCAGAAAGACTATTTTGTCTAAATCACTTATTCTTAGTGTTTTGGTCAACACTTTCACTCAGCCTAATGTGTTTGCTTTGTAATGTGTGAGAGAGTTGTGTCCCATTCCCCACCCTTCTCCCCTAAAACATACCCTATGTTTTTCCAGGAAGAAATCAGTAATCAGCTCAATGGAATGTCTGCAATGTAGAGAACAATTGAAAATAATGCGTAATGCTTTTAAAATATTAATGATGAACTATAAAGAAAACTACTGCTATAGTTTATAGTGTCCTTGTTGTATAAAAGTATCTTTTGCAAACAATCAGTAGGGGCAGGTCTTCAGCTGATATTGATTGTTATAAGCTTCATAGTATTATTAAAAAATAATTGTGAGAAAAATTCCATTGAATTCCATTATGATGTCTGACATGAGAGGATCTGTCCTATAAATCTGAGTACTAGTGCTCTGCTATCTTTCTCCCAACTTAATATATCACAAGATAAGCACATGGGCAAAACCAGCTGCTGGTTTCATAACATGGGTTTGTGTTTCTTTTGCCAAGCAATACCTTTTCACCAATTTTTATCTTGCCATGGCAATATTGGTAGCCAAGGATTCCTTCCTTCATTCCTACAAATGTGCACATTCAGAAGCAATGTGCACATTTTACTGGAAGGTGAATGCAATCTATTAGCTTAGCAGTCATTAGGAAAATCATAGAGCTGCTCTCATGGGGTGCATACAAGTATTTGCTGTAGCTGATCTGTGGTAACATGGCTTACTTCATGCCGTGTGATCATAGATTGAGAGGGGCTTTTGCACATGTTCAGTGGTGCTGGAAGCCATGCTGGGAACCCAATCTAAGTAAGTCAGGGTGGGGGCAGAAGCGGGTGGGATCAGAGGGGGGGATAGAAGGTCGTGGCGGGCAGATTGAGCATTTGATGGATCTGCAGGGGAGGGTGTCAGGAAGCTAAGAATAGCTCAGTCAGGATGGAAGGGGTAAGGAGAGTGCAGTCCCGTGGCTGTGATCTGAATGTGTACAGACATCCAGTAGATCAGGCTAAGCCATTCCCAGTTTAAACTAGTTCACCTCCTCAGGCAAAAATTTAGGTCAGGTTAGCAGTTTTTTACCCAATCTAACCTCCCGGAACATCTCCACAGATTGGCATTTATATACACCTAACCCTAGTTTTGTTAATCTAAGTATAACATCTGCATGTACCCAGGATCACCATATTGGTCACCATGTTAGCCACCCCGGTTTAACTAGTTCTGTTGACTCAATCCACAGTCTGAACGACTGGCCTTACATCTCAGATCTGTATGTTCAGCTGCTGTAGGAATCTTTCTGTTTTCTGAGAAATAATTAGTTTTCTCTGTCTATTAAGGTGTGCCTTATTGAGGATCTTTTCACTAAGACTTCAAAAAACTTAAGCATCGGAATTGTACTTCAGCATATTTTGCATCCAAATCTGTGACCTTTACTCCTGCTCAAGCAACATTTAACCCCTTTGGCAGTATGTGTTGCTGATTACCTAAGTCTTTACCTGAAGTTCTACTTAAGTGCATGCCTGACGTTCTCAGGCTTGAGAGAGCTGAGTAGCTTGGTGTTCATCTTGCACATAAACTGGGATGAGATCCTTAATCCAGATGTTCTACTGACAAACCTAATTCAAAACCACGCTCAGAGCGTGCCTAATACATGCCTATAGAATCTGGCTATGTTCATCTACCTCTTTCCTTCAAATACAGATATGGAAGATATGACCCAGTGCTTTCAAAGCTTAGACTCTCATATCAGTGCCGGTGCCAGATAGTTCCAGTTGAGAACAATGGAGAGTTGTATAAAGTTAGGTAGAATGTAATGAGAACTCAGCTCTGTAGAAAATCTAGCTTGATATGCTCTACTTTTAGGGAGACAGAAGGGGAGGCGCATATTTCTCACTATTGCTACCCCCTCCCCCTCCCTTTTCTTTAATTGGGAGAAAAATATTGGGAAAATCTTCCAAACAATATATTTTTACCAATCCTGCATTGCACGCTATGAATGCATATTGCCTTGCAAAATAAGGCATTCAAAGTCTACAAGTTGCTCCATGTAAGTGGATTCTGTATGGTTGTCAGGGAGGGGAAAAGCAGAAGCGAGTCTATCTTGCAGAAATGAGGCTGTAGTTTCAAGTGCAGACTACTGCCTTGAGAATTATATGAAGTGGTTATAATGGAAAAGCAAGTCTGAGATGTGGAGCTGGAGTTAAAGAAGGGCAGTGATGAAACGGTAGGAAAAAAGACTGAGTTTTCATGATCAATTGATATTTGCATTTAAAAGGCCCTCATTTATTAACACACACTGTATTTTTAGGCTGGAAGGGTATTTATGAACTAGTAGGACATGCAAATAGAAAAATGGAGCAGATTCTGTTTCACGCTGCCTTCGACCTGTAGTAGGATCAACTTTGTTGGATACTTGTATTTTTAGCAAATTGTAAAACGTGGTATTGGAACAAATTCGCAGCTGTTGGGGAATTCACACCACTCAGAGGTTTCCACTGATTACAGGGACATAATTTGGAGCTGCTGCTTGTGAAGTCTTAGGGCTCCTACCACTGACCAAAGCTATCTTTTTCTTTAATATGTTTGTAGGAAAAAAACTTAGGACAACTGAGTAGGGCTAATGCCATTCAGCAGAGGGTATTGGATTGGATAGATTCCAGCAGGACACTGGCCATCCATTCCAGTGTTGCTGTATAACATATAGGTGACTGTTGTTACTAAGACTTTAACAGTAAATGTTATCGGGTGGCCACCATCTTGGTAAAAGAAGGGGTCTTTTGAAACGAAAACCTACAAATCACCAGAGGTCGAGCTAAAGACCCAGCCTCGCTAGCTGACAGCTCTAACAAACTCACGTTTTCTTCTGAGTGACCAGTTCATAGATGATGCATCTCACCGCTTACAGTGTGATAGGTTACAAACATTACTTGTTGTGTCATAAAATATATTTAATAGTCAAATTAATAGGTTGGTCCTCTTATTTGCAATCCCTGGCACCAAGCTGGTGAGAGATTGACCCATAGTCACTCAAAATTTCACCAGGGAATGCTCAAGGTTGGCTGAGCTCAGGAATGGGTAAACCCATGTTGCACCTATTTCTTCATTTTTCATTAGTTTCGTAGATTGGCATGTCTGCATGTTTAATTTGGTTAGTGAATGTACAACTTCTGAAATGTTAATTGTAAGACAGAAAAGATCTGGGTACTACCAGAATCCACTTGGGGGTGGGAGATGTATATGTGAGAAATATTTGTTTGCAGGGACAGACTGCTAAAATAGAGATCTGAACTAAGCCACTTCTTGGTATTTATTTCATCCTGAGAGAATAGATGGAGGATAGGATAGACCTGTACTGTTTCATAGAGTTCATAGATTTTAGGGTCAGAAGGGACCTATTAAATCATTGGGTCTGACCCCCTGCCCTGGGCTGGAAAGAGCGCTGGGGTCAGATGTCCCTAGCCAGGTGTTTGTTCAGATGACTCCAGCCAGGTGTTTTAAACACATTGCACATGTTTAAAAACAAAAAATACCAGAATTCTTGGTAGGAGTTGCCCAAACTAGTTTCATTTTTTTTTATCGTGTGTATCTCCATGTTTCTCTGTAGGGTTTTCACTCTTTTGCTTTAGAATTGGCAGATTTGGGTGTGTAGCTTTTTTTAAACTAAGGAAACTGGCAAACAAATGGCAAGAAGGTTAGAAGTGAATGGGACTTCCTTCATGGGACTTCCTTCTTTTAAAGATTCCAAATTGAGCGTACCTGATTAAGGCACTTCTAGTCATAAGGAATCAAGTTAACTTGAAGGCCTGTGAATCAATAAAAGATTAGTCTAGAAAGAGCAATATTGATATGGAAACTATTTGTCTTCTTGCAGAGATTACTTAAACATGGCCAAAGAAGTCAACATCTGTTTTAGGCAGGTAAAGGGAGGGGGAATTGTCTATTTGTACTGAGTTGTCTATTTGTTGTCTATTTGCCTGGTGCTTTTTCTATTAAGTTTTATATACTGAGGCTTGATTCTCTGCTGGTGCAAATTGTTATAGTGCTATTAAAGTCAATGGAGGCATGTTTACCTTACACATGTCTCTCAGCACTATTGAAACCTTTTAGGCAAATAATAGATGTAGCTGCTATGTGATAACTAAGGTTGACATCTTAAATTAATGTTTCTTTAGTTCTAGATACATTATGAAAATTGATGGACTATTCCTATCATTTTCTTGTCCTGATTCATCAATTGCTGTCAGAAATATCACTGATGGCCTATGCTATTACAATGACTAGGGTTTTTTTTTGCTTTACTGGAAATAATGTAATTTGTTTTAATTAAAATATTGATAGAGTAGAATGACTACAACATTTTTCTCATCATAACCTTACTGTAGCAGGTTTATATTGTCCCTTTACTTATCATGTTATGTTTATCTAGGGAACAATAAAAGCTCCATTGTCAGCAAAGAAAAAATTACCTCTAGTGCTCTCACTTATTTAGGTAAAGCATCCACAAGAACTGAAGGATTAAGTGAGCTATATATTGATTTGTACTGAAATAACTGTGTGCAAGTGAACTGTACCTAGAATCCAATGGCAAAGGCATTTATGGCATAATATGCTCATATGGTAAATTGTATGCTATTCAGCTTAACCTATTCTTTTCTCATCGACTTAACCAGTTAGTATATATGTAGTAAAGACACACAGAGAAGAGTTTATATGTCTATCATTGAGAATTTGTGGTTTCTGGCTAGATTCTAACCTCACACTCTTGTTTGTAAAGCAGGAATTTCTTGACTGAAGTCAACTGAGTTCGATGGGTATAGACCTATTGTAAATTAATCTGGAGTTGGGCCTTATGCATCTGGTACCAAACTTCCTAACCCCTTAGATGTCATAGGACATAAACTTGTTCTCTCTCCTCCTATATTAAGACTCCTGTTCATGAGATTGCTGTATGCAGATATTCCAGATGAGACGTTCGCAACTAAACTCCTGTCTCATCTATGTGGACAACTGGCCAAAGCATTGCTTGTTAATTTACCTCTGAATCTTTTGCTGCCATTTCGTCTCATTGATGACATCCAGCTGGGTGCTGCCCCCTGCTTCAAAACCGGCTGCGTACCTGTGTGGAGTAAGGAAGTTGGCACCCTGCTTGTACTCCCACATAAGCATAATATCTAACTTCCTGAGGCTTCTTTGAATATACCAGCGGAAATGCCTTGAGGCCATCGAGTACAGAAAGTACAATGATACTTCAGGTTAATTGCTTCTACATACACTAGTATCAAAGACTTCAGGATGTGCACCAAAGCTTACAGTTTCTACCCAAGGTGACCTTGGGTTCTGAGGCAGGACTGCTATTACAGCTTGGTACAAAATGGAACGGATACTGTAACAACACCGAAACAGAGTCTTTTAATGAGTGCACTTGTTGAAAAATACAGGAATATGTTGATTTTGGCACTACCTCTATATTAATGTCTCCTTTATCCAGTGTCTGACCTGCAAAACCACATGAATAGCAGAGTCAAATATCACATGGAAAAGCCAGTGTCAAGTTAGAATCCTTCAGCTACCACCGATCTTTAATTCCTATTTTGATGTTCGATGGTGAATTTTGTGTGTGTATTTAAAACAAAACAAACCTTTCCCCACTCTCATTCCCTTTTCTATTCTTATTTGAATATTAGTATGCAGACAGTCCGTTCCAAGGAGACAGAAATTAAATTGTTAGTCCACTTGGAGCAGCATGAAGATACTCAAAACTCAATATAAATTTGGCTAAGTGTGAAGCGACTGCAAGAACAGGTGGAAAGCTGACGAGTGTTAAGAAAATATTTAAACTAGGATGTCCATTTTAATCTGTTTTGGAGAGACGGAGCACATAGACAAAAACAGTATTGCCAACGATTGCTATTTTATTGGGAATCCTGCAACATTTGATGTCTTTATTAAACCTCCTGCTTCTGCAGACAACTAATTAAATGAAAACTGAGAATTTTAGATTAAAAAAATAAGTTTCTAAAGATCATGATTAACAAGGAAATGCCAAGTGCACGCTTACATGTCAGCTCTGAAATCAAGCAGGAAAGAAATGGCAATGAAGATAAAGACAACCTAAAATGATAACATTTAAAGTTTATTTAATGGTGCAAAGTTTTTGCCCATTTTTTTAAAGCTATGCTGCCTGTCTCCTAGGTACCTGGACTCCTTTATAAAGGGCTTTTTTTCAGGCTAAGTTATTTCCATGGGAGACTTGTATATGTATGGAGCACAGAATCCAGCTCACTGTAATGATATACATGGGATCTTTCATGTATTTTGGACCGGTTGCATAACTATTTAATGACTAGCAATTCCTAGCCCTTATAAGACTAATTCTTATGTTATCACATAAAAGGCCTAAGGAAAAGAAATACATTTTGATAGTTGTGAGCTTCGCACTGCACCAGGGCTGCGTAACAATCCATTAGTACAGCTAGTAGCTTATACCAAAGGATCTCAATTACCACGCCGATTTTATTTGATGTATTCCTGGTAAAGCAACTCTAAGGGATCTGATACTATGATTTAATGGATTGTTTAAAAAAGACCCTCAGCTGGGGTCATTTTGCTGTGAGGCATTTGCCACTATTTTGTTTTAGTCAAAAAAAATTTCCCTTGATTTTAAATTGGTCAGCTATGGAGGGAGAGGGTTGTGTTTGTGACTCTGTCTCTCTTTGATGCCTCTAAATTGGAGAAAAAATGGGGAAAAAAAAAAGTGAAAGCAGGTTGTTTTCGGAGTGTTTTGCTTTTTTTTTAGGGTGGTCTTCCTGTTGCCACTGAAGTCAATGGCATATTGTCAAGTCACTCCAACAAAAAAGGATGAAAAGCATAATTTAGCCTTATTCTGCATAAACTGTTTAGTTAGGGGAGACCAATGTGATTATAACAGCTATCACATCAATGAGCATAAGCATTATTAACATAGTGTAATAATGGGAAGGTAGAGATCTGTAGTGATTTAGTTACCTAGTAGCTGACTGAATTAGAAGACAAATGTTCTTTTCTCATCTCTCCCAACGCCCCATCCATGGCACTTTGTCTAAAACTAAAAGTCTGAGTGGGTTCATCTACACTTGCAATTAGTGTGATGCAATAAACTCCCATGCAGTTCGCGCTGGAGTCAGCTGCTCCCGGGCACAGCATTTACACATGAACTCAGACTTCAGTACACTGAACTGGGGTGGAGCGGCCCTGGGCTGGCAGGGGGCTTGTGGGAGCAGCCCCAGGCTCCGGGTAGTGGTGTCAAGCAGCACAGGGCCTGGCTGGGGCATAAGAGTGCTAGACAATGATGATTTACTGTGGAGCAAATTAGTTTACTCCGCAGTAAAGCAAACGCGTAGATGCACCCGTTCAGTCAGTCGGCTTCTCCTACCATCTTGACCTATCTGAACATAGATTTGGGTTCCCATCACTGGCAAGGTGTGAATGTGAATTTTGTAAATGACTTGGGGCCATAATGGGCTGAAACAAAAATAATTGATCCAGACACCCTAAATGCAGATATATTTTGAGCTCTTGCTCTGAATGCTGTGGTCCATTCCCATCCCTGTCTTTTAAAGCAGTAAGACAGTGTGATTAATGTTGTAAGAGCTCATTGTCTTAGCTTTTTATTCTTTTTTTATAATTGTCGTGCATCCTGTTGATCACTTAGGAACAAATATGCAGCCTTTGTGCATCTCATGTGTTCATTAGTGTACTCCATGAACAACAAGTTGTCCCCCTGGATTCCCTCCCCCCTCCCAACTTCCTTCTAATTAAAATAACCTAAATTGGATATTTGCAGTCACAAAAGGCTGCAGCATTATTCACAATTAACTAGTCCAATCAAACAAATTGCATGACAATCTAGCTGCAGACTAGTCATTAAATTTTTGTACCAGCAGGCAGCCTACATTAATGGCCTGGATCAGTAAGATAGCCTATCTGGTTTGTGCTCTGTGGAACCTAGGGTGAAGCTGAGACAGCTACTCTGAATCAGTGTTTTGTGGTTTCTGTTACTTTGCATGAAAGCTTAGATTTTCTTGATTGACTCAAGCCCTGCAAATTATTATCCAATTTCATGCAAGGAAATAGCTTCTGTTACTGGCACATCTAGGCTAGCAGAAGCATTCAAGTTGTGGCTCTCGCAGAAACCAGAGAGAGAGACAGAGCTTCTGTTTGGGCTTTTTTCTGCAAGTCCTCACTCACCAGTGGAGTGTACTTCCCTTCATGGCACACCAGCCACTAGGTTTGCTAACCTTATGTTGGCAGACTGCAAAGCTAGTAGTCTTTCCCCGGAAAGCTGTGGCTTCATAGTTGAAGGTTGTGGAAGGAAAATGCAGTTAGGTGCTTTATATTATGAAGTAGTTGGCTGTTTGTCTTGTATCCAATGAACACTGTCCAACAAAAGTCTACTGGGAAATGGCATGAATTCTTGTTTTCAACAGCTTTAGACTTCTCGTCATGTTTGAATGTCCAGAGAAGCACCAGAAAATTTAAAAAATGAACATAAAAACATTGGGCAGTGACTGCCCACCTAAATCGCTGCTCGTTTCTTAAATAATCCGCTATACAGGCTAATTTGCTTGCAAGACCTTTGACTCATTTGAGAGCGTGAACTGTGTTCCACCCCTAAAGAAATCAAACATCCTGTGAGGTTAGGAGTGTTATCCGTATTGTAAAGATGGAAAAGCTAAAGTACTTATTTATGATGATCTCAGTTCTCCAAATAGCTTCTTCTGAGAAGACTGCCCTGGCATGGGGCTCAGTACAAGATAATGCCGAAAGGCCAGCTCCAAAAAGAAGAATTAGCTGCCTAAAGTATGATTTAGTCACTTTGTCTCAGAAGACCTGAAGAATGGTACAGGACATGTCTAGGACCTCCTCTAAGATATCTGCTGTGTCTGATTGCTGGGCTTAGGGGCATGTGGAGCAGGGAGGGGGAGAGTAGGGCTTGCTTCTTGGGGTGAACGTGCCCTCTGTCTCCAGAGCTAACCAGTGTGTCAGAACTGAAAACACCGGCTCTGTTTTTTGTGAACTAAAACTTGACAATAGAAGCTCGCTTGTTAGATTGGAGGTTAATTGGGGTTGTCCAAGGGTGCTGAACGGAGCTAGTCAAGAAAGATGACATTTTTACTGAAGTGATTAATTACATGAACCCCACCTCTGGTGAGGTTTATGGTAAATTTGAAAACTAGATTTTTTTTTCTGGCCAAGTTGAATGAATTTTTAAATATTTTTCTTATTATTATGTCTTTTGGTCAGGAAATACAACCCCTCCTCCATTTACCATCTCTCTCTCCAAATACTGGAATAAAAAGAAAAGTAGGAGAGGTGTCCATTTGTGGGTGTCTGTATGAGGAAAAAAATGCCAATCGGTCTTTTTTGGTTTTTTTTTTTCTTCTTTATTCCCTCTTCCATGAGAGAACTTGTTGGGTTTTTGTTTTGTTTTTGGTTTTTTTGGTTAGTTTATTTTTTTGGGGGGGGAGGGGGACTTTCTCACCTATTCCAAGAGAGGTGGTACAATCACTTAACTTGGAGGTCTTCAAGAGGAGGTTAGATAGTCACCTGGCTGGGGTCATCTGACCTTGGTCCTCTTTCCTGTCAGGGCAGGGGGTTGGACACGATGATCCGTTGTGGTCCCTTCCGACTCTAATCTGTAATGCTACAAAAAACAGAGTACTAAGAATTTTCAAAAAAGTGCTGTTTTTTATTTTAAATGTTAATCAAGATCTCAGTGAGACTATGCCCCATTATTTTTCTCCCAAGCTTTGGAGAGAAATCATCATTGAAAATAGAGCTTTCAGTAAGTAACTACAGTTGTCATAATCCTTTAAGCTGTACCCCAATATCAGATGCTGTAATAATGTCCATTCTTTAGTATCACACCTGGACAATAACAATGAGATGTTTAGTTTATTCACATTGAGTTAGGAAATTTTCCCCGTGTATCTTGTGTTTATAACGATGAAGTAAAGGTGTCTATATAGACGCATTTAGATCTATACTATAGTGCTAATCATTTTTTATTTGTCATCCACATGGCAGCTACATCTCTGTCTTATTGATTTGGATTTGAATTTAAACTGTCATCACGGCTGGGAGACAGGTACTGGAGTTTCTCCGAAAATGTCACAATTCTGAGTAATTTTCCTTCATGTTCACTGAGATTTGTAGTCACAGGGGGCTGTTCCTTCATTCTCTGTTAGAGACTGTAGATAAGCTTTCTCTTCCCTATCTGAAGATATTGTTCAAAAGATGCATATTCAGAGAGAGGCTCTCACAAGATTTTGTTTTCTCCATATAGATTTGCTTACCTAGGGAAGGAAAAGAAACAGGTTTTTTTCCCCCCTCCCTAGTTGGGAGAACATGCTGATGGAAAACAATTGTTGATTTGTATGGTCATTGTAACCCGATTAAACTGAGTCACATAATCTATCATTTATTCAAAACACGGTAACGTGAAATGGATATTTATAGGAAAATAAAATTCTCTATTCCGCCAAGTGCAGTTACATTTAATAAATAATGTACAATCTCATTTTGCTTGTTGTTTTGCCAAATTAGTGAACCAGCCTACCTCTCTGTGCATTGTCTAAGTGAAGTCTGGAGCAGTCTAATTTTATTATACAGTGATATGTAATTTTCCTTAAGTAGGAGGACAATAATGGCATCATGAGAAACAAGCTTCAGACACAATTTGGGTTCCATTTGCAGCTGTGAAATTTGTGCAACTTATTTGCTTAGTAGTAATCATATATAACATCTTTATAGAAAGAGGGTTTTTCATTCTGAAAAATGGCACAGTACTTCTTAAGCACCGCGAAACAGTCACCATGTAGCCACTGTACACTGAAGCCTCTGTGTGCTGAAGCTTAGAAAAGCAAATGGTCATAGAAACCAATGCAAATTCCTTCTTTCCTTCCTTCAAATAAAGAACTAGCACCCTTTTGTCATGTCATAAAACACTTCGTGTCTTCAGTAGATCCCATAGTACAGTTTTCTCAGACTGATGGACACTGGCAGCGGAGGGTCTCTTTAGAAAATTAGTCTTTGAATGGTCCTACTGAAGGCAGCTAGCATCCTCCTACCACAGAGGATGACTGCCTCTACCATGTCTGGAAAAGAGAGCAGAAGAATAATTTTAAAGCGCTAGCTAGCTTCTCCACCCCCCTTTGCCCCCCTGAAAATAGGCCTAAACCCTAAAATCTGGATCCAGAACTTTGAAAGTTTGGGGCTGGGATGTGAATTTCACATTTGGCCCCATTTCCAGAATGTCGCCACCACTTTGTGGGAATTTTGTGGACAAATTGAAGAAAAGGAAACTTCAGCAGATTGCTCCTGATCCCTGGGGAATCAAAATGAGCTCCTGGCTCCAACGTCTCTTTCTCTATTTGAAATTGCTGTCCACTGCAAGATTTCTAACAAAATTTGAGCGTAGCAAGAAGGCTTCTTCAAAGGATTGCACATGCATCTGAGGTGCTTTTTGGAGTGAGTTACATATTTGCTTTAAATAAAGGCAAAACCTCTCTGTCTGTCTTCTTTTCAGAACAGTTTTAAAAAAAACCTTAGGTGAAGGTGAGCATATTGTAAAGAACATGTCTCTGATAACAAAAAGCTATCCCATCACTTGGTCATCTGTTTTTTCTGCTCATTGGAAACAGAAAAGTCAAGTTCCTGGCAGTGGGCCAATTTTATTGAATGTCATCCTAAACCGCATGATAGCAATTTCAGTTAATGCTTACAAAAGTGTAGACAGTGCCCAACAAGTCTCTGAATTCAGTGTCCCTGAATTTATTAATCCCTTTTTTTAAATCTGTTTTTTAGAATGGACAGTAGAAGGGGAATAAAAGCACAGTAATAAAATGGGACACAGTTTTTCCTGAAGGCACAATATTTATCTGAAAAGCAGAAATCCACCAGATGTCATTTAGTACCAGAATCCTCCCTTTCTCTCTATCTCTTTTCTTAGATAATATGCAGTAAACACACTGTGTTGGATCCTTCAGCCATCGTGTGGGGAAGGTGGATGGGGGGGGGGTGGGGAGGACTTGAGTAGGACTGCTGGAGACAGCACTAAGCTTCTATTAGTTCTGCCCTTCTAGCTTTTAATCTTAGATATTTATAAGGCATTGCCTTGGTATCTTGGCTGTGTCATCCTACTGAAGTGTAAGAAATAATATTCCTTAAATGTGTTTTGACTGAGATTCCTGCACTCAGACACATGTATTTGCTATAAGTAGTTTATCTCCGGGAACTGGAATGGGAACTTTAGACCTTCAATTTCAAGAGAAACCATCTATGTTATTAGGAAATAAACTTTCTCTCATATATTAAAGCAGTAACTGGTCATTTCTTGGGCTGTGTAAAGAGTGTGTTATTTGTCTGGGGTGGGGAGGGATATGGCTGTTGGTATCACCATTGAAGGGAAATCTTTTCGTTGGGTATTACCCAATTGCAATTGGAATAGATTGCAAGATTAATCACAGCTAGTTCAAAGCTCTGTTGCTATGACGGATACTACAGCTAACAGAAACTCTGGACTAGTGGTTACAGGGGGGATACTGAGTGGCAAGACCCCAGATCCTAAGTCGCTGCTTCTGGGCCTTCAATGGAGATAGATTTACACTGCCTGATGAATGCTATGTCCTCTATTTAACTCTAAACTGACTTGGTACGACCTTCAGCAAGCCAGGTTGCCTGCTTTACATATAAGCCAACAAGGATCTACTTATTTTAGTGTTATGTTGCTTCCCATTTCTATATTAAAAGGAGCATTGTATAACTTCTAGTATGGGATGGGATTTTCAGAAGAGCCTAAAGAACTATATGTCTAGCTCTTATTGCATATCAGTTGAATTTGGAGTTGGACTTCTGTGAAAATAGTGACTCCAGTTCATTGAAATGTTAAAAGCTGTGTTCTGCAAGTGGAATGTATTATTGCTATCTCTGCAGTGGAGCGTCAGATTTTAATCTTTTTTGGATTATCTAATCGCTATCAATACAAATGTTTGGTATGAAAAAATAATGCATCCATTTCATGATTTTTTTTGCTGTAATTACTTTTTTTGGAAAAGTGATGAAAGGAAAACTTTTAATTGTGCCTTTCAGGGTGGACCAGTTTCACTTAGGCTAGGTACAGACATTCAATAAAGCCTGAGGCAGAATCCATCAAACCTACACTGGTTTTTCTATGCTGCATAGGTTTGATTGGGAGCAAACAGAATACACCTTTGCCCTTCAGTGAGGTGGGGACAGGCCATGCAGATGCCTGCACTGGATGAGGCCAGAAGGCAGGGGAGCATCCTGTATGCCTCCCAGCATGGCCTCTCTTCCCAGCCCAGCCCTCCCCCTGCAAGCAGCTGACTGTCAGCAGCAGTGGTCAGTGGGACGCCTCCCCCCGCATCTGTGCTTGCTCAGGTCTGGGGGTGCCAAGGCCAGGCCCTTCCAGCAGGGGCCTTTGCTCCCACCCACCCCCAACACTGCCTGGCTCAGCTAACAGGGGCAGGCAGGAGCTGAGGCTGAGAGCTGCACAGCAGCAAGGTGGAAGGGAGGTCCCCACTGCATGGGCCCAGCCCAAGTCCCCCCAGACCTGACCAAGCACATGTAGCGGGAGACCTCTGCTCTCCCACCACTGCTGACAGCCACAGGCAGGAGGCTGGGCTGGGCACAGGGGCTTTTCTGGCTGCCTCTGTGACAGCCTGGGGGTGTGGGGGAGAAGCAGTCCGGCATTTGGCTGGAGCAGACCAGTGTGGGCTGAGGCTAGCACACTTCCCTGCAAGGTGAGGATTAGCAAGAGCCCAAAAAACAGCCTGGGATGCTGGGAGCTGTGACCTAACTTGGGTAGAGAGGGGATCTGGTATAGAAGTTGAATAGACTGGTCTAGCCTGCACTGATTATATCTGATACTGCATCCATCCAGGTCTATCTTAGATTGGGTATTTTTAACTGGTGTATGTGTGCTGAATTTCTGTTTTGTTACAGGTTTAGACTGGTTTCTGATCACTTATAGTGGTTTATGTGTAATGTCTATACTTAACCTAAGTGTAAGAGCATTCAGGATTTTGCTCCTATTGCAGATATTCTAGAAGTATAAAAGTTTAGATGACTACTACCATCTTACTTTTTACTCTCATTAATACCACTATTTCTCATTAGGATCTATAATAGTAAAAAGATCACAATCTACAGGTGTAAGCAAAGCAAAAGTAATTAAATTCTTGAGTTTTATTATTAGATTTGCCACTAGTAGCTATGTGGGTTTCCTTGAGTTAAGTATTCGGAGATCTTTTGTGCTACATATGTTGCACACAGCCTACTTAGACTGTGGGCTTGACTCATTTCCAGTGATGGAGGTTAGGAGTAAGTGAATTAAAGAATTTCACGGTAGCAAAAGAGGAGACTTGGGCCAAATCCACACCCCACACAGAAATTTTTCATCCCATATCTGCCTGCATGTAAATATACATTTATTATGACACTTAGAAATTGCCAGGAATTTGGAATTTGGTATTCATTTCATTATTATAAACAGGTGAACTGCATGTTTAACAGATTTGTGGATGACACCAAGTTGGGTAGAGTTGCAGGCTCCTCTGGAGGGCAGGACTAGGATCCAGAGAGAGATGAATGACTAGAAAAATGGTTCGCAATAAACCAGATGTGATTCAACAAGGACAAATATGAAGTCCCACATTTGGGACAGAATAATTGCATGCACAAATCACTTTTGGCAAACTTTTGAGGATGATTGTCTTCCATGATTGTCTTATCTGTGGGTCCAAAGATGGCTGATAAGGCCAATCCGGGATCAACAGACTGTTGCAACTCAGGCGCATGTTTCCTTGCGGGGTGGATGCCTCCAGATTCTGCACAAATACAGACAGGGGAGCGACTGTAGGCTGCAGTATTGCAGAGAAGGACCTGGGGGTTACAGTAGCCTGAGGTCGAGGCAGTGTTTTGGCAGGTGTGCCACAAATTAGCCCAGCACCCTCCTAAGTGTCACTCCTCCTGTTGCCTTCCCCTGCCCAATTGGCTGATCTGCTCTGCTCCTTGCCTTATATTCTGCTCTGCTTTCTGCTTCTTACCCGATCTGCTGTTGTGTTACCTGTTCCCTCCTCAGTCTACCATGTGTCTCTCACATACCTACCCTTGCAGTAGACCATAATTTGAATGTGAGCCAGCTGTATGCTCTTGTTGCAAAAAAGGTCAGCAGAATACTGAGTTGTATTGATAGGAGTGTCACTGCAAATTTAAGGAAAGTGATTCTTTCACTTTATTCAGCACTGGTGAGGTCTCACCTGGAGCAGTGTGTCCAGTTTGGGGCCCCACACTTCAAGGAAGCGCTCTCCCCTACCTCGTGGGTCTTTAAGAGAAGGCTGGATAGGCATCTGGCTGGGGTCATCTGACCCCAGCACTTTTTCCTGCCTAGGCAGGGGGTCGGACTTGATGATCTGTTGAAGTCCCTTCCTACCCTAGCATCTATGAATCGTCTATCTAAGAATCTATGAAAGAGATGGAAAATTGGAAAAAGTCTAGTGGAGAGTCACAAAATTATTAGAGGCCTGGGAAGCATGATTTAAGAAGAAAGGCTGAAAGAGCCAGGGTTATTCAGTCTTGTGAAGAGAAAATTATGGCAGGGACAGGGGAGGATTTAATCCCAGTCTTCAACCACCTGAAGGGTGATTATGGAGAGGATGGAGATGTTTTTTTTTTCTGTTGCTGTAGGAGGCAGGAATAGGAGCAATGGCCTTAAGGTGCAGCAGAGGAAATGAGGTTGAATATTAGGAGGAGTCAAGCACTGGAACGGGCTACCTAGGGAAGTTGTGACATCTCCATCCACATTATGAGCAGAGTGGAGAGACACTTGGCTGGGGTGGTCTAGTCAGGCATAATCCTGCCTTGACTGGGGATGGGAGCATAGGGAAGGGACTGGGCTAGATGATGTGGTGAGGTATTCTTCAGTCCTACTTTCCTACTTTCCTAAAGGAAATGGCTATACTCCCAGACTAGGGACATTTTTTCTAGAGTAAATGTGGATACTACCAGTCTTAATAACTGATGTTGTTCATATCCAGTGATGATGGCTCTACCAGTTCTATCACAATGTGCAAAATGTTGGTGGATGCTAAAAATGTTTGTTTTAAGTGGAGCGTTATCTTTTAACTGCATTATATGAATGAGATATCAAAGTCAAAAGTCAAAACGCCAACATTACTCCATAATATTCAGAGCAGAAATCCATTTATAGCCTCTGATCAAAACAATTGCTTATCCTGCTCATAAATTCATAGACGTTAGGGTCGGAAGGGACCTCAATAGATCATCGAGTCCGACCCCCTGAATAAGCAGGAAAGAGTGCTGGGTCTAGATGATCCCAGCTAGATACTCATCTAACCTCCTCTTGAAGACCCCCAGGGTAGGGGAGAGCACCACCTCCCTTGGGAGCCCGTTCCAGACCCTGGCCACTCGAACTGTGAAGAAGTTCTTCCTAATGTCCAGTCTAAATCTGCTGTCTGCTAGCTTGTGGCCATTGTTTCTTGTGACCCCCGGGGGTGCCTTGGTGAATAAATACTCACCAATTCCCTTCTGTGCCCCCGTGATGAACTTATAGGCAGCCACAAGGTCGCCTCTCAACCTTCTCTTGCAGAGGCTGAAAAGGTCCAGTTTCTCTAGTCTCTCCTCGTAGGGCTTGGTCTGCAGGCCCTTGACCATACGAGTTGCCCTTCTCTGGACCCTCTCCAGGTTATCCGCATCCTTCTTGAAGTGTGGCGCCCAGAATTGCACGCAGTACTCCAACTGCGGTCTGACCAGTGCCCTATAGAGGGGAAGTATCACCTCCCTGGACCTATTCATCATGCATCTGCTGATGCACGATAAAGTGCCATTGGCTTTTCTAATGGCTTCGTCACACTGCCGGCTCATGTTCATCTTGGAGTCCACTAGGACTCCAAGATCCCTTTCCACCTCTGTGCCACCCAGCAGGTCATTCCCTAGGCTGTAGGTGTGCTGGACATTTTTCCTCCCTAGGTGCAGCACTTTGCATTTCTCCTTGTTGAACTGCATCCTGTTGTTTTCTGCCCACTTGTGCAACCTATCCAGGTCTGCCTGCAGCTGTTCCCTGCCCTCTGGCGTGTCCACTTCTCCCCATAGCTTTGTGTCATCTGCAAACTTGGACAGAGTACATTTCAGTCCCTCGTCCAAGTCACTGATGAAGACATTAAAGAGTATCGGTCCAAGGACCGAGCCCTGCGGGACCCCACTGCCCACACCCTTCCTAGTCGAGACTGACCCATCCACCACGACTCTTTGGGTGCGACCCTCTAGCCAATTCGCCACCCACCGGACTGTGTAGTCATCCACATCACAGCCTCTTAACTTGTTCACCAGTATGGGGTGGGATACCGTATCGAAGGCCTTTCTGAAGTCTAAATATACGACATCCACCCCTCCTCCTGTGTCCAGGTGTTTCGTAACCTGGTCATAGAAAGAGACTAGATTGGTCAGGCACGATCTGCCCACCACAAACCTATGCTGGTTTCCCCTCAGCATAATTTGCCCTGCCAGGCTCTCACAAATGTGAGCCTTGATAATTTTTTCAAAGACTTTACCAAGGATGGAGGTGAGACTGACTGGCCTATAGTTGCCCGGGTCCTCCTTCCTCCCCTTTTTGAAAATGGGGACCACGTTAGCCCTTTTCCAGTCCTCCGGGACTTATTAAACAGTGCTATTTAGCACATAGCATAAATCATATTGAGTATTACACCTAGTTTCTTGCTTTAATTATTTGTCTTTCATGTTTTGAATATAATTGATTCAGGAAAAATGAAAAGGGAAATTCTTCAGGCAGTCTGCTGGTTGGGTCCACTGGTTATATCTCTACCTTGGAGATATGGCCCGCTGAATTCTACGGAGCCATCCAGCAGTGAGCAAGTAACACAAAGCAAATTTCCATTGCTATTTTCCTGATCAAGGTCTCTAACATCTATTGAAATAAAGGATTCTTTCCCAAACTCATGTCACATTTGTAATTAGATTGTTAAGGGTAAGTCTGTGCTGTTGCTGTGGTGCTCTCAAATGTGCTGCTCAGAAGCATGACTCTTAGCCTCGAGCAGTCTGTCTCTGGTGCACTTATGAGCGGTAGCAGAACTGAAGGAGTAGCCTGGGCACCTGTTAAGCTGTTGGTTGCTCAAGATTGCTGTGTGCCACCAGAGCTATGCTTCTTGGCAGTACACTTAGGACTGCTGAGCGAGCAGTATATATCTAAACCCAAAGTGTTTGATGAATGAGACAAGTATCACTCTCCCTGTTTTATAGACAGGAGAAAGAGTAATATGTATAAGGATGGGTGGGGAGCTGCTCAAGGTCACCCAGTGTCAGAGCTAGTAATTGAGCCCAGGATTAGTCTGTAGAAGTTAAACTGTGCATGCTGACTCATTTAATGTCTGCAAGATGCAGTGCTGTGCTGGGTTCTTTATAGCCATCTGTTCACATGGCATCCATGGCTGAATGTGAATCCAGGAACATGCTTCTTAGCAGCAGTATGCTGTTTGACAGAATATGCCTAAGCAAGTTCTCCCTTGTAGCACGGTGCTAGCATTCCCCTTTGCAGTCTGTAAGAGCTGCTCAGCTGGCTGAACAAATGGTTTTGGAAGCAAGAGAGAATTCATGAACCAAGTTTGTCAGCGTTCTCCTAGGATCAAATCCATGGTCTCGGCACATGGCCCAAGAGCACAGAGCAGTGCCACAGATGGGAAAGAGAATATGGTCTGCTCCCCAAAGGCCATGGAGAAGAGTTCAAATGACCTGTGACTGAAGTTCAGGGGACCCATTAAGTCTCTGTGCTGGAAAGACACTGTGGTAAAGCTGTAGTTAAATTATGTATCAGACCTTGCCTGCCTTCTATCATTACACTGGCATGGAAATAACACAGATCATTCTTCATTTTGAATGGAAGATGTGATGTTTCTGCCTAACCTTTGCCCTTTGGAGCATGTTCTTTGCAACTTGTTTCCTAGAAACAAAGTGTATTGGGAAGAATGGGCAAGGTAGCCATCCTCAGTAGCAGTATTGAGATGTTAGTTATGTGTCCATTCGTTTAAACGTTTTCCAGACTGGGCTCAATGAACTGATGTCTCACTATAAAATGATGGAAAAGAAAGTATTGGAGAACTCCAATCTATACAAATGATGTAGCTGGCAGCTGTTTTGCCAATTTAGCCATAGTGTGTGCAGCAAACATCTCTGTAAAAGCTAACAGCTGTTTGCAGGGCTGTAGCAATGAAGTTTGGCACCTGAGGCAAAGCCCACAGCAGCAGCCCACCCTTGCCCTGTGGACAGATCCAGGGGGCACATGCCCCCCCCTCAGTGCTTGCCCAGGAGTGCACCCTGCCCCGGCTGGGCAGTGCCTGTTGGCGCCCCTTCGCTTCAGCGCCTGGGGCAGGTACCCTGCTCCCCACCCACACCCCTTGCTGCGGCCCTGGCTACTTGATCTTTTCATTTGGCTTTTTATCTGAGGATCTACAAGGGTTTCACCTTATTAAAAACACTCTAAAAACTATTTAGTTATATTGTAATATAACAGCCTTTATTTTGTGATCCTAGGGTCCAACACTGTAACAACATGGGACTAATAGGAAGACTATAGAGATGCTGTATCTAGCACTTTAAGGGATAGAATATGCTCTCTGTACTACAATCATCATTGCACCTGATACAAAGAATACAAATTAAAGAAGGAGACCAGCAGATTGTCTTTCTATCATTCCTATAAATTATGGTAGTGTTCGGGGGGGAGGGGGCAGGGAACAATATTTATTCAGTTTTTTTTCAGAACTAAATCGTCCTGGAATGTAGTAAGGGCAAAACTGCGAAGAGATGGATCCTAAGCAACCAAGCTTTAGTGATCGGAGATATGGCACAGATTTAAGTAGCAAGCTGCAAACAGTGTCCACAAGGAACTCAAGGGAAACCAGTGCCCAGGTTACAATTTGCACTCAATAAGAGGTAGCTTTCCATAGCCTCTCCTCAGCCTTACTCATAGTTTAGTTTTTCTGAATGCTTTTTACCCTCTCTGCAAAGAGAACAGAGAGTAGAATGACTCTCATCAAGACTTTTTCATGCTCTATTATGGCATGATGTGACTTTCATTTTTTAACAGAGTTGTGAACTTCCTAAATAGAAGTGGTCCTTTCCTTTGTGATGTAGCAAACCTTGATCAGAGCTTCACAAACATGTCACAAAAATCTTTATTTCCCCCAACATGGTTCTCCAAGCCCTTCTCTTTCTCTCACTGGGAGAGGAGGTTGGAGAATGTCAGTCTGGTTTTTGCCTTGCATTGTAGGATGTAACTGGTCACATACTCAGGAAGCTTAGTGTCTTGCTAGATATTTTGCAGCCTGTAGGTGCTATAGAAAGGATTTTCAAAGGCACAAAGGGAAGCAAGGCACCATATTCTCTATAGGGGAGTTTTTCAGAAAGAGCAAATGCATCACATCTTATTTGTGGAACCCAAGTGAATGCAGATTTATTTTTCCTTTTTAAAAATCTCAAAGACGGACCTGCTTTCTACATTAAAATGTCTATTTTCATCTTGGTCAGTCTTTAGAAATCCTTGAACAATACAGTTTACAAACCTGAGTGTTCAACAGTACCATGCTCCCAAATTGCCAATAAACTGGAAAATTGGAGAGCATTCTCAATAGGCTCAGATGTTGCCTGGCATTAGAGCAGCTTGCTAATGTGCCAAACTATTCTTCGTTGGGGAAGTGAGCCAATAAATGTCAGTACTTCCACACTAGCCAGAGTAATACCCATAGGAGGTGAGGTAGGGAAATATACACATGAAAAGTAGGACAACTCCTAGTGAAATGGTTAAATGCAAGGGCAAGAAGCATAATTAACTACTGCAGAATGGCCCCTTTCAGGAGTAAAATGGGATCTGAGACACCTCATCATATGTTAAATATGTAGGCAAATTACTAGACATCAAACACAGGCTTTCTTTGTAGGGGCAAAGCTAGAAGAGGCTTTCCAGGTGGTTTCATGTGCCCCCAACTTTGTGTTGGTAAGTTTAATTACCAGTCATAAGTGCAGACTAATTAAACACAGGTATGGAACTTGGGACCAAAAAAGTGTGTAGCATTTTTCACCCATTTAAATCTAGACTGATTCCCTCCAAATCCGCTCCCCATTTATTCCTAATCCATAAATCTCCTAAGGTAATTTGCAAGAGTAAATTGTGAAGTCCATTGAAACATGTGGAAATATTCCCTTTGGTTTCAGTGGGCCCAAGTACTTTCTGTCAGAGCTGCATTAAGCTGTGATCAAATCAATTTGTTAAATGTCAGATGTATCCAAATCTTAAACTTACTTTTGTTTTATGACAGTGTCTAACAGTACCTTCTGTATTACTATTTTAAGCCATTTTAACCTTGTTCTCTGTATGTCTTTAGTTTCATAATGTGTCTACCAGTTCTTGTGATCATTATTTACATCTTTTATTCAGTTTTTTTGGCATAATGTGGATCATCAAAATACATGTTTGTCCATTTTCTAAGGTTTCCAAACTAAGCCACAACAAACTGACTTAAGTTTATAACCATGCATTTTAGCTTTCAATGGTATTATGACATGGATATTTATTCTTTTATTTAAATTTAGATAAAAGGAAACTAAGAAACAGGGGAGATTATGTTTAGGGGCAACCAACACGGGTTCATTAGGGGCAGGTCCTGTCAGACCAGCCTGGTTGCCTTCTACGACCAGGTCACAAAATCCTTAGATGCAGGTGTTGTGGTGGACATAGTCTTTCTGGACTTTAGGAAGGCCTTTGACACTGTCTCTCACCCCATTCTCATTAAAAAATTAGGCGACTGCCTACACAGTCAGATGGGTTGCAAATTGGCTGGAGGGCCACACCCAGAGAGTGGTGGTGGACAGGGCATTTTCAACCTGGACGTGGGCAATGGGGTCCCCCAGGGCTCAGTCCTTGGGCCCACACTGTTCAACATCTTCATCTTTGACTTGGACGTGGGGTGGGGTGAAAAGCACCTTGTTCAAATTCGTGGATAACACTAAAGTGTGGGGAGAGGCGGGCATGCTAGAAGGGAGGGACAGGCTACAACTAGACCTGGACAGGTTACAGGGGTGGGCGGATGAAAATAGGATGGGATTCAATACTGACAAGTGCAAGGTGCTGCACCTAGGGAGAAAGAACCAGCAGCACACCTACAGGCTGGAGAACTCCATTCTCACCAGTGCAGAGGTAGAAAAGGATCTTGGAGTCATTATTGATTCCAAGATGAACATGGGCCGCCAATGTGGTGATGCGGTCAGTGCATTCACAGATTAGGAATTCACATTAGGATCTTGTCATGCATTCACAGATGCATCACGAGCAGGTCCAAGGAGGTGATCCTCCCCTTCTATGTGACACTGGTCAGGCCACAGTTGGAGTACTGCATCCAGTTCTGGGCGCCGCACTTCAGGAGGGATGTGGATAGCATTGAGAGGGTCCAAAGGAGGGCCACTCGCATGATCGGGGGC
The DNA here is from genome assembly GCF_030867095.1 of Alligator mississippiensis. NCBI lineage: Eukaryota > Metazoa > Chordata > Crocodylia > Alligatoridae > Alligator > Alligator mississippiensis. The sequence goes on along the minus strand of NC_081832.1, from coordinate 10,754,148 downwards.
AGCAGGGCAGGCCCTACGAGGAGAGGCTAAGGGACCTGAACCTGTTCAGCCTCCACAAGAGAAGGCTGAGAGTGGACCTGGTGACCATCTATAAACTTGCCAGGGGGGACCTATAGGGAATGCAAGAGTCCCTGTTCCACCAAGCACTACCAGGAGTAACAAGGAACAACGGTCATAAGTTGACTGAGAGTAGGTTCAGGCTGGACATCAGGAAGCACTACTTCACAGTCAGGGCGGCTAGGATCTGGAACCAACTTCCAAGGGAAGTGGTGCTCGCCTCTACCCTGGGGATCTTCAAAAGGAGGCTGGATAATCACCTAGCCCGGGTTGTCTGACCCCCAGCATTCTTTCCTGCCCATGGCAGGGGGTCAGGCTTGATGATCTGCTCCGGTCCCTTCCGATCCTACCAACTATTAAACTATGAAACATTTAGATGAACTAAGAAAACTATTTTAGATCAAAGGAAACTAAGCAACAACTGTTTTTATGATTTTTTTTCCCCAGCCTTTTTAAAGCGTCTTTAAATATACCTTCCAAATATGTTAAGTAAAAAGACAGAGTTGAAATGACTTGCTTAACACATGTTCTACAAACCCTCAAGATAGTATTTCAAACTAACATACTGTAGAACATTTCCTACTCTCCAGCTGTCATCTAGAAAGCCTTTTTATAAATTTACACCTGGGAACTTTTAACGATCATCTAAGAATATTTTGAGTATGGAATTAGGTGATCTTGTTGAAATGTGACCCTAGATTTAGGTTGAAATTGAATGTATTCTTGTGTGTACTTTTTGAACAAGACTTTGATCCAGAACAATTATGGAATTTTATCTGCCTTTGACATTTTAAGGCAGACTTTATTAAACTCTGTAAAAGCAAATAATTCATTTTTGTTCTTTTCAAAGTGTTTTGCATCACTCAAGCTTAAGAGTGAATTCTCCACGAGATCATTGGGTCCAGCCCACCTTCTCCCCCCTCCCCACCCCCCACATGAGACAGGAAAGACCCCAGCTAGGTGACCATCCAGTCTTGAAGATTTCCAGGGTAGGCGATTGAACCTCCCACCTCTGTAGGGAGTTTATTCCAGTCTGGACACTCTCTGACTGTGAAGAAGTTTTTCCTAATGTTATATGGTCTTCCAGAAGTTTGTGGCCATTACTCCTTTTTTTTCCTAAAGGTGCCTTGGTGAACAGTTGCTCACCAAGCCCTTGATGTATTCCCCTGATGTAGCAGTAAACTCCTACCAAGTCCCCTCTCTTTTTTAGGCTGAAGAGTCCCAAGTCCCTCAGCCTTTCCTCATATGGCTTGTCTTGCAAGTCTTTGATCATACAGATGGCTCTTCTTTGAACTCTCTCAAGCTTTCCCATGCCCATGTTGAAGTGCAGCACCCAGAACTGGATGCAGTACTCCAGCTGTGGTCTCACCCATGCCGAGTAAAGTGGACTAATCGCTTCCTCGGTTTTGCTTGAGATGCATTGGTTGATGCATGCCAAAGTAATGTTTGCCCTGCTGACTGCAGCATTGCACTGACGGCTCATATTCATTACTATAATCTGTTATTACTCCTAGATCCCTTTCAGTCGTAGCGCTAGTCAGTTTGGCACCAGCAAGCATGTAAATATGCTGGGGATTGTTCATCCCCAGATGGAGCTCTTTGCACTTCTCAATATTGAACTTCATCCGGTTCTGATCTGCTCAACTTGCCACCCTGTCTAGGTCCGCCTGTATCTGCAGCCTATCTTCAAGTGTGATCATGCTCCCCCATAACTTAGTGTCGTCCACAAACTTGGCCAGTGAGCTCTTTACCCCCACATCCAAATCATTGCTAAAGATATTGACCAAGCACCGACCACTTGGACCAAGCACCGATCCCTAACATGAATGCCTTATTTTAAATCAGGAAGAGTGTTTATGACCTGGGGCCAGCAACTTCTTTCAAGCTATGGGCTGGAACAACTCAGGTACAGCCTGACATAGGCTGGGTGGCTTTGACAGCATGTTAGTGGTGGGGGGACTCTCCCTGCACCCCTGATGCAGCCATGAAGCCAGGAGCTGTGTCCACACTACTGCTGCTTCTCCTAACTCCCCTGCTGCTTCCTAGTTATGGTGTAAGTGCACCTTTCAGTGGAAGTGAGTTGTGCTGGGGCTGGGCGGCTGTGAGCTTCTTCCATGCTGCTGCCACTTCTGCTTACCTCCACCCAGCCCAGCTCCCCTCCATCTGGAAGCTGCACCCATACCACCCTCCATGCTTTGTGGAGGGGGTGGAAAGAGCAGGGTAGTGAATAGGATAGAGAGAAGTGGTAACAGTACAGGCACAGCTTCCAGCTGCCCAGCCTTGCAGCTCAGCTCCAGCATGGGTATGGACATAGTCAAAACCCAGTGTTTCCATGAGCAAGACTTGGCCCCTGAGCCATTCATTGCCTACACCTGCTTATGAATAAACATGCTAGGCCTTGTTATCATTTTGTACAGTGACCTTTTGCTGTATCAATAAGAGTTTTGCATTAAAAAGGTCAGTAGCAAGATATAAGTTATGCCATGCCTGTGAGCAGCAGTAACTTTGACAGTTATTCTTATCCAGTTTGAGTTCTTGCATTCTTTTTCATTAGCATGAGACTGAGGATAAGATTTTTTGTACATATAACCACCTAATATACTCAAACACTAACAAACTTCTCCTCTAGAAGATAGATACATTATCCTATTCAGTTTAGAGATGAAGAAATTAAGATGCATGTTTTTCCTAAGTCACAGAGAACCCGTGCAAGCTGGAAATCTTCCAGTTCTCAGACCGTGGCATTAATCGAAAAAGGGTGATCTTGTGGCTATTTGCTTAGAATCACTCTAAGAAAGAAAAACTGGAAGACTATCATTCTGAAGATTTCTATTATGTCTTCCATTAGCAATGCATAGCAGACTAATTGATACAGTGGGTGTTAATAAATTGAACAAGTATGACTATAGCTAGGGAAATGATGAGAATGGACCAAAATGTTTCAAGCATTTTTGTGTCTGCTTGTACTAAATAATTTTTGCTTAAATGTGGATTCATGTGATCTAGAATCATTTGAGAATTTCTTTTATCAGATGCATTAACCCTTTTATAATACATCTGTTACACCCACTAACAAACAAAACATATGATGAACTGGAACCCATGTAACTGAACCAGATTCTGGCTAACATGGAATCATGTCTCTACTAGTCTCCATGAAGACATTTAGTCCAACATCTTCATGTTTCCACCTTAGAACACCTCTTCATACAGTTACCATATTCATGCAAAACTGCAGTCAAGTAGACCATGCAAGTCCTTAGACATCTAGAGATGAAATTGTCCTTCATATTTAAAAGGCCAAACTCTGAACTTGCCACCCAGAGAAGAGGAAGGAATAAAGGATGTGTCATTAATAATGGTGTCATTAAACCATCTTTGCATCTTCCTGGTCATGGGATTCTAGTAGTTGTGAGAGCACACAAAGCAACAACAAACACTCCCTGTGCTTGAAGAAGAGTGTTTGTACCTGAAAGTTTGCAAAGAACAATTTTTCCAACTATTTAGTTGGTCTAATAAAAGATATCACATCTACCCAAAGAACCTTGTCTGCCTCTAGTAGTTTGTAAAGCACTTGGCATTAGCTTAGTAGCCCCGACTCTGCATTTGGATAAAGAATACTGAGCTAGATAAACTCAAAGATGATATTTTCAAATGGTGAAACCTGTTGCATTTGTAAAGTGCTTTGCCCTCAAATGACTTGCTTTTATATAAATACAATGGTAGTGTCTCAAGCATAGAGCACTGGATTGTGAAGTTAACATTTATATAATTAAGTAGATGCCTTCCCAACAGATTCCTTACTATGCTCAAGTGTTTACCTCCTGGCAAGTAGTTTTTCAGATTTAAAAACCCTTTCTTAACCTTTACAAATAAACCAATGGCCATTCCAACAGTGCAGGAGCTATTCATTTAGCTCAAAGTCAGTATCTGTGCTTGTAGTTCACCTCAAGATTAGCGCAGCCCTGCAGCTTCAGTCACAGACATCATCTTAATTCATTACATCAGTTAGAATTTACCTTAACTTTTCCTTCCTTCTTTTAGTGCCTTATAATGCATGGGTTGCACACCCAGAACTTCCTCTGTGTATGTGACAAAGGCAGGGAATAAGGTATGTGCTACAGAGGCTACATTAATCCAGACAAGAGATGTTATGGTCCTGGTATAGTAGGGTTCATCTCCAGGGTTGGCTGTAGTGCCCCTGGAGTCTCCTCAGCCTTTATTCACTTCACTCTCTTTAGGCAATCACTGCTTCACTTTCCTGCCACACCTTGATGTATCTAGTTTCTAGATGAAGGGAGGCTGCCCCAGGGCTTCCCAAGCCTCATCTTGTTCTCATGACCACGGGCGTCTATAGCCATTGCCTTAAGGGCCAATTTCATGGGCTGCATCCTTCCCAATACCCACTCTAACACATGCCCTTCATGTGCTACAGGCTCCCAGCGCCAGTCCTCATCTGTCTTGGGTTACAGGCTCCTTGGCCCCCTTGGTCTCCAGCTGTGACCCCTGGTTTTTGGCTTATCCATTCCAAGGCCCTGGCTCCATTCCTAAGCCAGGTGAGACTCCTGGGCTCTTCTAGTCCCACTAGTGTCTGGCTGTGGTTGTATTCAGCCTTCAGCACCTCTCCTTGGCCCTGGCCATGCTCCTGGGCCAGTGAAACCTTTGGGATTCCTTGGCCCTGCTGATTCTTGCCCCTCCTGGGCTCCAGACCTCTGGGCTTTCTAGCCCTGTTGGCACACTGCTCTCTTTCTGTCCCTTGGCTCTGCCCCTCTATGGGTTTTGGGCCTTTTGGCCCCACTCTCTGCCCTTTAGTCGGGCTTCAGGCTTAATCCCAGGCCTTGCTTACACTTATTTTCCCAGGCTTCAGTCCCTTCTACAGCCTCCAGAGCTTACCCCCAGCTCAAACATTAAGCTAGGAGTCCTGATGCAGCCCTGCTACCAGGAGCTCCTCTACCTGTGGCCCTCAGGACTAGGCTGCCTGACATGCTTAAGCTCTGGGCTGTTATGGCTCAAGTCCAGCTCCCTTCTGGTCAGGTGTGACAGGGACCAATTATGGAGACACCTGCAAGCTTCTTCTCAGGCAGCCCTTTCCTCTTAGTGACAGGTGTGCCAAGCACCCTGTCACACCTGGCAGGAGTTGATTTGTCTTTTAGAGAAGTAGAGATATTGGTGCAATCTATATCGGTAGGAAAAGAGGGCTTGGAAGTACAAAAAGGGAGTGCAGTTCAAGCTAAGTAAGCTTCACATTGACCACAACTTCAGAAGAGGATACTGGAGTTAACTATCTACCTTGCCTATTGATTTGTGAGTAGATAAGACAACCAAAGCATTATGAGAGGAAAGAAAGGGAGTCTCTCATGGCTCTGTGGAGAGTGGGATAAGAGAAGGAAGATTCTCATTCAAAGAGAGGGTATTTTTGCTTGCTTTTATTCCAAGTTGGGGAGAGAGAAGGAGAAATTGAGCCATGGAAACCAATAGAGACAGGTCAAAGTATGTGTGATCCACAGTCTTGGAAGAGGGTTCAAGAAGCATGAAGCAAGAGTAGAAGCCTTGAGACCTGAGTGCAAAGGTGTTGTTAGAAGCTTCTGAGAGCCTTGATAGTTGAAGAAGGTCAAGTAAGATCAAAAGGACTGAAGTTACAGTAGCATGAGGAAATAGCTTAAAAGGAGCCTTCATCTGGACTCATCTTCATCTCATCTCAAGCATCACTTCACACTCCATGGTGCTCATGTCTGCTGTCTGCATATTATCTGACCATTTCACCATTTTCATAGGTTAAACTGGAACATCCTTCACTGCTTTGTCCTCAAGTCCCTTACTTTTTGTAGCATTTAGTTAGGCAATACCACCATTGCCTCAGAGAGTTTGCTAAGCTACATTTGTTCTCCATCTAGCACAATGGGGACCTGGTCACCGGTTATCAGGCAGTACCATAATACATTAGCAATAAGTGGCAAGTTTTAATTTAGAATTGAACTGATTACAGCAAATGGAATAATAGTTTTGAGTCAAGGGGTCAAAGCTGGGTTTGAAAATTCCTAGTTCAATAATTTAATAACTCCAGGTCCCATTAAAGTTTGTTCCAGAAATTCCCAAATTCTGGTCCCAGATAATGGATAAGATTTTGCATTTGTGTTAGTAATGTTTTCAATCGCATTTCAAACGTTCTAATATCCTGTTTGCATTTACAGGAAAGCTCCCTACCTGGCTCCCATCAAAGTTTTGTCATGTTTCTAAGTTCATGGATCAAGACCAAAACTTGTAATGGGATCATTCAAATTGACAAAATGTTTATAACTAAAAATCCTTCAACAGGTGGTGATCCCCTGGGAAGCTAAGTTATTGCAATTGCATTTTCTTTTCTTGTAATTAATCTTTGAGGAAGATGATCAGACAAGTATTGGATCCATGGGAATTTTTCATACAATCAGTCTAGCGATGTCTTTGCTACTACTACTTGTGAATCCACCCACGTTAAAGCTACCCAGGACCATTCACTGTGGCAACTGTTGTATTTTACCCAAAGAAACATCTAATTTATGACTTGCTCCTAATTTACATGCAAAACCATAAAAAAGAACGCATTTCTATGCAAATGTCAGTTATATTGAAGTCAACCGAGATGCCAAGTTCACTCTTTTGTACTTCCAGATTTATCAGAGATGCTGGTTAGTATTCAAGAAAGCTTCGAGCAAAGGGCCAAAGAGATTGGAGAAGTTCTCGGATGAGCGTGCTGCGTATTTTAGGTGCTATCACAAGGTAAGATTTGGTTACGTGCAAAATTATGCAGAATTTCCATGGCATTGGTAACCCTACTACCCTATTGACTGAGATGCATTGGAGTACAAAGAAAACAAGAATGCTTAACTGTTGCTACTTTTAAAAGGGCTGCTGCAATAAGTTTTAAAGCTGTATGTCCTGTTTTCATCCACAATTAAGTTTCCTATTCAGGATGCCACTTCTTCACATGCCTAACTCAGTCTGACTCCCTCAGAAGAAAAAGGCAGAGGAATGTCTAATTTCTGAATCTCAGTGAATTTAATCACTGCTTAGTCACTAAGCTGCCTGACTTTGTCGAGACAGAGGCAATTATCAATACGTGTACAAGCAAAAATTTGAATATAAAAAAAAAAATGACTTTTTGTGGTTGGGTAACAATAGACTGGATGTTTTCAGGATTGACATTTTGGATTTGTGTTCCTAAATTTTGCCCTTATTTTTCTTTAATTTGGCTTCCAGGATCCTTCTGAAATGTACTATGTTTGATGTTGCAGGAATAATGGGCTATTCACTTTTTCATACGGGCATATGAAAACATCACGTTTCTTGTATAAGCTTGCCTTCTTTACATCAGCAGCAGTGTATGATAGGGTGGAAATAAATCATGCTTACACAGATTTTAGGGCCTGCCATCGTTGATACATTTGTATGGTATGTCCTTAATGTAAATAAGAATCAAAACCTGAGTCCTTGCCTCAGAAAGGTTCATCTAAATCATCATTGCAGTGACCATGAGTCATAAAGTCAGGTTTTAGACATAGGTTTCTATTTCACTTGTATCTGCATCTGCCGGGAAGACTTTGGCTATTTGTAAAGCCTATGGAAACAAAAGGCAGCACACTTTCTCAGTTTGATTTAACTGAAATAGCAAGTTGGACATAATGATAAGTCCTTGCTGTATGCCTTTGGGGCCAATGAACTTAGTTTTTTCTAATCACTTTTACTCTAGGGTTCTATGCTCATTCTGAATTCATCTGAGAATTTACACATGTAATTCTTCCGGGCATGGGGATGTAAATAAGAGACCCTTTAATTTATAATCATTGTTGGCAAAAGCTTAATACATTAGAAGATTAGGAATTATGTGCATAACATCCTAGGAGGATCAGAGCACAGATGAGCTTGAGGCAGATCCACTCTTATTCAGTTTGACACACACTTAGGAAGAAATCGTGAGGGAATTTGAATTCTCAGAGTTGTCACTGTATGCACACTGCATAATTTTGTAATTGATTGATCTTAAAACCTTGGGTTTATTTATAATAAGATATGCCCGGAAATAGGAGTTCATTTAAGTTTATGTTAAGCAATTTTCAAAATGTGAGTAATACATTTTTCTATTTGATCTGTGTGGTTTGCACAGTGTATGTATTTAGGAGAGATAATATCCAGTTCTGGGTAGAATGTGTAGCGTTTATAATGGCACAATTCTGTCAGTTATTGATGCACATCTATATTTCTTTTATTGTATTAATGCAAAGTGCCACTTGTATATGCATTGCTGCCTGGCACATTGCAGAATTAAGGAACGGATTTGAAATCAAAAGGAAATTAAGCACTTGTGACCAGATTTTCTGCTCCTCTTTAAAAGGATTTCCATTTTTGCACATGTAATCATTTGTAAATGCTACCTAAAGATCAGTTTCTGCAACGGGATCCGTGAGAGCTGACTTTTATAGCAAAGAACCCATTGCATTCAGTGGGGCTTCCTACACACATAAGGGTCCTGCCTTGTAAATCAAGTTGCAGAATAAGGCCTGAAGTCATTGAAATGTTTGCTCACCTGATTTATGGGATCAATATGGCATATAGACAGTTACAGTGTTTATAGTCAACAGAAGTCCATGTTGACTGCACTGTGTGTCCACTGTAATGAATGGTGAAATCCCATTGACACTGGTAGTTGCAGAATTCAGCCAATTCTGGGCCTTTTTGAATATACCATTCTTAACTCACCTTTATTTTTTCCATAAATATTTCCTAGCACAAAAAATGCACCAAACCTGTTGGAATAGCCTTTTCTTAAGAAGCCAGAAGCGTTCCTGGAAGAGCTGTTGATCCTTTTAGAATACAAGAGTCTCCTAATCAAAGAAAGATGGGGGGGAAATCCCTCAAACTCTTGTCCCAACCCCACATTTTTGTAAGTTGTTGTTTTGAGGGAGGCAGCAGAGTCCAACTTTTATTGAACACATGAAACAGAACAGATTCAGAGTTGTAGGTGAATTTTATATGTAGCCCGTTATATTCAGCCGCAGGATTTGGCGTTTCCTTCTTCCCCATCAGAGCTTCAGTTTTAGAGCATAGGGTACAACAGGTCAGCAAATGTAAGAGATGAGTTGAAAAATGGGAAGGCCTCTCTCAGCTGTAATTATTTTAAAATCAGGGAAATCTATAAATTTCCTTTTTTCCCCTTATTATTTGCATTTAGTTTGCTATGCATGTGTGTCCTGGGTTCCAGAAAATAATCTTGTATTTGATTAGCAAAATCAATGCCTAGTAGGGTAAAAGAATACAAAAGGAAATATAGACCTCTATAGAATATTGACCTATAAGTAATATAAGTACATTCATTTTTTTTCCATTTTATTCAGTTTCTACGACACACAAAGAGTAGAATATTTTATGAACGCGATATAGTCAGGACAAAAATACAGACTGGCAACTCGTATAAGAACAAAGTCATTTGAAGCTTATGAAGTACACTGCAAATTTGCATACATAAAGCACATTGCCCACTTAATTCACTCAGTCCCACAAGGGACAAAAAATAATTAGGCTACAGACTACAAAAGCTGGGCAGAAAATTGCCTTTTAGGTAGCTGCCTAGTTTTTATTTGGTAAACATAAATAAATCATCATCTATAAATTAGCATAAAGGGAAAAAAAGTGGAGGGTAGGGAGGGGGGAAGAATGTCAGAAATCAACTTCTTGTTCCTTTTAATGGCTTTCGACTTTGCAAGGTACCAAAAGCAGCCTTAATATTCCAATACAATACTGACTAATTGCATAGTGCTGACAGGAATATGCCGATTTCTCAAGGGGATTTGAGTTTTAATCCGATTGTATTAATCTTCCGTTGAAACAGCAGAAGTAATTTAAACAGTCTTTCTGTCTAGTTACAAAATAATCCATTTGGAAAATTGAATTGTATAATTTGTAATTGTTTTCCAAGCTCACTAATGCAAAACTGTATCGGTAACAAATTAAACATTTAAAGTATGACCATTCTGCTAATCAGTAGCTGTTAAACATTTATTTAAACGAATGCTATCACTTATTATGAATAAAGTATCTAGTTTGGAGCTTTTCAGAAAATGAAATCATTTGGCAGGCCATTTTTTGGTATCTTTACTGGAATGTAATAAATCAAGATTTCTCAGAAGTTTTGTGATGTGCTGCTCCCTACCATGAAATCATCAGGTAGTTGAAAATTGGTAGTTAGTGGCTGTGGATCTTAAGAAGACCTCAAATGGATATTGTGGTCTTGCGCCTTTTTGTGTAGCTATAAATGGAGACTGAGTCAGAGTTTCAGATGGGAAAGTCCTCCTACATGGTCTGTTAGAACCAACAAGCGGCTAGTCTAGGGTGAATTTTCTCTCTCACTACCCTTTTCTTCTCTGAGTTTTTTTTTTAACCAAAAATTCCATGTGGTGATAAAATAGCAGTTGTCATGACTGTATTAGCTGTTAGTTGCCTTCGAGAGTGGAAAGAAAAAATGCTGAATAAAATAAAATTAAACCATCAAAAATGTCTTTGGAAGAACATGATCTCCATGCAATAGAGAAATATTAATCACTCTCATGGAAACTGGTGGGGGTAATATCAATTATCAAAACCCAGTCTGCAAGAACACCTGGAAAAAGGATTTTCCCTGACTCCCATCCCATTGTAATAATGAGTCACCTAAGTACAGACAGTCAAAAGTCGTGAGGCTGAATTAATTCAGTCTTTGCAGGTTAGTCTAAACTGAGTAGATTTAACTGATAAGAAGGGATCCTGGTTTTCACTGATTTAAAAAAAAAAAATCCCCAACTATTTTATTAAAAAAGTAACCCAAAATCTACAATTTTCCATGATTAAAATGAAGTGGCATTTCTTTTTAATCATGGAAAAATGTAGAATTTGGGTTCCTTTTTTTTAATCTGAAAATTGGGGATCTTTTTTATTGGAGAAAACCAGGATTCCTGCTGATTAAACAACTGACCAGACATTTTCTTTTGATTCTGGAAATGCAGCCACATGTCTGCAGTGGCTCAGGCCAGAAGCTGGGGGGCACTAGAGCATACCTTCCTGCCGGGCTGGAGCAGACAGTTTGGGCCAAGGTTAGCCCACCCACCACTGGCAGTGTGTAGGGGGTGCATGCAGGTCATTGTGCACCCCCTGAGCATGGCAGTGCACCCCTTGTGGCGAAAAGGTGCCACCAGCACTGTTGGCAGCACCTGTGGGCAGTTGCTGCTCATCACCCCCGCCACCAATGCTGCCAGCAATGTCTGCAGGTGGTCACCAACCCCTGGGTGGCACTAGCCACTCCCCTCCCTCCACACCACCAACAGCGCCAGCAGCATCTGCAGGAGCTCCCCGCTCACCACCACTACACTCCCGCCGCCGTGCTTCCACTGCCGCCGTGCCCCACCAACCACCGGGATCATGCATCGTTCATGCTACTCACCTTGTGAGGGGAGATTTGTGGGGAAGGTGCAAAGCATCCTGGGATGCTGGGATACTGTAAATTAACTTGAATCTGAGGGGGATCTGGGACAGAAGTTCAATAAACTGATCTAACCTAAATCGTTTAAGCCTGATACTACATCCATCCAGGTTTATCTTAAACTGCATTCAAAATGGCCAAACCAGTTTATGTGTACTGAACTTCTGTTATGCTATAGATCTGAACCAGTTTCTAATCATTTATACCAGTCTGTGTAATTTCTGTCTCTAACCCTACTGACCCTTGGTATGGTCTATTTTCAGTGGGTGAAATCCAGAATGGCCTGAAGTCTCCATCACTGATGTTAGACTTTTGATGATCTGCGGCACCACAATACACCTTCTGGGGAGAATTTAATCCCAGAAGAATCCTATAAGGAGAAAAGTGATTGGTGCACCTTTGCGTTAGCAGAATTATTTACTACTAAATAATTTCCTCATGGTATCCCTCATGGTATTTTTGCTGCTTCCTCTCTTTCTCCCTTAATTTTTAACTTTAGTTAGGTTGTGGTAAAATTAGATGGAGTTCAGTATTTCTCCTTAAATATTTACTGATCCATGTTAGTTCTTTACATTGATGAAGTGTATTTGCTGTTGCAAACTTCTCTGGGATTGAATCATATGTTACAGAATTGTAGTGCTTTTTACCCATAGGAATCCTGGTCAGAAACTATCTTGGCTGCAGACCAAGATAGCATAAATGGATGATTGATGACTCTGATGTTGAACAGGCCAGATTTTTCCTCAATGTTTGTTTGTTTTTTTTAATATTATGGTCTATGGGATAAACAAATAAAGCTACCAAAGCTTTGTTTCACATATATCTCCAGCGGAAATTTTCACTCCGGCTGCATATACATGTTCAAACGATCTGAAAAAATTCTTCAGGATTGTTCTCCTGGTAGAAAAAAAAAATTACCTGGAGGTGCTTGAACAGACATTTGAATGATAAGCCTTTGAAGAGCAGAGAGTTTGCAGTGACAATGCTGTGCAGCGAGTAGCCCCCAGTGTAGATATCTGCATTCTGCAGGCTCCCTCACTCTGCCTGGTGAGAGATGACAGCAGTGCACAATGCAGCCTTGATTGGTTGACCCAGACTGCTCAGTGTCAGTCTGTGTCTCCCTAAAGCACAGAGTGAAAGTTGTGAAGGGGATGTGTTCTGTTCTCTCTGAAATTTGGGGTTTAAAGGATTGTGCAGTGTCAGAAACTGCTTTGCCTCCCATATTATGCTCTAGTTGCTTTACCTGGGGCAGAAGTTAGGGAATATCCTATATCGGCTAAGTTCAGTGCATCATGCTAAAGTTTGGCTGTATGTTTAGTAGGGCTCTGCGAAGCTTCAGTCCCTGATTTGGTTCATCTTGATTTGGTGGCTGAATCTCCAAATCCAAATCAAATCAGGAGACCCTTTAATCTCTCCAAATCAAATTGGAACCCTCCAAATCAACTTGGAAAGATTTGGTGATTTGGACATAGACACAGCTTTAAAAATTTTTTCTACATACCTCTAGGTAGCAGGCAGTAGGGCTGTGCGAAATTTTACCAGCCGTTTGGTTTCAACACTGTTTTGACTCATTTTGAGGTTGAAACAGCAAAACCAAAACAAAACAAATGATGTCAAAATAGCCTCAAAACAAAATGAGGCTAGTCAAAGTATTTTGACCGTAGCGCTGGGGATGGGAAGTTAGTCCAGCTAAGCTGACTCCCCACCCCCAGCACGATCTAGCATGGAACAGTGCCGTTTCACGCAGCCCTAGCAGACAGCTCGTGAGTGCTGCAATGCTGGGGTGGATGGAGCATCTCGCAGGGATGCGGGGGGCTCCCCAGCATGCTCGGCTGCAGACTCAGAAGTGGACCAAGAGCACTTCTGGGTCCACCGGGGAGCATGCAGGGGAAACTTCTGTGTCCCCCTGGCTCAGTGAATGGTGCCTCCTGGGTCTGGGCATGTACCAGAGGCCTCCTGTGGCTGATCACTGAGTTAGGGGGGTGTGCCTCCCCCACCCCCCGTGTGCTCCATGGTGGACTTGGAAGTGGACCAGAAGTACTTCCAGTTCATTTCCAGGTTCACCACTGAGCACATGGGGGACCCCCCCCACACTCCTGTGGGATGCTCCATGCACCCCAGCATTCACAAGCCACTCCTGGTACCTCAAGCTATGTAGAAAAAGCATTTAAAGCTGTGTCTATCTCCAAATCATTGATTCTCCAAATCAGCGTTGAATCAGGACAGTGGTATGAATCAATGGATTGAATCACTATGCCAAATCCTGACTGAATTAAAATCCAAATCAAATACAGACCATTTCGCACACCCCTAATGTTCAGTATGTGGCACCTAGTACCTTCCAAGACACAAATCCTAAGGTTCCCTTGGCTTTTGCAAGTCCATGACTTTCTTTGTACTATGGATTTCTTGGAACTTGATTTGACTAGGACTTTTGGCAAGAGTGTAACATCCTTAGTGAAGCCTAGAACAGATCTTTGCAAAAAACTATTTGTACAGCTAATATGACCCTTGGCTTCTTTGCCTAAAGAATAGTCCTAATTGTGTCAAATAGTTGGATGTTTTGAACAACAGTATGTTAAAGAGGGCTTGGCAGTGCACCTTCTGGTACTTGCCACTTTAGGGGCTGAGGCAGGCAGCTGGCAGGTACCCGATTAGGGCAGTCATTTTAAGACCCAGCTTATATAGGGGGAGGCAGCAGTTTGCTGCCAGTGGCCATGAGAGAAACATCAGCTGGCTGAGCTACTGCTCAGGAACATCCTGGAGGTAATGGCAGGAGCTAGGGGGGTAGCTTGGACTGGGAGGCCTGGTGGGACTGCTTGTGGTGGGGCAGTCTCAACTAAATGCCAGGACTGCTAACCTCCCTGGTGAAAGGCAAGTAGGGTCTCCTTACCCCTGGCCCCCACCATCTGGTGGGTAATTGTGAGAACTATGGGAGTAGTGGGACCAGATGTGCCCATTAGTAGGCACCTGAACCCAGCAGGGACAAAGGAACCCAGAGGCACCGGAGGGTTGGGAAAAATTGTTGGGAAAAATTATGGTGAGGGCCTACTCAGAATAGGGTGCAATAAGGGGCACCTGAAAGACTGAGCATGTGGGAGTACAGAGTAGGGCTGCTGAGGGTGGCCCAAAGGGCTGCACCAGGGGGTGTACTGAGTAGGGCTGTTTGAGTGGCTTGAAGGGTGGTAAATGGGCCAACCTCAAGTGTGTGTTGGTGAAATTATTTGCCTGATGAGGGGCTTGGGGCAGATGCAGCCCAACATTGGTCTAAGGCTATGCCATGTAGAGTAGGAGAACTAATGGGAACCAAAGTTGATGCATGGTGGTACCAGTGTGAGAGTAGCTAAGCCTGAAAGCCCATGAGGGGTTGCTCAAGAGGAGCTAGGGCAGTGGACTGTGGCCCAGGATGGGCCGTTTGCAAGAGGTCCCCATGAGAGGCGGGGGAGAGCGAGTGTGAGAGTGAACGGAGCCCAATTGTGGACTGAATTTGTCCTGGCCTCAGGCCGGGGGAAGTAATCATAAGCTGGATGCCATCTGTAAGGCATGGGCTGTGGTATACAAGAGGTTCAGAGCTGCGGATAGCACCCCCTGGCATTGGGGTAAGGAATGGGCAGCATCCCCCTTAATAAATCAAATTAACAACCAAGTCATGGCAGGTAAGATGGAACATGTCTACACGTTTGTTAATACACTTTAAGTATTCACACCTAAATGTGATACCTGCATTTGTAGCTATCTAATTAGGGTGAAAATAGCCTAAATGCACCGTTTTAAAGTGCACATGTGTAGACATGTGCCCTAATGTGCCTTAAAGCGTTTCATGTAGACATGCCCAATGAGAATAATGTTTTGCCATGAAGTTGCAGTCAGGTTAAGTTCTATAAAATTATCTACCTAGCTTGTAGTGTCAGAGGGAAATGTATGGTTAATCCTATTCTCAGCTAGGATGCTTTTTACCCCCCCAGCATCAAAACTATAATGTTTCTAGATGGGCTGTTGCTTTATTTGCCTGATAAGAGGGAAGGGTATGTAAAAGAAAAGGCCCTTAAGACCTAAAAGAGATGAAGTTTCTAACTTGTGTTGTTTCATTTGTAAATGGCCTTAGGGGTTGTGTTTTAGGGCTGATCCTCTTTAAGAAATGGAATAAATAATTTAAAAAAATGGTTCAATTTCTCAAGCTAGGCTTTATCTTTGGTTCTGTCTTTAAAAAATATTGTGTATTATGGCCTTTGGTGAAGATAATAGATTTAATTATAAACATGTTCCAACTTGTTCATGTTAATCATGGTTTGCATAGTGCTATGAGAGCCCAAGTCAAAGAGGAATAGTAAGATGCTCAATAGAAGAAAAAATACAAAAGCACCAGGTAACCTGTCATCGTGTTGTTGTCATCATGGAAGAAGCCATGAAAAATTTAATAAAAAATATTTGCTGGCATTTTCAGACTCTCCAGTTAGCCATTCTGTCCACTAGCTAAAACAAGGGTTATCGAGGTTGAAACACATCTGCTTTTTTTTTATCGTTGTATGCATTCCTTAACAAAACCAAGAGGAAAACTGGAAGAAATAGTAGTTGTCTGCTTCACAAGTTTGGCAAAAATCCAGTGAAGCCACACCAAATAGTAGCTAGAAAAGGCAATCATATAACAAATAAACCAGCTGGCTATAGTTTCTGGATTTAGGGAAGTGATGGTGATCTGTGAGGGATGGTTTAATACTTTGCTTGAAGTCACTGATGAAATTTATGGTCCAAAAGATCCCCCGCAATGCTAAGTTCTTTCTTGTAGCGAAAAAGAATTTGACTTGAAGCCAGCTGAGAAGAGTCACATGCATGTTACCATAGATATTTGGACCTGGACCAGAGGTGACAGACATGTAATCCACAGTTTTGACAACACATCAGGCAGTGTTTCAGTTGTTGTTTGCCCATCTCTGCAAAACCAAGTGTTATCAGAAAGGGGTTTATCATGGCAGATAAAAGATTTCAAAATGAAATCTGTGTAAAATACTGTGTAAAATACCATCACACAACTCTTTCCATTCGGTTTGCAATGAAATCTGGCTGTGTTTTATCCATGGTGTCAGTCACAATATATATTGTTCTTTTGTATATCAGTTACCTCTATTATATTTTTTAAGCATTTCATTATAATTTAATTTCCAGCTGGGGAATTGTTGCCCCATTGAAACCCCTGGCTTCAGTATAGCTAAATGTATCCTAAAGGGTGCAATGATCCTGTGTCTCACCTGAAGATTGAGACTTGATCAGTGAGTGAAGAAGATCCTGTGGAACGAGGGGAAGAGTGTACAGTGTGGGACATGGAGTAGATCCAATCTCTTCTCTCCAAGGCATCTCTTATCCCCTTGGGCAGTCGAGGGAGAAAGCAAATTTCCTCCTTTCCATCCTGTATCCTCTGCCTCAATCTTTAAACATTTTTTGTGTGTATTGGGAGCCTTTGCCTCCCTGGAACTGCCCCAGTCACCTTACATTTAATTGTATTATAGGAGTTTTGCTTTTAGGATGCTCGGGGGTTCCATGTTGAGCATCTGTAAGCCAAACTGGGTGAGGCATAGCGGTTTGTGGGGGTTTTCCTCCACTTTCTTCACAATACCAGCCAGGAACTAAGAGAATCTTAAATGTTCAGTAGTTCATAAGATCATTAGTTCACCAAAGTTTGTGCCAGGGCTGCTTAAACAACTGAAGGCCAGCTCTCAGAAGTAGAAGAGAGATGGGATTTTGTTGGTGGACCTTTGTGGAAAAAAGGGACCTTAGACTTTGTAGACTGAACCCTTGTTTGGTACCCCGCAAGTCAAATATTCAGTTGAATCTGATGTTGAGGATAATCTGAGTTAATAGCAAGAGTCCTGCAACCTTTGCATTGGGATTGTCAGAATAAACCTAATGCTACCAGTGCCATCATGTATTTCATGTAGTGTTTCCTCCAGAACTCATGTTGTTGAGAAGGAGTTAATTTTGTAAATGAGGGTTAGTGTTTCTTGACATCTATAAAAGCAAACCGCTGTGAGGGTAAGCATGGGGCAGAGGTAGGAGTACAGGTTGTCTTTATTGTCTTTTAACTAGCATAAAGGACAAATGAGAGAGAAAGCAACCAAATTCATTCTCTCCAGTCTCCCCCCCAAAAATTCAGATGGATGACCTCTGGTCATTCAAGCATGAACTGAAGTTCATGAAATCTCTATTTACATATTACTGCTTTTTGGCTTACCAAAGTGAAGTTGTTCTTCATTACTGTGTGACCTTTAAGATTTGATTTGATAGCAGTAATAAGAAGAGAAGAAACTCCAACTGTATTTTTCCAAAGTAGCCTTATGATGTGCTTCCTAATCCAATGGAAAGCCTGTTTTTATCTTCACAACTTATCTTTAAAGATGGAATTCTTTGTTTTAGAAACCTGTCTCCCTGACTGCTTTGCTCCTTTGTACCATAGGAAAAAAACTGTGGAATGGCAGGCTTTAAGGCTAGGGAGAGACATTACACATAAACCGGTTTATATAATCACAAACTGGTTTAAACCTGTAACAGAGCAGATGTTCAGTAGGGCTGTGTGAAGCTTCAGCCCTGATTCGATTTGGCCTGATTCGGTGGCCAAATCTCCAAATCCAAACTGAATCAGAGGACCCTTTAATCTCTCCAAATAGAATCGGAACCCTCCAAATTGATTTTGAAAGATTCGGTGATTTGGACATAGACACAGCTTTAAATGTTTTTTTCTACATACCTCAAGGTACCAGGTGGCTTGTGAATACTGAGATGCTGGGGCAGATGGAGTGTCCCACAGGAACATGGCGGGGGCTCCCCAGTGCGCTTGGCAGCAGACCCGGAAGTGGACAGCAATGGGGAGGGACTTCTCCCTAATCAAAGCATCTTTCCGGGGCCTGGGCCACCCTCCCCCTCCCAACTCAGCACTATAGAAGGGGAGGGAGGGCTGCTCTAGTATACCCCAGCTTCTAGCCTGAGCCACTGCAGGCTTGTGCCTGCATTTATTCAGTCCAGCAGGGATGTCTGTGTGGTTGCAAACCGGTTCAGCCTAGCCAGATTAGACTAACCTGCAAAGATTGAATCAGTCCAGGCTCAGGCTTTTTGAATGTCTGTCCCTAGCCCAAAAGCCTGGTTCACAAAGTACATAAGCATACTCATACTACTTAAGTTCCATTGAGGATAAAGACTGAAAACTTCAATGATAAAGGCTGCATTCAGTCTACAGGGTTGGATTCTTCCAGCATAGCTGAACTAACAACTTCTTTATTTGGTAGTGCTAAAGTTTAATAAAAAATAACAGCTGTTAAATACATTTTTTTTTTACTCTACCTAATTGCTATTACTATTTGAAGTAGTCCCCTGATAGATCAGTTTATCGTCAACCCAGGTCACAGATAGCACCTGCCATCTTGAAATCCATTTGCTTTGGGGTGTAGGATGGTTCTTGGTAGGCAAGTTTGGTTTGAAGGCATCTTCTGCAAAGGTTCTGATTTTTATTTTATTTTTGTTGTCCTTTCTGGCTTCAGTGAGGAGTCCTTTGAATGGCACAAGGTCTTTATGAGAGATGAACAACTAGCCTTATAAGACTTTGTTGAAGAGTCTTAGCCATTGCACTCTGGCAACAGGTAGGGTCCCCCTTGTTTCTGTTCAGTTCCAGTGCACAAGGAATCTGTGCTCGTGGACAAGTTTAAAAGCTGTCCAATGTCACTAGAAGAATTCTGAACCAAAGGCTTAAGTAAATAAAGTGTTCTCTGTACTCAAAATTACCCTGTTTACCCATGGATAGACTCAGAAAGTTCCTTGCCCTACGGAGTTTCTGTCAATTTGGAGTTAAGGGTTAATTCCTTATGTAGATGATGTTGCCCTTTTAAGCCATTCTTTCTCTGGGCCCAGAGTTCTTGCCCCCTAGGGTTGCCAGCAATGGGTATCACACACACGTTGTTGTTTGTGTGTTAGGAGAAAGCACTGTGGATTCCATTGGCCCTACCAGATAACCCATATTCGCACCCACTAGTACCTTCGTCATAGGCAGGGTTATAAAGCATACTGCCCCTTATGAGTGCAAGTAACAAAGTTTGGCCTTCTGAAAGTCAAATGCACAGAATGTGTGGAAGCAGAAGAATTTTATTGAGGAAAACTTTACAGTAAAGGTGCTCAGTTTTGTGTAAAATGTTTGAGGAAGCTTGGTAAAGCTTTTCTTGACTATCACCTCCTCCTCCATGACAATTAAATCAATACATAAATACTATGTCAATGAAATGAGTTTCTTTACCTTCCGTGACCATGGAGTCGAGCTCTTGAGTCAGAAATACCTTAAAATATCAGTTGGACTAACAGCCAGTAACCTAAGCTTTGTTCAGGAAATTCTGTAAGGCTTTGATGTTGTTCACGTAGACCTAAGCCCTCAGCCTGGGCACTGGCAGCAGCACAACCTCTTTGCAACTGCTCTTTTTGTAGGAATAGAGGTTGTCCCTTCTATCTAGAGCCTGTAAACAACAAGGAAATTATAACAAATTTCAGAACTTCAGCAGGTAGGATTTCCCCTAGCTTTTATGATAAATGATCACAGTCTATGTGTTACTGTAACCAAATACTATTGACCAAATTCTGCTATTCTTCACTCCTATTTAGTTGTAACTTACTCCATCATTTATCCTAAATGGTAAACTGTATTTCTTTTTCAGGCTTTGGCAGACAAGCAACTGAAAACCAAACAATTTTAAACTTTTTTTTTTTTCTTCAGGGGTTGGGGAGGGAAGTGGGTTTGGGAAGGTTCAGGTATTTAAAAAGATGGTGACAAATTGGTTTAAGGAAAGGAAAACTCTAAAGGAGTTTATTAAACTCACTTTTCCCATCAAGAATACTTCAAATGAAACATTTTCATGAACCCTAATATTTAGTTCAACAACCAAACTGCAAATGAATGGGGCTCACTTGCCTAGGTGGATGGTTCAGATGAAACCTCATCTCTTGGTCCTTATTGATACTTCTCTTGCACCACTTCTTTCTCCCAAGTCTTAATTTAGGTGTGATCTGTGTCCTATTTATATTGACTTAAGTTGGAGCTTGCACACAGATAGAATATGAACCCGGGGAAGAGTTAATTTGACTATGTCAACAGTTAAAGCTGATTCATGTCAAGATGACATTTCCTTGAGTGTGCTCATGGGCTCATTCTCCTTGTTTTGCAGATTGGTTTAATCTCTTGCTTTCCTCTCCTTCTCCAGTCAATAGTCTTTATTCAAGATCCTAATTAGAGCTCCAAATTGCTCTTTTGCAGGTCACAGAACTCAATAATGTGAAAAACATATTACGGCTGCCAAAAAGCACAAAGAAACATGCTGTTGGGATTTATTTTAATGATGATACATCCAAAACCTTTGCTTGTGAATCAGGTGGGTAAAATGGCTTAGTAAATCAAAAACCACAGGAATGTAAATTGTGACATTATAAGCATATAATACCTACACAGATTTTTCTGGGTCTTTATGCAGAACTTGAGGCAGATGAATGGTGCAAAGTGCTGCAGATGGAGTGTCTAGGAACTCGAATTAATGACATTAGCCTTGGAGAACCTGATCTTTTGGCATCTGGTGTAGAAAGGGAGCAGAGTGGTATGTACATAACTATTGGATTTTTTTTTGTTTCCTCTATAGATTATGTTTAAATTTTGAGTGCATGAGTCAATTGCTTAAATGGTTTGGGCTGTGTACCTAACCAAAAATGTACTTTGGGTGTACACCCTTGTGAACAGAAGACTTTTTCTTCTAAATATTCTTTTTTTTTTTAATTTCTATTGTTACCAAAAATAGTGTATGGCATTAGTTTGGGGCTTTGATTCAGGATTTTAAATATATTCTAGACTTTGTTTTCAGGCAAGTTAGTTGCACAATAAGCTCTTTGAGGCAGGAACCATGTTTGTATAATACCTAACCCACCAGGGTCCTTGTCCATAACAGGGGTTCTTAGTGATGAATGGGGTATAAATAAAAATGTTGTGCATACTTTGATTCAATGCTTTTATTTGCATATGTAAATCACAAAGCACTGCAAGCCCATTTGTGCAAGCAGTTAAATCTATTCACACAATTTTATTAATTGTCTGCAAAAATCAGAGTTACAGTGTTACAGTGGTAGATGGCTTCCATATATCCAGATGCCGATGCATATCTAAATGCTTTTGGAAATGTTCCTATGGAAACATCTCAAATTTGTATTTCCCTAACTAAACATGATGCACCAGTCTCCCCTTTTGCTGAGTTTTTCATGTAAGACTTGTGGTTATGGTGCCATGAAGTCCACTGTGAAGCCCAACTGCAGGAAAAAGAGCATTTGCACTACATTGCATGTAACATGATAACAGATCTATCAATCATAATTTTGCCCTTTTGAATGACACTTCAATTTCTGGCTGAAATCCTTTCGTTTGGCACTATCTGGTTATACAATGAAAACAACAAAACTTTCTTAGACATCTTTGTTCGGTAGAAAATTAGATTTTTAACTGAGAGTTTTTTGTACAAAGCTTTTTTGCAGCCTATTTTTCATAATGTAGGAACATAAAGGTGCCTTTCAGCCCTGGCCGCAAGAGCGGGTCAAGTGCCTGTTCATGGTTAATTTTCATTTACTATTAGTTCCTTCTGCTACTTCCATCATCCTGTTTCCAAACTGAAGCTGTATTTGGAACCCATACTCAAGGTGTACTTCAGTAATTCATCTATGTAACTACAAAAGTCAGTTCAGTATTTAATCAGCGATAAAGCTTTAGAGTTATTTTTTAAGGTATTGCTTTGCCTTTTTCACTCAAAGAAAACATGAAACTTTCCCCATTATTCTCCTGTATTTTTTAATTAGTTTTGGGGGGAGGGTGGGGGGATTGGAGAAATCAAAGGTCTGACTAGTGTGTTTCAATAATAGGCTTTATAAAAGGTATGAATTTTATTGCATTTTAACTCCAGTTCATCCAGTCATATACTATCCCTACCTGAAATTAAGACCATTACTTTTCAGAACTACTCATAATTTTCCATTGTCTGCTGAAGTGAGCTCTTTCTCTGAAAAGCTTGCTCATCTCTGATTCAGTTAGTGTACAAAAGTGGTGTCCAACCAGGCAGGATGGGTGATGCCAGATCAGTCTGCAGGCTGGATCAAGCCAGTGGACTCGATTTGGTACTGGGAGCTTGTGCAGCAGGGGCCCAATCCAGCCATAGGGTTGGTGGGTGGGGAGGGGCACAACCCAACCCTGATCCGTTCACTCAGGGTGGGGGTGGGGAGCAGCTCGGTCTTGTTCCGGATGCGCAAATGGGGGAGGAGGCAGGTCTGATTTGGAAATGGGGTGTGGGGGACAGGCCCAGCCCTGATCCTGCTGTGTGGCAGTGGCCCAGGGCTGGATCTGGCCATGAGGACCTCCCGCCATTTCCTCGATGGAAAATTTTCCAATCCATGAGGATCCCCACAGGCCAGGTGCCATGGCTTCACAAGCTGGATTTGGCTCTCAGGCTGGAGGATGAATACCTGTGATCTACCAGGTGCATCTTCACCCTAGCTTCTGCCTTTCCACTGTTACTTCTGATTGGAAACATGTTTTTCTGTTCAGTTCAAAAAAAAAAAAAAATTCTGGCAGCGAGAAATGCTTGCTTTGACAAGTGGTGAGTGGCTCTGGATAATTACACATCCGTGAGGACTGGATTATTGAGAAAATCCCCTTTGCAGAATTCAGTGCATGTAGAATCTTTGGGAGTCTTTTTAACACACACCGGAGAGCTATTAATGCATAGACTTGAACTGCATTTAACCTTGTTTTATGAGATTTTTTTAATACAACCATCATTATTAAAAAAGAAATTAATTGCCATAGAACACTGACTTGAACAACTCATATAGAGTTTTGCTGTGACCCATGTGTCATGTCTTTACTTGGACAAGTGAGAGTGAATTTTCCATATAATCCCAAACCAGAGCTAGGTGAGGGGACAGTTTTAGAACTCTTCCTGAGAGGCTGCAGCATGCAGGAACCTTGCATACAAAATTTGTGGCCTGTGAAATTCTTACTGTATTGGTAATAACCCTGTCACTTCCTAGGCCTAACCAAAACTCACTTCCCTTGCATTCTCTCACACAGTGGGTCAATACAAAACTTAAGTTGGCACCAAGCAGATAACCATGAAACTCCTCTGCGCCGTTTCTCTATGGTCCAATCCTCTAAGTCCCAAGCAGATGAATATTGTCAGTTCAGACTTTGCATGGTCTTTCTGCAGCTGGGAAGATTTTCTTCCTCAGTCCTTTGTTAGGCCCATTTATAGACGTATAAGAAAAGAGGCTGCTGCCCCAAAGAGCTTTATCTCAATGACTTTAAAGGCTGCTAGGTAGATATTAGCATTTCCTTCTACAATTCTGTGAAATAGTACAGGAATTCAAGTGACTTCCATGAACTGCAATGTGCATTTAAGATCTATTTAAGTGACTTTACTGTATTGCTCTGTGTGTGTATGTATGTGTATATATATTTCAGTATATATGTATTTGTGTGTATATAGGGAGAGAGAGAAGTGTAGATGATCAAAGGAAAGGAATCTTTTTATTCTTAGAGTAACTACTTAAGTAGAAATAAGACTTTATAATGATATAAATAACACAGATAAATCCTATAATGTCTTAAACATTTAATTTACAGGGATTTTAGACTAACCTTTTGTTTTTCTCCCAGAGAGATTCAATGTGTATTTGATGCCATCCCCTAATTTAGATGTGCATGGGGAATGTACCTTGCAGATAACATATGAGAATATCTGTCTTTGGGACATCCAGAATCCCAGAGTAAAACTCATTTCTTGGCCACTAAGTGCCCTCCGACGCTATGGACGGGACCCATCTTGGTTTACGTTTGAAGCAGGGAGGTGAGTGCATGCTTTGCTATAGTGCTGTAATCCATTTGTATAAAGAACTGTTCCTGGGTGATATGAGAGAGCATACCCACCTCTGACTGAAGTGAATAAGAGTATGGAGGGGACATTCCACCCTATAGGGATGATGCTCATAGTTCAGCCTTTTCATACGTAACTTTAAGGTATGGCTTAAAGAGCAAAAGCCACTGTCAAATAAGTACAACTGTGCATGTGGGAAGATGATGTGGGGAGAATAGGAGTGTACATTACAAGAGTTTTGATTTTGAGGAGAGCTTTGGAGGCTCACTGCTTTTGCATATTAGTTCTTCTTTTTGCCATGCATTAATTTTTTCATAAATGCTCCATATAAGCCTCGAGAATTAAATGTGAAAAGAAAGACATGCTCTTGCAGTAACTTGTTGAACCAAAGATTGGGCCTTGGTCATAATGAAGAATATGGCCAGGTACAGACTTTAAACTTTTGCTGGTATAAGTGATCAGCAGAGACCCGGGTTTTCTCTGATTAAAACCCCAAAAATCAGTGTTTTTTTTTTCCTGCAATTAAAATTAAATGAGACATAGACATAGACCTATCAGTTGAACACAATGTTTTATTGATATATTTACAACTTACAGCAATTTGGGAACCTACCACTGCCTCAATCTTATAATAAAATTGTGTGTGTGTGTGTGTGTGTGTGTGTGTGTGTGTAAAGGCTATGCAAAATTTCACCGGCCATTTCATTTCAACACTGTTTTGACCAATTTCAAGGTCAAAACAGCAAAACTGAAACAAAACAAAGGCCCTCGAAATAGCCTTGAAACAAAATGAGGCTGGTCAAAATGTTTTGAAAGTCGAAACATTTTGACCATAGGCTGAGAATAGGAAGTCAGTCCAGCTGGGCTGACTTCCCATCCCCAGCACAAGATCCGGTAGGGGGTGGAAGGCAGCCCAGCTGGGCTGCTTTCCCATCCTCTGGGCTAGATCACACCAGGGGTGGAAGGCAGCCCAACTAGGCTGCTTTCCATCTAGCACCGGGGACAAGAAAACAGCCCAGCTGGGCTGCCTGCCACCCCTGGCGTGATCTAGTTCTGGGGACAGGAAGTCAGCCTAGCTGGTCTGACTTCCCATCCCCAGTGAAACTCGAAAAAGTGTCGAAACAGCCTTTCTGTTTCGATGAAACAGCTGTTTTGACTCGAGATGAAATTCGAGACAAAACACTGTTCTGTTGAACCATCAAAACTCATGGCGAAATGGAACGGTGCCACTTCGCACAGCCGTTAATATCTATATATTTTTTGTCATTTGAGTTTGTTTTTTTTCTCGTGGAAAATCAGAGCTCGTCCTACCCCCTTCACTCACCAGGACACGGGTTCAGCTGTAGCTGTCCCCCTTGCTGCCTTGCGGTACTGAGCAGCCCCGATATGCTGATACCCTGCCCCTGCCCATGCTGTTGTTCCTCACTCCCAACACACAGCCCACTGCCCCCAGCCCTGCTGGTGCCCCCCTAGTGCATGGGGAATGGGTTGGGTATGTGGGAATGGGGACGTGTGGTCACAGGCAACATGTTGGGCAGTGGGATGGGCACATGCCTCCCCAGATTTCTGCATCTACAGAGGGTGTGGGGTGTGGGGCTGCAGCCTGGCCAGACCAGCTCAGAGAAGGAGCCACCTCTGCAGGCCAGCAGGTGGGACCCAGTGTGAGAGACAGCACCACACTGCCATGCCTACCAATGTGAGGCATTGCAGTGGTGGCACTGGTGGTGCAGTGTTGTGCCCTTCAGTGCTGCTGGATAGGCAGGGGACATCTCACTTTGGGAGCTACGGCAGTACAGTACCCCCTCCTATGCTGGGTCCCATCCACTGGGCCATGGAGGCATCTCCTGCCCAGAGCTGGTCAGGCCAGGCTGCAGCCTCATGCCTCGCTGTGGTTACAGAAGTCTGAGGGGGGTGGCACATCCTCCTCCCCCCATGCATCACTTGTTCCTCCCATGCATTTCCTGTATCCTCCCACCACACTGCCTTTGCCCACTCCATACCTACGTAGACTTATCTCAAGGGAGCTGCGGGAGTTGTTCTCCACCACACTGACTGTTTGCCATGGATGAGTGTGCATGTGGCACCCCCCAGTCCCACTCCCCCCCAGTCCCAAGAATCCCCTCTCAGGCTAGAACTCTGCCAGCCTGCAAGAGGAAACCCTCAGTTTCCTGGGTTAAAGGAAAAAAGCCACATTTTTCTCTTTTAAAGGAGAAAAATTGGTGTTTTTCTGTAGCAAACAGAAAACCCGGATCTCTGGTGATCATAAACTGGTCTATACCCCTACAAGAACAGAAGTTTGGTGTGCACAGACTGCTTTAGAAATGCCAGAACCCTATCTAAGATTTCACTCTCACACCCAAGGGTGAACGTGTGTTTTGTTCACTACCGAGCTAAACTATACTACTTACAGAAAAATGCAGAACTTTGATCGATTCTGCCTCAAGCTTTTTGACTGTCTATACCTAGCTCATAGGCAACTGGTAGGCGGTGCACAGGGGTGCACGTTCCCCCCGCCAGATTCAGGTGGCACCCATCACTCATGACCTAGCTCATGAGTTTTAAGCAGTTCTTTCTCATTACAATGTGGAACTTAAAATTCAGATCCTTTGAATGTCAGGTCATTCCCTACAGCAAATTAAATATGCAAAATGAAGTACATAATCCACTTGCTATCTTTGTGATGAATCCAGTGGCACTTCCTTGTGCTTTTGAGGTACAGTTCTTAATTACATCCAGTCAGGTTCTAATGAGGCTATGCTTGTAGACTTTTCATGCAACTAAAATGCTCAATGCTTTATAAGCGACACTTGGATGATATGATTTAAGTAAGAGAAGTTATAGAGCTGAGAGGGAAGTAGCAGAGTAAACCATAGGAACTAGAAAAGGAAAAGCATCATTTCTATCTCCCCTATTAGCTTAGAATAGTCCCCGGATAAGCAGGAGCAGGACAATTTGTTGTTTAATTGATAATATATTTCTTAGCCACAAAGATGCAATTAGGAATCCCTAGCAAGTAAAATTGGGACACAGACAAGTATCTCATTGAAGGCAAAACTGTGGTCTCAAAACTAAAGAGGAGTTCTTTCAATTTAGAGAGAGTCGAATGATGGAGTCAAGATCCATGTCACCCTAAGCTGTTGCCATTTGGGTTGAAATTGATTTTAGTTCTTATTGGAACCTTTTTTCTGTCAAGACAGATATTTCACAGTAGACCTGAAAGAGCAAAAATCTGAGGAGAAATTGTATGATAGTTTTATATGGGTCCTAGAGGAAATTTTGTGCCCTCTAATGCTGCATAAAATCAATATAAAACTAATTACTTTTTCAGTACGCTTGTAAATTGGTCTCCTCTGTTTAATAAAATTCACATCTATGTGTTTTTAATGAGTGCATGTGAAAGTAGCACTTCCTCCCTTACTAGCACTTCTGATAGCAAGTAGAATATAAGGCTTCCTCTGAGAGAGGCTTCCTGGTTTCTGCCCTCATCTGCACTAAATCTAAAAAGAGAAATAATAATTTGAATTCATCTCAGTCATATAGGATCTAGACAAGGGTCTAAGTTTCAATTTGGATCCAGAGCTGAATTTGCATTTTTTTCAAAGCTTAGGAGTTGTCCCCTAGAGTCAGCCTGAGCTTTCCTGCACCAAAACATACTAAGACACACTAGAAATGATAGGTCTTAACTGGAAGTTAAAAGGAACATCAGGTTCAAGTGAAGCCCATGTCATAGTTTAGGAATTGTTTTATATTACCAGTATATCACGCAGAGTTCAGGGCTGAAATGCATCAAGGAGCTATTTCTACAGTCCTAAACTTGAGTACCTGCTAGTGCATGAGTAAGTGCTGGCATCACAGATAAGGGGTTCAGAGCTAGGTGCTTATGTGGTTGATAATGAGCAATTGTTTCACATGCTGGTGGGTTTATATACTTTTATGAAGGTTTATGGAAATCTGGGTGCTGCGTGCCAAGCAACCATTTGCTATATTTATTACCCTTTGTTTCGATACCACTTTTACGATAGCACTGGCAAAAGATATACTTTACCCATCGTCCTAAGTGAAAATCTCCTTTCTGTTCTCACTTTGGCAGGATGTGTGACACAGGAGAAGGACTATTCATCTTTCAGACAAGAGATGGGGAGGCAATCTATCAGAAGGTTCACTCGGCTGCTTTAGCCATAGCAGAACAACATGAGCGCTTACTACAGAGCTTGAAAAATTCAATGGTACGGTTGCTAGTTGTGCTTGTCAGTAGGCACTTGACATTAATGAGTAATACAGTTCACAGACCTTCTTGAGCCTGATCTTAACTTTTGATTTACAGGCAGTAAACAGACTGAGTGCATGATGATTTTCTTCTCATTAGTTAACACATTCAGTTTTGAATTTAGCACTTAAGGCTATTACAGCAGTCTGTAATGATTGCTTTACAGGTAGCTGAAAAGAGCATAGAACTGTTTCTGCATTATATGCCTTGATTGCTTTATTTGTAAAGCCATCAATAGGTGTAAATTAATACAGGAAAGAGGGTCAGATCCTGTAGGCACATGTTTTCTCATTAGAGTTTCCCTTAATTAATCAGTCTCACGAGTATTTTATTTGGAAGTGTTTCTCATGAATTTAATTGCAAAATGTT
This sequence comes from Alligator mississippiensis, assembly GCF_030867095.1. Lineage (NCBI taxonomy): Eukaryota > Metazoa > Chordata > Crocodylia > Alligatoridae > Alligator > Alligator mississippiensis. The sequence continues at coordinate 10,725,044 of NC_081832.1, read as the reverse complement.
GTGTCTCTCACTCTTGGTTTCTATATATTAATTGATGTCTACACTTCAGGAATAAATTAGAAAGTGTCATGCTTCAAACTGAAGTGTTTGTTACAAAGAAACAAATACTGGTCTAGGGTCTTAAATGATCTCTCTCTCTTCCCGCCTCTGCCCACCCCTTCAGGGCTGTTTTGGGTGTGGGTGTGCACATGCATGCCTTAAAAAGCCATTTTTTTGATGTTCAAAAAGCTAAAAGGAATTGGGAATATAGTGATATTGAAGTTAGCTTGATGGATTGGCAAAAGGCTGGGTACGACATTGGCCTAATCTAGACTGGGAATCTGTTTTGAAGAGGGTTCTGGATAAGACAGCCATTCTAGTGTCCCAGTCCTTAATGTCATTGCCCTCACTACACCCTTGGGAAATAGGGAAGTACATACCCCATTTTCTTGTAGGGAAATTGAAATACCAAAAAACTAAGTCTCTTCCCCAATGTTTTATACAAGGAGCCTCACCTGGGCAAGGCTTTTAAGCCTGGTCTCCTGAATCCTAGGCTAGGCCTGAAGCAGCAACCAGTTTTTCCAAATGTGTAAAATCCTCATCATCACGGGCAATATGCCTTATTGTGCCTTAGTCATTATGTAGTTAAGCTGTGGTTAAACTGTGTACCTCCTTAGGCACCATGATTTACTTTTCAGTTTCGGTTTCTGTTCAGAACGATAAAAAGTTACCAGCCAAGCGAGCTGTGGAGCTACGTGATATAACCGTATGGAATAATCCGACCACAACAGAAATACTTCCTTGTTCCACGCAGGTAGTGATTGGTTCATATACCCTGAAGCATGAAAGATTATACCCCTTATAAATAATCATTCTTGCAGTGTAAACTGGGACATGGTTATCAGCCATATACAATGTCTAATCCTTTTTAGAATCCTATTAAGCTGTTGGTCTAAGGGATATATTTATCAATATGTTAGGGGTGGATGAACTGATCGGGATAAATGGAAAATGCCCTTTCTCTGAATTTAATCTAAACAGCACAAGGGCATTTTTGCAACTTTAAAAAACTGAACTAATATTCCCCCACTTCCTTTCCTCCAAAAGCTACTTCTTTTTCTTCTTGTAGCATTCCTGGATTTGGACCAGGAATGGGAAGCAGAATCCATTAGTCTTAGAAGTCACTATTAACATACTGAATGGGCAGGTTGATGTCTGCGGCAGGGGTCGGCAACATTTTGGGGCAGAGTGCCAAAAACACCCACAGCCTCAATTTGTAAGATGTTGGCAAGCCACGGATGGACAGTAGGAGAGCCATGAGGGGCCTGATCGTTATTATGGCAGCGCAGCCCTGGCCCCTTCCCCACCGTCTGCCCTGGCCTGAACATGTGACTGCTCTAAACTGGAGCTAGCATTAATGCCAGTCAACATTTGGCAGCTCACAGTATGAGATGTGTAAAAGACAACAAGAAATTGTTTTTTAGATATATAGGGAGTAAAAGGAAGGCCCAGGGAGGAATAGGACCCCTGCTAAATGAGCAGAAACAATTGGTGACGGACAGGGGAGACAAGGCTGAACTCCTCAACGAGTTCTTTGCCTCAGTGTTCGTAAGCGAGGGGCACGACAAGTCTCTCACTGGGGTTGTAGAAAGGCAGCAGCAAGGCACCGGACTACCATGCGTAGACCCTGAGACAGTGCAGAGTCACTTGGAAGAACTGGATGCCTTTAAGTCGGCAGGCCCGGATGAGCTCCATCCGAGGGTGCTGAAGGCACTGGCTGACATCATTGCAGAGCCACTGGCGGGAATATTTGAACGCTCGTGGCGCACGGGCCAAGTCCCGGAGGACTGGAAAAGGGCCAACGTGGTCCCCATTTTCAAAAAGGGGAGGAAGGAGGACCTGGGCAGCTATAGGCCAGTCAGTCTCACCTCCATCCTTGGCAAAGTCTTTGAAAAAATTATCAAGGCTCACATTTGTGAGAGCCCGGCAGGACAAATTATGCTGAGGGGAAATCAGCACGGGTTCGTGGCAGGCAGATCGTGCCTGACCAATCTAGTTTCTTTTTTTGACCAGGTTACGAAACGCCTGGACACAGGAGGAGGGGTGGATGTCGTATACTTAGACTTCAGGAAGGCCTTCGATACGGTATCCCACCCCATACTGGTGAACAAGTTAAGAGGCTGTGACTTGGATGACTACACAGTCCGGTGGGTGGTGAATTGGCTGGAGGGTCGCACCCAGAGAGTCGTGGTGGATGGGTCGGTTTCAACCTGGAAGGGTGCGGGCAGTGGGGTCCCGCAGGGTTCGGTCCTTGGACCGATACTCTTTAATGTCTTCATCAGTGACTTGGACGAGGGAGTCAAATGTACTCTGTCCAAGTTTGCAGATGACACAAAGCAATGGGGAGATGTAGACACGCCGGAGGGCAGGGAACAGCTGCAGGCAGATCTGGACAGGTTGGACAAGTGGGCAGAAAACAACAGAATGCAGTTCAACAAGGAGAAATGCAAACTGCTGCACCTAGGGAGGAAAAATGTCCAGCACACCTACAGCCTAGGGAATGACCTGCTGGGTGGCATGGAAGTGGAAAGGGATCTTGGAGTCCTAGTGGACTCCAAGATGAACATGAGCCGGCAGTGTGACGAAGCCATTAGAAAAGCCAATGGCACTTTATCGTGCATCAGCAGATGCATGATGAATAGGTCCAAGGAGGTGATACTTCCCCTCTATAGGGCGCTGGTCAGACCGCAGTTGGAGTACTGCGTGCAATTCTGGGCGCCGCAATTCAAGAGGGATGCGGATAACCTGGAGAGGGTCCAGAGAAGGGCCACTCGTATGGTTAAGGGCCTGCAGTCCAAGCCCTACGAGGAGAGACTAGAGAAACTGGACCTTTTCAGCCTCCGCAAGAGAAGGTTGAGAGGCGACCTTGTGGCCGCCTATAAGTTCATCACGGGGGCACAGAAGGGAATTGGTGAGTATTTATTCACCAAGGCGCCCCCAGGGGTTACAAGAAACAATGGCCACAAGCTAGCAGAGAGCAGATTTAGATTGGACATTAGGAAGAACTTCTTCACAGTTCGAGTGGCCAGGGTCTGGAACGGGCTCCCAAGGGAGGTGGTTCTCTCCCCTACCCTGGGGGTCTTCAAAAGGAGGTTAGATGAGTATCTAGCTGGGGTCATCTAGACCCAGCACTCTTTCCTGCCTATGCAGGGGGTCGGACTCGATGATCTATTGAGGTCCCTTCCGATCCTAACATCTATGAATCTATGAATCTATAATGCGAAGCAAAATGTCTTCGCTCGTCATGCTCTGGCACCCATGGTTGGGAGTTGCCTACCCTTGGTCTATGGTCACTACTCTACTGAAGTGAACAATGTCTTGAGGCTACTTCATATTTGATGATTTACAGTATGTAAGAGGAACCTTTAATTTTGTATTGTATTTGAATAGTTAAACTGACAATTAGCTTATTGTTGGCACCTGGATTTCAACTGATTGGGGCAGGGGGAGCCTGGGATCATAATGGGTTGGGGCAGGGGGAGCCTGGGATTATCCCAGGCTCACCCTGCACTGACAAGTAAGATGCAATAGGGATCTAATCCCTGATCCAAACATCGCATGTCTTGCCATGCATGCATGGCATGGCTGGAAGTGGCATGGTTGGAACTGTGTCTTAGCTCCCATAATGCCTTAAACTGAATGCCTGTCAGAGCCCTGAAAGTCATAACACCAGAAGAAATATGATTATTACAAATGAACCAGTCTGCCGTTAAATACAGAACAGCCTTAAATTCAGATCCAAGTCTTTTGATGCAGCTCATTTATCGCAGCATGGTTCAGCACTAAACCGTGGGTCTAGAGTCCAACCTGCCCTTGAGTTCAAGGTTATTCAGACTAAGGTTTTTGTTTTGGTTGTGTTACAATTGATTGCATAAATCAGAATAGCTAAAACCGTTGAATTTCACCTCTCTTGCTGATCACAAAACATTTTCAGCGGGACCTTGAAGTATTTATCTGTATTAATTCCTTAGCATTATTTTCCTTGTAATTTGAATAGGTCAATATAGAGTCCATTGAAGAGAGTCAAAGATAATAGTTTATTATTGAGGAGTTGTGTGATGTTTCTTTGTGTTATTTGTTTGACTGACTGGCTGATTATTCTTATTTAAAAAATACATATTTCAAAATTCACCTTCAGGAAATAGCCTTTTTGTTTGTGTGTTTGTGCTAGTGAAGCTTGAGCCTTTGTGTAGTGACATTTTACCTAGAGGGGAGATCTTTGGTGATTAGAAAGGGTTGACCAGAGGACAACTTTTGTGAAAACTGGAATTTGAATTTCTAATCTTTGGTCCAGATCCTCCAATGTGGCTGAGTTGTGCCGAGCACAAGACTATTGAAGATTTGCACTGGTGGTATTAAGCTACTTTATTATTATGCTTCTGCAATTATGGGCTGAACAAATCCTCACTGTAAGTCAGAGCAGCTGTAAGGCCATTCCAGATGCCCTGGCCACATAACTTTTGCTCAGACATGTGAAAGGGATGGGTGTGACCTAACATACGTTAGCTTTGTGGCTGTTTTGTACCCCTGTAGCATCTAATGTCAGGTAGTTAAGAACCAGGACCTGGCCTAATAGGAATCCACTTGTACCTCACTAGAACATGTTGTTACAGTTGACAGAAGAAACTTTCACAGTTTAGTTTCTGCAGTTAAATAGGCATGTTTATGTGATGCTGCCATCCTGGCCAATGTTATCAGGCTCTAAACCAGGGACTCGGAAGTTAGAAGCATCAACCTTTGCAAACAGAGAGCAGATACGGAGGGTCTCTGGCTAGGCTTCTGCAGCTTGGGTGGAGAGAAGGAATTGAGCTGCACGCTCATGCAAGCAGATTACGTTTACTTGTCAGAAAAAAAGTGAAATAAAAGGGGTTTATCTCTTTTAAGGTGGGTTGGGGTGGAATGACAATACTAGTCTTCTGCTCAGGAATTAATTTCACTCTTTGTGGTCATCTACTACTGCTCAGCATAGAATCATAGAAATCATAGCAAAAAGAGGGTTGGAAGGAACCTCAGGAGGTTGGTCTAGTCCAACCCACTGCTCAGAGCAGGACCATCCCCAACTAGATCATCCCAGTCAGGGCTTTCTCGTACCAAGCCTTAAAAACCTTCAAGGATGGAGATTCAACCACTTCTCTAAGTAACCTGTTCCAGTGCTTCACCACCCTCCTAGTGAGAGAGTTTTCCCTAGTATCTAACCTATACTTCCCTTGCTGCAACTTGACCTCATTGCTCCTTGTTCTGTCATCTGTCACCACTGAGAACAGTACAACTCCATCCTCTTTGGACCCCCCACTTCAGGTAGTTGAAGGCTGCTATTAAATCCCCTCTTAGTCTTTTATCCAAACTAAATAAGCCCAGTTCCCTCAGTCTCTTTTCATATATCATGTGCCCCAGCTGGCTCACCATTTTTGTTGCTCTCTGCTGGACTGTCCAACTTGTCCGCATCCTTTCTGTAGTAGAGGGCCCCAAAACTGCCACATGACTCCAGATGTGACCTCACCTGTGCAGAATAGAGGGGTATAACCACTTCCCTCAATCTGCTGGCAATACTCCTACTAATGCAGCCCAATGTGCCATTAACCTTCTTCACAACAAGGGCATGCTGTTGGCTCTTATACAGCTTATTATCCCCTGCAACTCCCAGGTTCTTTTCTTCAGAGCTGCTGCTTAGCCAGCTGGTCCCAAGCATGCAGCAGTACAAGGGATTCTTCTATCCTAAGTCCAGGACATTGCACTTGTCTGCGTTGAACCTCATGAGATTTCTTGTAGTTCAATCCTCCAATTTGTCTTGGTCACTCTGAATTCAAGCCCTACCCTCCACTTGATAGTGGCTGCTAACCAGTCAGAGAGCCATCGATTATTATCTGTTGAGCCTGATGCTCCAGCCAGTTTTCTATCCACCTTATAGTCCATTCCTCCAACCCATACTTTCTTCACTTGTTTGCAAGAATGGTGTGGTTGACCTTATCAAAAGCTCATCTAAAGCCAAGGTATACCACATCCACTGCTTTCCCTGCATGTACAGAGCCATTTGTCTCATCATAGAAGGCAATCAGGTTGCTCAAGCATGATTTGCCCTTGGTGAATCCATGCTAACTTCCTGATCACTTTCTTCTTCTCCAAGTGCTTAAAATTGGATTCCTTGAGGACCTGCTTCATGATTTTTCCAGGGACTGAAGTGGGCCTGACTGGTCTATAGTTCCCTAGATCTTCCTCCTTCCCTTTCTTAAAGATTGACACTACATTTACTCTTTTCCAATCATCCATGACCTCCCACAATCACCATGAATTTTCAAAGATAATGGCCAGCAGCTCTGCAGTCACAGCCAACTCCCTTAGCACCCTCAGATGCATTGCATCCGGCCCCATGGACTTGCACATGTCCAGCTTTTCTAAATAGTCCCTAACCTGGTCTTTCACCACTGAGAGCTGCTCACCTTCTTCCCAAACTGTTCTGCTCAGTGCAGCAGTCTGGGAGCTGACCTTGCCAGTCTGGGAGCTGACCTTGCATATACCCCACTGTGCTGCATTCATTCATTCCTCCTTTTCATTTTTAAACTCCCAGCTATTAGAAAGGTAATAAACACATTTTTCAAAGACTATGAAAGATTATCCAGCTGTCATAATAAGTGAGCAGCAGAATTATAGGAGCTGACTGTTGCCATTTATGTCAGGTTCAGTCCTGGTAGGTTAGGAAGGAACCTCATTACTTCTTATGATGAAATGTCAAGACGTTATCAGAGTGAACCTCCTTACTCCTGTCAGAAGAAAACTGGCATTGTTTGGAATTATTCTGTTAGCTAGTTCACAGGGCAGCCTGGATACTCTGACTGTTTTGGGGGTTGTTTTTTTCTGAAACAACTTCAGTTGGATAATTGATGAGAAGTTGCTAATGATGTCCATTTCTGTGTGCACTTGTTATATTACAGGTGGAAATGGTATTTTCCATCAACTAGACTAGAACAGAAGACTTTCTTGATTTAACGCTAGTAGAATAGGTGGGGAATTCGAGTAAAAAGCTAATAAAATATAACAAACGAAAGCTCACCAACGATTTAAGAAGGGCATTGAAATATTATAGGGACATGGTGCCAGAGCAGTTAGTCTTGCTACAGATCCAGAGATATGGATCTGAGACTGTTTCCAGATTCTTGACTGCATTGACCCAGCTGTAACAGGGTACCTGGTCATTCATGGTGGAGAGTTGCCCTTCTCTGTCTTGCCCAACAGGCCATCTAGGTTTGAGTGGAATATTGACATTTCTAATGAATATATTATACCTATCTGAAATTGCCAACATAAATACAATTATTGTTTCCTGTTTTACAGCATTTGCATTTCTATTGCATTTCATTTGCTAACTGCTACTTAACTAAGCAATTACAATCTTAAGCAGTTTGTATTGATTACATGAATCTGCTTCATCAGGGGAAAAAGCCCTAATGAATACTGAGAGTGCAATCATCTCAATATAATAATCTCAGGACTAAATCTACCTTATGCATATGCAGGTACTTTATAATCAGTGTGTTTCATAAATCTTTGAAATGTATATTCACCTCAACTGAGTAAATAGCTCAAAGCCTATAAACAAATCTTTACTAAAATGTCGTCATTTCTCTCTGCCCAAGAAAGCATATGAAACGTGAGTTTGTGAGGGTTTGAGTTGTAGGGGGTTTCTGTCCATTTGGTTTGTTTAAAGGGGATGGCTTGAGTCCAAGCCTTAGTGTTAGCTGAGTTGTTAAAGGAGTGAATATGTCCTCACATCATCTATTCTCAGCCTAAAACCCCAGGACTGCTGCTAATTGGAGCATCCTCAGGACTAGGTTACATTCTCATAACTGTCACTTGGGCATGCTCCTAATGGTACCCCAGGAAATTCGGAGGTATCCACCTGAAGCAGCTTCACACATCTTTTATGCTACTGAAATGCTAGATGAGACTATGGTAAGAACCACAATATGGCCCTTTATCTGTTTTCACAGAAAACTTTAACAAGCTTTGCAAGTCCTGTAGAAATAATTCAGGGTTTAAACACAGTGGACCTACACAAGAAGAATTACAGATCCTATTTAAAGGTACTGCAGATTAAATTCACCTCTGCATTTTGGTTGAAGAAGAGTTTTTAAGGATGCTCTTCTTGTTTAAGAAGAGGCATTCACCCACAGAAATGTCTAATGGGGTTAACTGTATGCAACATCTTTGTAACATCTTTACAATTGTATTAAGTTATTTTAATAAGGACTAAAAGGCTCTCCTTGTCTCTGAGTACAGAGTGGAGTCCCTTTAAAGGTAAATATGGAATCTGTGGCTGACTGAAGCACCAAAGCAATAACATCCTGTCACACTTTATTTCACAAAGTGCAGTGCTTGTGTAACAGCTAGCAGTTGGTTTGTCCTCAATGGTACAATGCTACCATTTAGCCTTAAGGCCCTCCCAATTACTTCTTATGTTGCAAATAAATCAAAAGATTGCACCATCTACTTGACAATGAACATTAGCATACAATGCAAACACTGCTAATGATCATAGTATAACCACGATCACCTGTCCAAAGAGCCAGTAAATTCTCTATCTCTGTGAGAGTTTCTTCACAGCTCATTATCCTACCATCTGTTACAAAGGCCTGAAAAAACTGTAATTTAAAGATTTCACTGTAATTGATCTATGAGAGAAATAAGAAGCCATCCCAAAATGTTCATCTAAATACGACTGCGAGATTTTGGTTCTAGAACACGGTTCACCAGCAAGCCACCCAAAGTTGTTACAACGATGGTTGTGGAAAGATGGGGTCCCAACATGGAAAAGAGCAGCATATTTTTGGATGGGGCTGTCTTTGAATCCATCTGGATAGCCTTTAATCAATGAGATGACTGATTATCTAAATCATAGAACCATAGAAAATATGATAAATATCTAAACAGTTTCCATTACATAGTCAATTTGGGATTCAATGCCTTTTGTGGCAGGATGCTTAGTGTGCCTTCCCCCTTTAAGAGGAAAAGTTGACTGAGAGGCAGCTTCTGAGTGGTGTGGAGGGGGGCTAATGAGTGACTCACCTGACTGGAAGAGGGCTCAGGCTTCAGCTATATAAGCTCAGAGCCTGAAATGGTCAGGCAGTCTAGCTCTGAGAGCCCCCCAAAAAGGAGCTTCAGCCAGCAGGGCAGTGAGGCTCATGGAAGAACAAGGGATTGGGGTCCACCACTCTGGAGGCCTCGGGCACAGGGGAATCTTGTCCAGGTACAGTGAGATTGGTGTATGCAGGCAAGTTGCCATTAATTTATGTTGATGCTTTTGCCTGAGTCACAAGCTTTGAGCATCATTGGTGGCAGGCGTAAGGCATGCTCAGCAAGCCGGTAGTTCAGGCAGTTCAGAGGGGCTGAGCAGGGTACAGAGTGTCCCCCCAGCCTAGAGGAGGGGAGGACAAAAAGGGAACATCAGAAGTGATAGCACCTGCAAGTCTTGGGGTGTGGTGTAGGGGTGCACGGAGCCACACAATTGACCCTGAAGGCCGCGGTTGCCCTGGAGGGACCAGATAACAATTTGAAGGACTAAGGCTAGCTTTAAGGCCTGTGGGCAGCCTTCTTTCCCTATTCTTTACTAAGAACAAGGTATGGAGGGTGAGTAATTAGGGGAGGGCTATCTTAGAGCTTAAGCTGGGCAGGAGCCATACAGCCACCAGGGGGCATCATGGCCACCCCTGGCACCTTGGCCCTGTCACACCCTTCACTTAACAAACCAGTCATTCACCAGCCATTAATGCAGTGCAGAGTCGCGGTCTCCCCTCCTGCCCAAGTCGTAACCATTGTGCACGTGCATGCCAGCATATTGTTTCCTGCTGCTTTTGACCTACTTACCAGTGCTGACATGGAATAAAGCCAGCCCGCTGTCATGTCATTCTTGCTCTTTCTGTTGCCACAGAGATACAGTAGATTTATTATGAGAATGAAATCAGTCCTCATCAAAACAGTATTTGCATGAAATTCCAGGTGTATTGATGACATTTATACATTAAGCATGGTGATGCTCCACTTTCCAGGGCCATTTCTCTGACCTGTCTGTTGTTCAGAATTTATTCTTTCAGGTCCCTTGCTTTCTTTTTTTGTTAAATCTTTCTCAAGACCATTCCTTGCCTGCTGGAGATCCTCTGTTGTTCCAGATAAACCCTTTGGGAATGTGGAACTGTTGCTCATCCTCCCCTACTTTATGACCTAACTTGCCTTGGGGTATGTCTGCCTCCGTGGTGATTTTGAAACTGGTGCTGAGAAACTAGTCCCTCCCACTTGCTCTTGTGCTATACAGGGTATTTGTCCAAAAGTGATGCCTTTTTAGTGCAGGGATGTTCTTAGGGACCCTCAGTCTCCTGGCGTGCTCATGAAAGTGATGCAGGACGTGCCTGTTGTCATTTGAATACTGGCCATACAACATCTTTCCAGCAGGCCACATGTGTAGAGGAGGAGGGAGTGGCGGGGGGCCTTGTTTGAATTTTTTTTTTCAGTGGCGGTCTCAGGGATTGCCACAAGGTTGTAAGATGTACCCTGAAAGGATTTTGAGCAGTTGGGAAACATCAGTCACAGCGCCCCAATGAATTTTCCCTTTCCTGGAATAGATTCCTTGTTTGTTTCCATGGTGCTGAAATGTATGGTAACAGTGCAACTTCTGCTGATACTTTATTGAAGGAACTGCATTTAATAAATATACTGCGTAGGTGGAAGCATGTATCGTGCAGAGTGATTCAGTATTAGTAACTCGGATGTGGGTGTTTTAAAGAGCAGTGGTTGATTTGATATTTGTTTGTTCTTTCAGATCCCAGGCACACTGTCCACACCTTACAGAGAGGAGGCTGAGGGTAAATGGCTTCTAAAAAAAAACTTCAAAGCCTTCCTTTTTCTCCTTGAAGCCAGCCAGCCCTCAGATCCGCCTCTTCTGTGTGCTTGCTTGACCTGTTCTCTTTGCTGTGAAATAAACTAATATCTCAAAGGGTTCTTACCTGCTTCTTGTCTGCAAAATGAAATGAAAGGAGTCTGCTTCTGTAAAATGTCATAGATAGTTTCTATTTTCATAAACAGAGCATGTAACTTTTAGCTGTCCGAGGGGGCAAATGGAGGGAGAACAGGCATTTTTATAGTTAGATATTGTGATTGCTGTCATGCATTGTGCTGCTCTGGTTTAACCATGTCACACTTGCTCTTTTGGTGCTTCAGTTTACACACTTCTAAAGGGGTGACAACACAGGCTTATCGACTGCTTGTGCACTAGATGTGCTGTCAGTGTGTTTACGTATACAAAATGGGTGTGGACTCACAACTGCGGATACAATATCAGTGCATAGAATATGAGGGCCCCAAAACCTGCTTTTTAAATTAATGCCTCTTATTTTAGAAGTGGTAGGTATCAGAAAGTTTTTATTAGAGGACTACAGTAATTTTGTTAGCTGTCATGTCTCTAGAAGAGCAAACTGGGAAGAAGCTATTGGTTGCGGCAAAATGATGCTACTGTAATTCCTGGCTTTTGAAGTCCTGTCCTTCTCTTGGCATGCATGTGTGATAATCTTTAAACAATGTCATGCTGCAGCTCTGCCAATACAACTTGAAAATCCTCAGCTAGCAGGTGAATGGCATTAATACAGAGATGATAGATGCTAGGCAGAACAACTGGGCAGGAAGAGCCTATCTGAACAGGGTTGTGCAAAATTAATGTGCGTCTTTGTAATGTGTTTTGAAAATCATAAGCCCCCTCTGTTTCACGTATTATGCAATTCCTTTGAGACCAGCTACATGTGCAAAGAACTTATCACTCCATAAAAAGCTCAAACCAGCTATAAAATTAGACCTTAAAACTGTGTACTAACTGTCAAGCTTTAATTTGCTATTGAGCTTTAATTTCCAGGTGTAGCAGGTGCATCATGCCCAGCAAGGGCTGGGAGTCCTGTAAGTAAGGGGACTCTCAGCCCCTGAAGCTGCCAACCCTGGGTCCTGGACAACTCTGTCCCTCAGTCGCATGCCTCCAGGTGCCCGGATCCAGCTGGTCCTGGCAGCGATGAGGCACAGCTGCAATCTCCCAGCCTTGGGGGTGTGTGGAGCTGCTCACTGCACCCCCCAGGCCTGGAAGATTGCAGCTACCGAGATCTCACAGCCCTGGGGGGTGCATAGGGTGCTCCTATGTCTAGGAACCCCTCACAGCTGAGAGGCTGCCAGGCATGGGAGCTTGCTTGTTGCCCCCTGCACCAGCAGTAAAGCACAACGGTATCTAATGAGCAATTGTGTGGATTGCACATTAGATTCCATTGCACCTTTACCTGCATATGTAGAGGGGGCTGAATTTTGTTCAAATTTCAGGCTAACTGATCCCCAGTTAAATGCAATGCAGACCGTACTTACCAGCTTACCCAAGTAGGGATGCAATGCATAACTTCCCTAGCTTTCTTCAGTAACTCGCACTATGTATGCTCCAAAGTTGCCCGGGTTTACTTAAAACTTTGATAGACAAAGTCTAGATAAATAATAATCTCTTAGCCAGGTGAATTACTTACTCAAGGTTCCCAAAGCCTAACACTCTCCTAGAGCACATTTAGTATGATTTCTGCTGATCTGTTCCAGCCCAATCTCTGCTTCACCACTCTGCTTGGATAGGGATAGCTGGCAGCCTGCTATTCTAATTCCTTGTATGACATTTCGTACCACAGATACATTTACCACAAATCCATGCTTCACACTAGTTTCTAGTGTGCTGGTTTTGCATGACACTAGAGGATGATGCATCTTGTCAGATTTGCTAGGTCAAATCAAAGTCTTTTTCCAGGGAGAACTGGATTAGCTATTTTACTCTCTCCTTATCAAATGCCCAGTTCACTCTGCCAAGAACCGCTCCATGCAATGTGCAGCCCTGTGCCGCGATCGATATATCTCAGGCTCCTTCCTCAGGGCTCCATTAATTTTAACTCTCTACCAAGGTATTTTTTAGTCCCACTTGCTTTAGAACTGGTGCACCTTGTGTTGTCATAGTTAACTCAGTGGAGCTGCACAAAGGATAGATTGAATTTATTATGTTCAGGAGCCAATGAGCTCTTGTGCTGTACATGATACGGAAAGAAATTTGCTCCATCTGCAAGATACACAAGGAGATGCAGAATAAAAAGCTATACACAAAGAACAACAGCTTTTCTTTCCCTACCCAGGACGCAAAGACTGAGGACCAGATTCTCAGGTGTGGTTCGTGCTGTGGGAGGGAAGGCAAACCCACAGTGTAGGGAGATGTTCTGCTGCCTGGAAAAGGAGGAATGGGCCAGAGCTTCCTTGTGTTCTGCTTTTCTCCCATTCCCACTTGTAGCTGCCTGGCTTAAGCCTGAAGCAGAACCAGTCTCGTCTCACAAGGGTTTTTGGCTCTCTTTGCACACCCCTCTCCCATCCTGCACCATGTGTCCCCATGCAGCCTTGCCCTAACTTCCCGAGTCCCGTTGCCAGCAGAGAATGGTACAATTTGGGCCTGAGCAGAGGAAGAAGTGATTAAGCAGCAATTCCACCAAGTGTTTTTGTACAACCTTTGCCTCCCACACGATCTGTCTGTGAGGACTGTCAGCAGTGCTGCTGTCATGCTCTCTCCTTGATGTCTCTTTTGCTCTTTTATTTTATAGCTTCAAATGAAAATGAGTGAGCGAGCTGTGTCTCTCAGCACCATGGTGCCCTTGCCTCGGAGTGCCTACTGGCAGCACATCACACGGCAGCACAGCACTGGCCAGCTCTATGGCCTACAAGGTAAGGAAGGGAGGATTAAAGCTAAAACTGTGCTAACTTGAACCCCTCGGTGGGTTGGGCCCTTGTCCTAGGAACGGTTCCATGTTTAGACAGGTCTGGCAGCACTGCTGCTTAGTAAGTTAGCTCAATATTTCCCATAGCCAGACCTTTAACCATCTGAGTTGAACTCCTCCACGCTGTCTTGGGCTGATATTTTTTGCATTAAATCTCAGTCAAAACAACGTGGTTCTTTCCAAGGATGATGCTTGGGAAGAGTACGTTGACTCGACCATGTTCAATAATTCTAGCGATCTTTTCTTTGAACAGCTCTTTTGCCTCCATGAGCTGGATCAGGGACTTGAAATATGTCAGGGATGGCCTTTGTGTCAGGGATGTGTCCTGCCTCTTTGTGAAACTTTGCATAAGATAGGTGTCCTTCCTGTTGCTGGCCTAAGGGGTAATGCATATTCCAACAGATTTCCTATGAAATTCTGGAAAATTGTCAGTAATATTGGATCTGATGTTCAGCGTATCTCTATGCAGCCTATTATTGGCTTTATTGTGGTTGTTGAAGGACATCTAGTGGCTAGGAAGGGCATTTATCCTGATGGCCAATTTCATGCCCTAACTCAGTGGTTTTCAACCTGTGGTCCGTGGACTCCTGGGGATCTGCAGACTACGTCTAAGGGGTCTGTGAAAGATGACTATGATCCATCTAAAGTGTGTGAATACCCACACTTACAATTCAGAGGGGTCTGTACCTCCATTCAACATTGTTTAGGGGTTTGCAAATGAAAAAAAGGTTGAAAACCACTGCCCAAACATATCTGCTGGGAATGCTGAGTAGTGTGGGTGTCTTTAGACACTGTCCAAAATCAGAAGACTATCAGGTTCTTAATCTGGCAAAGATCCCATTGACTCCAGTGGGAGCACAGTTAGACCAAGGTGGAGCATTTTTGGAAATCCTGCTCTTGCACGTTAAAAGCCTGATCTCAAGATAATAGATTGCAGTTACCTCCTTTTGGGCACAGATCTTTGACTCAAATGTAACTCCATTTCTCAAGTAGATTAAATGTCATACCATAATTTGAAGCTGTATCTTGTTATTGCCATTGATACTGGGGGGTGGCAGAGTTGCAGTTGCTCAGCATCTCTCTGCCTCTAAGTCAGTACACACATTTCTATTATAAAACACATTTTTTCCCACCTACCTTTTTATAGTGTAGGGCTTGTTTGAAATGTATTAGAACGAACTGAGTAAGTTGGTACACTATTGGTGAGGAAGCCTGTACTTTGGGTACGTGATCTGTTTAGAGATATCACGAGGAGAGACCAGGGAAAGAGTGGGCTGTATCCTTAGCTCTTCCCCCTTTCTGTGGTGGCTTACCAGGTAGGGCATATCAGTAGGGAACATTCATATTACTGGGAGAGCAAAGGGATATCGATTTGTGTCTGAGGAATACACAGGGTGAAGCAAAGGGGAAAGCCACTGGAAACTGTTAAATATAGCCAGAGCAAGGTGAGCAAAAATCTGACCAAGAGGGGGAGAAAAACTATCAGGAGAGGTCAAGAGCTGACATCTCATGACTGCAATTGAATGCTCTGAAGAAGAGAGCATGTGGGCACACAGATAGTAGCTAAATAGAGGTAATGGAAGCCAAGGTGATAAATGCGTGTTTCACAGAAATGTTCAGAGGCTGGTGCAGGAGCACAAAAGAGCTCTAATTTCAAGGGGCCGACCTCATCTGCCAACCTCAGACACTTGAGAAATGATAAAGCAAGCCTCAAAATCATGAGATTTAAAAAAAAAAACCCACTTAAATCTGTGTTTCCTTTTTCTTTGCTGCCTGGCTTCAGGGTTTGTGTTTGCTGATGCTTTTCCTGCTATCAGAAGAGTTTGGTCATCTTGCACCAGATTTAAGGGATCAGCTCAAGTTAACAATGAAAATGGAGAGTCTTCTAGATTCAAATGACTCCAGGAGCTAGGCTTTGCAGAACAGCCAGTATCTTGAAAACTGGTAAAAAATCACAAGAACTAGTCATGTGCCTCATTTCAATTTTTTTTCCCTCAGTTTTCAGTAACTCATAGACAAAGTTAAACAGAGTTCTTTCTATGGTATTAAGATTTTCTTAATATTAGGGCATGTGCAGAAGTAGTAACCACAAAAAAAAGCTGCAATTGTTTTGTAAAATGACTGAACAATAAAGGCAGCATTTTACATAAATGACTGTTAACATTTGTTCAGTAAATTAAAGCTTGGGAAGCTGACCTGCTAGTAACAGTGAGGACACAATGGGCATATCTAAATGTGCTAATAATTCATATTAGGCTTACTGTACAGTAAAATATGTACTGTGCAGCTAATGCCCTGCATGTGTAGACAGTGATGCTTTACTGTGCAGTAGATTAGACTGCTGTGCAGTAAATTATCTCAGTTAGACGCACCCACTGAGAATGTGACTGCGGCATTTTGATACAACCAGCTGGTTTGTTTTACTGTTGCTGATGCTAAAAACCCTTTAGTAAAGTAATAATTCCAAACTGATTTGTTTGACACAAGATAAATAGTAAGATAAGATATTATTTTTATACTAGATAAAAGTATCTTCATAGAGGCTGGAATAGGACTATGCAAATAGACCTATGTTCTCTGAAAAGTTCTGGCACTTGTACAAATAAGTTGCAGAGACTAATATTCCAGTTAGCAAGCAAGAGTGCTTCAGTTCACTTTGTGTGTTGTTTTACTGCTGCTTTTCTGGTGGTACCTATAATTACTTTAGTTTCATGAATTCACTAACCAACCAACCCCAGAAGCAATGCTTGATATAAAATAAATTTTGTTTAGTGTCAGGGCTAGCATGCTTATACTCTTGCATGTGCCAAGTAGAAACTTGCTCAGTGGGTGCGTCTACAAGTGCATAAAGGCGCTGTAGTTATGGCACATTAAATTGAGTACCTGTAATAACAGGTACTAACTGAACATGCAGTAATTAGCACTACTGTGCAGTAGCACCAGCACATGCCTTTTTAGTGAGGCTAATGCACAGCAGACTAATTCTACTGTGCATTAGTGCGATAGCACAGCTTTTGCTATGATGTGTTAGTGCACAGTAGAATTAGTCCTCTGCACATGTGAGTCTCATGTAGGCATGCCCACTTAGTAGAGAAGGTTGAAGTACTTCATGCAAGAATTCCCCCCTCTTCCCCCCACTGCAGAAATTATAGTTTTATTGAAATTTGCAAACAAATTTTTTTTTATTTTTTTTCCAATTGAGAGAGTCTGGGGGGGGGGGGGGGGGGGGAGGATCAATTAGACATTTTGAACAAATGATTTTTTTTTTCCCTTTATGAAATGTCAAATTAAAACAGTTCAGAATCTCCTGTGCTAGGATTTCCTGCCTGATCCTTTGACTCTCTTTTCCAATTCCGAATGGAAATGGATTGCTCAAGTGTCCACACTGCCATTTTCCCGCGTTGGTGAACATTCCCAGTGTGACGAATGAAAAGTGATGCATCCCTCATGCTTGCAAATCCATATTAACACAGCTCTATTTACACCTTCACTTAAGACCATGGTTTTCTATACTTCTATTGGAGTGTGTACAGATGTGGGGCTATCCTTTTCTGCTCCACTTTTGACCTTTGGGGTCAAAACAACAGGAAGAGAGAAACCTTCATAGAAGAGGAGTGTCAGGAATGAATGGGAAGAGCCTTGGCCTCTCCCACCCAGCGTATCAACTAGCAAAACTGAGTCATCTTGGAGAACAAGTGATCTCTGCTGATACATGTAGGTCAGTAGCAGATTAGTTCCACTTGAGAGCAAGAAAGGAACCATGAAGGGAAATGCAGTTCTCCAAAGTCCCTCCTCAGTCCTGTACTGCTGGCTCAATACAATAGATTGCACAGGGGCAGGCTTTCCCTCAAGTAATTTAAGTTACCTAACATGTGTTTCATTCTTAGCCAGTTTTGTAATAAAGTACCATGCACAGATACTCTACCTGCTTGACTAAGTGTTGTTTTGTTTTCTCTTGCATTTGATTTGCAAAAGATGTTTCAAGCCCGCTGAAGCTTCATCGAACAGACACTTTCCCCACCTACAGATCAGAGCATCGATAAAAGATTGCAAAGCACTTAAAACTCTTTGTCTTGTGACAGACTGCCCCGGTGGATAATAATGATGATGGCAAGAAGGAAAGCAAAGTGGAATTACTGGGGGAAAAAAAAAATCAGCTTGGATTAAGAAGTCCTGCAATACAATATATTTTATTTTTTACTTTGGCAAAAGTGAAATCTGTCCTGCAGATCTTTAAAAAGGAAATGACTCCAATGTTTGTTTCACATTTTACATCTGAACAGAAAGGAAATCGACCCCTTAAATATGACTCGATGTTTTTGTATGATAGATATCAGTTGTAAATATATTAACTTGTCCTCTGATGTGGAGCACTGTGATTTCACTTTGTCTAATTCAGCTGTGTGAGGTGATGTCAACTGTGTCAGCAATCCCATGGTTCATGTTTGGTGTAGCTCTTATTCTTTCTTTACTAACATAATTGTTCAGACCAATCCTTGACCTTTGAGAAATGGTGGCCAGTTTTATGCAGCAGTTAAATCTATTTTTCCTGTGTACGGAGTCTGTAGAAGACTTGGTTGACTTTTAAAGGACATTGTCAAGTGTCTTATTTTTCATATGTTTGCTTCCAGCTCTGGTGGCTAGAAATAAAACATTTTTTCTCACCATTTCTGTGGTTTTTCATGTGAATGCCAGCATTGGCAGTACAGTGATTTCAGAAACCTGTGTACGGCCATAGTCAATAATAAGTTAGCAGAAGGAAGTAAATGGGAAAGTGGGTTATTTTGGGTCCCCTTGAAACAAAAGCAAGAAACCCTTATAATAGCTTAGAAGGTACGGTATTTTTTTTAGAGAAACAGAATAGGAATTTCCACAAGATTTCCTACTTGAGCTTCAAATAAATTTTGAAAATGGCCCCATTTTTGCCTCTTTACTGTACTTGACAGTGAGTCTTTTATGCTGCTTGCCTGGATATGATACCAGAATGTTAATTCTGACATACATTTTATGTAATGATTGGTGTGTGCAATCTGTATCAGATGGATTGGATAGCTTTATGGGTGTTAAATATAGAAGGAATCTTAAAAGTGGCTAGTTATGATTATCCTGGTATTGTACAAATGAGGAATGTATATATAGTGTTACTGGGTTAAGAATAATTTTAAAAACTTTGCTAGAAGTCAGGGGTAGGAGTAAAGCACTGAGATAGTCAACCTGATTTCACTGCGAATATATTTACTTCTGTTCACTAAACTATGGACCAGAGCTTATTTAGGAGGAGATCTGGTTCTGATTCTCAATACAATATGCTGATATATGCACATAATTTGAAAAGAATATTAAGTAGTTTCCTGGTTAGTAGGGTAAGCAACCCTATGATTGGCAGCTAATATTTTAAATTGTTACAAGGAGAAAGAGAGAGGACAAAATGTTTTTTACCTCTTTTAATATTATTGGTCATGACAGCTGGTAGATCCTCAAGGGTTGATTGTGATACTATCAGTATAACACACATTTGTATGAATGTGTAACTCCATGAAACTCCATATTATGTCTTGGATTTTTGTTCCTTTTGAAACAAACCCTGTTCTCTTTCATGCAAATAACTGAATCCTTTTATAGCACATACAGTGGATTCAGGCAGAAGAACAATTCTACTCTGGTATAGAAAATGGTGTGTGTCTTTAGCTTGGACTCTGGTCAAAAGTCACTTGTGAAAGGTCCCATGCTTGTATCTCCAAGAAGCACTCACTGGAGTAGTGATAGATCCAGATGTGCCTGAGCCAGGTGGATTCAGCAGGAACATGCCATTTTATTTAAGTATGATTACAGACCTAGCGCTCTTTACTGTGGTATGTCATGAAATGTAAGATGGTGATATTCATAAAATCCATTTAAAAAAAAAATCAAGTTACCGTAGAATGATGGTTTTATTTGAATTTTAAAACAGGAAGACCTAAAGCCATGGTGATTGCGGCTTCCCATATCTGTCAGAAGCCAGAGCTGTCTTTACTATTTGAAATCTGTTGGTTAAATAAAGAGTCTCTTCCTTCTAGAGCTAGAAAGAGTTCTTTGTTTGCAAATCCAGAACCAAGGGTCCATCAGATATTGATCCCCATCAGCCAGCTCTCACAAAAATGATCACGTTTGGGTCCAGGTCTGTTTATAAATCATGGTAAGATGGAAGACATGGTTTGGGCTGGTCACAAGGTGGTAACAATCTGAGCATTGTCTTTCACAAACGCCAAACTTCTGAGAAATGAATTTGATGACTCTATCTCATTGTGGAAATTGTGGACTCATCACCGCAGCATCTGTGCCCTTGTCTCTCTAGCTATGAGAGATGAATATTTTTCACTGAAAATTTTGTGTTCTAGGAAAATCCTGAAGTTTACAATATAGTAAAGGGAAGTGTGATCTCCTATAAGAAATCCATGCACTTTTCTAAACAATTCAGATTTTAACCCATTTTCTCCCAATTGTCTATAATCCCATTATAAAATTATTAAAAATCCCAAGAATGCTTTAAAGGACCAAAATATCCAAAGGCCACAATCAAGACTGAGGCTGTGACACTTAGTCTCACCTCAAAGGTTTTACAAGCTAGAACAACCCTAAGAAACTTTGAAGAAGAAGAAACAAGAATGATGACCAGCTGGAAGGAGACAGGGAATGGGGCAGTAGTACCCCCCTGCATCCCCTCTTTCCCCACCTTGATTCCTGCTCCACTCAAACTTTAAACAAAACTGTCTTGGACGGGCAGTGGCAAGTCTATTCAGATAGTGCTGAGAATGTCAAATAACTTCTTGGCTCATTACCATCCCCCTGATTCCTGTTAATCTCTCTCTACTCCACAAGTGTTAACAACCCTCTGTCCTTTTAAATGGTCTTGCTGTTTCATTATTTAAACTATCCTTTCTTCTGCAATTATGCTGCCTGTTAGCCATTCTGGGTAATGTGTGTCTTCTATTTTACAGCCTTGCAGACTGTTTTTAGCTGTAGCTAAAAACCTTAACTCAGGTGTGGTAATATTAACAGGTGTAGAAATGACTAAGTGAAGTATTGGAAGCACTATCAAGATCCTTAAGGAGGCTAGATTTTGACTTATGATTCTGAATAAGGGATGTACATTTAACTATGATGACTTCAGGACTAATGATACAATATCCTTTTGCCTAGTTTGTTGCACTTTTAAAAAAAAAGTTATATATCCTCTGGCAAATTAGAGCACATTCGAAAGGTTATATTTCTTTTTTTTTTTTGTTTTGATCTTAAATTGAATAATATAGTGCAAGCCCCTTACCATATTTGTCAAGCTTCTAGTTTCTCTTTCGCTGGAGAAAAACATGTTGTGTTATAAGTGATAATGTGCCACATCAGCTGCGGCCCCATTTTCAAAATCCTGGATCAGCCCGTGGAAAAGGATATAGATCCCATCCACTCCTTCCACCCCCCAGCTGGTGTCCTCAACTCTTTATTATTCCATATACTCAGGGAAGTCACGAGTCTAGGTTAATAACATTTATATGTGTACAGAAATAATGGGAAGAGAAATGGTCTGTGAACTCCTACTGCAATCATCCTCATATAAAGCTTCACAATCTTGGCTTTAATTGTAGCAAGCTCCAATTCCATTTCCAGAACATATGTTTCTGTAAAAGAAATTCAAAGAACAGCTTTGTCAGACTCAGGAGATGCACAGAAAGCCACATGCGCAGATTGCCAACGCCATTTATTTCATAAGGAAAACAGTGAAATGTCTGTGGAAAGGTATGTATTAAAAGCAACTGATGTTGTAAACAGACATAAAAGGAGCACGCTCTCACAATCTAAATGGCACGCATCCTCCTCCCATGCTCTGAAACACAGAATTTTATCCAGAAAGTAGAAAGCACTATGGCATTACAGTACTGCTGCCTGCTAACCCAGGGTTATGCACATTTATAGTCAGTGCTGCAGATGAGAAAAGTGGTTTACACACACTCGAACAGTTTCCCTTCTATTAAAGCAAAGCATATGCTCAAACAGGAAACAATGTATTTAGGCAATGGTCCAGGATCTAAATGCAGGGATACAAATTCTGATCTCCCTGAAGCCTCTACCCAGTGTACAAAAGAAACGGTTCCCTGTTTCAACCAGGAGATGGAGCCTCTTTCCATCATGCAGGAGCAGGCCTGATACTCTGATGCATGACAAATGATCAGAAAAAGAAGTTGAGAGAGTTACTCCAACTCAAAGTAACATCAAGAACATTTGGAGAAGTGGAGCATTTTATATGAACTGATCTGCTTCAGATGGTCAGAAAGTTTCACTTGTGCAGTGAAAGAAAAGAAACTGTATTTCAGACTTTGAGTGCTTAACATTTTGGAAGATTTGGGAAATGTTAATAATAGTACGTGTGATGCAATCCTGCAAACTCTTACTAAAGTGCATCAAACTTAGTAATGTGTATCTTTTATTTATCCTCTCATTGTTTCACTGCAGGACTAGGTGTCTAAATCATTTCTATCTGGAGTTTATCTCTATATTTTTCTCGAGCCTCAACTTTCCCAAGCACATATCATGTTTATAGTCATCCTTATTTAGGAAAAACCCCTTAAGGGCCTATGGTATACCAGTAGTTCATTTGATTTCACTGACACTTGAGTACAACATATCTACAATTAAGTATGTACTTAAAAATGAAGCCCTAATACTTCATTTTTGGAAAGGTGAATGTCAAGAACTAAGATAATATATAAGTGCCAAAGCTAGAGGAAAATATCAAATTGTGTGCTTTAATGTATTTTCCATAGAACCAAAGTCAGAGGGTTGTAATTTCTCTTTTAAACTAGAAGCCCATAAAACAAAATGAAGGCAAGGAAGGCGAACAAAAGAATAAGATTTAATGTGAGGTAATGAAGATAAAAGCACTGATATGAAGGAAGAAAAATGGAACCGGCTGGCTGTTGGAGGATCTCATTAATCCCACTGTTGTCAACATTTGTTTTGAGGCATATTAGCAAGTACCAACACAATTGGTTGGAGCAGAAATGAATCATTAGCTGCATGTTAAATCCCTGGGAGATTTCATCATATATCTGACAAAGGCATTATTTTTCAAATGCATATTGGCCTCTTCCATGCCTTGAGCCTATTCAGCTGAGGGGTTCATTTCATTCCAGCTCTAGCACTTAATCCTAGTGAAAGGACACAAGCTAACAACTGAACTGAAGTTCTCTGTCTGTAGATTATACGTGGCACAGGCTAATGCATTCTAAGACTGAGCAGGTATGGCTACATTGCCCTGCAGTATACAGCATTGACATACCCCATGGCTGCTGTGCATTTGTTCTGCCTTCTGTGATGAAAGGAGGGAAGCAGAGTTAGTTCAGCTTTGATGCCAGTTCACTCCTCAGTGTTTTCATTGAGTCTCTCAGAGCACCTCTACATGAGATGCTTAATGTGTAGTAGCCTAATAATATTGCACAGCAGCATGCCGGGCAAAAACTGCGCTAATACGCTACTGTGCAGTAGGGCTGTGCAAAATTTCACCGGCCATTTCGTTTCGACACTATTTTGCCCAATTTTGAGATCGAAAGAGCAAAATTGAAATAAAAAAGCCCTCAAAACAGCCTCAAAACAAAACGAGGCTGGTTGAAACATTTCGAAAGTCGAAACGTTTCGACCATAGGCTGGGGGTGGGAAGTCAGTTCAGCTGAGCTGACTTCCTATCCCCAGCACAGGATCCGGTAGCGGGCAGCGAGGCAGCCCAGCTGGCCTGTTTCCCCGGCCCCCACGCTAGATGGCATGATCTAGCGTGAAGGTCGGGGAACCAGTCCAGCTGGGCTGCCTCCCGCCCCCAGCACAATTTAACTCAGGGGTCAGAAAGTAGCCCAGCTGGTCTGACTCCCCATCCCCAGCGAAACTCGAAACAGCCTGTTTCGACAGAACGGAACGGAATAGCTGTTTCGACTCGAAATGAAATTTGAGATGAAACTGTCAAAACTCAAGGCAAAATGGAACGGTGCCGTTTCGCACAGCCCTACTGTGCAGTGGTATTAGGCTACTGTGCAGTAAGCGTCACTAAAAAAAGTGCGATGGCACTACTGCACAGTAACTCTAGTTATTCTGCATTTAGTTAGTACTTCATTAAGCAAGTACTAAACTAAATGCACAGTAACTACTGCATATTACTGAACGTGTAGATGCGCCTTCAGAATCTCCAAATGCAACCAGCCATCCATGTAGGGTATTGCAGGTTTTGCCCCATTGTTACCTGAAAATGTAACCGTTCATTGAAAATTTAGGCAGTATTCAGGTGCCAGGCACTAGTGAAATGTAAACTGTTATTATCTATCACCAAGAGCATTAAACTAGCAGAAATAAGAGAGAGAGGCTTTCAGAGAAGCAGCCCTCTATGAAAGACTGGAAATTTGTAAAATAGCAGTATGTACTTCTGAAGAGGGAAATCAATAGCCCACCATTGTTTAAGCTACACCATTCAGTAACAAGATATTCCTAATTTATAGCAAACAAGGATTAGATTCGTTCCATTTCTAAACTGGACTGTGAACATAAATAAGTGATATTTGGGGCATGTTATGACTAATAGGTCTTTATCTTTCAGGTTTTTTTCCACTAATGTATTCCCTTGAGAGCTGACAGCATCTGTTGTTTTATCATGGATGTGACAGTTCAGTAAATGCTTTTTATTCAGCCTTCATTCATGCAGTGATTGATACATCAAGACTTTACCTATGGTTGAACAATCCAATTATAAGGAAGACAGAAAATGCTGTGACCTTGGCCTTTAAATGAAGGGTCTTTAAATCAGCTGGATCTGATATTCTTTCTAGAGGAACTGTCTACAGAGGAGAGTGGGGAGAGGGATCTAAAAGTATCTTTTCCTTCAAATTCTTTGTGTTCTTCTATCTAAAGCATCATTGGTGAAATTAAATGTTAAAAAATCTATCACACTATTAGGTAATTGTATGCAGTGGATCAGAATCAGTTTGGTGGGATATTTATCTTTGTGTTATCATCACCAGCCTAATGAGTTGAAGAGGTTATTTGGTCAACAGAGCAAAAGAGATTATATCCCCTATAAGCCCCTGGTTTTATAGGAGGCAAAAACTAAGTTCCCACATGGCTTTTCAGCTGAATTCTAATTAATTTTTTGCACTTCACTATACATGTGTTCACATATGTTGATAATAGGAATGATCTGATGATGATATTTGATGAGACATCTAGATGGAGCTGGCTTGATTGCAACTGAAACCTTAGTGAAGAATGGCATAAAACAGAATAGCAGATCTGGGGAATAAAGGTAAAAGTCTAGTAGTTAGGCTGAGGCCTATTGCTGCGCTGTCCAGTGGGAGAAAAGACAAAAGGACCGATAGTGGAGGGTTCTTTGACAGTATTTCTTTCGTAGCTCTGTGCGTAACAGGAGTATTACAATTCAAACACCTGTCCAAGCTCCACCACATCAAACCATGTCTTCCCATGCTGCTCTTCTCCAGACCTTGGGCTGTATAGAAATTTTGAACTTATATAAATATCTCAAAGGCACAAAAAGCATACGTCATGATGTCAGGCATTGAGCAGCCAATACGACATTCTGTGCCCTCCAAAAGGGCAGCATGTAACCTGTAACCTTACTCATTCACATGGACATAAGCAATGCCATGCTATTTATCAAGCTGCAACTCCATGCAGATCTGAGAGAAGGGTGATGGTCTCTGTTCTTTCATTTTCCATCCCCTGAAAGGGATCCGCATGGGGTATTTACACTACTGAAGAACATCCTCCCATATGTAATCAGGGAAATAGTCTGTGCATTGGAAGTCATTGCAGCTTGTGAAGGAATACAGAAGCTAACTGAAAACAACACTGAATCTTTGCAGCATGTTGAGCATGTTGATTTTGATTTTTTCATTAAATGGTTCTCTAGTATACTGGAGAGTGAGGGGAGTGGAAATCGATACATTCATCTTTATCATTTATTTTCCTTGTTTTATGTAGCCAATGCAATGCAAATGCTGGTATCTAAGCTACCTATATGGTCTCTATCAACATAGGGCAGTATAGTTCTGTTATTCCCATTTTATAGCTGAGGAACCGAGACAATGAAACAACGTGGCCCAACAGAGTTTGTAGCACATTAGGGTATTACACCTCGGCCTCCCAAGCCCAAGGCTAGCACCACTTGATCACCACTTCTCACATTTCCAATTGATCCTCTTTAATATTATAGGATATATAGCCAAGGGGAAATGTGGCTTTTTTATTTAGTATCCCCCTTTGATACTTTAATACCAGGAAGTCAGAATTGACATCAACAGCCCATGTATATGGCAAACCTACCATGCTATGCAGCAATGCTCCTGAACACACCACATCACTCTGCACAGACTGCCTCCTAATTAGAACTGCTGAACAATGATGCCAATTAGCCCCCCGCCCCCACCTTGCTAATTAGCCTGCCTGCAGCATGCTATTAATGTGGCTCAGTTGGTTCCAGTTCAGGAGGCAGCCTCTGTGGAAATGTGCTGCATGACAGAGATACTGCTGCTGGGAATGGTAAATTGGGGGCGCAGACAGGGTGTTAGTGACTTCTAATGGCATTTGTTCTAGCTTCTGAATCTAGAAATGCATTTTCTTTTCCTTAACATATGCACAAACTCAGTGTATGCCTCCAAACCCTGCAGTATAGGGGTCCCAGACTCGTATATGCATTTGCTGGCTGCCCTAACCCTAAAAGCACTCTAAAATAATCTGCTGGTTGAAAGAAGAGTCAGGGCATACACTGTAGCATGCCAGAACATGTATAAGAAGCTGCTTTCAGCTCTAATGATGAATAGCACTCACCAGCCATATTGGCATAGAAGTTTTATTTAGTAGTGTATTGTCATTGTGCAGATAAGTACTACACTCTTCTCAGCTGGTTGGCTTTCTGCTAGGCCAAGCTGCTGCTGGCACTGAGCCTCACCATTTGAGCTACAGAGGTGAACTCACAAAGTTCAATATCTCACTACTGAATTCCTCTCACCTGAAGTGATGTGCTCATGTGTGGCTTGTTCAGAGCCTGTAGCTGCTGGAGGCCCTGAGATCAAAAGACCCTCCCCCCCCACTTTCAGGGAGCCAGGACAGAGCAAACACTCTCCTTATCTTCCCTATCCCCACACTGCTTGCATCTAGGTCCCTATGGTGCTAGGAGGCAGAAACAGTTCCCTTCTGTCCAACCAAAAAGTTTTCTTTTGTTGTTTTTTGGGGGGTTTTTTACAATCCAACCAAAAACTTGGATGGTTGGAATGATTGGCCAGGTGTGGTGCTTAAAAGCCTGGCTACAAGATTAAACATTATCACCTGGTTCTTCAGCAGCAGAGCAGCTGGTTGGCCACAATTTGAGCTTCCTCCAGCCAGGGCAAGCTGCTGTGTGGTTTGCTCAGTATTGCTTTCATTCACTGACCTGGGGAGGAAGGGCAGACGTTAAGAACAACAGGTCTCTTGGAGAGGAAATTGTCTGCTGGCCAGGTAAATCCTTCTCCATATTCTGCTATTCCCCCAGCCAAGCCTCTCCAACACTTGAGTAACCCTGCCCTGTGCCCTTATGCAGCGTAATCCACTGTACAGCTCCACTGTCCTATGCCCTTGCGACGCAGAGGAGACCCATGCCTTTGTACGCTCACAAACGCCATTCTCAATAACAATGTTTGGGGCTTTTTTGCGTCTCATGAGCTATTCAAAGTGTTTTTATGCTATTTATTCAAACTTAGTGAGAAGGTAAACGCTGAATTGTGTCTCAAGTGCTGCTGGTGCAGTTAGGAATTCGGAAGAATTGATCACTTGAATTTAATAAATTAAAAAATCAAACCATTAGAACATAGTTCAGTGTCATACCAAAGCATATCAAAATGCTGATATTTTAATGTTATATTAAAATACATGCATATTAAATGGTAATTGCTCCAGGTAATTTGAGTAGCACAGAAGTTATTAATAATAAAGGCTGCTTCATTGTGCTTCTTCTTGATATACTTTTTAAGAGCCTGACATGTTTAAAAGGGGTGTTGATAATTGGAGCTAGTTGGAAACTTCTCATGGATTTGTGCTGATTAATGGAAACTTAACTTTTCACAGAAATGTATTTTAAAGAAACTTTGCTTGGGAAGATTTTCAAGGTTTGATAAGGAGCAAAAGAGAGACCCCAAAATAGCTTAATACCTCAGTGGATAAAGCACTCTGTGTGATTGAGAGGAGGGACAACAAGAGTTTTCCATTCCATCATAACTTGTATTTTGGTGTGGGTCTTGCTCTGTGTGTTGTGATTTTGTTTCTCTCTTTTCTTTTTAAAAGGTCTTGTTTTCATTTTGTGCCAGAGTAGATCAAAAATGAATGCCAAATCTTTAAAATTCTCCATAAAACAGAATTCTTGTCTTCTGGCCAGGTCTGGTACTGTTTAGGCTTCCTATGGTGTATAGTTTAGTGTAGAGTCTAGGAATTCTTACGCCCACTGTAGCTTAAAAAGAAGTGGGTTAAAATATCTGGGTATTGCGTTTAGACCTGGTTGCAAAGCAAAACCCCCCCAAAAACCCAACCCCCCCACCTGAAATTTTAAATTGCAATAATAAAGTCTTAAAAATCAGTGTTTGACTAACAGCCTATGTTTAAAGATGTTTTCTAATGCCATTGTTTATCCAAATTTAAACTTCCATTCTTCATGTTTGGCTTATTAATACTCTGGTTTCATTCACATCCCCCATCCTCCTGCGAGAGAACTGCATTAGTTAATATTTAGGAAGATGATCCATTCTTCAGGTTTGTGACATTCAGTCATTTTGCCATTAATTAAATAATCACACAGATAAACTGCATACAGCAATTGAGTTGGAGCCCTGTTGCTGTGCAACTCTGAAGAATGCATAATAATGCTACTGCTTCAGGCACTGAGATCAAAGGTCACTATATGATATTTCTGTGTACTCATTAACTTTCACAAGGACAGATTGATCTGCTGTTGCCATGAACACTAATGAACCATTTTCTTGTTTTGGGAGAATATTGTATCGTTACCACTAGTCGCATAATATTTAAAGGAAAGCTGCTTCCCCAAAAATGGCTCTAATTGGAATTTTAACATAGACGATATTGATTGTGCTATGCTTATTGGTTTTGATTCTAAATGCCAGCAAGTTCATCTGATAGGAAAAAAGTTATTTGTAAGGGTTTCTTATTAATACTGGCTCATATTTTTGAAGGATTAAGGGCTAGACCGCATAGGGCTTTACAGTGCTCAGTGACTATATGACTGTGCAGCACCTAACACAATCAAGCAAAGATTTCTGATGGAAGCCAGATGCTGTATATAAATAAGGAATTGCATTTTTTTTCCTACTGAACTTTACTTTACTCTGGAAGCAAGCTCAGGGGTGTAGAAGAAACTTTAGAGGTATGTTTAAAAAAAAAAAACAACCCAAAAAGCAACCTCTCACTAGATGACCCTGGACTGGTGGAACTCCACTGAAGTTGGGAGAAATGCACCAAAGTAACTAATACAACAGAGTAAAAAATATATCACTAATTATGATATTGAGATGGTATCTTCCAAGTTTCACATTGGAGAAACTCAGGTTCTGAGTGCTTAGTTATCAAACTATCTGGAATCAAAACTCATGGCAGAGGTGAGATCTTTTATTAGACTAACTAGATATTTGCACAAAAAAAAAGTCTCTATTTCCTACTTCTTGTTTGCTTTATTATCTCTCTCTTTTTTTTTTTTTAAGATTTTTTCCCCCCCAAATATCTAGTTAGTCTAATAAAAGATCTCATCTCTGCCACGTGTTTTAATTCCTTTTGCCTGTAGACCAATATGGGTACAACCTGGATACCTATCAAACTATCTGCCTCTCTTGAATGTTCAGAACTGGCCTAGAAAACTCTTGGATGCTAAGAGCATGACAAGGTTGTTGATATATCCTGTTTCCAAGCTGAACCTGGAAAGATTCCTCAATATCCTCTATTGTGGGATTTTTAAACGCATACTTTGCTGGTCCTAGCCAGGACTTTCATATATCATTTAGTTCTATTGCAGATAAAAGATAACTAAGGAAGAAAAAACTATGGGCGGTTCAGTTTTCTATTTGGGCTAAAGAGTTGGTTGAGTTCTTATTTTGTTCTTGGAGGTTTGCACGTCCTAGTCATTACATAACGAACCTTGGGAGAACTAATGGTTTTGATGTACATCAATCCCTTTAGCCACTAGATGTCACTGTTTCCATGTGAAAGAGAAAAGTGAACACCTGTATCAGTATTTGTCCTATTCTTACATCTTCAGCTAACCCAGGGTTTATAGCTAATAAAATAACATTTTTAAAAATCTTGCATTTTTTTTTTCTTCTTTATCAGTCTTGTGGCACCTTCCACCATTTCTTCCATATCAGGCCTATATTCCTCTTTTTTTTTTTTTTATCTCTTAATGATGTTTGCATACCAATAGCAGCAAAATGAATCATTTGGTTTATTCTAAAAAGGATCTCTCTAGCAGAACTGTACAGAAACACAATAGAAGTGTAAATGGGCTAGAGAACTGGAATGCACTGTTTCACTGATGAAAAATGTGCATTAGAAATCCTTTCCCAACTGTTGTATGGCCCCTACTTATGCATGGTGAGATTAGGATTGAATGGGATTTAGGTGAGAGGTGTTCTCCAATAAGTGCTACTGCCCCTACTTGAATTGAGCAACATGTATGATTGTTCTGCCCATGAAATGCAGGTTAGGAAAGTCTCTTTTTAGCAGAGGGGTTGTTAAAAGCCCAACAGGAAGGGTTAGGAGGTTGGTCTACAACGCACAAATCTACCCTGCCTTACACTTGACTTCAGGCTAACATGGGGAAACAACCTAAATTATCCACATCAGCCCTAATATTTACAATAATGTGGAAAAAAAAAATACACAAGATGAACGCTAGCCCTGCTAGCTTTCAGCTCCATCCTATGTAACTGCACTCAGCTGCTTGATGGTTCTCCCATATGCCTCCCATACCACACAGCAATATGACACGAAGGATTTTGAGGCTTGCCATCTTCAACTACTCCCCACCATTTTTGCCATTTTTTTTTTTTTTTTACCTCACGTGAGGTTCCAATTTCCTTTATCCCTGATTATATCCCAGCTGGCCAAAGAGAACATCTTTTGATATTGTGGACTCTTCCTCACTCGCATTAAAACTGAGCTTGCTGCCTTTGGGGGGCCTTGCCTTTCTCCATTGTTCCAAGGTTGCTTAGTACCAAAGGTTCAGATTTGCTTTTTTTTCTTGAATTAGGCACAGAAATGCCTCGGCACAAACTGCTTGATCTTGATATTATTGGCACCAGCAGTTTAGTTCCCATTAACTGTAATGGAGCAAACAAATCTCTGTCTCGCAGCTTCTCTAAATTTTATTTAATGTGTTGACAAGACATGCCACATAAGAGGCCTTCAGTCTTTGTGATCCACACTCCATATCCTTGCCAACAATCTCCTTTGCTCTGCAGTATCCACAAACACTTCCTGGGAGCTGCTGAGAAATCCTGTTTAAGTCATCACTTAAAATATGAAATTGGAATAGATCCCTCATCTCTACTCACAGCCCGTTGGTTGGATCCTGCTACTGCACTCCATACAGGCTGCCTGATTGCCATGTCAAAAGTCAAAGCTTGGCCAGATTTCACAAACGAACTGAAGTCGGCTTGTGTATGTCCTTGGATAGGAGACCTCCCAGAAAGGTACTCGGTGCTGCTGCCATTTTTGCCGCTGTTTCATTCTCCCCCTACGTCTGCATTGAAGCAAATGATCCTGTAGTGGGGAAGATGACATAGTGAATTGGATTATATCATCAGTTCTAGTTTGAACTTGGGTGTGGAAGTTGCATGGATCAAAATCCAGTAATGATGATGAGAGATTCAGGTCCTGCAGCAATGAGTGTTGCATAAAGAGAATCTCAGGGCTGTTATTTCAGGTGAGATGTAAAGCAGGCTTGTGATCATGAATGACCCCATGGTACCTGCATCCTACGATCTGAATTCTCCCTCCCATTTCTGCTAGATATTCTTTTCTTTGCTTCCGGTCCCAAACTTTTTGTGTGTGTGTTCTGCTACGGATTATTAAAAGAATAATATCTTCTATTATTTGCATTTGTATTATTTATATGTATATCTGTGGTGTGTGAAATTAGCATGGTCTTCCTAGATTTTTGGGGGGTGGGAGGGACTCTGATACTATGTGCAATTTGTGATCCCTTTGGAAAAGTTACTCTAATAGAAAGGTGATGATGTAGTCTATCAAGAGAAATGTACTTGTTAAGCTAATGAATCCTATCATTCTTTTGTTTAATTAAAGTTCCTTAATTTTGCCCAATGAGAGAGAACATACAAACCAAAATGATTTACAAAATCCTTTGTGATGTAGACAACTCATCCTTTGCAAAATATATGGTCTATAAAACTGGAGTTAGTATTTGCATAAATACTTGTTTCTCTATAAACATGTAATGACTTAGTTGAAAGCCTTGTGCATCATTCATACCATAATCTCAATTTTAGTATAATTTATTGAAATAAAAAAGACATCTACATTTAGAGCAACTAAAATATATAAATGCTAATCTGTAGACTGCATATTAAGGAAAAAGGCATGGACATTAGATTTATGTCTCTCTTTCCCTTGTGCTGACACATTCTGATTTGGAGGGATTTGCTGCAGTGTACTGTGGTACATCAGAAAATTATTCTTGGTGAAACAAGGGGAAGTTTTCCCATTGTACGTTCTGTGTCAGAGAATCCAAGTCAGGGACTCTTGAGCTTTTTAACTACGAGAGGGTCAAATCATGCTCCTGTTTCAGGGGACGACAAAATTCCAGCCTGAAGTAGTATTGGAATGATTTTTTTCCATGAGCTAATTGCACAATTTTTAAAAAAATACAGGAGAGAATTGACCCATCCTCCTGTGACATATTTACCATCTTTATAAAAGTGCCTCTGAGCAATATGTCTAAAAGATGGCAAAATCTTCAGCTAGAGTCAGGTGTTGGGTTCTTACAGTGGTGAGTTGTTCTTCTGCCTCAAAACCAGGATATGTCTCTCACTTCATATATATATATATATGATTTTTTTTTTTTCTTTTTCGTTTGAGAGCCAACAACTATTTATGAGAACAAAGTGCTAGGGTGGCAGACCCTTGCTGACCTTTTGCGATTGGATGCGAAGGATCGATCAAAGCTTAGGACCCACCTACAGCAGCAACATATAAAATAAATTTCATTTAGCTTTGTTTGGGGGTTCTGTTATTTATAACGTTTGTTTCTCCCATGTATTATTCAATTTACTTGTTTACCGAGTGAAGCAAAATCAATCCAAAGTTGCTTTTCCTTTGCAACACGTGACTATCAAATCCTTGTGGAAAATCGCTTAAATTGCATGATTCATGGCTCGAAGTGAAAACAGAGCATTTAATTAGAGTTTAATTATCTTAGTAGGTTTTGAAGCTCTCTGTTTTGCTTTTGTTTTTATTTCTTTTCACTGCTCAGTGCTGCCTGCTCAAGACTGTTCTCATTTGCAAGAGAATCAGGTTCAGGGGTTGAAGCTGAACAGTCCCTCGTCAACTAAGAATTTCATTTCTGTTCAGTTCCATGGTCTTGGTTATACATATAGCTATGAAACTGGCCAAGTAGCAAGAAAAATAAAATACAGCCCTTTCAAATGGGCCAGATCCTCATAAATGTTTGACACTCCAAGTGGAGCTGTTAGGAATTGGGCCTTGTATAATATCCAAAAGGTGAAATTTTCAGGGTCAGGAATAAGGGCTAAGGATATAGCAGCTGTTTGTTTCTTTGTAGTGTTCCCACTTAATTATTAACTTCATTTCTTGGGATCTGGATGCCAAGGCATCTCTTGTGAGCTCCAGCGCTCTGCTTTAATACCCAGTGAGGTCGGTGGAAGTCCTTCCGATTTGGCAATATAATAACTACCTGGGGCTCAAGCTAGAAATGCATTCAGGAATCCCAAAGTGCATATAAATGTTTAGAAGAATTTTTAAAGTGAGTAAGAGAGTGGGCAGAATAGAGCCAGGCTTTGGTATTTGCCTTCTGCAGAATCATAATAATGACATTTAATTTTGTTTGTGTAGCACATTAAAAGCTATAGATAAAAAACACCCGTGGAGACCTGGGTTCTATTAGCACTTTTATGCACTGGCATGTGAGACTTTTTTTAGTGAATGACTGTGACTGAGTCTCATTGAAACCAAGATCTGTGTAATTTGCATGTGGGAGGTTTGCATGGTTCTTAAGATGCATCCCCATTCATTTCAAAGAGGGGAAAAAGAGTAACTGATTGAAGTTAGAGTTGTCCAAGCAATTAGCAATGGTAACAGGATCTCATTACAAGCAAGGACCAGAGAACTGATCTCGAAAACAAAAGCAGTGACTAAGCTACTGAACCCTCATCAAGGAGGGAGAGGAACATAAGGTCTTCAAAAAGTGGACTGAAGATGAAGGGGGGAAATAAGACACTTATAGATAAGGTGACCATATGTCCCATTTTGGCCATGATGGTCCCAGATTCCATAGGCCAGTCCTGGCTGGTTAGTCAAAAGTCCTGGGCTGGAGTCCAGCAGGGAGGCGGAGCAAGGTGTGTAGATGTATGGTTACCTGACCTAAGATGCCATATTTGAGGTCCCTACATTCCTTTCTTCTGCGCAGCAGCAGCGGTTCCTGCCCAGCCGCCTGCATTGTACACCATGCTGCTCTCCTGCCACACCAGACTCCAGCCTAGGACTTTTGACCAACACCCCCCAAGACCGGCCTATGGAATCCAGGACTGTCCCAGCCAAGCCAGGAGATGTGGTCACCCCACTCATAGAGGAAAACAAACTATACACAGAAGCTGTAGTCTTTGCAAAATACACTAAAGCAAATGCCCATCTCCTACTGTCGTGAGTTGTCTTATCTTTTGGGTCTTAGCTCTCTAATTGCATGAAGCTGATTGTGGTGTCCCAGATCTTTCTCTTAGCACTTTCATGCCTCAACTACCCTTTGCTTTGTTTGCAAGGGGAAGTAAAACTGATTGGGAATTCTTAACTTCCAAAATAAGAAATCTTTAAATTGAGGTACCATGCGGAAGTAGTGTCTGTCTCAATAGACCTGCTCAATAGATTCAAGGTTATTAGAGGTGCTGATTTCAGGTCAGGAGCATTTTTATGGTGTGAGCATATGTGCACAAGCATGTGTATCTTTGTTTTATTAGTCCTGCAAGGCCAAGACAGTTGTTTACTAACTTTCAATTATTTGCGCCAGGGCTACGTCACTGATGGTCGTGATTACACCAATGTCGGTGAAGGACGATTTTGACTTGTAGAATTTCTTACTGAAGATGGTGTGGAAACTAAAAATCCAACTTTTCTCTTGGATCCCTGGTTGAATTTGAAAAGGTTATATTTAGGAACATAAGAAGTGCCCTACTGGGTCAGACCAATGGTTCCTCTAGCCTGGTGACAGAAGTGGGTGCTATAGAGGGAGAGCATCGAACCAGATTGTCTAGAGTGATCTATCCCTTATTCAACACCCTCCCTGGTATGCACCATTTATTGGATTAGAGATGCCAGAGGAAACATCTCCAACTATTCTGTTCAAAGAAAAGGAAAAAAAGGGAGAAAAATACAAGGAAAAAAATTACTTGAAGAATGAGCTCAGCAGCATCAAGTGACATCAATTTATTGCAAAGCAATAAACATGTAACTTGAGGACATTTGCAGACAGCTGTAGGATTTTTTTTATTTTTATTATAGAACCTCCTGCATTTTTAATCTTTTACTTTAAAAAAAAAAAAAGAAAAAAAAAAGTAGCTCATTCAATAAAATCATTGCAGTCAGGTTAGGAGCCGCTTCAAGATGCACTGTCTGAACCTAAGAACCACACACACACACACACACACACACACACACACACACACACACACACACACACACACACACACACACACACACACACACACACGAAAAAAAAAGAAAGCTGACATTTAAACAAACCTAGGTGATGTTTGTGTTGTTTGCAATAGTCTCTTTGGGCACCTATAATTAGCACACTTCAGCAGCCTCGGCATTGTGTATTCAACATCCCCGCACTTTAAAATGGTGGTGGGGGCACTTTAACTAAAGCTTGTTAAACAAGCTTTAGTTAAAGTGCCTTTGCTGCCATTTTAAAGTGTGGGACAGTGAATATGAGAGACACTGCAGGCGCTTTAATTAGAATGGCTCCCAAGGGTATTTACAGATGTATTCTGAGGATGGGGGGAGGGTGCTTTAATTAGGGAAACTCTGAGAGCCACACTAACTAAGCATCATGTGCATCAGTGTCCCCATGCTGAAAAATGGCAGCGGGGGCACTTTAACTAAAGCTCATAGAACAAAAATGAGCTTCAGTTAAAGCACCCCTGCTACCATTTCTCGGTGCAGGGAAGCTGATACATGTGAGCTGGAGTCTGCTGAAGCATGGTAATTACCACGCTCTGGCAGGTTTGATTTTCTATTTTTTTTTTTTTTTTATAAGGGAACAAATCCAGATTAATACTGTAGCAACGGAGAAAATCATAGGCACAGAATGTCTGTGGTGATGATTTTATATGCCTAAATCCATTACCTGCCAGTATCACTCCTTGATATACTCTTAACATTGTTTGCATGCACATATATAATACGCGCACACACAAGGAATCAGCAGAATAGTACTTACTAGATTCCTCCATTTTCATCAGATCATTTGAGACCGTCATTATTTAGGAGTACGTCTCTTGCTTTTTGATGATGAACGTTCACTGAGCCATCGAATCAGATCTGGCTTGGTTTCCATGTTGTAAACCATGAATACAAATTACAAACACCACTATTCCCAAGCAGGGATCTAAAGATACAGATTGACCTGCTCTACAATAAGCATCAAAGTTGTCAGGGACAGTCCTCAAAATAGAAACCTTTTTTTGTCAATTGGAAATAGATTTATAACATCTTTCCATCCTAGGCGTGTAGTTCCCCTTCTGTTTCAAGGGGTCATATTTTATGTAGTACTACACATTTAAAAGAGAAATGAACAAAGAAATAGGCTGGTCAGTAAAGTGAGATGTAAATCACTTTAAAGACATCTAAGAAAACTGAGCAAGACTAAAAGCAAGGCACTGAATGGAGAGTGCTAGGCTCCAGGGTTCCCAACAGTGGTGAATTTCAGAGTTTTTTCCAGATTTTCAAGTCGTAGCTCTGACTGTACGCCCAACCAAAAGAGCCATATATGTGTATTGACTTCACCAGTCTACTTCAAGTTATTGGAAAGAACTACACATTAAATCCATTGTCAGGGTGTTCTGGGTGCCTAATGTGCCTGTTCCAGTGCACAGATGGCTCCAGGATTAAGCAGGTTGGGTGACAAATATGTCTGCTGCCTCAGTAGCCTAGAACAATCACACCCCTAATGATTGTGGACTTAGGAGACCTCACGCCAGGTGGGAATGCATGGTGTTTCTATGGCTGTTCTCCTTTCAGACAGTGGCAGTAAGATGCACTGCTCTTATTTCAAGCTTCTTAAGCTGCGCCTTCTGGTTGATGGATTTGTTTGTTTTTCTCATCATTGCTGTCTTCATGTACTACCCTGCAGCTCGATTCAAAACACGGTGAAGTCAACAGAAAGATTCTCATAATTGCAAAGGGATCATTTAGCTTAATTTTTACTGCCGTAAGACAAGAGATAACACTTTGTAATTAATTTTCCTGCATTTTGACTTTTCCTTCAGGTGGCTCGCAATTTTTAAATCAATGAATGATTGTTCTTCACAATCGTAACTAACCTAGAGCCTGTGCAATATACCAGGACATTTTCATAATGGTTCAGTAAAAACAACTTCGTGGAACATACA
The DNA here is from genome assembly GCF_030867095.1 of Alligator mississippiensis. Lineage (NCBI taxonomy): Eukaryota > Metazoa > Chordata > Crocodylia > Alligatoridae > Alligator > Alligator mississippiensis. The sequence goes on along the minus strand of NC_081832.1, from coordinate 10,687,276 downwards.
CAGCTCCAGAACTAGTGGTTTATTATCTGATTTACAGGTTTGGGGTTTTTTTTAAAGTTTTCCTCAGTGAAAAGCTTGCATTAAATAAGTTAGAGAATTACTCAAACAGATAATTGTGCTGGCTTTCCCTGACAAACTGGGGTTTGAGCTCTCTTGCTGCTAAGTGAGTCAGAATGTACTTTTGACAGTGCAAAGTATTTGAACTCTGCTTGTTTTGGATCTTTGTGGGAAAGGGAACATCTCATTTATAACACTCCTGCTACTTTCAAAAAAGGAAGCATCAGCTGGATCAGGTTGCTGTTTTAACTATGAAAGTGCCACACTCCCATTAGTGTGAAGACAAGTGGGATAAAAGTGGATGGACCACATGGTATTAACAATTAAATGAAAACTTTAGATACTCGCATGTTATGGCAGTGGAGCCAAGTGAATGCTTCAATCATTTGAAGAGCTATTCCTCCTCATACCCCCATGAGCTCAGGGAATACTGTTAATACCATTTACAGATGAAGACCTGGGTCACAGAGGCCTAGTTTCATAAAGAGAGCTGGAGCTCTTGACTGAGTGATGTAACATCCAGCATTTTGATGGGGGAATCCACAGGTTGGCACCTTTAGATTTTCTGTTAGAGCTGTGCGAAGCTTCAGGTGGTGATTCGATTCGGAGGAGATTCGGCCTGATTCGGTGGCCGAATCTCCAAATCTGAATCAAATCAGGGGACCAGTGTTCAGAAAAGATTTGGAGAGCTTTGATTCGGACAGTCCCCGGTGGCAGCAGCAGGAAGCTGCCGCTGACTCTGAACTGGTAAGTACTAGGCATCAGGGAGGGGACAGGGGACCATGGGGGGACCCGTGCCAGCCCTGCCCTGGCCCCTGCCTACCCCAGCTCCAGGTACTTTAAAGAAAAGCCACAGTGCTCACTAGGTGCTGCCGGGCCGGGGGGAGCAATCTCCACTGCCCCCCACTGGGCCATGCTGCATGGAGGACTCTGCCACGAGCCCCCCAGCCCCCTCATGGGTGCCCCACCCAGGCCAGTTCCAGCCCTTTAAAGAAAAAAAAAAACCCAAGAAAAGCCCTGGGACTTGGTTCCTGCAGTGGCCTTGGGGATTTGGGGGGCTTGTGCAGAACCCCTGATGTATCGGTTCCTGCCAGTGGGGGTGATCCCCACTGCCCCATGAGAGCGGGGGTTTTCTTTCTTTCTTTTTTTTTTTTCTTTAAAGGGCTAGAGCTGTCCCCGACAGGGCACCCATGGCGGGGGGGGGGGTAGGGGGAGCTGGGGGGCTTGTGCAGAGCCCCCCATGCAGTGGGGATTCCCCCCCCCCACTCGGTAGCACCTGCTGAGCCAGGGCTTTTTGTTTCCAAGTGCAGGGAGCTGGGGTAGGCAGGGCAGCCATTTCTGGGCTGAGAGAGAGGCAGGGGCTGGGCCTGGGTGATTCGGAAATTTGGCTGCAGCCGAATCTCCGAATCGGATTCAGCTGAATCAAATTGGGACACTAATTTGAATCGCTGTACCCCGAATTGGCCAAATCTAAGTCCGAAGTGAATACTAGCCACTTCGCAGGCCTACTTTTCTGTATAGCGCATTTAGCTAGCATGCTGAGAAGGGAGCTATTTAAAGTCGGCATACTATATAAGGAGCCAGCAAAGTTAGCTAATAGGCAAGGCATGCCTCTCTCTAGGGCTTAGGCACCTTACTCGGTGCTGGCAGAAGGTGCCTTCATCTATTCAGGAATGGGTTCTAGGTTGTGAATCCCAATGGTGGGTGTGGAAGGCCATTCCTATGGAAGTGTGACGGTCATCAACTATGAATGGTACACGATCTGGTGGTACCAATGGTCCTGATGCCTCTGTTTGTGTGTTTACTTCAGTAGTGTAGTAGCTAAAGCTACTACAGGCTTTGAGGATGGGGATCCATGCTCTCCTCTGCTTGAAGGGATTCAACCCCTCTATTTCTTGCCTTCCAGGAAAGGGCTCTGCCTACCATGTCTCTTTATGTAATTTATATTAAATTCTTATCCAGTAAATTGCAGGGGCTAGAACACAGGTCCCACTGCCCAAGGGAAGTGGTTTAGCCACTAGACCAGATAGTCTGATACTAGCTCATGGAAACACTTCTCTTTTAAGCAGAGGGGGAGGCTGAGTGCCTCCTCTCCACAGCAGCATATTATCTGGGAGGGGTGGGATATGGGAACCTATGAAACAGAGGAGGGAACTAAACTTTATCTCCCACCAAGTTTCTTTGTGGATTTAGCCCTGGACATCAAGGCTTACATGGAAATCTATATCCCTGTCTTTTCATGAAGGAAAGGGAGGACCCCAGAACTCTGTGTTTTGAGACGTGTAGTCCCTAATGCATCTATTTATGTCAAAAGGAACTAAAATATTAGATCTGATTAGAAAATTTTCAAATAAATTTTCCCCAGTGGCCTGGACTACTAAAGTACCTTCCATCTAAAGACATCAGAGCACTTTGCTAGTACTTCATTAAAACAGCCCACAAGAGCTTTGCAAATTTGGCTGATGATTATCCCCATGTTACTGAAAGGAACCTGGCCCAGAAGAAAAGCTTTTGTCACTTGCAAGTCAGCACTCAGTAAGTTTTGTGGGAGATCACATCTCTGCTTTACCAGAAGACCATGTTAACATCACTCGGCTGTTGCTGAGACCACGCACAGGACCAAGGCGCTCTCTTATCATGGAATTTCCAGCAAGAAATCTTTTGGCAGAACAGGTCAGTGTCTTGTAAACGGGCAGCTGTCCAATAGGCAGCACTCAGCATACATGTTCATGGGGAATATAAGTTAAAAAATAAGAGCAAACAGTAATAACAGGAGTCACTAGACAAACAAATTCATCTGCCCATTTCTGTGAGAAAACGGTAAGGTTTATATCTTTTCTGCCCGATGACATATCCTGGCTATGGGACTCATAGATTCTAAAGTCACTTCTTTTTCAGCTGTGTGCTGTTGATTTTCTTAAACTATGCCTGCAAGAATCAAGAGATCAAACTAGATTTTTTTTTTCCTTTCCTGATTGCAACCTGCAGGATCCTATTGAAGCAAGTTTTCATGATATCATTTAATGGTCACCAGCTCATTACTTAAGGAATTCCTGTAGCTGCATCTGAAATGCAGTGTGATGTATGCTGTACCTATATGCCAAGTTGTCGATTTCCAGCCGAATCACTGGACTCTTTATTGAGATGGTGGGGTTTTTTCCCCCCCTTTAACAAAAGGATACATTTTCCACACAACACAGAAAAAACAGCATACTTTGCTGAGGGGAAATTAGGGAATTAATTTTATATTACAGGAGCAATGTGCCAGTGTCTGTTCACTGGAATGAAGAACAAGAAGTATGTGAGATCCGTTTGTACTGTTCCATTGAATCAAAATAATTCTTTTGTCATTACAGGAAACCATTGCCTTCATAGTCCCTTGAAAGCACTGGCAGGCCTCATAATTACTTCATTTTACAAAATTCTACTGAATACGGAAGCACGCAGTCCATCAAGGTTTCTGGATTATAAATACAGAACTTAGTGGTGCAATTTAAGTCATGCAGGCCTCAAATCAATGGAAGTATGCCAGTTGTGCCCTACGATTCATTATAGTTTTTATTATTTAAAAAAAAAAAAAAAGGAGTTGATTCCTGATTTACATGCTTCATCATTCATTATATATTATGCTTCTGCTGTGCAGGGGGTCATAACAGAGTCTCTTTACAGCAAGCCTGACAGAACCAGCTTGATGTTCTACCAATTGCATTCTGTTGAAAATTGCTGCTGCTTTCTTTCCTCCCCCCCCCCCCCCATATCTCTAAAGTTTGCAGCCTATTCTCTTTAGCTATGACAAGAATTTTAATTGCCAGAAAGTATATTGCCTTTTTATCGGTGTTAATACGAGTTATTTTCCTAACCGTCTGCTTCACCCTGGTTAATTTCAGCAAGTTTCTGAAGTTGAGATATAAATTGGGAAGCTGCTGCCAAGCCACGGCTCATGAGAGTCCATTTGAAAGGAAGAATTATTAGCTGCCAATAAACCCTTCTATTAGCTTATGTAACACAGACTCTCTGGGTCAGGTTCTGAAGACACCATTGGTTGGATTGCTTAAGTACTTGACACTCCATCAGGGATATTTTTTTCAAAATATCTTAGTTCTCTCATGGGCACTTAAATAAGGCCCAGATTTTCTAGAGCACTCATTGTTCAGCACATAACCACTTCCACTGTGGTACTTACAGCTGAATTCTCATGAGAGCTCAGCATCCTTTGTGCCAACCAAGCTGTTCTTGAAAGCCTGGTCACAAACCCACAGTCCCTGCCCTCCCCACCCTGTTTTTACCACTAGATACAAAAACTTTGAGCACTTGTTCATGAATTTCCCAGTACTGTTGTCAAATAAAGGACCATCTGTTGGATTTATTGCAAGCAAGTTGAATGTGTGTTATACTCCTAAAAGCCTATGGATTGGATTTAAAAGGAGGGTTGGTTGGGATTTGATCACCCAAGTCGAGAGTTGCCATGTATGAGCTAAACAGCTGTGTCTAGCTGTGGTAATGCAGAACTATACACAGGTAACTGATCCTTCTGACAGTGACTAGGTTAAAACACCAGGCTCCTTCTCCTACTTGTTCCTGGCTCAATCAATCTTGAACTTTTTTATGCACTTTGGCACATCTTCAACAGGAAGGGTAGAGAGTACCTTCCTACACGCCCCAAGGAAAAGGCAAGAGCCTGGTGGTTAGATGCCCTCCTAACTCTGAGAGATATAGGCTTGACTCCTTTCAGACAGAGAAAAGGAGTCAAGCCTATATCTCTCAGCCCTGGAGGAGTCCTATAACCCCTAGGGTATTGTATTGACAAGTGAGTCCTGCTCAGGTCTTTGAACGAAAGACCAGAAGTGCCCACCTCCTTGTGAGGATTGCAGGGCGTATGTCCCAAGTTGGTGGGGGCACCTTCCTGACCACATGAGTGAGGTGTCTTGGATGGATTTAAGATTCAACCCTATCCTCAGTATATTCCTGGGGATATACTGCAGATATAAGCAGCAGTAAATTTTTTAGGGAGGTGTCTGCTGCTTTGAATGCCATTCTGCGGGTCTAACTCTTGTCAGGAGCTATATAGGGAATGGAGGTGTTTTATGCTGGATTCCAGTAGCTAAATCATGAGTCATGATTTTCAGAAGTCACTTAGCCACTTTTGAAAAGCTAAAAAACAAATGCATGTAAGATGCAACTCTTTTACATCGCAGTTTTATGCTATCAGTTCCTACCCAGTGCCAGTCTGTTACCAACAACACAAGGGATTTTCCTTTTGCCTGATACTTAAATTGCATTCTGTCCTCTGATGGCTGCCAAGTCTGTATGTATGCAAGCGCAGTTGGTCCTGGATGGTTTAAATCTACAAAGGAAGGAGATTGTGAAAATCTAGGACAAACTTATCTCTGTAAGCTACAGATAGTAGTGATATGATCCCAGAGAATCTTTCTTCTTTTCTGGTAAATGCTGCATGCCATAGCTTTTTAATTTAATCTGTAAAACATTTAAATGTAGGAAGAGATCACTACCAGTAATTGTGCATACTTCCCTATAAAACCTGCATCCAGTGACATCGATCTGTTATTGCAGATCAAATGGATATGGTTCATATATACGTTCAAAGGTATGTTGATAGCTGGTATAATCCTATTCTCTGTACTGGACAAATCTCTCATTGATTCCAGAACCCGCAAGAGATTTCATTGAATTATAACTTTAGGATTGCCCTCTTGCTTCTTGGTATTCCTTGAACTATGCATCCTGGTGCATATATGTTGATGCCTCAAAGCTGTAGACAACTTCATTAGTAGTACTTCACAGGTGATCAGTTCAGCCATTTGGTAATGCTTAGGCAGCTTTTCACCTCTGCAGAATCAAACCCTCTGCAGCCCCGTGCAAGGTGGCCTTATCTCCTCTGGCTTCTAGTTATATCTCTGTTTCCCCAGTCTGGAAAACTCACTGACTTTGGCCTTGGCTCTCTGGCAGGAACTTTCTTAATCATTACATCTGCCATTTCTAAGAACTTCTCAGCTGAGTGTTTTGGTTTTTTTTTAATTTTTTATTATATATAATTTTACCAGTTATATGCATGTACTGCTGAGTACAAGGTACTCTTATACAGAGATTTTCATTTCATGTCAGTGCCTGGTTTTCCTGACCAAACCTATGACTGAGAGATGCATCTCTACTTGAGCCTAGTTATCTATCAGCTCCATGAAAGTGCTCATCCATTCTCTAACTAGATCCCTGTATGATCGTGTCATCTGATTATAAAATGGAAGAAATCATAAAACGCTTGTCACAGTTAGCAGTTATTTAAATGTTCTTCAATGGCAAAAAATTTCATTTTATATGATCTCCAGAGGTGAATGAGGCAAGCTAGGTTTTTTGAGGTCCCACACACACTGCATATAAATGATGATCCCGCTCCTCAATCTGTGCACCAAACTGAATGGTCCACCTGCACCTCCAGTAAAAGCTGTAATGGGTTGACACCAGAGCTGTCAATCAAGATTCATAGGGTACATACTGAAGTGCAGCTCCCTGCTGTAACTCATGGCACTTCACAGGAAGCACCATGAGTTCCAGCAGATTTCCCCCCCCCCCCCCTTTCCCTCCTAGTCTGGGGTTTGCCCAGCCTGCACTGGAAGGTGGGATGGGTAGATTGAACTGACACAAGTTAATGAAGGCACTCTGCTTCGGAGCACCTTCATTTGAACCCTCATGTTATAGAATCAGATCCTTTTAAAGCACTTTGCAGCCACACAGTTCTGTAAGGGCATGGCCGTAGATCGCTTTCAAGGGGACAATTGTACAACAAACATAACTTCTGCCTGGGCCCATAGTGTCGTTCCCTTCTTTTCTTTTCTTTTTTCTTTTATTACAGGATTCAGGTCTCTTGCCTTTATCATACAGAGGTCTCTTATCTCTTTGGTACTTGAAACCAAACCTGAGATCTGACCTCCTTTGGTTCCCAAGTTTGTGGGGGGAATATATTGATGCCTAGTACACGGGCTGTACATCAAAATAACTACAATAGCGTTTGAAATTAAATGAGACTACTGATACTAAAAGCCTTGGTTTTGCCTACACAAGTTTGATGTTTATCTTTTTGCTGGGTATTCTTTTGTTAGGAAAATATTTTTCTTTGGAAGGAGCCACAGCAGTTTTAGAAGTCATCTTTTACAATTTACACCCAGAGTAGAAAGATTTATTTTCTTTCTGGCTTCCTTCACCAGCCTGCAGCAAACATTTATCTTCAGATTTCTCTAATAGGATATGACTCGTTGTGACATCATATTTTGAAAGGCTGCAGTTTAATGGGTGTGTTTTATCCTTCTCCGCCTCCCTGATGCGCATACATTTATGCAGAGGCTCTAATCCTTTTAAAAGGCTGTGCAGCTGGCTTATGGTCAGCATTGCTGCCAGGGGCTTCTCCAGTGCTCTGGTGCAGTCATGACTGCACCAGTCCATCATAAATAAGCTTCTTCGGCATCAGCTGTACTCAAGGCTCAAGATTACTCAGAAGTTCCTTGGTCCTACAGTAATGTGCAGCATTGTAATGCAGGTCACAATGACTGGGTGTCCAGTTATAGGAAATGTTTCAGCAGACTGTGATGCTCGTGTTAAGGTAGTATTGCTAATTCTATATGATACAAGAACAGTGAGTTGTTTATATTATTTTACTGATATCAAGTATCCTAGCAGCATGCTGATTTACTTATGGTAACCAAAGAAATATCCATTTTCTCTTCTCCGATAGAACAGAGTTCTGTCTTCAAGAGAAGAACCCCCCAAGGAAATTTTGAGCTGTCAGCCTATGCTGTGCTGTAGATAAAGCAGCACTGGATGCATTAGTGACACTACTATTTTTGATGAGAGTCTTTAAGTGTCCCCATCTGATTTGGAGACAAAGGAGGTACTATATTTTCTTCTCTACAAGAGCTATCCAGACATCTGTTTTACATGTTATTTTCCATTTGAATAAGTAGAATTAGTGCTGAATAAACCCTGCAGGGCTGTTCCTTTTGGTTTGACAAGCCAGAACCTGCAGGTTTGTTTGCACTGGCTGGGAAGAAATAAACCTTTCTGCATCACTTGGGAGGCTGGCTTTTAAAGAATCAGCATAGCTGTGGGAACCACTCACTCCATCTCCTTCTCTCCCAATACCAAGGTCTTGGAGAGGGAACCTTTCCTTATTTCTGCACCGACAGAGTGGAGCCCAGTGGCCTGAGTTTATTGGCCATGACAATGGCAATAATACAAAAAGACAAAAATGGATACCACTCTGCAGCTAAGGCTTAGTCTGCCCCCAAAGTGGCATTTTTTTCCCTGGCTTTGGCAAGCTAGCTAGCCAGAGAGTCCTGGAGACATCCACACGTGTTGACAGGGACCCCACAGATGACCTGGCTTAGGTCAGGGTTGTCCATCTTCCAAGTATCTGGGAGCCACATGCCCCGCAAGCTGTGCCTTTGAGAACCATATACTGCAAGGTCTGTCCCAGTGTCCCTGCTGCTGCATCATGTGCCTGCCCTGGCACACCCCATTGCTACACCATGCAGGCACCATTTTCCCCCTGCCACTGCACTGTGTAGGCTTCCCTCACCCTGTCTGCCTGCTGCTGCACCTGCATGGCACCAGGCTTACCTTGGCTCCCTGTACAGTACTGCCCTGCCTCCTGGAGCAAGGCCAGAAAGCAGCAGTGGAAGGAAGGTGGGAAAGGGGGGCAGCCAGTGCCCTCTGCTCCTGTTGCGGTAGGTACAATGACATGGAGTGGCAGCTGAGCCAGTCCTGGTGTCTGCAACTTAATCCCTTATGGACTGCACACAGTCCAAGTTTAGGCAAAGCAGGGAAACATCACTCCTGTAGTTGAATCTTTGTCGATTAAGCCCTAAGGAATGGCTAGGATTTACTATTAAAAAGCCTACTTGCTTCACCTAAATAGGACAGGCACCAGGCCATGGTAGAAAACCTAGGGAATTGAGGTTCACTGGTACATAGGATGCAGATCCATTTGCCTGAAACTACTCAGAAGGCAGCTGTGGGAGAAAAACTTAAGTATGTGCATCTGATGGCTGCGGTTCATGAGAGAAGATTCTTCCGTACAGCCCTTCCGTTTCCACTGCCTGTGCCAAGGAGCTTTGCAAGGCCATTATTAGCTGATCAATAACTGACCACATAATAAAACAATTTAGATGGGCTGTTTAGCTCCTGTGATACAAGCTATGCCTGAATGCTAATGAAGGGCTCTACAACAACTTTCCTCTTGCTACAGCCACATCAGGGTAATTAAAGTGATTGGTAGTGTGTTTGCTTCTTAATGTTTATGAAACGCTGAAGAGAAAATGCAAGAAAGATGTACAGTGCCTCATGAAGCTCATTGCTTCCCTTTAGGAGATGCAAGCCAAATTCATCTGTGGTCTGACTCCATTTGCTTCAGTCAAGTCACACTGAGGATGTATTAGGCCCATTATATCTAGCAGGCATGCAGCAACTCAGTGGGGAACTGGTTTAAAGAATTGGCTAAGAATTGCAGCTCTTCCTTATTAGTCATCTTTAGAAAACACCCCACACACACACACACACACACACACACACACACTCTCTCTCTCTCTCTCTCTCTCTCGAAACTACATGAGCCATGCAAGTTAATGGGAGCAAATTGTCACCATAGTCAACACAGTCTACTTAACAACCAACCCCCATCACTGTTATCTCTGGTATATGTGCTTTAGCCTTTCCTCGCTTGACTATTTTGCAGTGATCTCCTTGCTGGTCTATTGTCGTTAGACCCATTTGAGTTGCAGTCTGCCAGAGCCATGTAATGATTTTGAATCGGACTCTTTTTCTTCTTGTTCTTTTCCCCCAGTACCACCCTCCCTTGTTCACATTTTCATAAGCTGCAATTATTCATCAGCTGCCTCTCTATTTATTTGTTCCCCTCTTCTGCACCTGGTTTTGGCTCACATGTTTAAAGCCCTTTGCACTGGGAGCTGTTTTCAAAAGGTAGGTGTGCGCTTAAGTTCAGTTAAAACTCAAACGGATGCATGTTCAAGCACGTGCTAAGTGCCCACCTGGTGTTGCATAGGGGTCCCCTTTCAGGCAAGGTCTTCTCCTAATGTGCAAACCTCAAGTCATTATCTTCCAATATTTTGCAACAGGTGCAAATGAATGTGACAAGTGCCTTTACGTGCTTCCTACAAAGAATGAGTTTATATTGTCACTACCTACATCTTTATCTTATTTTCATACATTTAGAAATCTCTGACCAAAAACCCTTAATCAAGCTGCCTTAAATTTGAATAACTGGCTGATTGTACAACTTTGTCCTTTATCCTTCTCTCCATTCCCCGTTAGGTGTCATCTCTTCACTTATTGTATTGCCTATTAAATTTAGGGAGCCATGATTGCTGAACCAAACTATGTCCTCTGTGTGGTGCCTAGTACATTTTGGGATGTTAGCAGTAATAAAGAGCAAGGGTGGGGACATACATTTTGATGGCCTGTGTAAACTAGGTGGGCACAAATGGGTTAATAATCTGGTATGCTGCATTGCACAAGGGGATTTGATTTCCATCTATTGGCCCATTTCCATTCTGCATTTCTTTTGGTTTCTTTGTAGAATTGCTTATTTTGTGTTGGTTTTTTTTAAAACCATTCATCCGCTCAAAACATCAGACCTTAGGCCACGTGTTCCTGATTTAATGGAATCCTCTTCATGAGATTATTGCGGTTGACTCATTTATCAGTGCAAAGCACAGCTTTATGTATTCTAGTGTTCCTCATTCTTTTAGGGGTCTGTTTCCTATTCTTTCAATGTTTAGAGTGGCTCAGTGGTTTCAAACGGCACATTTAAAAATCTCATCAATGGAAAGAGCGTTATAAACCATTTTTTCCGAGAGTCTGAGGGGGAACCTACAGAACTGTGCACCTCTTGTCTTCCTAAAACTGTTAAATATGTAACAGCTGTTAATCGGGTTATGCCATTAACAGATAAGTGCATATATTAGTGGTCTTGGCACAGGCATAAAGACATAGTTCATTCAGCTGAAAGCATCCAGGAAATAAAAACAATTACCCAACAGGCTCTTATCCATGATTCTAGCAATTCTAAATATTTTCCTCTTAACAGGGCCAGATTTACTTTTTGTGAAATCAAACATGCTAGGATTGTTTTTAATATTAAATGATATTTTAGTTTTATATGTGTTGCAAGCTAAACTAGATCCAGTTCCTACTCTTGGTTGCAAAATTTAAGGGCTCACTAGCGCTGCTGGTATGAAATGGAGTGTAGAATCAGGCCTGGGTTTTTTTTGCACATACATTTACTGATGTGTACCAGACGGTATAATTCACTAATTGCAAGAGGTGTGACAGAGTCTTAAACTCAAGTTGCTGCTCTGTGGTGCTAAGTAGCTGTGGCAAAGTGACAGCATTTCACTGAAATGATTCCTGTAAGTTATTTGGGGTCTGGAAATGATTGGAGCCACCAAACAAATAAGCGAGACAGTGCAACCCAGACAGGGAAATCCTCTTCAAGACCAAAGACTATATGCAGAGAGGCAGGAAATCTGGAGACCTGTTTCCAACTCTGCTTTGTTTATTTTGGGCTGGTTACATCTTCTCTGTGTGACTCTGTTTCCCCATCTACAGAATTGGGATAATGCTACTTACAGGTAAAAAATAAAAAATTAAAAAAAAAAATATATATATAGTTTATCATTAGCTGTGTGCATTTCATCAGTGTAAAGCAAGTTTCTCCACTTTCCAACAAGCTCCACAGGCCACCCTTGAGAATAGCCAGAACTATTATCCTTTCCCTTCTCCTTGGTTTGTAGTTTGATTATTTAATCCTGGGATCCTCTAGTTCTTGTTCTCTGAAGAGGGATGGAGATGGCTTTTTGAGTTTATTCTCCCTTCTTGTTATGCAGGAGGTTGGAGTATTTCCAACCCTATGATTGCATCCCTGTGTTAGAGCATGAACAACTTAACCCTTTATAAAAGTATAATGACTGTTGACTGTTCGTGATGTGCACACATTTTCCTGAAAGAAGACTAAGAATAATTTACTCTTCTTCCATTTTTGAGTTCTTTTGCCACTTCTATTCATGAATAGAAATTGCACAGTGTGGATCAAACCTTATCTATTCTTTCTATTTACAGTTTAGATATAAGGCATTGCTTTATCTTAGGTTCAAGATGATCTTCATGGTGCTTGTTGCCTGCACAATCAATCCTAAAGTCATTAATTAACCAAATTTTAAACAAATTAGAGAACATTTGCATGCATCTTATTAGAAAGTTAATCTATTTTAATTAAAATTTTACTAGAGTCTGCTACAAATGTGTGATCTTGATTTTGGTGCACAGCCAAAGTATTTAGCCAAAGGAAGTGATAAGCAATATAAGTAATCTCAAACCTATGAAAAACTACAGAATGGCAACAATTAAATAAAAAGTGCTTGCTAGATCAAATACCCTAGCTCATGCTCTCTCTCCTCTGCAATGAAACTGAGATCCAAGCAGAAGGTATGCTGAGATACTGCGCTCTCTGAATCCGTAAACTGCTGAATACTACAAATCATCAACTGCCTCAATTATTGTGGTAGCAGGATATGTCTGTGTCTGAAAAAATGTAACGCTGGAGCTGTAAACAGAAAACGAAAAATGAAAAAGCCACATTGGAATTGAAAAATAAAAGCAGGTAATTTCTGAAATATAAAACAAGATTAAATACTAAGAATTGGATTTGCTAATGGCAATGACTGAGCTGGCTGCATGGCTAATTACTGGTGAATGATGGTGGGGGGAAAATTTTATGTATAACAGTGGTTCCTAAACTCCGACAGATTGTGCAGCACCAATTTAAAACGATACAACCTTACGTACCACCAGCACGTTTTTGTCATATAATGTAATTATAATAAATCTGTTAATGCGTACCACTGACAGGTTGTCTGCGTACTACTGGTGGTACCCATAGCGCAGATTGGGAACCACTGATATATAACTTAACCCCGCTCAGGAAGTCCCAAACAAACGTCTTGCATGAGTACAAGTGTTGCCAGCAGTGAGGGAAGTAATTATGCCCCTATATTCTACACTGATGAGGTCACATCTGGAGTATTATGTCTGGCTTTCAGCACCCCACTACAGAAGGGATGTGGAGAGAGTCTAGTAGAGGGCAACAAAAATGGTTCAGGGGCTGGGGGGTATGACTTATGAGGAGAGGTGGAGGGTATAACATGATGGAGGGTGGCCCATGCTGTCCCTTAGGTTCAGTACTTGGACCAGTGCTGTTCAATGTGTTCCCCCAATGATTTGTATTTGGGTATTTAAAAGTGGATTAGCAAAGTTTACTGATGACACCAAACTATGGGGGAGTGTGGTCACACTTGAAGATAGGCTAGGAATACAGGCTGACCTTGACAGGCTCGCGAGATGGGCGGATCTTAACCAGATGTCACTTAATATGGAGAAATGTAAGGTGCTCCATCTGGGGAGAAGTCCTCCACAACACACTTACAGGCTCAGCAGTGCTGTGCTGTGCTATGCTTGCTAGCACCACATCTGAACAAGACCTAGGTGTTGTGATGGACAACAAATAAACGTGAGCTACTACTGCCATGCCATAGCTGACAGAGTTAATTGAACACTGGCATGCATCTACCGAGGCATCTCCTTAAAACGTCATTCTCCCTCTCTACTCTGCCTTGGTGACACTGCAGCTGGAGTACTGTGTCCAGTTCTGGGCATTGCACTTCAGGAAGGATGTGGAGAAGCTTGATGGAGTCCAAAGGAGGACCAAACACATGATTAGCCCTAGACACCAGGTCATATGAGGAGAGGCTGAAAGACTTGGGACTATTCAGCAAGACTTGGGACTATTCAGCCTGAAGAAGAAAAGACTCAGAGGGGACTTGGTGGCAGCCTATAAGTATATCAAGGGTGTACACTGGGGTTTGGGAGAGCATCTATTCATGAAGGCCCCCCCAGGGGAAGATGAGACATAATGGGCACAACTTGATTAAGGATCACTTTAGGCTAGACATAAGGGAAAACTTCTTCACAAGTCAAGTGCCAAGGGTTTGGAACAGGCTCCTGCCAGAGATGGTACAGTCACCCACCCTGGCGATCTTCAAAAAGCATCTTGCTGGGGTCCTCTGATCCCAGAGGTCTTTCCTGCCCAAGTGCAGGGGCTGAACCTGTTGATCTGTAAGGTCCCTTCCAGCCCCTAACAACTATGAAACTATAAAGTGGGCTTATTTAGCCTGTAGAAGAGAAGACTGAAAGGGGATTTAATCGCAGCCTTCAACTACCTCAAGGGAGGCTTGAAAGAGGATGGAGCTGGACTGCTCTTAGTGGTGGCAGATGACGGAACAAGGAGCAGTGGTTTCAAGTTGCAGCAAGGGAAGTTTAGGCTGGATATTAAGAAAAACTTTCTCACTAGGAAGGTGGTGAAGCACTGGAAAGGGTTACCTAGAGAGATGGTGCAATCTGCATCCTTGGAGGTTTTTAAGGCTCAGCTTGACAAAACTGTGGCTAGTATGATCTCATTGGAGATGGTCCTGCTTTGAGCAGGGGGTTGAACTAGATGACCTCCTGAGGTCATTTCCAACCCTAATATCTATGATTCTCTAATTCTATAATCCAATGCAGAAGGTCCCTGGTTTCTCTCTCCTGAGATGCTCATGGGCAACTCTAAACCATATCTGCACAAACCATGCAAGATGTGGATACTTGATGCACAAATGGAAAATTAAAAATTCTCCAGTGTGCGATTGTGGTCACCCAGAACAGACCATGAAACATATAATGATTCAGTGCCCAATACACAGATATGAAGGAGGTATCAGAGCAGCACACTCTGCTGCTCCTGATGCAATTGTCTGGCTTAACCACCTAAATGTAAAATTATAGTTGCTGTTCTGTATCTACATTAGCCATATGAAAGCAGTAGTCCCCTAACGCTTACTTGAATAAAATCTATGGCTGAGAGAGAGGCTTACTGTATATAAGAGCCTGAAGTAGCAAGGTACAGAGCATGTCCTCTGAGATGATGAGTATTGTCAACTCCCTATGAACCAGCTTGGAGAAATGAGAACTGAGGATGTCGCCAGGTCGAGTCTTTGTAGTGCAGTTCAGTTCTACAGAAACTCTCTTCCAGAAGGATCAGCTAATTTGAAAATCTGCAAGAAATAAAGGGCCAAACCTCCTAGCCCCAAATTGAATTGTGAAGTGATGTGAAGGAGAAATTCTCCCTTGGATGACTGTAAGAAAGTCATGCTGGTACTTGTTTCCCCAAAGCTGGGCGAAATAACACCTGCTGTAAGGATTCCACGTTACTCAGAGCTCTTCATGGTACAAACCATATCCTCTGTA
Source organism: Alligator mississippiensis (assembly GCF_030867095.1). Taxonomy (NCBI): domain Eukaryota; kingdom Metazoa; phylum Chordata; order Crocodylia; family Alligatoridae; genus Alligator; species Alligator mississippiensis. The sequence goes on along the minus strand of NC_081832.1, from coordinate 10,671,856 downwards.
GGGCTGGTATAGTCAGGATATATGTCCTCAAATGACTAAATGGCTCATACGTGGAATGGACTTGCTGATTTCCCTTTATGGACAGGGTTACCTATGGCTTTTGTTGCTTGACCATAGTGTGGCTATTTTGTTAGAATTTGCCCTTCTTTTATTGGTGGCATCATGAGTGAAAATGTACACGGCACACAAATTGTTAGACTGCTGTCTTTCCTATTGGGTTCTTTGTTTCCACTTGTATCACTTTATTTGCAACTCTTTGAAAGCCAGCGAAGAACGTAAAGGGGCATAATCCCGTAACAGGATTTCAGGAGAAATAGAGAACATCTAGCATTGAAAAACTAGGACTTATCAGAGCTGTTCAGGGCATCTAGGTGTGCTGCTATGACCCTATCAAGACGCTTAAGGTCAGCTTTTGTGATTTATTATAGTACAAGGAATGCTGCTTATAACAAATTTTGTTACACATGCTTCTCTGTTGTTTTTAATCTGAGGCAATGTAGTACTCTACTTGAACCAGGTGACTAGAAAAACTCTTGGGTTTCATTCCTCTTTTCATCAGTTTATTTTTCTACATTTCCCTGTTGTACAACAAATCGTTTCTCCTTTTGCTGCCTCAGTTTATCTATTTATAAAATGAAAATAATGATATGTGCCTCAGCTTTTCAAACTTCTTTCAGAGTATATCTAATGCATCTGTTTAACCCATCTTGGATATTTTTGTCTATTGAATTGTAGCACAAGTTCTAGTGAACCAAAAGTCTAACATGTACAACAACTTTTATTCATATGTCACTTTAACTATTATTATTTTTAATATGTACATATACAATTGTAGATCAAATAGTCTTATTTTTTTTAAATATAAGCATACTAAAATTCTGCCTTGTTGGAAGGAATAGAATAGATAATGTAATGGAGAAAATGTTATAAACCCTGTCCTGTGTAGAACAAATGAATAGTTTTATATCTGTATGAAGAACTAGGGCCTTTTGCTCAGTTCACCTGTCATGCAGGCTAGCCTTAGCATGATCCCATGAAGTTTGCTGTGAAGCTATTAGTGGATTATCCTTATCATATTGTGTACTGCTGATAGCGTTTAGCTGGAGAGAAAATAGGAATCGCACACAATGCTCTCAGATGAGTAGTTTTTGAGTTACACAAGTCAACTAGAAGAATCCTGTTGGCAAAATCCTCATGCCCCTCCTATCCCCAACCCCAACCTGTGCTTTTTAAAAATCCAGAATTTGCTTTCCGATATGAATCGTGGTGCTCAGTTGAGTGCTACTAACTTTGCAAAGCTCAAAGCACCATTTTTTCCCCAAATGTCAGAGCCCTAAAACTTCAGCCTATAGTGCAATATCTGTACTTACATTTTTAATAAACAAAAGGCTTTAGTTGCCAGATATTCTTCCTGTTGTTTGTTCACCTTCCTCCGGGCTCTAGCAAAATGTAGCAGATGGTTAAATTTTACTGTGTCTTCTCAGAGTAAGGAAATTGCTGACTGTGCCGTTATTCAGTAGGAACTGCATATGACCCAGAGGACTGCAGCAAGAATAGAGCCAAGAGAAGCCCCATTCATTAAGCGCTCTCATTCCTGCAAGTGTGTTTTTAAGATATTTTCATTAATTTCCCTGCCCTTTCAATTGTATTTGCATATAATGGCCAAACATCTGTTTTCATTTGGACAGGGGGGTCTAAGTCTGTGTGTGGAAGAACTTGGGCCCAGGATCCACGTTTAGGTGAATTTAATGAATAGCTGATTGATATCTAAACAATTTTCATTACTTGGGACTATTAGAGTATCCCTATAGAAAACAGTGAGACTCCAGGCAGAAGGCAGGTCACGGTAGCACCTCTTAGACTGGGTTCATCGCCCAATAAGCCACCTTCTTCCACACAGTGCTGGGGAGGAACAAGAATAAATCTGGAACTGCTGTGATGTTTCTCTAGCAAGCCAAACCCAAAGTCTGCCCAGCCATATATATGAAGTTGTTAATCCCACTTGGGAATTGTACCCTATTTTTGTTCAGTGCTGCCTGAACACCAAGCACTAATTTGAACTAAAAGCAAGGAAAACATACTGAGCTGCAAGTTCCAGAACCAACCAGTAAACCTCTAATGCAGAACAGCTAGGTGTGAAAAAACAGTCTTGACCCAAATAAGAAATGTTTTGCTGTTCATCAGCGCTGATAGATAGCTGTGACTTTTAAAAGCAGGATTGATTTTTGTAATAATCAGCTTTTTCTATACAAATGTATTACATTTGGAAAGAAAGAAGGAGGATCAGCATTGAAACCTAATACTTTAAATATATTAAAATGAAATGTTTCAACTTGCCCAAAACAGCAGGAAATTCCCAAAGAAAACTGTGACGGTTTTTCCTCCCATTCCAGAATACTGAAAATCTCTAATTTGTTCATGGCCTGAAAAGTGTGCTCCATATATTATATGATATTATCAGAGTTGGGTACCCTGTGCTCTGGAAAGTCACTGATGAACAGTCTTTCTCCCTGAAAGTTGGTTTTTACTTAGCTCTGGCTGAATTAAAAATTAATGAGTGTTGGCAAAATTGGTTTCTTACCTTTTTTTTGTCAATCCCTTTTCTCTACATCCTCTCCCTGCCTGCCTTAGATGCAAATTGTTTGGTGGGTATACCCCCCCCCCCCCTTCGTGATCTTCATAGAGAAAATATTTTCTCTACAATATAGTGCACTTACATGGTCCACATTATCACAGTATCTGAGCACCTCACAATTTTTAATGTGCTTAACCTTTTAATGTGCTCTTTTAGAAAAAATGATGTATATCCTCCAATAATTAAAGTGGGATTTAAGTATTCCATGATAAAAGTATCATGTATAATAAAACTTATATTAGGGGGAAAAAAAACCTGACATTGATTCTGGGGATATTTTCCTGTTTATTTCTCAACTTGCATGAGACTGGGCAAGATTGAGTCACTCTGGGCTCCATTCTCATTGGTGGCTGGTCAGGAGAAGAGCAAATCTCCAGCTCTGCCCGACAGACCTGGCTGGAACCAGTGAGGACTAAAGAGACTGCGGCTTCCACAGCATGTCTGTAGGAAAGTAGGTCTGATACGGGACTTGAGTCTTTCTGATTTGTCATTAGTAAATGGCCTGTGGCTGTGAAGGCAGATGGTTTTCCGCCATGCCTTTGACTGAAGAAGGTGTCAGTCAAATAAAAGCCTTTTTGCACCTGAGTGCTTGCTAGGGACTTGTATGAACCCAGGAATGGCACGGTCCACAAGGCACAACAAATATAACAGTACTATTAAATCAGTGAGTGAAAAGTACTTCATTAATATTAATTAAGCCTTACAACACTGCTATGAACAAGTGAGCACATGCAACCGTTAAGTATATCTGTTTCCACAGTACGTGCTTGAGTGAAGTTTATCTTCTGCTGATGTTCTCACACACGCATCGTGGCAAACAAGTGGAAAGGAAGAAGTGTATAGCAAAGCAGTACATTTTAAGCTTGCGTTGGAGAATATTTATGGAAAAAGACACCAAACAGTGGTGACGCGTAGAGGGTGTACATGCACACCCTGACAGGCTGTGCTTACTACTAGGTGATGGGCAGGCAGGAGTGCTGGTGCCCACCCCCGTGCAGGTGCCAGCCAGGATATGGGAGCACTGCAGCTGCTTCCAGGAGCACCATGGATGGAGGGGGCCCCAGTTGGTGACATTGGTCCTGGGGGACCCCCCCCCAGTGGCTGACTTGTCACTGGGAGAGCATGTGCCCCCTCTGACTAAGGTGGCACCAGTTGCCCATGCAACCAAATTTTTGAAGTTGAATATATTAGGTTCTTTTGTTCAGTAAACTTGATTTCTAGAAGTCAAGTGAAGAAACGGTGTCCTGTGACTTATGCCAAATCAAGCCAAAGACTAGCTCTTCAATGTTCTCAGGAAGTTCTATGCAAATCACAAACAAGCCATGAATTATTTGCTAAGTGATTTTGTATAATGACTGAACTTGAAGAAGCTCTCCATTCTTGACAAGGAGGAAATGTCAAATTCTTGGATAGTGCTAATTGGGAATCATTTTCTCTCTCTTTTTCAGGTGGCTAATCAAACACAAGGGCCAGATTTCCAAAAAAAAAAAAAAAAGGTCAGGCTCACTTTTTTTTTATTTTTCCAATTAGATAGGCACCTAGTAAGATTTACAAAGGTATCTGGGGAGCTGGGCCTCTAACCTTCTATGTCTTGGAGGAATCAGTAGGCATTAGGCCCTTTTGGAAATCCCACTAAGCACCTCTCTTCATCTTTAGTTGCCTATAAAAGTTTGAAAAAATTGGCTCTACGTGACTTGATTAAAAGTATATGAGAGGGTGTGAGCCAGGAACAGGACCCAGGGATCCTGACTAGCACTGGCTGGGAGAGGGAACAATCCTCCGCTGGGAGATCTCAAACATTTGAGGATTTTGTTCCTTTCTAAATTGGAATAAAACCTCACCCCTCTGTACTCCCAGCAGAATGGTGTATTCTGATTAGGGGACATGCTGTGCTGTTACTGCCCACGTCGACAGCCCTGCTGCTTCAGAGAGCAGCTCTTTGGACTCCTGGGTAAGGAAGACAAGCTGGTGAGCACCTGAGCCTTATGATGCCCAAGTACAAGGCAGCACACCTGCCCCAGGATGGGGAGCCTGGAGCTCAGACTGCTGAATAGCTGGAAACTCAGGGAGTCCAGACTGCTCAGCAGCTACAATCCTGGGACCCAGGGCATCCCAGCTCCTGACTCCCCCTCCCAGCTTGCCAGGCAGGTTGCCAAGGTGAGTGGGAGAGCTGGCAGGAGATCAAGCAGGTTTCTGACAGACATCTGTCTGGCAGGTAGGGCTCCATCGGAAACCTGCTTGGTTTCCAACAGAATAATGCTGAAATGGGCACATTGCAGCAAACTGTTTCGATTGCAACAAATAGGTACCTTCTGCCCAAAAGATGCTGTTGGAAAATTTCTGACATTCTGCACTCTTACAAGGAGTGTTCTCCCCTAACAGTAGTCTGCATCCCCCTAACAGCACCTTGACAGCATTATCTTTCCCGTACAAGTGGTAAACTATAGGTTGGGATAACTGTTAGGGGCCAGACTGAGGTCTCCGTCATGGATGAGAACTGCATTGCGTTAGGCACTGCGCAAGCATAATGGATGCTACCGAGGTGTCGTCCTCTCCCTTTGCTCAGCTCCTCTGGCTCGGTAACTATTTCTGTGCACGTGCCCAGCTTTCTCCTCACAGCTAGTGAGCAAATAAAACTGCTGAAGAAACCTATAATACTGTAATTTCCTCTGTGCGGGTGAGTTCAGGAAGGGAGCATGCATCCCGGAGCTGCCTTGCCTCCGGTGCAAATCTGTGTCCAGTCTTCTCTGGCTCGTATTGTTGTGCTTTGCCACGGTAGCCTGAAACCTCCTGAAACATTGCCGCTGTGAAATGCTTCACAAATTGGAGGCGTGTTTAACAGATTATTGCTGAACTTAAGAAAGGAATCAGCAGGGAGGAGGATGTGTGTGTGATTGTTCATTGTTTGGAAATTGAATTGTCCTGCTGGAACTGTTACCCAGCTGTTGCTTCTTTCTCTTTCTTCCCATCCCCAGTATGACTGTCAAAGTGTGATAATGCATTTCAAGAGCCTTTTCTTGATTAAATAATTGTAAGTTAATAAACAGAAACTGAAGTCAGCATCCGAATGCGCTGTGTTAATATTTATATGGTTTAGAGATTCAGGGGGAAGACTTCAGGGGCCAGATGCAATGGAGTGATGCAAACTTATACCAGCTAAGGATCTAGACTCATTTTTACAATGCAAATACAACTGTACCCGGTGGGTGAACCTGAGTGAGTTTTGAAATGGTATCAAAAAAGCTGAGCAAATATTTCCAATGAAACAAATTACTCAGTGTAGCTTCTTTTCTGCTATATGAATTATGTTTGTGAAGATTTCCCTTTTAACTCGTGGATAGATTACAAATTGTGATCTCTCTTCTGTTAGCATAATTGATGGTGGACACTGTGGAAGTGTTGGTTTGTGATTTGGGTACATGACACCGTTTTGTTCCCTGATGGGGGAAACATAACTTTTTTTTCCCCCCTCCTACGCTCCTCTAACCTGATACACAAGCCAGTATTTTTAATTGAGACCATATGGTAATATACTTTTGTTAATATGGAATAACAGCCCCATCTACACTTGAGGCGTGATTAACCAGTTAGTCGCACCTTAAGTTGTGACCCAGCTACATGTTCAGTCAATTAATGGTGTGATACAATAAGAAATAAGCCACAAAAGGTTTCCACAAAAAATCTGTAATAACTTGGTGGCTTGTTCTCATCACACCATTAAATGAATGTGTGACCAGGTGATCTGAATTGATGCCATATTTTTCCTTTCATAATTAAAAAAAAAAAAAATGAAACTGTCTTAATAGGTATCATGGAGAGTACATTAAAGCAACAGAAAAACGTAAAAAATGGGACAAACGTAAGGCAATCTGGGGGATTTGCACTTGATGTGACCTTGATTCCTGCCGTACCCCCTTCTTCCCACACACATAGCAACCCTATGCTCTCGCTGAGGATGCACCCCCCGCAGCTGTGTGCCTAGCTTGTGGACCATCCGTTGCTCCTGTCTAAGCAGGTGAAGGGGTCAGCGCTCCCTGTCCTCAAAACGCCCATCTCTAAAGAATAAGAATTGCCTCCTATTATCCTAGGCACAAATGTGTCTGAAGTGATAAAAATCTGATTGTGAATGATCACCATGCTGTAAGGTGACTATAAAGGTGCATTTGTCTAGAGAGGCTGTTTGAACCTGCAGATTTGAGGTGGAAGTTGACAGTAGCAAAGAACAAAATTGGGTAAATGCTGACTTTCATAGATCTCTAATAGACCTGCAAGTTCATTAGCCGTACCACATCGAGTAAGAGCTAAGAAGCGGGGCAGGTCTGTGTCGGCTGCAATCTTTTCTTTCCTAAACTTCCCATGCAGTTATTTGTATGATGGGTGAAAAGATCCCATTACTTACCAGTCTGTTCTAGTCTCTCCCTCTCTCTGCTGATCATATTTCCTCTCTGCTATTTTATCTACTTTCTATTCTGTCAGTGAGACGATTCCCAAAATACCTTGGGGTGCATTCGCAGCTCTGGATGTTCATTATCTGTAGATGCCCTGAGCCCCAGATATTTATTTTCTGTAGACTTCAGTCTGGAAACAAAACAATAAACTCTGCAGCTTGTTGTGGCTGTGAAACAATCTGCAATCTGATATTTGGGGGGGCAGGGGGGAGGAAAAATTCTGTTACTATTGCTGCAATTGAAAGGCCTTTACTTCTGTATTTTTCTTTTCTCTGTTTTCTGTTTTCCAAAAGCTGAAATCCTGTGCCAGTGGCTATCCTCATATCCTTCTATGCTTAATCATTCATGTTGTGCATCATTCTCTGACTTCGCTCCCCCCCACAAAATATGAAAGCAAAAACATTAAGACATACTGGATCAAATCCTCAATCCTAGCAAGGTTGCGAACCTATATCCTGAGGATCTGGAGCAGAGGAATGGGCCAGAGAGAGCCTGTGCAAGTGAGGGTGTCGTATCTAATGCTTGCATTAAAACTATAAATTGTTACATGCCGATCAACAGCATGCTGCATCACATTTCCCCAGCACAGAAGCGCACATCTGATTCAGTGAGGGGTGTGGGTACACAAGGCATCCTTTACTTCCTTTGCTTGCCTGCCCCAGAGATGACAGACTTGTTGCTTGTACAGGGGCTGCAAACAGGCCGTATGAGAGACCACGACTATTGAAAGCTCTTGCTCTTCTCCCCTTCAGATGTGCTGGACATAGCCCATCACAATATTATGGATAACACCGGGCACAGGAATTCAAGTGTGTTTGGGGGCATCTTGCCTTCTGTCCATGAAAGGCATCTTCCACTAACACCCTGCAACTGCTAAGATGTGAAATGTAAACCTTTTGCCTGCAGCAGAGCGGTTTCAGGAGTGGGAAGTTTTAGAGTGGGAAGGCAAGATCCCCTAAAATAGGGGTCACCAACAGCTCACAGGCTGGATCTGGCCCACAGAGCTATTGGATCCTGCCAGTGGGTTTCTGCAGCATTCGCCAGCAGGCATGCAGAGGTGGCAATGGCTGGGTCCTAGTGTCTGCTGGCCTGCATCCGACCAGAATGGCCTATTCTTGAACTCAGCTGAAAAAAGGTTGCCAACTGCTGCTATGGATAAACATGTTGCTGGAGGTGATTCAAGTCCCAAGCACCTTGCTACTTCATCTAAGAATGAGTGAGCTTGCATTTACAGTTGACCAAAGCCTGCACAATGATCAAGCAGCATCTTTGCAGTTGACTATTGTGCTTGTGGTAAGCCAACAGTGGGCACCAGTACAGTTTGGGAACTCCTTTTATCAAAGCCAGTTTTTGTAAAGAGGGTTAGCCACGTCCGTTCCATGTAGGCAAAGCACAGCAATAACGACCGCATGAACCCCTGCCCTTCAGGCACCAACAGTTGGCTCGCAAAGTCCCAACTGGTTATTAGGGGTGTGCATAATGGACCTATTTGATTCAGATTCAGCTCAAATTGGGGACAGTGATTCAATTAGTTGATTGGGGTCACTGTCCCTGATTCAATTTGGCCGAATCTGAAGATTAGATGCCAATTCGGAGACATGCAGACACGGCTTTAAATGTTTGTTTTCTACATACCCTGAGATACCAGGCGTGGCTTGTGAATGCTGTGATGCTGGGTTGCATGGAGCATCCCACAGGAGTGTGGGAGGGCCTCCCGTGTGCTCATGGCAAACCTGGAAATAGCCCACTTCCAGGTCCACTGGGGGACCTCCCTGTGTCCCTCAGCTCAGTGATTGGCCACAGAGGGACCCTGGATGCCCCCCCAGGCCCAGGAGGTACCAGTTGGCGAGCTGGGGAGGTACAGGGGGGGCCCCGCAGTGCACTCCCCAGCAGACCCAGAAGTGAACTGCAAGTGCTTCTGTTCTACTTCCAGGTCTGTTGCCGGGCATGCTGGGGAACCCCCCATGCTCCTGTGGGACACTCCATGCACCCCAGCATCTCGGCATTCACGAGCCACCTGCTACCTAGAGGTACGTAGAATAATCATTTAAAGCTGTGTCTATGTCCAAATCTCCGAATCTCTTTGAATCGATTTGGAGTGTTCCGATTTTGATTTGGAGAGATTAAAGGGTCCTTTGATTCAATTTGGATTTGGAGATTCACCTACTGAATTGGGCCAAACCTCTACTGAATCGAATCGGGGACCAAAGCTTCACACAGCCCTACTAGTCATCTGTATTAATCCAGGGCAGATAACAAAGGCAGCCAGCTTCTAAAGAGCTACAGCAACCTCCTTCTGGGCTGGAAAGATCCAGCAAATTCTGATGAATTGATGGCTAACCCGGGTTAGCTCTTTAGGGTAGACTTTCCTTCAGAGAGCTTGTGCATATGCATTTTGAAGAAGTCTGAAAAGAGCCAATCAACTTGTACCTCCCTGTATGCAGGTGACTTGTTTAGTCTCCCTGCTTCAGCCTGTTTTCTCCTTTTCTGATCTACTCCTGACTTTAGTTTCTTGAGGATGCATCAACAACAGTCTGACTCTAGATGTCTTTTTTTGTTTTGTTCATAAGGGTGCTCTGTTTTCGGCTTGAGGCAGCACCACTTAGCATTCTCCAAGCATGGCTCCCAGTTGTTGGCTTAAAAAAAAGGTGGAATAGTTGTCAATGGCCAAATTCAGATCCCAGATCAGGAATTACCTAAGCACATCTATTCAGAAAAGTATGGAGCTCCAGGGACTTAACCATATCCATAACTTAAAGCACAATCTAAAGTCCTGTCCAAGTCAACATATTTTTCAATACAATCTTGACTCATTTACAAATCCGAGTCACAGGTGGGATTAAACTCTCTTTAAAAAGGGATACCCAATATTCTAGCTATAAAAGGGGGCAATAGTGAATTGTCAATAAAAACACGGTACCGATCTATGAACACAGAAGTACAAGAGTGGTTAAATAGAAGGTAGTCTGGAAAGACCTTTTTTTAGCACTAGGAAATGTTACTCAAAAGTGAGTCTTTTTCCCTTGATTGGATTCTCAGGGACTACTGCAGAAAGCTCCCATTTGCCACAAACAAGCTTGCACTTTAGTTGTATTCATTTCAGTTTATATAGAGGGAAAAAATCATTAAAAAATTTTCCTAGAGATATTGAAAGTTTCTTCACGATCAGCATTGGAGCCTTTCCCTCCTTTTTGATCAAAAAGATAGGAATAAATAAGACTAACTTGTCAAGTTCAAACTGTCTCCTGAAAACACTTGCTATTACTTCAAATGTACTGATTCTTAAGTACACATAGCAGTAGCTGAGAAAAATGTTTGAAATACTTTAAATGCCTCATTACTATATGTTGAATAATACATAGCAACATAACCTCTCTTGGAACTGAATTGTTCAGAATCCCGGGCCCTTCTGATAACTGTCAACATAATGGGTTCTAGTGGGAATTCATAACTATTACAATATTTCTAAAGGTGAAGTTGAGAATAAGGAACACCTGGTGTAAAACATAGTATAGTATGCTACACGGATTCATGGATAAGTATTCTTCTGATAGGCACATGGAAGAAATGAGAGAGGTACTGGTTTATGGTACCAGTAAGAACCAACCTACAGCTTCACACAAATCAAACTTGAGCTGCCTTACTTCTGAAGTTTAAAAAGGAACTTTTTTTTTTTCTTTTCATTTTCAGACTAATGCTTCAGTTTAAGATTGGCAGAGAAGTCTGTATAAGAAATTCAGTACATGCCATATATCCAGTCGGGCTTTAGAGAATTAAAGAGGTTGAGGTTAGACACAAGCTGCAGAGTTTAGATCCAGTAATGCTGGCAGGAGCACTTGGATCAAGAGGTGTGATGTGTGGTTAGCCAGAATGAAATCCACGTCTCCCAGTACTAGAGTGGCTGGGACAGGTGGAGCCTAGAAACAGTAGCTCAGACAACAGGCTGAAAGAGTTTCCCCTTCTCAAGTTCCACAAACTCTTTTTGTGACTTTTCTGGTCTGGAGACACTAATCTGCATAGCAGTTCAGTATTTCAGTGGCTGGCTTATTTTAAATCCCCTTACCCTGCAGCTGAGCCAAGGCTGATGCATAGATTCATGAGTTTACAGAGGACTTGGAATCTTCTCATTAGATACTCACTTTACCTGTAGCGATTTCCCAACACTTTGTTGCTGTAGCGCTGATGTGGCCAATATTTTGAGAGGTGTGTGATTGCATCAATCATCAACTTCTGAAATTTGTGATCAATAGGGAAAAATGTTCCTTCGTGTGTAATATAAAACTGTGAGACTGTGACTAGAAGATATTACTGCATTATTAGGGTTACAATACTGCTATTGGAACTGCCTTCCTTTACCAGATCATTTAAAGGATATGATTATAATCCCAGATTTGTCTCTCTTTAAAAAGTGACTCCAGGGGCTAAGAAGACCAGTGAGACTTGAAGGTGAAGACAAAGTAATGAAGAAATAACAGTGCTGGAGGCAAGTAACCATGGGGGGAAAAAATAAAAAAAACCCCAAAGTTTTATCATTTCAGAATTGCGGAAATGTTTCACAGCTCTTAAAATAAAAACTTGGAAAAAGTTTTACCCAAATGGCTGGTGAAAACATCTGAGCTTGAAAGATCTCTACCACTTGAAATTTGGGGTGTTTAGGGCCAAAACTTTTCAAATGTCATAATTTTCACAGAGCAGAAAGAGTTGATTGGGAAATAATTTATCTTAACAGCTTATGAAATTTTTGTCTTCCATGACGCTAATTTTTTTCTGAACTCTAGCATTGACTAAACGTAGATCCTTGAGGAACACAGGAGGATGATGGCTGGCTGCAGAGGTTATTCTCATGAGTGCACCATGGATTATAGGTTACTTGTTTAGCTTGGAAACTTTTGGGGGTTTTGAATGATTATCTGACTAGCAATTTCTCCACAAACATGGTTATGACAAGCAAACACAAGAATCATCTTTACCCCTCTGGCTTACTGTCGCTTTTCATTTCTTTTATCTTGATATCTTGCTTGCTGTCTCCACGAATAACAAATAAGTGGGTATTGTGGGTTAATTGGGATTAGTGGTGCAGTGAGGAAGGTTGTGGGTATAAGTTTGGAACAGGTGTACCAAGTTGCCCCTGAAGCTGCATCCACGTGGTTAAAAGAAGCGTTAAACTTAACCACCCACAAAAAAAGCAGCTACAATGGATTTTCATTATGATATAAATGGCGAGGAAGCACTTTAATGAGCATTGCTGCATGTGTCCGCACAGAAAATATATCAAGCACAGTATAAATGCTACAATAGCAGGAGCACAAACACTCGCACATGTATGCAATCAGTGCAAGCGTGTGAGCACACACACACTCACTGACCCCAATCAGCTCATCATAAAGCAATATTATGAATCATTTGATTGTCTGTGGCAGACCTGTCCACACGTAGCATGAGCCACACCAGCAGGGGCTGTGCCAGTCAAGCCACAGGCCACCCCCACAATTCTGCCCTTCTCTCCCATAACTCCATATTCACCCTCATCTTTCCACACCCTCATTTCCCTGCTCCTTGGGACAAGGGCAAGAAGCAGCAGCCAGAGGATGGTGGAGGAGGCCAAAGACTCTGGGTGCTGTTGCAGCCAAAGAAATGAGGGGAGCAGCAGCTGGATGAGAGCCTGCAGGCCTCCAGTTGGACAGCCCACATCTATGTAAATGAAACAGTATTAAAATAAAATGTCTTGGGCTAAATAGTGAAGAAGGAAAGGCAAAGAGTAATGTGTTTCTTAGGCTCTGTGTTCTTCTGGCAGGGCCTGTGTCTTTGTGATAAGAAGTTAAATAACAGTAATACTTTGCTTCAAGGAATGGGAGTCAGGACTCCTGACTGCAGTGAAAGGAACTGGAGCTTTTCCACGGCCTTCAGTGCAGCCAGGACTTTACCTTTTAATGTTTGTTTTGAACTCTGTCAATGATCTGTTGATAAATGAATTGGGGTATGTAATAATTTTGATCTCTCTGACTCGGTTTCCCTATGTGAGTGATTGGGATAATACCAACCGTACAATAAAGCTCCTTTAAAAACCCTGGCTCCAAATATGGAGTATAGCTTATTATTTGATACTGCAGTGGCACCCAAAGACCCCAGCCATGACTTGGAAACCTGTCCGTCTGGGCCCACAGTAGGGTATTGTGGAGAAGACACTGGAAAGTAATAGAGTGATTTAGCTCATTGAAAAGTGGGCAGGCTGCCAGCCTGTGTGGATCTAATCCCTAGCACCTAGGATCCTTGGCACCTAGCCCCTCATATAGGAGTCTGGGCCAATCGTGCAATGGAAATCTACTCTTAGTGTGCTGCTGAAACTCTGCTAAGGAAGTCAGATGATAAATGAGTTTCAATTGGGTCTCTGTATATAAAAGGTTTGATGGGTAAATGCGTCATTATATATGCACCCATGAGCCTTACACCAGCAAATGTCATCTGCAAGCTTTGGAAAATGTGACTACTGCATAGAAGGAACAAATATGGTTGCCTATATCTAATAGTATTTCCTATTCAACATATTCCTTTCTTATGTAGTCAGTTTATTATGGGGAGTTGCATAGGCTGAAATACAACTTAAAATAGAGTATTTGGAACCTTTATGGCTTGATATATAGTAAAAAAAGATTTGAGAATTATATATTTTTTTTTTTTATGGTTAGTACATTTATCAGATAGATCTACTTAGTGTGGTAAGGCATGAAGAAGGAGTATATGTGACTATTTACCATGGAAACTCCTGTGTCACCTGTATTACAACCTGCATTGAAAAAATCATAATTACAGCAGATAAGTGGATAAAGAGTGTAGCTAATGAAAAACAGACGAGGTGCCTCAGCTGTGAAGTTTCTCTCAACTAGAAATTGAGTCTGTGGAACTGACATAAGTTCCTAATTTAAATAAAAATGGTGCGACTCTGATACTCATGGAAATGAGAGACTAATAAGCATAAACCAATTTGTCTTCCTCACTTATCACCAGGAGGGTTGTACCAGTTTGGCCTGATTGAGTGTAAGTGAGAGCATAATCTGGTTCAGGTATTGTCTAGAGTAATGGACAGCAGCAGCACACGTTTTGGCTCTGTCTCACAGGCTAGGGGCAGACGTTCAAAAAGCCTAAGCCTGAATTGATTCAATCTTTGCAGATTAATCTAACCTGGCTAGGCTAAATCAGTTTTATAACCAGACAGATATCCCAGAAATGCAGGCACATGCCTGCAGTGGCTCAGACTGGGTGTGGGCTAGAGCAGCCATGAGGGATGTGCAGATCCACAGAGGAAAGTATGAGACAAGAAGTGTCTATGAGACAGGAGTTCAACACTCCTGTCCCACAAAAGAATCTATTAACTATTAAGGGTTTGCGAAACGGCCTGTATTTGATTGGGATTCAGATTCAGCCCAAATTGGGGATAGTAATTCGATTTGGATCACTGTCCCCGATTTGATTCAGCTGAATCCAGATCTGAAGATTCGATGCTGATTTAGAGAATCAAAGATTCGGCCATAGACACAGCTTTAAATGGTTTTTGGTTTTTTTTTCTACATACCTCGAGGTACCAGGTGTGGCTTATGAATGCTGTGATGGTGGGTTGGATGGAGCATCCCACAGGAGCACAGGGGGAACCCCCGCATGCTCAGTGGCAAACCCAGAAGTGGACTGGAAGTAATTCCAGTCCACTTCCAGGTCTGCTGGGGGGCATACTGAGGGCCCCTCCCCCACTCCCCTAGCTCAATGGTTGGCTGTGGGGGGACCCTGGGTGCCCCCCAGACCCAGGAGGCACCAGTCACCAAGCCAGAGTGCACATCCCTCCCCCCCCCCCCATGCCTCCCCTCTGGCAGACCCAGAAGTGAACCAGGAGTGCTTCTGGTCCACTTCTGGGTTTGCTGCTGAGCGTGCTGGGGAGCCCCCTGCACTTCTGTGGGATGCTCCATGCGCCCCAGCATCACAGCACTCGTGAGCTGCCTGGTACCTTGAGGTATATAGAAAAAATGTTTAAAGCTGTCTCTATCCGAATCTCTGAATCTTTCCAAAACTCTCCGTATTGATTCAGGTTCCGATTCAATTGCAAAAGATTAAAGGGTCTCCTGATTTGATCTGGATTCAGAGATTTGGCCACTGAATTGGGCCGAATCTCTCCAGAATCAAATCAGGGACCAAAGCTTCACACAGCTTTGAATATTTGTAAGTGCCAATGTAGTAAAGGACCAAAACCCTCAGTTCTTTATTATCACTATTTTCTGTGAGAGAAACAAAAATAAAGCTGAAGCAAGTATTAACAAGCTGTGAACTGTAGTGTTTCAGAGGGCCCTTAACACCTAATTGCAATGGCATTAACTTCACTACAGCTTTAATTTAAATACACTTGCTCTAACTCATTATTGCTGGTTTTAGTGGCAATTAGTATGCCCCTGACAGCTGTTAATCAATGGATCAATGAAACACTTTATGCAAGGTCTGAATTTTCCTCCAGAAACCAAAACACTGTTTTTGATGGGAAGTAAAAGGTTAAGGCAGGGTTATGAGGTTGTGTGCACTGTTTCTTTAAAATTATAGCTCCTTAATGTTGGGGAGAATATTGTGGTTCTTAACCATTTCCTTACTGGGCCCTTCCAATCCTTCACTGTCATCCAAAACTCTTTCCTTCCCCATCCGGCTGAGATGGCCTAGTAATATGGGAAGGGCAGGTTGTTCCTCATCTTCATTTCCCCTTTGTGGCTTCATCACATTGAGAATCTTTGCCTTATAATGACCTTGCTTGCCAAGTGCTAAATAGAATGACTTGTACTGGGACCTGTTTCCATTTTCATATGACAATTACTACTACCTTCTTCTTCCTCCATCTTCGGCAGTCTCTCACAGTTGATGATGACTGTCTTCCATAACTGTCTTAGCTGTGTGTCTGAAGATGGCAGATGAGGCCTATCTGGGATTGCCAGACTCTACTGTAGCTTAGATGTGTAATTCTGTGTGGGGTGGATGACGCTGGATTCTTGATTTGATCGTGACACGCTCTTGCCACTTCCACTTTTCCATGTCCTGTTGTTGTCTTGAGGTTTCAGAGTACTGCGATCCCTGCAGCAGACACTTTTCCTCTATGTGGGGTGGTACTGGGTGATAGTCTCCCACAAGTTAACATAGATGTTGTATATTTTTTAAGTTGACCTTGAGGAGGTCTCTGAAGTGCTTTCTATGCCCTCCTCTTTAGCATACGCCTTGGCTAAGCTGGGAGAATAAAACTTGCTTTGGGAGTCTTGAGTTAGACATCCAGATGACATGGCTGGCCTAACAAAGTTGATGTCAGATGATCATCACTCAATACTCATGGTGTTCGCTTGCAGGAGGATGCTAATATTGGTGCATCTGTCTTTCCATTGGATTCTGAGGATGTTCCACAGGCATTTTGTCCAACATCCCTGTCCAGCAACTTGAGGTGTCTCTCTTGTACATTGCCCATGGCTCAGCTTGGTATAGTAAGGTGGAAATCACAACTACTTGAGAAACCATGAGCTTGGTGTTGGATCTGGACTATCAGAGCTGGGGACTGTTCATTAGGAGCTTGTTGGTTGAGGCTCTTAGTCTTCTGAATGTTAAGCATCAGTCCCATTTTCTTGTATGTGTTGGCACTGGATTTATGACCTAAATACCTTATTCTGTGCGGACCCAAAGCCCTCGGGCTGACCGCTGTGAAGATCATGTCAGTTGTACCTTTTGATTCCCTAAACCCACGCTGAGATTCCAGGAGGAGCAATTCAGCAAGTAGAAGGAGACGGTTCAGGAGGGTTCTCCCAATGATCTTTCCTGTGGTGGACATCAAGGTGATACCTCTGTAGTTCCACAGTTGGCCTGGTCTCCTTTCTTGAAGATTATCACAATCATTGCATCCCTGAGGTCATCTGGGATTTCCTAATCATTCCAGATCCTTAAGATGACAGCATGAAGCTGTAATGTGAGCTCCTCCCTTCCTGCTTGAAGATTTATGTGGGATGCCATCTGTTCCAGATGCCTTGTCATTTTTCATCTGCTTGATGTCTTCCCTCATTTCATCAAGGGTTGGAGGTGTTCCAAGATTGTCTCCGTCTCTGACTGGGTGTTTCAGGATAGACTTCAGAACACTCTTGTCAACAACAATCTTGATTGAGACTTGATTGAGTTCAACATGCTCCTTCCAATGGACATTGATGGCTCCCCTTTCCTTGATCAAGTCCCCACCATCCTTAGGTTGCAAGGGGGTTGTCCCTGAGTACTCAGGCTATAGATGGCTTTGGTAACTGAAGAAACCATGCTTATCATGAATGTCAGTGAGATGTTGAATCTCCTTATCCTTGTCTTCCCACCATTTGTTATGTATATTGCGGGTCTTCCTTTAGAATGTTGCCTTGGCTTGTTGGAGATTCAATTTCTTTTGCTTGGAGTTGGTGTCATTTTGCCAAGCACAAAAAGCCTTTCACCTGTGATTGATCAACTCTTGGATCTCCTGGTCATTCTCGTCAAACCAGATGTTTGACGAGAATGGAACTCTTGGAAACCTGGTACAGAATCCAAGAGTTTCCTCACAGGAGCTGATGACAGTGGCCTTGAGGGCACACCAAATGTTGCTAATATTGTCCCATTGTTGTTGATTGGAGTTCACCAGTTTTTTGTTGAGGCACTGGTGGAAGAGGTCTCACTTGTTTGGGTCCTTGAGTCCTTCAACATGGATCTTCCATCAGCGTTGCTTCTGCTGCAACCATCATTTGGGAGCCAGTTTGAGTGGCATAACCAAATGGATGAATTGGTGATCAGTCCAGCAATCATCAGTTCTTAGCATAGTTCAGGTGATGCAAACATCTTTGCAATGTTAGGCGTGGATGATGACAGTCAATCAGGTGCCAATTCTTAGACTGTGGGTGTTGCCATGATGTCCTGTGCCTGTTTTGTGGCAGAACAGGGTGTTGGTGGTGGTGAGTCCATGTTCCACTTAATTGGTCAAGAGGAGGATGCCATCAGAGATAATGTTTTCCACTTCTTCCTTGTTGCTGGTTCCTTTCTAGAGGTTAGAGTCCTTTATGACACTGGCATTGAAATCATGGAGAAGAATAAGTCTGTCTCCCTCCAATATGTCAGAAAGGACTGAGTCAAGGTTGGCATAGAATTTCTCCTTCACTTCATTGGTGGGGGCCTACATGCTGATGATAGTGGCTCTCCCTCTTAAATGGGCAGGGAACCAATATGCCACGAGGTACCCATTAATTCCAATAGGTAACTCATTGAGTTGGTTTCCGCGTTTTATTCTTCATGACATGAAGTTGGTGCTCTCTTTCCTGTTTGCCCTTCCAGAAAAAGGTATGGCTGCTTCCGTATTCTTTGAGCTGTCCATCTCCTGCTCACTGGGTCTTGCTCAGTGCAACCACATGGATGTCGTGTTGCCTGAGTTCTTGGGTCATGATTGCAGTGCAGTGCTCTGGGTGTTCACTATTAGGGCTATCCATGAGGACCCTGATGTTTCAGGTCCTGAAAATTGATGGTGCGTCTTCACTGGTATTTTGGACTGCAGTAAAGGTGATCTCACCAGATGCCGTTATCCAGTCAGGGAGAAGATAGACAGGCTATGCTTAGGACACCTTTTCTACCCCGCTCCCCATGTGGGGTGAGCAGAGAAAATCCTGAAAAGGAATGCTCAGTCAATTAGAGCTGCTGAATCACACTCCTGTCTTGTCCAAGTGCTAGTTGACCCTCTTGTGACTTCCACCTTCATGCCAGTTTATGACTAGGAGATTCCAGACCTCATAATCCTGCTATTGTTGCCCTTAGCTGGTTGCCAAATGGTGTGAGGAAAGTGCTGAAAAAGCTGTTTTCATGAAAGATGGCTGTGCATGACTTTTTTTATCATGGAGAACCTGCTGCACATCAACTTCCACACGGCTCTTGACAGAATTGGCCTTGATCCAAAGACAAGGAGACTGAGACAACTGAGGATCTCATTCCATTGCAGCCTTCTTCTGCCTTTGCAGGTGTTGATTCTAACATCTTCTTCTGCCTGCTTTGTCATTGCAGACTTATAGACTCATCTGGGCAGACTTAAGGCCTATTACAGTGGCAACCTGTACTTGCCATGTCACAGCACCATCAAAGGATACATGTGGTTTTTCAGGAGGGAAGAAATTGCCATCCGCTATCCTCATCACATCCTGGTGGTGTTGCCCCTGCTTGGTCCACAACTGCTTATTCTTCAGAGCTACCCCTGCTTATTTCACGGCTAACCTTCCCTGAAGGTCATTCTACTATCTGCCACCTGTGGTTATGCTAGGTAGCAGTACAGCTCTGCCCCATATAATTCCTATAAATTTGAAGTCTCATCATGTTCCTTTAGAAAAAGCTCTGTAATGGAGCGATGTACTGCTTCTTACAAGTCCTATATTGGGTTAGAAGCACTCGCAAGTTACAAAAATTAAGGGACTTACATTGGGCAAGGAAAGATCAGATCAAGGACAAAACCCACCAGGGTGCTTCTGTCCACAGCTGGAAATAGTTACTAATTTCCTCTTGCTATGATGCTCCCCAACATTGCATCTCATGCTGACCTTCTCTACTACCCTGACATGCAACTGTCTTGAGTATCTCTGAGATTTTTACTCAGTAATAATAAATGCATGGCCATATTTCAAAATCAGCATGTCAAATGCAGTTTTCACCCTCTGCTATTAATTTTCTCTTCATAAATGCAATTAGTTTTGACAAATATAAGTCTAAATCAGAAAGTTGGAACCTCTGATGCTTGAAGTGCAAAAGAGAGTCTGTTTTACACACTGCATTAAAGCCTTTTTGAAAAAATGGTCCATGAAATTATGGTTCATTGAATTCATGTTTTGGCTTTTAACATAATGAAATTACTATATTTGGGGGGGCTGAAACTTCAGATTGCACACAGTGCATCTGTTGGGAGTCAGGAGTCATGTCATGCCCCACGAGAGACCAGGGGAATCACTTGCACATGTTACTGAAATAATAGGGTTATTCTTTCTTAGGCTGGAAGGGATAGCCCCTCAGAAGCTTTTCTGCTAGTGCAAGATCACCAGCAGGCTGCTTTTTAGCCACATGCCTTCAGTCTCAGTTTACCTCAAGACACCTGATTTTGGGAAAACTGCAAAAGGCTGGCAAGGGTTACTGAGACACTTCAGCAGTGCAGATACATCTAGGCTGGTTCAAGATCGGATCTGAAATTTTTCTGCTATATGCTGATTTTTATAAACAAATATGAATTTAATGCATAGACCATATCAGAGATTTTAACCAAGCATACTTTGAAAGTCCTGAGATTATTGCATTTTTCTTCTTACTCCTTGTTCATCGCAGTTTTTCTCCCTTCCATAAATGATAACACAGTTGCTGCCCCATCCTAGAATGACTTGGTGAAATGTCCAGTGTGGCTGTGGCCATTAGCCAGAAATGAGCAATTCTATCTGGAGAGGAGCTATTCTACCAAAAGGAGCTACACTGAGCTGCAAGCCTATGCTTTCACTAGTAATATTGTCACCACTGCCGTTAATATTGTCATTACTGCCGTTGCTCTCGCTGGCAGTAATAATAGTACAACAGGAAATCACTTCTGATAGATCAGGTGCCTTATCATTGCAGTGAAGAAGATGCTATTAATGATAAGATCATTTCATGAAGGAAAAGCAGAGCTTGGTGCTGTGGCCAGTTCATATCCACAAACAATATTCTGATGGTAGCATTGGTAGTGACTGATGCAGTATAGTTTGATATTCAGCCAGCTGGGAGGAAGTCTTCTACACGTGATACTGACTTTCAGTTCACCCGTTCTTGTTGATTCTATTTTTTTTCAGTGTATTTTGGGTATCTAAAGGTAAATTCCCAACAATGCTGCAGACAAGGTTCCTTGGGTGAATTTGATATCTTTTATTAGACCAACCCAAATAGTTGGAGAATATTTATTAAGCAAGCTTTCTGGTTCAAAAACCCTTCATCAGGCTAAGGAAGTTTCAGCAGTTGGTGTGTGCTCTTCCTGGAGCTCCATTTCATCAACCTCCTGGATACTAGACACTCCCCTGAACTAACTGCCTAAGGAGGATACCTGTGGCTATGCCTTCTGTTGTTTGTTTTTCTATCATTGCTAGACCCCAGATAGACTGAACTGCTGCAGCTTTTTTATTAGAAAGGAAAGGAGTGCATCTGCATGTTCATACTAGTCATATTCATTCTTATTTTTCTCCCTAGCCTTGCCCTCTTAGCTGAAATATCCTTTTTTTTTTTTTTTTTTTTTTTTTTTTTTTTTTTTTAAGGGTCATAGCCAGAAAAGCATAATTATAAAGAAATCTGTTGCTTGTATCCCAGCACATGATTAAATCATGGGAAAGATTTTATGGACCAAAGTAAAAAGAAAATAGACACAAATAGGAAATCGCTAACAAAGAAAATGATTCTCTCAGAAATGTTTTTTAAATGCACAGAAAAAGCCCCCCAAAACCTCCTCATCCAGACAGTTAGAATGTCCCCCCTGGACCACAAAGTTTAATTCTTACTATGAACACTTCGGGGTCTGGGGATACTCACAGATGTGAGATTTAAGGTTTTAGGGCCATTTATAACAGCAAAACATTTCTTCACTTCTTGTATTTGTAGCTCTTAACCCAATTGAAGAAATGTTGCTCAAAACTCTTCTACTGAATAATTTTTCCAATGAGAAACTATGATTAGAGTTGCAGAACACATTAATATAAGTCCTATCAGCCCTTTAGCACTGGTCCCTTTTCCAGCTGAAGTGGGAGGGAACAGTGGTTTTGGAGCAGAGGTTTTACATTCAATACCTGTCTTTGCCATGAGATTCCAATAGCTGGCACTATGGTGACAATATTTCGGGTGGGTGCAGATTCATATCGCTATGCTCTTGTGTTCAGTTAACCCATAGAGAAACCTCATACTAAGCAATCATAGGTGGGATGAGCAGATATGGGTTGTTTAGCAGAGGTAATCTTCTAGTGACACTGAAGAATTCTGCACAGTACTTTGGTGCGCCCTTGGAGCTGGTCTTTCTCAGGTTGGTGTCCCATAATAAAGAAGCTTTTAGATTTCACTACACTGGTATTTTCTGAGTCCCTGAATCACTTTATTTCAGGCTTTCAAGGAAGAAGTTGGGTAAACAATGGCAGAATATTTCAACAACTTGAAAACCATTTTTAATGATCTATTGAACCAACTTTTCATACTTCATAGATGCAAATATGCACATACACACACTTACTCTTAATTGCTTATACTAATTAATTTACTAGTCAGCTGTAACATGCTTCAGATGAGGTACTTGAGCTCTGACTGCTTTGACAAAGAATTGATAATGAAGCCCTAGGATGAATAAAATATCATGTCTTCCATCATGTTTTATGGCGTGTCAGGGATTACTTGTACTTTGAAAATGGTCATCATTCTTTAATGGCAACTTGTTAACATTTAGATGATCATTTTGGGTTGTACTGAGTATCCGTGCTGTGCTACTGCAAAGAGAACTGAGAATTAAAGGCATAAAGAAGACATCCTGCTTTGAATTAATTACTTATTTTCATTTAAACCCATTAGGGAGAGGAGAGATGTCCATCTTTCCCACTATTTTTATTATACGTTGTAATGAAGTAAATAAGAAATGAAGAAATAACTTTTTTAATACTTTGTCATTACAAGGCCTCAGGTTCATGCTAAGTGAACAATACTAAGCTAAGTAAGATTGCCTGTTTCTATGAAGACTGTACTATTCTCCTTACTGTGTTTAAAAATACAAATAAGAAAATAAAATAGAATGTACAGTATGTCTTTTATCTGGTCATCTTAGATGCCTCTTCTAGGTATAGTGGATATCTTTCTAGTAATTATATTATAAATTATTTAAAAGGTGACATGAAAATAATGTATTTATTTAAAAGCAGGTGATATTTAATATAATGGCTTTAATATTAAAGAATCAAAGTACTAGGGCACTTAAAGAAAAGCCTGACATTCAGGAACTGGTCAATTCACTGAATAGGCCATGCAGATCATGAAAAACCAACAAGAAGTAAATTGGGTTGGGATAGCATTAGTCTAGTGCAGGGGTGCTCAACCTCCAGCCCGTGGGCCAAATATGGTCCATGGAGCTCCCCGCAGGTAAGGACATTTGGTGCAAGACCTTTCCCGAAAGGCCAGGCTGTGACCCCTTCTCCTGTGGGGCTCGGCCACACCACCACCTTTCTGGATTGGTGCTGGGCCATGCCCCCTTCCTCCCTGCGGGGTCAGGTTGGGACCTGGCCATGCCCCCTTCCCCTGCTGGGCTGAGCCACACCTCCTTCCCCCCCCCCCCCCATGGAGCTAGGTTAGGGTCTGATCACACCCCTTCCCTCCCCCCCCTCTTCCTCTCCCTGCAGAGCCAGGTTGTGACCTGTCACTCCCTCCCCTGCACCCGAGCAGAGCTGGGGACATGTCCCCTTCCCTCTCCATGGGGCAAGGTCAATGTCCCCTACCCCCTCTATATGGCCAAGTCATGCCTTCTGCCTGCCTGAGTGCCAGATTGGGAACAACAGCTGGATCTGGCACATGCATGGATGGGCACTGCCAATCTGGCCTGCTGGGATAAAAAGTTGAGCATCATTGGTCTACTGCATGAATTCAGGTCAACTGAAAAGCTAGAAGCATCAACCAACAAGCACTCCTAGCACTGCTGGTTGTACTGTGTATATTATGATATTCTACAATGTAATTGTGCATGCAAAATCCTACACAGTCATGTGTCTAATTTGCACAAGCTAATGGCAAGAGTTCATTTGTAAAATAGGTACTGGTAGATGCAAATGGCCAGTTAAATGCTCAACAGGTTATTTTTTTGTGTAAATCCTGTCTTGCACGCTTGGTCACAATAATTGCCCACCCCTAAAGTGTGATCCTTTCAGTACAGGAATTTCTGGTGCAACCTGAAAAGTTCCTATATTTAGAAGGTGCAGTAAGTTGATCAGAGAAACCTTCTCTCATCAGTCTGTCTAAAGAGATCGATTTTTCTATCTTCAGTACTACTCAAGGGAACCATAAGCAATGATCACGTCTCATAATACTTTGTGACATGAGCTCCAAAGTGAATCGCTATTGCAGATTTTCTTAGGTCAGGTGTGGGCTTTATCAAATAGAGAGCATGACTGATTTTTATCTGCTGTAATTTCCAGTCATCCTTTTTTTATCCAGGTACAGTGGTCCTCAACCTTTGTTTGGCTCAAGACACCCTTCAGTAAACTCGAGGCACCCCTCAGAAAATGCTAGCTCTTTGTTTTCCCTTGTTTTTTGATTACAGAAAAATAATAGAGCATTTTTTTCTGGTGCAAGGAAGTCATAAAGACCACAACAGATCAGAATGATTTAAATACTAAGGATTCCTATTCAAAATGTCTGAGTTTCTTGCACACCTAACAGTGCTATGATTGTCTGGTACCTGTGGCACCCTGAAAAGGACCTCAAGGCACCACAGGGTGCCATGGCACCCATGAGGAGCACTACTGTCCTAGTATTTTTTCCCCTCCTTCTACATTTAAAATTAAAGTCTATCTTCAGTTATAACATGACATCAGAAGTGGCTATGGACAGATGTAACTTTTAACTAAAATGGGAGAGAAAGTTGACCCTTAGGATGTAACTGTTAAGTCTGAAGGCCGCTGTAATGATACAAATGAGCTAAATCACTATAATATTAGCCAGGAATGGAACCTGGTTAAAGTTGCAGTTTTTACTACACTTGTATTGTTACAGGACCATGGAGAGAGACAATTGCATTATAAACAATATCATTACATCAGGATCATTTGATTCAGATGCAATTGTTCCATCTGTCTTTACCTGCAATGGCAGATTTTATCCAATATGCTCTGCCTTCTAATTCTCAGACAGAAAAGAGCTAGAGCATTTTCCATGTCTTCAGAAAACATGGGAAATATCACATGTACAACCAGTGCTTTTGGATTAACTTCTAGGATGATTAGGAGAATGAAGGGTCTGTCTTATGAGAGGAGACTAAAGGAGCTTGGTATGATTAGCTTAATAAGAGGAAGGCTGAGAGGGGGTATCATTGGTTTTTCTAAATACATGGGGATTTTTTAGATATTCCTTAGCAGGATTCCTTGTTTGAGCTTGCAATTTATTGGGGAAACATATGTCTAGGATAGCTAGATGTCTAGGAACCTGTGCGTGTGTGTGAAAAATGTGAATTTATCATCTAAATGATACATGGGTTGCTCTCTCAGTTATATGAAAAATGCCAAAAGACATGACTTAACTTCCAAAATAGAGGCAAAAAAGCAGTTCTATTCTAAAATAATGGTGTGCAAATAATGACTACAACAGATCAGCACACTGTATTCATACTAGTATATGTCCACTTTACTACTACTACTACTACCAGTTCCAGAACTCATTCTCACATTTTTCTTCTATTGGCCACACAGAGACACTACAGTTTTGGGAACCCAATATTTCATGGATACTATTTCAACTCATGCACTATTGACAGAATTGTCACCAAGTCTAAATGTGAGACATATATGTTTTCTTCTTTATGCCTGGAGGACTTCAACAGAAAAATGGAGTTGCACAAGTGTTTGGAACTGCTATTTGGTGCTCAGTGCCTTCACATTTACATTGATGAGAGAGAAAACGTGATGTTTTGGAAGACATATAGCATCTTTCAAATTGTCCTTCCATCACAATTTCAAGAGAGAGGGAAAAACTGTTTCATTCTAAAGTTTTCATTGACTGCCTGGAGCTCAATCCTAGGACAAAATTTGCTAATAATGTATTTTCACAAGGGTAGGATAGGGCATACTTTGTCTTGGAGAAACTTTATTATCAGTCATGATCTGCGACAAAGAAACAAAATAGCTTAACCTTTAGATCCCAATTCATGTTTGCCGAGTTGAAGGTTACAAAAACATTTGACTAGTAAACTGCATAAATGTTGTAAAGATCTATGGAAGCACCATCAAACAGCCCTTTTTAATCAGAGGTTTTTCAGAGGAAGCTGAACACTAAACCTTATTTATTTATTTATTTTTAAAGAGAGCCTCGTATTTATTTATGGGAATCCATTAGGATGGAAAATCAGTGTTTTGGTAACTCTCTGGTCTTTTTTTAAAAGATTTGTGCCACTAAAAGCAGTTATCAGGATACATTAGTGCATTGAATTTTATTCCAATAATTGGTGGTAAGAAAAAGTGTTCAATTCTTTATAGACTTCAATGTCATATTTTTAACACTTTCTCCCAGAATTTAAGTGAGGATCCTTTCAAGTTTAATTTGTTGCAATTTATGCTCACTAGAAACAATAAGGAATACGCTTGTCCTTCGAATTGAAATAGTACATTAAGGGCCATGTCCTCAGCTTCTTTTTAAATCAGTGTATTACCAGCTCCTGTGGTGATATGCTGCTTCACACTGCCTAATAAATCCCCCATGTCTTCCAGGAAACAAACAGAAGCTAGTTAACAAAATTGGTTCATTCTTTATTACCAAGCCTCTATTTTTGTCTGATTTTTCACAGAGCAAAACAAAAATAACCGAAACATTTTGAGTTAAATGAGGCCTCATTTGTCATAGAGTAGGCAATAGCACTCCATTAAGGTCAACTTTTTTGCACACCAAATTAAACTTCACCCAGTTTTTGCCATCAAGGAACAAATGGTATCATTGGGTGGCAGCAAGGATAGTGCTGTCCTGATATATTAACTCTTCAAAAATATTTATTTTCCCAGAAGTATAGTTTACCATTGTAGGACAGAACAGCTTGGGTTACACGTACTAGTAACACTTGAACATGGAGGAAAGGAGTTGTCTCTGGGCATTTTGGCCTAGCTCTCTCTTGGGGAAACAATAGTTTGCAGCCCAATCTATAGTTCTGTCATGTATGCAAACATTGTTAAAATTGCAGTCATATACTCAAATATGAAATGTCAGAATAAAGGCTTCAACTTTAATTTAGCCCACTTTTGTGTTCAAGTTATATTAGTCTTCAGCTACTTTGTGATATAGTACCTGCCACAGGACCCCTGCCTCGCTCAGTACACAGGATGGGCAATGGCTATCAAATGAATAAGTATTAAGAAGTAAGAAATGAGTAACATTTCTTCTCATTGTTTAATGTGCAGACCTACACTTTTTATTTCCTGCAAGTAACTCAAACCCTGCTCTGAGGACTGCATTATTTATATCCTCCTAGGTTTTTCTACAGTGCTCATCACGGTAATAGATGATAGTTCTTTGCTAATATTAACGGTCCTCCCAGGGGCCCTGCAAAGTGAGAATATTTACAGAAGAGAAGTTGAAACATCGCTCCCCTTTCTCCTCCTTCCTTCTGGGGTTTAGGCCTAGAAATCTGTTTTCGGGTTCAGTATCTGGTTCCACAGCAACCCTAAGCTTATAGGATTTTGCCAGCAGTTGCTCTTCCTATTTCCTGGTGAGATGTAGCAGAGCCATTCACTCTGCGCAGTGAGCAAACCACTCCTTGAATTGGATGCATAGTCTGGTCTCCAGCAGACAGGAAGCGTGATCAGTGTGGACAAAGAATTTAGCTGCCAAAGTCTACCAAGACTTGACTGAGCCCAGGGGAAATGAAATATGTCGGGGGCTCATAGCTTTTCCAGTTTCGAACCCATTTTCACAGGCATGTCAAAGGCATACCTAAGCAACCTCTTGTGAAATGTTAAGTTTTCATTTCAAAGCATGGAGGGACAAGAATTTCATAACAAAATAGTTGCAACACAGGCAACACGATGTATTTTTCCTCTTTCTAAGAAATGGCCGAACCATTTTTGTTAAAATTAAAATGAAGGAAAATGTATTTAAAAAAAAAAATAAAAAAATTATAGAAACCCAGCATGGAAAACTTCAGCCTGGTTAAAATTTAGCAAAGTTATTAGAAACATGACACAATCTTAAGAATGAAAAATATTGGGAATTTGAGCTTAGGAATCGCCCTCTATATAATCCTTACCAAAGCACAAACTGGCACTAGAAACATTGGTGATAAATAAATGCAATATCAGGACTTTAGGATCAGTGTTCAAATATGTACAATATTAAGAATTAATAAGTCAAAATTAGAAACAAAGATCTAGTAATTATGGTAAAAGATCCAGTTAGCTACCTTTGGATAGATTCATTGAACAGCAGATATTTAGCTTTAATTTTTATTGTTTCCATGTGACCTCCATGATTATTTATTATTCCTGACAACTGAAATGTTTTTCCCATGACTTCCAGACTTCAGCTGTCACATTTAAATCAATTTATTCCTGGAAAATATTTATCTTTTCCTAGGAAATATTTCTAATATGGGGTGAGGTTGTAATGATTATCTGTACAACATGGGCTTGGGAAGAATTCTATATGTTAGGTACATAACTAGAAATTGGGTATTTTAAAAGCATATTAGTTATATTCTTAGCTACATCTTGCTCAGAGTTGTACCATTTTAAAAGCCTGATTTGAAGGCAATGGGAATGCTTGTATGGACTTGCAAGAACTCTGGAACTAAAGTAATCTGAAGTTGCTATCTTTTGAAGGCAAAGGTTTTGCACCAAAGAAAGACTGAAGAGTAGGGCTATGCAAAGCTTTGGGTGGTGATTCGATTCAAAGGAGATTCAGCCCGATTCGGTGGCTTAATCTCCAAATCGAATCAGGGGACCAATTTAAAGGTCTGAATTGGTTTAAAGCTCTTCTAATCTTTGTAAAAGATTTGAAGAGCTTTGATGTTTCGGGCAGTCCCCGGTAGCTGCAGCAGGGAGCTGCAGCCATCTCCAAGCTGGTAAGTACTAGGGGTGGGGGGAGTGGGGGGACCCCTGCCAGCTCTCCCCCATGGCTGTCCCTACCTGCCCCAGCTCAGTTCTTTAAAAAAAAAAAGCCCCTGTGCTCACCGGGTGCTGCCAGATGGGAGGGGTGATCCCTGCTGCCCCCCACTTCCACACACTGCATGGGGGACTCTGCCATGAGCCCCCTGACCCCCATCACTCCCCTGGCCTCCCCTGTGGGTGCCCTGCCTGGGCGAGCTCCCACCCATTAAGAAAAAAAACACACCAAGAAAAGCCCTGGGACTCGCCACTCCTGCAGTGGCCTCAGGGCTTTGGGGGACTTGTGCAGAGCCCCCATGTGGCATGGAGCAATGGGGGACAGTGGGGATCACCCCTCCCTCCCACCAGCAGGAATGGTGAGGCTGGGGGGGGTTTCAGGTTTTTTTCCTTAAAGGGCTGGAGCTGGCCCAGGTGAGGCACTTGTGAGGGGGATGTGGGAGTGAGCGGGCGGTCGAGGGGCTCATGCAGTCCCCCATGCAATGTGGGGCTGGGGATTGCCCCCCACCTAGCAGCACCCGCTGAATCAAGGCTTTTTCTCTCCAAGTGCCAGGAGCTGGGGCGGGCGGGCAGCCATTGCCAGGTTGGGAAAGTGGGCAAGGGATGGGCCGGGCCTGGCCTGGCTGAATCACCAAATTGAATCACCGTTCCCCAAATTGGCCAAATCCAAAGTGAATACTAGCTGCTTCGCACAGGCCTACAGAACAGAATCTGATATCTTACTCCCTTGCCCTTTTACCGTATATACATTTCTTAGTAACAGTGCTTAGATTAAGTAAACAGGCTTAGACTTGTGGATGTACTCTCTAGTCTTTTGGCAAGCAGAGAGAAACAGTGGGACTGATGTGTCATTGTATTTATTCCAATTTTATGATGGTTCAGCATCATTGATTGAGGCCTAGGTCAGTCTCAGCCTCCAAAGGACACCACAGTTACTGTCATATATTTCATTTTTATTCTTCAGTAACCTTATGCCTAATTGTATGCATGTTATTGCTCTTGCATTTTTCAAAAAGTCATTCAGATGTGTTTGACTAAGAAATCGTCCTAGCAAAATGTAAATTATTCCAGAGGGTCCATCTACATAAATACACATTAATCTACTTCTTAAATATGTAGTGGATTCCTTCCCCTGAGGAGGCTCTGGAGTTGTGAAAATATGTAACAGTAATTAATTACTATCCAAGAATAGATTAATATTGCATGCTAAGAATAATAAAACAAAATGTATATAACTAAGTGGTGTCTATAGGGTAATGCAAACAGGGAAGAAAAATCAGACAACTACAGTGTTTCATTTAATATCCCATCAAAAAGAAAGTGCTGGGGGGGGGGGGGGGTTATTATTATTTCAATGACCGTTTTTTTTTTTTATACAGCACAGCTATTTATTTATTTTTCCTGGTCATATTTTAGACAAATGAAAACATTTTATTTCCTATTGCCCATGAGAGCTGGCTTTATTGTTACTGCAAAAAAGCCATTTCCACTTTTAAGAATTGCTGTTGAACATATTACAGAACACTGTGCCTTGATATTAAATATTATTGCCCTGCCTATGTTTGTGTATAAATGGAAGATGAGAATTTTGTTCTTGAAAAATATCTTCCATGTCCTGTACTTTGCTTTTTATCATTTAAAGGTTTTGCCCTGCTCTTATTGTACATCAGCCATTCCCTCTGCAGTTGTTTGTTTTAAGGCAGGTGCAGCAGAGATCTATAAATGAAAGAGATGGAGTCTCTAGGTTTAACCTGAATATAAAAACACACTAAGGCTTTCCAATAGAAATTTGCATGCCTTTGCGTTATGTCATATTCACAAAGGATGAACATATCTGATTGAGTTATTGCAAAGCGTCACAGCTGCTGGCAGTCAAGGCAGCCTTTCAAGGCTGGAGAAGACTTATGACTAAATAAAATATGGTGAAAGAGGGCATTCATACACGGCTCAATCAGGACAGAGAACAGAATAAGGATGTGTACGGTCATCTGCTATGACTCGAGAGGAGACAGCAGAGACTGCTTCTACTCGTAGCCAAGGAAGTAGTCTTACCGCAGGGACTAGTCAGTACAACTCAGCCAGTGTGGAGAAAAGATTGAATAGTTCCCAGAAAAGGATTGACAGACACAAGTTATCTCTGCCTGGAGCAAGGGTTGAACTGTGTCTCTGAGCACCTTACTCTGCCCAGATTACAAGGTACCCATCTAGCCCTAAGGAATTGTCTTGTCCTGAGGGTATAACATATTTGTGTGAGAGGGAGAGATTTCGTAAGGACCAATTCAGGACTGTGGAACAAAGACCATCACATCTATGAACTGAAAACTTCACTTCTTTTTCTTCCAAGTTGACGATGCACTTTAAGAAGTCCAAGCACAAAAAGATGCACTTCATTTTTCAAAGTCCAGCATCTGTCTAAACTGATAAGGTACATGCAGTTCTCACCTGGGTGAGAGGGAAGGAGAAGGGAAAAAAAATGCACCAGGAGGTCACAAGCATAGCAAAAGAAATGCAACAAAATGGAAAAGTGCTTAGAAACAGGCTAGTCTAGTCTCTTTAGCATTCTTGATTACATTTTGTGGATAAAGAACAGGCTTCATTCTCAGCTGATGCTGATGCATGTTTTCACCAGAACTCAAGCAACTCTCTACATCTTCCAGTAGGACTTGAGATTAATAAAATAAACTTTTCTTTCAAAAACATCTGAGGTAAATATGCATTGGCTACTGAGGCACTGGGAAACTTGGAGCTGTAATATAATGACCTGCTTTTTTGCTTTCCATGAGTAATCATGGCAAGCTGCCAAATGAGCTGATCTTAAGTATCTTTTCCCTTCCAGAGGAATTGAAATCTCCTTCCCTTGCCTACCATTTTTCAGATGTTTTGCATCTACAACAGCAGGTACACAACCATACAGAGCTGCTAAGAAGCAAAAACATTTCACTTTGTCCTATGCAGCATTTCTCAGGAAGGTCATTTAGAGAAGAATGAGATCCCATGGCACAATTTCACTCCTGTTTTATGAACTGTCTGAACTTCTTAGCATATGGCTTGTGTTTGTCTTCTCTGCTTATGTTTCAGAACCAACGAGGTTAGAGACGGGGGAGAAAACCTATAGTCACCTGACTAGTGCCCTTGCCAATGAAAAGTGTTTTTGAGGGTACATTTTTAGGGTATTCTTTTCCAGCCTAACTGTTAGTGGTTCAGGTAGCACTGGCTACCATCTTGCTTAAGTTGGACATGTAGATACTGCTGAAAGAACAGAACAAGCTTTAAGTTTGATTATATGGAGTCATACTAATCTCTTAGGGCATGTGTAGATGAAATGGGGGCCCTAAATTGAAGTATTGGGTTTTTAAAAATGCCACTTCAGTTTAGGGCCAAGTAAACCCTCATGTCACGCACACACCACACTTACCTGCCTCTCCGGTGGCAGGGAGGGGAGAGCAGGCTGCTAGTGGGCAGAGCGGTTCCTGGGCTGTGGGGAGGTGAGGGGGGCTGGTGCTTCCCTCTGCAGCATCAGTGCCACCCCACCCCCCTGGCAGCATCTGGCTCGGGCAGTCCTGGGGGGGCACTGCAGCTGCAGAGGGAAGCACCAGGACCCCACGCAGCTTGGGCAGGCTCCGGGGAGAAGGATCAGGCTTGCTGGCTGTTTTCCTTGGGTGGAGCCTGCCTTCCCAATCTGCTGCCAGGCTGTCTGCACAGGCTTCCTGCACTGCCCCTGAGCTTCACGGAGTCCGGTGCTTTGCTCCGCAGCTGTAGGGCAGCAAACTAAAACTCCTCCTCAGAGT
Organism: Alligator mississippiensis; assembly: GCF_030867095.1. Taxonomy (NCBI): domain Eukaryota; kingdom Metazoa; phylum Chordata; order Crocodylia; family Alligatoridae; genus Alligator; species Alligator mississippiensis. The sequence continues at coordinate 10,639,119 of NC_081832.1, read as the reverse complement.
TTTAGTTTGCTGCACCCCCAAGTCATTTAACGTGCATTATGCAGCCAGATTTGCTACAGTGGCTGGAATTACTGTGCAATATGCCACCGACGTGTGCAAATACTAATGCCATTAAAACATTGCAAAAGCATTTAACCCACTTTAAAGGGTCGTGCACACATACCTCTCATTTCGTCTACCCATGGCCTTAGATTATCTACACATAATGGGTGTGTGTGTGTGTGTGTGTGTGTACACACACATTTGCATGACTAAGGACAGATCCTTTTCCACTTTGGTGTATAAGTAGATGCAGACACCTAAGTCTGATTCTGTTCCACCTTGCGAGTCCCTGAAAAACTGTTGCCAAAGGTGGGTGGGTCTCCCTCTACCTGACTGCTTTTTTGTGACTCAGTGTTGAAATATGTCTGGGGCACCACCTACCGCACATTTCGATGTTCTCTGTGCTGCAAGGACACATGACCCATGCGTGCACTGCTCTGCTTTATTTTTCATGGGTGTTTTTAACCCCCGGGTATCCAGGAGTCAAAAAAACCCACAGGAAAAAAAGAGCAGAGTAGCGCATGCACAGGCACATGTCGCTCAAAAGCAAAGCCAGGCCATCTGGAGCTATGCTCCAGCTGCTGGCCAGGCTCCATACGGTGGAATCGCCACTGCTGCAGCCCCAGGAGGCTCCAAACCCCCAGGTACGGCTACTGGGGCCAGCCCAGTGTTGGTCCCAGCCTCCCCCAGGGTAACCTGGTGCACTCCAGAGCACTCATGGCATGGGTGCTCTGGGACAAGTAGCAGTGCAAGGTATAGCTCCTTGCATTTGAACTTCATCCTCTTAGTTCTGCCCAACTTACCCACCTGTCAAGCTCTTTCTGAATTGCACGCCTGGCCTCCAGTATGTTCCCAATTTTGTCATCTGCAAACTTGCTCAAGAAGGTCTCTGTTCCAGCAGGCAAATCGGTAAGAAAGACAGTGAACAGCACCAGGCCCAGGACAGACCCATGTGGGATTCCACCTGAAACCTGCCACTCTGACATAGATCTGTTTAGCCACAAGCAAAGGGTAATAATATTGAGCCAGTTGTTTATCCATCTTATATTAGTTTTTGTCTAGCCCACATTTCACCAATTTGTCTATGAGATGGCCATGTGAGACTTTGTCAAACGCCTTGCTGAAATCCAGATCTAGGTCATGCCATAACTGCTTACAAAAGTAATTCTGAACCATTTTAGACTCAGGGCATCCTTTGTTAGATTCAAGGCACCCCTCAAGAAAGGCCAGGTCTTAGTTTTTGCTCATTTTTTGACTACAGGAAAATACTAGAGCAATTCTTCTGTTGCAAATTGCTCAGAAAAATCACAAGTAGTCAGAAAGTTTTCAACACTATAGGTTTCTATTTGAAATCTCTGGGTTTATCTTGTGAATCATGTTTGCACACTAACCATGCTGACATTGCATGGCACCCTTTGGGAAAGGTGTGGCACCTCTCCAGACATCCTGGTTTAGTCACTGGCCAACAACAAGTTTTCTGCCACCTTCCTCTGAACCAGCTGATATTAGCCTAATTAGACCATGGCTGTGGCAATCTCGATGAAGGCTTTGTTCTCCTTCATTGAAAAGTTTTGCCTGAGAGGTTCTTTTTTTAAAACTTTGTAATTTCCTGCTGCTACTCTAGCCATTGTAGAAACATATCACAATGTCAAGGCTTGATTAATTCAATGAATTATAGCAGAATTGGAGCTGTCAGGGGGTTGCCAGTGTGCCTTGATTGATATTCAATTATTTTTCATGTAAACACCAATGATTTTAACGTCCACACTTTCTAAAGTTATTTATGAAACAATTTCTTGGAACCCATCAGTGAAAGAGTCACAGTAACTACTGATGTGTTGGGTGTCACTATGTGCCACGTTTGGTAGAGTCGCCATTAAAATGAGATGCTATAAAACTAATAGCATTTCAAAATGTGTTAATCAAGAATCTATGGGACAGAGTATTCCCCTTGCCTTTAACTACAGTTCACAGGGACTGTTGACACAGATGATATATCCCCTTGACCCCAACAATTTATTTCAGCTGTTCTTTCAAGGGAAGGACTGATCTGGTATTCCTTATTCAACTGGGCCCTTGCAAATTTATTGCTGAATCTTCACTCGTGATACCAAGCAATTCTTTGAGTAGTCCCAAAATCAGCAATGGTTCACAATGAACCTTTCATGCCTTAGTCACCTTAATTCTAAGTAAGCATTCATTTTAGTAAGACCAAGTGTTATGAATTTTGCCAGAATCCTACAGAGGGAAAAGACTTACAAATGTTAATAACCAGCTAAGAATAAAACTTGGTACAGTCACTGACAACAAATGTTGCAGAATTTCTTCTGAGATTTAAAAATCTGGCACTGAATCTGTTTTAAAATTAACCATCTGATTCCACAGGAAATTACAACAGAGGATCATCCATTCATTCAGTGCAATAATGTATTTAATCAATAACTGACCAGTTGCAAATACAGTGGTAGTAATTGTGTATACTGACTGTGTGTCCAGTTATATATTTCAGTGCACTAAAACGTGGAGCTGAGTCACTGTGAAATAACATATATAAGAAAAGTGCTTAAATTGGTCTAACTCTCACTGAGATCAGTGAAGCCACGACAGTCTAGACCAGCTGAAGATTTGGCCTACTGTTTTTTGTTTTTTTTTTTAAATTACATCTCTCTCTTGTTATTGGTGAAGAAGCCTGGCTTGCTTTGTAATGTCACTTATGGTTTTGGGTTTTTCCCCCCCCCCCCTTTTTTAGTCCTCTTTTCTTTCCTTTTAGCCCTGGGGCTCCTGTGCTGTTATTACTGGAAGTGCTCTGTAATAGAGACATGCCAATATGAACAACTTTCCTGTGGCAGGTAGGGGCACTGGAGTGTAATGCATTGGTATAGTAACCTAGCTACATGCTTTTCCATGACCCTCGAATTTATACTCTTCCATTCTTAACTTAAAATCTCATCAAAACTAAGAGCAAGGCAATCTTAAAGAAGACAGTTTGCTCCTTCATGGTCAGTTTTTCTATTAGATATTGACTGGCTCTCAGGGTACAGAGAAGATATACCACATAAAAAGAATTGGACACTCATTGTATCTATGGGAAACACAATTCCATCCCAACTCTCATGGTGCCAAGGAACATATGCAAGTGGTGACACTCTTCTGTCCATCTCCTGTGGGGAAATATGAGCATCTGGATGATGGTAGGGGATTCAGACTTCCACTTGGAATTCATCATTTTCCTTAAACTTAATATACACATGGGTGTGAGGCTGGAATATGAGATATTGGATGGAACGCAGCGCTGATTAAGTCAGGTATATTGAAGTATGCCATGCTCCTCAAACAAAAACCCCATCATCAACCAATTGGATTGTTTTATTTTGGCATTTTATGAATTAAAATCTGTATATGAAAAATCTGTATATGAATGTACAGTTTAATGGAATTTTTACGGCATATGTACTGAAAAGCTAATGCTTTTTTAAGAGCAGGATTGCATTCTTAATTTTCCACTCAAGTAATTTAGAAACCATTAGTTTAAGTGAAAATCTAAGATAAAGTACATCCATGTGGTTACAATGGCTCCTCCGAAGACTGCACTTATAACTGTCTGAGAGAGATAAATTTCTAATTGCATTTCATCACATCAGCTGCATCAAAATGTACGGCTGTTTTGTAGATAGCTGCCCAAGAAAGCCTTGAATCGGATTAGGAAGTTGTACAAAGTCTATATTTTCCATGAAGAGCTTCTCTCTCTCTCTGACCTGACTTTTGGTAATACGTCACTCAGCAGAGAGATCAGGGGCTATGGAAATACTGGTTGAATGCAAGAGCAATGTTCTCAGCTCCCAGAGCATAGGCTACCTAAGTGAAGTTGGGAAGCCCAGGCATTTAGTGTTGGCCATCAGTGGATTTGGCTTTTAAGACCCCCTCATCAGCATTTTTATGATGCAGATCCTTTTTCTCTATACTTCCAGCTTTCCCCATGCATTGAGTAGGGAACCAAATTATCTAGCTCACAGCAATTCAGCAAGATATCAAACTTGGTAACACTAAGTAGAGCAATATCCAATGACCTCTTGGTATCCAGGGCATAGCCTCGTGAAGTAGACCCCGCTTCTGCAAATCCACCACCAGCAAGAAGTCATCTAATTGAAAACCTTAAACTGGGAGCTGAGCATGAAGACTCAAAGAACCTGCTGCCTTAAGCAAAACTAGCATCCCAGACTCAACCAAAGCCCTTCCGTGAGGTACCTCTGGCCTGCAGCCGTGGGGAGAAGCTTTACATGCCCTTTAGCACTATCCCTTGTATTTTGCCAACCAGATCCATGCATTTTTAATTGGGAAGCCTGCAGGACCTTCCTTGCTTCACTCTGTTGCTAGCACCAGGTGGTGCTGGGTAAAGGCATAAAGAGGGGCTAGCTGCAAGCAGCCTTGTGCTATGGGGCTGCAGAGAAGCCATGTGCTCAGATAAGAGGATGTGAGAGTTCCCTTTGCTTTGGTTCATTTGAGATCAGGACCATTCAGTTGTAAAAGGGAGAAGCCAGGCATTATGGCTGCAATATGGGGCCTGTGGCTGGGTCTTACTCTGCCTTGAAACTTTACATGGAGCTTAATCTGAGTGACACTTTACCACCAGTGCCATGCATTATTAAATTAAACTCTTCGCACGTCCGCCCTTGGGGCTTCCACATTCTCTGTGATGGATGGTTTCCGTTTGCTAGACCTTCATGTTATTCACCAGGCAGAGTCTTCAAGCCACCACCGCTTGTAAAACAGCCCCTAGGATGTCTTCTGCCTTGTACTATTTTGCTCATTTTCAAGGCATCTGGGAATTCAGATTGCATGAAAAATTACACAGGCTGCAGTCCTGTGCGATGCTACTGCTCTTCCCCAGTAAGTGAGCAGACCATACATCACCATGTCCACTTACAAGCACGACCATATCTAGCTGCAGTCAAAATTTGCTTTCAATAACCAGCCTAGAACAGCACTTCAGAGGTAGTGGGCTGTGGATATTTTTAGCAAGCTTAACGCCTGAACAAAACATGTGGCAGCATGGAAGCAAGGTAATTAATACCCCTGGGTTCTCTGCTGCACCACACATCAGTAATCACTAGTAGATTTTCTTGCATGTATTTGGGAAACAAATGGAGAGCCTTTGCATCCTGGGGCTGGTCTCAGTTTTATATACAAATGTATTTTAAAAACTTTTCACAATCCATAAGGGACCTAATAACTGTCAACAGTTTTCTTCATATTGTTTGTTGCATCAAAGCTTGTAATGGTGACTTTCGCTGTTATTTTAATGACAAAGCTATCTTTTTGAGTGCTCCCTCTATGGATATTTCAAGAGTTAGAGGAGCACAGTCACACTTTGCCTTGCTAGCCTTTCTTGGCATATAAGGGAATAGAAAGAACTGAAAACCACTGAAGTCATTTGATCCGTTTTCATTAAAGGAGAATGATGTTTCATTTTATCCTTGCCCTGACATCTCATTATACTGAAACTTTCAAGAAGCATGTTATAAAGCAGTGGTGAACTCTGTCGCCTTCATCAAAGGCCAGCACCAACTGAAAGGAGGATCATTTAAAGATCTCTTTATCACTTCACGTAGGCTCACATATGCTGATGCATTGTAAATATCATTTAGCCATTCTCATAGGCAGAGAACAATTTCACTGTGCTTTATTAAATTTCCCATTCAAGTCTTTAAAGATAGTATGAAGTTTTCAGGGATCATAACTAAAACGTACCACCTTATTCCCTTCTAAAGCTAGAGATGGACAAGAATTTCATGACTGGCCCTGGGCCAGGGTTACACTCTACTGAGCCAGAATAAAACCCTGGATCTGAACCATGTTTCTCAGGAAAGCTTCATAGTTATTGTTATTTAGTGTCTCTACTTTCTGATGATCCTGTTTCTTATTATGGGCAGCTACAGGTTTCAGTTTGTTAATGGGCACACCTTCAAAAGACCATTAGTATGGTAAACCAAACCATACCTGCCAGTATGGGTATCACCTTCCCTGCTTTTATCAAGAATCTGTGTGTATATGCTGTCATTCATCCACTTCATCTCTAATGGGAGTAGAGAAACATATTAGAAAGAAATCATCTGCCTTATCTTACCTGCAGTTGCCTAATCAATAAATGTATGTTAAATGTTTCATTTGCTATTGGGATGCATCAAGAGCATTATTACTGTGGTTTGGTGGAAGTAGTTTCATGCTGAAAAATGGCAACAAATGTTGGCTTGATCACTACCGTCTTCCAAATGAATATGTAAGGTTTATTTTTAATGATGCATAAGACTCTCTCAGTGACTTATACAAGGATGGCTCAGGGCAACAGTAGAAATGGGGCAGAATCTGAAACCCTGCTGTATGGAAAAAGGGAGGTGAAAGAGCAGAGGGGAGGCAGGGAGATCTGGGGAGAGTTTGTGACTGTAGCAAAGGTTACAATGCTGCAAGTTGCCCCATATGGGTTAAAGCTGAAAGAGGGTGGTTGGAGGGGAGCACATGGGGTGGCTAAAAGAGCACTTCTGAAACTTGAATAAACTATTTTACCAGCTGGTTATAGTGCTGGTGACATGGTTACTCTTGGATCGGCTGAATGTCGCCAATATGGAAGCTGTTTGAAGGAGGTTGCTTTTCTCTGTCTCTTCTTAGGAAATACAGATCTTATTTTTGTTTCTCTCTGCTTCCCCGCATTTGTTTTCTTGCTCTTGGTTGCCAATACACAGTGTATGAAAGAAAAGACGCAAACAAAACATGCTGAGGTTTAAGAACTAGAGTTGGCTTGAAAAATGAGCACTGCCCTCATTAGGGATAATAGCTTAATAAGTAGGGGTGGGGATTAATGCCCTTTTAAGTGCCTAAATCTAACATTGAGATGGCAATAGTATTGGTCAGATTTCTTTCTAACCCTGCTACCATCCAGGTTTCTACTGGAAACTGTGTCTGAGACCTCTAGCCTAGTATTTTGGGACAGCTGGGTTCTAGTCACTGCTCCAGTGACTATGTAATCAAATATATTGAAATACTAATGGGAGCAGAGATCCCTGGATCTCCACTTCCTAGGTGAGTGCTATAACCAAGCTGTTCTCTCTTGCTTTATGAGTACTTAGTTCTTCAGTGTCACGCCTTATACCAGGGTAGGCAAAATACAGACCGTGGGCTGGATTCAGCTCCTAATTGATTGTATCTATTGATTGTATCCTAATTGATTGTATTGATTGTGCCCCTGCAGCACTCCGCATAGGGCCGAGCCTCACCTGCTCCCGCCTCAGCCTGCCTGTGCCAAGCTCCTGCCTGCTGATGCCCCAGCCCTGGCCAGTGAGCACAGTTTCCCAGCTGGGCTGCTCCTGGTATACTTGCAGTTGCCTAGGTACTGCTTGGATCCCCCTGCCTCCAGTGGCTCCTCCTCATTCTCCTGCCCCTGCTGTCCTGCCCTGGGCAGCATGTCGTGCACGGAAGTGGTGGCAGCTGTGGGGATGTGCACTGGGTACCACAGGGGCAGCCAGGCGGGGGGGGGGGGGGGGAAGCTGCAGCTGGGCAGTACCTGCTCCATCATGCAGGGCTCCAGCTCTAGCTCTTGGCCATCTTCCTCCCCCTCTGTCCATTGGGCGTAATGAGCAGCCAGTTCTGCAGGCAGGGGCATGCTGGGAGCAGATTGGGGCTTTACCTTGCCCCCTAGCACCACCTTGTCACCACCCCACAATCCCGGCCCTGGCCCTGGCTGCCCATCCCACTCCCAGATGCTACTCCCTGCCTGCCTGCAGCCCCATCCCATCCATCCACAGAGACCACAGGATGGCTGGGCAGTGACAGAGCAGGGCCAGGCCCCAGGACAGAGCCATTTAGCGAGTTTTAGTGAGCTGTTGCAGGCAGGGCAGGAGGGGTGTGTGTGTGTGTGGGGGGGAGTTGTCCCAGCCCATGACAGCTCACCAAAACTCCCTAAGTGGCCTTCTGGCCACAATACTTGTCTATCCCTGCCTTATACCATGTTGGACAGGGCAGAGCATTTTAAAAAGATGCCATACTCTGTACCCTGGCAGTCCCTTTCTTGGGTGTCTAACTCTCCCATGAATTGTATATGGAAGCTTTAAACATGGAGTGCATTATTTTGAGTCTTGCCTGAAGGTGTATGTATGCTACTGTCTTCAATGTAGTGTAGAAGTACATAAGTACTTTAAATGAATTAGCTCAGGGGCTGGAGTAGTTTGAATCTAGCTCCAAATGTTCAAAAGTGTCCATTACTCTGGAGTGTTTCCATGTCTGAATGTCCAGCTGGAGACACTATGGTCCAAATTTTAAGAGCTGTTAAGAAGCCATAGCTCCAACTGAAAGCTTGGGTATAAGAAATAAGTCTAAAGTGTCTTTGACTGGCCAATCCAGAATCAGTGGCCATTTCTAAAAGTGAGGGATTTCCCTTTCAAGCAATAGATAAAAGTTTTAATTTCTAGTTGTTTATAGTTAAAAAAAAAAAATATACATATATATGTGTATATATATTGGCTGCCTGATATCACACAATATCACAGCTGCAAGACCAAAAGTCTTGGCTTCAACTAGGTATAATATATAAATGTGGTGTTTGGTGTTTCTATATCTATTTTTTTTCCAAGGTACAGTATTGTAAATGATTTCAGTCAATGTGTTTAGAATAGGCCTCATAACCTAACCCTGATGTTAGATGCTTGTAATAAAGGCCATTTTCAAATGCTGAGAAGTAACCAAAGGAAACGCATTCAACAGCAGTAGACTGTATCCTCTTCAGATACAGAAAACACTGTTGAAAAAGAATGGTCTCAAAGCAAATTCTAACACAGAGATTGAGGATGATCACTGCCAAGAATACTTCTTTTTGACCAGAAAGGTAATCACTGTTACCTCTGTGTTTTGGAGTTAGGGCTGTTTTCCAGTCCTGGGGTATTTCTTATTTGACAGCTTGAAAATAACATAGGGAAATACTTGAACTCCATGTGTTAATAAAGCAGCAATCTAAATGATTACTCTGAGCTGTCAGAAGGGAAGGGCTAGCTGCCTTGCTGTCTTGGATTATCCTTTACAGTGTTGCTAACCTTTACAATTTTATTGTAAATGTTGTGATGTTTGGGGGTTTTTCTTAAAGCCATGGCTGCCAACATCAAGATACAGCATCAAAAAATTCAGTTTGATTTTAACAAATGACTCTAGCCTTAGAAGTCTAGAGGAGGAAAGCTTAAAAATCTGATTTAAATTTCACCAGAGGTTCAGAAATCTTCAAGTTATCGTCTTTAAGATGATCTTCTGACTTTGGGGACCGAGCTTATTTTGGAATGCCTAGACTTGAAAAGTTTTTTGAATAACTCAGTTTACACATGTCCGGTTCACATAAGTTTTAAGGGCTACAGCTTTCAGGTCAGTTATTTTGACAGGGCAAACTGGGATGTTGGGGCCCCTGTCAGCAACATCGGAGATCCCACTCTTCCCTGTTCCTCCCATTTTCTCAGTCCCACAAAATAACAGTTCTGGGTGCTTTCCCTGCTTTTCCATTGCTCGTAAGGTCATACAGTGCAAATATTTAGGGTCAGGCTGAGGGATAATCAAAATGCTGGGGCTTGAGCTGCTTCTCCTCAGAAGGTATCAGCAGGAAAGCTCCCAGGGTCCTGGAGATCACTCAGCTGTGCATGTAGCTAGGAAACTCTGATCTCTCTTTGTTTCTCTGAACTAGACCTGTACATGTCTCAGAAGTCAGCTTGCATGTAGGACAACCACTGTTTCAAGTGACTGTGCAGTCTATATTGACAGCATATGTACATTGGGCTCTTTCAGAGAGGCTTTTCCATCTTTTGTTCTTTCTGCATTATTTAATTTAAAACAAAAGTTGTTTGAGAGTTTTACCACGTATTGCTGCTAGCCTAAGGATGAAGCTATTGACATATTGTTTTAAAAATGAGCTGTCCTGTTTATTCTGTTGTAATGGGCATGCATTTCCAGGCTGATCTCAGAGTGTGTGGCAGCCCTGCCGCTGTCACTGCTCTCTCTGGCTGACCTGAGTGCAGACAGGGCCCCAGAGGTACTTCTGCCCCACTTCAGCTGTGGGCAGCTACTGCGTGGGATGCAAGGCTGAGCAGGGGACAGTGGTAGCGACAGGCTGGTTGTCTTCCTGCACTTGTCCCTTGCCTGCCTCCATTTTCTGCCCTGTCTCCCCCACTGACTGAGACAGGAGCTGGAAGGAGGGACATGTCCACTGTCATTGCTGACCTGGGCTGGTGGGGGAGAGCCCCCGAGTTCCTGCCTCACTCCAGTAGCTCAGGGCCAGGGCAGCAGCTCCAGTGTGCAGGCTGCTCCCAGCATCTGCTCCTGGCCAGTAGGGGTGTATGAAGTTGGCCCCATTCGATTCGGATTCGGCCCGAATCAGGGACAGTGATTTGATTCGTTGATTCGGATTGCTGTTCCTGTTTCGATTCAGCCGAATCCGAATCTGAAGATTTGATGCTGATTCGGAGATAGACACAGCTTTAAATGTTTTTTCTACATACCTCAAGGTACCAGCACAGCTTGCGAATGCTGCAATACTGGGGTGGATGGAGCATCCCACGGGAGTGCATGGGGGGCCCTCCATGTGCTCAGCAGCGAACCTGGAAGTGGACCGGAAGTCCTTCCAGGTCCGCTGGAGAACGTGTTGGGCCCCCCTGCACCCCCACAGCTCAGCAATCAGTCACAGGGGGAGCCCGGGTGCTCCCCCAGACCCAGGAGGCACCAGTCACTGAGCCAGGAAGGTTCGTGATGGGGGGCCCGGAGCAATCCCCGGCGGACCCAGAGGTGCTTCTGGTCAACTTCTGGGTCTGCTGCCAACCGTGCTGGGGAGCCCCCCACACTTTTGTGGGACACTCCATGTGCCCCAGCATTGTAGCCATCATGAGCCACCTGGTACCTAGCGGTCTGTAGAAAAAACATTTAAAGCTGTGTCTCCTCTGAATCGCCAAACATTTCCGAATCTCTGCAAATCGATTCAAAAGGTTCCGATTCAATTTGGAGAGATTAAAGGGTCCTCTGATTTGATTTGGATTTGGAAATTCGGCCACTGAATCAGGCTGAATCTCTGCTGAATCAAATTAGGGACTGAAGCTTCACACAGCCCTACTGGCCAGCGTGGGAGAGAGGCAAGGTGGGAGGAACTGGCAGGCCCAGCTGGGCCCAGCCAAGCCTGGCTTCCTGCACAGCAGTCCCACTGTCAGCCCAGGGACAACAGCAGCAGCTGGGAGGAGATTTCTCCTTCCAGCGTGTGCTCCTTGCCTCACTCCCCAGTGTCCTCCTCTGGCCTGGGGGCTCCAGTCACACCTCGCTCCCATCCTCCTATGGTCTAAGGATTGTCCCTTTTAGGAAATCTTGGATTTGGCTATACTTGGAGAAGAAATAAGAGCTGGGAAGAGCAGATGTTTTGCAAGGAAGGACCCACCTCAGGAGATAATTTAGACCAGTGATTCTCAAGCTTTTAAGACTCAACATTAGACTCAGGGCACCCTCAGAAAAGGCCAGCTCTTGGTTTTCAATTCTTTTTTTTTGACTACAGAAAAATAATAAAGCAATGCTTCTGTTGCAAAGAACTTGGAAAGACCACAGCAGGTCAGAATGTCTTTAACACTATAGATTCCTGTTTGAAATCTCGGGGTTTATCTCATGAATCATGTTTGCATGCCTAATAGTGCTGGCGTTGCGTGGCACACTATGACACCCCTGAAAAGATCTCAAGTTGCTATGGTACCCTGGTTGAGAATCATTGATTTAGATGAAAGATTATGTTGTCTCATTACGCTAACTAAGGAAGACTATCTCCAAGAAAAAAGAGAACATTTGGGCCACATCCAGAACATACGGTTGTGGGAGCCCAATATTCATGAATTCTATTTAGACTCACGCACCATTGGCAGGATTGTCACCATGTCTAAATGTGAGACATGTTTTCCTCTTTATGCCTGGAAGGCTTCAACAGAAAAACAGTGTTTCACAAATGTTTGGACCTGCTATTCAGAAGTGTTCGGTGCCCTCACATTTACATTGATGAGAGAGAAAATTAAATGTTTTGGAATGACTGTTTGAAAGGTGCTGTATGTGTTCTAGCACAACTTCGAGAGAGAGAAAATTCTTGTTTCATTCAAAAACGTTCATTGACTGCAGCTTGTATTTTGAGCATGTATTTTGTTCAAAACAGGGGCGGGACATCCAACATGACTTTTCTTCAATGATTTTTTTTGTGTCAATAGTTTTGGAAAAGAATAAAACGATATATAAAGAAGTCTTGGAATAACTTGATGGTAAGTCAGGGAAGCAAGCAGCCACTATTCATTTTGTTCTGCTTGCTGCATTAATTTTCATCAGATTTAAACTGTCTGAATAGACAGCAGGCATCAGATCTGAAAGAATAATTCGTGTTTGTTTGGTTAGTTTTGTTCTTCTTTCCCCAAACACACTTTGCTGGATTGTGCCTGTGAAGACAATTAAGAAGGGTCGTTTTCTCTAGGCATACTGTAAAGTATACAATGCAAAGGGTGGTGTCCGAGTTTAATTTTGAGGGCTTTTCTAGAAAAAATAAAGGACTTTCAAGTGATGCAGTGTTAACTCTATCAGATAAGTCATACAGTCTTTTTTTTACTTACAGATTATCTGCTTCAAGTACCCATATCTTGGATGACTATTTAATAGGATAGGAAAAAAAAAATATTATGAGCCTTTGTCTTAACTTTGGCAAGGTTGCAAAAGTTCATTAACGTGTTCTGAGCTCATTAACCTAAATATCACTGGAAACTTTAGTACCATTTTTCTTTTTATTTTAAAAGAATACAAAACATCATACTGATTTCCTCTGAAAAGATTATTAGCAGCTGTCTGCTCACTGACTTTGTCATAAATACTTCACTTCCAGGTAAGATTGCTGCAGGCTTTCCATTATGATACTTTGGGACAGACTGTGACTGTCATCTCACCTGGGTCAGACAGGGAACCCCTTAGTAAGCTGACCAAGTGATCTACTTGTTTATAATAGAAGTTCTTTTTATGTCCTAGACCATATATCATATGCCATTTAAGGAAACTTGTCAGTATTTGGCCCCTCTGATACATATGTCACGGATCCCCTGTGGTGGATCCCACCTTCAGGGAGCTGAGCAAAGAAGGACAAAAAAAAGCCAGGGTCTCAGAGCCAGAGGCTTGCCCCCTAGAAGCCATGTCAAGGATGGCTAAAGGGGATTTGATAGGAAGGAGACTGGACAGGGCTTTTCAGGGAGTTGTAAGGCAGAGTTTGCCTTGAAATGGAGGGAAGGATCCATGACAAGAAGTTCTTGTCCTTGCAGAGATCAATTTGGATGGCCCAGTGTGGGTACCTTTTGCTATATATAGTTTTATAATTGGACATCTAAGCTACATCCAGATGTGCATGGACATTTGATTCCCCAGGGACAACTAGCAGCGGCGCACCTTGTGCCACCTCTACTTGTCCCCGGGGATATGCCATATACGCACTGGCATGTGGCAAATTACCCTGGGTGAGCTGGCCCCAGAAGCCTTATCTGGGATCCTGGGGGCATTGTGGGGCTGCAGCAGTGGTGATCCTACCACATAGAGTCTGGCCGAGAGTGAAGTGCGGCTCTGGCCAGCCAGGCTCTGGCTTCATGCAGTGCATGCTACTATCGTGTGCACTGCTCCTCTTTTTTCCTTTGTGGGTTTTTTTTATCCCTGGATATTGGGCTGGGATGGCTCCATGGATACCCAGCCCAATGGCATGCAGGGCACATGGAGGCAGGAGGTGGCCCCGCCTGATGGTGCAAGTCTCCTTTCTCTAGTGCCAGGACCCCTATGTGGCAGCAAGAGCTGGCCCAGTTCTGCCTAAAGGTACGCACCAGTGGGCTGGGCTGGCACATAGAGCCCCTGGGTCTCAAGCGGTGCCCCGTGCCACTGGGAGTCTCTGGCAGTGGTGAGCCACGAGCATCCTGATAGCCCACTGCTGCTGCAGGGGAGGGAGCTGTGCATTGTGCGGGAGTGGGGGGGACACACTCCTCCTACACAGTCCCCCCACCCACACACAGTCCTCACACACCCCACACCCCTACCCACAAACCCCACACCCACAAACCACCCCTTGTTTCTTCTTCGTAGGTAACAATGTATTTTTCTGGTATACCTGATAACAGGCACAGAACAGTAGGTAGTGATTTGTATGCTATTTTAGCTAAAATTTCATATACAGATCTGAGTTTTCCCAAGTAGTGAACAGTCAGTTCAAGAGATTTGGTTCGGAAAATCCAATCGACTTAAATGAAAGCAACATAAATTGTGTGGGAGTGACTACGAGGTTGCAATGAATGTTTGGATCATTGCTATATAGCTTAAAGTACAGCCACTACCTCCAGGATAGAAACATTCAAAATCCCATTCTGTTCAGAAATGCTTCTGCTACTGTGCTTTTTATTACCTGCTGAAACTGTACTACAGAAGAAAATGGTATAGGTTCAGGAATAATCTATCAAGGCAATGATTACACAAGATGACAGGTCAAATACTGATGGAAAATTTTCAAATGCCTCCCTCAGTGCTTATGTAAGCATCTGTTTTGCTGCCAAAATGGAATAATTGAACATATCGCAGACTGGTAAGGTCTGTTGAATTCCTTGTTTGCATTTATAAATGTGGGCTTCTGCTTACAGAGGAATGTGGGCCTGCAAATACTCTAGATGAGATGATTGGCTCCGTTTTAAAATATTGAGTCTTTTATATTTGTGAGAAGTACTTCAAGGAAAATTCTGATCTATTTGTCACGATAACATAGAGAAGCGGGTAAAATGAATAAAAGAAAGATTGTGTCCCACTTCATTGTTGTGGTTGCGATGTGGACTAAGGGTGTGATCTAAATCTAGATGAATTAATGGGAATAATTCCATCAATTTCAGTGTGTTTTTGGTGTTTTTTTTTTTGATTAAGCCCCAAAGGCTGTCAATTAACACCAGTTGATTTAGGAAAATCTAGAAATAGTTTAAATATCACCTGATTATCCCTGTAATATTGAAGCACCTCAAATGCACATTTCATTCAATAGCTTCTGAAGAAAATCATGCTTCTATTCTATATGTGTAAATGGCCTTCTTGTATGGAAGTTCCTGCCATTGATAACATGTGCCGTACTCCAATTGACTTGAATACTACAATATCTGCAAGTCTTCTGATGTTCAAAGACCTCAAGCCTTTGTTTTCAAGAAATGCTGTCTTAAAACCTTTTCAATTCATTTCCTATTCTTCTGCCGGAAAAAAGCCTGCCAAAATATGCTTTGGAGAATAATAACAGAAGTTAAATGGAAGACATCTGATCAGAATATTTCACAGGTAATTATTTGATTTGATATTTGTAGGACTTTTTATCTTCAAACAGTTTACCACTGAATATTTTACTGCCTCTGCTCTGCGCTGACTGCTACAAATGAAAACATTAGCATTACATGAGAGTACAGTATTTTGCACTCTGTTCATTCTGCTGTACATATTTATTTCCTCTGTTGATTCATGTTGTTCTTTATCACTGTGAAATACAAATAAATAAATGCACCTTGCTCAGATCATTTTATTAAACAGTTTGTATTCTAAACAGTTATTTAACAATATGGTTGCAAGTGTTTTAAAGAGTTGCAGCCATATTGTTAAATACCGGTTTAAAGTGCACCTCAAGCAACTCATGACTCCTCAAGTATATATGATAAATTGAAGTGGTATAAATTAGGGCTGTGCGAAGCTTCAGGTGGTGATTTGATTCGGAGGAGTTTTGGCCCAATCCGGTGGCCGAATCTCCGAATCCAAATCAGGGAACCAGTTTAAAGGTCCGAATCAATTCAATTTTCTGAAGATTTGGAGATCTTTGATTCAGGGAGTCCTTGGTGGCTGTAGCAGGGATATGCAGCCAACTCCAAGTTGGTAAGTACTAGGGGCGGGGGAGAGGGGCTGGAGGAGGGGACCTTGGGGGGACCCCTGTCAGCACCCCCAACCCCTGCCCACTCCAGCTCCCGGTACTTTAAAAAAAAGCCCCAGTAAATTGGGTGCTGCTGGGTGTGGTGGGGGGTGATCACCACTGCCCCATGCTGCATGGCGGGCTCTGCATGAGCCCCCTTACCCCTCTGCTCCTCCAGCACCCCCACAGGTGTCCCACCCAGGCCAGATCTAGCCCTTTAAGAAAAAAAAAGGCAAGAAAAGCCACAGCACTCACTGCTCCTGCTACAGCCTTGGGGCTTCAAGGGCTTGTAGAGCCCCACACATGGCGCGGAGCAGTGGGGGCAGCAGGGATCACCACCACCTGGCAGCACCCAGTGAGTCAGGGCTTTTTTTTCCAAGTGCTGGGAGCTGGGGCAGGCAGAGCAGCCATTGCCAAGCTGGGAGAGTGGGCGGGGGACGGGCCTGCCTGATTTGGCCGAATCGAATTGGAGCAGTGATCCCCGAATTGAATCACTGTCGGCCAAATCCTAAGCGAGTACTAGCCACTTTGCACAGGCCTAGTATAAATCAGCATAGCTCCACTGAACTTAGAGGAGCTCTCCTGATTTATGCCATTCCCAAACCATCAATTGTAGGATAAGGAGCATGGAAATCTTGCTTAATTTCCTTTGAGCCTGAAGTTAAATTCCTCTATAGCAGAGACCCCTTTATCTGGACAGTTAACATATATGAATCAGAACCGAACAGACTTTTTTTTTCCCTAAAGTCTTACATATGAGCCTGTTTGCAGGATTTATTTAGAGATCTGCCGTCTTTACCCAAGACCTGCTGAATTCAACAGGAGCTTTCAGTAGACTTATGTGGACCTTGGATTGGGCCCTCTAGCAACTGTTGCATTAAGTGAAATTAAAAGAAGCGAGGACAAGGGACTAGATTGCTCTGAAGTATGCTGGTATTAGCCCCTTGTTGACAGGAATTATGGTTTGTTGCCATGCTTTCCATGCTGCTGGGTGACTGGCCTGCTGGAGATAATGGGCCAGATCCATCTCTGTTATGACCCTATCACACCAGGCATATATCAGACCCAGTGAGTCTATAGACTGTGGTGCACATTGTTCTGATGTACCTGGAGAACCATCAATATGATCTTGAAAGCTAAGTTGTACATGACAATTTTATCTTGATGTTACAGTTCAGAGTGTTCAGGGAGAGGGCAATGAGGTGCCAGGCATCTTCCAGTTTTCATGAGAATGAGACGCTACTTCAAATTTTGAATGATTATTTTTTCACTGACAGTGACCATACCTTTTTCTAATAGGTCACTGAAAAGATAAAAAAAGACAGTCATCTAGACAATGGAATCTCTCTATTGCAGGTTAAACTATGGGTGCGTGCTGTTGTTGCAAGGGTAGCTCATGTAGGAAACGCATGGCATTTTTTTCTGTGTACTTGTTTCTGGTACGAGATTGAGAAGTCTGAAGTCATGAAGTCTCATATTCCCTATGTTCTGCTGTCATTACAATTCTGGGTCTATCTTTCTATTTCTATACAGCAATCAGAAGAG
The DNA here is from genome assembly GCF_030867095.1 of Alligator mississippiensis. Lineage (NCBI taxonomy): Eukaryota > Metazoa > Chordata > Crocodylia > Alligatoridae > Alligator > Alligator mississippiensis. The sequence goes on along the minus strand of NC_081832.1, from coordinate 10,621,562 downwards.
AAAATTGATAAAACAAACCCATTCTTCCGGCAAAGATGTGGCAGAAAGTTGTAAGGCTATGTAACCAATTTCTTTCTTATGTTTGTAGTCATGTTACTGAGCCTCATTCTCTGCACCTAGTACTGTTAAGAAACAAAACTTGTTCCACAAAAAAGAGCTACTGATTTGTTTGTGTTTTCATGCTTACTTGATCAGGAAAGTTTAAATGCTGGTTTAATGCAAGAAGAATATGGATCATTGCTAAATAATGATAGATACATTACACTTTGAATAGCAAAGCAAAGGAGAAAAAGTGTCATTTTTCTCTATGGTCTTACAGCTTCACACAGCTTGATTTTAATGGGCAAAAAAATTCAGGATACCATTTAGAGCAGTGGTTCTCACCCTTTTTTGTGCCAGGACCCATTTGTAAACATTGATGGCCAGTCCTGCCTCAGTGCCCCTCACTCCCGACCTACTGCCCCCTGCCCCCAGCCTGCAAGGGAAAAGCCACAGGTTCCCACATTTCTCTCCTTTAAGGGATTTTGTTGATCCATTTTTAAAATTTCTTCCCAACCCTTTCACATATTCTTGTGACCCACTTTTGCATCGCAACCCACAAGTTGAGAAACACTGATTTAGAATATATGTTACCTGTAAAGAGATGTCTCTGAGAAGCTATATTGTCAGACCTAGATAAGGTGAACACATCTGCTTCTCCTTAGCTATACTCCCTGCAGCAGAGGAGTCTGAAAGTAAGTGGTATTCCTAGGGCTGGTGCTTGTTTCCACTGCAGCAGCAGCAGGTCCCCCAGGCCCCCATGCAATTCAAGCAGGCTCCAGTTGGGAAAAAGAAAAAAAAAAATCAGGCTCGCCACTTTTCTTTGGCAGAGCCTGCCTTCCCGGGCTGCTGCCAGGCTGCCTGCACAGACTTCCTGCACAGCCACAGAGCTGCACGGATCCCGGTGCTTTGCTTTGCGTCTGTGGGGCAGCAAACTAAAACTCCTTGGAGGAGTTTTAGTTTGCTGCGCCCCAAGTCATTTAAGATGCATTACGCCGCCGAATTTCCTACAGCGGCTAGAATTAATTTGCAATACACTGCCGAGGCATGCAAACACCAACACCATTAAAGCAGTGCAAAAGCATTTATCCCTCTTTAAAGTGTCATGCGTGCACACCCTTCGTTTCGTCTACATACGGCCTATGGCACTTACATGGGTGTTTGAAGGACAGTGCTTCTTGTGAAGTGGCACAGCCTTTTCCCCTGTAGAAATTTGTCTAGGTTTCTGCTTCCAGGAGCTCTGAACGTAGAACAGAGTTGGCACAACATGGCATATAATGAAAAGAGGGAATGAGACATGGCAAAGAAATCCCATAGAAGTATAATATTACTTATAAGCATAAATCTAGACCTCCAGATATGCTGGAAGACTTTCTGCAGTGTGTACACCATGCATGTGTATACACCACATACCTGCAGCCTTCCAGACCCCGTTCCCACATTTCAGTATATTATATAACACACATATTCACACACACGCAATAACAAGGAACAAACTCATTTTAGTCCTTAGACTCTTCAGGATAGGGAGGTAGTTAGCTGTGTCAGTTTGAAGTTAGGCTGAAAGCAAGGCATTTTGGCACCAATGCCTCTGAATGAGTTAGTCTATAAACAAGCATATATCATTTCTTTTAAGCAACTGTTTTTTCCCCTCTCATTTCCCTTCCCACATGCTTTAATATATTTTCATCCCTTACTATGTCATATCCACTTAGATCACAGGATTTTAAGAACAAGGATCTGTTTTCTCTATTTGTCTGCCAAGCATTGATAGCTTTTCTAATATGTACAATAAGCTCAGGGAAAAAAAATCACAATATTTAAACATAAAAATAAGCACATGCTCTTGAGTGTTGTCAAATATAATTCCTTGAGGGTTTTTTTTGTTTTGTTTTGTTTTTTTTTTTAGCAAATATAACTTGTAAACCATTATTAAAGAGAAGCAAAGATTTCAGAGTGAATGTGAAAAGCTAATCTTGTACATCTGGTACATCTCCTTAAAATGCATACTCTATATAAACAAGGACAATAATCCAATTAAAAAGCCTAGAAGCATAACAGGTCTAGAGTCGGCCTGTGTTTTGACAGGTTTTATATAGTTCTGAAACTGGTGTTCACACGGCTGTGACTTTGTAGGCTACATTTTCCTAATGTATTACATTGACAAAAAACAACTGGATCCGATAGGCTGGGGCCTAATCCACTGTGACATATTTGTTATACTTAGTAGTTCATACATCTGTTTATTTTTTAAATGAGATGAACCAGTGGTTGCACATTTGGGTAACAACAGAGCACTTAAGTGTTTAGGCTACTCATTCAGGAGCTCGTGGAAGGCTGTTTTTACACAGCGGGTCAGGTACTGTAATTTTCTCCGTCTAAAAAAGAAGGAACAAAGATGCAAGGTTCTCTTTGAACACAGTAGCTGCCTTTTGCCCGAAGCTTGTGGCAACACAATAAGGATGTTACTAAATTAATCTCAGCCACAGCACCCTGTCCTCTGGGGCAGAATATATAATACTAAATAATCAATAACACTGATTGCTCTTCAAAATCCTAGAGATGTCTTACTAAACTCTAATCCTAGGAGTTTGTGAATGTTTCTAAAAAAAAAAGACAAGGAAATAGATAATTATACTGGGGTGGTGTGTGCTCTTCACTCTCTCCATGTCTTGCAAAGCAGAATCCCAACTAACTAGTCTTGGGTTTTTTAAAGGTTTGCATGTGCCAGATACATGAAGTGGAGCCATCCTGTTGTTCTGTCATACCCTGAGGAACTGCTCTTTTCTGAAGTATTGTTATTCCTGATGTGAACGTTTCCAACTTCCAGGTTCTGAATGCATAAATTATGCGATCAGGGAATTTATATCTAGGTGGTTGATCCAAGATTTGCATATTAAATTGTAGCCTATTATCCTTAAAAAGTGCTAGAGACATCACTGTAAGATATTGTAAATCAAAAGATACTCACTCAGGGTATTCTCTGCATGGCTCACAGAATAAATCACTCTGGAGAGACAAAATCCTTCAGAAGGGAAATGTTGGCACTATCAAGCAAAGCCATATCCAACTCTTTAAAAATAGTATTAAAGTGAGACAATTACAGAGAGAGAGCCATGGTACTTAACCAGTTGTTGAACAGCATTGCCCCTTCTTCAATGGCACAGTGTTCCCAGCAGAAATTCTTTGTTTCTGACACTAGTAGGAATTAAATTAGAACAAAGGTGACCCAGCGTGACCATTTGAGATACAGAGACATGAGGCATAGTGAGCAAAGCACAGAAAAGTGGTGCTTTATTAAACAGTCATTTAAAAGACTCCAGACTCTCTTCTCCCTGAAGTGTCTGTAGTTCCATTTATGCAAAATACATCTCTAAAGAAAAAACTTGGTCCTCTCATATTTGGACAGCACTTAATCATGATGCAGTCTAGAAACAGACCAGGTTGAGGACTTTCCATTGTGAGCTCTCTTTGTGGCAAAGTAGACAAAACTGTCTGTAGTGCACAAGAACTTGTAATGGGCCTTCAGCAGCTAAAATCACTGCAGCATACTCTTCAATACCATCATCTCAGCCATGGTTTAGTCATGCATTATTCTGCAGGCGGCTGAACTAGATGACCTTGAGGAGTCGCCTCCCCAGCCCTACTTTCCTACGATCCTTTTTCCTGTTTGTTCTGTATCAAGACAGAACATACTGATGCCATTTTCCCTTCCTTTTTGCAGGATGCTGTTCTGAGCGGAAAACAGGATGAGATGCTCCTCCAGTCAGAGGACCTGTTGGCATGAGGAAATAGTGATCCTAAGCTACTGCAGTTCTGGAACCTGCTGGGATCAGTTTTGTCCTTGGTCTCTTACAAGTAGGAGCCGAACCTTGAGGAGGTTTCCATCAGCCAGCGCTTGGATCTGCAAACAGTTGAAAGGGGAGAAGGCAGAAGCAGGTGGCATAGGACAGGTTGCATTAGCTTTATGGGGGATTCCTGTATCTCTAACAAGTTTGCAGCTGCTGTGCATTGCATGCACTAATAGGACAGTCTTCCAGCTGCTTCACACTGCATGCACAGCATGAAGCTATGATGTCTAGGCACATGGGGAAATCCCTAATGTTTATGGTAGTAATAGTAGCTTCATGGATAAAACATGACATGGTTGTTGTTGATACACTTGTGATTAACTACAGGAAACCTAGCATGTACCCATTGGGATAATATGTGTTTGTGATGAACAAGAGGAAGTCAAGTACATGCCTGATGGAACAATATGGATGATTTTTCAGGCTTTTTGCGTGCTGTGGGACTTCCCACTTTGTAGTAGGTGGAATAAGTGATGTTTGTGGTGCCCTTGGTCTCTAGGTGCTGGTCACATACAAGTGGATACTTGTGGTTCTAGCATGATTGGCAGCTAAAGAATATATTGCTGTGCCGCTCAAGGAAAGTTTTCAATTCAATCCCTAGTGGGGATAAATTCCTTGGTCATAAACTCTGAATGAGTTGGGGTCATACACCTTATGACAACCTAATGAATGCAATGGGACTTGTCATGAAGAGCACGTTTACCAGTTAAGTTGAATAAAGCTTATGGGCTGTTGAGCGGTCTGCTTGCTTACCTGAGTTTACCGAAGGGACAAGCAATGTCTTTTGGCTCTATGGTTAAAGTGAAGTAGGCAATCACAATTAGTTTAATAGCAGTGCCGTGGCAACTTTGGAAACATGTGGCCTGCTCTCTTCTTGTCATGGGCTCTCCTTTTTATTATATACTAGGCTAAAGTTGCATTGTTTTATGTTATTTTGAAGTCTGAGCACCCCACGTCAGTGGATTAAATGGAATCTTATTTATAAACTTGCCTGGCACTCATCTGATGCCTGGAATACATTTCCTTACATTCAGATGCTTAAATTGATGGATATATGCTATAATGGTATTCTAGAGGGACATGTTAACAGTTACTGACCAGAAAATTGTAGTCTTCGCTTATAGTCTTCACTTACTTTCAGAAAGCTCTCCCTGTCACTAGGATTAATGCATTTTTGGCCACATGGATAGTCTTGTTTTGTGAATGGAACCTATTCATGTGGAAATGAAGTTAATCTGGAAACAAATGATCTTTAAAGTGGCTGGAAAATGCAGGCTTGGATGTTCTCTAAGGAGATGAACTCTACCTGTAAAGCAGAAAGGACAAAGCAGATTGAAAAGGTAGCAAAAATACAAGGAATCAACACACTGGAAAAACTTGCATAAGAAATGGCCAAATGTAATCAAAACAAAATTACCCTTACAATACAATTAGGAAAAAATTTCAAATGACTGTCTTAATCTTTCCTATGATGATTACTTCTTTGGGGTTTTGTGAACAGAACTGCTGCTGGAATATTGAGTTTGGTTTGTTCTCCAGTGAACAGTACTAAGGCTTATTTTCCTAACACAGATGCCTGGAGTTGAAGTTAATGGAGCGCTCTCTGGGAAGGCAATGTGATGTAGTGAATAGAATATAGGACTGTGATGTAGTGAATAGAGTATAGGGCTTTCATTAGGAGCCCTGGGTTTTCCTTTTGGGTTGTCAGTTGTTCAGCCTTAGACAAATTACATCTCTTCTTTTCCCAACCTGCAAAAATTCTTTTTGAGATCTATGAATGAAGTGTTATTTGAGAGGTAATTGTTTTACTACTATTTTTATGTCTGTTTATGCTAGTTAGGTAAGAAGAAATGGTCCCAAGTATGTTGTAAACAAAAGGGCTTCGGGGTCATTTTGCTTTACTTTACAGGATACTTTGCAAAAAAAAAAACTCTCATGGATATAACTGATTCAGTCAAACACATGTATTCAACCAAGAATTTGCATTCACTTAAAAATGCAGGATTTCAAATGTGAATGCATGTAAAGCACTGTTTAGTATGCATTCATGAAATGACAGACTGGATATCACACTGATGACTTAAACAAGTATTTTCAAAGTTTGAATAGTACTACATTTCCCATGAACAGTGCTGGTTCCTGAGTATTTCAGTAGCCAAAAAAAAAAAAAAACTGCATTATATTAGACTTCATTAAAGTTATGGAATTAATCGCAGTTCACTAGTTGGTTTACCACACTTCTTCAATGTCCAAGGTAATGAAACATTTGGTTGCCAGACTCTGGAATGGGCTTTCAATGGAGGTGGTGCTCTTTTCTATCTTGGGGGTCTTTAAGAGGAGACTGGACAAGCACCTGGCTGGGGTCATCTGACCCCACTGCTCTTTCCTGCCCAGGGCAGGGGATCGGTCTCAATGATCTATTGAGGTCCCTTCTGACCCTAACAACTATGAAAACCAAAGGACCACATGGCAGATTTTTTACCAGATGTTAATCAGCATTGATTTTATTAAAGCTATCTGATTAAGATCTGGCTCACTGAAGGCAGTGGAAAAACTCCCATTTGCATCACTTGTCTTTGACTTGGACCACCTGGAATCAGGATTTCAGATTGTTTAATTCTTTTTAAGAGTTGTTTCTGATGAAAGAAAGTTTTATCACATGCAATCTCCTTTTTGAAGGAAATTCACCTTGTCCATTAGTAATTATTCATATATAATTCTACATGAATATTTCTACCTGCAATACGCTACAGACCACTTAAGAAAGTTTTTGGACAAATTTTGCTAAGGAAATCGCTAAAAAATAATTTGGAAGCAAATGAAGATTCTTTTGTTCTTGTGAAAAGCACTTTATTAATACTTCTTTAAACTTTTCATTTACCGTGCAAAGTTAATAGCTAGACTGCACATTTCCTGCAAAGTGAATTGAGAGTGGAGAACTTAATTGTCCTGTAATTACTTTTTTTATACTTTATTTTTCACTGAAAGAATAAACGTTCACTGTGAGCCCATGCACTTTCAAAAAGCACCGCATTGCTAGTGACTCTGTAATTTTGCTGAGAGGTTAGTCAATGGGTTTGTATAGAATGGTTTGGATAGGGATGACCTTGCCTCAGGCAGGGGCTTGGACTAGATCAGGGGTTCCCAAACTGTGGTACGTGTACTCCTGAGGATATGCAAGACATCTCTGGGGGGGTACGCAGGAGAAATTGTGTAATGGCATATTTAATTTTCATTAACTAATAATACTTGGCATTTAAAGGGTTAAACTATAGACTATATGCTGCCAGGGGTACACAGGCAGCTGGTAAATCTGGAATACGGTACACAATAAGAAAAAGTTTGGAAACCTCTGGACTAGATGACCTCTCAAGGTCCCTTCCAGCACTACATTTCTGTGATTCCGTGATTCTATTGTGCAGTTTTCTTATTGAGCTTACAGCTCAATCACTGAGGAGGGCAGGCACTGAAGCTCAGGTTTATATGCACAGTGGAATTTACATTTTTTTCCTGCTTGCCCTTTATGCATTGAAAGAACAAGGTGACACAATTCTGAAGAGACTCCTTGATCATTCAGACTTCTGTAGAGAGATTTTCTGTGGGCAGCAAGTTCAGCCACAGTGCCGGAAAACCTTCCCTTTGATTTGCTTTTAACCTGAACAGAGCTTCGGTTGACGGAAAATGTAAGATATCCGTAAATATGTATCTGAGTTTTGTGATACTGTATTTTCATCTGTTCCTCATCTAGCATATAAATGATGGCTTCTCCATCCAAAATCAATGACTGGGAAAATATTCTCCTACTCAACGTAAATGAAGAGATTAGTGCAGTATGACAACACAGAAGTGGAGTGCTAGCTGTGTGCATGGGTATTTGCAGAATGGACGTCTCCACTTATTAGTAGATAACTAGGTATGTTAAACCTTATTATGAAGGAACAAAGAAATTGAGAGCATTACTAGAAACTGAGTGGCATGGGAAATATGGTCTTACGAGGGAGCCTTAAGCATTGTTCTTTCAAATCTAAAAGCACATGAAAGACTTGAAATCGAAGGAAAGGAAGAGCAACCCACATTATTTGGAGTTTGTGTGTGTGTGTAAATAAATAAATATATGCACACACACATGTACACACATACACACATGCGCGCACACGCTCTCACTCTCTCTAAACTGAAAATGTGATCTAAGCCCCATTCAAACAAACTTTCCAAAAAGAAGTGTGTCTTTGACTTCAGTTGGCTTTGAACTGTTGGACCTCCTGAAACTTAAAAGAGAAGACTACACCAAATGGAAAATGGGAACCGTCACCAAGGAGGACTACTCAGCACTTGAGTCTTGGGGGTCTTGACTGGCCACAAGATGAACATGAGCTACCAATGCAATGCTGTGGCTGGCAAAGCTAACCAAACTCTGGCATGCATCCATCAGTGAATCTCTGGCAAAACCAGGGACATCATCTTCTTGCTTCACTCAGCCTTGGTGAGGCCACAGCTGGAGTACTCCATCCAGTTTTGCCCTCCCCCAGTTCAGGAGGAACGTGGATAGGTTCTAGAGAATCCAGAGGAGAGCCACCATATGATCAAAGGCCAAGAGAGCAAACTTTATGAGGAGAGGCTGAGTGACATGGGACTCTTCAGCCTGGAGAAGAGAAGTCTTAGGGGTGACTTGGTGGCAGCCTATAAGCACGTAAGGGGGGTGCATCAGGATCGGGGAGAACAGTTGTTCACCAGGGGTCCCCAAGGGATAACAAGGTCCAATGGCCACAAACTCCTAGAAGGTTGATTTAGACTGAACATAAGGAAAAACTTCTTCATAGTCCGAGTGTCCAGGGTCTGGAACAGATTCCCTCTGGAGGTGGTGGAAGTACCTACTCTGAACTCATTCAAAAGGCATTTAGATGTTTATCTTGCTGGGATCATTTAATCCCCACAGACTTCCTGCTTATGGCAGGGGGGCTGGACTCAATTTCACGAGGTCCCTTCCAGCTCCTAATGTCTATGAAGTCTATGAATCTATGGACCCTAAGGGTGGTTACAGATATCTGGGAAGGTTAGATTAATTTAAGCCCCCGATCTAAGCTAGGTCAGGATGGGGATCCACGAGGGAGGTTTAGGGAGGCAGGTGGGGTCCAGGGAGGGTAGGTGGAGTCCATGGTGGGACTGGTGGGGTCCAGGAGGCTTATGGGATCCACAGGGGAGGTGAGAGTGCTTTCTTTCCCATCCATCCCTGTGGAATCCACAGGGGTGATGAGGGTGCTCTCTTTCCCATCCCCTGAAGCCAGGGGCTATTTTTAGCCCCCTGACCCACCTCCACCCCAACACAAAGAACAACCCTCCAGTGAATCTACCCCACATTCTACCTGCCTCTCCCCTTGCCCTGACTTACTTCTTGGCTCCCAGCACTGGTGAATGCCAGTAAAACTTGCACCAGGAAAGCTTGTGGGATGCGAAGTTTGCTGGGCTTGGGTTGGGGGGAGCTTGCTGGTTCACAGTGGAGGGGTCATCCATCTGGGAGTGGGGGGAAGGGGCTGAGGGGGCTAAAAGATTGGTGCCAGGGAGGGGGTAGGGATAGCACAGCCCCAGGGCTGGGGCCAGTGGCTGGGCTTTTCCAGCCCCAGGGTTGTGCCGGGAACTGTGCAGAAGTTCAGGACAGTTAGGTTGGTCTAAAAATAGTCAATCCGATTTAAGTTAGGTATACCTTGGAGGTAGGGTTAACTTGGATCAGGTTGGCCATTTTTAGACCAATCTAACTGTCCTGAACTTCTGCACAGTTTGCACTTAAATCCACCTAACTAGTGTAAGGTCTACACCTGGGCAAGCTAAGTTAGATCTGGTGGCCATTTTTAATGCGATCTAACCTCCCGAACGTGTGTATGCACCCTGAGGAAATGGTTCCCAACTCCTGAAGGTGTAGTCAAAGCACATCATGTTTTAATTTTTTTTTTTCTTTTCTCTCTATTTTTATACCTTCTGTATCTGTCTACTTTACACTGTCGGCTGCAGACAAGTGTGTGGGAGGTGGATGAAAAGAAAAATGGACTGACTTCATAGATTGATTGGATGATAACAACACACTCAATCAGAATGAAACAAAAGGAGTGCAAGATTGCACTGATACATTTTTTTCCCTGAGGTTCAGCATCATTTTCAATCATTATATTCACACTACAGAATATCTAATTTAATACTAGCTATTATTAAATCATTATCATCATTTAACTATATATAAGATTTTATCTTGGATTCTATTTAAAGCATTTCACATGCATCCCTCTTGGTAGCAGTGGCTGATTTAAAAAAAAAAAAATCAAGTGCTGGAATCTCAGGAACTGGAAAACTAGTGAATTCAAAGACTGGAGTAGTAGGCATGAAACACAGAGACTCTTCAGGTTACCAGAATTGCTGTTCCATCAGGTCAGCCTTCTGGATCTAATGCAAGCAGGTTTTTTTTAGGGTTTTTTGGGGGGAGGGAGAGTTGCGGGGGGGGTGGGTGGTTAAAATGAACCTAGATGTTCTTTGCAATATAGAGTTCATCACAGTTTTAAACTAGTCCAATAATTTTTTTTCCCCATTGGCTTAATTTTACAGCCTTCAAAGTTATTTTTATAGACAGAAGAGATTATAAAATATTTAATGCATGGATGAGAGATCTGACTGTTTATAGAATATTTATTAAGACATGGTAGGAGTTATGTTTTGTCGGTGTGTTTGTTTTCAGTCCTAGACTAGCATGTTAGAAAAAATGATATTCCTGCTTGCAGGCAAGGTTCTTTGGATAAACCTGATATCTTTTATTAGACCAACTCAAATAGTTGGAAAAATTCTGCAAGCTTTTGGGTACAAACACCCTTTGTCCAGCTGAGAAAGCATCTGCAGTTTGCATGCACTTGAGAGCATGCCTAGGATAAAATTCATCCCTGCGCAGAGAGTCAGTGTAAGACCTGTACCCAAAGTCTCATTCCAGCTGTCAAGATTGGGTGTTCACAGCTGGCACATTGCCTAGTGATGGCATTCACCCTACAGCATATTTGTTCATGGAGTCATGCTGCATGTATGTCATTAAGCAAAAGGATACAGAGGCATTTGATCACATAAATACCTGAGTTGTGGATACAGTCGTGAGCAAATGCAGCTGCACACATCGGAGCTCAAAACTGTGCACTCAAATATGCTCCTCATGCTTATGAAACAGGCCTTTGTGGAGCTAACGCTTCCTGTAAGAGCAGGTCTGTGTGCTCAGGGGTTGTTCTGCACCAGCATGGAGCCCTGTCTCAATCCCAGGACATCTCGGTGTGTGGAGAACACTGTACATTTTGTTACTCTGGGAACAGTTAATCCCCATCTGTTTTCTCCTTTTCCCCCTGTGGATAGAGAATTTTTCATCTCTGGAGATGTTCAGTCAGCACCAATTGCTTTTCCTCAGCAGTAGTTATTGTATCAGATTTATAGCTGAGCTTAAACAAATATTCCTTCGTTATTTCAGGATTTAATTGTTAGTGTCCCCCCTGCTTTGAGCATAGTTTTGGAAGTGCCAAGCAGAAGGAAATCTTTAAACCTTGTCTTCTGTAGTCACAGACTATAAAAGCTTGGTGGCACAGGTTTTAAGATTTTATTTCGGAGATGAAAGATTTCTGTACTCTTTAAATGCCATGTATGGTTTTTGTGTGTGTGTACATTCAAGCTGGGATGTGTTTTCCATTCTTCTATCTTATGGCAGGGTTTGAATTCACATTCAGACTGGGTCCTCATTCTTACTATTTGTATGCAGGTTGGAAGAGTTCTCATTAGTAAGTGGGTATTATTTCATTCCTGTAATACGCCTTCGGCACTGTGCTTTTATACAAGAGATATATATATAATAGTCCAAAGGTTTCTTAGAAAATATGTCTTCAGTAATCCAGCATCTGGAGGGAGGTGTTGGAATTACATTTATTTTTTTAACTGATATATTTGCCATCTTATTTTCAAATCTTGAGTTCACATATTTTTAGCAGAGCCTGGAAGGCTGCCTCATTTTACCTAACCTTGCTTTGAGGCAAACAGATTGGTGGATTTAAACCTTTAATACTCTAGAGCAAAATCTTCTGGCTTTTATAACAAGCAAAGATGTGTTTGGATATATCAGTGGTTACATAAACAGACTATTTCTGAATCATTTTCATGAACAGTATTCCATGATGGGTGTTATAAAAAATGAGGTGATATTCAGGGACCGGTGCCACGCTAAGACAGTGAAAGGAATTAATAAGTTATGAAGAGATGCAACAATTCCCTGCCCTCCCTCCACCAAATCTAGCACCTTTACATCAAAATTTGATATCTACTTAAAAGATATATGTTCCAGTTCAGCAAGTTGGTGGGCAGGATCAGGAATCACTGAGTGCAAGTCTATGGCCTGTGTTATACCGCTGATCAGATGAGATGATCACAAGGATCCAGCTAGTCTTCAAATTTAAGTGATAAATGAGAGAACGGCTTTCAACACTAGAGATCCAAATTCAGCCCTATTGCATAAAGATAGCCCTAGTAAAAGGAGGGATGAATTCAGCTGAGAGCAGGATATAACCAAGTGCTGTCAAGTGTAGGCAATATACTATTTGTGGTAAGGGAAACATAAAGTTGTGTTAATGCATTATTTTGTGCCCCAGCAAAATCCTATATAAAAAAGGGTGATTAATACCTCCATGCAGGACACCATGACAATGTGTCACTGCAGTTTAATACAGATCAGGAGTTGAGGTTTTTGCTGGTGTCGTGGTGCACTTTGCTGCCCGGCTCCTAGAGAGGGGAGAACTGCTGGGGAAAAGCCTTAGCAGCGATAATGAGCACAGCTGCAGGTTGCCAGGGCAACTAATGAGAGTCAGCTGATCCTGAGGGGGCAGGGCCTGGCTCCTATAAAGCCTACAGCCAAGGCCAGGCTAGTAGTTCCCTGCCAGCAGCCAGAAGAGCAGGAGTTTGAGCTCCTGTAGTTAGGATGCAAGGAAAAGCCTAACAGCAAGTATAGCTCGCAAGAGCTCCAGAGGCTGAAGCAATGATGTTAAATTACAGCCAGGAGGCTTATGCTGTTAGGGCCTAGTGCCTGGTGTCCTGGTTATAGCCAGGAGGCTGGTGTTTGCTTTAGTGTTTGTATTACACCGGTGGTTTGGGTGAGGCTATTAGGGGTTGGAGGAGGCCTCAAAGGGACCCATAGTGGTATGGGGGCCCTAGAGCCAGTGAAGGGTGCAACTTGCGGGGTGTGTAGACCCCAGCCCAGAGAAGGGCATTTAAAGAGCCCAGTGTGGGCACAGCAAGTCCCAAGAGAGGGGTGATTTTATTAGGAAGCCAAGGTTGGGCATAGAGAGCCCCAAGAGAGGGGTGATTTTATTAGGAAGCCCAGGTTGGGCATAGAGAGCCCCAAACAGGGGGTGGTATTATTAAGGAGTCCAGCAGGGGCCCAGAAGGTCCCAGATAAGGGGGACCATGGTGAGGCCCAAGATGGGCAATGCTTGAGAGGCCCAAGAGGGGCCAGATTGAGAAGCCCAGGACGGGCGTAGCGAGCCCGGTAACAGGCTAGCGCTATGGAAAACCCAGGACAGGGGCAGGGTGCTGCGGTGGACCCAGACGAAAGGGGTTAGCAGTACAGCGCCCCAGGAGAAGGGCAGTGCTGCGGTGGTCCCCAGGAGAAGGGGATAGCAGCACAGCGTGCCCGGCCAACGTGAGGTTAGCAGTGCGGTGGGCCTAAAAGACCGGTGGCTCAAGAGGACATCCCAAAGGGGACTAGACTATTGTAGAGAAGGCCCAGAGTGGGCCTCAAGAGTCCCGGTGAGGGATGCTGTATTAGAGAGAGCCCAGGAAGGGGCACTAGTATAGAAACATACGGAGGAGGCCCAAGAGTGGGCTAGATTACAGAAGAGGACCCAAGAAAGCGGGTGTGTATTGTGACCAGACAACGTCTATCCCATCAGCGAGGCCTGGGGCGTGGTATTAGGGGTTGGTAGGAACCATGTGTAGCCCATAAGGCTGGGGTGCCCGAGTAGCACCCATCATACGGGGAGGCCACAAGAGTCCAGGAAAACCGCGGGGACAGAGGTCCCGAGTAGCCGTGCCCGAGGAGGAGTAAGGTAGCCTCCCTATTATATTTACCAGCAAGACGTGGCGGGCGAGAATAAGAGGGTTCCTTGGGCCGGCCTTGACACGGTGCGAGGGACCTCAGGGAGATCACAGCCCTCCCGCAGGCGCCGCTGTGACAGCTGGTAATTCCAGTTTCCCATGACTAGTCCAAGTTTTTTTTTTTTTTTTTTCTTTAGAAAAAAAGACTTACTTTGTTGAATATGAGCTGATTTCTGAAACACAGCTTGTATTTCATTTTATTAATAACAGCCACAATATTTAATTTTTACTACTTTGTCCTTTTCTTTTTATCTGGTCACTTCTGCCTTACTAGCCATTTCCCTCTCCCCCTACAATGGTGTTAAGCTGTCTGCAGTTTCCATGGAGGCTGGGGTTCTGTGCTTTTGAAAAATGAAGACCTAACCATCAGAAATAAGTAACTTTTGCATGTATTCATGATTGTTGACGACGTCCTTACGTTTTCACCCTTGCATTTCCCAAGTACGAAACAACCAGCACATTTAAACTGTTTTTTTGTTCAGTCAGGAATTCCACCAGCTGGAATAACACTTAATTTTGGAGGGTGGGGAGTTGTGTTGAGCTTGCTACAGTCCCTTAGAGCCAGAGCAAAAAAAACCCCAGAGTGATATGCCTAGAGCAGGATGTAGGCAGACTTTCAGCTTAGGGGAGCAAGGCTAACCTGTAGGGTCTCGAATCATGCTCTTGTGCAGTTGTCCTCGGTGCAGCTTCATGCACCTTGTTCACCTTTCTGCCCAGTGGCATGACTGTAATCAGGGGTGCGCTCTGCTGTACCCAGCCTGCCAGCTCCTGCTTAAGGAAGGAAATATGGATGTTTGCTCTAACCACTAAGCTATTAGATGAAAGACGGGCACCAGCACCACTGGAACCAGCATTTTAAATAGAGTGAAACCTAACCTGCTCTCAGGAAGGGGCTCTGGATCCAGGCTGCCTGCAGCTCCAATCAGGTACTTAAGCTTCAAAGAAGAGAAGGGAGTTCAAATGCACCCTTCTGCTCAGTGCTTGTTATTGGCTTGCTTTTAATGGTTTCCTGCTTAGTGTGGGTGGGGGATTTACACTTCTGAGGCATCTGACTCTCCGCTCCCTATGCATGGTGAAGTGTATCCAGGCCCCACAACCTGGGTTTTGGATGGCAAACTCTGTGCTGGCACCTACAAATGAGTCATTGCAGGCACAGCTCAATCTTCTATTAAATCTAGTCCTGGCTTGCTGCTGTGTAATACCAAGACCACAACTATGCCAGCACTAGACAAGGGAAATAAGGAAGCTAAATAGATTTCTTTGGCTCCTGCCTCTAGTTTGCACTGTGGTTAAAGGTGAACCTTGGGATTCTCAAACTCTTTCTTTTGTGCTTTATTCTGCTGAAGTACTGCAAGTATCTGCAATGAAGAGAATTATGAAATGCCAGCTGAGATCAGGAGGAAATTACTTGGCAGAAGCACTTTTCTTTTTAATAGATTTTTATTGTAAGCATGTCTTGTCTCTAGCACTTTACCTTATTTTTCTCCTTAGAATGGCACGGACAAATAAACACACTGACCAAGTTAAAACAGGTGTGTTTCTTCACACTCCTTCCATTCACTCATCACCACCTTCTTCCCATTCAGCTCCTTAGGGATTTATAAGAGTGTTATAGGCACAATTAAGGGGAACTAAAGTATATACTTATGTCTCATGGGAGATTAGGCATGCTTTATACACCATGTTTTCACTTGAATGACACCTGTGGCTACTGAATATTCTATTAATTCTAACAAAAGTACAGCTAGAGGGCAACATTTTGCCCTCAGATACTTGGCCATGTGTCCCATGAGGTTAATTGGAGTCACCCGCAGAAAGCAAAACTTGTCCCATAGCTCATTCACAAAGACAGAATGTGGGTCTGATCCTGTGTCAGGAGAGAGGAAAAATGGGCAGGACCACAAGGTCACAAGTCAGGTAATGATTTTTGGAAGCTGCTTTTCATCGAAAGCACTATGTTAACCCATTGTACAAATGCTGTATATTCTCTTTGTGTGCATGCTGAGTACATGTGTGTGCAAACAGAGTATATGCCATTTGCTCAATATAGTTTGGGCCCTGGTTTTTAATATGAGGCTGCCTTGCATTACTTTGGTGTAAAGCAGCTCTCAATCTACAGCCCAGCTAATTTTCCTGCAGGAGATAAATGCATGGATGGCAGAGAGCTGTCACAGAGGGTCCTTTGCCCAAATGCATCTACACAGTCCCTGCAGTAAGCACAGGGTTTGGACTGGGTGAAGAGCTGGGTTTGTCTATGAAGGAAAGAGAGTATGCCCATTTAAATGCTCTAAGAACAAAGCAGTAGCATAGCCTATTTAATAGATGCGAGTCCAAATTACCAATCATAATGACTTTTATCTATAACACATTCATTTCCAATTGCAGTTCTGCTCCACTGGGGATCTTTTGCTGTTGTTTTCAATGGCAGCAAGTTCAAAACTAGATAGTCATCAACATGTCACAAAGGACATCCCCATTCAACACTGTCACAACTTAGAGGAAGTAAAAAAAATGCAGGGGGCAAAAAAACTGTTCTAAACATAATCTTTTTCACCATGGGTGTGTACAGATTTTCAGGAAGTTAGGTCAGGTAAAAAATGGCTGCCTGATCTAAATTTGCACCTGACGGGTGTATTAAGCTAGATTGGACACAGTTAGACCAATCTAACCAAAAGTCTGTACGTGTTTGGTGTGAAGCCCTGGGGCTGGGAAAGCCCACCCATTCCCCAGCCCTGGGACTGGTTTTCCTCCCCCATTCACCCACCCCTACCAGAGCTATCTTTAGCCCCTTGACCCCCCAGACACACAACTCTGTCCCGCAGATCAGCTAGTCTTCCCCCACCCCCCCCCCCCCCCGCCCCAAGCCTGCAGGCCTTTCCTAGTGCTGGTTTCACCGGCATACACCAGTGCTAGGGACTTGATTGAAGTAAGTTGGGATGGGGGAAAGGAGAGGAGAGTGGGGGGGTTGATCCGCAGGGGGGAAGTATTTTTATCAGGGGTGGGGGAGTCAGGAGGATAAAAATAGCCTCTGTTTGGGGGTGGGGAGATCTCAACACCCCCCCCCCCAACTCCATAAATACCCCCACAGGGCCACTAGCCACCCAATTCTGCCACACCCCCACCCCTGCAGAGCTGCTAGCTGCCCTGGTCTGCCTGTCTTTCCCCCCACCTCAATTTACTTTGGGCTCCCAGCTCCATTGACCTCTGTTAAAACTGGCACTGGGAGCAGTTTGTGGGATTGGGAGAAGTTCAAAGGGACTGGGTGGGGGGCTGGGGATTTGGGAGGTCCAGAGACAGGTTAGCGGGATCCAAGAAGCTCTGCCTCCATGCAGATCCCACTAACTCCCCCCCGCCCCCCCCCCCCCAAACTCCCTCTAATCACTGAGTTAGATTGGGTGGCCGTTTTTAACGTGATCCAACTTCTCAAACTTCTCAGCATAATGTCCGTATGCACCCCAATCCTAGCTAAGCCAACCTCCTTCAAAGCCAAGAGCCTCATCGCATCAGACTGAGAC
Source organism: Alligator mississippiensis (assembly GCF_030867095.1). Classification (NCBI taxonomy): domain Eukaryota; kingdom Metazoa; phylum Chordata; order Crocodylia; family Alligatoridae; genus Alligator; species Alligator mississippiensis. Next base: position 10,604,005 of record NC_081832.1, on the reverse strand, counting down.
ACATTCTAGAAAGCATCTGTCTCATGGATTTCATGCTACATATTTGAATCTAGGCTAGTCAATGCATGTTAAGGGTGAGTATATATGTGTTAAGATGATAAGGATACTCTGAAGCAGAGTTAAGTTTTGTCTAAAGGTTTATCTTTTAAATGTGTACAAATCTGGTTTCTTGTACAAATAAAATGGTGGCATTTAGACATTGGTAGAAGCATTCAAGCTGCATATTTCTGCCTATTCTGGGAAACAACAGCTAAAATTAGTTTCTGTATGAGATCTTTGCCTAACTGTTTAAAACAGTTTGTAAATATCTTTTTCCCAGAGGGGGTTTCAAATTGCGGATCAAATATGTAACGCTTGATGGAATGGTAGAAATTCTGTTTATTGCAGAAGCAATTCTGGGATTGGTTATGCGATTGCAACTGTATTTGTGGGCAGAGCAATTCTTCCAGAACTTAATCGCTATAAAATCTGTCAATGGAAGGGCTAGAAGAGCTGACATGGACGTCTTCAAATATTGCAGGGTTCTTGAGCATCTGTGACAGAACTTGAAAACTTTATTCTGCATCCTAAATCCATCTTATTTCTTTTTTTACCTCTTAATGCATATAAAGAGAAGTAGCACTTGATCAGAATTGGATTTTTCTATGGCTGTAGTGGATAATAAATATTCCCTAGCTGTTGCAGTACAAAAACTGTTGAGACAGATTCCACTATACTTTGTTGATGACGCAAGAAATCCTCCTCTGGCTGGATGTGACAATACTTTCTTGCGCCAGGCAGACATTTTATGAGTAGCCAAAGATCTCAGCATTGTTAATGTCTTCAGAAGTCCCCATTGTATTTTCCAAGCCAAGGATACAGGGGCACAGGAAGAGCCCTAAAGCAACACTTCATCTAGTCGAGTGTGCTGTAACTTCCAGTAGCAGGTGCTTCAGAGGAAAGTAGAGGAAACTCTACTGTAGACTAGTGGAATAACCTTGCCCCATAGTAAAGGTTTTTCCTAACCTCGGGGAGCTGGCAGTAAAAAAAAAAAAAAAAAAAAAAAAAAAAAAAAAATGAAGGTTCACATCCCTTATCCATTTAATCCTAACCAGAATTACTGAAACTGTTTTTATTGTCCACATGAATGACTAATTCTTTTCTTTTTAACTATCTTATTTGCTTTATTTGTACCGTTGCAGAAGTGAATTTAGTTCTATAAAAGTTCTTGTATTACAGCTGACACCAGAGTTTCTGGTGCTAATTCATTGGTGCTGTTCTAGCGTTTATATAATGGTGTGTAATCCCCAAGCCAATAGCACTGTGACTTCTGCATATGTAAGGCATGGATATAACATGTTACCATTCAGAAAAAGGGGGCAGGGAGTTTGGTCTAGTGGTCTTCCTGAGTGATATCTTTTTAAATGGTTCTGAGGTGTGATTTGGGGATGATGATAAATGTGTGGCTTACTTCCTGATGTTTTACTTAGTGCAAATTTTTGGACAGAGCAATTGGTTTGAAAAGAACTTGTCTTGTGGCATGGCTGCTGTTTGGGAGGTATCAGTGCCAGATCCAACTGGCAAAGGAATATTTATCTTGTGCTTCTGAAAAAAAAAAATATATTTATTTTGTTATTTCTGGACTCTCCATTCCTGAAGGCTTAAAGAGTAGGTTTGACATATATTGTCAGGAAGGGTATGAGTCAAGTTGATCCTGCCTTGAGGCAAGAGGATGAACTCTTGAGCTTCCTTCCATGTTTGCTGTCTGTGATTCTGTAGAATGAATGTAGATCTTACACAAGTAAGTTCTCTAGAAATATGATCATAGAGAGCTTTTCAAACTTAAATTTTACTAGCAAAAACATGTTTGAAATGGCCAGTTACTATAAACCCAGATCCAGGGGTCTTACAAGAGTGTCTTAATTTGGAATAGTCTTAGATTTGCTATTGAGACAAATATTCCTACAATCTTTCTACTTTGAGAAAGTTTAGCCCTGTATGCCAGGATAGCTGGGGGTTTAAGTTTCCATTAAAAACTGCAATTCTTGGTTTTTTAAGAGAAACTATGAACTTCTAAGCCTGAGGCGAGTTCAAATTTTAATTTGCTAAATAGGAAACACAAACCATTTTGAAAGTGAACCGGTAACTGAATACCAGACTGCTGGAGCTGCAGTAGATTGGATGATTTCCAAAGACTGAAGTGAAACATCAGCCTCATAGAACAATGATAATGCACTCCAGCTGAGTTGTGGCCTGTTAAAATAGTCTGGCCAATCAGAAAAGCTACTGGTGGCACAGAAGACTTATTAATATTGGATCATAATAATGTTGAATCATTTAGGACTTCAGGGATTTTCTTGGGCAGTATGAAACGTTGTCTGTTACTTTAGGACAGACCTTTCAGAATCATCTCAAAGCACTGAGGAAAAGCCACTGAAAAAATAAAAGCATTTTTAGAAAAAAGGCTTGAGGAGGGACCTAAGAAAGAGGCCTGCAGCCTCAGATTGCTTGTAAATTTATAGCTTGAATCTGTAAATTCCTGACCACCTTAACTTTTCATTGCTTTCAGAATCGAATAGGATGCTGTGAGCATAGATGCCCATGTTGGAGGAGCATGGCTACTCAGACATGGCACTATGAAAAACACTAAAATCCTAGTCTGGAATGCTAAATCTAATCCAAACCCTATGTTAAATACAAGAAAAGGGCCAGGTAAAAGATTGGTAGTGATGAAGGGTGATTTCCAGTCCATTTCAGAACAGAAAAAAGCAAGGGTTGGCAATGTTTTGTCACTATGGGCCACTACTTGTGGCCAGTCCCTGCCATGGGCTGAACCCCTGCACCTCCCCAGTGATCAGAAAATGCTGCAAAGGGGATAGATAGGGAGAGCTGTTAGCTCCAGAAGCCTTGAGATGCCTCCTTTGCAGCTGGAGCATGCTGCCCATTTCCTGAGCTGCCAAGGCTAGATCCAATCTGTTCATGGACCAGATCCAACCCGTGGGCCATAGGTTGCCTACCTCTAGCAAAAATAAATAACATAACTCTGAACTTTTGCAGACTAGAGGGTAAGAACAGCTTTTGGTCTTATTAACACTGGCAGTCTGAAACAGCAAACTTAATAAACTGGCTGTTTTTTTCTGAAGAATTGAGCAGCTATGTTCACATTTGATTTTAGTTGGAGTACTGAGTACTTTTAAATGGAAATGTTTATAAAACTCAAAAGGGGTGGTAGGGGGGAGGGGTGGTGGGGGTGGGGAATACTTGTGAAAACTGGCCACTCTGAACTACCCTCTTGCCTCAGAGCAGCCTTGAATCTTCAACTATAGCTTTCTGGATAGGCATTCTTTGCACAGTAATCTACTGTGTCAAGTCCTCCACATTTTATCTATGTCACATTCACTGCAAAGGGTCTACCCTCTCAGGGTATAAAATGTCTGTGATTCATTCTTTAAGGTCTACATGATAACTGGATGTGATGGTGATGTATTTGGATGCACTCAATAGCTACTTTATTACAAGCAAAAAGCCATGGGTATCGCCCTGATGTTCCTGGTGGGGAAGCTGGTGTGGATGTGTGGACATATATAGGTAACCACAAGAGAAGGAATACTGATGCTTTCATCGCACTGGATTTGTAATTAGTAGCTTATGCCTTTTATTCCTTTTCTTCTTCTTACCATAATACACTTTAATTCCAGACTTGGACACTGCCATTATATATATATTTTTTTTTTATGACCACACCCTGGCTGCTGTTTCAATTCCACATGGCTGCTCTTTTGTTAAAGCCTTTTGTTAGAGAGGACACATGATCTATATACTTAGATATTCGGGGTTCTCCCTCACTTCCAGTCCTCCTTTAATGGGATTCTCTCTATGATGATAAGTTTGTTTCAAGTTGCAAGCTAATTGCAAAAGCTCCTCAGTGTTTTCCCATGATGCTTCCTAAAAGTAGTATTGTTTGCAGGGATGAGATGTCCAGAAATGACACACAATTCTTTAAAGCTCCCTGAAGAACATTCCCAACAGCAAGAAGGTATATTTTGGCCCATATAAATATATCAGTCCAAATCTTGCAGTCCTTGGTCTTTATTTAGGAGAATCTAATACATTGTAAGGAGACACTGAATTCACAAGAAGTGGCATCAAGTTGTTTTGCTGTATTGTCTTCAGCCATCAGTATATTTAAAAAAAAAAAAAATCTGGCATCTTTTTCTTCTACAAAGGCAGCTTCTAGCATAGTGTGGAAGTGCACTGTGTGTGCCTGCCACTTTGAGGGCCTGGAGCTGGCAGCCTCCAGGTGCCTGATGAGGGCAGCCATTTTAAGGGATGGGCTGCCTATATAAACAGGGCAGTTTGGCTGCTGGAGGCCAGGCAGCAACATCGCCTGGCTGGAGGGCTGCTGAGAACAGCTCCTCCCTTACCTCCGGGTTGCAGGGGTGGGTAAGGAGGCTCCTGGTCCTGGGCATGACCTGAAACTGCACCCTGCTGGGAGTGGGTGGTCTGGTGGGGCTCTGTGGTGCGGGAACCCCCAGGAAATACCAGGCCAGTGATCACCCTGGTGAAAGGCAGGTCGAGGCACCTTAACCCCTAGCCCCACCACCGGGTGGGTGACCCTGCATGTTGTTTGTGAAGGGCCCAGAGGGCCAGTGTTGTGAGGGGCCCAGAGAGCGCCCCCTGGCATCAGAGCATTAGAATGGGCAGCCTCCTGCTTAATTGACATCTTAATTGAATCAATTAACATCAAAGGCATGGTGGGTGAGATAGGTGGGCGGTTGGCCAACCAGACGGGGTGAGCCATGGAGGTCGGCCCTGAGGAGGCCCCCTGTCATGGTGGTGCATTGGCCGGGAATCATCGATCCGATGGCCATGCACAGGTGCAACCAGTGGGTTGCGTAGCCCCGGTGTGAGTGAGGGGGCAGTAGTGTGGGAAGCCCCATTGAGGGGGCAGTGATGAGAGCAACCAGTGAGTTGCATGGCCCTGGTGTGAGTGAGGGGGCAGCGAGGATTTAAGGGGGGAGGTGTGTGGCAGTGCACTGTGTGTGCCTGCCACTTTAAGGGCCTGGAGCTGGCAGCCTCCAGGTGCCTGACGAGGGCAGCCATTTTAAGGGATGGGCTGCCTATATAAACAGGGCAGTTCGGCTGCTGGAGGCCAGGCAGCAACATCGCCTGGCCGGAGGGCTGCTGAGAACAACCCGGAGGAAAGGGAGAAGCTGCAAGGGGATGGTAAGGAGGCTCCTGGTCCTGGGCATGACCTGAAACTCCACCCTGCGGGGAGTGGGTGGTCTGGTGGGGCTCTCAGTGGCATGGGAGCCCCCAGGAAATACCTGGCCAGTGATCACCCCGGTGAAAGGCGGGTCGGGGCGCCTTAACCCCTAGCCCCCACCACTGGGTGGGTGACCCTGCATGTTGTTTGTGAAGGGCCCAGAGGGCCAGCATTGTGAGGGGCCCAGAGGGCGGACCCTGAGTGAGTGATGGAGTACAGGGCGTGGTGCTGCGGTTGCCCCGGGACAAAGGGAGTAGTGGCACGGTGAGGCTCGAAGTGAAGAGTGAGGGGCTAGAGACCCAGCCTGGAGTAAAGAGTACCCTCGAGTGGCCCAAACTGGGGCCAGGACTAGGAGAGTCAAAAGGGCCAGGGGCCCACCGCGAGGGATGCCCAAGAGCTGGGGGCCTGGGGTCCCGACTGGCCTGGAGGTGGGCCAGGGCAAGTGGCTGAAGGTCCTGGGGGGACCACACCCGAGAGGGGAACATGTCTTCGGGGGGGCTAGGTAGCCCGGATGAAGGCGGAGAAGCTGCCTGATAGGAGAGGATCATAGAGGGGTCCTGTTTGGATGATTCTGGGGCTCAGTGTGGGGCCGGTGATAGTGTGAACAGTGAGATGCCATCTGCGAGGCTTGGGCTGCAGTATTGGGGAGGATAGGAGCTGCAGAGAGCGCCCCCTGGCAATGGGGCATTAGAATGGGCAGCCTCCTGCTTAATTGACATCTTAATTGAACCAATTAACATCAAAGGCGTGGTGGGTGAGATAGGCGGGCGATTGGCCCACCAGACAGGGGGCGGGCCATGGAGGTCAGCCCCGAGGAGGCCCCCTGTCACACAGCATCAGAGATTAAAGCAATTCTTTTAACATCGAGGCATGGTGTTGCCTCAGTAAGTATGAGTATTAAAGTACCTCAGGGAGAAGATACTTTATTTTTCTCTGTTTTGGGGTGAAGAACAAGTGATGGAACAGACAATTGACACCAGTCCCATCAAGCCTTCATAAAAGGCTGCAGGATGGTGTACATTTTGTTTAACGATGCAGGGCTTGTCACCTTGCGTCAAAGAGAATGTCATTTGGGGCAGCCCAGCATGGGGATGTGATAGTGTGGGGGGAAAAAAGAAGGCATGCAATATACATATCAAGCCTGGCATTAAATCAAGACCTATTAAAGAGATATTGGCAGCAAAGAGAAATAGTCTACCAGTGTCAGTTTCCCTCAGCAACCACCAGGCAATTCATATCAGTTGTAGGGAAAGTTTATCCACTGATCCTAAAACAGCTGCCAAGCTGTCTTTGGTACATGACAGCTGGAAGAAATTTCATTCTTAAATCATAGCTTAGAGCACAAACACCTGCTGAAGTGGTTTAAAAAAAAGAGAAGGGGGAATGTACAAGGGAGATCAGGATGGATGGCCGCAGAGATGGGGAGAATGGCAGGGGAGAGGAAATGCTGAAGAAAATTAAATGAACTTTGAGTGACTCTAAATGACAACTGGGAGGGTTTTAGGTATGTTGGCTGTCATAATCCATTTCTCTACAAGAGACCTCTAACTCTACATAGGCTATGAAGGTTTTGGTCCATTCACTGCAAAGCCAAGTTCCCAAGCTGGCTTTTCTATTCCATTCTTGCCAGATTTCATCTAATAATTAAAAGAGAAGTTCTGCCAGCAAGGCCTCAAGATATCATGTCAGCATATACATATTTTCTTAGCACCATCAGGTCATTGCAAGGGGCTGTCACAGTTTTAAAAACTATAGTACTAGGGGAATTGGACCTTGTGGACTTGTCTACACAAGGGGATTCCCATCGCTGAGAGATTCCTCATGTTACATGCATTTTATTACCACGTCCACCGTTCGCACCTAAATGTATAGCCAAATTTTACTAACCAGTGGTTGCATGGTTGTATGCATGCAAGTATCCTTATGGAGTGCATCCCCAACAGACAGCATCCCATCAAATAAGGTTTGGTGCATTTTGTAACCCTGATTAGATTGCATGGAGCAGTGTAAATGTCAGTAGTGCTTAGAAAGCATGTGTATGGCAGTGACAATTACACTCATAAGAAATCAAGAATTTGCAACAGGCAAATATAATTCCATTAACATTATTAACATAATCATGAAGTTGTGCACGTCTCTCTGATGTTTAATCCCTCAAGACTTTTCCTTTACTTTTTTTCTGGTAAACGTTAAAGATTGCATGCCACTCTTTCTCAGCAGGAATTTACTTATTTGCTGTCTTTCTCAGTCTTATTTACCACTAGAGATTTTTTTTGTATTATCAGTTAGTGATTATGAGGTAAGAGGTGACAGGGCACTAAGCTGAGTAATAAACAGAAGCCAATGTTTTGGGTTTTGTTTTGTTTTTTATTGAATGTGGCAGGAATACATGCACAGCCCTAAAATACATGGGGTGATCTGAAAACCATTCCATGCAAGGTGCAAGAAAGTGTTAGGCGCTCACTGACATTTTCAGTTCAGTGTTACTGTCGTTGACCTCAAAGTGGGAATAAGACAAAAAAAAGTTGAGTATACTTGTCTCAATCAGTTGTTGGCAAGATGTCAAAAGGACATGCAGTTTTACTCTGTAATTAGTATGTACTTCCTTTCACACACTTGACTTTTGCCTTTTAGATGCAGTATTAATCTTTATAGTATGTGGAATATAGTTCATCTCCAGAGTTTACCATAAAGCATTACCTACCATGATGAATCCAATGAATCAGGAACTGGATCATCATGAGACGTGATGACTCATAGATTTCAGATGAAAAAGTATGGATAGATTCACCTCTAGTTAAGGTCTGACTGAAAGTTGTTATATATTCTGTTAAATCAATTGTTTCTCCCAACCCAGGAGATAGTGGGTGGATAGATTTCTGCCTTACAACACCATAATTGCAAATTCAGTCACTCACAGCTCGATGGGGATAGAATTAAACATGCACGCTAATTTAAATTATACTCTCACTCTTAACCCCTGAAACCCAGAGTGGGATTAATACACTTTTGTGGGATTGTGGAGAGAAATGGTTGCTAATGTTAATGCAATCATTCTGTCAACTTTAACAGTGGACATTTATTTACAAATGTAAAATAAAATCCCCCCCCCCCCCCCCCAAATTCAAAGCAAGTGGAAGAAAGGTGCTGTTATTACAGTGTTTGTTTCAGCATAAAATTTGGGTTTAAAGAAGCTGCAGGAATTTTAAGAATACAGAACACCTTATTAAAACTCGGAAGATACAACTTCAGATCAAGTTAGCAATTAGAAGCCAATGTGACACCTACCAAAGAGAATTCATCATTCAAAAATGAACAACTTCTGCCAGAGCTCCCATGTCAGAATGCCTTCTGTTTAGTAAGGAGGAGGAGATCTAGGTCATTTTCAATCTCTGACTGTCTTGCACAAAATCCAGCATGTATTTTGTTATTCAGCAAAGTGTCAACGAGAAGCTGAAAACCAGAAATGCAAGGTACATGGCCTTGACCCAAGAAAAATCCAATCTCCAGTTTAACCTTGCACCAGCAAAAAATAAAAGCATTGCAAGTACATTATCTAGCAAAGTCATACTGATCCACATTTTGGGTTACTCTGGATGACTAATTGGAAAGCCTTTCAGGGTAGATGCACCATTAAATGAACCTTCACCCTGCAAACTTTATGGAAAATGTTTAACTGAATTGCTATCCAAAAAGAGGGACCTGGGCCAGTTTTGACAGGACTTTTTACCTTAAGATCAAGGTGTCTGAGCTGGTTGCTACACAACTAAATTTGTGGTGATGAATACTGTTTGTATTTCTGTTCATGAATTTATTAATTGTAAATCACTTCAGAATAAATTCTATAGAGGGGGAAATGCAGCCTATTCATAATGTTCCTGTTTTCTATTCGTGTCTGCAACTGTATGCACAGACATACCAAGTTCCGCTTCATTGACTGGGTGACCAAAACACTGTAAACAAGAGAATAACTAATAATGGCGAACCGCACATTTTATTATTCTTGCTATTTATTAAAATAAACAAATAATTTTTGTAACATTTTATATGTTCTGACTGTTCAGCCCTTGGGCATAACCAGAAGCAAGCCAGGTTCACTATGTTGACTCTCAAGATATTCATAAATCTTGTATTCATAGGTGATCTCTGATCAGCAGAGCTCTCACATATGCTGAAATAACACCTCTGCAGCCAGAGAGCAGAGTTCAGAGCAGAAACCTTCCTTTATAATTTTGACCACTCTGATTGATTGTCTTTTAAGAGCTAACTTTTTTTAGACCTTTTACAGGTCTTGAAGATGTAGAAGGTGCTTCTAGGAGAATCCAAGCTTTAATTGGTCTTGATTGAACAAAATACATCTTAGTTAGATTGTTCCTGCTCTGCTTCTCAAGGAGAACTTAATATAAAGACTTAGTATGTCACAACACACAATATTTTCATGTCCCCTTTGTGGTCAGACAACTCATGCAAGAGCAGGTATACAAGTATCCCAATGATTACTTGTGCAGATAGTCTGTGAACATATATAGTTTGGCACAAAGCAAGAGATACTGTAATGAGTTGGGTTGTGCGGTGTGTCCATGTACCGTATCTTGAAATGGGATGGAGTGCTTATTTGTATTTCAAAGGCCCCCTACTAACACTCACCTTTGAAAGACATTCTCTTTTACCTCAAGTAGTAGGAGTTTGAGGGGATGTACATCTTATTCCTATCTGTCACCTTGAAATTTTGATTGGACTTGGATTGTAGCAAGGTCAGCTAACAAATATGGACTTTATAGATGGTTATGAACTCTCTACCACATATTGTTTCACTGAAGGATTTATTTGCAGATTATAGATAGATACCAAATGTTGAGTATCCTTACTAATCTCACCAGAGGTTGAAAACTTGAAAGAAGGGAGATGCTTCTAGTCATTGGCTCTTCTCCCTTCAAATTTTCACCTATAACTATCATTTCAGATAGGTATGCTATCATTTTGAAATAAGACATGTAATGAGCATCCTTACTGAGATCACTTCAAAAGCTCACCTTGACTCCCCTTCCTCATGTGTTTGATACAAATTGAACAATCATTATGTAACTTAGGAAGCAGATAAGCCCAGCAAGAAAAAGGACAGCATCTTTCAGATAAGATTTTTTTTTTATGACATGCTGTCACAGTAATGAGACCTTTAGATGAATAATTAGACACATAATAGATACCCCTGTTGTAAGGGGTTAAATTGTACTATGGTTGAAAACAAATATATATCATATGCTATCTTATGTAGTCGAGGAAGATTCTTATTTTTTGATAAAGAGAAAAAAGTGTGTACACATACACACATATCAACTTGCTAAACATAAATACAAATATATTTTTCTCTCAAAATTGCTCTTGCAGATTTTAAATTAAATTGTCCCAAGGACAGGCGAAGATGGTACATTACAAATAAGCAGCCAGACATTTATGAAAAGGAGAAGTAAATGTTACTGCCATAGAAATGGATGTCCTTGATGAATTTTTATATTATGCATAGTGTCTTTTTGCAGAGAAAGTGATGAGGGTAAGCCAATGAGAGAAATGGAGCACTGCAACTCAGAACAGTAATGCACCAGAGGAGAAAATGGACATTTGAAACATTGAAATAAGGGAGAGCCACCAGATATCAGGAAAAGATTGATGGGCTAGTGGCTTAAGAACAGGACTAGGAGGAAGAATCCCAGTGTTGTCACTCCTGCTGTGGCCTTAGGCCAGTTATTTGTGACTTGCTTTTGACAGTGGGTGTTCATCCTCTGAACATATTGCTAGGGACGGAAATTACACATAAACTGGTGTAAGTGACTGGAAACTTGTTCAAATCTATAACAATTCAGTGCACATAAACTGCTTTCAAAATTGCCAGAATCGGCTCAGGATAAATCTGGATGGATGTAATATCAGACTGAACTGATTTAAACCAGTTTATTGAACTTCTCTCCCAGATCCCCTCAGATTCAAGTTAACTCATAGTCCCCCAGCGTCCCAGGATGCTTTGCACCTCCCCTGAAAACACCACCTTGCAGGGTGGGCAGGCCAGCCTTAGCCCAAGCTGTTTGCTCCAGCCAAAAGTTTCTGTTCACTTGCTTATCAGTTCAATCTACTCCGCTTAGACTAACCTGAGAAGATTGAATTGATTCAGCCACAGGCTTTTAGACTGTCTATGCTTAGCCATTATGGAGAAAGTCTATGTAAGAAGTCTAAGGAAGGTGCTTCCGGAGTCCAGAGCTGTAAATAGAAGCAGGCAGGGATACCTAGCGGGTTGGGAAGTGAGTGAAGAGACTTGGAGAAGGAGTGGAAGCTACATTTGACACATTGCTAGGCCAGCTTGCTGTACTGAGCTGCAAGGGTTGTTAAAATCTGCTGACATAAGCAAGGAAGGGGGCAGCAGGGAGAGACTTGTGCTGAAGTGAATGTGAGTTTAAAAGCCTCCCATTAGTAACCCTGAAGTGATTCTTTGCTCATAGCTCTAACTTTATCATGCATCTCGTATCCTCCTTTTTTTCACTAGTTCCAGCGTACACTGAACAGGGATAATACCCATTTATTTTGCAGAAGTGTGTGCAAGTAGACGGGGCTTGATTCATTCAAATGCTCTCTTGATAATAAAAATGGTCCAACTGGAGGAAGAGGGTTATCTCTTTAGTGCAGAGAGCTGCTGATGCCAGCAGATCCCATATGGAATCCATAGTAGCATTGAAAGTTGCCCCCTACTTGCGAGACCCTGGTGGAAAGTTGCCATTTCCTGGTGTTTATGCCTTAGCAGTGAATCACCCTGATGTGGAGCTGCTACTCTTGGCCAGTCGGGGAAGATCAGTTGCCAACGTCTAAAAAATGCTCACAGCCCGACTTAGAGCCTGTTCTGTCCTCATTTCACTATTTAGTGAAGCAGAGAAGCTACAGAGGAATATCCAGCTGGGGAATTCATTTGTGTATTTATTTTTTCCTCTTCAGAGCACTCTGTTGTGCATTATTTAATGTTTATAGTTATTTTGTATAAATGAAAACAAGGTTTATGTCTCTGAACTTGATACTTAACTGAAGAATGCTAACCAAAAACAAGGCAGCAAATTCAGATATACAGAGAAAGCTTTAAATAAAGGATAATGTTGAAAATTCAGGAGACTTTTTCAGCATCAAATGTTGCCAGAACTCTCTGAATTTGGTGGAAGCTCCAAAAATGAGAGAGATTCTGAAAAGACCGAGCCGAAACATTAATCGGGCAAACTAATATAAAGAATGTTACTTTATTCCAATCCATGGCTTGGGAGATAATAGAGTTCATTTAATGGTGATAATGGTGTAGCTACGTGTGGTGAAATGCATGTGTAGAGGGTGACAGGGCTGGCTGGGGCACGAGGGTGCTACAGTGTAGGGGGTGCCTGCCAGCTGCTTGGCCCTTGGGCTGCCTGCCAACTGGGGCTGCTCTGCCCCAGCTCAATGTGCTGTAGTCCCAGGTGCATGTGTAAATGTTGCACCCAGGAGCAATCAACTCCAGCACAAACTGCCAGAGTTTATTCCTACGGGCTAATTGCACATGTAGATGCACCCACAGGGAAGTAGGTTTTGTGACTTGCCTGACAGAAAATGTAACCATATATGTAACTCAAAGCATGTAGATCAATGAAGTTCTTTATCAATCACTTGTTTAAGTTAAGGACTTTGCTAAATTGAAGCATTACTAAGTTGTTAGATAGTCAGCCAATTCAAAGGAAGTTCTGGGTAACATCAAAGTTTGAAAGTTTTGTTCCAAAAGAGTTTTAGACATGGAAATTAATGAGGTATCTAAAGAAGTTACCATGACTGGCTCAGCCTGCCAGTAAATGGTGAGGTTTTGTGTATTTTCTCATGTGGGTGTGACTCTGCTACTCAGACCTCAACAAAAGACCAGCACTAGTTACTATGTAAATGAATGAAGAATGAGGACAAGATATTTGAAATTGCCTCTAGGAAGTTACAGAATAGCCATCTTGCATTTTAATGATTGTTTTAAAACGTATATCCTGACCTTGAGCCCTTAAGTTACCCTATATAGGTTATTTACATATCAAGCTATTTGTTTGGGGGATCAGGATCAACTTGTTTGTATGCTGAACCTTAGACTTTTTAATCCAAAGAAAATAAATGCACAGTAGTAATTTAGTAACATTAATAAGGCTATAAAGCTGGGTCTAAATGTGAGAACCAAAACAATTTGCATGCTTTTTGCATTTAATATGCAATTCCATCAGCAGGACAGTGCATGCAGCTGACATCTTCACAGACTCGGATTAATCAATCACTGGACACAGGTGTATGATCCATGGTTATGTCACTATGATGCAACAAACACATTCATTATACTGCTCAGTTCAAATATTAAAACTGTTTTTGCAATGCTTACCCTTGAGAATTAGTTTTTATTCACTTCAGTGGGAGTTCTCATCTGAGCCTAGGTCAGTGGAGCTTAATCTTTTCCCCCCTGCGGGTCAGATGAGGGGTTCAGGGCAGTCTGTGAGCCATATCAGACCCTGCACCACCTATGCCCATCAGCATCATGCCCCAGGGATGCTGTTGCATTCACTTATTGGGATTGAGCCCCAGGGGCTGTGTACCATCTCTATCTGATCCTGCAGGCTGGGATTAGGCTTTGGGGGGCCCCAAGCTGCTTCTGCTTGGCCCAGTGTGCCATGATCAGGCCCTGTAAATCTGATCTAGTGGGGCCAGGGGCTGTATCTGGCCTGCAGGTATGGTACCTCGAGATACATAGAAAAAATATTTAAAGCTGTGTTTATAGCCGAATCACCGATTCAAAGAATCGGTATCGAATCTTCAGATCGAATTGAATCCAAATCAGCTAATCGAATCACTGTCCCTGATTCGGGCTGAATCCGAATTGAATATGGCCCGTTTCACACACCCCTACAAATCCTGGTGTTTAGATCTATATCCCTTCTTGTCAAACGTGTATTTTGCCAGAACGTCTCCCTTGCCTTGGCTATTATGGAATTGATTCCAGTTTTTGGTCTTCCATCTTCTGTAATCTTGTTTGCTAGGAAGCAGTAGATTCTCACTTTTTGTGCCTAGCTTTCCTGTTTATGCAGCTATTGCAAGTGTGGTTTTTTTGTCTTGCCAGTGTTACTAATAGGTAAATGCTTCAGGTTTTTATGACAAGGTTCTTTGGGTAAAGGTGAGATTTCTTATTAGAGACCAACTAAATAGTTGGAAAACTTGTTCTTTACAAACTTTCAGTTACAAATACCCTTCTTCAGGCATAGGGAGAGTCTGCTGGTGTTTTGTGTTCTCCGTGGTGGAATAGAGGCCAATATGTAAAATGCAGGTCTGTGAAAATGCAAATGCACATCAGTGAGGATCAGAGGCAATAAGAAACACTAAGTGTGAGATAGATAGGTGAGGGGAATGTTGACCTGGTGATAAAACGTAGCTGGTAAAATGTAGGGAGATTGCCTGGGGTTATCGGATGGCAGGCAGGTTAAAATGTGCCATAAATCCAATGTCTACATTTAGTCTATCCAGGAAGAGCACACACCAACTGCTGAAACTTCTTTAGCCTGACGAAGGGTTTTTGAACCCGAAAGCTTGCTTAATAACTATTCTCCAACCATTTGGGTTGGTCTAATAAAAGATATCAAATTCACCCAAGGAACCTTGTCTGCCTATGTCCTTAGACCAACACGGCTACAACCCAAACCCCTACATTTAGTCCATGATTCTTTGTATCCAGTAAATTGATTAAGTGAAGTTTGTAGGCTGGTCTACAAAAGGTGTTTTATAAATTTCCTTTGAGGATTACAACTGAGACATGAGAGAGAGAGAGAGAGAGAGAGAGGGGTTGTCTTGAGAAGTGTGCACTAACAGGCAATTGGATATTTTTGTCTTTGATAGATTTTTGGTGTGTGTTCATCCTGGTGTGCAGTTGTTGTTTGGTTTCTCCTACACGTTTTCCATCAGAGCATTTAGAGCTCTGGATGAGATATATTACATTTCTGGAGGTACAGGTGTAAGATCTAGGAATGGTGATGGTTCTGTTGTGGGCTGTAGTTATTGTCAGGTTTTTTAAGCCTGTGATTGGTCCCATTGAGTTACGTGGGTGTGCTCAGACGCTTGAAAGAAGCACATGAGTAAGCTCTTAGTTGGATCAAGACCAAAGAGAAAACAAACCATAAGAGATCCTTCTAATATGTGTATTCATTTAACATGTTAAAAAGTTCACAAAAAAAGTAAGATTAAGGGATGTTTAACCTTTACTCTGAGGGCCTTTTAAAAGCATTTCCAGATTTCTAAAGATTGTGTAAGGTTACTAATGTAAGGAGCAAATAGAGTGGTTTTCAAACAACTTCAATCAGGAGCTTAAAATAGTATCCAGCTGCGTTGTATTTGAATATTAATGTGACCACACATTGTGTACACTACAATACCATTTACAAATCTTGGAGTCAGATTTTTGCCGTGTAGATATTTTTTGTGCTTTCTGATAAACTCAGTGAGAGTTGTGCTTGAGTCTTGAATGAGGAACTTGATACCTTTGGTATCATGTTGTTCCTTCATTCAATATCTGGCTATTTTAAAGCCTTTGTACCCAGTGAACTCAATAGCAAAACTCCCATTGCCTTCAGTAGGAACTGAACCAGGACTTTTTGAAAATGTACCATGTTCTCATAGCCAAAGATCCTAAACATAATTTCTTTCTTTGCTATAACTTATGTACAATATGATTGCTTTTCTACCAATAACCAGTATCTGCAAACTTGAATAAATAAGCTTTTATCAAAAAGAGAGACAAGTTTCAGTTGAATTGTGGCAGACAAATAGAATAAGAGGTATTTTTAGGTTGCTTTTCCTTTTGAGCCTGTATAGTGGGTTGTTCTTTTTTAGGAATCAATATGACTTTGATTAGAGCAGATAGGAAGCCAGGGAGGGTTCTGGAGAAAAATGTGGGAGAAGATCATGTTCTTCAATCAAGAATCAAAGCCCGTGTAAAAAAAAAAACAAAAAACAAAAACAGCTCCATTGAAGTTGATGGAGTACATTAGTTTACATTACCTTTGCTCAATTGACTTTGACCATACTTCACCCATTTAAACTGTGCTTGGATTTTGATCATAAGGTACGTAGGTTAAAGTCCTTCTTCCAGATATATTTTTTTTAATTGAACACTATATATATTTTAAACAAATTTTGCAGTAGTTGAGCCCTTCGTTTTACACTTAGTATAACATGTCCAGAACAATGGTTAGCGCAAATTTGTTGGCGTTAATAAGAAGCTTGCTTGAAAAAGACTTTAAAAATAAACCTGTTTGTAAAAAGGGTCCTTTCAGTCACTCTACTTAATGTAAAAGGCATTACTATGCATATAGAAGGCAAACACTTTTAGGCTAAGTACAGACAGTCAAGAAGCTTAAAATTGAATTGACTCAATCTTTGCAAGTTAGTCTAAGCTGCATAGATTGAACCAATAAGCCAGTGAACAGACATTCACTTTTGAGTCCAGAAATGCAGCCACATGCCTGCAGTGGCCCAGGCCAGAAGCCAAGGGGCACTACAGCATGCCTTCCTGCTTGACTGGAGCAGACACCTTGGGGCAAGGCTGGCCTGCATACCTTGTGGCAGGGAGGGAAGGTTTGTTGGGGGGTACAAAGCATCCTGGGATTCTGGGGAACTGAGAGTTCACTTGAATCTGGAGAGGATCTGGGACAGAAGTTCAATAAACCAATTTAACTTAAACCTGGATGGATGTAGTATCAGACTTAACTGATTTATCTTCAGCTGGTTTGGGCCATTTTGAAAGTGGTGTATGTGCACTGAATGTTTGTTGTGTTACAGATATAAACCAATTTTTGATCACTTCTACCAGTGTGTGTGTAATTTCTGTCCCTAACCTGAAGGTGCAACTCATGAGGACTAGCTTGTAATCAGTATGCACTTAAAATGGAACTCCAGATATGTGTGTTTGGTTTTTTTTCTCCCTGATAACTTTACTATGTTCAGATGCCTCCTCTGGAGTCAGTATCAGTAGGCATTTATACATGTACTTTTTAGTCCTGTGAAGTGCCAGAGATCCACCAGTTTGGAGCAGACTTGATTAATCAAGTTTGCTCCACACACAAGCTGATGTGCACTGTGCTGCACCACGTGCAGTTGTATAAGCAGCAAAATGTGCATCAGTGCAGAGAAAATGGTGGCAGTGCACTTTTGAACTAAAGCACCTTCTACATGTTTTAGTTCAAAAGCACACCACCACCACTTTCTCAGCACTAACACACACGTTGCCACTTATACAACTGCAAGCGTTGCAGCATTGGGCGCTTTTCATAGCGCCTGGTGCTGCAACACTTTCATGTGTAAAAATGCCAAAAGTTAATTAGCTGCTTGGCTATTGGAATAAACGTTTCATATAGTTACAACATGTGGCTGGCACTGCAAACATACACAACTTTAGGTACACTCACAGGAAATATTTACACTTTACATAGCAAGTTAAGACAATGTTATATTTCTTGGGACAGTTCAATGAGCTGTAATCTAATAAAAAAAAAAATGAACAGAATGTGAGATGCGGGCCAAAAAAAACTACCCAATACAAACTATTAAAAAGCTTGACATTTGTCACTTCCAAATTTGTTTTGTATAATGATAGACAGTTCAGTGATAACAGACATTTTATTACTACTTTCCATCCCACTGACTTTGAGATGCTATATGATAGGTTTATCATTAAAATCCCATCA
Source organism: Alligator mississippiensis (assembly GCF_030867095.1). Classification (NCBI taxonomy): domain Eukaryota; kingdom Metazoa; phylum Chordata; order Crocodylia; family Alligatoridae; genus Alligator; species Alligator mississippiensis. The sequence goes on along the minus strand of NC_081832.1, from coordinate 10,586,008 downwards.
CTAAGCCATAACTCTTGTTTATGAGGCCACAACTTTTTTGTTTTGGATAACACAATATTTAATTACGATGTGGAGAAGAAATTGGAGAATTGAATTTAGCACTTTTTTTTTAGCAGCTTTTCATTATGCCAAAGAGAACTGGTCCAATAGAATAGCTATGGAGTATGGTCATATGTAGCAAAGCAGTATTTTCTCTAGAATGAGAAAGTGGGTTTTATAGGTCTGATGCTGAAATGATGAAGAAAAGCAACCTCAACAGGAACATCAAAGCTGGGTGGGTGGGTGGGTGTGTGTGTGTGTGTGTGTGTGTGTGTGTGTGTGTGTGTGTGTGTGGATAAAGCATCTACATTTGTGCCCACTGGTTACACAATTGCATGCAACTGCCTGAACCTACTCAACAAACAGGTGCCCATGAAATAATACTGGAAAAGTTAAGGCAAATCTGACCCTTCTAGGTTGCATAAATCTGTGCTATATTTATTCTTTTTTTTTTTTTTGGCCTCTTGAATTCAGTATGCCTGCCCATTAATGAGGTCTAGATACAGACTTACAGAGGTCTTAGTAATTCCAGAGCATTTCTGATAGGCTTAGGGATAGCTGCAGTATCAGGGTGGGCTTTGAATGTGAATAGGGATTAGAATATGAGTACTGTATTGAGAATATGTCCATGTCAAGTAATAAGTGTATATGTGAGCATTTTTCTGATAACGCTTATAATTGCAATAGGGAAAGGTAGTCTGGTACAATGAATAGGTCATTCAACTGGGACACTGCAGACTAGGGTTAAGTCTTAGTCCCCAGTTCAGAAAAGGTCTCGGTGCACTTTACTGTGGAGTAGACTAATTTGCTGTGACATAAAGCATCGTCGTCTACATAAGTGGCACTATTAGGTCACAGTAAACTAACTCCGTTGTAAGAAAGTACTGTCGGGGACAGTACTGTCTTTCAGCGGGGTAATTTACTGCGATTAAATGCACATGTAGATGTGGACCATGGGCATAAATTGTGCCTGGCCAGCCAGGGGCCAGACTCCTCCTCTACACTTCAGCATCCTTGTGCCTCAGGCAGCCCCTCCACTACTCGAAGCCACTACCCAGTGCCCGGGTCTGACCCCCTGTGCCTGGTTTGCATATAACTGAATAAAATCTGGCTGAAGTATGGGGCTATTTTAACTGAAGTGTTATTAAGCAAACCCCTTGCTTCTTAGTTGAGATAATGGACTCTAAATACTAGAGATAATTCTTTAAATACTATAGTACTGATGTGATGTATACACACATGCCCCACTCTATTTCTTTACTTTAGAAAAGTTGGACCAGTGCTAATTCTGATTTTCATGTGTGAAAGCTATATTTATTCCTACAGAGCATATGCTGAGGGTTTTTCATGTATAGCCTTTATACAGCGAAAGGGGAGAAGCTAATTCTGTTTTGCAAAATGTTACTAATGAAAAATGACAGGTAATGTGCTTTTAAGCCTAAAAGTAATGATGACCTAAATGCTTCCCAGAAATTACCTACCAGAATGGTGTTCATTCAGGGAAGCAGATGAGACTCAATTTCCACAGCAACACAAAGAACGTTACCAAGTTATCATCTTCGGCAAACAAAAGCCATTCTGCTAATGAACATATCTGTTATTTAACAAAGATCCATCCCTTATTAGCTCTCCTGAGATATTTTTACTAGTTAAATATTAGGTATTTTCTTTATTATTCTTATTGCTAGCTAGTTTCTCCGGCAATGCCAGTGACAGCATATATGTCTTTCAAAGTTGGTGGCAATATGCTTCTGGTTTTTTTCCCTTAGTCTTGATAAATGGGTCCTTCTGCAAGGTACCATACAAGGAGTTATTTATCAGGGAGTTACCTTTACAATTAACATCTTGTATCATGCAAAATGCTGTAATCAACAAACAGAAAATAAGGCAAATAATTGTTTGAAGAAGAATTGTACTTAGCCAAGTATTCTTTGGGAAAATATCTCTTAACCTATATTATGATGTATTTGTCTCCAGCATATTCTATATTCCTTTTCATATGTACGTCCAGTGGCTCTTCCAGTACTATAGCCAGCATGGGAAACAAGCCACTCGATTCCTCTACCAACACCTCCTGGGCTTGCTCAAAAAGCACACTCATGGTTTAGAAGAGCTGACACTTGACATTTTTCCTTGTAATAAGTAATTTGTGTAATAAAGCTGTGAGGAAATTGAACTTGTCAGCATGTTAAATGCATTTGTCTCCCAGAATATAATAAACTGTGTGTGTGAAATGGATAAGAATTATAGCTGAAATTCCCTGTGATTTAAGATCTAATTTGTCATTATTTTTTAAATCCATGAAACACCCCCAAGTCCTGCCAGTTAACTATATGCAGTAATCACTTTTATTTTAAATATAAATACAGTATAAGATGGAGGGCTATTTCTGGCTGATACCCAATATTGGGCACAGTTACTTTGGCAGAACAGAAAAATTATCAATGTACTCTGTCACCCTTGTAGTAACACCAAGACAATATTTTTAACAGGAAATAGCTGAAAAACTGTCAAGATTTTGGCAAGAAAAATATCTATAATGGATGTTTGGGTATATACTTGACATTTAAATATTCATAGCTTGATTCTCAGCTGGTATATATTAATACCATCCCATTGATTTCTGTGAAGCTACTTCAAGTGACAATCGAGCACTTGTTGTTTTTTTTCTTTAATTTAGCTTGCAAAAGGCACATTGGTTGAGGATTGGTGTATAAGGCAGCACTGTCTAATTTATCCTTTTCTTACTAGCTAATGGTTACCTGGAAGAGACTGAGCCATAGGAAAAGAAATCTAGATATGTGCTGTTAACAAAGTAGATTTTATTCTGACCTTAACTGACAAAAAGTAAATTGTCCTGCATTTTACGAGCACGGGAGTATCTTGTTTCTCAAAGTGCACTAGAAAGCTAAGAGGAGAAACAAAGTTATAAAATATTGTGAAATAGATATGATTTTCCACAGTATTTCTAGATTTAGGGGTTTTATTGAACCCTTTTATCTATTTTAGCACCACATCATATCTTTACCAGGAAGAGACCTTCATTTTACCGGGGACAAATTGCATTTTTTAATTGCTAATTGGGATACATATCTATGCTAGTTGTTTATCTCAGTACATTAGGGAGAACACAGGGGCTGTGTCTTGAATATTTTTTCTCTATTTGCAAAACAGAACATTTATATTATATCATCTGACCAAATCTGCCATGCTCATATTACAATGTAAGCGCTGGTATGTACATAACACTACACCTGCAAACACGTGGCTACAACACAGCTTCTAATGGAAATTTTCATTTATTGGGAATGCCAATATCTGAGAGCTGGGTATATTTTGATAATGACTGTGGTCTTCTGTGTTTGGTTACTTTATTTAGCTTAATAAAACTGATGTCTAGCCAAGGCTCAAGGTAACCCAGTCATACGTTCTAAAAACCAACACATCTGAAAAATATGATGTTCTTCTTCCTTCCCCAATCAGATTTCTCCCAAAATCCCTGATGGTCAATTGTTTGGGGTTGTGTAGCACTGGCATAGGAGATCTAGGTTTAATTCCTGAATCAACCTCAGATTTCCATGGTTATCTTCGGCACGTCACTTCATTTCTTTGGGCCTTAGGTTCCCATCTATAAAATGAGAATATAATGACAGTCTAGAGGGGTCTTTGGGAAGATAGTTTCTTAATGCTTCTGTGAAACTTGGATATGAGGGTGATGGTGTCACATACACGTTAGTGACTTTAGTGACTAACAACCTAGTTTTTCCAGTTCATTGCTGCAGGATCCCCTTGCTCAGCTGCCATCTAATGTCTCTAAGATGCATAAATGTCTACCACTAGGCATGAGTGAAGGCAATACATGCTGTTAGGGGGTGTGAGCTGAGTCCAAGGGCCAGCAAGAGCTGGTGGGGGCTTGAAGGCTAGGGGCTGACAGTGGCTGAGGGCCAGAGGATTTCTGGGCTGGGGGCCAGTCGGGACTGGGCACCGGCAGCAGGGGGGAAATTGAAGATCAGCACTGCTCTGATCTTTCCAAGGAAAGAAATCTGAAGTGGGGCAAGCCATGCATATGCATATGTTTATACATCATTACTGTAGTATTAAAAGGATCAGCACAAGGATAGGGATCAGGGGCCAGAACAGGGCTGGAGCAGGAACTCCGGAGAAGGGGCAGGGTCTGTGGCTGGACCTGGGAAGGGTTCAAATGATACTTTGACTCTTAGGAGGGTGGGTGGGGTCTGCAAAAAAAAAAAAAAAAATGTAACCAGTTCATTGATTAACAAGTCCACCTAAGTGAAGGAGCAATCTGATTACAGACCTTCCCCCCAGGTTATGATTTTCAGATCTTATAGGGGAGGCTTCTTATCTCTTATGGGGGAGGCTCAGCCCCCCAAGCTCCCCCTTAATTCACACCCTGGTCTCTGCTTCCAGGGCTATCTTTAGCAGATGCTGAACTCCAAGAGAAGGCTGACAGCTAAGAATCCTCAGCAGGGATTCAAACCTGTGTGCGGTCTAGAGTTAGGCCTCCACCTACCTTTGGGGAGAGAGGTGTATTAAGTCCCTCTACATGGTGACTAGAAGGGCTTCCCACTCAGTCCACTCTTTCATATGCAAGCTATTCTTAGATGATTAATGCATGGAAATACTGGGCACCTAACTCAGGGCTGTGAAATACTCAGCACTGTGTGTGCCTAAGAGCTTGGGGATTGCAGCTACTTGTGCTTTAGATGGACTTTGTTCATGTCTGACAAAATGAAGGAAAACCTCTGAGACACTTGACTGCCCCTAAAATGTATCCAAGCCCAAGCCTGGGTTAGATTCTTTATCACATGTCTGTTGCAATGATTTGCTCATGTGTACTACCCTGCTATTCTCTAACTCACAAGTTCAATAGCCATTGAGCTTTTTTGGTGCTAAACAGCCTATTATTCTAATTAAATATCTATGATTATGGAACACCAGGAGTCTAAATTACAGAGAATCAGTTGCCCTTTGATGCAGGCACAAGCTTCCCCAATAAGTCACCTAGAGAACTGCGCTTTTGTTGCTCAGATTGCTGGCAGCAAGAACAATCAGTGCAGAAGCTTAAATGCATCTTAATTCTCATGATTGTTCTCTCCTGTTTTTAAGGAACCTTTGTTCCTGGCTCTTCTTATTTAAAGAAACGGTGAACTATCTCTTGATGGCTTCAAAAAATAAATGGGAACGTCACCTAGTAGTGGCATTCCTTTTATGTTCCCTGCTTTGGATCTTTCATGGCAAGTATTTGAAACACGAGACTATGGAGGGCAGGAAGTTGAAATGTGCATTTACAGTTACAGGCGTGCTCTAAACTTTCTCATCTCTGACTTCATATGAGACAGTATAATGCAGTCTCCCTTGGAGCATTAGAGCTCTAAGGCTGTCCATGGGAACTCTCTACCAAGAGTGTGACTACTTGCACTTCCAGCCTTTTCTTTGAAAAACCTGTCCTCTTAGAGAAGCAGCTGACAGTTTTAACACTACAGCTCCTTTAAAGAAGACTGTTAATGTCTTTGGAAGGGAACTTTTGCTCTTGCAAAACTTTATTAGTGCTAATTTCCAGCATCCTTCTTGAAGTCTTTGCCTCCCTGTTTTAAAATTTCTTGGTTTGGGGATTCAAGTTGAAGCAGAAGGGAATGTTGAGTTCCGGGTTTGACTTAACTTTGGATTAGAAAGGAGTGTAAATCTTGAAATATTTGGAGGGGGGAGGAACTCACCTTAGCTAGGATTAACAGACTTTTTTTTATCAGTTTGCAGATATTTAGCCTCTGACATTTTCAACTGAAGTTGGAGGGTGCTAGCTGCAGGGGCTTAGCTGTAAAGAAACTAGGCCCTTGTGGTCCATACGAACTGATTTCAATGGCACTGTCCTGGTGGCACATGCAGTTCCAATGATAGGAAATGCCCAAGGACTGCAGCAGCCTGCATAATCCGTATCTGTCTTTTTTTCCCTTAGTGCTTCCATTAGTTTCCTGCTTTTACTATTTTATCTTTTCATGTTCTATTTCTAGACCATGTAGCACTTCCTGACTTGTGGTTTTACAGGGGTTTGCTATAAAGGTTTTGCTTCTCTCTCCTTCACAGTTCATACCAAAGGCATCTAGTCAGCATAAACTGCATAAATATAAAAATATGACATGAAGAGTCAGCATGGTAAGATTCATCATGCCTTTATATACAGCTAAGTGCAAAATACATGATCATGAAGCTTTATTTATAACCATTCAGAGTTGTGTTTCTGTCATCTATGTTTCCAAGTGGGAAGCTGTTCCATTTTTGTTTAATGTCACCTTCCTTGCAAGTAGTAGCCTTGATGTGTATGACTCCCACTTCCCTTGGCAAATTGTAAGAGGTCATGCTGTCAAACTTTCTTCCTTTCACATTTCCTTTTTATCAGGTCTTTCAGAAGGGACCTTGAAATGTTTCTCTGTTTGACTGACCTCTCTGAGCAGTGGCAGGCAAGTTGTGCTCTTGGATGTGTTGTAACCTAATGATTTAACTGCCCTGAATTTGTTAAAATGGTTTCATTTAAAGAAATTCAGGGCACTTAAATTATTGCTATTGTTAAATTGTTACTTTGTTCCAATGATAAAGGTGGTGGCTTAACCTATATATGAAATCACCAAAGATTTGGAATAACAATGAAACAGAAAGCAGCTTCTTTCCCTCCTTCCTCTGGCAGTCTCCCTCTGCTTCTTCCAGCACCCTTTCCACTCCTTCCTCCCCCTCCATTTTATGGTTTTATTCTTCGAATTGTGCTGATACAAGATGCAAAACTTGGTTGATAATCCAAGGGAAAAAAAGTCATCTGGCCATCTACTGTTGGCTAAATTCTGCCCTATAAACAGTCCCCCTTCCTCCCCATACATTTAGACTAAATTGTTGGACACTCTCCAAGATTTCAGTTAAGACTTTCTGGCTAATTGTACTATCCAGTGATGATCTTAAGGTGCAGTAAAATGGAAGATGTTGTATGTTTAGCTTTGTGGTTTCTGTTTCTTATTTCAAAGGGAGCAAACCCCATGTTGTGAGTCAGCCTAAGATTCAGAGGCAGCAAGAATCTATTTTCTATGGATAACAGTTGTGAGCAATCACTGTGTCTGAAATAAGGGACATGGTTAGTAACATTTCTGCTTGATTTCTACAGCCCAGTTTGCTTGCACTATTATATCTTGTATAATAGGTATAGAAGAGCATCTACAGTTAGATTTCTTATTGCAGTGGAAAATCCAATCCAAAGTTTTGGCCTGGGGGAAGCAGCAGAAAGAGTTGAGAGAGGTTAATTCTTCCCATTTGAGTGTGGGGCCTGGCTTTGGTAGGTGGTGTTTGCAGCCTGACAGTTTAGACCTCTGTTGGCTGCTAGACCTTCAGGTAGGAGCTGCAGCCAACCTGGTTTTTACCTATGGATGAAGTAGGAAGTTGCACCTATTTTTCAGTAGAGCTTTCACAACTGTCATACGTACCCTCCATTCCCTTGTGATTAGATACTGTCACATGCTCTTCATGGGGCTACATCTTACCGCTCTTTAGCACTCAGCTTGTTCACTGTGGTCTCTTCGCCTGCATTTTGCTGCTTGCATCGGCTGTGCTTTGGTTTCTGAAACGCTTTTATAACATGTTTTTTTTGGTGTATAAATGCTAAACCATGACCTGAGAATTATCAATCTGAGGAGTCAACAGGATCTCCTAAGGCTCTGCAGCAAGAGATTTCAGAGTCGAACCTTACTCCTCGGTTAAGAGGTGTTGTTTCAAAACTCTCAAAAGTTTACAAAGGTAGAAAGAATGGGTCATGCTATCTCCTCAGGTACATTGTAGCCTAAATACATTTGCTTGCAAGGTTTCCTTCAAGGCCCACTGTTTCCTCCTAACCCTGAAGGAGTTAAAACCTTGGGTGAAACTTGGGGGATTTCTATGGGATCTGCTTACTCTCAGTTGTGTGTGTGGTTTTGCTGGAGAAACTGCTTGTTTTAGTGTATAACAGAGTCGGCAAGAGCCGTCGGAGCATTGCATGTATACTTTTTTTTATTTTTTATTATGGCTTGGGTAAATTGAAGTAGCTAAAAAAAAAAAAAGGTAACAGGCATACAGATGAAGGTATGATGTTAGACTTATCCATTTTATAAAGCACAGTAATAAACACGATTTCCCTCAAATCAAAATGCTGTAAAGTTCAAACAGAACAACTTTTGAGGGAGACAACGAATGGAAAGAAAACTAGCTGTCAGTTATTCCTGCCTGTCTCAACCATAGTGCATTAGCAAAAGGATTCTTCTTAAATGTCGATAGATTTTCATGAAGAGAACCTGTCTTCATCCATTGCCACTAACTAGGGAACAAAGAAGCCATTGGAGAACTTTATAATTACAGTAGTATCATTTCAAGGATCTGTTCTAATGCTACTGAAATCAGTTGTGGTTTTGTGATTGACTTCGCTGGGGGAAGGATCAGGTTTTTAATTAGCTAATTGACACCTTGCTAGATGTTGTGACTGCTTAACTTCATTAGCAGAGAAAAGATCCCTTGCAGTACATGTTGGTGTTTTAAAACAATCAATAAATGAAACATCTAATTTAAAAAAAAAAATCCATGTATATGGCACATAGCAATCCAATTAATTGTAGTTAGGAACAGATTGGCATTGATTGCTGCTTACTGTTACTTAACACTGCTTCTTTTCATTATTACTCCGTAATATCATTGAATAAATAGAAAGATAGAAAATAGCTTTTTTTTTTCATCATACAGTCTGAGAAAGCATGAGTGCTCTTATGTTCTTTAACAAGTGAAGATTAATGTCCAAACTACAGAGAAGTTGTTATAGGTGCTCTTTGTATGACATTTCTATAAAGCATTCAAAAAGGATTGTCAGTTAACATTAATGGCATACAGAGTAGAGCAATAGGTATCCAAAAATACTGCAATACAAGTTTGTTTAATTCTCAGCCAACATTACAGGGATGTACAGAAAGATTAAGGTTAAATAATAAGAAAACTCCAGTGTATCATTTATATCCACTTCTTAAGGTGCATGCTTGTATTTTCTCATTTTCTATATAAACATTCATAACATCACTGAAATGTTGTCTGAAAAGGACCTAAAGAGATTCTAGTCAATGCCAATACAGAGGCAGGTTTAAATATATCTGGACTAGGGACAAATATTACACACAAACTGGTTTGTGTGATCAGAAACTGGAGCAGAACAGACATTCAGTGTACATAAACTGGTTTGAAAATGGCCAAAAGTGGTTTGAGATGGACCTGGTTGAATGTAGTATCAGACTTAGGTGATTTGGCTCAACCCGGTTTATGCAATGTCTGTCCCAGACCCCTTGCTGGTTTAAGTTAAATCAAAGTTAAGGATTTTTTCTCCTTCCCCACTCCTCAGTCTGGCAGCAGCTTCTTCTCCTGCCTGGCTGGCATCTCGTGTGTCGTGCTAGCCTTGGCTGGTGCCTGGCCATGCCCCCTCTGCTCCAGCCTTGGGGGGCGTCTCTCTATCCTCCCCTTTGGCAGTGGCTGGCAGGCATGCTCTAGCACCCCACCCCCGGCTTCTGACTTGAGCCACTGCAGGCATGTGGCTGCATTTCCTGACTTAACAGAGAATGTCTGTCCAGTTATTAATCAGTTTAAGCTGTGTAGCTTAGATTAACCTGCAAAGAATGAATCAATTCAAGCTCGGGCTTTATCAGGCCCTAGACTAGGCCTGATAGGTATTTACTGCTTCTAAAGTTTTTTAAAAACTTGCTGTGGAAGAGATTCCACAGGTAGCTTGTTCTGCTGTTTCACTATTCCAGTTATAAAGTTATTCCTAATGGCCAACCTAAATCATTTTTGCTACAAATGAAGCTCATTTTTTCTCCCATTGCCACAGCAAACAATTAATCACAGTCTGTTTTATCACACTTTTACATATTGGATTACTGTTAGATCCTTCCACACTCTTCTCTTTTCCAGACTAAATGCATGTAATTCATAGGAACACAGAACTGGAAGAGACCCTCTGGGTCATAAAGTCCAGTCCCCTGCAGTTGTAGGCAACAATGTAATAAATGTGCGTTCAAAACCCATGGGTACAAAGTAATTGAAATTGAATTGGAATAGGAATCTAAAATAGCATTGAGTAAGTATGGAAAACGAAATTCAATTAAAGCTGTTGAAGTAACTTGGTTAATGATAAGTATGAATTAAACTAAATAAGAAGTCAACTCTGCCTACTCCGTAATGAAAGAATATTTTCTCTTTAAGTTTTATATTTTGGTTCTCTTCACAGAAAATGCTACTTAGTTTCATAATTCTCAGACAGAACAAAAGATTTTGCCCAGATGTTTAGGTCATCATTACAGCAGCATATCAATTTGTCGTCTTGCTGCTATGATTGGGGATTTGCTATTGGTTGATTTTCAATAACTTCTGGCTGCAGTAGAGAATTGGCATTGCTCCTTGCTGAATGGCAACAGAAGTAACCAGCCTAGCAGCTCTAGCTTATAGTTCCTACTCATAGGAGATGGCAAATTTAGCATACAGACTTGAAGTTTCTCCTTGGCGGAGATGGAGAAATTCCTAATTGGTTATGCAGTAGGTACATTGCAGAAAATAAGGCAATCAAGAAGACCACTAAATGAAAAAGCCTCTAATAATTGCTAGGTAATGAACTGGTGGGACTGGCATTGTCTTCTATCTGCTTGGGGAAGTGCCACATAACTAATTAGGTTTCATTGCTTCCTTCCTAAGTTGGTGGATGACTGTCAGTAGGGAGGTATAGGAGTTGAGCCTTCCAATTTATCTTTAGAATTCATAAAGATTTTTTTTTTAATAAAAAGAAAGATCATAGCATATTTGTTCTCATTACCATGACACTAAAATTATATATCCCTTCAATTCTATAGCAGATTGCTTATTCAGTCTTTGATTTTAATCATGGGCTATGCCAGTAATGTTTATTTCCTTTTATTTGAGTCACCTCTTTAAAAGATACATACTGTCTTTAATGATTTGTATTTTAATGTTCTTTAAATACCCATCACCATAATTTATATAAATGCACACTTGGTTCATTTTCTCCTCAAGCTAAAAGAAAAATGCATTAAGCTTACAGAGTTCTTTCTTATCCACATCTTTAATGATGAAGTACCAATCTATTTCTTCTAGCATTCACAGCCAATGAATACTCAACAACTCGGGTCAAGTATTAAAAGCTGTTTTAAGATTCCTCCTGCTTCAATATAGGTTTGGTTTATTCTGTATTTATTTTGCTACAAAGGTACATTACTTTGATACACTTCTTGACAATAACATGTTTTTCCAAGCATGCATATGCAGAATGCTGGGAAAGTTGAGAACTTTTTTATGGCTCCTTTTAATAGCCCTGTATAACAGTATTTCTGTAATATTATGATTGTGTAGCTCTTACTCATTATTGCCTCAGGAAAGCCTGAGAAATAGATGATCGATCTTTATAGGAATTTCATGGTAAGATGCTGTATTTTAAATAACTTTGTTTTCTTTGGGGAATAAATGGCTTAGGGGATTGATAATGACATATTATGTGGAGTTTTTCATGTTTCAGTCACTGGATTGCTTCTGGTCAAAGCCATGCTAAGTGAAAGTTTTCTTTCTATGGGCTCTGGTTTCAGGACAGTTCCCTGAAGAGATGTGTTCTCATGTCCTTTTAGTCGCAACGGCCAGGCATCCTTGTTGGCAGTCACTTACCTCTCATCTCATTTATCCCTTTGTGGTGATTCCAGTAAAGCAGATTTCTGCACAGGGCAAGAAAAGTTGCCATGCCTCTTTGCCACATGCATTCAGTTGCTAAAGGACTTTGCTGCAGCCCAGTGTTTATATGCACTAGATTTTTTTTTTTTTTTTAATTTGACAGGTTCGGAAATAGTACTTTGTCCGTTTATCATGGGTGCCACTGACACAACATATAGTACAAGAAATTTAATACCAAATCATAAAGTGAAGACTACCTTGTAGGTCTTTCTTGGAGATCATCAAGCTTGAAATGAATGTATCTGGTCAGCTACACCTTGAAACATCGTGCATGACATAGTAGCTCTTGGGTATCTATTCCTGCACCCCTATGCTAGTAGCCCTATTGAAAGGAAAAGAATTTTGCTAAGATATAGGTCTGCTCACTTGGATTAAATTGTAGGATAGAGGCCTAAACTGACAGTTAGGAAAGAAAAGACTTACTTTTTAACAGAGAAAAAATAGTGCTTCAGTGCTGATGTGCAAGGTGAATTTCATAAATGTAGCACTGTTGCATGTTACTGATGATGATTACACAAGGCAACAGTTTGCCTACGTAGTGTCACCAGCATGAGGTATCCATCAGTAGCATAAAGGGAATAAAGAGTTTGGCAGTGTATACTATTAACAATTGTTTTAAGGAGTGCAGCACTTCTTAGGAAAGTAAACATTGTTACGAAGTTAAAAAAAAAGCATTTGAAAATAAGGTGACTTCAAGAGAGCTACTTCCAAAATTGATTTCTATCACCTCCACCTGAGTTTTAAAGTCTCTGAATACGTAGTGTTTTATGTTGGTTATCAATTATCAACACTGCCTTAGATACAGAGTTGCAATATGACTTATGTTTGTTTAGTGGGAAGCAATGTCTTACATGTATAATGCTGCATGAATTTACAGCATCATACACATGTTTGTTAATAACAGTTCTTATTTTTTTTTCTGGTATGTGGATAGTATAAGAATAAATGTAAAGAAACCCCCCATAATTTGACTTTTTTGTTATGGAATAGTCCTACAGAATTTAATGGAAGTAAGTTTATTGGACCATTATGTAGAATTTTAGAAGCTACACTGAAATTAAGTAGGATAAAAAGAGCACTACAGACAAGCCAGCACAGTCTGTTGAATTCTATAGTCTAATATCATATTTTCTACTGAAACTTGTAATTTCAGAAGGAACCTGGAAATGTGGTGGTGTTGTTGCTGTTTTTTATAGAAGAAGAAACCTGACTTTTTGAAAATAATACCAAGACTTGCTCAGTATTATAAAACACACTATTAGGTCACACAGATAAATATTCTCTGATTGGGCATGTTTTGATTGAACACATGTATAGAGGGTCTAGGCCACCCTCCAGGGAAATCAGTGGGCATATCTTTACTTTCTTCAATGGGCAGTTGATTAGACCTTAGTACTTAGACCAAAGTACTTCTATATTATCTACAAATAGCAGCAAGTATGATAGAGCCATCAAGACGGTAATTTATTTTCAATAAATGTACAGCCTACATTTTGCAAATCTTACTGTACATGAATAGTCCTTATATGGCTCAACACAGCAATGTCAGTGATTTTTTTGTTTTTTTTTCCTTTCACCTATACTTAGTCTATTGAGATTGAAGGACCCTGGGAACTCTCTTCAATGTGTATTTTCATACCGCATGTGAGGGGAAATGCTCCTTGACAGATGCTCCTTTGCACTCATAAAATACCATACATATAATAGGATTATCTTAAGTATTTGCAGTGTTTAAACCAATCTACATTGTCAGTGCATTAACTGTCAATAAATGTGAAGTATTAAGAAAGAGGCGGCACTTTGCTGGACATTTGTAATTCCCATTGCACTGTAGGAAGCTACTAAATCATTGTAAATGAAATGATTGTACAGCAGAGCACGGTTCTGCTGTAATTGGATTAGACATTGCTTTCTGTTTAAAAGTCGACTCTAAGTGCTCTAAAATATATAACTGTGATTAAACAAATGGTATGTTTCCTAGATTCTTACAAAAGGCTTGAATATATGATACCCTTCAACAGAGGAACTCTGTTGCTAAGTGAATTAGACTTGAGGAACAGTTTCCTTTGACACCTAATACTGGATTGAACATATTCACCAGCTATGACAGGGTGCTTAATATAATACATGCCTGTCACTTTACAAGGAACTGAGGCTGCAGTGGGGGCTCAGGTGGCAATCAGGGGAGTCACCTGTCAGGCAAGGGGCCAGGCTATCGGCATATAAATTCAAAGCCTCAGTTGGTCTGGTAGTCTAGCCCTGAGAGCCGCAGAGAGAGGAGCTCTTGGGCAGCAGGGCTACAGGAGGGCTCTTGGGTAACAGTTGAGCTGGGGTAAGCAGCACTGGAGGCTTTTGGCTGGGACTTAGGGGTGGAGGAGGTCCCAACAAGCCTGGGAGTAGGGCCAGAGGACTGGGAGCAAGGCCAGAGCTCAGGAGCAGGGACAGAGATCAGGGCCAGAGGCCTGAAGCCCAGGGAGGGGCATAGACAAGGTAAAGAAACCCTGAGATTGGGGCCGGGATGGGGCAGAAGTAGGAGCCTGATGGGGCAGGACAGTGTGTCTAGGAGCAGCCCACATAGGTGAGGTGCTGGGGTGGGGAGTACGGGTAGAGGTGCTGGGCTTGGGAGTAGTCTTGAGAGGCAAAGAGCCCAAGTGGAGAAGGCAAAGCTGGAAATTACACCCAGGAGTAGGCAAGGTAGGTGAGGTGTCCAGGCAGGGAGGCCCAGTTATAGGGACTGAGGCCATGGCCCAAGAAGGCTGATGATAAATATGATTGATAATGTCTGCAAGGTGTGGGTGTGGTGTAAGGGGTGGTTGGAGCCGTGTTATGAGCCTTTAGGGTGAAGTACAAACTTCTGCATGCCCACATGAGATCAGGGATCCCTGGGGTAGCCTCCCTTTAAAAAGAGCTAAGAACAACAAGGCATGGTGGGAAAGATGAAGGGGAGCAAGCCTTGCAGGAGTGATGGCGGAGCAGCAGCTGAGTGGCCACCAGGGGACATTGGCGCCACCCCTGGGACGAGTGCCTGTTGCACCAACTGAGCATTGCAAAGGCAGGGAATATTCGACATGTAGTGCCCGTTTCTTTTTTTTTGACTGTGGACAGTTCATTCACCTTTGCTAATCTGTCTTGGCTACTTTATTAATATCACTTCTCCTAGGCAGAGAGATTTCTTTTCTCGTGGACAGCTGGTTTTATGCTGTGAGTCGATGCTCGCTGATGTTGAAATCAATAGCTAGCATGTCTTCCTTCTAATCCGCCAGACTATGAATGCATGGCGCTGTCCTGGCAACACTGTCTTCTGAAGTAGAAGCAGCATAGCTGTACTTGTGGCATTGTGCCTGGGCTTGTTAGGGCTACTGTCCTGCAAGTTGTATTCTGCAAGAACAGAATCAGGCTTTCTCTCCATTTGGAAGGTGTTCACTCCTCATATTTAGCTGTTCAACAGTAGTTTGTAGATGGTCAGACTGTTGCAGGTCTCTTCTTCCCTATATCCTTCCAAGTGGTATTTTTCCTTTTCATTCATCATTTTTTCTTCCCTGTGGTTGTCTACATGTTGTATCTGCTTGACATTTACTAGCAGCAGCTTTCTCTTTGTGTCTCTAATTGGTCTGTAGTTGAACATTTGCCAGTTGCTTTTGCGAGACACCATGAGTGGTCTTGGGCAGTCCACGCGTTGTCTCCCTTTTCTTTGTATTTCCTGCAGGTTTTATCGTTTGTATTTCCTCTGCCATCTTGTGGCAGAAATGGAGACTTCTGGTGCACATTGACAGACAGCTGCATCAGAAACTCTGTGCCAGAGAGAGAGGCTTACGTAGTGTTGCCATATTTTAACTAAAATACACATGCACTAAACGTGTTCCAATTTTGTTCAAGAGTGATTTCATTCAAGTTGCTTTTCTTTAATTGATCTGCAAACAATTCCAATATGTCTCAAGACTACTACCCCAATGAATGAAATGTTTATGAAGTGATTTCTAAATGTCCCTCATCTTCAAAGGGTTCAGTGAACTGAATTAAAATACTTGCCAATAAGTTTAGATCTCAAGCTCTTATTAAAACCCATGGTGAAAAGTAATTGCAAGAGAGGTAATTTAACAAGCAACGTTAGTCTTAATCTCTCAACACTTTGAGGTTCTCAGGCTATATTTCCAGTAATCTTCTGTATATCCAGGTTGCCTCTAAAGGCCTAATCCACAGAGATGTTTATGGGCTTTTGATGCTGTGTAATTGTCTGTTTTGTGATGCAGCATGTCAGATCTCGTTCCAAATTAACAACAAACAAACACAAAAAACCCCAAATGCATCAAGCTACCATTTTGCAAAACTCATATACATAATAAATCATTCCTCTGTCTGCTCCAAGAGCTGCAACTGCTGAAAAATACCTATAATCTGAAGGCAAATATTAATATTTGTTTTATGATGTCCTAAGTATAGGCTTTGTATTTTGACATTTACTTAGCTATGTTATCTGAGGTGGTACTTTTTGGTCGTCCAGAGCTAGATGGAGGACAAGTAATGTCTTAAAATTACTAAGTGAGATAAATATTAGAATTCCTCCTGTGGCAAATAAGAAACACGTATTAGTATGTACAGCAGGCAATTTTATTACTTATTTCTGTTCAGAAAAAGATGATAAGAAAGAAATGTATAAATACGTTTCTAAACTCCCCAAATTATCAGTTGTAGAAAACAAATATGCAATACTGCCTGGAACATTGATAAGGAAGTATTACCACATGAGTCTTCAGGAAGAATTTTGGAGATTTTTTTAAATTGATCAATGGTTTGTATCTTGTCTGCAGTAATGTAGATAACAAACATTGTATAAAGGAAAATAAATATGAAGGAAAAGCAGAGATTTATTGTTAATACGGGCAGTTAAAAGAAATTAATATCCCTAGCTAGATGCAAGGCTTTTCTCAATGTAATATCATCTTATCCAACCATTAGCCAGTTTATAAAAGGTTTCAGCTTCATCTGGGTTTTTTATCTCTTTGTTCTACTTGGTTATAATATAGAGTTGATGTTGATGGTTCAAAATCATCTGTGTGTTAATGGGGAAAAGATTGGCCCAGAGAGGGGCAGAGGTGCTAACCTGAACTTGCCAATGTACAGTACTAAACAGTTAGGGAGGTATCGGGAAGTCGAGCACAGAAGTATATGGCAACAGCCGCTTTTAAAAATCCTTGAAACTGTTTATTAAATATACAAGGAAAGGAGGAAAAACAATTGATATGGAAAGTATTAAGTAAGGCTTTTATTTTAACAACTTCACTTATTCCATTTCTCTTAAGCTTCAGAGAGGCTTGTTTGTTTTAAAAGGCTGTAGTTTGACAGCCTGGGAGATGGTATTAAAAGATGGTAATAACTGTTCTTTCTGAGAGGGAAGAGAAATAGCTGAGAGAGGCTGGCAGTGCGGTTGAAATCTGATTCCATTTTCTTGAAGGCAAATGGATGGAAAAGGGGAGAGAAACGAACAGCAGAGAGAAAAGAGGCAGCTTCTGCCGGGCCCTGCAGGCTTGCTGACAATGCCTCTGTGCTGAGCCTGGACGCAGCTCAGACCACCCCTGCCCGCTCGTTCCCACTCTGTGCATGCCAGATCCAACCACGTCTCCCTCTGGAGTGGCACCTGGCCAGGGCAGAGGCCTGGAGGTGTTCTCAGGCTCTCCATCTCAGGCACACTTAGTGATATGCTCTCAGTATTACTCAAAAGCAGCTACCTTCCCTTATTTAGAGGAATGGGTAGGGCATCTTCTTGGTGGCAGTCCAAGCGTTGGCAGCATAGACCTGCTTTACTTACATCAGGGTCATCGGGCTTCCTCGGCAGCCGACTTAGAGCAATCTTGGCTGGCTAACGCCAGACTCTTATTTAACATAAGGCAGAGAGAGAGAGAGAGAGACGGGGCAGACAGGAAATAGTGAGAAGGAAAGGGGCTCAGAAGAGAGGTTGCAATTGCCTGATGTTACAGAGTTTAGCTGAAAGTGTGAGTGTCGTGTGTGTCCTTTTCAATGACCCCTCAATGAAGGGGCAGCAGCATCACGTTCTTCAGCACCTGATTTATGAGTCAAGGCCCCCAGTGCTAAATGAAGCAGAGTGCGGGCAAACCCCTGTGTCTGTTTGCTGTCCAGTTCCACTCTGATGGCCAGCCTGTAACACAGGAAGCAGTTGGTGCCCCCAAAAGAAACAAATGCAACCTGGATGAATTATTATACAGTGTATTCTAGGAAACAAGCTATCGCAGCCTTCTCAAAGCATGCAGCATCCTAGGCCAGTCACGTCCTAGCCACACTATTTGGTGTGACCTTCCCTGTGGCTACTTGGCTTCTAGGGATCTCTCCCTTTGTGACCCCTTCTTTCATAAGATTAGGGTTAGAGTTAGGACTTCCCCAGAATGCATCTCTAGTAATTGGTACATTAAAGCCAGGAGCGACAAGCAGCTGTAGTAGGCCTAAGGTATGTGTTTTGTCTGACTGCCACATGCTGAACCATCGCTTTCTCCAGCTGGCAAATATTTTAAATGGTGTTCTTCTTTTTTCTTATCCCCAAGGGGTGGCACATCCTTATAATAGCAATCCCTCATGTTGCATTTTTACAGCACCTTTCATTCAGCAGCATTTAACAGACTGAGCATATCCATAATATTTTGAGATGTTTTCATTCAGTACTAAATTCCACCCACCTCTAGGGTGAAAATACAGCAGCTGTTCTTCACCAGCATTGAGATGTGATCATTTCAGTAGGCACACAATGCTATAACATCTGCACGGTACTTTGAGAATATGCTGTTGCCTTTCCTTGTGTGCTTTGAATCGCATAACAAGCTGAAAGAGGACGCTCCTTGCTAGAATTGTCCCTGTCTTGGCAAGCGAACAAACAACAACCAAAACCCCTTCTAAGTACTGTCACTTGAATTAGACCTGACTTCTTTTTATCAGAAAAAGAAACTAGAGCAAATTAGATAATCTGATGAAGGTCTACTCTTTTGTAGTGAAGTATTCCTATCTTTTGTCTCAAGTTGGAAGAGGGCTCTTTTCATAAAAACTTTTATTTTAAGATACGACACACTTGACCAAGTAAGAGACGTCTATCAGACTGTAAACTCCGTTTTGATTCAGCCGTCTAATTTGTATTATACACTTTAATGTCTAAACTTGCAGAAGTGTTCTTTAACTGCACCCAACAAATATAGAGAGAGGCCATTTCAGAAGGAGTGTTTTGCCTGCTTAAAATAATGCAGGCTGTTTTACTACTGAACAGCAAATGCAGCTTAAGAGATGCTGGATCCTGAGCAAAATCAGCTTTTTAAAAATATTTTAAAGAAATTAGAGAATGCCTGTCTGAACAGCAGGTTACAATGAAGAATATGGAGTAGGAATATGTTTATATGCATGGGTAACTTCCTCTATCAGTCCAGAAAGTAGTAAAGTATAATAAAGCATATGCACCAAAATGAGTAAATCCAAAATGAATACTGGATGAAACAGCAAGGGAAAAAAAAAGATAGAAAAGTTTCCTGCCTTAAAAAAAATCATATGATATCTTTCCCAAGGTTATTTTAAAATGAAATGAAGAAATTCTCTGGTGCTATTAATAATAAAGGAATATCATTAACCAAAAATTGTATTTCCTTATGAACCTGTTCACATACTATTGTTACAAGTAGGTCTCTAAAATTGCTACAATTGAAGGAGATTAGAGGAACTATTTCATTGCACTCGCATTACTTTTAACTTTCTCATTAATTCAATGTTTTCTTTGGGTATTGGATTTTATCAGTCTCATTATTCGGTTGATGGAACTTCTGCTTCATGTTTCCTGCATGTATGTGGATGCCATCATTTTTGTGGCCCGATGATCATCCACAGCCTTCCCTGGCACCAGTACAGGAGTATTTACCAGAAGCAGCAACAATAGCAAACCTCAAATTGCATCGGAGTGCCAGGGACAGGAGATGGTTGGCCTGTCCTTGAGCCTGCCATACCTGTTATAAACACCAGCAAGGGAGCAAGACAGTAACAGCATATCAAGCTCGTTTTAAAGGAAAAATAAAAAGACATTCTTGTTCTGAAAAATAATTCATGTGGCCTAATCAATCAGGCCTTTTGACCACAAACTGCATAAGAGCCTTCCATCCAGAATTACTTCAGTGCCTATTCTTACAGTGTAAGAGGATGTATTAATTCAGTGCTTTACGTGGAGAATTTATACCAGTGTTGCTCCAGTGGCATTGTATTTGGCTTTTGAAACTGCCTTTCCTTATCATCGATTCCCCTTCTAGGCCAGCTGTCCCAGAGCATGGCAGGAAGAACAGTTTGCTTCCACTTCCTACGAAAGGTGGGGTTTAATCTGGACCTGTTGTGTAACTGAGCAGTGATCAAATGTTGATTGCAAAGGCTTTAGGAGCTTGCAACTCTCCCAAAAATCAATGGGAGCTGTTGGTGCACTAGCATGCAAATTAGGCTCATTGGGCACATCCAGACGAGCACGGCCGTGCAGTATGTGGCACGCAAACATGTTTGCAGTGCCACATATCACACAGTCCAGGTTTCTCCACACTGCAAGGGCATGCTGCCTGAGCATGCACGGCTCCGGTTTCTTTTCCTGGGTTGGTGTTTTGTTTTGTTTTTTTAACCCCTGGGTATCTGCTAGTAAAAAGGGGAGCCGGGCTGCTCAGAGCCATGTTGCGGCTGCTGGCCAGGCTCTTCCCAGCAGGATTGCCATGGCTGCAGCTGCAGGAGGCCCCCAGGACTCCAAGTAAGGCAGTTGGGGCTAGCACTGTGCCTCCCCTAAGTCCCCCAGGGCAACTAGTCATGTGCCAAAGCATAGGCATTCCCTGGGCACAGGAAGCGGCAGTGCAAGGTTCACCACTGCTACTTGTCCCCAGGGAACCAAACATCCACGCACGTTTGGATGCACCCATTGTGTTTTTCTGTGTTAGCTTTAACTACATAAATGTTCAGAGACATAATTAAGAGGTCATTCTCATCTCTAAATCTTCATCTGAGCATTCTGTGAGATGGAGACTATTTTTAGAGGGAAAAGTGGTTTCTGTATAAAATCTGTAGTCAAGTCAAAATGATATCAGATCCATTACTGATAGACTGGAGTGCAATAAAACCAGTATTGTTTCTTATGCTGAGGCAGTGGGGCGTCTGGCACAGATCAAAAGCGGGAGAGAAGCAAACTCATTAATAGAGATAACAGTATGAACTGAAGTTTAACATACATGGACTTCTAATATGAGAATGTCACTCAAAAACCCATTTCTCCTTTCCTGCTGTTGCTGTTACAGAGGAGAAATGATCGCTTTCAGAGAACCAATCAGAGTCCCTGAGTCAACATCTGAAATTATATTTGTGGTGATAATGAATGGATGCAGCTGGTAAAATATTTGGCCTTCTCCAGACTTTCAGGATTTAATACTTTGGAATCGGTAGCTGCTCTATTCCAGTTTCAAGTATTAATGAGGGTATTAGTTTGACATGATATTAGTTTGGCATTATCAAAAACTACAACGTGCATTCCCCTAGGAATAATTATTAAAGTCTGCTTTTTGCAGGGTTGTTAGCAGGGGGGAGAGGGAAAGATGCAGTCCTATATAGTGCCTATTGGGTATGGGGTAAATTAACCAAATAGATTAACAAGAAAATGGCCTGAGAGTTTACTTTGTGAGGATCCACACTCCCACAGCCTTCTGTGTGCAGAATTCAACTGGGCTTGGGTGGGGAAAAGAATACTGTGGCATAATGAAAGCTTGAATGGGGCAAGAGTCATAGATGTACAGGCAATCTATAATTTTGGCTTCCCCTGTCTTGCAAGTACATGTCATGGCAAAGTTAGGATTTTTTTTTTTGTCTTTAGGATTTTTTTTACACACACACACACACACACACACACACACACACACACACACACACACACACACACACACCCCCGACCGTATATATAATGGTATTGTAGAGTCACCAGATTGTTTCACAGAAGTGTGCTAGTTGCCCATGACTTTGTAGGCCTGTGGTTGCGTCATGACATTGCCACATTTAGTGACTATTCAGCCTTTCTGTTGTATATCTGGCCCCCCAAAACATTTAAGATTTGATCCATAAGTAGCTAAGTATGCCATAAGAACCTGTACCTCACTTCAGTAAGTATTATGCCCCTGTCCTTAGGATGTGATTTTTAGCTAAGTGCTATAGGACAACAGTTTTTTGCACAGTTATAATATATTTTTGAAGATAACTTCCTTTGCACACTTCTTTTGATAAATATGGTCTCCCCATACTGGGGAATAGCGATCCTCTAATACAGAACCTTAGCTTTAATAAAACATGGTTGTAAGCTTCACATTAACTCCTGTTACTTCTACAGAGTTGGCCTCTGGGAACACAAATGGCAGATCACCACATAATCTACTCAATTCCAGTTCAAGGAGATCTTATTACTAGACAAGAAAATCTGAGGATGCTTCACTTTTTCTAAAATGAATTTTGACAACTACCCTAAAAATGTGTCCATTGCTTTAACTTTCTATTTGTGGGGGAAGATGGCAAGATAGATAGGAATTAAAAATACTGACTTTGAGCAAAACGATAGGAATTTTTAAATCTCGGAACTGGATGTATCGTGCACTCTTAAGATTTGAAAGTACATTACTAAATGAGATGGTGACTACACTGCAATGTGTGCATTGGGATATTGGACTGCAATGCTGAGGGGCCTATCCTTGATGAGTGCTGAAGGAGGTAGTCATGTGAGAAGCAAGGTGGGTTGTGTACGTGATATCACATATTTCTTGGACCATCACACTGCAACAGTGTTACAACCCTACTGCAGTCATGTGACACTGATATAATGGGAGGTCCACATTTTAAAGAAAAGATGCAACCTAGCTCAAACAAGAGATAACTCAGATATCCCTGTTTCTATAGATCAGATTAGATAGATACAGTGGTACTTGTTGGCCTTATAATACATGACTGTTGCCAGAAATCTGGTTAAATTTTACAAATCCGTGAGTAACCAGAAGTTGGCAGAGATGGTAGCTGAGGTTGTGGGGCAGAGGCTGAGGGGAGAGCCAGCTGCAGCTCTAACTCCAACCCTAAGCTGGAGCCAGCACCACAGCCGCCACCTGACTCCCCACATCCTCCCTGCTGCTTTGTTCCTGAATCCAAGACTAAGGGCTTTCTTCTCCATGTTAAATGGGGGGGAAATCGTCATCTTGTATTTGAGTAAATACAGTATTTTGCAAAGTGTTGGCATTTGCCTTCACAGGGCAGGCTTACTTAACACCCTGGATTTCATTTTTCCTTTTGCACTTGCAGAAGGAAAACTAAGCCTCATAGGCCAAGCCCTATGAGGAAAGACTGGGGGACCTGGACCTCTTCAGCTTCCAGAAGAGAAGGCTGAGAAGTGATTGTGTGGCCACCTACAAATTCATTAGGAGGTGCAGCAAAGAACCGGAGACATTCTGTTCACCACGGCACCTCTTGGGGTAACATGGAACAATAGTCACAAACTGAGAGAGAGCAGATTTAGGCTAGACACCAAGACGAACTTCTTCACGGTGAGGGTGGCCGAAATTTTGAACGGGCTTCCAAGGGAGGTGGTGCTCTCCTCTACATCAGGGGCCTTTAAGAGGAGGCTGGACATGCACCTGACTGGGGTCATCTGGCCCCAGCACTCTTTCCTGCCCAGGGCAGGGGGACATACTGGATAATCTGTTGAGGTCCCTTCCGACCCTAACATCTATGAATCTATAAGCTGAGACTTGGAAACGTACCTTTTTACAATTTGTCAAGAATCTTTAAGCACTTGAGAGTGCACTGTAATTGTAGCATAAGATATATTATACATTAAAGAATGTGAAGTCTGGGTCCTACTGAGGTTGATAGAAACTTTGCTTTTGTTTTTACTTGGGCCAGGATGTGTTCATTAACCTGCACCGATTTCATCCTGTATGCTCTCCGAATTGTATTCCATGGGTAGATGATTCAGGTAGATTCTTGGGTAAGAAAGTGGGTGAAGTGGGAAGGGAATTCGACCTTACCTGCCTTTCTTGGATTTTAACATTTTCATTAGTGATCTTTTTTGCTAAATTAACCTTCCAAAGGAATTCCCCCTTTGCTGCTCCCCCTCGGTAAAGGAATTTGCAGGAAAAACTGTGATACCAAATGAAATTAACTTTCCTCCACCTTTAATCTCTCACTGATTTATAAATCTTTACTTAACACAGAGGCTTTTTTGACTGCCTTTGTTTAAAGAAATGTGGTTTGCAGCCTTTGGTAAAGATGAAATAAACTAACTTGACACATCCCCGAAATGTCACACTGAGATCTTTAACGGAGCAGGAGAAATAAGTCAAGGAGAAAATAGTGTAAGATTAATATATATATGTTATTTTACACCCTAATGCTCGCCTCACTGGCACTGATGACTACATTGTGTTACAGAGCCTACCACTGCAAGTCTGAGGATTGCACTTGTGCTGTCCAGAAGCATTTTCCCTAGTGAAAATCCATGCCATGTGCAGGCAGCACAATATAAATTGAATTGTGTTATTGGGCTGCAGTGCCCAGTCTCTGTGGTGATATCGCAGTAGTGATAGTTTTGCCAGGTTAGCACTGGTGTATGAAGTGTGTTGCAAGGGGCCTTCCCAGGTCAGGATCTGCACAGGTGTTTATCAGTCTGCTTGCTTTGCTGTTACAAAAAAAGAAGTTATTCAGTCTGCTTCATTGTTTTTATGTCTCATTTTTCTGTTTCAGGACTGCCTCTGAATTGTGATGGTAATTGCTTTTTTTGGACACTTGTCCAATAAAACCTAGTCTTAGAGCCTATTACAACAGTACCTTTTGGGTATATGCATTTTTTTTTATAGTTGTGGTGGCTCAGGTCCCAGGCTGCCTTGTATAGTGGCCCATGCTACTATACAAGGTATGTAGGGAGCAGAAGGGAAACAAATGAAAGCATGGGCCCCTGTTTAACACCTTGGGACAACAGGTAATGGAAACTCAGGAAAAAACTGAACTCCTGAATGCCTGCTTTCCTTCGGCATTTCATTGGACGAAGGGGAAAGACAAGTGAGATAAAGATCACAGGGGGTATGGTGGGAATGATAGGCTTCCCACTGTAGATGCTGAGCTGATGCAAAACCAACTAGAAATGCTAGGCATTTATAAGTCAGCAGGACCATATGGACTTCACCCAAGAGTGCTGATGGAGCTGGCTGAAGTTATTACAGACCCCCTAGCAAAACTCTTTCAGAAATCACGGCACACAGGGGAGATCCCTGAGGATTGGAAGAGGGCCAACGTTATAGCCATCTTCAAGAAGGGGAAGAGGGAGGACCCAGGCAACTATAGGCCAATCAGCCTAACCTCCATCCCAGGGAAAATCCTGGAAAAACTCATTAAAGAATCTATGTGTGATACGCTCGTTGAGGGTAAGGTTCTGAATGACAGCCAGCATGGCTTCGTCGCGGGTAGGTCTTGTCTTACCAATCTCATCTCCTTCTATGAACAGGTCTCTCACCACCTAGACATGGGAAAGAAGGTCAACATTATACACCTAGACTTCCAAAAGGCTTTTGATCTAGCATCCCAGCGATATCCTTGTGGAAAAATTGGAAGATTGTGGGCTTAAGTGATCAACAGTTCAGTGGGTGGAAAACTGGCTGCGTGGTAGGACCCAAAGAGTTCTCATGAACAGATCTGTGTCATCTTGGTGAGAAATGGCCAGTGGTGTCCCTTGGGATCCAGGCTTGGACCAGTGCTTTTCAACATTTTTATCAATGATCTGGATATGGGATGAAAAGCTCTCTTGCCAAGTTTGTAGATGACACCAAGTTATAGGGGAGCATGGTCATGCCATAAGATAGTTTGCAGATATAGGTGGACCTGGACAGGCTGGAGAGTTAGATGGACCAGAACCAGATGAAGTTCAACACTCAGAAGTGCAAGGTGCTTCATCTGGGGGCAAACAATCCCCAACATACCTCCAGGCTTGGTGGTGACAATTTGACTTGCACCACAGCTGAGAAGGACCTGGGGGTAGTGATTGACCATTGCATGAACATGAGCTGGCAGTGCGATGCTGTGGCCACTGGCCAGCAGGGCAAACAACATGCTGGCATGCATTAACCATTGTATCTCATGCAAAATTAAGGAAGTGATACTGCCACCGTACTCCATACTGATGAGACCACAGCTGGAGTACTGCATCCAATTCTGGGTACCACACTCCAACAAAGACATGGAAAAACTTGAGAGGGTCCAGAGAAGTGCCACCCATATGATCAGGGACTTGCAAGACAAGCCATGTGAGGAGAGGCTGAGGGTCTTGGGCTTCTTCAGCCCACAGAAAAGAAGGCTGAGGGGACTTAGTGGCTTATTGCTACATTAGGGGAGTAGATCAAGAATCTGGTGAAAAGCTGTTCACCAGGGCATCCCTGGGAAACACCAGGAGCAATGGATACAAACTCCTAAAAGGCCACTTCAGGCTCAATTCCAGGAAATACTCCTTCACAGTCAGGGTGTCCAGACTGTGGAATAATCTCCCTCCAGTGATGGTTCAGTTACCTACCCTGGAAATCTTCAAAAGGAGACTGGACAGTCACTTTGCTGGGGTCACTTGACCCCAGTAGTCTTTTCCTGCCTAGTGCACGAGGACTGGACCTGGTGATCTACAAGGTCCCTTCCAGCCCCTGACAATCTATGCTGAAAGCCATGCTGCTACAGCTAGATTGTAGGGGTGTGCAAAATGGGCCCTATTTGATTTGGATTTGGATTCGGCCCAAATCGGGGACAGTGATTCAATTCATTGATTCGGATCACTGTCCCCAATTCGATTTGGCCACATCCGAATCCGATACTGATTTGGAGAATCACTGATTTGGACATAGACATAGCTTTAAATGTTTTTTCTGCATTCCTCAAGGTACCAGGCATGGCTTATGAATGCTGCAATGCTGGGGCAGATGGAGTGTCCCCCAGGAGCATGGATGGGCCCCCCGCATGCAGCAGTGAACCCAGAAGTGGACCAGAAGTACTTCTGGTCCACTTGCAGGTCTGCCAGAGAGCATGCAAGGAGGCCCCCCCCACAACTTCCCAGCCCAGCAATCAGCCAAGGGGGGGAACCTGGGTGTGCCCCCAGACCGAGGAAGCACCAGTCACTGAGTTGGGGGGGGGTACAGGGGGGCTGCCTGTACTCTCCCTAGAGAACCTGAAAGTGGACCAGAAGCACTTTTGGTCCACTTCTGAGCATGCTGGGGAGCCCCCCACACTTCTGTGGGATGCTCCATCTGGTTCTGATTCTGTTTGGAGAGATGAAAGGGTCCTCTGATTAAATCCAGATTCAGAGATTTGGCCATCGAATCAGACCGAATCTCCACTGAATTGAACTGGGGACTAAAGCTTCACACAGCCCTACTAGATTGCTATCAGTACTTCAAGTGACCTGGTTTAAGGTTAGTTTGGGTAAGTCTGCAAGAGTTGTATCCACACTGATGCATTGTAGCAATGACACTGAAAATCATGAGTAGCCAAAGTCACATTAAGCTTTATCTATATCCCATTTTCTGGTAGTTGCATACCTATCCTGTTAATAATACTACATTTATGCTGTTGTTTTAGCTGGTCTGTGTCCATACCCTGCCACTCCCTTGCAGTTTCTCTTCGTGTATTGAATGGAAACTTCCGCAAGCAAGCCAACCAAAACTCACTTCATTTGGGGGTTTGAGCCTGCTGATTAAAATTGGCCAATGGTTACATTAAGTTTATGCAAAAATAATCTCAGAGATGCTATAGAAAGAGATGTGTTTTGAAATGTGGATAGATTTTATTTAAAGGTAATGAGGTAAGGGTTAAAATATTAAGGAGACAAATTCCAACTTCCTTCTAGGGACAAGTTATCATTAAGATTGTCATGAACAAAGGCTCCTGATATAATATACTTATTTTAATGTAACCACATAATTTATTATGCATTGTATGCCATTGAGATTCAAATGTTCTCTCTGTTTTTTCTTATTTTTTTTATTTCTCTGGATCAGAACAGTGCAATTATACATTGCAAAACATGTGAATCCATGCCCAGAACTAAAAAAAACCAGTGGCCAGTTAAATATAGTATTAATTAATGGGGCTGTGTGAAATTTCACCAGCTGTTTTGTTTTAACACTGTTTTGACTCATTTCGAGCTTGAAACAGGGAAATCAAAACAAAATGAAGGGCTTTAAAACAGCCTCGCAACAAAACAAGGCTATCGAAACATTTCGAAAGTTTCAAAATGTTTCAAGTTTTGAAGCAGCCAGGTAGTGGGAGATAGGAGAGCCAGGCCTGCGCTTCTAGTGGCTCCAGGCTCAGCCAGGTGGGGATCGCAGCCCTGGCTCTTCCTGCCTCCCCTGGCTGGGGTGGGAAGCTGATCACAGTGCAGGGGAAGGAAACTGAGCCCCGGCTCAGTTCCCCGCCCCAGTGCTGCAATTGGGCTGGGGAAGGGAACTGATCCGGATCACTCAGTTTCCCTCCCCAGCCCTACCATCGGCCTGGGGAAGGCAACTCAGCCCAGCTGGGCTGAGTTCCCCACCCCAGCATGACCATCTTGCTGGGGAAATGAACTCAGCCCATCTGGGCTGAGTTCCCCTCCCCAGTGCAACCACTGATGGTCACCCTGGGACAGGGAACTCAGCCCAGCTGGACTGACTTCCTTTCCCCGGCCTGATCTAGCACTGGGGAGGGGACTGAGCAATCAGATTCAGTTCCCTTCCCCAGTCCCAGGCAGCAGCACCAGCTTCCCTCCCTCATCTGGCAGGCACACAATCAAAATAAATCAATGGGGGGAAAAAAATCACTGTCTGTTCTATAAACAGTCTGACTTCTTTCTGTGATGCAGAGAAGAGGGTTGAAATTACAAATCTCTAATGAACGTTGAGTCACATTTTGCAAATAATCTGTTTCATTTTGCAACGAAGCAGCCAAACTAACTTTTTAGAGAACTAAAAAAACATTTAGTGAGTTTAGAGAGTTTGTCTTTCTCTAATATGTGTCACAGAAGGAGTACATTGTATAAATGGCGCATGGTACTTTGCTGCATAACTTCACTGGATTTTAATAACGAAAATTGCATGCCTCTCTCTGCATACTGCTTTTAAAAAGTTCCCCTACAGTGATTTGGTAAATGTCTTTCCTGCATTATAATATGCGTTTTAATACTATTTACAGTGTAATTCTATTATTTGTTACCATATATGGAAAGCCTTTCTGTGTCTGTCAGTGCTGTGTTGTCTAAAGTTGTGTGTACAATAAATCGCATTTAGCATTCGCCTTCAGCCAGCTCACCTGTGCTTTGCCCACTAATGGCTTTCACGTGAGACACTTTCTAACATTCCAAATCTCTTGGTAGCTTCAACTAGCTGCCATTAAGAAAATAAATTCCAGCTTGTGAAATGTTTCCTTCTGTATTTAAAACATTAAAATTCTCCCCTGCTAAAATTTCACTGGTTTGAGGTATTTAAGTGACAGGTTGAATTGTAAATAAGGGACAGGTTTCACTTGCAATGTTGCATAACTCATGGTTATGCCGTACCACTAAGAAGTGGTAATAGGAAGCAATAAACGGCAGGAGAAGAGGCAGGAGATGCAGGCTGGGAGAGAATAACCCTACCAGAAGAATAAAACATCTCGGTAGCTAACTTCCAACTTTCTATTGCTTGTAGGGACAGCAATAATATTGGTTTTCAAAGCTCTAAGTCCAAATGTTACGGTAGTAATGATCCCTCTCTATTTAACATGTCTACTTGCCCAACCTGTTATATCTATTAGGTTATAATTGTCATGGATTTTTGGACTCTGCTAATTAATAGATCTGATGGGACTGTGGGATTTCTGTTCCCCTGGGTAATTTCTGATCTGATGGGACTGTGGGATTTCTGATAGTTGGTGCATCTGTTTTTGGCTCAAAGCAAGATGAAATGATGAAACACCAAAGCTTTTTATGGAATGAAATATTCTGAAAATTGTGTTTTCAGGAATGCCAGAATAAAACATTTTGATAGAAGATGAAATGTCAGTCAAAACGGAGACGTTTCAGTTCACACCAACATTTTGAAGCAAAACAAAATGTTCCCGTTGAAAATGCAGAGTTACTCTTTTATGTGTAAAACACTTTAACTGAGTCTAATAGTCTTCTAAATACCTGGGGCTTTGAAAATATATGCCTTGATATTGTATTTGGCAAACATCCTCTAACATTTAGAGTGGGTCAAATAGGACATTACACTGCTGAATAATGTTCACCAAGTAACACTATTAATTGACTAATGTATTCACTGAATATATTTCGACCACCTCTAGACATAGTTACTTGAAGAAAAGAACTTGATCATGAGAATTCTTATGGTTGCTAAATGATGCGTTCCTAATTCTGTTCTTGCTTATACAAAAAGTATATTGAAAAGTCCTCTACTAAAATTACTGAAGTTGCATGAGGATCGGAGTAAGATCAGAATCAAGTCCAAGAATTGAATTCAATTAAAGTCTTTAATTAAAATTTGAAATAATTGAATCATGCTCCATTAGTTTAAAATGCAGGCAATTCCTTATTGTAAAAGGAACAATTTTTATGAAGTAGGTTGGTTCTAAGTGTGTTTCTTAAAATGTTTAGTGAAATATTATCAGGCTGAATTTTGGTTTATTCCCATAATAGGTTCCCTGGCTGAATATGTTTTACAAATGCAAACAGCGTTTAAGAGCAAATCAACTTTAGTCCAAATCATAACCATTACTTGCTTGCCCCAATGGCTTTGTACATAGATGAACCCTAAAAGACATACGATTGCTGAGTTGCTAAAGGCATGTGGTTGGACGAAACGAGGGGGGAGCGTGTATGTTTAGAATTGTAGATGAGCTAATTGAGTGCTGCTGGCTACAGATGGAGGAGAGATGAGAATTTAAATAGAGAAAAAGTGCTGTGTGTGACCATGAAAGCATAAAGGTGGAGAAGCAGAGCAGTGAGAAGCATGTAAGACTTTTTCATATATCAGTATGCAAGAAGAAAACATATATCCCAAGGCTGAGCTATGGATTTTAGCTGGTTTTTAGAAATGTTAGTTCCAAAATATATGAATTGGGTTTTTTTTTTTTCATCTTCCTTTATTTTCATGAGGATGAGGAGGATGGTGTAACCGCTTCCGTCAAATGGAAATATTTCTTCAAAGATGATAGTGCTTCTTTGATGGCAACCTTTGGCTTGACTAGAACTGTCATGGGTCCAATTTGTGCTTTCTGGTACACAAAGATCTCACTGTAGTTAGGAAGATGATGTGCTGTCATGCAAGGGCAGAATTTGCTTCCTAGATAATTGTTGCAGATGATTACGTGGTCTCTTGTGGCACCGGGATACACAACTTGAGGTTTTCAAAGGGTTCTAAGGATAAAAGAGTAAGGGAGGAATGCTTACCAGTATATTCTCTATTTTTGCTGGATCTTGAAGATTGGAGGGACAGTTTGGTAGGTCTGCCTTGCTAAATTCAGCACCTATGTTTAGTCCTACTTGACTGTTAAGAGTTGCAGAACAACTTGGGAGGAAAGGAGAAATCCTATAAAGCAACCTAATTTGATTTTCCCAGAGCAGGTGCTCTATTAGCAATTGCCAGATACTAAAAGGAGGTCTGGTTAGGAGTCTATACTGAAGCTAATAGCAAATCTCTTATCTACTTCAGCAGGACTGAGATTTCACCAAGTTAAATCCACTCTATAGCCCAGAAAGAAAAGGAAACATACTTCATTAGTCTTTCTGAAGTAGCAAAACCTGAACAAGATCTCTCCAGGTATGACCACATCCTACCTATTATTTCACAAATGTTTAAATATATTATAATAATTCATTTTGTAGGCTTATATGAGAGATGAGCTAAAAGTAGAACCAAACCAAACCACTTGGAATTTTGAAGGAAAAAGGAATACATGGATTTGAATTTCTGCACCTGATTTTTCTCTTTGCAGTTCCAGTTCCAGATCAGATTGGTGGGAGCAGAAGACTTTTTTCTCCCGTGGCTGGTTCAGATGCAGGTAAACTTCTTCAGAACTTCAATTATTACAGTATTTTCATAATGATATGAAGAATTTGCTCATGATTGGTTCTTATTTAGAGATTTCTGCCAAAAGAATGGAAAATTCATGAGATCAGGAGGTCTTCCAGGATTTCGTTCACTGGTTTCAACCTGAAATGTTCATTACAGCCATAGTAAGAATCTGAGTCCTAGTCCCAGTCCAAATCAAATTGAGATTTTTCTTGACTCTAAAGTGGGCAGTATGATGCCCTGTAGTATGAGTTTGAATTATCCCTATTTTGATTTGTATAGAGGAAGCACCTCAGATTGGGGGGGAAAAAAATCTTCAAAAAGACAAAGCTAGAATGGATTGTTCTGCATTTGAGGGGTTTGTTTCATACAGCTAAAATCCTGATATAACCTACTTTAGGATAATACATGTTTTATCATGTAAATGAGTACTAGGATGATTAGAGAGATGACAACCTCAGGTTTCTCAGTACTGAATCAGAGTATCATTACCTGAGGAAAAGGATCTGGGAAAATAAGGCTTATTTTTCAGCCTTCTTCGAATGTCATTTTACATACAATTTGAAAGTTAGAAGTGGAGAATGCAGTTGTACATTTTGAGTCAGAATAGTCAGTGGCACAGTGCAGCTATGACACAGCTCTTTCCTATCTTTATTTGACAATGGGATGTACAGAAAGGGCTTTGGCTCACAGTCTGTTTGTATACGATATAAATGAGAAGATAAAATATATTTTTTTTCTGTTGTGGCTATTCTCATTATCAATTTTTGGCCCAAGAGGAGGGTCAGTTTGTCTTTCTTAGGCAGGACCATCTTCAAGCAAGTACAAATATCAGCAACAACGTCATAAAAGATGTCTTTCAACTTGTGTAGTGAGGACTAAAATACACAATTTGCACTTATTCCTTGATTACTAGAATAGACAAACGAGAAATAGGCACATGTTTTTTGACAAAATGCCACCTTTCTGTTTCACCTCTTTAGTCTAAAGGCGATATTTAACTTTTATATTCAAAGGAAGTATTAGCTTAGCTCAAGACAATATTTAACATACATCTGCCCCCATCCACACCCCGAAGGAAATGGGGAGAGGGAGGGGGGTTTATCTTCACCTCCATCCCGCCAGCAGCTCGGGTTCTCCTGGCCAGGGCGGAGCAGCCCCTTCCAGGCATTGCCCCCTCCTCACTCCAGTAGCAGAGGAGGGAGCATGGCCAGAGACTGCCAGCAGAGCCCTGCCACATGCCTGCCTCGCCAGCCTCTGGGACTGTAGCTGAGGGTCTGAGCCAGGCCGGTCTGTGGGTCCGGCTGAATGGATGTGGAGGGACCAGCCCAGGCTGGACCATGGGGACGGGGCCCTTCCCAGCAGCCTGTGGCTCGGGCTGCGGTTATGAGGGCTGCATGGCCAGATTGCTCCCGGCTCCCCCTGGCCAGGCCAGGTAGGGCTGTCACGTAGCCACAGCTGGCTGGGAAAGGCCCTTCCCAGCAGCCGTGGCTCTGACAGCCCAGCCCAGCAGCACAGGCAGGAGCTGGTAGCTGGCTGCCTGGCTGACCAGGTAGCTGGCTGCCCGGGTGGCTCATAGGCGCTGGTTGGCCCCAAGCCCAGCAGCCATTCACTGCAGCTACCACCGCGCCCCCTGCCCTGTGCAGCACCTGGTGGCTGCAACCTCATAAACTGTGGGCTGGCTGGAGCCAGGAGGGCTGTTCTTCCTTCCTCGCCTTCAGCTGCTATGGGTGCAGCCACTGCTATGCCACCTCTGCCCCTGCCATGCCACACCATGCCACTCTGGGTAGGTAGGCAGGAAGCTTCAGCCTGGCGACTTGTGCATAGAGCTCTGGCTCAGCAGGGGCAGCAGCAGCCGGAGGCAAGGGGAGCTAGGAGCAATCTGGCTGCTCAGCCCACACAGCCCCAGCCCAGCCTGGGCTGGCCCCGTTGCATCTGCCCTCAGCAGCACCTGCAGGCCAGCTCAGCCCAACCCCAGAGCCCCAGCTTTGCAGCTACAGCCCCAGCCCTGGACGGATAGCAGGGCCATGGCACCAGCTCTGGCCAGGCCCCCCACTGCCCAAGAAGGAACAGAGGGCAAAGTGGCTGCTGCCAAGCAAAAGGAAGGGCAGCTCTAGCATCCCTTCACTTCTAACCTGAGCCACTGCAGGCATGTGCCTACATTTCCAAAATGAAAAGTGAATATCTACTTACTTGCAGATCGGTTCAGTCTTTAAAGGTTAGACTAACCTGCAAAGATTGAATCAATTCAGGCTCTGTTTTTTGGAATGTCTGTCCCTAGTCTAATTGTTCCACAGCAATTGTGGATATTTCAGCTGAATTTTAGAAATATGGAAAAATTACAAAGAATAAAAAAGAACATTTTAATTCAATACACCTGTCAAATAATCCCATGGTTTCTAAACTTCTGTGCTACTGTTTTTTTAAAGTTTGTAATGATATCAGGAAAGCTGACTGGAACTTTTGTGATCCCAGACAATGGCAAATGATTTTGTATTTTTTTTTTCTGTTTCCTAGTATAGTTACATACTTGCTATTTATATCGTCACTCTCAATGGTTAATTTTGGGGGTCACTTGAAGACAACGCATTGAGATGAATCATTCCTATGATTCCTCTTCCTTGTCATGCAGTGTGTAACTAGATGTGTTGTCACAAATTATACGTGCAGTAATAATATTATCGTTTCATTTACAAATCACTATTTGTTGAGATGGTTGCTGGTATTCCATTTGTCTCTTATGTAGACGAGGTGCACAGAGATGTTAAATGATGAGCAGAACTTCAGTCGTAGATCTGAAAAAAAATAATCCAGGTGTCTTGACTTCCAGCCCCTTTTTCTTCTTACTTGACAGAACTCCCCACCTATACACCTGTGTGGTAGCTTACTCCGCTATATAGTGAATGTAATGAAAGCATGGAAAATGTGTTGGCATCATAAAACTTCTCATTGTCAGGGTGTTACTTACCAGTTTTCTAAGGTAAAATAAATATGCTTATGTGATAGATATATTGTTGGCATGATATGGGGAATATTGGGAAAAGTATTAGTGTTTCTTGTGTTGAATTACAGTGGGAGATAGTTAATAAATCTTTAAAATAGCATGCCACTGTGTGGGGTGTTTGTTTAAAATATTCCCATTGACTTCAGCAACAGTCTAATGTATGAAATGCTACTAGTGTCTGGCATGGCCAGTAGGCATTTTGATTAAGAGTGCCTGTGTATTCCACCCCCAAACTAAGCAGAACAAATGTTGCTCTAAAATAAATTCCTTATCACTAGATCACATGCTGCACCTTGTTGCCATCAATGTTTTCCTTGTTTCAGTAAAAAGGTGTGTGTGTGTGTGTATGTATATATAATATTGTTTCTAAATAATTGCACTAGCAAAAGCAAAAAGTAAAATTGAAAAGGCAACAAGAGACAAAATCTAAGCCTTTTACTATAAATGGGTCTTTCTTCCTCCCAAAATGTCACTGGTTTTGACAACACAGATGTACAGTATTGTGTTTGTTCTTATTGCTGCGTCTTAGGAAGAGAACGATGTTAGGGAAAGCACTGTTAAATGATCAACAGAGGAGTAAAAAGAACTCTAAATCTTTCCTTGTCCCTTAAATCACAGCACTGAACAGCCAAGTAACAATTCATAAAAGCAAAAGCTGCTGTTAGTTTGAACATATTGGATGAATTTATAAGCAATTGTTGTTATTGGTGCCATTTACTAGGGCCTAATTCAGCATATTTCACTTTTATTAAGTAATTAGATAACAGAACCGGGTATTGAGCTGGAAAGCATGGAGATAATTAATTTTTTTTTATATTACTTGAAGTCAAAGAAAAAGTTGTCATTGTCAGGCCCGGTTTTGTCACAAATATATTGTGGGTATATTTTGGTGTAACTCCACTGAGGTTGTTGGAGCTCTGCTTTATTTATACCAGCTGAAGATCTTACTCCAGCTTGTATGGACTGCTTCCAGGGTATGAAGGATTGTATTACACTCTTGTTTTAAGAAGGAGCAGAAGTAGGGAAATATAGTGGATAATGCATTTGTTCAGGATCGGTTCAACTCTGATGTGTTTCTCTGGGGGTGGCCACTCCAGCATACTTTGAAAAAAGGTCATTATAAGACCGAAGTGAAGCATCAAGGTGAGATGCTTCCATTGCAAAACTAGGGGTCTGTTTTAGGTATTTTCTGGCAGTCTGCATCTAACTCTAAAAACCTGAATCCACCGATTTATTTTAAATTCCCAGAAAATCGCTGTGTGCTGTTTCTGCTTAAGAGATATTTGATTAACTTGCAGTAATTCAGTATATAAAGCCAAATCTTTTGGCATATCAGTGTTAACATATGCTACCTAATAGTATATATCACAGTGAGCTGTGCTTGGAGCACCAGGTATGGGTGTACCCTATGCCACCTTTATCACCTCAAGTCACTGTATCCTTAAATCCTGGTGGCAGGACAAAAAAAAACGCCAATCTAGAGTTACTTTAGCTTCTGCTGGTTTTTATTGCCTCTCTAAGGGTGCATCCAGATGAGCACAAACAGGCAGTACGTGGCGCTGCAAACCCATCTGTGGTGCCACACACCTCACATGCACATGTTCCCTGTGCTGCTACTTTGCAAGAAAAAAATAGCAGGGCAGCACATATGGTAGCAGTGCATGCCACCCAAAACTGGAGCCTGGCTGGCCAGAGCCACTCTCCAGCTGCTGGCAAGGCTCCCTGCAGCAGGAGCTCTACAGCTGCAGTCCCCAAGACTACAGGTAAGGTTGGTGGGGCAGCACAGCTGCTGGCCCTCAGCTCCCCTACCCCACCTTGGATAACCTGCTGCTTGCCACAGCACACGTGTCCCTGGGGAATGCCCATGCTAAGTAGCAGCAGCACAAGATGTGCTGCTGCTACTTATCCCCAGGGATTCACAAGGTCCTGCTCATCTAGATGCGGTCCTAGGGGCTGTCATACCTCCTTCTGCCATTGGGATGCCTCAGGGCCAGGCCATAGGGCACTCAGAGCCCCTTTTGCATCAGCAGAATGGCACAAACAAGATGTGGTATACAGTACTATCTGGCCTTTCATATTTCTTCTGTAAGAAATGGAAGGAAATGAGAGACTGCCAGCAAATTAGCATACAGTACCAGAGTGATTGTGCACCCCAGCTGGAACACTCTGCAGCTGAGATAGGAAAGGAGTGAAAACAGATGACAGTAGTGCAATAACTCAGTCGGTTCTTCCTGCCATATAAATAGCGAGCAGAATGGTACAGCCAGCTTGAGAAACAGAAATAAAGAGAGGGACTCTCATCGTATTATACTCACCGCATTTATAATTGAATAGCAAATATTTAAGGTAAAATGATGTTCTAACAAGTAGGCCCTGGGGGGAGGAGAAGGCGGAGGATCTCTATGCAAACTTCCCTTGGGGGCTTGCAACATGGGCATGTAAAGTCGACATGCCTTTGATTTGTGTAATCATTTCAATCATTTATAAAAGAGAGGGTTCTGTTTAAGGAAAAAAAGAAAAAAATGAGAGAGAGAGAAAAATTACATCTGTTTTATCAACATTGTAAAAATACCAGATCAGAGATACGACTGCATTGTACAAGAGCTCTGACTCAACACACAGTTGTCAATAGCTTTCTCACAGGTAATCACCCATCTGCTTCAAGTGCAAGCAATGTTTACTGTTAATTTTATGCACCTGTTTTCTTCGACATTTGTAATCCTGAATGTTCAGGCTTCTTAAACTACCAGTTACCCCAGTTCAATACTGCTTGAATTATGGAGTAGCTTAGTGGCATAATATATGGAGACCCTTGGCTGAAAGCATCCCTGGTGTTTATTTGTATCGGATTTCAGAAGCGAAGTGCATCATTGTAAGGAATTTGCGGGGAGGAGTACATTACCACTTGCAATCAAATACAGTTAAAAATGCAAACTAAACTTGCTTATGGGTGTTGGGAAATCGGATTAATGACCACAAATATGTATAGCCCAGACGTAGAAAAATACTCTGCAGTAATATTATGGAGAGGTTGTTAATGTAACAATTGTTTGCTCCAGCTCTCATTGCTTTCTCTGGTTCTCATTGGTGGTGTTTTTAGGTTATTTATTAAAAACTCTACATAATGAAAGAGGCAAGGATCTTTGCGAGTGATATCTTTTATTGGACCAGTGTGATTACTTAGAAACAAACTTTCAAATGCAGAGCATTTGTCTTCAGGTCAACATAAAGTTGTTCTTCATGGTACGTGTAGTATGGGTGTTGGGAGGTATGATATAGTTCTGATTTCAAATGTATTCACAAATTTCATTGGCATACAAGAAATAGCAGGACGTATTGGGGATTAGTAACACGTATGATTCTAATATACCCTTTTTTGGCTGTAGAGATGACATTTAAGAATGCACACTGCCTTCTCCCCCATGCATACAGCACTGAAGGGAATCCCTTCAGAAAAAAAAGGCTTAGGAAGGCTGTCATTGCTTCTCACTTTTCAAGTCCCTCCTGAGAAAAAGATGGGTGGTGTGGAAGGTGGAAAGGGTAGGAGAGACAGATGTTTTTTGGCTAATAGAGACAATGTCCCCATCTGTTAGTAGGATTTCCTGGAGGTTTGAGCACTGGCCCTCATATCCTCAAATACATAACAGATGGTAGGTTACAAATATTTAGACTCCTTTTAAAGTTTGGAGGGGAAAAATATGTACAGACTGTTTTTTATAAACTATGCCATTGCTGCTAAGTAGTGATACAGATACAGTAGTGATACAGTAATGGGACTTGGTAATCTCAAAATGATTTGTTTGAAATACTGCTTTCCAGCCAAGCCTAATAAATAAATGGTATAAAATAAAGACAATGAGAGGCATGGGCATCATTTCAAAAGTTCTTAATAATTACCCCTCCACTGGTGCTGTAGTTAGCTTCTTTTTTAAACATGGGAAATAATTACAGCTTTTCAAACTCAAGCACAATAACTTTTGTTAAACATTGACACTCTTTAGTGGCAGTTTTATAATCCAGTGTTATGTCAGCCATGCAGTAAAGCCTAAATTATCTAACTCTCATTGACTCAGTAGTGGAGAAAAGTGGGTATTTTGGCAAAGCCACTGTGGCAAACTGTTTTCTTTTTATCGTGAGTGCTGAGGCACCTCTTGCATTTCCATAGAGAGAAGAATGAAACGCACGAAAAACTACAAGGATGATGAGTGATGGAGTTAAATCTCCTGCTAGTACACCTATAAGTCTATGCCATGCAAATCTTTCAAAACTAGACCTGTGGGGCACGATCCACGTTGAGTTCTGCATGTGCAATGGGGCTGGTTGGAGAAACGTTGATAGAATTATGTTCCAAAATAATCTGAAGTTCTGTTCAAACCAGAGCGGTTTGCCAAAGCAGGTCAACTTTGCAAAGTTAAAATGCACAAAAACAAAGTTCTGACAATGTGAAAACTTCTGACACATTCTTTTTGAAAGTGACATTTTGTTTTTTCTTCTGAGGTAACTTTTCAGTACAATTTTTATTTTGCATAATACATAATGAGTCAAGTCCAAATGGAATGCTTTTACTTCCTTAAAATGAAACTTTAGTTTCGTCTGTTTCATGTTGAAACTGACTTTGCCATCGTAAATAACCGCTGAGGCTCACAGAGACAGGGGAGCAGACAGCCTGTCTTGAGGCACACTGTGCCCCAGCCAGCTGCTCCACGGCTGGGCGCAGTGTGCCTTGAGATGGGGGCGTCATGTGCCTCAGCACAGGGTTGGGAGGCACGCTGAGCTGCAGCCAGCCAGGAAGCAGATGGCTCGGGCCCAGAGTGCCTCAATGTGGGGGCTCTGCAGCACATGGAAACAGGGGAGCAGGCAGCAATAGGCCATGAGCTGCCTGCTCCCCTGTCTCTGCATTTGTCCCAACATACTGCACTTTGACATGTTTTGTACTGCTTGTTTTTTTTGGGTTTTTTTTGTTTTTTGAGGGATATTTTTTGCTAACAGGAAATCCCGTTAGCAAATTTTTGCTCCAGTGCTGCAAATTAACAGCACTGCTCATGATTTAATGTGTGATGTGTGCAGTCTGTGGTGCCGCAAAGAGGTTTGCAGTGCCACAAACTGCATGTGCCTGCATGTCTGGGTCTAGCCAACAAGGCATAAGGTAGAGTATCAGGAAGCACGCTGCGGGACCGAGGTATAAACCATTCTACACAACCTCTTTAGAGCAGTGTTTGATGGTCCAACCTTTTTCTCTCTGGTCTGTTTTTTAAAATAGTAAAAGCTTTCTTGAAACATGTAGAATCAAACCTGCAAAACTACATGAATCTGAACTTTCTAGCTGTAACTCTAAATTCTTCAACCTTACAAATTGTACTATTCTCACATAGTTAACTTTTCCTATTTCTTTGAGCAGTACACAATCTTTATATCAGTATGCTGCTAATCTGAATTGCTGACAGATCAGCAGTCCTCTGGTTTGGACAGCTGAAGTGCTCAATAGTAATCACAGTATGATTCACACTGGAGTCCTTTAGCAGTTTGTACTTCAAGCTTTAAAGTTCATTTTTATTTGGTAAAGCAAAAACAGTGGCGTTATTTAGAAATATGAGCTATTTTGAGACATTTCCCTTCATACAAAATTAGCTGTAATGATATATAACGAACTAATTAGTGTTAGCAGGAATGCAGATATGCAATATCTAATAATATTATCCAGGGCATCATCCAATTGTTTGTTTGATTGGAGTGGCATCTGTTAGAACACTGTTATGGCACTAAGTACTACAAAGCATTCATTTTAAGTTACTATCTTTACATCTTTTAAATAACATGGAAATAAGCATCTTGTTCACTTACAAATTGAGAATAATATTGAATACTTTCAAACACGAGAGAAGGCTGCTATACCCCTCAATTATAGACCTTCTAGTCCAAAATGAATGTCAGTGGTAAAAGCTAGACCAGAGGTTAGCCCTATGTCTTGAGGGAAAAAGAAGCATTTCATATCAATTTAAAAAACAACATAATTTAAAAGCCTTGATATCCAGGACAATCAAAAAAGAAAGAGGTTTAACCAATTATGATTACAAGTGTTATTTCAGACAATGAGTATGTTTCCCCAGGTACCTAAAACAATCTTACATTGTAGTTCTGAGAACTTTCAATCAAACTGAAAAATGCCCTGATTGTCTGGTTTTAGAGTTGATTGTTTGGCTTCATTCTTTTACTGATTAAACACTGAAAGCAACTCGGTTAAGAAAAAAAAAATGGGAAAAGTCATTATATGAAAGTGATTCATCAAAGGCATTGTTGTGTTGATGAGATCTGTAGAATTTATGATAAGACACATTTAAGGCTCTATTCCTTCAATATAGCAAGAGAAGAAATTAGGGCTGTATCCAATTCCTGCTGGAGCCCAGAGGAAGCTTCCATTGAACTTCGGTGGGAGTCATACTGGGCTCCAAAAGTGGAGGTGAGTCAACGGGACCATAGGGAAAACCATAGGGAGGTTAGGCCCCCAATTTATCTGATCCACTGTGCTATGCGGGAAGAACAAAAGAATCAAATAAAAGAAAAAAGAACATGGTGGGGGAGGGAGGTTATATTTAAACCCCAAACACTTTTCACCAATCTCTTTTAATCAATCAATCATAAGCAATTTGTTTCCATATCCTGACCCCTTTTATTTGTTGCATTAAACAGAAATGTAATAATCCTCTTTCATTCACTTAGTAACACTGTAAATCGGCAGCGTTGAGGTGGTTTACTAACTGTGCTGAGACACGCAATGCTAATTTTACAGGCTGACTGTATCAGGAACTGTTAAAATGTACTGGTTTTTGCTTTGGAACATTTTCTTGCCACTTCCATCCTTCCTGGAATGATAAGATTGGAGGAATTTGATAAATTAGAAGAATTTTGACTATGACATTCTGCTCTAGGGCACAATACAACAGCCTGGTATTTTTGACATTTTGCCTCAGAAAACTACTAAGCTATCCATTTAAAATTTAGAGTGTTTATCAGCAAGTAATATTTCCATAAATCTGCCAAGTGTGATGGAATTCAATTCAGGAGCGGTTTGGGTTTTAACGGTCAGGAAAGAAATAGTAAGAGCCTTAAACAAATGATGTATTAAAAAATAAATACAGCAGGGCACAATGGCCATATTCCAAAGCTGACTGTGGAGTTCAGGACTTTTTAGAGCCAAAGTATTTGAATTTAGAAACATCTGTTGTTAATTCCCATTGCTTTTAGTATCCATTGTGAAACTTATCTTTGCTGCTTAAAGCGCGGGAGGAAAAGGATGAGAATACATTGAAATTGGAGACTATTTTTTTTTTTTTTGAATTTCAATATGGGGAAAATAATATCCTGCCCTTTATACACCCTAAAATTGCAAAATTTAAGTTAAACACGGAATATTTAGTTAGAAAAGCCACAGCATTCTTCACTGGGTGTTTCATGCCTGATATTTCACCCCAATCATTCAGAAAAGCCAGATCCTCAAAATCCAGAATAGAGAATAGTCAGCTTTCTATAAAATGCCTTCTGCTGGCAATTGAAGATATACTACTGCTGTAGTAATACTGAAGATGTCTCAGTAGCTTCTGCTGCTAAAGAAGCCTTTTTGAGGAAAGTCACC
This sequence comes from Alligator mississippiensis, assembly GCF_030867095.1. Lineage (NCBI taxonomy): Eukaryota > Metazoa > Chordata > Crocodylia > Alligatoridae > Alligator > Alligator mississippiensis. Next base: position 10,543,467 of record NC_081832.1, on the reverse strand, counting down.
TGAATTTAAAAATTAGCTTAGACCATGAATGAACCAATAGTCAGAGAAAGGAATGAAGCCTCTAAATTGAGGGTGCATTTAACTTGTTCAGGAAAAAATAATTAAGTTATTTTAAGAACCACAGACAAATTATATACTGCTTCATTTAAACGAAGAAGCGAAATAAGGATTTGAATATTTTTGGCCAAATTTTCAAATATCTTTTTAAATTTGGGTATATTTTCTGAAAGTGCACTGTATGGAGATCCTGCAGGTTATAACACATTTGAAAATAATTGCCTGTCTCAGTGCTCTTTGTAAAGCATTCAGAGGGGCAGTGAGGGGGCCCAGGCGCATCTCACAAGTGCTTTTTCAGAGTCCCCTTCTCTGATATTGTCCTTCAGATGTATATGAAGGGGAGGGAATTACAGCAGTAAGAAGAGCCAGGCAAACATCAGGCAACTACTTCTGCTCTTAGCAATTGGGTCCCCAGGGTGTTGGAGAATGGAACCGTTTCTGAAGCAGGATATGGTACCAGCCAGCAATGCTACTTTGTAGAGACAATTATTATAATGGACAGATACAACAGCCTGACTTGGCTAAGTACAGCTTACACGTGTTAGTGGGAGCTTAGGATATAAATGTGCGTACGAACTGGTTTGTGAACTCTGAGCAACCTTGTCTATACTAGGATGTTACTTAGTTCATGTGAGCTTAGGCCACATCTTTTTGTTAGACATAAAAAGCTTTTTGTGTAGGTTGTGTTGTGCTCGGGTAGGAACAGGGTTTTTTGTTTGGCAAATGCCTTTTGTTATTTATAATTTCATAGCTCAGAGGTGCGTTTGGATGTTGGGAAGATGCAATGAGCTATGTAGATAATGTGCATTCTTTTGTGAGGGGGAAGGTCTTGCATTTTGAAAATACACCTAATTGATCTCTCTGATTGCAAATTTGACGGCAGCAGAATCCATGTAGCAGCCATGCTCTCCCCTCATTCATCTTAGTGGAGTGTTAACTGCAAAGCCCAGTGTCGAACATTGAAATGCCCAGTGAACTGATAAAGGAAAATATTTGAAAATAGAAACACCACCTCAAGCTAGCCAGCCTTAAGCATAAAAACATTTACCTTCATTGGCCTTCAAGATAATGAAAAAAAAAACAAAAAACAGAGGGATAATGGAATCTGTTTACCTGGTAAATTAAATTCTTGGTTGTGTATTTAGGTGAGGGAGAGAGAGAGAAGTAAGAGCATTACTGAGAGATTCTGAAATATTTTAGCTATTTCCTCATTTCCATTCTTCACAATTTCTCCTGAAAAAAAATCTCTCATTCTAATAAAGATCCAATTAATAATACATGAAGTATTCATTTAATGTTCACAAATTTTGATATAAGCCTCCACGCATTTTGTCTGAGTTTCTTTGATTCGTTCTGTCAAATGAAATCTAAGCCATGTGCGCCAAATTAACTGTGCAGTTTCTCTTAATAGAGATGCAAAGTAAATCTACACAGTTCTTTGAGAAATAAAGGGGCATGTGTTGTATTAGTGATATTTACTGATATTCCCCTCACCCCCAACCCTCCCCCTACGATAGTCTCAGTTCACAATTAATCTGGAAATTTTCCCAGTTTGCACACCAAAATATTTTTATGCTTTCCTGGGTCATATTGATATTAAAAAAGAATAGCCTCCCCCTCCTTTTATAGGAAGTGTCAGCCTGTGCAATATAACTTCTGTTGGATAGCTGGTTAGAACATGCAGGCAGTCCTTGACTTACAACGTTTCAAGTTACAACGTTTTGCACTTACAGCGTTTATAAACTGACACCCTATTTCAACTTCCTACATTAGCTTTGACTTTACAACACTTAATCCAACGCGATGCCACATCAGCAAACAAGTTTGCTATGTCACCCATCTTCCTAGAGAACATCTGTCCAAGCTTCCTTGGACACTTTCTTTAAGAAGCAGACAAGACTCCAGAAGAACCTGCAGTCAAGACTCCCGAGAAGACACCAGCCAAGAGCCCTTCAAAAAGTTCAGCAAAGTCACCTCAAAGAAGTCCTTCCCAATCAATTGCTATTTACAATATAAATACATTAATATAGCTATATTACTCATCTATAATGGATTGAGCACAGAATTCTGGGTTATTTTTGGTGTAGTTTTGAAAACAGGGTATCGGGTCTTGGTTTAGGAACCAATCCCCCATTTATAACATTTTTTCCTATGGGAAAATAGGTTCTGAGTTACAGCGTTTCGAGTTAAGACATGGTTGTCAGGAACCAGTGGTGTTGTAAGTCTGAGGACTGCCTGTACCTGAACGTATTATCTGTTGCCATTCGCTTCAGCTGGATCATACAAGGAGCAGAAAGAGATACAGTTCCCTGCTAAGAAGACCGTGGATATATATGGTGATATGAAGTGAAAATAAGAAACACTGGTCAGCTGTGATTTTTGGGTACTTTAGTTTTTGGGTTCTCTGGACCTCTTAGAGGCCTGAATTTTTTCAACAGAAGAGTTTTCTGAAAATAGTCTCTTTAGAGATGTGTCAGTTAGACACCCTAAATCACTGTTAAATTCTCTGTTGTTCTTATTGTCTTATTCTTGAATTCCTGTGCCTTCCATAGCTCAGGAACTCAGGTTCCCATAAAACTCTGTACAGGGTTTGAAATAAATCTTGTGACATAAGCTGAAGTAAAAATTGCTCCCTCTCCAACCAAGTATATTGCATACTAGTAAGATTTCCATTAATGGCTTTGCATATAACTACATTTTCACTTGCAACGTATGAGTTTGCTAGCAAAGCTTAAAAAGTTGTTACGCAAAACAACTGTGTGTAGGTTTCCCTCTGAAGATGCATGGATCAGAATCCACCAGCTTGTGAGAGACACGTACCTGAACCACATATGGTCATGTCATTGTCAGAGAAATTATTTGCAGTACATAATTTTGACCAGCTTTAAAAGATCTGTTCATTTTTGCCTCCACCTCCTGAGTAGCAGAGAGCACAAAGATCAAATACTTTATTCCGTGTAGACTGATATACTGAATAGCACACTACCTACAGAAATGTCCACGCCAAGCAGCATAGTCCCGACGAAGTTTCTACTGTGGCAGAAATGCAGCTTTTTCTTCCAGCCAAGCGATCCCTTTCCAAACTCTGCATTAAGTCAGGCTGGCCAAGAGTTGGATTTTCCATTCTACAATTCTGAAATTCTATACATTTTTGTCCTTTTTTTGAAAATTGAAGGGGGAAAAAAATCCATATTTCTCATTAAATGAAATTCTTAAAAACAGACAAACAAAACCCCCAAAATGTTAGGTTGATCAGAATGTGTCATCCCAATTTTTCTGAGACTTGTTTTGTAAAGTCATTTCAAAAGAAAACTTTGAAAAGTTCAGTTATTCAAAAGCATGAAAATCAATGCTTCAACAGTATAAAGATGTGTTTACTTTTTTTTTCCCCCCAAAGTCACCCATTTTTAAAACATATTAATGACAGATTTCTAACTATGTGTAGTATAGAAGAATACACACAAATGTCAAAATATATCCTAGTTGTTTTCATTTTCCAGGTATCTTTCAAGCCTATTCATCTCTTGATGTAGCTTTGCCATTTGAACTCATAGCAATTGCTCAATTAAAAAAATAGTGTCCTTACTGCTGTTGGGTTACTTAAAGATGCTGAATTGTACTGACGTTCATTTAAAAGATTTGCTGACATACACATGGAGCTCTGTTGAAGTGTGTTAGAGAGATCCTTGTTGTCTTAGCAACTAATAGAACTTCACATTTTTTATAACATCACATGTTGCCTTATACTTGGTTTAATTCTTTCATTATCCTTGGCTCTGATATAGATATACTTTGAGGTACGAGATATAAATGTTTCCTTCACAGGAGATTATTAAACAAGAAGATGAGGATTAGCACAAAAATCATAAGAAGAATTTTTCTCGCTTTTAGCAACAGGTGGTACTGAAAATGGGACCGTTGGGCTAGGGATATATTATTAGTGGAGTCCCTCAAAGATTAGTCTTGGGACTGGTGTTGTTTCATATTATTGTTAATGAAGTTGGTGAAAAAAGTGAATGGGTGAACGACATTTGACAAACAAAGGTTCAGCCATTCTTAGTACAATTGAGGAATAAATGCCCTTGAGGACTGGAGAGAAAGGAACAAGATGAAATTTAATATAACAAAATGCAGTGTCATAAACGTGGGGTTACTATTAAAAATTTCTGCTAAAAACTGGGAGCTTGTCAACTGTGGGTGACTGAAGGGCAGAGTTTGGGTGCATTAAATCACAGGATGACTGAGCCACGGATCTGTTGTAGCTGTGGAAACAGGATATGTGATCCCAGGATGTATAAACTGAGATATTTCCAATAGACAGAGGGAAGTAATGCTGTTGTTATATTCAGCACTGGAGAGACGGTGCACAGTTCTGATTATTCTTGTTCAAGAAAGGTGAATTCAAACTGATCTGGTGCAGAGACGGGGATATAAGAATAATCAAGGGGAGTGGAAACCTATCTAATGAGAAGAGACTAAAGGGCTTGCAAAGAAAAATGAAGGATGTAGGAGGACATGGTTGCTCCTTATAGCTGTAGTGGGGGGGGAAAAAATCCACCATGGGACAAGGGCTTTTTAAACTAGAAGACTGAATTGATGTAAAAAGAAATGGGTATAAAATAGTCCTGAATATATGCTAGCTGGATATTACAAGGCTTCTAACTATCAGAGCAGTGAGGTTTGGGAACATTTTTCTAATGGTACTTGGGGCACAGTTTGAGTTTTAAGACAAAGTTTGATAAGGTCTGGAATCTCACAGTCAGGAGGGGACCAGTTTCAATGACCAAAGCATCTTCCTTCCAGTCCTGTTCCTTATGTTTCTATGAAAATGGTTCTTCTGTGATACAGTGTCTCTTTGGCTTCATTGCCCTTTCTGTGTATTTTGTCTGTGTAACTTTATTTGTATGATTTCCACCACAATAATTCAAATTTCTTTCTGCTCAAAAATAACATGCATGTGTTACCAAGTGTTTAAAACAACACTGGAGTAGGAATAAATGCTCTTTTGGTCATCTAACCCTTACTTGAAGGGCCAAGTTGTCTTTCTTTATATACCCACTTCCCTGCTTTCAGTGCCACCTACTACAATTGTGGAGTGACCTGTCTGTTCGGGAGAGACTTTTTTTTTAGATAATGTCCACCATAAGCATACACCCCTCTTCCCCCCCCCCCACTTCCATTTAAAGAGATATATAAATGTTTCCATTTATATTTCTAATAATGGTGTGTATTCATAACATTCAAGGAATAAAGCCAGATAAAGGCAAAAATCAGAGCTACTTGAAATGAATAGAAATTTGATTATGTGGGATTTTCTGACTCGTTGAAATTTCCTTGCCACCTGAAGCAGAATAAAAAATAAAGGCTGTCCACAAAACACTTTTGAAAAAAAAAATTGGACTTGAAAAGATGAAAATGACCGTATAATTCAGCATTTTTTTCCCCCAGCAAATGGTAACTGCTACCTTTGTGGAATGCACTTGGTTTCACTGAAATAGAATTTTCTGATTAAAAATATATATATATTCCAGTAGAAAATTTTCAAACCATGACAAGACTTCCAGGGAATTACAGGAGTGTATATTTCTGTGCATGTACTATCCAGCTGATTCTGTGAATAAGCACGTACACTGGGGGCAAAGGGGAGAAATGTTCAAGGGATCTTATCTTTATTATAATATATATTTTGTAAACACAGATTAATCTGGCCCAAGTCCTCTTCTGTCCTAAAGAATACAACCAAAATGGTCTGACTTTAGTTGTATATGTGTTGTTTAGGAGATAGGCATCCTCATTCTGATGGTTTATTTGATACACTAAGGGAGTCACTGATTGTGTGGATGTGTATTGGGCAATGGCATATACCAAGAGTATAAATATTATTTACTGAAAGCCTTGGTGACAGTGAGTGGGGAAACATGTTAAACTGAGAAAATTATGCCTGAGAGAAAGACTAAGAAGCTGGGACACTGAAAGTAATAATGGCATTTTATTACCCCCAAATTTAAGAATTAATTGAATTTTATTGAAAATGCCCCAAACTGTCATACACCTGAAATACAGATTAGTCATGACCCATTAAGATACTTTTTACCTTGCTTGCCAACAGATGCTGGCAAAAATTCCCTCTTTTACCGAGTTTTGCTCATCAGGAATTGTCAAGCATCCAGCCTCCTTTGTCGTGACCAGCAGGTGTCAACAGAAGTCTCCGTACTCCCAAGGGTTTCAGGTCAGAGGGTTTATGCATGTTTGCAAGTAGTGGGTACGAGTGGGTATATCTACCTGTACAATTAATGCAGTGTGATGTACTCCATCTCAAAGTGCTCTGAAGTTTACTGCTCCCGGGCACAATGTCTACCTATGTGCCCAAAGGCAGCAGCACTTTGAGTTGGGGCAGATCACGCCCAAGCTGGCAGCAGACTCAGGGGGTCAGCCCTGGGCTCCAGGTGATGGTGTCAGGCTGCAGAGGGGCTGGCTGTGGCATGGTGGTGGGCAGGGGTTTGGCCTTCTGTTGCCTGAGCTGACCAGGCATGATTTTTACACTGTTTGCATGAGTGTTTGGATGCAGTTAATTACTCAGCCATAATGTAGTACTGTCCCCAACAATACTATCTTATGGTGGAGGTAATTAGTTTACTGTGCCCTGATACTGGTGCATGTATAAACAGCAGCGCTTTACTGTGCAGCTAATTAGTCAACTCCACCGTAAAGCACATGTATAGATGTACACAGTGACGTGTACCCCAGTTAAATAAGATCATACAGCTTCTTTTTAAGTTACTGGCAGGCTTAAGACTGGATGAACTTTTGGGGAAAAAAATAAAAGCTTGTTCTGATGTTGAAAATTCAACTGCTTGCAAGCTATGGACGTCCTTACAGATGCTCTGTGGGTGGAAGAGGGTACTTTAGAACGGCTCACAGACCCGCTATAATTAAAGAGCCCGCAGTATGTCATGTATCAATGTCCCCACACTTCAAAATGGTGGTAGGGGTGCTTTCACCAAATCTTGTTGAACAAGTTTAATTAAAACACCCCCGCCACCATTTTGAGGTACGGGGACACTAATGCATGAGCTGTGGAGGCTGCCTGACCATGCTAATTAGCATGCTCCAGCAAACTCAATTAATTGAGACTCAAATTATTCAAGTCTGCTCTGACGTGCTGCAATTACAGCACATTGGAGCAGTGTCCCTGCATGTCTACAGGCACCCTAAGATTTCAAAATATTGGCTTAGCTTCCTGTATTGTTTAACACTGCAGACTTTCAAATAAGTAGACCCCTGTCTACTTAGTAGTACTAAGTAGACCCCTGTCTACTTAGCTCACGGCGAGACAAAGAAATTATCATGGCTTGGTCCATGAAATTGGCTCTTCGTATTGGACATTTCCCAGTGGCCCTGCCCCTTGCTGCTGATTGGCAGAGAGTCATATACCATGTAATTTAATACCAAATTCAGCAGAAAGTAAATTATATCATATAATTTATCATATTATAAATCTAAATATTAAATTTAGATCTAAATGTAAATATAATATACATGTATATACAATATGAATTGTAACTTATACCTTCATAATTTTATTATTATATGTACTGTTCTTCAAAAAGATTAGAAATACTAATTAATGCTAACTTTAATAGAAACATTTTCACTTTACTGGCTGGCACCTTCATTTAGTCTACAGCACCAGCAGACAGTAAATCTTAGTCATGTGTTCTAGGGCTGCAGTGATTGATGCGTTGTCTTCGTATTGTGGTAAGCATTAGGACACTTGAAAACAGCCTATTGTAATATGCCAGTGGGTTTTTTTAGGTTGATTTTGTGGGAAATTACAGCCAATGCAATATTTCCTGGCAATTGCGGACAATGCCGTTTTAGATGGTTTCCGTCAAAACTGCAAAACCACGAATTAAGTAGACCCCTACAAACAAATGATGGCTTCCTTGTATTATCCAGGCACAGTGCCTAGTTAGTAAAACCCCACAATGCCTTCCAGCTGCAGACAAGCACATTAGCTCACCTAGTGCAATGTGCCATCCACCTTACCTGAGGATTCATTTCCAGAGTTCATTGGCTCATTAAATCAGCCTGACAGAACTCAATACTCAAATTCGTTGAAAAATGACAGAGACAGAAGTGCCCGCGACTGTTCATCAAAACCAGCCTTTGTTGGGAAGTCTGTGCTAAGCGGTTTTGGAATGGAAAGCATCCACACCAGTCTGTCTTTTCTTGTTAGTTGTAATAGTATTATTGTATTTATTGAGTAGTTTACAGGATGTGGTGAGGAGAGTGACTGAAGAAATTGTAACCTATAATGTCCTGGAGTTGTCTAGAAATGGAGGGGAGAAAGGCAAGGGTAATTTTTTTTTCTTCCTTATACATTAGTTTAGGGGTGCTGGAGTGGCTTCTTTCCCATCAGTAGTTGCAAGAAGCCAGACAGTGTGAAAGGGGAATGGTTTATATTGATAAATCATTATGTTAGGCTAAGTTAATAAAGAGCGTATAATATGAAGTGTTTCTCTTCATTGCCTCCCAAGACTTTCATGGAGCAACAATTGCTTCTAATTTGCTGTGATCTCAAATTTAATGTTACAACTTAACTATAGAAGTGAGGAAGACAGTACAGGTTTGTATCAGCCTTCATATGTTATTGAATATTCTTAATCAACCACTATGCTTTCTCAGGACTTTGTCCAACCTGTTCAGCACAGTCGTATAAACTGTAAGTCAAAGAAGAAGTTTGGCTTGCTTGCCACAATGCAGTATGCTGCACTCCGGCTAAAAAGCTGTGCCATGATGGGTACTTCAGACGTTCAGATTTTGGTCCGGGGCTGGTAGCCTGGATACACACGCTTCCATATTTTACCTGAACTTTCAAGGGAAAACAATTTGTATTGAAAATAACTAGAGTGATCTCTCGTATCGTATGACTACAGGCTCTGTTCCTTTCTCTTTTTGATTATTTCAATTGGTTGTTACAGGCAATCAGATCTAAATCTGTTGCCATCTAATAAAAAAACTCCCCAAACCAGAGTTTAACAACATCATTTAGATTACCCACTCCAAACTTCTAAGAAAAAGGATGGTTGTACATCTGCTGGTATTTTCCTTGGTGTGCTGTCATAAGAGCTGCTGTTCCTTATGATTGCTGAGCTACTGATGCCCAGTTGCTCTCACACTGAACTGGGAGCCATTGGAAACCATAAAGATATGATGCTTGAGATGTGTTTTTTCCCTCCCTGCCATTTAAAGCACAAACCAATTTTGACTCCTTTTACTTGCTTTATGGATGCATATATTCAGACTGAATGTTAATGATGGCTGAAATAGAAAAATGTTGAAGCTGGAGGGAAAAAGAAAAGCTTTGAAACATAGGACTGATCCCTGGATGGTCTCTTGGGATACTTCTTCATTGTTTTCCCAGCTCCCTGAATCTGCAAAATGAAACGGGACATTTCATGCGAAAATATTTTCTGATACAACTTCAAGTGTGGCGTGCTCATGATCTAATTATTCAGGAAATATTGTAAAACCAGCCTCTTGCAGCAAATTTTTGGCGCACATGATATCTGGGTGTTTTGGTCCAGCTGGATGCTGATAATTTAGAAATAGATAAAAATAGAAATGTTTTTTTTTTTTTATTTGAAGTATGTCTTTCCAAACCTAAAGCTGGTTCTGTTTGCATCCTACATGAACAGACAGATAACTTCTTTCTCTCTCCAGTTTGTAAGTGTATATATAACCTAAACTCTTGATCTGTGCATGCAAGTGTGTGTACACATATGTGTAAATGCTGCAATTTGGTTTCTAAATTCATGCCTAGTAACTATTAAAGGTCTTGTGTAGAACTTCAAAACTCAATGAGGAGCCTAAGTCCTCTTTTCAATAGTGACCTATGCGTTTTGGGGCCTAATTTACTTTTACACATGAAACTTGAATTCTGCGGTCACTTGCATGCTTAAAAAAAAAATCTACCCTTGGTTGTGTTATATTACTTATATATAGTATAAAGTGATCGTTCCCTTGCTCTCACTCACTCTTACTCTCTTTCTCTCTTTGAAAGGGTATTCCTCGAATCAAAAAGCTTGGAATCAAAGTGCCAGGCTTGTAGTGCAGCATAGTTTCAGCAGGGTCCCACATGGCTAGAGCACTCCACGGCACACTACACATTTCAGGAATGATGCCCAGGCATATTAAAGCCGTATTTCCTATTGCAATGGTAATTTTTCTTCTTTAAGTTACAGGGATGTGGTAGCCAGAAGGCAGTGTGAGCGGAACATACCTCTGCATTGAAAAAAGCTCTTATATATCTGTCCCTAAAGTCATGGAAATCAATCTAAACCATTGATTTCCATACACCCACCCTTGCAACCCTCCCTATGCAGCCAGTTCTTACTCAAATTTCACGGCTTTAACTCTCATACCATACGATTAGCCCTCATACCAACAAGATGTTAAAATATGTTATGTGGGAGCTCTAGCATATGCTGATTTTTGCTTGAATGAACCGCATTGCTTCAGAGGTAAAGTGATTTCCCTGACAAAATGAATTGGATTTCCATCTCTAATTTCAATAGCTTAATAGCATATAATACAAACTTCCTTTTGAAATTCTGAACTGGTTGCTAACTTGCTACTGGACGTTTGCCAATCCATTGCACCTGCATTACTTCCCTGCTAATATTTCAAAGTGTCAGCTCAAGTGGCCTGAGAACTGCCTGTAGAACTGTTGTAATTGCTGAGATACGCTTAGCGCAACTGTGATAATAAAACACAGAGGGGCAAAAAAGAAAGACAACAGCTGGGATTTATGCTTCCATTTTTTTAAAGGAAAAACTTCATCAGATGAAAAAAAAATAAGCTGAACAGTAATATGTAACCAAGGCAGGGAGATGGGGGCATATCTTATCTAAGAGAAGGTACATTGTCAGTTTGTGCATTCTCAGGATGCATGGAAAAAATGTTCAGGGGCAAGTCTGGCAGTGACAAATGTCACCACATTCCCACTTTTTTCCCCTTTGTCTAAAAGAGATTAAAAAAAAAAAATCCCAGATATTTTCTAGATAGTTGTACCTGGCATCAAAATAACAAGGTGTTTTAACATAGAGATCATTTTATATTAGTTTATTCAGATTTCAGAACTTGGAGGGAAAAAGCAATGATACATCCCAGAAGATATGTGGGCCTTGTTATACCTTGCAGTGTGAGCTGCACAGATGTTTATCAGCTCAGTACTAGCTTGGAGTTTGGAGCAGTTACATCCTTAGTCTAGAAACCTTCTCTAACTGTCCCCCTACCTGCACAATCAGGACTTGCTGCTAGAGGCCTGCTGAGCAGGGGCAGGACCAGGAGCTGTAGCTGTGAGTTAGCACCTGGTGATCCAGGATGGGCATCTATCCCTGCTCTATGGGCAGAGGTATGAGAGATCCTGGGATACTGGATGATTTCAACTTGGGTGGCACATCTATGGAGAGTGGCCATAGTTTAATGGACTAGGAGCTGGGTAGTGCAGATCAGAGATAATCCTGCCCTAAAGTGGCATCACTTTGAGCTGTGTAATGAGTGCCTTAAGCCACTTTAAGATGTTAATATGGAGACAATCCAGAAGTTAAGAGCTCCAAGAGTTGCCCAAAATGACCATGTAAGAAGGCCCTGAGAGAGAGTGACGAGGAGTTCAGAGGATGCTAAGGAATGTCAGGAAAATCTAATGGGGCACGTCCAGACAAGTGCGCATGTGCCTCTTGCAGTGTCCCAAACCAGTTTGAGAGGCTGCAAGAGGCACGCTGGGAACACAAAAAATGTTCCCCGTGCTGCATATTTTCAGCGTAGGCTCAAAATTTGATACCTGGAGATCCAAGTGGCAGAATTTGCCCCATGTCAAAGTGCATGTCCGGTCATGTGCGCTGAGGCAAAAAGCCCCTGCTCAAATTTGTGCTGCTTCTCTTTGAGCTGCTGCAAGAGCACGTGCCTGCATGTGTGGACGTGCCCACGGAGATTGGTGCAGATACAGATTAGCCGTTTCTGATGCTTCCCAGAACCGTCACCGAATTTCAATTGCCATTTTGAGCCCCAAGGTGATGCTTTGTTGTTTCCTCCACTGAAATCTTGTTGTCTTTTGTCCACATAAGTGAAGTGTGCTTGATTCATTGCGTGCGATCCTGCTTTACTGCATGGCGAAGAATGTAATTTGTGAACTTTATCATTTGAGGCATAGCGGGTCTTGGTTTCATCATTTCTGCACTATTTGTGCATACCAAAGAGGAAGTGAGCTTTTATAAGTCTGATCAGGGAACTCAAAGGGTTGAAAGCAGCACGGTTAGTACTGTGTGTATGCTGTGTATATAGCATGTCCATTGAGGATGCATTTTGTCTAGTAGATCTGAGATGAATGTTTTGCTTATTTTGATCTTTAGTTAAGAAGCATTGTTCAGTGAAAGCGAGGTGTTTTCCAAGTTTACTGATGCAAATATTTGTTAGTGAAAGCTTAGAAGAGTGTGTTTCTAAAGCTATCTATATGCTAGCCTGTTGTTTCTCTGGCTTAATAGGTGCTCCAGAAGCACGACTTATTCATCATCCTAGAACCAAGCAGGGATTCAAAACGTTGTCCAATTACTCACAGTAATAAAATTGCATATTCTGCCTAAATCTCAGCTTTAAATCTGCAAGAGTGGCTAGAACAAGATGAACCATCCATTCATTTTTACTTTCCACAGGTTATTTATATGTGGACTAATTGGTCATCTTCCGTCCTTAGCACCTGCTTGTGTCTAGATGGCAATATTCTGCAGTCTGTAAAAACTGACAACTTGTATTCCCCTTGCCTTTATTCAAATCTATGTTAATGGTAAGAAAACATAGCTTACAAGCTTCAAACCAATGAGCCCTTGAAGTAAAGAGAATGTAAGTTATGTTTATATCAGGCTGCAATTGCAAATCACTTCTCAAAACACATGCATTGGAATTCATAGCTAATTAGTAGAAATATTCTCATTAATTAGCCATTAGAGCACAAACTACAGTATAGTTTACATCGCTACAATAGATCCATTATTCTAATGTCTCAAGCACAAAAATACTGGTTCCCTGAAAATTATAAACAGATGGCACCATTTTTGGAGATCATGAACACCTGCAGCTCCCGTTGGCAGTTGTGTGTGAAAGGCTTGTCAGAGATTTGCTTTCTGGTTGAAAATGAATATTAAGCCATGTTTTCTGGTGATAGGTGTGAATGTAGGGGTAGAGCATGACTCCTGGTGCAAATCCAGCATCAATACGTCCACTGCCTGCATCTCGAGGGGTGTAGAGAAATCCATGCTTGGTTTTCACTGGATTTTGCTAGCTGCCTCCCAGTGTTTAGACCTAACCCCGTTGTGCCCCTAATTCTTCACTGGTAAGAACATAACTTCTTCTGCAGAAGCACTGTTGGACCAAGTGATATCAAAGTGGTTTCTGAATTTTAATGAGTTGTTTGTCACCCAGCCTTATCTCAGGAGGTGAGGAATATAATCAAATACAGGGGAAATTGAGGCACAAAATAGTTAAGTGACTTGTCTAATTTTCATAAGACTAAATGGCTTATATTTCATTTACTTTGTCATTATTAACCTTATATTTAAAAAAAAAAAATCCTTTGTTGGATGCCGGACAAAAGTGGAGTAAAAAATCGCTGCTAAAGCCTCCAGTCTATAAAGTGAAAACCTGTCATGACTGATGTTGCCTTGAAACCGTAACCTCATTTTAATCAATATTTCCAACATAAACTATAAAATGTAGTAATGTGATGTGAAAAAGTCTGGGGAAAAATAACTTGGTGTCTGCTTTTAGCAAAATATAGATGAGGATGATTTAACATGCTTCAAGCATTTTACCAATGTGTTATTCACTTTAGTTTTTTCTGTACATTGTTTTTTAGTAAGTGCTACATAAATGCTGTTGATGAAATTCCACAGCAATGGGAAGTATATGTGCGTAGAGGAATTCAAATCCTCCTCCCTCCACCCCCAATCACTCCTACTTCCATCCCCATCTTCAGTTCAGTCCTCTATTTTTTTGGAATCCCTGACTTTCATTTCTTTAATTGGAAATGTTGAATGTTCAAGGAATGCTAGATTAGACCATAATCCTCAACAGAAAATACAAGTATCTCCAATTTATAGGGCAAAAGGGACCATGTGTTCATTTGTTTAGGGGTAGGTGATAGACTTGCAAAAAACTTTTTTTTTAATCATAAGTTAAGAAAAAAATCAGGTGACTGCAAACATGGAGGGCGTATGTCTCAATCCCCTCATTCAATACACCAAGATATTTTTCAACTAAAGCATGCAAACAAACAAAGCATCGGCAAGACATTAAAATCAAATAAATGAATGGAGAAATAGAAAGGTTTTTTCTGACTGGAAACATTTATGTGAACAAATTTATGCGTAGGTTCAGATTTTTGTAGAGAAATCAGTGTGAAAGTGTATGGTCACCGAAAACCGATTTTTTTTTTTTTTTTTTTTTTTTTCAGAATCCTATGGAAATAGAAGGGTTCCCAGAGAAACTTGTTTTGCAAAGATGATGTCATTTCCCATACTTTGCACACGTTTGTTGCTCTACTGTTACCAAAGTATATTGCTTTAATCACAAAACCATAATAAAATAGGGCTGGAAGAAAAATGAGAAAGCTGTATAGCCCAACCTGGGCTATATCCCCCCCCTGACTAAATGTTTGTCTAACTTGAGCTTACAAACTTTCAGTGATGGGAATTTTGCAGGCTTTCCAGGTAATCTATTCCAGTGATTAACTAGTTGATCTAGAAAGTTCTACGTAATATCTAAATTAAATTTCTCTTGTTGAAATTTAACCCATAATTTCTTGTTCTGTCTCCTTAGACACAGATACTGTCATATTCCTTTTTATAACAACCTTTTGTGCATTTGAAGACAATTAGCCAATACTCTCTCTGTCTTCTCCAGACTTTTGTTCCAACCTTTTCTTACAAGTCATCTTTCCTAGACCTTTGATCATTTTTATTGCTCTCCATTGGAGACTTTCCAGGCTGTGTGTATTACTTCAAGTTGGGTGCCCACAACTGGACATGTTGCTTCAGGTGAGGCTTTACCTGTGTTGAACAATTATCTTTGAGACCTGTTCAATATTGCAGGGTAGACCTGGTTTCTAAAAATACATTTTCATTTTCATTAGGTCAAAAATCTATTTATAAACTACTGAACCAAAAGGATGAAAAGTCTATGTTGTCATTTAAAAATTTCAATTCATAAAATTATTTCCCTTGGTTTTCCCTCACTACTTTAGTCTGAATGAGTGTGTTTGTGACAGTGCTGCTTCATCAACATTGTAGACATAACTCAAGCTAGTTTGGTCCACTTTTCAGAAGAGAACCAGGTCCATGCATTCAGATATGAATACATAAGCATGCAACTGCATGTGCAAAACTTTGTATACTGCCTTTCATTGGATGCGCAAGTCATAGTCACTGTATAAGGAAGTAGCATGGTGCAGTTAAACATATGGAGCACTCTGTACAAGAAATAAATTAGCAAAATCTGCACACAAATGTGTATTTAGTTAGTTTTAAGACTTACAATACAGAAAATCATGAATCACTATGTTAAAAAGTTAAGTAATAAAATAAATACGTAATGGGCATATGATATAGATATAATATATACATATTATATAGGTTTCCCATGGCATAAGTATTTTATTGTATGTGTTTTTGTGCAGTAATTCTGTATTTATCTTGCCTCTACGATGCTGCTGTTATCTCAGGAATTGCAGGGATTCATGTCCAGCATGATCAAAATTGATGCCATAGCCTAATCCGTCAATAAAGGAAATGCAACATATCAGGACTGAAATTACTGACCTTTAGATGCTATACAGAATGGTATGGAAGTGTCATTATCTGTGCTGATCATTTTGCTGGTTAGGTTTGAACACTTAAACATCTCTTGACACCATTTGTAAAGAAGACAAAATAGGCCCGTGGTGCCCTTGTCAATATTTTCTCTGCCAGGCACTACCAATAAATTGGTACTGCTAATATTCATTACTGAATCCTGAAAGATTGCTACCCACTCAGTAGTAGCCACCACTGCCTGCAAGCTATCCCTGTGAGTTCAGGTCTGTAATTTATTCCTTCTGAAGTAATCTATTACAGTTTAATGTAATGGAGTACAGCATCTCCAGCAGCAGATGTCCCTCTGGCAGCCAGACCACACACAAATTATGGAATATATTTAGAGCAATCATATGTGACATACAGTGTATCAGAGGAATGATGTCCTTTCTCTTTCTGTCCGTCATTTATCTCTATGCTATCTAGCTACCGTTTGTTTCATCTGTCAGTAAAATTCAATCAAAGGAAATTGCTCATCAGCTCTTTCCAAACCCATTTCTATTACATATGTCTGTGCTTGTATATGACAGTTTGCACTGCATGGTGATAATTTGTCAAAGGAGAGTCAATTAAATTTACACTATATAGGAATTACAGAGCATCCAAAGATTCTTACAAGTTTTGAATAAGCACTGCAAGGTATGGATGCCTATTGGAAACAGCTAATTACCTTGGCTAGCAACCCAGGGCTTCCACAACACCATAGTGCTTCTGCGAGTATGAAGGACTTCAGCAGTTTCTAAAATCACCATATCATAAAAAACTCCCTTGGGTTTTTTTTGGGGGGAGGGAGAGGAAAGGGGGGTGCTGGTAGGTAAAGTAGCCCCTGGCTCAAGATGGTACAATATAAGGCCTGTTTTAATTTGCACTGGTGAAAAATTAATGCTGATAGTTCTGCCCTCTCAAACTGCTTTAATGGCACCAGCCACCTGTGAACATCTCTTGGCACCTGTCATTATTCTGCTTTGGTTGTAGACCCCTGTAAGTGAAATTAAAATCCATCCCTATGGGACGGCAGACTATCTTCTGATTACATAGTGTAGCGTTTCTGAAGTGAAGGACACAAAGAAAAAACACATGGAAGAAAGGGATATTTAGGTGATGGGAGACGTATCAGGAATACAACCATTCAGTCATAATTGTAAAAAGTCATTTTTCAGCTAAGAATCTTTGAGGCATTGTGACATAAGGGTAACAAAGCTGTGAAGCAGGTGGTGGAATTAATTTTGAGAAAAATAACATAAAACACTGCATCACAAAGTAAAGCCTTGACAATCTGTTGAGTAACTTAATCTTAAAAAAAATCTCTGCAGTATCCCTAAGTCTGCCATGTAAGCAAACAATAGTGTGCCTAATTTACATCAGTTGTTTGGTTACAGGTGTTGAGAAGATTTAATGGATCTTTAAACTGTCCAAATGCCCTCAACAGCAATCCAACAGCTGTAGCTAGTTATTTGTCTCCAGCATCAGACGCCAGCCTAAATCACTCTGGGGAAAAAAACAAATGCACTTTATTTTAGGAGCATGAATTTTTTTGTTTCTTTTCCTTAGTGGCTAAGGCCTGAGCACAAATTTCCCACATCACCCCGTGCCCCCCTGAAATACTTCAGTGTCACAAGTGCCATACTGTTGACTGACGGAGAAGATGGCAGGGCAAAGTAGACAAGAACAATTAATGCCTCTTTTAAACAGTGTGCAGCTTTCCTAGTGTTGCAATTCACCAGTTGTGTGCATGTGTGTTTGTGTATTTAGGTTCAAAGTTGTGCCCTTCAAGTACTGGAACAAGGATTTTGTCATAATCGTTGCCAATAAATCCACATACAAATAAATGCAAATATAAGAGAGGGGTGGGGAGGGGCGGAATAAGCATATCTTAAATCATTAAAACCTTATCCACACTTTTTAAAAAGTGATTTTTCTTTTATATTTTCTGCAGCCCCTTCTACAATCCAGGCAGGAAAATTTCACTGGAAGTCGAGAAAACTTGTAAAATTGACATGTTCTTCCAACTCCCGTTGATATCCATGAGACTGTTGACAAAATGTATTAGCTTAAAATGCCAGAATAGTATAAAATCCCCGTGGAAGAGAAATATCAGATTCTGTCCACCTGAGATTTAAAATGCTCAGATTCCTGAAGCAAAGATCTGCTCTTGACCTCGTTATGTTGTTGCACTCTTTTGGTCAGGTTCATACTATAGGACAGTTTTCATCTTGGAAACAGAGAGAAATGGAAATGGAAAGAAAGGGAATGGGGGTCTGTAACAACATGAAGTTTATGCATCTTCAAATGAGCAATCACCCATTTGTTTTAATGAATGTAAAATAAATCACACACAATCTTTCATGCCTCATCATCTTATTTATAACAGTTTGCGCTTTATTATGACAGATTTTATGATAGTTTGTGATGACCAGTCGAGGGGAAAAAAGGTTTAATGCACTGACATCTGATTTTATTATCTCTAGTACCTATTCATTTTCCAGAAACATTTATTTGAATCAGTGCCAGTTTTAGGTAGAGTGCTTTGAAAACTAGACCATGACAGGATCAAGAGTTAATCTAGTAAATCAGTAAGGGAATGAAAAGACAAATCACAAATAGAATTGCCTCATTTAGCATCTTCTGTAGATTGCTAATATGGACAATTCCACTAAGCAACACACCGTGGACAAGTGAAAGGTGATCTATTCTTACCTACTGTTAAGTGATTGTCAATAAGCACAAGATAGCTAGCACTGCACAAATAGATTTTCCATGGTTACATCATTTATGCTTCATTGTAATACAGTATACAGGTTAAATAATCTTGCCTAGTGCAAGTGTGTGATTCCAGCCCCAGCATTAGGAAGCACATTTAAATAAAGTTCTCTGAGAACTTTTGATGTCGGAGCATTGTGCGGCATTGTGACTGCTTTCGACATCTCCTGAAGTCTGGGTGTTCCCCCTCTTGTGGGATAAGAGCCCTGCAAGTGCCAGCTATTCATATTCAATGCAACGGCTCACTCTCTTGTTCCCATTTCAGTCTGAATTTTCTCTGCAATGCCAGTTTGTGCACCATTGAGTCCTTTTGGATATAATGCTGAGCTTACTAAAATGCATGTCATGTTCTCCTTACGGTGGCTATAGTGCACAGAGTATGTCAGCTCTAATGGCACTAGACAAATATGAGTGTTTCTATGGTTATCACCACTTATTATTAGCGTTAATGAAATTGTTCTTGTACCCCAAGAGAAGACTGCGTGCTAATCTCCTGCATGTTGGAAAAGAAACAGGTTCATCAGGGGACACTAACTTACGCATACACCATAAAACCAGGAACAGTCAGATAATAAAATTAAATGCAAGAATGAGACAAGAATTAATCTCCTTTGGGGCAAGAAGATTGTAATGCAGTTAGCAAATACTCAAAGTGACCCTCCGTGGAATTTTCAAAGCTAGTTTAAATAGTTTGGATGTCCAGCTTTTGGTTCTTAATATGTAAGGATGGGACAGGACATTTGTGATTTAATCTTGAGGACACAAATTGACATGCAAAATAGGCTTTCTTTGCTAATATTAATAAGTCAATCCTGGACTCATGGTCTTGGTAAGGTGTCTGAGAGTGGGTTTGAGCTATGACACAATAGACATTTTGCAAGATGGAAAAAATATCGTACACACTCCTAAGGGTAGGATTAAAAAAAATTATAAAAACAAAACCAAACATTTGTAATTGGCTTCTCATCCCTCTGAAATGTTATATCTAAGCTGTTAATGACTTCAGTGTCATCAAAGTTAGCCCAGTATTAAGTGTTTTTTAGAGCTGATGTTCATTAATAGTGTCGTATAGTAAGACATACCTGTCGACTGAGGATGGAGTTTGCATATCTCAGTGTGGTTTTGGAGGAATCGGCTGTTTGCTGTAAGGGTGATTTTGCTCAACCTGAAAAGGAGATCATTATGGAGCTCAGAAGTCTGTCACCATATTTATACCCTATAAATTTTGGGCAGGGAGGCGTATGAATCGAGGTAGCTGTTGTCTTCTTACCTGTTGACTTCTGTCATCTGTATTCATGTCATTAATAAGAAATGCACATGAACAATCTTTACTTGGTTTTTCTTTTCTTTTCAGGGCAATAGAGATACAGTAGCCTTCTAGACAGAAGTAATTTGGTTTTCTTTCTTCTTGAAGATCTAAAATGGACAGGTTTTGTGAGTCTCTGGATACCAGTTGTACACTATGCATAAAATCTCAAACCTGAAATGTTTAACATAGTATCTTCACCACATAAATGAGTCTTGATATAAAATGTTATGCCTAAGTCTTTATTAACTGCCCATTTTTTCAATATATTAAATAGCCAAAGGTCACAAAGTAACCTTTTCTTGCTGGGTACATACTAAAGGAAGAGTACCACATGAAAAGAAACACTTTAATATTAGTTCTTCATGTAAACACCACAGCAAGCTATCTGGCAGTCGTTTTATTATGCCTTGCTTATTGTCAAAATAGAATCCCCTTCCACAACTCTAATGTATGGCAATAAATGAAATGGCTACACATCTGTCTAGAGAGAGAAATTTTACTAGCACCTTTACAGTGTAAATGAGAGTGTAGATTGGCTACTCACAATTTTACTACCCATGTCAACTACCCATTCTCTAAAGCTGTCTATATTTTAGATTGCACAAAGGTAAAAATACTTCCAGATATTGCTAGATCAGATGCAGCAGTACAAGTAATAATATTTCAAACCTGTTGAATTTTTATAACAGGGTAAGGAGCCTGCTAATTTGCATATCTGCTTTTGCCTCCAGCTGGACTGAATGTCATGGTTGTTATCCATCGGTGGGTTGGCTTTTGTGCTTTAAGCAATTTAATACAGTGTTAACTGACCGAGTTTTAATGTTGTATGGTATGTAATATAAACTCTTCTCCCTGGGATTTCTGTGAACAGCTTGGCCCAGGTACAGATGTGACACTTAATGTGGTTTAAGTGCTCAGAAAGCAGTTTAAAGCCATAACAGAACAGGCATTCATGACACATAAAAGAGGTTTTAAAATGGCATACCTACTCTAAGTTAACCCTGGATGGATGTGTACTAACCTAAAGCACTTTTTGTTAGAGCACTTTATCAAACATCTGTGCCAGATCCCATCGAGGATTAACTTTGAATGCAGTTGCTGCTATCCCAAGCATTGAACAGCCACTGACCAGTGAATGTCTGTCCAGTTCGCTCCTGCTCTAACTTATAGTGCTTTAAGTAAAGCTTGGTAAAGTAGAGCAGTTCCACCAGGGACTTTTTGAACAGCTGTACTTAGCTTTGTCCTCCTTCCTCCCTCCCTGTGTGTAGTGCTAATTTGAAGTGAATGAAGAACTGGAATTGTCATGGTGCTGTTTGGGAGGATATTAGGGCTGTGAGAAGCTTTGGATGCTGATTCAATTCAGAGGAGATTCAGGCCAATTAAGTGGCCAAATCTCCAAATCCGAATCGAATCAGGGGACCGATTTTCCTCTACCTTGGGAGGAAAAACCTGCAGCATGCTTATAGGCTCGGCAGTGCTATGCTGGCTAGCACTACAGATGAAAGGGACTTGGGGGTCATGATTGACCACAAGATGAACATGAGCCTTCAATGTGATGCTGTGGCTAGTAAAGCAAGTAAAATGCTGGCTTGCATCCATAGATGCTTCTCGAGCAAATCCTGGGACATCATTCTCCACCTGTACTCGGCCTTGGTGAGGCTGCAGCTGGAGTACTGCATCCAGTTTTGGGCTTCACAATTCAAAAAGGATGTGGAAAAGCTTGAGAGAGTGCAGAGGAGAGCCATGCGCATGATCTAAGGTCAGGAAAACAGACCTTGTGATGAGAGGCTGAGCCATGGGACTCTTCAGCCTGGAAAAGCGTAGGCTCAGGGGTGATCTGGTGGCCACCTATAGGTTTATCAGGGGTGTTCACCAGGATCTGGGGGAACATCTGTTAACCAGACCACCCCAAGGGGTGACAAGGTCGAATGGTCACAAACTCCACCACAACCAATTCAGGCTGGACATAAGGAAGAACTTCTTTACTGTCCGAGCCTCCAAGGTTTGGAATAGATTGCCGCCGGAGGTAGTTCAAGCACCCACTTTGAACGCCTTCAAGATGCATTTGGATGCTTATCTTGCTGGGATCTTATGATCCCTGCTAAGTTCCTGCCCCTGGGGCAGGGGGCTGGATTCGATCATCCTCCGGGGTCCCTTCCAGCCTGAATGTCTATGAAATCTATGAAATAAAGTATCCAAATCAATTAAAAGCTCTCTGAATCTTCGGAAAAGATTTGGAGAGCTTTGGTGATTCAAGCAGTCCCCGGTGGCTGCAGCAGGGAGCTGCAGCCAGATTTGGAGCTGGTAAGTAGGGGGTGAGGGGGCTGGAGGGGACCATGGGGGGATCCCTGCTAGGCCCCATCCCCTGCCTGCTCCCCCAGCCTCTCCCCCCCACCCCGACTTCCACCCACTCCCCCAGCCCTCCCATGGCTGCCCTGCCGGCCCCAGATCCCAGTTGTTTAAATAAAAGCCCCCATTCACCAGTTTGCACAGGCCTAGTGGATAGCGCAGACAACCATGTCAGAGCAAGTAACCTATTGTGAGTAAGGCTGTAATAGTGTTACATCAAATACAAGGTCACAAGTGCCTCTCAGAATTAAAACAAACAAACAAAAAAAAGCCTTGGGTTGTCATCATCCAAATTCCAAAATATTCTTATTGTTCTGACTCTCTTTTGGGAAGTTCCCTTTATTTCTTTCCCCACTTGCTTTTTCTCAGAAACAATACTAGCTCTTCACATGGAACTGACAGCTCTGTATAGTAAAAACATGTAAAGTTATAACTGTAGTAATACTGTAGATACTGCGGGTACATGACAGACGGGTGAAAAATGATTGAACTGTCCTTTAGAACAAATTGTCAAATCCTGTTTGAAGCAAAAATGCGATTGTAGCTTTTTCATATGTTAACCGGTAAAGGTTAGTATGTGAAAATTGTATGTGTTGTTTTTACAGCTTGTATGTGTGAAAAGCAAAGCATGATAACAGATTAATGGATTACAGATTTAAAATAACTGTGCAAATACTAATTATTACAAAAAAAAAAAATATCCCTGTGCTTGCTTAATTTGCTTTGAGTTGCCTATAACTTGTGATGAATAAACCAAATCACAGCTCATCTGTTATACAGTACATTTTCCTTGACCTTTAAGAAGCCTTAATACCGGCCAGGAAAACAAGAGTTTGAAACTTCCACTGTGTTCTTTCATACCTTGAATACTTGCAGAATGTAAATCAGAATGCTAAAATTAAAATGAAGGGCAACGGAGATGTCTGGAATCTAGAAAAAAGGAACAGCAAATGTCTTTGTGAATCAGTATTTTTGTTAATCTTGGCCTTATATATTTTCTCACTGCCTTTACTGCTCATTTCCTTCAAGTCAAATTGTACAGAATAATAGTAAAAGATGAACCTGCTTCTAAAAATTGTGATGCATCAGAGTTTATACTTATCCTGTCTTTGTGAGAGAGAGAGAGAGGGAGAACCCATCCCTTGAAATGGGACTGTAGAGTTTGTAGGGACCAATGATGCATTTTTCTGCAGGATTTGCAAAGTGCCTCCGAAGTTGTTCTCAACACCTGTTGTTGTGACTGTCTATGATTCTTCTATATGAAATCATGTTTCAATTTGCAATTCCCAGCTGGGAATGGGCATGCAGCCATGTGTGTGTGGATGTGTTCACGTCTGTATGTTAGAGAGAAATGGTATAAGAAGTTCCTAAATCTGCAGTTCTATGCTCGTGTGAAATAGCTCAGCATTCTTGCCTGCTGTTGATTCTTGCAATAGAAGAGCAGAAAACATCTGGATGCATTCAAGGGAAGTGCCATCTAGTAGTCATCATACAAGAGAATTCTTTAGTAATGTAAAAATAGGGCATCAGGAGAAAAGGCACACTCTTAGGGGGAATTACTGATAAAGAGATGGTCCAGCAAGCACTGTAACTCTGAGGGAGGGAAGATGGAAGACAGTGGGATAATAAATTTGGATTAGAAGAGGAGTAACTTGAAGCAGTATGTACATGCAGTATTTAGTTACATGAAGTGAATGTTGTCCTTCAGTTTTGCAGGGCTAAAACATTTTGCAGGGCTAAAAAAAGTTTTTCAGGGCTTAAGAATTTAATGTTAGTGTGAACCAGGGTGGTAACCTGTGTTCTCACAGATTCTGTTCTCCAAAAAGTAGTTCTGGATAGGATAATCTCATAGTTACTAATGTACTTTTTATGCATGGTAGAGGGCCAAGAATGTACTTTGAATGCAGAGGAAAACAATAGGACATTTCTTTATTGCTTTCAAACACAATTCAGATTCTCCTAGGAGGAACTCCATAGTAAATTAGCAAAGACAGCCAAAGACAAATGAACCTCTACTTGCAAAGCAGATGCATTGTATGAATAAGATGAAAACATCCCTTGAGTAACCACAGCTACATGTATGGCAATCATTATATGAGACACTAAGAGCAATGTAGAAGGAACTTCAGATTTCCTTCCCATCTTTTCAGTCACATACAAAACTGCTTGCATACAAAAGTCATATATATTCCAGTCAGGTATGGGCATTGTCCACAAAAACGATTCTTTAGGTGTCAGGCCAGGGCAAGTGAATGACATAACCTTTGTAGAATTTCTCCCTCTGTTACTTGCAATTACTTTATGACTAAAGGAACCTGAACACAAACTAAAAACAGGGTTTTTTGCCAGCCAGTCAGTGAATCAAGCAATGCTTGAAAATATCTAAAGGGAGCCTGTATTATTAACCCTATCTCATAAGCAGCCTGCTCTTCTATGTGTTCAGTGTACTGGAGTTCAGGAGTTGAAATTCTGAAGACCATATGAAATGGAACATGCATCTTTAAATGCATAGGGTTTTTGTTGTTGTTCAGTATTAAAATTGAAAAATATTTGTATGTACAGTGATTAATATGGATTCCTTAGGGGCCCTTTACACATTACATCTATTACTCTTTTATGTAGGGCACCCCCTTGGCTACATCACAGGATCTTCCATCTCCCAGCCATGGGGTGTATGACGAGCCCCTGTGTCTGGGAGCCTCGTCGTCTAAGGGGAGTCCCAGCTATGGGAACTTGCTTCTAGCCTGTACAGGGGGAGCCTAGGATCAGGCTCCCCATTCACCAGTAATTAGACATGATGGGATCTGATTCACGATCCCACAGTCATGCCTCTTGGCAGGAGGTGCAATTGTGCACTACATCCCATTGCACCTTTACCTGCACGTGCAGAGGGGCCTGTAGAATCGCATAAACAGCCACGGTGATACTAGTGTTTATGTGGGCATTTACTGGGGTTATGCATAAAATCTTAGTAAACACGGGGTCCATTTAGGCATAAATATATGTACGTACTTATTCTAAGCACCATTGGATACAAACAATTTAAAAATCCAGGCACTTGTGTTTTGGGGGGTTTTTTTGTAACTACAACATTCAATAATGTGAGACTGTTTTAGATGATTTCAGTGTCTTTTGAACTCATTAGTAAAATGGCAGTTCCTCAATGAGTCTCGTGTCTAATCTGAGTAGTCAGAAATTGCTAAAACTCTATTCACAGCTCAGGATCTCCCCCCACTAAACTTTGTTTAGATTAGCCAGGAGCTGGAGTTTTTATGATCCTTTTCCAGAGTTCTCAGTATTTTTTCCACAAAAGATGAAAAGCTAAATCTTCCTACAACTCCCAGTGAAATAAAGTATATTAGTCCATCACTTAAATTAATTTAGGGCTAGATCACGAACTTACAAAGCCACTGATGAGAGAATTTATTCAGAAACATGAATTAAACTGTCAAGGTACCTAAGCCCATGTTACTGTGATATGCAAATCTCAAGTGCAAATCACACTTGAGGTAAGGCCGCAGTTTGGGCAGGCTAGTGCCGTAACAACTAATTGCTTCAGAAAGGCATGAGCTTTGGCAGGAAGCAATATATTTCATCAAATGTAGATGATATAACATAGGGTATGAAGTATTAAATATGTCTATTGTATAGAGGAAAAACTAAGGCCCACAGACGTGATGGGCCTGTGGTTGAGCTCAGAAGTGAGACCCACTTGTGCTTTTTCCTCAAAATCTTCTTTCTTTCTTCATTAGTCTGATTGTGATCTGTGTTTAAAAAAAAAAAAAGAGACATCACTTTACTCAGTTGATCATCTTTCTATGTGTATTCACTTGGATCTTCCAAAACCTCCCTATCTTCTACTGATTAAAAATACATTCCTGTTTCAAAAAGGATGTTATCTGTTTTGTGTGTATGATGCGCGCCTATCAACACTGGACCCATGATTCTGGGCCCTGATGTAGTTCTAGGGACAAACTTGAGGATCTATACCTGTATCCTAGCTGACTTACAAAGTAGTCAAGTCTGTACCCACCATAAAGGCATTGGCACAAAAATGAGGGAGAATGTATGGGAGCCTTCAGCCACTTTTTCACCATTTCTATAAATTAACAGCAGTTACAGAATAGGTCAGTAATGAGAAAAGAAAACAGACACTTATAAATTTCTGTATTACTTGCAGACCCTAAAGTAAGAAATGTATCGGTCCTTTGCTGTGCTCTGTTTATGACATCAGCAGTGATTGCAAGAGATGCCCTAGGCCTTTCAGTTCAGCGCCAGCTTAAACTTACTGCACAGTAAATTACTGCTCAGTAAGCGGGAATAGGCTAGCATCTACATGTGTAGGCATTAAAGTGCATTAATGCTGTGTGTAGACTGATTTGGGACTGAAGTCCCAAGTCAGTCTGCATACACAATGTTACTGCACAGTAAGGTATCTACACGTGCATTACTGCACAGTAACTAATCAGGCACAGATTTGATACTTGCATGATGCAGGTATCAAATTTACTCTAAAGTTGGCATAAGTCACCATATTACTGTGCAGTATGGCTGTGTGTATTTAGACGCGCCCATACTATGCAGTAATTTTAGTTACTGCACAGTAAATGTGCATGTAAACGCACCCTGTGTGTGTATGTATGCCATGGGAGAGTTTGTGCATGTGTCCCTGTGCACACTTATGCACACACACATTTTATTATTAAGGTTGTATTCATGCTGGCTGAGGTTTTGTTCGCAAAGAGTGCGCTGGTATAGAAATCAGTGGCATTCTTCTGACTTTACCAGCTGAAGATTTGTTTCTTTACTCTATTTACAGCCATTCAAATTTAATAAAATCCCTTGTAATTAAGTTTTAAATTAATTGATTTGTTAATTCTATTATTGTCTTTCCGCATGTACTTATTAGCGGTGAGATAAGGCCCCTCATGATGGTATTTCATTGCAGTTAGTGTAAACACTGAAACTGTGTTAATTGTATTAATGCATACACTGCTTAGTATAGTTGAAGTTGGATGTTCCAGGCAAATTACAATACAGCTTGAAAAACATCAGTGAATTGTTGTTTTTTGTTTTCCTTTGGTAGTGTAAAACTTTTAGCATGCATTGTTATTTATTAACCTTACTAATGTAATTCACTTAAAACCAACTTTCGCTGTTAATGCAATTAACTACCATACAACTAGCAGTAGGCATTTTGACATGAGGAATGGCTACTGTTAAATTGGCTCAGGGATTCCAAGAATAAGAACATATCATGCGCTTTCCTACGGGAAAATATTGTAGCCTACAAAAGAATTCATCAGGGGAGGCAGAAAATCGGAAAATTCACTTGCAGCCTCTCATTTGCCAAAGCAGCAGGAATCACAAGTAATATCGCTTCATTGTCTGCCAAGTTAGCT
The DNA here is from genome assembly GCF_030867095.1 of Alligator mississippiensis. Classification (NCBI taxonomy): domain Eukaryota; kingdom Metazoa; phylum Chordata; order Crocodylia; family Alligatoridae; genus Alligator; species Alligator mississippiensis. Next base: position 10,515,682 of record NC_081832.1, on the reverse strand, counting down.
AGGAGCGAGCGCAAGAGAGAGAGACTGCAATCCATGGATATCTTGGTGTGTCAGGGTAGGATACAAGTGTGAGAATGTCTGTTATTAAAGAGAGGTTTTCATGGATCCAGAAGTTGTTTAATATTAGGTATACAAAATATTTATGCTGACAGAAGACATTTAAAGTCCCCGGTTGGATGTTTTCCTAGCTGTTGGTAATGCTGAAGTCTGACCAGTAATTGCAGGTGAAGATCCAGAAGCACAGTCAGTCAGTGGGAAATAATAATAATTGATTGCTTATCTCTGTTTACTTCCTAGTGAAATGAAAAGTTATTCTTCCCATGCACTGTATAATACATGAACACCGGGAAACCAGCTTCCCCTTACAAGGAGTAGTAGGGGATGAACGATCTGCACCGCAGCAGAACAATCCACATCTAGATTCCAAGCACATGTCTGGCTGTATGTGGAACAAAAGCAGTGGGAATAGAGAGGAAGGGCTATATTTTGCTTGATGTTCTTTGTTGTAATACAAAGTGTGGCATAAATATGAAAAAATGAGTGTTCAAGGCATTCAGATAGTGAAATGTATTTGTATAGAAAATATTTTACTAACAATAATTTTAAAAAATTCATGCTTTATAATTTTTAGGTACGGTCCAGTCCTCCAAGCTCTGTCTACCTGAGAGCTGCGGTTCCATATACAGGGAGTTATGTCTGGATCAGACACAGTGTATCTGCTAAATTCCACCTCCCATCCCAGATCCTCATGTGATGCAAGCCATTTATTTCAACAACGCTTGGCTGATATATACCAAGAAGCAAACCTCAGCTGGTGCAAATTATCTGTAATGTAGCTATGACAGTTTATATCAACTGAAAATTTGCTTCCAAATGAAGGTATAATGCATAATCTGTAATGGGCCAGACTCTAAGGTGATGGCAGGCGAGCTACACTGATTTAAAACAGCTCAGAATCCTTGTAATACAAATGTAACTATTTTAAAAATGCTGATAATTCAGATTTTCAAAGGTCTCTTCTCATCTGTGCCTGTTCTTTAGTTATTGTACCTGATCTAGGTGAGTGTATAATGTGAATTTCAGTCCTTACAAATGTAATTTGGAAAGTTTTCATCCATGCCTATAACTGTCTCAGAGGTCTGAGGAGTCCCAAAGCTCCCAACTATACAGCTGGTCTAGTAAAAGATATCTCAAAGATTCCTTGTTTCTCTTACATTTCCTGAACTATCACAGCTACAACAACACTCCACTCCATAACTCGGCTCAGCAACTGGTGCCTCCTGGGTCTGGGGGGACACCCAGGATCCCCCCATGGCTTATCCATGAAAAAACCTTTAAAGCTGTGTCTATGGCCAAATCGCTGATTCTATGACTCATCATCAAATCTTCAGATTCAGATTTAGCCGAATCGAATTGGGGACAGTGATCTGAATCAATTCAGGCTGAATCCGAATCCAAATCCGAGTCGAATACAGCCCATTTCGCACACCCCTAATACTCACTCTGTTTTCCTCTGATTTCTACAGAGATAGTTAGAATGATCTTAGAAGATGTTGCTTCTGTTCCTGACAGCTGGGAGAGCCAATCCTTTAAACTTCCAGTCTATACAATGGGACTAAATAAAATCTCTCTCATGTATGGTCATTGATCTTTATAAAGGCAATTCTGATGGAAAATACTTAAAGATTTCCAAGTTATTATTATTTATTATCGCTTAATATTCTATCATTCATTTATATGAAGAAGCATCATGTTTTTATTTTTTTTTCTTTTAGGTACTCACACAGACATTGTAGGCATAGTTTCAATAGGCTTCATGAGAGCCCTTTTAATTTTTAGTCAAACAAGCAAAGATTATTTTTTTTCAGTCTACCATCAGTAATAATTATCCAGTGCTTGCTGACACCTGATTTTTTCACTGATTGAACCAGTGCCAAGCTACTGCATATTTAATTACAGTACCAATTTATTCTCATTAGTATGCCCATGGCACAGTAAATAATTAAACTGTTTCATATAATAAATTCAGTCACTTTTGTTCCTGAATAAGATGGCAAAGATTTTTCTTCCCAGGAATGACAGCAGGACAGAGCCCGCTGGGTGGCCTTGCTTTTTTCCTGTTGCCTTTACTATACTAATGCAATCAGAACAGGAGAGGAAAATTAAAACTTTATTATCAAGCCACTTGCCAATAGAATTCACTCTGATACAGCCAAAGTGAGACACTTGTTCCCAATTGACATTTCCTTTGATCTTTTCTATTACCTAGTCTGCAGAGACAGTGAGAGGCTTTCTTATCATCATGCTGGTCCATCATAAATGTCTATGAAATTCAGAAGGGTTTCTTTATTTTAAATATAGATGGGCAAACTGGTTCCTATATAAATATGCATATGCCTGTATGGCCTACCTAAGCTTGGTTCAGATATGAATTCAGAGTAAGCCCACTTGCTCTTTGGGTGGTCAGTAACTTGGTATTCTCTTTACAGGAACGGTTTTTATTTTCTTCTACTTGCGCTGCATTTTAGCACGGTGACATTCACCCTGTGTTAAGGGATAAAATACATGATTAAAAGAACCACGTAACATGGTTAAGCACCTTAGTCTTCTGTTTTAAATTGTAATACAATCTGGTAATATTTCTGTGGGCATAGGTCAGGGGTTTACATAATTATAATATGGATTTGGAAGCCTGACTCCTGTTTTGTTTTCTACTCTTAGCCAAAGTGTTTCGGATGAGTGTGGATGAACTTTGAATAAGACTCATCAGGATGTTTACCTAAAATCATCCCAGGAGGGACACTACTGAAAGTAATGAAAGAAGCCATTACTGTAAAGCAGTCTCATACAACATATTAAAAAAGATAGGTAAGAGACAGCAAATGGACTCCTTTGTCTCAGGAATGCACAAGGGGCCTCGTGATATCCTCAGCTTCACAATTACAACTCACTGACTCGTTAGATCACACAGGGATTTTTGATAGCAGAATTTCATTAAATTCTCCAAGTGAAAAAGGCTGTGACTTGTCATCTTCTGTAAGTATATGTTGGTTAAGAGGAGGTAGCAACCAGACTGAAGCATATGGCATATCCAGCCCTGGGGTCACCTGAGAGCTTGTCTAGTCCATTGTAAAATAGTCACAATGTCGCCTTTCAGTACGTTTAGGGGACTAAAACTCTGCTGTGTAGCTTATACATCCATCCTAGTAACCATTTCTGAGGGGAAGAATACAGTACTACTGCCACTGGCAGCCAATAAAAAATCACCTACAGCACAAGTGGCAAAGCCTAATGTCTTATGGTTATGGTCACTGGTTCAAGTCCCAGCAGCATAAGTTTGTCAGCTGTTGCAAGAGATTAATGAGACGGTGACTGATTTTAACACCATTCGCTGTGGGTTACTAATACATTTCAGGAGCTTCACAAAATCTTTTTCAAGGAAACCACTGGTCTGTTGCTAAGAGATTTTTCCAAGGACACTGGCAATGCATGGCCAGAAATGGGTCTTGTCAGGACTGCCTTAAACACCCATTTCCTTTTTTTCAGCTTCATTAATAGCTAATGAATTTTTTTGCATAGATTATTTTTTATACTATTTGTCTTGGACTTGTTCAAGACTTCAGAGGAAACCTGCATGTAGGAATTAAATATTACCTTTGCTAGACTGTTAAAGGGCTTCTTATATGTATGTATAAATGTATGTACATACAATTCTTTTTCAATGCATGTTTCTGACCTGGACTGCTTTGTGTTATGTCTTCTCTCTCTGTGGCTATTTTGTTAGTCCTCCGTGTTTCACGTTGACTTTTCTTTCCCATTTTAGCTATCGCTCTTTAGCTGCGGGAGGTTTCGAGTGGAGTCCCACAGGGAGGCCTAATGCTGTTCAACTTATCTATTAATGATTTAGATGCCAGCATAGAAAGGTTCTTGAGCAAGTTTGCAGATGACATGAAATTGGGAAGGACTGTGAACACAGAGGATGTGAGCACAGTTCAGAAGGATCTCAACAGATTGGAAAGTTGAGCTAGAGCTAACAGGATGAAGTTCAATGCAGACAACTGGAAGGTGCTACACCTCAGGAGAGATCATCACAACCACAAATACAAAATGGGGGACACCTGCTTGGATGGCAGCTCTCTGGAAAACAAATTGGTGGTCTTGGTAGATCATAGACTCAATATGAGTCTGCAGAGAGGTGCAACTGCACAAAAGGCGAATGTGGTTTTGGGATGCATCAAGAGAAGCATTAGGTCCAAGATGCCGAAGGTAATAGTTTCTCTCTACTCAGCACTGGTTAGGCCTCATCTGGAGTACTGCGTGCAGCTCTGGGCTCCACATTTTAAAAAGGGCATGGAGAAGTAAGATAGGGTGAGCAACAAAGATGGCTTTGAAAGGGCTTAGAAAGCAAGTCATATGAAGAGAGGCTAAAGGAGCTAGGCATGTTCAGCTTGTGGAAAAGAAGTTTAAGAGGAGACATGATAGCAGTCTTCAAATACCTGAAGGGCTGCCATAAAGAAGAGGGGGAAGCACTTTTTCTTTCTTGCTGCAGAGAGGATGACCAGTGGCTTGAAGCTGCAGGAAAGTAAATTTAGATTGGATATCTGGAAAACCTTCGCTGTTAGAATAGTGAGGCAGTGGAATAGACTGCCTTGGGAAGTTGTGGACTCTCATTACTAGAGGTGTTCGAGAAGAGGTTGGACAGCCACTGGCTGGGGAGGATCTAGGCGTAGCTATACCTGTTTCTACCATGGGTATTTCCCATGCTTCTGTGCTTTATTGGTTGCTCCTGCCCTGCCCCCCACCCCTTTTTTCTGCTATATGTGTTAGGGTGTTCTTAGGTGTTTGCAGAGGCTTTGGGTGCTGGCTACTGCCAAGGCTGGAGACTGCAACTGGGGTGTGCCAATACTCCGGCTGGGAGCAAAGCTGGAGGTTCCTGGCTTAGAGGGAATCCTCTGCTCAGGTCAGACCGATCCCCATATTTGGGGTCAGGAAGGAATTTTACTTGTGGTCAGAGCTGTATGGACTGTAGCAGTTTTTGCCTTTCTCTGTAGCAAGGGGCATGGCCCTCTACCCGGGACCTCTTGAGTATATATTGACAACATTATATAGAAGCAGGACACTGGCCACCGTGGTTCCCCTGCTTCACCTATGGCAAGCTAAGGTGCTAGGTTGGTGTTGTCAGGTCTGATGGTAGTCTTATGTAGTGTTTAGATCATGGTTATATGGGATGGTTTGGATAGGGATGGTTCTTCCTCAGGCAGAGGGTTGGACTAGATGTGCCTTCTGGATGTCCCTTCCAGCCCTACTTCTCTATGATTCACAGTTGATGGATGCAAGCAGTTTACATAATCCTGAAGCCAGATGTAAATGGAAGGTTTTAAATAATTTGTACAGATTGCAAGGTAGGAATTACAAAGATGATCATAATGAAAGTAAAAATATTTCCTTTCTTTGGAATTTAAAACTTCTTTTCCATCTTTAAGGTTGTGTAGAAACATTAAATGAAATGGGTAGGTGGGAAGGTGTTAGGATTGGTAGGGAATTAGGCAGAACTATGAAGTTCAGTGGCCTTAGACAAGTTAGGATCCAGGATTATAAATCAAGTTCTTGGCATCTAGTCTTGACCTCTGCTCAGTAGCTACCTCTGCCTTTGGCATTCCCTCAGCAAGGGAGGGAGTCCCAACTAACTGATTTTTTTTAGGTCACCTCTCTCCCACTGGTAGTTGTCATGCTCCATACTCCTTGGCATAGTCATTCCCACAAAGGTAAGAAGTACATCATTGTGAGAGGTTTGTCCTCCAGTTCTTCTCTGTGTAGAACAGTACACTTTAAAATTAATAAATACGCAGTAATCCAAAAAGAAGACATGAGCTATAGCTAACATATATCACAGCAGCATTATATGCAGCTTTAGGAAGGCATAGATTGTGTATCCTAAAAATTAGAAGGCTGCACTAAATTAGGTATGTAGTATAATAACACCTGAGGTCATAAAGCTGGAAGTGTAATATTGTGGACATTATTAAAAACAATTAATATAAAAACTACACCATGTGACAAATTTTATATCTGTCACATTTTGGTGTAAAGCAAAGCAAAGGAAAAGGATGACTAATCTGCCATGACCATCTATTTCAAGCATGTAAAGTGGTAGCCTAAATCATTATGGCTACTATAAAATGGTCATTCGCTCTGGCATCTCAACGTAGTTGAGAGAGAAATGAATGTGGATGTGAAATTACGAGTCTACCATTGTCAATACGAGTCTTTTGCCTGCATGAGCACTGTATAACATGAGGACTATGCACTTTGGTACTTTGAGAGGGTCCAGGATGGGGACCAGAAGTGGCTGGCAGCTTAGAGAGGGGCTGAGGGGCCTGGTAGCTCAGGGAGTGGTCGCATGAGACCTAAGTGTGTGAGGGCCTGGAGAGGAGCCAAAGGAGAGACCAAGGGGTCTGGTATCTTGAGTGGGGGCTGAGAGAGAGGGTGATAGGTCTGAAAGCCCCGAGTGGGGCTGAGAGAAAGTGATGGGTCAAAAGGGCCAGTAAGGGGGCTGCATCAGCAATTGATAGAACATCTGTAAAAATGCCATCTGCAAGGCATATGACATGGTGCAGGGGAAGTAGGGAGCCATGGGGTTGGCCCATAAGGCCACAACCACAATTCAGGTGTGCATTATAATAGATCAGGGTAGCCTCCCACACTGTATATTTATTAATATCAAGCAGGGCAGACTGCCCCCAGAGTGGGGTATTTCAAAAAAAATTTCGGGTATCCCATTTCACTCCCACGTTGTCATCTACGGGAAACGTTCCATTAATGAGAAACAATGTGGGATTTGAAGGACTGACTGAAGTAGGAAGATCAAAGGTTGTGCCTCTTTCTGATGAATCTGCTGAAAATTTACCAGGTAAAGTAAGGGACTTACATCTCCTAAGGAGTTTGTCTTGAGTTTTTTGTGTGCCCCAGTAGCTGTACTAGCAGAGCTTTGGTGATGCTGGGCATCCCAGTAGTCCTTCACTCTTTTGCCTTGCATCCCAGGAGATTCCTAGCTTTATTTTGGGCAAGATCTCAGTCGTCTGGATGCCATAAGTTTTCTTCCCTCCATTTCTTTGTACTGCTTTTTGTGTATGGACATAAGTTACGGTAACCATAGAACTTCCTTATGAGCAATTGAAATAGAAACATGAATCTAAAAGCCTCTTTCTCTTGGCATTTTTAAGACATCATGCTTGAGCTAGTACCTTTTTACATCGAGAAGTTTGAGCCCAGGGTAGTACTTGTAAGCTCATTAAAGCAGGGATTTAGTATAGAAATGCCAATGTACTCTTCTAATAAGACCGTGCACTTTGTCTGAAAAGCCAAATTAATTATGGAACAAAGCATCTATTTGCAAACATACCTTGGTAATCAGCAATGATGGCAGAAGATTATGGTGACCATGTTCTCTTAATTGGATTAATTACCTTCTAAGGAATTCATCTATTACTTTGCAGTAGTTTAATTTCCTGAGCAACTGCTATGTTTACAGGTTTGCAAGAAGGAGTGATCCTTGGTAGTTTTGTGTGAGATTCTGGACCTTATTCTCAAAACATTTGGAGTCCTTTTAGGTCTTCTGTACCTCACCATTTCACAAACTGCGCTATTGTAACTCAGCACAGTTATTTTCAACCAGGGTGTAGCCAGATCCTTTGAAGTATGCTGGGAGGCGCGAGGAGATATGCAAAGCATGAGGAGATGAGCGGATAAATTAAGACGATTAAGTACAGACTCAGGTTTGCCCCTGCCTGGATGATTTCTTATCCCTACTGTCTAGCATCTGCAAGGAGGGGAGGTAAGCACCATCAAATATAAATTAGGTTTTGAATTGTGTGCCTCTCAACTGACAAAAGTTATGGAAGGATGCCTCAAGTCCAAAAATGTTGAGAACCACTGATTTACCATTATTGAAATTTTTTCTTTTCATTATTGAGCTAATTCTTTCTTAGTACAGCTCCAAATAAGGCAGTAGTCCATAGTTATTTTCACACGCTTGGAAAACATTTGTGGTCTAACCGTCTGTGTTAAGTTTTAAGCAAACTTTTTATTCCTTTGCTCTGGTATTTAGCTTGCACTATGGAAGGAATTAATCCAATGCGGTACTGTTATAGAAATCTATAGACCTTCTGTCATCCATACCTATGCATGACCATTTAAAAATCAATTCCCTTGACTCCTCTAGTGCTTTTGAAACTTTCTCAGAGCAGCCGCGTGAAACCACAGACACTTGAATAATTTTGGACATGAACACAACCAGGGTAAGCAAATTGAATGTTATTAGTAGATGTTTAGGATTGTGAATTCAAAAAGATGACAAAGCCAGTAGGGAAATACAAATCGCCCAAGCGAGGGACTAACATTATCCCAAATAAGCCAATATTGGCTGAGCTTGTGTTGAGTGTTAAATCTAGCTCTGAGCAATCAGGACTCGTGGTAGAAGTGATATCTTTTAGGGCTGTGCGAAATGTCAATGGGTGTTTTGTTTCGAAGCCGTTTCGACGCGTTTCGAGCTCAAAACAATGAAATCAAAATGAAATGAACGGCTTCCAAACAGCTTCAAAATGAAACAAGGGTACTCAAAATGTTTCAAAATGTTTCGAGTTTTGAAGCTGGGCTTGCTTGCAGTTAAATAGAAACTAAGGAGAGGGAGAGAGAAGAGAGGGGAAGGACTGCCCTGCTATTGACACCTAGCTCCTGGTTCGATTCCCCAGCTCTCTGATCATTACCTCGGCTCTTCCTGGGGGGCACAGGCCCCCGATCTGCATGCAGGGTTTCATCAGGCTGCCGCTGCAAGTGGAGGCCAGCAGCAGCCGCTCGGCGCAGTCCACATCGAGTGCCGGGAAGACTAAATTGCCGCTGCTTGCCCCAGCCTGTAGTGGCAGGCTGCGGAAACTTGGTGTGCAGATCTGAGTCCTGCACCCCCCGGGAAGAGCTGGGAAGATGATCAGAGAGCTGGGGAATCAAACTGGGAGCTGAACAGAGACCTAAACATTCCCCCAGCTCCCAGTTTGATTTCCCCAGCTCCCTGATCTTTCCCCCAGGTCTCCGATTGCTTCCCCCAGCTTTTCCAGGGGGGCGCACAACCCCAGATCTGCATGCAGGATGACAGCAGGCTGCCGCTGCTGGCAAGTGATATGAGTTTTGCTTTGAACAATTGGATGCGCAGTTTCCCAGAAACCCCTGCACCTATCTCCTTGAAACTTGGCACACTTCATGCCAGCAGAAGGGGCTACCGTCTCTGCTATTTTCATCCCAATCAGGCAAAAAAATTGCAAAGTTATAGGGAGTTTCATGATTCCCCATTATAGCCTATGGGCAAAACATCAAAACAGAGAACAAGTTTCAACAAAATGAAACAAAACAGTGCTTCAAAACAGCGAAACGGAAGTTGAAACAAAATGGTGCTGTTTCGCACAGCCCTACAACTAGACTTCTGTAAAAAAATAAATAAATAAATAAATAAAGAATCATTTTTTAATTGCAAGCTTTCTACCACAAGTCCTGATTGCTTTTGCAAATAAACCAATATGGCTACAAACTGGAAATCTAGCTCTAGTGATTTGTTGGAGTATGATGACAAAACACAGTTTCCTCAAATATTAAGATATAATAAAATGCAGTTTCTCCTCTACAACCTTTGATACCTGGGTAAATGTGACAAACCATGTTTATGCCATTCACGATTACTGCAAATATGTATCAAAGGGAAGATTTACTGTTCTGATTGAGACTCGGTTGTGCCCCAGGAGCAAGAACAGCCCTTGGGTTAAATAAGACTATGAACAGCAGTGCTGATTCACAGCAGTTTCCTGAAGGCTGCCCATGGGCTGCTCTGCAGTCTGTCACTATATTTTGCAGAAGTCTGGGCTGTGGAGAAAAGACCTCATGTCACCTATGTGGGGACAGCGTAGGATCAGTTACAGCAGGACTATGCTGGCTGGTCCTGGGCAGTACTTCCTCCATCTTTATATTCCAGGCTTGTAGGCCTGCAGCAAAGCAATAAACAGTAGCAAATCTGTCTTTGTATTAAACTTTGTCTGCATACCTGTTAGCACACCCTGACTTCTCCCCCAGGCCTGCTGTTACAGGAGGTCCATAAACATTTTAAAGCATATAGTTCTTTATTTTTTAAAGTGGAGAGTACAGAATTCAATACACTAAAACAAGAAAGCTGCCTTGGACATTTCAAGTACTAAGCAGTTCAATAATGGGAAAATATGAGCTAAATATGTGAGCTGTAAACCCAGTCAGGCTAGGGTGCTGAAGTTTGAGGCTGGTTTTACTTTTGCTTGGATAATACCAGATGCCCCTTTTCTTTGGTCTCGGATACCTTGCATCTTTTGCTCCCTGCCAGAGACGTAGCAGTATTCCTGTTTTGTTCCGAGTAGGGAAAAAAGGCTGAAGTGGCAGTGGAGAGAAGCTGCATTTGGACTTTTAGCAATAGTGTGTGCATGTAAGGGTGAATCGCTACTGGGGGTTTATCACCGATGATTTGATGCATAGGGAAGTTGTAGGTAGGAAGTGGTTTATCTTGGAATTAATAGGGGTTTGGTTGGCTTCTGGTGCAGACCCTATGATTTGCTGCTGTTTCCATTCCAACTACAATTGCCCCAAATACCTTTGTACTGTCAGTGAATGGACAAGACTTTGAAACGTTTTTGCATCCCATCTCTCCTCCAGCCAGCTGCCCTTGGTATGGAGGCAATGGTCGGATGCACCTATGTGTGAAACTGATGTGATGCAATGCAGTCCAGAGCAGTTTGAGCCAGAGTTAGCCACTCCACGGTACAGCGTCTACATGTGCCCCCAGCACAGCAGCAGTTTGAGCCAGGGAGAAATAGCCCTGGGCTGGCAGCAGGCTCAGGGAATCAGCCCCTGGCACCAGGTGGTGACCTCAGGTGGCGGAGGGGCTGGCTGGGGCAAAAGAGTGCTAAAGTATGGAGCCATGCAGCAGGCACCCCCTGCACCTTAGCACTGTCTACATGTACGTCTTATTGCACTTAATTACTGTGCCATGTCATATTGAATGAAATAGTTTGAATGTTTGTAAAGGTTGCCCATTAGCCAGTTTCAGGAAGAAGATAAGATTTATCTCTTTATCTAGCTCATTGTTTTGGGACTACGTGCAAAAGGTCCTGACTTTGTTTAAAGTCTTAATTTAAATTTTATCTTTAGAAGTCTTTTACAAAGAGAGCAAATATCCTAAATTCCGAGAGATCAAACCCTAAGGCCTTTTGACCAGATTGGTAAGAAAAGGGCATTTGCAGTGATATGGAAGTTTCCCAAAGGTAATTTAAAATGCTCAACAAAGGCAAAAGAATCTGTTGAGTAAGATCCGAGCCCAAATTTGGTGGTAATGACAGGTTGAGTAGGAGGAGCCCACTGATGGCAGCTCACTCAATAAAAACTGTAACTTACTGTCCCAATTTGGAGGTGACTATACTTGCAGAACAACGAAGGAAGAATCGCAAGTGTAGCCCGGATCAGACTGATCACCTGAACCACCCTCTCCGTGAACACAAATCTCTTAGTTCACGCTGAAGCTGCGGAGCACCTGAAAGGGACTGAAGGAAGGGGACTTAGTCCTATCACTGCTGAGGCCAGCCTATTGAATTGTATTGCTGAGGTGAGCCCATTCCATTGAACTGTACTACTGAGGCCAACCCATTGAATCGTACTACTGAGGAATGAAACCATATTTTGGTATTTGGCTTCTCAGAATTCTAGGATTGTAAGTATAATATGAAAAATAATAGTATTGATTCAAATTTAACTTTTAGTTGTAATTGTAGTTGTTTTTGTAACACTAATTCTTATAGTATTGTTTGGGAAAGAAGTGCATTTGGAGCATTGTTTCTGATATATGTAATTATTGTGTTTTTAATGTTTGTGGTGTTTCTTAAAGCTAAGCAGTGTTATATACGTAGCAAAGAGTTTTAAAATAAAATTGTGTTGTATAAATTAAGTGTGTAATCATCGTGAAATCGTGCAATCAGTTAACCACTCCCCCAGCCAGTGCACCAAAACGAATCAGTAAATTGTATGGGATTTTCTCTATTCCATAACCCACTAGAGACATGCCATAAGATAGTACTGCCTCTGACAGTACTAATTAATTAACTACAGTGGAGTTAAATTAATTTACTGTGACCTAATATTGGTGCATGTGTACACAGTGACACTTTTCGGCGGAGCGAATTAGTCAACTCCACGGTAAAGCGCATGTGATGCAGCTGTTGTAGACTTAGTTTGGCTAGATCTGTATCTGCTAGAAGCCTAGGATGCCATGAGTATCACACACTCCTTATGATTGCTTTGTGGTCACGCAGGTGCAAAGTGTCCATAAAAAGATGGTGAAGTCTCAAGGCCTTCTGCTTATTCTCTAGAGAGAGGCTAGAAATGGAAATCGGAGAATCTTTTGAGGAAACATGGCCTTTGTTGTGCTTCTCAGTGCCTAGGTGAGGCACTTCGTGCTGCACTTCCCTTTTAAGGCTTCATTATTAATGAGGCAATATTGACAATAGCAATGCAGCAGAATGACCATAGCCATGATCAAGGAACCTTGGAACTACAAAACTAGGTCCCCCCTAAGCTTTCTCTCTCAATTTTGACTCTTTGCCTTTTAAGCGTCCAATACCCTATACACACATGCTGTGCTGGACCCATCCGAGGATACTCTTAATTGTGTTCTTATAATATCATAGCCATGTTTCTCACAAAGCAAATTAGGAGAGAAGCACTACTACATGGCTTGTATCTGCTCTTTGTGTTGCGCTGGAGCACACATCATTGCAGAGTATTTACCATCAGGGTTTGGTGGGGGTGGGAATTGGGCAGCCCCACGGGTGGGGTGAGCAGCTGGGCTCTCCTAGCCCCAGGGCTATGCTGTTAACATGCACAGATATTCAGGAGATTAGTTTAACTCTTTCTTTGATCAGGTTAAGCTGATCTTGATCTAAGTTTGTGTACCCGCTCAAGTGAACTAACTTAGATCAAGCATGCCTCATTGGGTGATTTAAGCCCTGTACATGCCTGTACAATTGGATATTTATATCAGCCCGGGTTAGGTCAATCTAAATGTAACACCTTTACATAGCCCTGATAGTTTTCAGCTTCTTGACCCTGAATTTTGAATGCAGCTCATTTATATCCAGTTTTATAGTTGAATGTAGTCAGCTCCCTCCTGTACATGGCAGTGTCCCATCAGTAGCATAACTATGCTCTTTTCAGTCTGTGTTTTGTTTCCTTCATTTTTATTTTCCCTCTGCAGTTACCTGCAATCTTGTTTAACCCGACCTGGTAATCTACAGGTGTCCCTAGCTTGCCTTTGGGACTTCAGTAGAAAAGTATGCTAAGGGCATGCATAAATAAATGATCTTCCTAAAATCTTATTGGAATATTATATGTATAACCTCAGGCTTTTGCACAGAGTTCAGAGAAAGGTTGTTCTTTAGTGCTGGTTTTTGTTGGTTTTTTTTCTAACAGTACATCTGCTCATTATCTTCTCCTAGTTTGCTCTTAAAACTTCTTACTACTACATTTTTTTGCAAATAAATGTGTATGGCTTGATCTCCTTATTCTTGAATATTTCATTCATAGGGTTCATCCTTGCAAATGCTAGCAGCTGTAGCCCCTAGTGGATCTTTGTCAGTGACTTCAGTAGAAGCAGGATCAGACGCAAGACAAACATTTACACTTCCTTGAAGAAAGATGCACATCAAGGGGTCTTTCCCCACCAGAGAAACCAAAGCGAGGTTATTATCCGATCTTTTAGTCTGGTGGTTTTGTTCAAGCACTAGACAATTAGATATACTATCAAATGTTAATGCCATTTGATTACCAGTGGTAATTGGGTAAGGTACCTTATGCTGCCTGGGGTCCAGAGTGAAACCAATGCATGTGATAGAAATAATAATAGTATTTTGCATTTATAAAACATTTTTATGCATGGATTTTAAAATGTTTTGCTAGTATTAATTGTACTTCACTATCCCTTTTTTCCAAAAGGATACATACTGTCTATTTTACCATTGAAACTTTCTTTCTTTTGAGTCCACTATTTCAGAAACACAGGAGCCAGCTTTCAGACTTGCTGAATAGCTGTAGCTGCAAAAACAACATTTAAATTTTTGCCTTTAGTGATCTGCTAAAATTCATGCAGCAAATCATTGGTGATATGGAAAAAGGACATAGGAGCTTATTGCTTTAACTGTTGCACCAAACTTTTGGTAGTGGCTGTATAGTGAAGCTATATGATAGATTTACCCTCATACCCATACTGCTTTTGACCCCAATGAAGATACAAAAAGAAGTTATTTTGTGAAACAAAAATTCAGAATAAATAGAACAATGTTGACACATTTAATTTTTGACCTTTTTTTGGCAAACATTTCAGACTGGTTCAACAAAATGAAATGTCCTGGTGTAAAATATTTTATTGCGACTTTCCCAATGAGATATTGCAAGTTTGGGGTGAAAATGAGATTTTTCCAATGGAAAGTTTTTGTTTATTTTATGGAAACTATATTTTCCAGCAAAACATCATTCTGACAGAGCTTTTTCTATCAGTCCTAGCTCTGCTTGTCCCTTACAATTAATGCATTTAGGCATCCCCTAAATATGCGCATTGTAGAGATGAATGCCTCACTGTTATTTCCTTTCTGGTCGTCCACACAGGGAAAAGCCCTAAACATATAGGTTCAGTTTTGCCCGCCACGTCTCACCCCTGTGCTAAAACAGAAGGATGTTTTATATTCATTTCGGTTCCCAAAGCTTGTAAACTAGAAGATAAATAAATGCTTTCAAGCACTACCCTGGCAACTGGTGATAGCCAAAGTTTAGTTTAGGAAATTCTGAACCTGTACTCAAACGTTATCACTGAGCCAGCATTGGGACTTGAGGTTTTCATTCGCTACACAACACGTCCCTTTAAGGTTTCCTTTGGGTAGGAGCATACTTTAGATGTATCCTCCACATAGCATTTCCACAAAAGAGCTGCTTTCAAGTTGTACCCTCAGATATCAACTCCAGGCACAATTTCAGCTCCCCTAAACTGAGCAGCTGAAGCTGGATTTAAATCCTTCCTGCTGTGAGTTGCTATGCAACCACCATACAACGTTACCTGCAAGCAACAGGTTTTGCCTGGCACCTCTTCCTGAGCTTCTGAAGTAATGGCTCCACCCAGCAACCTTGTCACTTCAAAAAAGAAGCAAAACCCCTCAAGTTAAAGCACAAACCAGAGGCCCTATGTTTCAGGCCACGGTGGGCTGCAATAGTGCTGTCCGCATGTTTCACAGCTAAACTCAGAATCCCCCTATCTTTTTCATCAGCCGCCTAGCCAACGTTTAGTCTTTAGTTTTGATTTTTTTTTTTAACTTAGAGGATTTTATAGATTTCATAGACATTAGGGCTGGAAGGGACCTGGGAAGATCATCGAGTCCAGCCCCCTACCCCAGGGGCAGGAAGTCAGTAATGATTGACCACCGTGTGAACATGAGCTGGCAGTGCAATGCAGTGGCCAGCCGGGCAAACAACATGCTGGCATGCATCAACCAATGCATCTCATGTAAAACTAAGGAAGTGATGCTCCTGCTGTACTGATAATCCTTTAGTGGTAGAAAGGGGAGAAGATGAAGTGAGATCATAGTCGGAAACAAGGATCCGGGTCTTCCATTTCCCACGGAAAAATGGAAAAAACGTGGATTTTCCCTTTTAACCAAGAAAACAGTTAAGCAGTTAACAGGTGCCCCCTGCCCACCCAGCAGCAGTGAGGGGCACAACTCCATGCCGCCCCCCCTGCTGTTGCTGGGTGGGCAGGGGGCACCTCGCCAGGGTGATGCAGGGCTCACTGCGGCAAGGAGCTTCCCTGCCCAACCCTGCTCTGCCCTGCTGCACTGGGTCCCACGTGTTGGCAACAGAGCATGCTGAGCCTGAAGCAGGCAGCCCATGCCCCCGTCCCCACCCACAGGCTCAGCTCCAGCCATGCTGTCCATGGGGGAAGGAAAGCCGCCCATTTGGCCTGCAGCAGCCACCACTTCCCGTGGGTGGCAGCCAGGGCTGGGGCACTGCTGTGGGGGTCAGAGAGCTGCAGACCCATGTCCCTGGCCCTGCAACCCTGGCAGCTGGGAGCCGTCTCCAGCAGGGCTGGGGGGGCAGGGTGGGTGGCTGGGGGGCTGTGATTAGGAAGTGAAGGGCCTGGACCTGCATCCTGGTGAACGAAGGGGGCAGGGGGAGCTCTGATTTTTCCATTATAAAAAGCCCAAAATCAATACCAAAATGTATAGGTATTTAGGATGTATTTTATTATACTGATTGAGGCACTGTTAAGCTTCCAAATTGCTTTAAAAAGGTAAATATATCAATAAAACATAGTGTTCAATTGATACACACACCCACACACACACATATGTATGTATGTATATATAGCTGCATTTCATTTTAGTCAAAGATTTTGTGTTTTTTATCAGAGAATCTGTGATTTTTAAGCACAGAAAACCAGGATCCCTGGTCATAAACCAGTTGAAGCCTAAGGTAAGCGTTGGAACAGGCTACCCAGAGAGGTTGTGGGATCTCCATCCTTGGACATTTTCAAGGTCAGGTTGGATGGACACTGGTCTGGGATGGTTCAGTCAAGGCTGATCCTGTTCTGAGCAGGAGATTGGACTAGAAGACCTTGTGAGGTGTCTTCTAGGCCTACTTTTCTGTGACTATATGGTTGTGACATAGCAATGGAGAGAAAGGAAAGTGGGCATGATAAGAAAAGGGAACAAACTAGGAAACAGGGACAAGAAAGAGAATGTGCATGAGTAAATATGGCAGTTAGACTACTTAAAAAGTACATGAAAAAACAAGGGGCACACCCACTATTATGATTAATAGCTACAAGTTTAGATGCAGTGCACAAACTGGCTGCTTATTCAGGTTTAAATAGCCAATCTAAAAATAAATCTATCAAAGGAACATGTGCACTGACCACTAGTCTCTCCGGAGTTAGTATTTTTTGTGAAACTCTTGGGTTCATTCTTAAGAAATGCTGTTGCCGTACCAGATTTTAGAGGTCTTACCATCCCTGGTACAAGTCATTTTCTAGTTTTCAAGGGCAATATCTGTGGGACTGAATGCCTGTCTGTATGTGTAAGGGTTGCACAGACTACCCATAAGTTTTTTTTTATAACAATATTCCCAAGCGGGGAATGCAAGCTTTTAAGTTATGTCTTTACAAAATGAGTGCCTGAGCTTAACTTATGTGCATTATGGGCTGGGTTCCAAACTGTTGTAAATCAACACCTTCACCAATGTTGTTTTACTCTAAAAGAGGCAATAGCCTCATAGTTTTGCGGTAGACTGTGGGTCTTCATAAATGCAAATGCATGTTAGAAAAGGACAAAGCTTCTGATAGAAGAAAGCTGTTCTCACTTGGTGCTGAATGCCAGCTTCCTGTGCATGCTGATAGTGCCATCGTTCTCATGTCCTATGAGGTGCTGCAGTCTCAGGTGACATTTCAAAAAAATGTTTATCTTGCGTTCACTTACTTCCATTTCAGACCTCAAACACTTCCCTTTGTCGTGGGCTCTGAAGTGAGCAGAAAGTGGAAACATGGCATATTTTTAGGCAGCCTATTAAAAGGGCTGAGAAAATGCCGCTATGCAGTGAACATGACGTTCTCCTGATAAAATGTGAGGATGTCATTAGCTGCCACATGGATTGCCAGCTGGCTGGGTATTTCCTCTTATTACCAAAGCCTACTTTTGAAATATAAGAACTCAAGATTATAAATGAAAATTCTCTAGTGGGTACAGTAGTTTTGCTTACATGCTGACTTGGCAAACAATTTGAATCTAATAGATTGACAAATACCGTACAAATGAGTTGTATCAATATGCAGAAGACTTTACAAAACTTCTATAATTATCTAAACTGAAATAGTTTCCTTGGTGGTTTTACAGTCCAGTGAAACCATATAGCTCAGAGGTCAATGGCTTTTTTCCCCCTTGCACCATACCCCTAAAGTTGTTTAATGTATTGGGTTAGATTTTTAAATAATTTTAATATGGAATTGTGCACCTTAAGTGTGCTGGTAAGAGTGCAATGGGATCTGATGCACAGTCCACATAATTGCACTTCTTGCCATCCCACACAGGCAGGGCAGGAGGTGTCATTGTGGGATTGCAAATTAGATTCCCCTCGTACCTTATTTCCAGTGCAGGGGAAGTCTGGATCACAATCCCAGGCTCCCCCTGCACTAGTAAATAGAAACTACCAGCGTCTCCCAGCGGCAGGGGTGACTGGGGTGCCCCATGGGCTGCCACAGCTGCAAGTTTTATTAGCTGATAGGGCTTTAGCCACAGGGGCATAGACCCTGATACAAATTAAAGCTGGATGGAAACCAGCTCTAAAGTTAGTACACATTTTTCAGCTCTGTCACTGCCCCAAGATCCTGGACCTGGCCTTGGACGCAGCTCCCCGCCTACCTGTGGCCCCATCCCATCTGCCTGCCCACATGGGTCCTGGTCAGTCTCCCTGGAGACCCTGGGATCATGGGGTGGTGAGAGTGCAGGGCCCAGGCAAAGGCACACCCATGCTCCAATTTCTGCATGCCCCTGCGATAGGTGCCAGTTCTGTGGGCAGGGGCATGCGGGGAGCAGATCGTGGCTTTGCCCTGGACCCTGGCTCTGCACTGTCACTGCCCTGCAATCGCAGGGTCTCCCTGGAGACTGGCCTGGACCTGTGCAGGCAGGTGGACAGTATGGGGCTACCAGTGGGCAGGGAGCTGCATCCAGAGTGATGTCTTGGATCTTGGGAATGTGGCAGCTCAGGGCTGGGGGCCTAGGGCAGGGCTACGATCCACTCCCCGCCCACCCCTGTCTGCATAACCTACACCCATTGCAGGGCTGTGCAGGCAGGAGATCGTGTCTCTCCTTGGCCCTGTGCTGTGTTCCCACTCCATGATCCTGGCCTCACCTCCAAGTCCTGTTCCCAAATACTGCTCCCTGCCCCATCCTAGCTGCATGGCCATGAAAAGGGGTCACTTTGGAGAACTGCATGGTGAACTGGAGAACTGCATGTATAGGCAAGCAAATCATTAGATGGTATTGGGTCCATTGTACAAGTGAAGAAGGTACTGTTTTATCTCCCACCTTTTCCTTGGTGTGTGAACAAACCTGCTGCTAACTAGCGACTGACTGTCTTAGAGTGAAACTCACTCAATGGTTGAGAAAATAATTGATAACTTGAAAAAAAATTCAAGGCACAATAGAAAGATTTCAGATGCTAGCATGGGAGGTAATACAGTAATGACAGAATGCTCAGGAAAGGTTTGTCTGAACAAGACATAGTTACTTATTTCACACATCAGAGAAAATAATTCAGCATTCTTTTTCTGCTAACATTTTACTTTACAAAGAAAATATAGCTTTTGTTGTTATCGTTAGATTGCCAAGCTGTGAGATACATTATTCAAATGAAGATTCAACCCGTGGATTTTATCTGCTGAAATCACTTAATGCTTAACAGCAAGCTCGAATAAATAATATTTTTCATATTCCCATTAGCACATCATTAATTTAATGTCTTGCAAATGGGCAGATCTAGAAGAATACTCCAAACTGTTTAAGTAGGAACGCTAGCTTTTAAATATAGATGATATTTCCATCATTTGTTCTTAAGATTATTTTTAATCATAGTATAAATGTTGCTGCACTTCAGATGCACAGCAGCACTTTTGGCCAGTGGCTCCTTTGCTGCAGTTTCAGAGCCAGTTTATTATGGTGAGAGGAGACATTAAAAGGGATGTAATGTTGTATCCAGGGGCTTGGTTTTGGCAAACAAACCCCAATACTTCAATCCTGCAAGGCAAGGAGCTTCTGCACAGGGATCCCTCTCTGTTAATCAAATGTCAGGATTTAGCCCTAAAATTACGTGTGTGCATGGAATCAAAATGTCACACTGCAGTATTTAATAATAATCATTTGTTCACTGAGATTTTCTTAAATCTGAGTAGGAATCACTCACTGAAGCTTATACATTGCATTTACATTTTAGGTTTTTTTATTCCCCTTTTTTGTTCAACTACATTTGGAATTCTCTCCTAATTTGCATTGAAAAATTTCAGATGAAAAAAATCTTGACTTTTTCTGCAACAAAAAATATCTTTGCTCTAGTAGATTTTGCAACAAGTATTGGGTTTAATGCATTTCATCTGCGTTTCTGTTTCTGATGATAAGAACGTTTTTGTGCTTTTGATTGTTTCTGTAGACATTGTCATTAAAAAAACAACAAATGTTTGTATATCAAGAGAGCTGGATTGAATCAAACAGCTTCGGTACAAATCTCTTTCTAAATACAGTCTCTATTGAATAAAAAGGTCCTATTGTTATAGCATAAAGTTAGACCAAGTGAAGCTTGACTTCCAGTTTGTAATCCAAACAAATTAGTCCAGTTATACACACTGGTATATTGTCCAGTTATAGAACATGAATTAAACTGGAATTTTTCTTCCACCTTGCAATGCATCTTGCCTTTTAAATTAAAAGAGGATATAATCCAGAAACACCTTCTTAAATAAATGTTCTGCTCCAAATTCATGGATTGCTCTTCACTAGCGCTTGCTAACAAAGACCCTTCTCCTTAAAGTGATTTTTTTTTTGTATAAAAATATAGCCAGTAAGCATGAAATTATGCAAACCAACCTTTATGCAAATGACTCTTTTTATTAAATCATTTGATTACACCATTATTTCATTAAGTTCCTTTAAAACTAATTTCTAAAACTAGCATATATGTTGCATTTTGTACAGTCTGTTACAAAGTAATCCACTTAAATAGCACTTGTTTGTGTTCCTATGATCTCACCAATCTAAACAGTGTTTGCCTTGAATTGTTTTCAAGTGAACAACAATATGCCTCATAAAGTCTATCTAAAAAAAACCTATAGGCATTAAAAAGAGATTAATTCATGAAGTCCCTGGACAGTCTCTGTTAAGAAAATAGTGTGTAGTGAAATTGGGCATAAAGCTTGCTTAAGCAAAGTGTTTACATCTGTTTGTTAATTTAAACACGCAAGTGCTGTCTCTGACGTCAATGAGGGGTTTCTCATGTGCTTCAAGTCCAGCACAAACTCTGCTAATTCAAGGCCTTGGTTTTTCTCAGGCCCTGATCATCTACTTTGTATTTTTGATTCCTGAAGACTCAAAGAACTACAGTCAAATAGTTAAAAAGATAGTAAATAGAGCAGACTGAAATGTCTTTTGTAAAAACATTTAAACAAATTATTTCTTATATTCTTGTAAAAAAAATGCATTTCAAAGGGTTTTTTGGTGGGTTTTTTAAAAATAATATCTCTAAAATTGTTGATGAAAGCAGACTTTTCCTCTGCTATCTTTTAAACTTAAAATATTTTTTCTATCAAAAATAAAGGCGGGGGGTAGAGAAATGTTCAATTGGTACTAGTGTTCATGACAAAGGAGAGAATGCTCCCTGCAAAACTGAGCATGCAAAATACAAAGAATGGGGTTTAAAATGTAGTCTTACATCCTAGAAATAAATATTTTCAAGTCACTTTTTCATGTGTGAATTACCCTGGGTGGGTGAGGAAGCATATGCTTTGGAGGATAGGATGTGGATTAAAAAAATTACCTTGATGAATTGGAGAAATGATTTTAAATAAATTGAATGAAATTCAATAAGGACAAGCATAAGGCACTGCATTATGCATGGAACAATCAAATGTGCAAGTACAAATTGGGGAATAACGGGCTAGGCTGTAGTATTGCAGCAAGGAACCTAGGGGTTATAATGTATGGCAAACTAAATAAGAGTCAACAGTATGGTCTTACTACAAAAAAAACCCAAGCCCCAAACCCCCAAGCCAATGACATACTAGGCACATCTACATGAGAAGTTTACTGCAGAGCTGACTAATTAGCTCCATAGTAAACATCTCAGGGAGTTTATACACGTGATCAGGGATTGGGGTGGGGAGCAGCTTAATTAGAGCGGCTCCAAGAGGAGCCGCTTTAATTAAAGTACCTGAAGCATCACATGTATCAGCGTCCCTGCGCTGAAAAATGGTGGTGGGGGCACTTTAACTAAAGCTTGTTGAACAAACTTTAGTTAAAGTACCCCTGCCATCGTTTTTCAGCGTGGGGACACTGATGCCTGTGATGCTGGAGTCTGCTGGAGTGCAGTAATTACCACACTCTGGCAGACTCAATTAATTGAGTTTACTCCACTGCTCTGTAATTATGGCCTGTTGGAGCAGCATTGCAGCATGTATATAGGTGCCCTCATCTACACGTGCACCCCTATTAAGGTTCAGAAAACTAATAAACCCCACAGCAGGGTAGTACTTGTAAATGTAAGTACTACCCTGCTGCAGAGTTTTTTCATGCACAGCATTGCATGTGTAGACACTGGCCTGGCTCTCTGGGTGTTCTCTCTACTCCTCCCCTGCTGCTGCTGGCTATCTCCACACTGAAGCACTCTCGTGCTCCAGCCAGCTTCTCTGCAATGCCTTAAGCCTAGTCAGAGCAGCCCTGGGCTGGCAGGCTGACGTCTGGAGCTCCCTGCCATTGGGGGATGCTCTGACCAATGCTACACATGCTCCACATGCTACACATAAATAAACTCTGGAGCAAATTGCTTCAGAGTTCATTGTTCCTGGGTGCATGTTCAAACAGTGCACCTGGGAGCAAAAAACTCTTGAGCAATAAGCTCCAGAGTTTATTCATGTGCACTAATTGCATGTGTAGATGCTCCCACTGGGTTGTATTAACAGTCATATCGCATGCAATCATAGGAAGCATACAAGCATTTCAGCTTTTAACAGTTGAAAATATCAGTGGGCCAATTTCCATATATTTGTGTGTACTGTTTAGGCTTTTCTGAAAATAAAAATCATTACTTTTTAAAATTCTGTATAAATTCTTGCATATGAGACCATAAACTCCAAGGGATGAAGAGAGCCCCTAGAGAAATACATGAGGAATTACTGTAATGAGACATACTAGGGACATGTAATTAGTTTGGAAAAGAAAAGACTGCTTGATAGCATGCAGGAATCAAAACTTGTGGCAGAAGTGATATCTTCTATTAGACCAACTAGATATTTGCAAATGTATATATATATTTTTGGTCTAATAAAAGATATCACCTCTGCCACAAGTTTGGTTTATTTTGTCTCTAGACTAGTACGGCTACAACCTGGATACCCGATAGCATGGATGCTTTTTATCCTAAATTATATTTTATTCCTGTTTCTTCTGAGTGATAATTAGCAGTATGAACCTGTTCATGTACTTACCTCTAGGGCTATGACAGACTTACAATTCCTTCCTAATAATGTAGTTTTTTTACCTTTCAATTATAGTCTTTGAAAGTGAAAAGGTCTGTAATAGAATAGAATAGAATTAGTGACTTGGTGTTCATTAATTTAGAATTTTCCTTTTTTGGTTATTGACTTGTTTAACAACCTTAAAATTATTTGTTCCTTTTTTCTCCCATAGAGGTGTTTTAATAAAAGTAATTAACACCTACCCTGAACCATAAGAGTTGACACTGTAGATGGATGGTATTTTCAGTGATACAACTTGGGTCAAGGTTTACAGTGATTCTTTGAGCATTTTCTATCAATTATGTCCTGCTGTGATTAGGACCATTTTGCTCTTTGGTCCCTGATGCAGGGATTCATTGTGAGGAATTTGTATATTTATCCATTTATTCAATTTATATGCCACCCTTCCCATCAAGAAGGATGGTTGACAATAAATTATAAAGTTATATGAATGATATCTATATTTTTTTTTGCTGTTTTCAGATTCCCTAAATTGTTCTACAGGGTTATTTCCAATTTGTTTAGCCAGGGCTTTTCTGTTTAAACCTGCCATTCCCATTTGTATTTTAATCTGATTTCTGGTACATCTCATTAAATGTCCCTCCAGACTATCTATCCAACAATCTGTATTATGGATAGGGACCTACTTAAATCTCAGTTTCATGATTTTCACAGAAACTGCAAAAAATGCCATTTCCCATGATTTTGTGTGGAATTCTGCCCCTCTCCCCTCCCCACCCCATAAAAGCTTACCAGAATACAAAGAAAGTGCAGCAATCCCTGCAACCATACAGCACGTACAGCATGTAGTTTGAGAGAATACAGCATTTATTGAGAGAATAAACCACGTACCATAGAGCACGTGGTTCGAGAGAAAGAGCTACTGAGAGGCTGAGCTAGCAACTTGGTAAAGTAACTAGTCAGGAAAGCAAAAGGGTTTCCATGCCATCTTTTAAGAAGCCAGATGCAACACTGCAGTAATGCTGAAGTCTGAAGATGAGCCTCTTGGTCAGTCATCGGGTTGGGGGGCATCGCGAAATTGGCTCTGCATGCTGTGAGTGACCCACAAAAATCCCTTCATCTTGCCATGATTTAGGTAGGTCCCTAGTGTGGATCATAGGTGACTGGTAGGGGGTGCACGGGAGTGCATGTGCCCCCCTGATGAGGCCGGTGCCTCCCCTGATGGCCGACACTGATGCTATTGGTGGGGCTCGTGCCCCCCCAACAGAGCCACCACCATCGGTGGCTTTTGCGGGTGCCCCCCCAGATTCAGGAGGCACCAGTCATTTATGTTATGGATCTTCAAAATAAAAATGGTGAAGAACTAATACAATAGAAGTTATTTTACAAAGCTTAAGTAGCATTCTTCCTCCTGAAAACCTCAACAGATGCTGCAAATATTTGGGTTAGGCATGGTATCAGTGTCTGAAAAGACAATGATGCCCCAGGGAAGACACTTTAGGAAAATCTTATATTTCTGCTTTGCTTCGATCATAGGAAGACTCAGACCCAGGAATATCTTGCATTCTATAGCTACATAATAAGCCTAATAGTTGAACAATTACAAAAGAAAAAGACAGTTATGGATATCACAAGGCAGCCAGGCAGTAGCAACTTCAAGCAGACTCCTTAGCTGAACACAGTGTTATACCAGAGGAGTAGAGAGAACTACCATAAATGTATTGTCCTTGTGCCAAAGGAGAATTGAGAGAGCTGTGAACCTTCTAGGTACCTTGTCTACACTGAACAATGAATTTACTGCAACACTAGCTTTCAACCAGCCAAGGGAAAGGAGAAGCTTTCAGGAAAAATTTGCCACTGGAGACACTACCTTATAAAAAATGAACAGCTCAAAGAACAGAACGAATATAACTTGCTTTTATATGAAAGGACTCTTCTGTTCATTGCGAAAGGAGAATTTTCTTGAATCAGATGACTACTGCTATAGCTATGTGAGGAGATGCACGTGAAAAAGGTGCCAAATCTTTGCAAAAATAAAGATATCCAACAGATAATTGACAGAGAAAGCCTTGCTATCATCAGCTGACCTTCATGGTTAATCTGTGAAGCACAGGTGAATGTAGTAAGGTACCTCTAATTACAGTATTCATCTGTAATAAATACTGATATTAGTGCTTTACATTTTCAAAGAGCTACATCAACATTAATTGCTCATTACCATTAAGCAAAGGAAGAAAAATATATTGGCTTTTACATGAATTAATATCAGTTTCCAGTGAAGAACTTGACTTCTTGAGGTTCAATATGCAATTGTTGTGTTTCAGGCACATGGGCCAAATTTTCAGACATACTAGTGGACTAGCTTGACTTAAACATATTCAAAGACAGCTATGATTATGCGTGTCAGACCTGCATGCACGTGTGCAGAACTGTGCATATTGAACCAGGGACCTCTGAAGTGTGTACATGGATGTAGTGAGAGCTAATGAGGCAAGGCTCTTACTGTGGTTTGTAACATAGTTATATCCTCTGTGCAAGTTCAAGTCAGGTCTGTGCAAGTGCATGCGTGTTCCCATTTTTAGAAAAAAAATTGTCTAAGAAGATATAACCACATTGTGGCTGAAACACCCTTTATTTATGCATGCAGACTGGATGACTATGTGAACACGTGGGTTGCTTCATATTCAATTACCTCATCTGTATGCCAAGTGCACACCTTTAAAATGAACCCCAGGAGCTTGCAGGTGCAAAGGATGTGCATGGGCTTGCTTAGTACATGGGCATCTGAACAGCGAACCTCCAAATCCAGTTTCTCACGGCTTAGAAAATTTCAGTCTTGGGAAAGTTTCGTCATTTGAGAAATATATTTCAGGTCATCATGTGAAATTAATGTTAAATGAATTGACCATTATTAAACAGCTGTAATCTCCAAGCCATAGATAAACATGCTTTTTTTCATTACAGTTCTGAAATGAAAAAGGGACTATTTTGAGGGCGAAGATATTTACAGATGGAAGATGTCTATTTAATCCATCCCCTATCTTTTTGCCAGGACATTCTGCATCTCAACAGGTATAATAGAAATGTTTTGCTTCTCCGTATATCCACACAGTTCTGATAACATTGATTCATAAACTTCCCCATAGCTTAGAAGCAGAAAAAAAATCTGCTTCTCTTTAGCAGATATGTGTCTGTGTTCGGTGTAAAAGCCATTGCTTTTGGTTTTTTTCCATCTCCACTGGAAAATGCTCTGGGCAGAGGGAAGAGTGGGGTAGAAGGAGGGAATAGGTATGCTGGGCAAAAGGCAAAATTGGAGGGTAGCTACAGACAAAATTGTTGAAACACATAATTCATTTTTCTGAGCTTCATGAGTTTAGTGCATTCATTTCATCATTCACAAAGGTGCTGCAGAGAGGCACAAAGGGTTAGTAACTTGGGCCGGCAAAGAGGTATTTATGAGCATTTAAGAAAGAAGAGAGAAAAATATTTTATTAAAGGAAGCCAGCCAAGGGGAAATTGATTCACTGGCTTTATGTGAGAAAGTAAATATGTCCCTTTAACCCTAAATCTGTGCATCAAGCTCTGGAAAGTCCAATTATCTTGACAAAAATGATTTAACAAATAACTGAACGATAGGAGAAGAAGGGGAGGAGGTGGAGAAGAGAGGCTTTGGAGGTGGGCAAAGTTACTGCAGGAATTGGGCCTCAGGCTGCCTTGCAATGAAAAAAAACCCCTCAGAAATGGAACAGAAGACAGTCCTGGAGGACTTTGTACTGCTGGAGATTTATTTGGCAGTCGAATCCCTGTGTTTCACATTTAATAATAAGATGTATTGTTACAGTTCCTGGCTTAGAAATGAATTCCAAACCATTTCTGAAGGCTAGCTAATGGCACACCTATGCATTTTAAAAAAGAAGCGGCTGGTTTTTGGGTTTCCTGTTTTTGTTTCTGTGAAGCGTTACTAAAGTTATGGTTTTGCAAAATTGTTTCTAAGCTCCCTGACCTGAGAAGGTGATTAATGGGCTGAGAAAGCAAGAAGCTGTAAGTATTGTCAATGCTAAGTGTTTCTTCACTTTTTATTTACAATTCTCTGGCTTGAAAGCTAGACGTGCTGCTGTCTTAATCAGATTAGTAATTAAAGTGCTATTTAATGATGCTTGCCTAATGGAGTCACCTGAAAGTACTTTGGATGGGCTGAGAAACTTAATAGTAAAGGCCATAGCGTGAGTATTGGAAGGTAGTTAGGAGGGGCCACGTAGCAGAATAAGGTTTTAGAAGAATCTGGCGGCAGCTATGTCTCGTGGGCTCCCAGGGCGTTTATACACATGCTCCGGGAGGAGGTGGGGGGGGCACTTTAATTTGAGCAGCTCTGAGAACCGCTTTAATTAAAGTGCCTGGAGTGTCTCGTGTATCGGCGTCCCTGCACTTCAAAATGGCAGTGGTGGTGCTTTAAACTGAAGCTCATCGAACCAGCTTTGAAGTGTCCCCACCACCATTTTGAAGCATGGGGGCTCTGGTACACGAGATGCTGGAGTCTGTTGGAGTGGGGTAATTATGACGCTCCAGAAAACTCGATTAATCGGGTGTGCTCTGATGCACTGTAATTACAGTATTTCGAAGCAGCCTCACTGCTGGTGCATAGGCGCCCCCAGGGAACGCGTGCTGGACTGTCTGTTCCACCATCCTGCAAGGGGACAAGGACTGCAGCTCTACTAGCTTTCATGCTGCCCTTTCCCTGCCTTGAGCAGGTTGTATGTAGAGCTTGGTGTAGTTCCTGCAATCCAAAACAAGATCATGCCTGGTACCTGGATCAGGACAAAAGAAATTACAAGGTTCTTTCTCCACTGGTCATATATAGTTGCACCAAATTTATATTAACAGATTTGGCCCACTGAATATAAAGCATCAACAGGTATATCTGTAAAACGGTCCAACCCAAACCCAAATGCAGGTCCCCACTGCCTTTTCCTTACCAAAGAGCATATCTTTTTGTGATTGGCCAAACCCAACTTTTCACATCCACCGGGGGAGCTTTCAACATCCCAGTCCAAATGTAGCCACTTGGGTACATCTTAAGTTATGTTTTGGATGAACCTCCAAGCAGGGGTTGTTTCCTTCTATCTGGCTCTAAATTGAAGGCTTGTGGTTTCAAATGTGTCATTTTAAAATAATTTTATTAAAGAGTTACTCTCTCTGCAAAGGAATTGGATTGTTTTGTAACCATGATCAGTGGCATAGCTGGGCAGTTCTGCGTGTGGGGTGGTGATGGTGCATGGGGCAGTGGCTGCAGCTGGGCTGCTAGCAGTGGTTGGGAAAGCGGTGACGTTGACTGCTATTTTTGCACACCCCTTATGTAAGTCAGTCCTGGGGCTGGTGTCCTGCACACTGCCCCCTCCCCGTGTGTATGCTATGGACTGCGATGGTCCAGGAAACGTGTAAGAGGTAAGGGTCATTTGAAGGTACCTTTTACTGGATCACATGTATAGATCTCCAGTCTGTGCTTAAAAGCTTGTCTAACTTCTGTACCAACTTCTGTACCAGTTGTGCTAATTGACACCCAATTTGTGTCGTAAGGTTTTGAGAATCTGGCCAATAGTGTCACAAAAACTTAGGATCACACAACTGGAGAGGACCACCTAGGTCAAGTCTAGCTTCCTGCTGTCTCAGCTGACCATATAATACATTATTATTTATGAATTTACTTATCAGCTCCATCTTAAAACCATCTAGTGTCTCGGCTCCTATTAGAAGGCTGTCACAGAGTTTCACTCCTCTGATGATTAGAAACCTTTCCTTACATCCAGACAAAATTTATTCATAGCAAATTTATACCTCACTTAGTGTATTGTTGCAGTGACCAGAACATTTTCCTGTCCTAGCACATTTATAATAGGTGCTAGTTTACTTAGGAACTTTAATTGTATTCTTTCTAATTATTTTCCTGCTTTTACTTGTAAATAAAACAATCTAAAAATAAGTTCTATTTCTGTCCCCGTCCATTGAGATGCACAGAAAATTGACACTTATTAAGTATAATACATCACATTTGCTTGAATAACTGGAAGCCATTGCCAGAGAGAATGAAGGCCTTAGCTTCCTAATTAATTCTCTTTAAAAAAAAATGTAAATAGTTTTCTAAACCTCCACCCCAACCTCCGTGGACTTCATTATACAGTTTAGTTACAAGCCGATTTTATTGCTCTCTATCCTCCTGTGCAATTTAAATAACTCAATCATATTTTACCATATATTAGAGTAGCTGAGAATTCCTACTGAGCTTTTTGTAGTTTTGTGATTGTCAACATATAAGTGCCTGAGAATTAGCATTTTGCATTTAGCAACGGAGTCAACCTGCCTATAGAATAGAATACATGCATAACATTAGAAACCGCGTAACATTATTCGCAGACACCAGCAGGGACATTGTGGAAGTTTCCATGTTTAGATCTTTGTTTCAAGCCAATTTACCTTTCACTCACATGTTTTGAATGAATCTAATTTTTATGCTTTCACGTTTCACTTTTGTTACACTTCAGAAAAGCTGAAACCTGGAGCCAAAATCTGTCCCAAAGTGTTAATCATGTAGGCTAATTTACACTAGCTGATGATTTGGCCTGCTCCATGCACATAAGGTATTGTGGGATGAATCTTCAGTGACCCAAAATTCCCACGTCCAAACATTTCAAACTTTGGGGCATTTTGAAAGTGGAATGTAGACCCCTATTATCCTTACAAAGGACCAAATTTTGGAAATCTAAATCAAAAGTTTTAAACATGAATTCCATGCATTAAATATTTACGTTTTACCGTGGGGTGGGGGGGGTGGCATGCCATTGTGACCAATCTGGAGGTCTCCTGGAAGTCTAGAGCTGGGCACAGGGGAGGGTCAACAGTAACAGCAGAGGATTGGGGTGTAAGCCTGGCAGTGAATCAGGGGTGGTCTCTTTTTGGCTGGCATACTGGGAAGCATGTGGGACCACCCCCCACCTTCTAGCCTGGCAGAGCAGGCATCTATTTGCATGCCACCCTCCCTCCCCAGGCAAATGTATGTTCTGTTCACTCCCAATCCAATCGATGCAGCTTAAAGAAACCCTCAAAGGCTTGATTGATTCCACCTCAGGCTTTTTGAATGTCTGTACCTAGTCTTAGGGTGCTATTCCTTCCTCATGGTCCTATTCCTCATGACAGCTCTCAGGGAAGTTGGGGATTTAATTTCAGTCAGGTTGAAGTACAGACTCTTTCCTGAGGATTGTTTGTATCCATAAAACATACATTTAAATGTATGAGCCTATGAAAAAAATAATTGTGGGTACACACCAAAGGGCTCTCACCTCTAAATACATACCTCTGCTTATAATCCAGTAGCACAAGTCATGACTGCTTAATTTTGTGGTAGCTATTTGCTTAGAGGCAAATATATTAGTTTGTAAACTTTGTGATTTAAAATTGTTCAGGAGAACAGAGGCCTCCCAGCATCAGTCAGGATCCTGAAAAGTTGATCTTTCCTTTACACTATTAGTAGGGGTAAACTTCAGAAGGTTTAAAGTTTATGGAGGATCATATAAAGCTCATGAAGGTTTTGGAGGCTCATCTGTCCCTTATTGAAAAGCTTTACAAGCTTGGATGGGCTGCAAAATTAAGAGCTGATTTTTCAACCAGTCACATTTCAGGGTGCAGGTCTGAGTTCTTTGGCAGATGGGAACAGTCCTGAGACATTTCTCTTCTCTTCTGCTCTTTGCAATCTAGCCAATATTGCACCTTTCTGATGAAGTCAAAGCTATTGAGAATTTCTGCATCAATCACTGGCAAAGTCAGGACTATGGATACCCTTGTCCAACCCCTGGATCTGGTGGACCGTGCCTGGAACCCTTACTACATCTACAAGGCATGGTAGATATTTTTGCATTCTTTTAAGGTGTGCACACATTAAAGGATCGTCTTTACAAAATGCAGCCATAGAACAGATATTTAGTTTAGTTTGTCTAAGGAACAATTGTCCCTCTTGCCAAGGTCTACAGAATTGGCAGGATTGCCATTCCCTCAGAGAAGAGGGTATTAAATCAAACATCTAAGGTATTTGCAGGGGAGGAGTGACGTGGCCAAGAGGAACAGAAAACGGAGCTGTTGGCCCACCACCACCACTGGACCAGTGCAGACAGTGCTGCTGCCCCATGCACTACCACTACTCAGACTGCAGAACTGCCCTGTTATGCCTCTGCATGGGAGGATTGCAGATGGAAATACAGAGAGCCCAACTGGCCTATGATTGCAAGTCCCTCGGTTCCTTGAGTGAAGAAAACTCGCTTGCAAAATTTTCAAAGGGAATCGGGCAAAATGGAGATGAAAGATAATTTAGAAAACCGCACTTGAGCATGGTTTTATGTAGCGCGTTCCCACAGCTTTAACAAAGCATATCTTTGTTTTGAAATGCTCTCCTTTTTCAGCATTGTAATGCTCTCCAGATTATCCTTCTTCTTGAATGCTTACATGTATATTTACAATATTAAAGGGTGCAAGGGAGGGATTTGTTGCTTTGAATGTAAAAACAAGAAAGACTTTTCCTCTGGTTTGAATTTTGTAAAGCAGCAGTACCAGAAGGATTTCACAAAGTGATGACTGGCACTTAAGCCATTAGCTCTGTGCGCTCTCTTCTTCTGAAGCGCTTCTGAAGATGTGCTTTGGTTATGTATATTTTGTTTGTGTTTCCATGCAGACTGCAGTTCTGAAAACTGTCTTTGTCTTATTATGCATTTCTGTAGGGTGCTCTGTAATACTATTTTCATGAAAGGCATGTCATGTCAGATGTAGGTTTATCACATGAAACCTCTGCTCATAATTGTGCTACTGAACTAGCATCATCAAAGCAAACACTACTGAATTACTACCTTTATTTATTTTATTCATTTTTGAGCATGGGGGAATGATTCTAGTCTTTCCTACACCGGTAGATCTGTCCTGATTCTGTTTTTAGATTGATAATTTTGGCAAAATTATCAATCTGCCTGTAAACCTCACTACCAAACACCTCCTTGCTGTGAGGGTTCACAATCAGAGGCTGCAAACTAGTGAGTAGGGAAGTAGAATGAAAGAAGGGGAAAGATTAAAAGCATAGCGAGGCAAAGCTGGAGAAAAAAAGAAAGTAATTTGCTTTGACCTAAGCAATAAATCTACAGGGCAATAATGACCATCTCTTGACACTACCAGTGACATTGATCAAGTGCACTGTCCCAGGCTTTTTCCCCTCTGAACCTTGAAGCAGTCCCTGATCATCTCTGCCACTATTTATGCCGGGTTGTCAAAGATCAGGTGAAAGCACAGGATTGGGAAACGGTTCTCTCTAGCTTAATGTGATTGCTTATGGTGATAATTGGGAATGTCATTCCCTGTGCTGTATGCATCATGAAGCTGCCTGGTCCAAAAAAAAAAAAAAAAAATAACCCCAACCATCAAAATCTCTTGGCTTCAAAGATCTGTTCTGAACAGATAAACACACATGCACACAGAGGGATTCAGTTAATGAAACTCCATCCTTAACTCACCCATTTGGGACTGGGTATTAGAGCAAATATTGATCACTGACTGTTTGGAGAACTTAAAGCAAGAAGAACAAAGCCAAAGAGAGCTGACATTTTGACCTCACTGAATTTTCTGCACTTTTCTTCTCCCTCGGCATTCTAGCCAGAAACCCGACTTTACCTTGGGGAGGGAATTGGGTGGGTTTCCTATTTAAACTCTCACAAAGGCTTCAAACTGAAGATTTTTTACTATTATGATTCCCTCTGGCGCCCCTGACCTCAGACTTCTATAGCTGAGGTCCCTGGGTCCCCCCAAGAATTGTTGCTAGCACACATTTCAAGCCTCTGTCAGAGTTATTGTTACCTAGGCTTTGGGTTTATTTTACTTCCGAAGCCTGAGCCTGTGGGGGCCAAGGTGCATGATAGTGTCCACTGCCTCTTCTGGGAGGAGCGGATGTGTGTGCACAAGGAAGATGGCAGAGGGGTGTATAGAGGGGATGCTGTTAAAGCTGACTGGCACTATCAACTTTTACATGTATTTTTCATGGATTTGGTTTGAAGTGATTCCCAGCTCCTGGGGGGCACTCTTGCCTGCCAGCCATTTTTCCCTGCATAGTTTTAACTAAGAGAGTTACAGTCACCCTACCCATTCTCCAGTGTAGCCCAGTCAGAAATACACAGGGCTTCAATTCTTCAGGAGGCAGAGAAGAAATCTGTCCCACTTGTAATTAGTATTATGTTAGCATCCTGAGTCCCAACAAGATCACCCCCACATTGTGCCAGGTGCTGTACAAATGCACAAGGGAAATAAAAATTAACCTCTTATCTTGCATGAGAGAGAGGGAGAGAAGGTAGGAGGGGAAGTAATGCTAATTTGCCTCTATTTTATTTGTGAGGAATTAAGGATCAGAAAGACTAAGTCACTTGCCTGAGGTTATACAAAAAGCCTGTAGCAGGGTTGAGACCTGAAGCCAGAGCTCAAGTCCATGTCTGGAGGTCCACCCACAAGATTATTTTTTCTCTGTTGCTTTTAGATTTAGGCAATGCACCTGAAGGAACCTCTCAGGGCATGTGATGTTTCCCATTTAGCATTTACTTTTAAACCGGACAGCAAAGCAGAAGATTGTCCAGGTGTGCAAATTCCAGGCAATATTTTCCTGAAGCTAATTTACAACCAGTGGGGCCCAGAAATAAAAATCCTGAAACCACATTTCAATCACTGAAAAAGATAGATTGACTTTCCTATTAATAGAGGTAAAGCTATTTCCTCCAGGCTCTAATTGTCCTTTTTCAGACCATAGTGCCTTGAGAGCACCACAGTGTAGTTGTGTGCAGATAGCATTTTATCACAGAGATGCTGACAGATTTTTCGTCCTAGCAGCCCTTGTCTGTGCTGCCATAGTCTGAAATGCTGTTATAATAAACCTGCAGCAGGAATGCATAATTAGCCTCCAAAACACTTGTGCCTCCAGAATGATTTTACTTTCCTGAAAAACACAAAACATAAGAGAATTTGGCTGTGTCTTTCAGACACATGGTGTCCCAAAGTGGTTTTTGTATACAGGAGCTATGAACTTTGATGTTAGCTCTTTTAATAAAATGTTTGAAAGTAGCACTTGATTGGCATTCAGATGGAAATGAAATTGAGCCTGAATCAAACGACATGAATCTGATGCAATTCGGCCTTTCAGATGTGTTAGACGGAGATATCGGGAATCAAAAATTGAAGGTTGTCAATCATCTGGCTGGAGAGGACTGTGCACTGAATCTTGCAGTACGTGCTCAAAGAATATCTCTACCCTGGTGTATGGGTAAGTGCCTCTTCATTGCTGCAGAGTGTGCTGAATGTTTTAGTCCAGAAAGTTATGCATATTTTTGCTCTACTTGGTCATCTCCCACTGCACCTGAGTTTTGTGTGTCGCACTGCATTCCTGAACAGGACCATATCAGGGATCAAACCTTGAACCCAACTGCATACACTTCTCTTGCATGAGCAGGCTCTGCTAGCTAAAGTGTGATAGGTTCAGCAACCTTGATTTGTGGCCCAGCCACAACTTGTAGAGAGACAAAGTGCCTCACAAATCAGTATATTTTACACAGGCTTGTTAGTAATTATTACTATGGGTGGCAGGTTGGGCATAAGCAAGGCATGCGCACACGAGTGCCTTGGCACTATATTAGTCAGTTGTTTTTCATACAGTGCAACTCCTCTGTCTCTTGGATCTTCTCCGTTTGCATAACTAAATGCAAAAATGGGTCAACACAATCATTTCATACTACATTTCTAACCCACTCTGTGGGGTTTTAGAGTCACACGTTTCTCAAGTGGTTACAATGAATTTGTGATTCATAACTAACGCGACCACTGCATGAAAGTGGGATAAATAGGAATCTTTAAGCATTTCTGTGTGCTTTTATGTTGAAATGAAAACAGTACAAAGTACCAGTAAATGATGGGCTGGCCTGCTGATGGCTTCTCAAAAGTGGATCACAAAGAGCTGTAATGTGCAGATCACTGACGGCCCTTGTTATCATCCAAGGGAGCACACACATCTGCCATGAGATCAGGCTTTGAAATAAATTAATAACAAACAATCCTTCAAAAGCATGTTAATGGGACGTTGCGGACAACAATACTCTGAAGGCATGATTACAAGATGTTTTAAGATGCTCATAAAGTTCAAGCAGTAACTTGTCAGGTCTGATACAACTTCCTCCATATTATTAATTGCTTATGGTTTCTGTATGGAGAAGCCTCTTTATTCGTCCTGGCTAATGTTTTTTCAAAGGGTGCAATTAAATATAAGATAGTCTCTGCAGTAGTGAGGAAAGCTACCAGCATGTGGGCTACGTAGTATGGTGACAAATGATTACATGTGATGAATGGATACAAGACGGATGGGTAGAGCAGAAATCATTAAAAAGATGATTTTACTTGCCATGCCCACACGTTTACAATGGA
This sequence comes from Alligator mississippiensis, assembly GCF_030867095.1. Lineage (NCBI taxonomy): Eukaryota > Metazoa > Chordata > Crocodylia > Alligatoridae > Alligator > Alligator mississippiensis. The sequence goes on along the minus strand of NC_081832.1, from coordinate 10,479,876 downwards.
TGTCTCCCTTACTAAGTGTGACGGTAACTTGGCAAATGTTGACATTTCTTTGGGGAATAGACAGTACCTATTGAAAAAAAAAAACAACTGAAGGTTATATACAGGGCCTTTTTTTCCCTTCTAAGAGGCATACAGGCCACCACAATCTTCAGTGAGATTTCAAGGGGCATAACTGAAGATATGATGTCACCTGGGCACATGGACTCTGACCCTGCAAACGTGTCTATTATCTTTAAGTTTATAACTAGTCCCACTGATCTAGTGGGATTCCTGACACACTCAAAGTGAAGCACAGAGGTGTTTACTGGATGGTGATCTTATAGTGATGATACTTCGTATTTGAAGCTGTGCAGAGGGTTGAACTTATACTCTGTAACCCAGGATTCACCCACCTTAAACCCAGTTTCCTCTTACAGCTTCTGGCTGCAACTTGCTCAGGATGTCTATTTGCATCACTCTCAGTTGACACTCCCTGGGCCACCTCTCAAGCCATCTCCATTTTCTAGGCTTGGGGAGGGTCCAGTGTAATAGGTTCCCTCTTTTGAGCCAAGGCTTATCCTTGGGAATAGGAAACAATTTTGGAGTGGAAGGAACTAAGTAGGGTGGGATAATCTGCAATTAGCAGCTTCCTTGTGGATTTATCCCTGTGTCATTTGTTTGGCCTTCTTTGTCCCAAGAACCCCTTTGATCTAGCTTCATAGCAAGGAACCCATTGCATGTACACATGCAGAATATTTACTGGAATATCAGCTATTTCCTATTTTTTCACAGGCATAATCTGGTTAACAGCAGAAGGACAAAGTTGTCATGCAGTTAGGAACATCCAGTGCTTGCTCCTCTGAAGTCCTTCCCTGCTCTTTTGCAACAGAACTTCACAACCCCACTGCCTAGGGCCCCTGCATGGCTTTGGAGAAACAGGTATGATTTGCAATCTTCTGGATTTCCAGCCAACCTCACTCTGGTGCTTTTACTTGTACCTTTCCAGAGACAACAATATAAGAAGCAGCCATGTCCATATCACCATCCAACTAGCTTTCAATCCCCGACAGTCCGGGTTGCTTGGTGCTTTGAAGGCAAATATCAAGTGCCAATTACTCAATATCTAAATGGTGCTTAGAAATGATAAATAACCAGAGTACAATGTGCTTAAAGAAGTGAAGAACGTAGTTTAAGACCTGAGAGGGAAAAATGTTTGTTTTATGAAAAGCTGTTGCTTTAGGGTGTCATCATTGTGACAGAATCTTTAAACAGCCATAAACTGAAAGCCAGGGAAATAGCAGTTATTGATTCCTCACCTATGCTTTTTATGTATTTTAAAAGATATTGGCATACTTTTAACTAAGGTCCCTTCATATTTGCCAGGTTTTTATTGAGTTTTTTTACAGCTACATGAGAACCTTCCTACATGGTGAAATCATAATAATTTTTATTTCCTATTCTTTTATCATGCACACTTTTTAAAAAACCTGTTTAAAACCTGTTTTCCAAAATAACTACCCTTGGGCAGAAGTTCCATGCTACTTAAAGTAAAAAGAGCTGTTTACTAGGGCTGTGTGAAACGGCCCCAATTTGATTCAGATTCAGCCTGAACCGGGGACCATGATTCGATCCATTGATTCAGATCACTGCCTCCGATTCGATTTGGCTGAATCCGAATCTGAAGATTCGATGCTGATTCGGTGAATCAGTGATTTGGATACAGGCACAGCTTTCAAAGTTTTTTCTACATACCTTGAGGTAGCATGATTGCTGCGGGGCTGGGGCAGATGGAGTGTCCCACAGCAGCGCGAGGGGTCTCCAGCGTGCTTAGCAGTGAACCCAGAAGTGGACCAGAAGTCCTTCTGGTCTACTTCTGTGTCTGCCAGGGAGCATGCTGGGGACCCCCCCCATTTCCCCCCGGCTCAGCGATTGGCTCCAGGGGAACCCTGGGTGTATCCTCACAGAGCCAGGAGGCACCAGTTGCCAAGCCAGGGGTGATGTGGGGGGGGGCCTGCACGCTCCCTGGTGGACCAGAAGTGCTTCTGGTCCACTTCTGGGTCTGTTGCTGAGCACACGGGGGAGACCCCCATGCCCCTGTGGGATGCTCCATCTGCCCCAGCACAGCAGCATTCAGAGCCCCTGCTACCTAGAGATATGTAGAAACACTTAAAGCTGTACCTACGTCCAAATTTCCGAATCTTTCCGAATCTCTCTAAAGCGATTCAGAGAGATTAAAGGGTTCTCTGATTCAATTCGGATTCGGAGATTCGGCCACTGAATTGGGCTGAATCGAATCAGGGACCAAAGCTTCGCACAACTCTACTGGTTACCCCTCTGTGCAACAGTAGGGTCATATGAAACAATCAGGTGATAGCTCAGGTGGCATCAACAAGAGGAATTGAACTTGCAACCTGGGGCTGTAAAACTGAGTTCTGTTGCTTGAGAGAAATTATGGTTCAGCTATTCTTAGAGACTTATAAACACTTTTGTAGTTCCAGCCATTATTGAGAAGCTTGCATTAGAGAACCATAGTAGACATAATTACCTTGTATATTAAAACAACTAAGGCATTTTTTTTTAACCTTTGGAGTTTAAGCGTATCTCTGTCAAATGGTAACTGGATTTCTGTGGAGGGCAGGTTTTCTCACGTTTGTCTTTCACAAAGGTCTTATATTGTTTCCCTGATGCATTTGAGGCTGGCCCCCATCAGGAGGCAGGCTATGTGGACCTGATCTAGTGCACCAGTTCCTGTGGTGCTAATAGCTACCCTTCTCCATCACTCACAGGGAGAGCCGAGACCCTGTTGCAAAATATTTTCTCACAGCTGAGAAAGGAATTTCCTTTGGCTCTCTCGGTGCTCCTTTGTTTTTACTTTCTGTGACACTACTAACAAATTTACTAGCAGGAATACTGTAAAATCACCAGAATTTTAAGCAAATAATATAGAATCTTTGCAGAAAACACATTTCTAATGTCTAATCCTTGAGCATTTTCACAGTAATAATTATTCTAAAAGTTATTCTTATTCAGTCAGGGGACAGGAAACTAGTATGTGGCCAATTAAAACAGCCCAGAATTTGAATATTTGCAATCTATTGCTTATGGGCAAGCAGCAGCAGACTTCTTTTTTTTTTTTTTTTGTGGAAATTATCCTATAATAATCTGCATACCTAATACTACTGGAAAAAAATTGTGAATGGTACCAACCAGGGGAAAACAGAGGTGCTTCTTAATATAAATATTTTGTTACAAATGATTTATCCAGCACTACAAAGAGCATTGAAAGGAACAGATTACTGTGTCCCTTCCATGTTTAGGTACGTGGTACCTCCATAAACTGTTAGATCATTAATGCATCTTCCCCTGTTATATATACGGCAAGTACAACTTCTCATTTGGTATTAGGAACGTTTCAGTTTCTCCTTCAAGAGAGAGGACTGATATAGTACATGCTTCTAGGCAGATTTACATTTTGTATGTAATATAATTATATCAGCACAGTAATTTGAGTCAGTTATTAAAATTATGACAGCATCTATATTGGATTATCAGTCAGAAATGGAGCATTTTGGATGAAGGGTTGCCAGTTCTGCCTTAAAGGAATCATTGAAACATGAGGCAGACTTCCCAAATCATGACATCGGTTTAAAAATCATGAGATTTCAAAAACTATGCAATTCTATGTGCCTCCTGTTTTTGAGCCTCTACAGTTTACACCATCAAGCTTTATTTGATAACCACAAGCAGCAGAAACCCAAGATGAGTTTAATAAATAGTCACCTGACTGCATATGCTGGGACTTTAATTAAAACCCAGAATCACAGGATTAACAATATAATTGGAAAAGGCCAAGGAACATCAACAGCATAATATAGTCTATGTATTTGAATTTGAAGGGCATGCTTCTGCTAGTAAGTTGGAGTATTCATGGAGAATATTTCATAGTGCTATTCTGCTACCCTTTGCTGTGGTAGCTTATTCTGTGATATTCCCATAAAACATCCCTCAGGTGCTATTCATCATGGATAAACATGGCAGAATCAGGTCCTTCCTTCATTAAATTGCCAGTACCTTAGCCAGCAAAGTTATTTCACTCTTGCTTTTATTTAAAGTACAGTCAAAAGGCAAGAGGACCAAGAGCAAAGTATGACCTGTTAATTGAATCAGTAATTGATTTAACAACAGAATGTAATCAGCAGCATAATTATGGCAACTGAGGATGCTGGCTATTAGGAAAATAAATATTTGACTTACCACAAGCAACAAGACCCATCAGGCAGTGCATTGCCAAGGGATACCATTAATTCCTTTCAGGTGAAGCTGGAATGCTGAAGGTCAAGTGACTTTTACCACTTGTGCAGTCATTTCTAACAAAGCTTCCCTGGGGCATGTGATTTTAGATAGAACTTTTACCAAGTAACAGCCAGAGTCAGCGCAGCCCTAGCTCTTGTACATGTTTCCCTGCATGCTGCCCCAACTCTGTGATGTAAAAGGGCCAGGTGCAAGTCGAATCTGTGCTATGGCCAAGATTCCTATGTATACTACACACCCAAAGGAGCAGCACTTCTCACTTCCTCCTTCCCACCTGCCCTACCTGCAGTTTGCGTGACACCAAAGCTCCCCATTGGCTTGCCTGAGTTGCCCACAGCCCTCAGCTTGGTTCTGCTTCACTGATTCAGATGCATCTCTGCTTCCACATCTCTCTCTCTCTCTCTCTCTCTCTCTCTCTCTCTCTCTCTAACTGTGGGGAAATGGAACACCATTCTGCCATGCTTCTTACACCAAGAGCTAGTCCGAAGTCCTGGGCCCAGTGGCAGCACAGATACATGAGTTGAGTCCCCATCTAATACAGGAATTCCCTACTAGGCATTTATTGTTGGACTCTGACCAATCTTTACCACCTCAGTTGCACAAGGGGCCTGTAATCAGGTGAGAATATTCTTGATAGTTTCTTTAAATCTAAATGAAAAAGTCACTACTTACCTTGGAACTCCCAAATTATGGCACTGCAAAAAAGGTGCTTGCATTCAGAGGTCATTGAGGACACTGACAGATATGCAATTCCCTGCTGTAACTCATGGCACTTTCCAGGAAGCGCCATGAGTTAGTATTTTCCCCTGACCCAACAGGCATTCACTGTTGGGTCAAGGGGAGGTTGAGGGATGGAGTTTGTTTGGAGTGGCTGCATGTCTGAAGCTGCTCTTCCCTAGCTTTGCCCCTCTCCCCCATGTCCAGTGCTATCTTTAGGATGGGAAGGAAAAGAAGGGAGCTCAGTCTGGGGTTTGCCACCTCCCCATCACCTTGGGGAGGCTCCAATCTACTCACCCTACCCTCCAGCACTCCCTCCCCTTTCATTCTGAAGCCAGTGGGTGGGGAGGGCAGTTAGGGGGAGTGGCTGCTCAGACATTAATGAAGGCGCTCCACTTTCTTCTTCATTACATGAGAGTTCAGATTGTCATGCAAATGGGTACATGAGAGTTCAGATTGTCATGCAAATGGGTACTTTTAAAGCACTTTGCAGCTGTGCACTTCTGTAAGGGCTCAGCTGTAAAGCGCTTTCAAGGGGCCGATTGCTTGACAAACTTAACTTCTGTCTGCACCCTGTTACACTTGGCGGTGTCATCATTCACATTGAAGTGGTGTGTTATCACTGGAGGGGTGACATACATGCAGGTTTTTCTATTAATAAACCAATCAATGGCTTTAATGCTTCCTTTCATAGCCACGTTTCTTTCCATTTCTCTTAAGAGGAAAATGTGTTTGTTACTGTTGACAATTTGGAAAAAGGCCAAAAATAGCACAGTTGTCAAGTGTGTTGCAGAATAATATGTGGGAGGAGGAAGGAAGGGGTATCGTATTAAAATACTTAACAGCCATTAACATTTGTTCATCTTAGCTAAGAGCTGCTAGGTTCTGTTTCTGCGCTCATTTATATTGGTGCATGCAAGAATATAAGGGCCAGCCTGTTGGCCATTGTAAATTAGCATAGTTCTACTTGTTAATGGACTCTCCTCTGACTTGCATTAAACCTAAAACAGTAAATTTAAACATGGTATAAAGAGTATTTGAGAGAGGAACTGAACTCTGAATCTTCTTCAGATGTAGGAAGATAGTTGTTGTATAAATACAGGCTGGAGTAATGAAAAACATAATTTAAAGCACAGACAAACTAAGGAATCATGTAATAATAATCATAAATGTCTAAAGAAACACAAAGCAAGTCTACCAATACCTCTTTTACCTAAGAGGCGGCAAACTTTTGAGTCAGTGTATTGCCTAAAATGCAGTCAGGCCTGCAAACAGGGAAACTTTAAATTAATTGTGAAACTAATGCACCTAATTGATGCTCACTCTGAACCTATCAACATGAAGCATTCCTAACTCTGGGTGTTGCATGCTGTCCTTGCATGACTTTGATTTCTTCCCATCTTCTAATGAGAGCCAAGAATGGTATGCTCACTTGTTCATCTTGCTTATCCCAAGGAAATTTCCCAAATTAAAAGAAATCGCTACAAAAATCAGAAACTCAGCTGAAGCACCAGGTGAAAGCAATAATAGATGAAGGAACCTCTCATACATTTAGGTGTCACTGTCTTGTCTCAAAATAGATTGGTGTTTTTTTGTTATATGAAATACTTTTTCTGCAAAAGATGCACACTAAAATCTAGAGAGAGGAAACAACTTGTATGTGCAAACTGTGATGAAATGTGACCAGAATCTGATTTTAGCCGTCTGATCTGACAGTTATAATCAAAGATCATATGGAATCTTTTTGAAAAATAAAGCACTCTTACTTATAGAGTTTAAAATATCCTAGCTGAACATTATGGGGAAAAAATGTTAACATACAAGATTAGGAGGTAGGAAGCTGACCCTAAGCCCCAGAAATATGATTTAATATTTCTGAGGCTTGCAAGATTTTGTTTACTCTTCGTTTTTTCCAGCAGCTGAAAAGTAGCAATAAGCAGGTGCCAAAATGAATGATTTCATGGTAATATGCAATAACCGTGATGCCATGTTGTAGATCAAAACCACATGTACATCTTTTCTCACCAGCCAAACCAGGCATTGTATAGGTTGGTTTTGTCAAACCAAAATATTCATAAGATAGTTGCAGTTGGAATTAAACATGCTGAACTGTATATGCTATTGCTAATAGGACAAATAACAACCCAAAAGCATTAGCACTCTGTATTCCCCTAGATCTATATTAATAGTCCATACCAGCTATTTGTGACAAAAGGGAAAGACTCCATTAACATTAGGTATATGTATAAATGACTGCAGGCCACACTACTGAACTTTCTTTAAAACAGCTGCATTTCTCTTCTGAAGAAATGGCTTCTAGCTGAGCACCACATGAAGTGAGAGTAAGGATGATGCTCTGTAGCCAGACAGAAGAATTTACATTCCTTAACATATTGCCTGTGGATGATGGGCTAACTTGGCTCTGAGGTCCTTTCAGTGAACAGTAGGAGCTGAGCTAACTAATTTCCTGCTGTATTTTTTTTCTAGAATTACATGTGAAAGGGCAGCCAACAGCAACAGGAGAGGAGAGGGAGTAGGAGACTGCAGAATAAAAAATTAAGGAAGGGAAAAGGCCTAAAGGTAGATAGCATGTGAGGAAAGGCATTAATTGGAGATGGACGGTGTGACAGGAGGACACGCTGAAATGAATGAAAACAAGAAATAGGAGTTGTGTTGAAAATGACCTGAAATTGGAGGAGAAAAGGTGAGAGGCAGCAGAGGAATAACGTTCATTTCTATAGGGAATGCAGATGGGGTGTGAGCAGAATGCCAGGAAATAGAAAGTAAAAGGAAAATGTTCTTCTGATCCCACAGAAGTAGAGTGGAAAAGGAAGTGAAATGCCTGGGAATTGAAAAGAAATAAAAGCTAGGAGGAGATGAAAGACATCCCTAGGGAACAGCAGGTCATAGTGCGAGAGCTAAGAGAGATCTACCCTTGTCTACCTGGCAGGCGAAGGAGCAGTGCATGTGAGGGGTCAGTACATTTATTTTGGGGAGAAGGAATCAGTGATGAGTCTGTTTATTGGACAGGCTGTAGTAGGGAAAGATAGATTGGAAAAAGAGATACCTGAGAGTCAGGCAATGTTAACCAGGAGGTCATCTGAGGTGTGCCTCAAACAGCAGCAGGGGAGGAAGATCGATATCGACTCTGATGGGAAGAGAGGAAAGAGAGAGGGCAAAGAAGGAAGATAGCCAACAGCAAAGTGGCCAATTAAATTGCCACAGATTCACTAATAATTTAGCACGTTTACTAATAATTTTTCCACAGCAGGAGTCAGATTGGCTAGTAGTCAGTCTTACTCAATCCTACCTGCTCCCTGGCATTGAGCTATGTTTTGCCTCCTCCCAGCCCCTTGCCCCACCCCAAGATGGACACCCCCCCCAACCAGTGGACCCCCTGCCAGCCCACCAAATCCACATCCCGCAAGCCACTCATGGTGCTGGTTTTATCAGCATTTGCCAGTGCTGGAACCAAGGAGGTCAGTCCCAGTGGGAGGAGAGGCAGGACGGTTTGGGGCTAGCTTCACTAGGGGTAGTACAGGATTGGGAGAGGGGAGGGTAAAAATAGTTCCTGGACCCAAGGAGTGGAAGAGGAATCCCCCAGCCTGCCAACCTCCCTTGCACACCATGTGAACCCACTGATCCCACCAAATGCTCCCAGATGGTGCCTGCCCTTCGCCCATCCAATCCTACTGTGGATGCTGCCTGACCCCCAATCCCTTCCACGGACCCTTCTAGTTGCTATCCACCTCCAGTATCCCCCCCCCCCCGCCACCATCATGAAGGCCATCTGCTCCCTTAATTGCCCCAACTCCCCCCAGAGATCTCACTGGCCCCACATCCTCCATGTGGATTCTGCTAGCCCGCAAATCCCTTTGGTCTCTTCCATGGAACCCACTTACCCCCACATGGATCCCACCTGCCCCCTTGACACCCCTGTGGACACCTGCCTCCTTGATACCCCCCTGCCTGCCCCCCAATCGCTCTCTCGGGTCTGGCTTGTCCCCCCTGAGCCCTCCAGCCTGCTTGCCTGCTCCAATCCCTCCAACTACCCCCCTCCTCATCCTGACTTCCCTTAGATCCAGTGGCCACTTTTAACTACATCTTACCTCCACCTAACCACCCCGAATGTCTGTACTCAGCCTATCAGGACAGAGGGCCAAGTACATGCATGTAAACATGGGGCTTATTTACACAACTGTTTGGGTGCTAACAATGAAGACAGATGTGGAGTCGGATTTTCAAAAAAGTGCCGAACCGGTTTTGTTACTTACACTGTGATAGGTTCCTAGTGTTACCTGCAAAACCACCTATCTGCATTCATGAATACATAAAAAATCTAGTCTTGGATAACTTTCCCCCTCCTCCCGTTCCTCATCTTATAAATTACAGCATAAAAATCCCCATGAGACACCGGCAGAAGATGTGCCAAGAGCTCCAAGCGAGTGCAGTTCAGTCAAATATACTGAGCGCGTCTACGTTTTTCCCTTAAGTCTTTATAGCTGAGCGTTTTCTTCTTTGCACTGAAAGGCATTCCTCTTATGGGATCTCTTGGATAATCTGATCTCAGGGATGTTCCAAAATATTTATTTCCCCAAGATACCCTGAAGCCACTTTAAATACCTTTGTGCTATTTACTTGTTTACCCTGTACTCAGTATTGCATACGGACCAACGAAGAAAGGAAAAGAAAAGAAAAGGATAGTTGGCTTAAGGAGGGAATCCAATGGTGACAAGAAACATGCTTCAAAAGCTCATTTATGCAGGGGAATACTTGCATATAATATTCCTATACCACTGCAACAGCTTATATGGTTTCTGAGGTCCTCTAGGTGACCACTGAGCTCACCCAGCTAAGCATGCACGTAGCTTCTGTAGTTTTATAAGTCCAGCGGCCAAATCTTATAGGCAGGAAGGGAAATTGTTAAGAAAGATATTTTCAGCATAAGTGATCTGCTTGTGAAGAGGCAGTGTTGAGCAATCTATCCAATATAACTAACACGTTATGACAAATAGGAATTACACTTTTTGTTTAGATGCAGAGAGTTGAAAGACTTGACCAGAAGTTCATAAGAAATGCAGCATTATCCTCAGGCAATGAGGTGAAGCTTGTAACTCCCATTGCCCCGAAGACAGTTCCCAGTCAGCAGGAAAGGGAAAGAGCCTTGCAGTTTATACATAGGATCTCTTTAGTCTCAAAAGTGTTTGTATGATTCATCTAAGTGGCTTTGTTTAGTTTCTGCTACATAATTGTGGAGGAGGGGAAATGAAGATAATGCCAAAAGTCAGCCAGTGTTTTAGGAGTGAGGGATGTGAATGAGGTAGGCAAACTGTTCGGAGGGAATAACGTATATGAGAAACATGCCCCTCAGTTTTGTCTGACCGAGGCTATGCATGACCAAGCTATCAGCCTTTACAAATGGATCTAAGAGTGTTCAGGGAACATTTTATGGGGAACTATTTCAGCCTCTTGTGTTGTATACAACCTGTTCAATTAAAATGATATCTGCAGCTTTTGCTGTCCGTGTCATGTGATCAATCATGTGATAATGTCCGTGCCCTTCCGTTGGTTATTTTAAACCTCTCTAAATAAAGAATAGGAAATCAAACACATTTCAAAGCAGCAGTTGAACATTTCAGATCATAGTTATTTTGGGCAAATCTGTTGCTTCTTGTGAAGTCATTTTGTCGTGGGTTCCACAGAGCCTCAAGACTGAAAAATGCAGGATGCGATTCTCACCTGGTACAATTCAGTCCAGATCCATTCAGGGTAAGTGGCCATACATGTATTTTATGTTAGCAGTGGTTCTGACAGTCAGAATGCCTTCTCCACAGCTGCCATGCCAGTCACAATTGAAGATGAAGGTTTGGTCATAAGTAACATGCCCATAACTTAAATTTATGTTCATAAAAGAAGTTAGGTGACTACTGAGTAGAGCTTTCTTATTACACAGGAGGAACGGAGATTTGTTCTATATTATACCATCTGTGGTTGTATTAAAAAAAATTTAAAAAAAAAGAACAAGAGAGATGAAGCAACGTTATTTTGCAGGAAGCTTGCACTATCAAGAACTTAGCAGTAATGCATCAGATTGAAGCACCTGTATCTTCTGGAGCAGAACAGTAAGTGTTGGATTATTCCTACGCGAACCTGTACAGAATCTGTGGTTACCTCTTACCTGAGCAATCTGTTGGGTGAAGCTTCATGAGTAAAACTTGCTGTTCACAAAAAATCATGCAGCAACAAATCCCGTAGGTCACTGACAGAAAACAAATCAAAATGGTTGTGAATTTCACTAAAGCAAATTTAGAGGGTTTAGTCCAACAAATGATTGTAAATACTTTACTACTCAGCAGCATTCATTAAGCTCGAAGTGCATGCATGAAATATGCTGAACAGCTTAATGAGATTGAAGAATACTTAAGCTGTCATTTCAGAAGCTTAGGGGCCTACTGATGCCTTCTAGAAAGTAGCAAAGCCTGCTCTGTTTTGAATCTTTTCCGCTATATTAGTTTCTGCATTTTTCATTTGAAAAGATATTTGCATGAAAACAGGAAATTTTGAAGGGATTTTCCCCCCTCTCATTTCTTATTACATTACCTAATCCTCCAGTTCAAAGTGTGAGACCCCAAACTAATTCCAGTAGAAATGGTTATGAATCATAAGGTTTCCAGCAGAAGACTATAACCAGGGTGTCACAGAGCACTAAGGTGCCCTGTGCCTGAAGAGAGAAAAAATGCTAAAGAAGGAGCCCTAGCAGTGATTAGGGAGCACAGCTGTGGGTTGCTGGGGCAACTAATGAGAGTCAGCTGGCTGGAAGGGGCAGGGCCTGGCCCTTATAAAGCCCAGAAGCAGAGGCAGTTCCCTACCAGCAGCCAGAGGCAGGAGCTCCTGGAGTAATGGTGTAGGTAGAAGCCTAACAGCAGGTACCGCTTGACTGGAGTTGAGCAATGTTGTTGTAGCCAGGCGGCTTCCATTTGAGTTATAGCCAGGAGGCTCAAGTTTGTGTTTGCTGTTTGTTAATACCGGTGGTTTGGGTGAGGCTATTGTGGGTCTCCTATGAGGCCTCCTCCAACCCCTAATAGCGTGGGGATCCAGGCACCAGTAAGGGCACAGTTTACAGGGTGCGTAGACCCCAGCCCCAGAGAGGGGCATTTGGAGAGCCCAGTGTGGGCGTAGCAAGCCCCAGAAAGGGGGCCACCTTATTGAGAGGCCCAAGTGTGGGTGTGGAGAGCCCCAGAGAAGGGGGCAGCACCGCAGAGAGTCCGAGAGGGGACGTTTGAGAAGCCCCGTGCGGGCGTAGCAAGCCCCAGAGCGGGGCGCAGCTTACGGGGTGCTTAGACCCCAGCCCCAGAGAGGGGGCAGTATTATTAGGAAGCCCAAGTTTGGGCACGGCAAGCCCCATGAAGGGGGGCCATCTTAGCAAGACGCCCAAGTTTGGGCACGGCGAGCCCCAGAAGTGGGGGTCGCATGACCGAGAAGCCCAAGTTTGGGCACGGCGAGCCCCAGAAGTGGGGGTCGCATGACCGAGAAGCCCAAGTTTGGGCACGGCGAGCCCCAGAAGTGGGGGTCGCATGACCGAGAAGCCCAAGTTTGGGCACGGCGAGCCCCAGAAGTGGGGGTCGCATGACCGAGAAGCCCAAGTTTGGGCACGGCGAGCCCCAGAAGGGGCAGCACAAGAAAGAAGGCCCAGGGAGAGCGGTAAGGGGCCATATAGTGAGGGAATAGAATTAAGACAACAGTGATTACATCTGCGAGGCTTGGGCTGTGGTATTGGGGAGGAAAGGAGCTGCAGACAGTGCCCCTAGTGGCGGGGCAGGACAAGGACAGCCTCCCGCTCATTAACTAATTAACTTAATTAAGATCAAGACGCGGCAGGTGAGACAAGGCAGGCGGTTGCCCAGAGACAGGTGCGTGGGCCACATTAAGGGTGGCCTAGAGTGTCGGCCTGTCACACAGGGATCCTGATTTTTCTCTAATAATAAAAAAAATAAAAAAAAAAAATCCCCAATTTTTTTAGATTTAAAAAAAGTAACCCAAAATCCACATTTTTCTGTGATCAAAATGAAACGCCACAAATATACAGATATATGTATATATTAGTGGTGTTTCATTTTAATCACGGGAAAATGTGGGTTTTGGGTTACTTTTTTAAATCTGAAATCTGGGGATTTTTTTTTTTTTTTTTTTTTTAAATCAAAGAAAACCAGGATCCCTGATTTATAACTTCAGGTTAAGGAAAAGCAACAAGAGTAGAGGAATTCTTCAAACCAGATTTATAGATAGCACTAGACCAGCCACCATTTTTATACCTACTTGTACAGTACTATAGCATCTGATGAAGAGAGCTCTTGCTCGTGAAAGTTTATACATCTCTAATTCTGTTAATTTAGAAGGTATGTCTTTACCCTGAATTCTGTCTGACTTCGGACAAACATGTCTAACTATCACTTAATATTTTTAGTATATGATGTTGCATGCAAAATGTCCAGTTTTCACTAGCAGATGAATTGTTGAGGATGCAGATACAGATTTTCCATGCATGAACTGATGTGCAACCCAGCTCATGAACTCTGCAAAATTCTGGGCATTGTTGACTCTAAATAAATTGCACTATGGGGATAGATTCTGTTCTTTCCTTAATACATTTCCAAAGCCTTCATTTTGTTCTATGAGAGGTATGTGATGCAGGACAAAGAAACGTGAGTTAGTAGTCTTATTACCAGGGTGCAGTTACTTCTCCTGTATTGCATAGAGATTGCTCTGTCCTCTTATTGTATTTAAATTTGAGCTATTCTTTGAATCAACAACGAAGTTTAAAGAAATTTTTTTGTTGTTCTGTATCTACAGCTACAGTGGTCACCATTACATTTCTACATGGTACAACTACCAGAGGTATTTCCTGATACAGGTGTATGGGGCAGTTACGGTAGAAAGTTATGGTATCTCAAATGCCACTGGCACTTAGTGCTGACTTTGTAAAGTAATGATTATATTTAAACTACCTTTTTTTTTTTTTAAAGTCATAAAATTAGTAGGAATTTCAATCAGTACATTTTGGTAGGTTCCCTAGGAATTATTCTTCAAATATATGTAATTTCAGAGAGATTTAAAGCCAAGCAATAGAATTATAAATAAGGATCTAAAATTTTATTGAAAGGTTATGATTGTCATTTAGCATCCCATAGGACTTTCTCCATAAAGGATTCAGGTTGTGAGATATGCCCTTCAAAACCAAATCAAATGGGAAAAGATATTGTCAGTATCCCTTCATGTGGTCCTGTGTTCTGGGAGAGGTTAAATCCTAGGCATTATGTATTTCTAGAGGAAAAGGAAAAAAAAAAAAAAAGACTGCAGATACTGTGGTAGAAGCAATAACATTTGATTTGCTTTAAAGTATGCTGTGCAAAGTTTTTGCGTTATTGGTTTCTGACTCTTAGGTTAGTGACTATTCACCTCATCTTCAACACCCTCTAGGAAAAAAAATCATTGACAATTGAAGTGTTTTGATTTTTAGTGTTTGTATAGTCTGAGCATGCATGATTTTGAACACAGGGTGGTTGTACTGCATATTACAAATCTGTCTGCTAGAAAGAATATCTTATCTGGAAGACAGATGAATAACTACATGGTGTATTTCTGATTTGGCTGCTTGTTTATTTTGCCATCATTTGTCTAATTTTATTTAGATGGAAACCCACCATGCTATAGTCAGCGCTCATATTGTTTGTACACATCAAATAAAAAGTAAATGAAGCAAAAGTGCCTTGTATATTCAGAACTGAAACCTCTAGATTCAGACATCTTAATAGTATTTCACCTGGAAATTAAGTGAAGGGCTGTATTTATTACTGTGTTTACTGTTGATTAGCGCTGACTTCTGGATGTAGGGGATTTTGCCGAGTAGCAGCCTGCATTAAATCTGATGTGGGCATGATTTTTATTATACACACATTCTATAAGGCAGGCTCATAAAATAAAGCCTATTTATGCAGTAGCCTCTGGAAATTAATCATATACACAGACATTATGTTCAGTTCTCACTTGTTCTTCTTAAAAGAAATTGCCTTAGCCCAAGACAGACACAGCTCCCACTACCTGCTTTGTATTTGGCCTGAAGAAGATGCAAGGTTTAAAAAAATTGAGCTAGGGTCACACTCTTCCCCAGCACTTTTATCAGTAAATTGATGGAATAGCTCTAAGCTTAACCTCCCCAGGGAGCAGCATGCCCAGCCTTGTGTTTTGGCTTTCAGTGAAAAGCTTATCTTGTTTTTTGCTTTATGCATACAAGATGAAATTCATCCCAGTATGGAGGGCTACACAATGCCCTCCACGGCATCCTACAGCACTGGCTTTTATGGATGTACATGTGACTGGAGTAGCCACCAAAAAGTGTTAATACACCCAAGCTTCCTGAGTCCAGAATCTCTACCATGGTCCAAGGGGACCCATGAACAACAGGGTAAGCGGTGGCTACCTTGTTCTCTGTGCTTATTCTTCCATCCCCAGCAAGGAAAGATCTTGATGCCATCACCAGAACACTTTGGCCTCAAAAAGAAAAAAAAGGGTTCCCTGAGCCTGGAACAAAAGCACATCCACAACCAGAGGTCTCTGTTGTCAGAGAGCAGCGCTCTGCAATCTGTATACACATATAAACTGTGTGATCGGTGTATTAACTGCACAACACATGTCAGCTTTATTACGTTCCAGGTTCATGTCATATTTCTGGCCAAGTTTCTTCTAAAAGAGTAGCCTTTTCTTGCAAATACATTATTTATTTATTGGATGGGAAGCCAGTACACCTAGATTTTATTTCCAGTGTTGTGTGACTTCGGGCAAGACAGTGTCTGTCCCCTTTATGTGCCTGTATCTGTCTTTGTCTGTTTGAAGAGCCTGTTCTTTGGGCTGTGACATAGACTTTCTTTTAATATGTCTTTATACAGTGCCCAACACAATGGGCTGTGCTCTGGAGTCATAAGCCTTATAGCAATGTAGTTGGGTGAAACTGTTCTATTTAAACTTTTTTATGGCAAATTAGGCCAAAGGAAAATATTAATAGAAAATTGCTTTTCCTGAAAGCTTTCCATTTTCATTGAAAAATTAAAAACTGAAAAATTTCACTCAAAGCACTGATATTTTTTCCTAGTTTCTGGTAGGTTCTGGCCAGAAACGTTTTTGACGTTTGGCCAATTTTTTTTTTTCCAGTTTTTCAAAGAAAATATTAGTCTTTCTTGGAAGGGGGGAAAAGGAATATTATCTGAACTACACTAACAAATAGCAAAAAATCTCTCAAGTCTTTATGAACTAGTTTTTATGTCAATATGTTTGCACCGTTTAAGTAGTTAGCAATGTGCAAACTTGTCTGTCTGCAAGTGCATGCACATGCACACTACACATTACACATTTCCCCCCTACTGGATTACACTTGAAATCCAGAAGCTGAAGGGGACAAATATGCTAGAGTGCATTACTAATATGTTGTGCAGGTGCAGCTTAAAATTGTACCCATACAAGAGGAGCCCTTATGAAAATCAAAATTTGAATGTAAATTGAGTGTGATCAGAAGCTTGCTGTGTCAGGCTCAGTAACTCTAGCAGATCTCCTCTGGTGAATAAATTATCATCCTTAATCACAAAAGACATGACACACTCAGCCCTAATAAACCTAGGGATGAAAAGTGGACCAGTCATAGCCAACAGTACCTGCCAGAAGGTATAAATGATAGACATTTCAAATGCTCTAGGATCTAGCACCCATTAGTTTAGACCCTTAAGAGTTACAGTGTTTGTCTTACACCTGTGCCATACAGGGAGACTGGAAATGGTTCTGGTTTTCTGTAAAAATGGTTTTCTTTTGGGGGAGATTGGATTAGGTAGTAGGGTATAAAAAGACTGCAGGGATACAGTAATGAAAATTCTGTTTAATGGAAAAAATAGATATTAACTATTTTTTAAATAAACTTCCTGACCATTTTAAATAAGATGAAGCAGAATTTTGCGTGATAATGAGCACATTAGCTGAACTTTCTGCCTCTCATAATACTGAGCTGCTACCTCCACTGAAAAAGGCTTGAAGAAAACCCATTTGATTTTGTAGATAGCATGCCCTTTCCAAAAAGGGGTGGGGGAGAGAAATAGGAAGCAGTATTGTTAAAAGATTTTTTTTTTTTTTTTTAAGTCTTCAAATTCCCTGGCTCACATACTGCATTACTGCATTTCATAACATGCCACATTATATCATGTCATCAGTCATCAAACTTAACAGTTTCCTACCATAATACGGCTGCATAACGGAGGAAACTGGAAATACGGCCTTAGTGGTAGCATTTTAAAATGTAGAGCTCTCTGTAAAGTACAGAATAATGGAATCAAGAAAAAAAGTTTAATTGTGGGGACAATCTGTACTTTATTAGAATATTAATACATGATTTATAGAATGATGTCTACCAGTGCTTGTAGAAAAAAGTAAATGTTTGGTATTTAGCAAGAAGTTAGGTATACAGAATATACATTGGATGCATGATGTGGCTAAATTAAGATTACTATAGGAACATTATTTTTTTCACTTCCTGCTTTTCTTAATTGGACAACTTCAAAAGAACTAAGGTCATTTAGTGTGAAGAATGAAAGACTGAGAGGGGGTGGGATTTGATCACCATTTTTAAAAGCCTGAAGGGCAATTATAGAGAAGATGGAAATGGGCTTTTTTTCTGTGGGTTTTGGGGACAGGACTAGAAGCAGTGGCCTCAAGCTGCATCAGGGGAGATTTAGGCTGGAGATTAGGAGGAACGTGTTGGTTATGTGAGTGATCATGCATGGGAACAGGCTACCTAGAGAAGTTGTGGAACCTCCATCCCTGGCCACTTTCAGGAGCAAATGAGCAAATACTTAGCTGGGATGGTTTAGTCACAGACTGTGACTGCTCTAAACTTGAGCTAGCACTAGTATTGATCAATATTTGAACACTTCAAAGTGCAACATGTAACAAGGCCCTCATACTTTTCAAAGCTTGCCCCTCCAACAAAAATATTCTTTCTACCTTAATCCACATTCATGCTTCTATTATTAAATGACTATTATTGACGTATGTGGTTCTAAAGATCATGACAAGATTCTTATGGGACTTTTACATGTACTCTGGAGGTGGGGGGACAGCCCTTTTAATTGGAGCGGTTCTGAGAACCACTCGAATGAAAGCGCCACAGCATCCCTGCACTTCAAAATGGGGGGGGCGCTTGCACTAAAGTCTATTCAAGCACCCCCACCGCCATTCTGAAACGTGGGGCTGCTGATACATGAGACATGGAGGCTGGTGGGAGCGTGGTAATTACAGATTATTCAAGTCTGCTCTGACTACACCACATCAGAGCAGTCTCCGCACTTGTGTACACGCACCCATAATGTCCAATGCTGAACACCTTAGTGTCTAGAAAATTTAAACACCTTAATATATTAATTTTCTCTGCTCATGCTTAATTATGTACCTGCATTTGAAACATAGGCGTGGGCATAACTGTTGAGATGGTTACATTAAACAATGCATAGGGAAAAATAGCACAGAAAATGTTCAGCTAAATGCTTGCTTTGGTCTCTCAAGTTAATTCCCCAAATTCATTCTGAGTGAAATCTCTGATATGCCTATCAAGAGCTAAATGTACTCTAAGTCTTACACAATAGTCTTCCTTTTCCCTTTGTTCTTTCTTGTTACTCAGCCCCAATTAGTAAATTGTGTTCAAATTGCATTGATTCTCCTGTAGTCTTAATGCCGCCATTAGTCAGGGAGTTCTAAAAAGAGATGGTTATACAATTTCTTGCTATAAATGCAGCTTCCCAAAACTAAAAGTGACACACAGAAGTTGTGGTCTGCTCTGGGGAAATGAACACAGACCTTGCTTGATACAGTACACAAACTTAAACTTTAATGGATTCCTCAAGAAAGAGCATTTCACAGCAAGAATTCTTTTATCCTGCTCTGGTGACAGAGAAAATGGGATCATGGGATTTTCAGCATTAAGTAAAAAATGATATGGTGACTTATTTTTAAAGCAGTGTATTATGCACAAGCGACTCTGAAAGCCTATCCCATGCATTTTAAACACGTTGTGAAATCAAAGTACTGCATAAATAAATGTCTCATTCACAAGATATAATCATTGGAAGACTATTACATTCAGTGTTTAATTATCATCTCCCTGTACGTATGAATAGAAGAAAAAAAATCTGGGAAAAAATGTTTAAAAAGAAAGAAAAGAACTTTTCCATAATTGTTTTTAAGCAATTTCTAAGATAACAAGCAATCAGTGTTTGGCAAGAAGAATTAATTTTGCTCCTTGGTTAGGAATTAAATTATGCATAATTTAGGGCATCGTACTTGCCCTGAAGTGTCTGAAAATTAAGATAAAATCATCTGGCCTATTGCCACTGATGTCCTCACACCAAACTTCTCCATGGCAGCCACAGAGAACTATAAAACCAAGAAGGTGTTTTCAACACATCTTTGCACCGCTAAACACAGGGACCCTTGCAGCAACGGGCTTGGGGGTGAGAGGGAACACAATGGTGTCAATGAATATGACACTGTGTGCCTCTGTCCCCAATTGTACATTATACAATGAGGCGATCTTCAAAAAACATCTTGACGCCTATCTTGCTGGGGTCATCTGATCCCGGCAATCTTTTCTGCTCAAGTGCAGGGGGGCTGGACCCGAGGATCTGTAAGGTCCCTTCCAGCCCCTAACAACTATGGAACTGAAACAGAGAATAGGGTGAGGCTGTAATAACCCCACATTACCTCCTCTCCGGGTAATGGGGGTCTTGGTGGCGCACTGTTACACCAAGACCAAAGTTCTGACATTTGGAGAACTTAACGCTGGCAGTGTTTGGCCCTTACAAAAGCGTTGAGAGCACAGACAGAGCTGCCCCAGAAGGAGCGAGAGGTTTGTCTACAAAGTATTTTTGCCCCAAATGCCCCATTGTCGCTACCAAAAAGCTCAGTTCTGCTGGCAGTTGTCAGGGTCAGAACTGTAGCATACAAACTGCTGCAAATAGCAAACTGATTTGAAGAAAATATAAACCTACGTGAGGGAACAGCATCCCAACCCTATTAAAGTCAATTGGCACTTTGCTATCAGGTTCAAGGAGGTCAAGATTTCAGCCAGACTTCCATCGGTTGCTGCTGTCTAACCTAGAGTCAGGTACCCACCTCCCCTGGAAGTGAAGAGGTGGCAGGGAATTTCCTACTGTAGACAAGATTTATAGGCAAGACAAGCAGAGGAAGAAAGCTTTCATTAAGACAAACAGTGAAAGATATATTGTCCTTAAGAAGAAAACACTGGAATAAAAAGAACCAACGTACCTGAAACTTGCTTGCATCTGCCTTACACTTTGCTTTCAATAAAGTAATGCATTGCACGCACACAATGGCTTTAAAGGCAGTTTTTTAACAAACCGCTATCTAAAAAGAACGGAAGCCGGCAGTTTTTGTGTTGCGTCTCTGCATCATTCATGAAACAGTTTATTGTTCTTTCACTCATCAGTTAAATGATATTGAGTCTCAAAATGATGCCTCAACCAAAAGAGCTAAAAATAGTTAAGATAATGCATAAGGTTTCAGATTAAACGCTTCTCTTTGTATCAAAGCTAATGTTATGTGTCTGCAGCACTAATTGTGCGACTTTGGGTAATAGATTCCTGGATGCTGCTCCTGAGGAAATTGTCTCACCCAAAGACTTGCTGATATTATCACCTGTCTTTTGTAACTGAATATATTAACACTGATGACTGCATCTTGCAAAATCAGCTCTTAAGGAATAAAAAAAAAAAAAGGTGTATCATCTAATTCAGAGGCAGCACTCCCGGGGCAGACAGCTTGAGTCTAGACAAGCCGCCTGCCTTTTGCAGCCTCATGTAGGTGGATACATTTTGTGATATATTGTCTTCAGCCATCTTTCTTTGGGGAGCGATTGCTCAGACTTTGTAAAAAAGGATTCTGAAAGCAGAGAAGCTGACAACGCTGCAGTCAATTGCAGTGAACTTGGGAGCCGTTAGAATTTATATCTATTCAAATGTAGATTACTTGGAGTGTTAAAATGTTTAAAGGGCATTTTAGACTCCCATCAGTTTATCTACAGTTGGCATAAAGGTTTTTTATAAATGTCCTGTAAATCTAATGTGTCGGTCTGGAACTAAAGAACCACAGCCATGCGGGGAAAAAAAAAAAAACCAAAAAAAAACACTAGGAATGGCTTGTTTCACACACAGCACGGTAACTGGGTTTTTTCTTAATGCTGTGATACGAGAAACTTTGGGAGTGCATGAAGTGGAAATGTCAATTTGTAAATACCCAGTGAACAACATTCAGGTAGGGAATAACATTGCTAATTGACCTTTAAAACTGTGCAGTTCACTGCCCCACATCTGTCCATGGGAGTTGATTGCCTCCATGATTTAGGCTATATCTGCTTAATCTTTGCCAACGGAACAAGCTCCACTTCCTCACTCTTGTTCTGGCCACAAGAGACAAGCATTTAGGCCAGGCGGACACTAGAAGCACCCCTGAGCTGACTTGAGCCTGTTCCCTCCCCACTCTTTCCCCCATAGAATTATTCCCAGGCACCCACGAATTGCTCTGGGGATTACATAAAAAGGGCTTTAAAATGTTTTAACGCTCCAAATAATATACATTTGAACATATGTACATTTTAATGGCTCTCAAGTTCATTGCAACTGAAGCAGCATCTAGAAGCCCATCATGGAACAAACTACCATTGTGCCAGATGTTATCCAAATGCAGACCAAAACCCCACCCAGGCCTGTCCCCATAAGTGGGAATGTGCATTTCCCTGGGGACGAACAGCAGCGGCATAATGCCTGTTGCTGTTATGTAGCCCTAGGGAATGCCTGTTCCCTGGTAACAGGCTATTCCCCAGTAACAGGTTAATACACTCAGGCTATTATGGGTAGGGACAGAAAATACACATATTGCCCAGGTGGGGTAAGGGAGGCTGGGACCAGCAACTGTGCTGATCCCAGCAGCCTTACCTGGGGTCCTGAGGGTCTCCAAGAGCTACAGCCGCAGTGATCCTGCAGTAGGGAACCTGGCAGGCAGCCAGAGCCTGGCACTGGCTGGCCAAGCTTTGGTTTTGGGGTGGACACTGCTGCTGTTTGTGCCACCCCATTTTTTTTTTTTTTTTTTTAGGCACAGGTTTTTTTTTTGACCCCAGGATCTCCCAGGGTCAAACCGCCTCCTCCCCCAACCCTGTGCTGCAAATTAGCAGCGCAGGGAACGCCTGTACATGCAGCGTGTGTGGTGTATACCGCACATCTGCAGTCATCTGGATGCACCCCCAGAGTCCTGTCCCAAAGCACTTAAAATATAAGTGGGCAGACATATGGGTCTACCTCAAATCTAACCAAAAAAATCCATGACAACATAAATATAACAGTAAATGATTAACACGTTCATCCATCCATGAAGTCCAACACCATTGCTCTGAGCCCTACCCAAAACATACCTTTTCACATGGAAGTCAGTAAAGATTGCACTGTTCTGTAGAAAGGTTAATACACTCAGGCTATTATGGGTAGGGACAGAAATTACACATAAGCCAGTATAAGTAATTAGAAACTGGTTCAAATCTGTAACAGAACAGAAATTCAGGGCATGTTAACCTCTTCCAATATGGCCAAAACCATCTTAAGTTAAACCAGACTTAACTGATTTAGGTGAAATCAGTTTATTGAACTTCTGTCCCAGATCCCCTCCAGATTCAAGTTAACTCACAGTCCCCCAGCAGCCCAGGATGCTTTGCACTTCCCCTGCAAACCCTGCCTAGCAGCATGGGCAGGCTAATCTTGGCTCAATTTCTCTGCTCCAGCTGAGCAGGGAGGCATGCTTTAGCACCCCCAGCTTCTTCCTTTGCCACTGTGGGCACGTGGCTGCATTTCCAGAATCAAAAGTGGATGTCTGTTCACTTGCTTATCGGTTCAATCTATGCAGCTCAGACTAACCTGCAAAGATGGAATCGATTCATCTGTGGGATTTTGACTGTCTGTACTTAGCTTGCAGGGTTTGGGGTTGTATTTAGCCTATATGCCTCGGGGGGGGGGGGGGGGGGAAGGGGGGAGTGAATTCCTAATGAACCATCCTGTCAGCTGTCCCCATTTGTAGTGATGGGGCTTCAATTCAGGTGCCTTGTCTGACTGTAAATAAGGCAAGGAGGTCCATTTAGTACCCTGAATGGAGCTTGGAAGGAAAAGTACAAGTTGCAGGAAGAAGGTTTGGATGAGATGCTAGGAAGCAAGTACATGTGCAGCTTCCATTCTAGGTAGTTGAACAGTTGCATCACTTCAATAAATAGCTCCTCTTAAAAAAGAAACCGCTATAATTTTAGAAGCATGCAGTCCTTTTGTGTTATTTCCTATCATGCAGCACATAAGGCTGTTTAGGTCTTTTAAATGAAACCCAACAACTAATAAAAGCAATTTGGAAACCAGTGGACTACCAGTGCAGGTTGTATAGAGCACAGGTTTAATGTACTCATGAAAAGAGATTCTAGTTAGCAAGCTGGCTGCCAATCCCTTTAGTGGCTGTAGCTGCCAAATATTTAAGATAGCGCCATATAGAATGCATTGCAAAATGTACCCTGAGGGAGACAGATGAGCAGATAACAGTTGCAAAGTCTGTATTGGAAAGAAACGAGTGAAGGTTCCTGAACATCAGCATTTAAAGGAAAGGAAAAATGTGTGAAAAAATTATTGAATTTTATAAAATAGCGTATTAGTGTTGTCCCCAAACAACGGTGAGTTCGTGCCCGGTGCGCTTGTGCCAATAAACACACAGGGTTGAAGGATCCAACTTAATCTTTATTTCTGCGCAGAAAGTGGTGCTTGGCAATCGTTCGCAAAGCAAGCACACACACCTCAATGGGCGTCTGCCTTATATAGCTACGTAACAGGTTAAACTTGCTGATGTGATGAAATGTATAGCAAGCCCAGCAAGTAACCCCCCTTCCAGCTCCCCCCCAAGTAACCCCCCTTCCAGCTCCGGACTCTGTTGATACAGCTTTCCTTCTAGCAAGGCCAGCAATTAAGCAACTAAGCAACAAGCGATCTCCCCCAGCCTAAACAACCTACTCTATGCCCTTGGTTAGATAAAATACTTTTCAAAACATACAAAGCTCTTCCCGAAGTAGAAAATGCATAGTGAAAGTTCAGGGGTACCCATCATTAGGGCAATATATTTGTGAAAGAGGGCAAACCACAAATGACTTTTTTCTGTCTGTAGTCTCTAGGGTTAACATAAGGTCTTTGACTTCATGTGCCCCAGTGAAGTCAAAGGACAGGCTCCCAGCAAGATTTAACCATCAAATCCAATGAATCCCAGAATTGGTTGGGTCTCAGTTTGAGGCTGCACAAAGTTTTCAGAGGCTTTCCTCTTTCTGGGAAAGGAAGGACTTGAGTGACAGTTTTGCAGGAGACCAGAAAAACAGATAAACTGGATCACTGCAAAAGAACAGGTCTCTGAATGCATGACTCTGCCCTCCTGATAATATTAGTTTCTGGGACCCTGAAACTTTCCCACAAGGAGTAATTCATCCTGAATAGCCAGGTGGAATGCCAAGTTCTGTATCTGGATTTTTGCCACTAAACACTTTATCTGATCCCAACTGAAGTCTATCAACTGCTCTGTAGGCTCTGTACTAGACCTTTAGACCTTCCCTTTTCTTATCTTTTTTTCCTTTTCTTTCTTTTTTATTTAAATTCGTTTTGCCTCTCTTAGCTTATATTATACTAATGATGTGATAAGGTGGCTTGCTATGTAATTTAATATGTTAACAGCTTTTTTACTGTGTTATGTGTAAATGAAAATTCATATGAAAACATGATTAAAAAGGAGTGCTCCTGAAGTGCTAAAGAAGTCACAGTTAATTTATACCCTGCAGGCATGGCCGTAACACCTGATGGGATGTTGCTAACTACATTCAAATGACACCAATGTAGTCTGAAAAAAAATTCCTTGCACTTAGTGGCACTTGACAATGGCTGCTTAACAACCCGGCTAATCAGAAGTGGATTATAGCAACAGAATTAATGAAGCACTAAAAGTCTTTAATGAATAATGGAGGATTTTTCATTCTCTTATGCTCTTATGTTTATTCATTTAAAAACCATTTGTGTAACAATTGGAGTCATATAAACAGGTTTGGTACTCATTTTATTAATTCAGTGTGGCATTCACATGGAAATTCAATTTTAAGTTTCTTTATCTTTTCCTTTCTCCTAAACAAAACTAAAAATTAAAAAGAAGCCTTGCTGCAAATTCTTTAACATAAGCCCAGTTTTGTATAATGCAAAATATGTTTTCTATTTTTTACTTTTAAAATAAATACACCTTGGCCCAAAGTTGTTTCCAGAGATTAAGATTGCTCTTTGATCCTCATTGGTCCTTAAAAGAAACTGGAGCCAACCACTAAGTTTGTGTCTTTATTCAAAACTTCACCAAAGTTCAGGGCCATTCATATATGAGAATCTAGCATTGTAAAATCAAGATATTCAGCTGCATTATCAGTTGCTGACTGTTGGAGTCAGATCTCTGGTCCTTTCCTGTTCTTATCTTTTTTAACCCAACTTTGGCAAATGTGC
This sequence comes from Alligator mississippiensis, assembly GCF_030867095.1. Lineage (NCBI taxonomy): Eukaryota > Metazoa > Chordata > Crocodylia > Alligatoridae > Alligator > Alligator mississippiensis. The sequence goes on along the minus strand of NC_081832.1, from coordinate 10,454,227 downwards.
TACAACTCCATTGAGTTTTTGTCACCTTCCAAATCTCACAGAGAAGAGAAATCTTATATAACAGCCTTATACCAGTGTGATCTTTGCAACCAAAATGCATCCTTGATACCACCTCAGCCATTTCATCTGACTCCAGCACCAACATTTGAGTTCTGCAGAAGTGTAGTTTTGTAACTTTGTTCTTTGTTCTTCACTTAAAAAGCAATTTTTCAGCTGCTTCCTTGCTTCGCTGACTTGGAAAAAGGATGTCTTCAGAGGCCACAAATGCTACAAAGCTGACATCAGAGCCTGAGTCACAGCCAGGAGGTATGGCTTTGCGTGTAGTGTGGGTCGGTCGGTGTTGTAGCATCCAGTGAGGAGTCACTAAGGGAGCCACAGATGCTCAGAGCCCCACTCTAACTCAGGTGCTTCACGTAAAGAGCCATGATTTCAAGTCCCCTCGGCAAACCAACAGATGTTCACCTGTTGGGTCTTGGGTGGAGGGGGATCGAGCCTGTCTGCACTGGCCCTGGCCAGCAGGCAGGGGCACTCCAGCAACCTCCTTGGAGTCCCCTTATCTCATGGCCACTCCCAAGCTGGGGTACTGGGGGGAGCGGGAGCTGGGCTGGGCTTGCAAAGTGAGGGAGCTCCATTGCATAACCCCCCTCCCCCAGCTCAGGCGAGAAAAAGCAGCTGGAAACTGCTGCTGCTCTCAGGAGGCCCAGCTGGAGCTGGGGGGGTGGGAATGGGGTGAAATGGAGTCCCCTCATTTCAATACCCCAGCCAGGGTTAGCTGGGGGGACACCGTGAGGTGTGGGGGCTCCATTCCACCCCACCTCCATCTCTGTGCTGCTTCCTTCCCCCTCCCTCCCTGCTGACAGCTTCTTTTCCGCATGAAAAATGAACCCTCAAGGGCACAATTTCCCTAAAGTGCTCTAAAGCAGAGTGCCTTAATCCAATACCTGATTTGATGAGGATTAATTTTTCTCACCATCAGCCATTTTAAAAGCACTCTGCAACCATGCATATGTGGTACATCATAGCTGTACAGGGCTTTCAGGAGCCAGATCACATGAAAAATTTCACATCCGTCTGCACCCTAAGAGACCTATTTGAGGACTACCACATTACTTTGCACAGGCCCCTACAGACTGTCTGGCTTGCTTGCTGGTTTTAGTCTCACTGTGTCCTATTTTTCAGTAAGTGCTTTAACCATAGATGGATTAATGAGCGGGACAGCTGGGCAAGAGCCCAGGGGCCTCTACCAGTTCAGGGCCCTGGGATGCTCAGCACCAGGAATGTGAAAGCCATGGTTTTTAAACTCAGCATTTATTTCTGTCTCCCAGCACGGAGACAAAAATGGTGCCAAGTTTAAAACTGTGGCTTTCACATTTGCTTCCCTGGTAGCTGGAAGCAGGGCCCATCCACCAATGGGGCTGGGGAGGCAGGGCTGGGGCCAGGCTAGAAAAGCAGTGCTACACCTGGGGTGGAGGGGGCTGAACCAGGCCAGAAAGAGCCTCTTCCCACCTGGTCGGGGGCAGTTGGGACTGGGCTGGGCGAGGCCAGGAGCACCATGCTGCACCATGCCTTTGCAAGCAGCAGCACTGGGAGGGCCTTGGGGGCTATAGCCCCCCAAATTCATCTCAGCCTCACCCCACAGCCACCCCTCCCAATACTGTGCCCACCCGCAGAGACACAGCATGGCAGGCCTGGTCCAACCCGGCTCGGCCCTCTGCATCTGCGTGGCTGCATGAACAGCTGGGCAGCAGCTCCCTGCCGGTAAGTGTAATAGGGGCTGGGCGGGGAGCTAGACTGAGCCGTAGATGGCTCACGGCAGGAGGGAGTGGAGGAGAACTGCCTCCATGTGCTTGAGAGTCGGGGAAGGGAGTGGTCCTGTGATGGGAAAGTGTGTGTCTGTCTGTCTGTACATATGTGTGTGTTTGTGTGTGTGTCTGCTCACAGCAGGAAGAGTGTGTTTGTGTCTGTGTCCATGGGCAGAGAGTGAGAGTAGAGTGTGCGTGTCTGTGTCTGTGCATACCTGTGTGTGCGTGTGTGTGTACATTTAGCCGTAGCGGGAGCAGGGAGAGGAGGCGGGCATGTGCTCCCCCCACCCCGCCCGGTGGGGTCCACCCAGCCTCCCCGGCCAGCACTAGGAGGAGAAGGAGCCATCTCCATCCCCTGCAGCCCAGCTCCCATGGGGGGGGGGAAGGGTCCTCCAATTTTGGCTTGCCTGGGGCCCCAGTACACCTTAATCCACCTCTGGCTTCAACAATAAAGGTTAAGAACACAGAATGGGAAGGAACAGAGAATATTCTGGTATTTTCCTCTTCGCTTCTTCCCAAATGAGAACCTAGAAGCTGAAGCAAATATACACACCTCAGACCTTCATAAAATACTAAATATTTAATTCGAGTTTCTGAAAGTGTCTAGCACAGCATTAACTGTCTGACAAACCCATACATCATTTACTAGTAACTAATTCTGTGAGGTCCTTCCTCTCCTGCTGCAGTGCAAAGAATGGGCCAAATTTCTGAACTTCTCTCTTCTTACTTTCCTAAATTTAGAATTGAATTTTCCATTTATGGATGAGGAAACTTCATCTAACCTTGAATTACATAGCTGGGATTTAATGAAAAAAAGAAGGTGGAACCGTCTCTCCGGTAAGAGACGGGAATGAAAGTTAGCAAGATGAGCTACCTATTCCCTTTGATTCACCTTGCCTAACTTTTTCTTGTGGAAAGGTGGGATGGTGCTTATGAGGAACTCAATTAAATTAAGTAGTAGGAGTAGGTACAAGTTTAAGATGAGGAAGGAGACAGAAGATATAGATTTCAATTGTTCTAAATTCATTAACAGTATTTCCCCAAATTGTCACAAGGAATTGTGTATTAGTTATATAATAGCTGCTAAAATATAGCAAGGTAAAAATGGCTCACTAGGACAGATACTAGAATGCCAATTCTGACACCTTTTAAGCAAGCTTCACTTAGGTCCTCTGCCCCCAACCTTTCTAGTTAGATTAGGGTTTCAGGTGGGATTGTGTTGTACAAAGAATTCAATGATACCCAGGCTATTCAAGTAGTCTTCTACATAATTTAGACTGTGTTTAGATGGTTTTCCCTTATTATGTGAACCAAACTGGCCATCTCCTGGAACAAAACATTGTGAAGTCATCATAGAGCCTTTTCTTCTCCACTCTTAGGACTAAAGGTCCCGTGCTAGCTAGGAATTTGGTTCATTTTTTTAAGCAGAATGAATGAAAAAAAATAATTCCTCCAGGTCTATGGGGTGGCCACTTTCTTGTTTACAGCTCATGTGGCAATTGTGCATGCTTTCCACTAATATAGTATCCATTGGGCTTCCCCTAGTGCAGAAAGGTCATCCCCACTGGGGGCGAGTTGGTGATGAACTAAGGAAAGCCTGTGAATTCAGTAGGCACAGTATGGCCGCAGAGGAGCTGTCCAGCTGAAAAGCTGGAACGCTGATCACACAAGGGTGATTTTACCTCTGAAATCTTTTCACTTTCGGCCTACAAGATCACTTAGGCCCTGTGTGTGTGGAGGGAATTTCATTTTAAGCATAATTTGCAGAATATTCACAGAAAAAAATTGTTCAGGATTTGAAATCCTGAAGGCAGTTGTAAGACTAATGTCTACCCAGGGTGCATAGTTCCCCTGTTAAGAACCCTAAGTGTACAAAAGTTCACAGTGTCCCCTGAACAAAAATGACAGTTCCAGGAGAAAATGAACCTAACTCCAATCAAGTAGAAGTGGCTCCCAGAAGAGTGTCTCTCTCAGGAGAATGAATGCATGTACATTTAGCTGTCCAACAAAAGCCACAGTGCTGTCCTCCAGCATCCCAGCATGCATTGATCTCCCCTGCCCCCTGGCCAGGAAGACAGTCTGTGGCTCAGGCTGGGCTCCACTGCATCAAGGCACAGAGTATTGAGGCAGCTGTGTTTCCCCACACGTGACCCATATCCAGACCCAGACACCTGTGCTTCCAAGAACCAGCCCTTACAGGCTGCTGAAATAGAAATTGACATGCCTGCAATTAACGAGAGAGGAGACACTCTGGGTCTCCTTTCTCAAAGCCACACAGCAGGGCAGGAGGGAGGAGAGATTGTGAACAGGAGTTCCCCAAAGAGACATGGTCCCCTGAAGCAGCCAGCTGATCACTATTGTTCTCTGCACTCCACTGATCTTGATACTTTCCATAAGCCAGGGGAGCCTGCAAAGCACATTGGGATATCCCCTGGCTGTGGGCCATGGGCAGTACAGGCTGCACAGCATCCACCTGGTCTCTCTAATGTTTGCATTGTGTTCTCCTAATAGGGTTGCCTACAGAAGGAACAAAACCACAAGATTTCTCATCGTTCCTTTGAATGCTTGTCCACACCCTTCGTCAGGTAATAGAAACAAAAACAGGCAATTTACATCCTCAAGCAAAACAGCTTGAATTTTGACTATTGAACTCATTGTGAAAAGCTGCAGATTAAGCATAATTTGAAGAAACTATTAAGTGAATAATTTGTTAGTACAGTTGAGAAAGCTGAAAATGAAGCGTATGCAGTTCACAAATAAAGAGAGGGAATTTGTTGAATAAATTATATTTGCATATCTTTTACTGTACTACTGTTTGCAGTTGTAGTTACCTATAATAAATATATTATATTATTATATTATATTTCTACAACTATTTCCTGAGGTGAATACGTTTCAAGAAATAGTTGTGGAAACTAATAGATCAAATACGAAAGGAAGGTGAAATTGCCTGTTTCACTTTTGCTCCTACTTGGAAGCTGCAGGGGTTTTGTCATTAAATAGAATTTGGCAAGTGTTAAAAATAACATGCATATCTAAACATTTATTTGTATACCTTAAATGGTAACATGAGGCCCAGAAATCTTCAGTTTGCATAAGCGGCTTGATTTAACATGTATTCCTTGACAAAAATCTTTATTTTGCTAAAAAAGATGTAACCACTTCTATGCAGTAATAAAGTGCTTAAGAAACTGTAGTAAATAAAAATGGTGAGAAACAGCTCTATAGGCACCATCTTTTTCATGAAAGTATTAAATCTAATTTTGTCTTTTACACAAATCATTGTTTTCAGTACACATTATACTCAGAGCCTTGTGCTTGCTGCTGTCATTGTCAACATTTTGCTGTGCACTATCACTTGTTAATATTGGGGTAGATTTTTTTTCTTCTTAGTTCTGTGAAAGCTACAGCTATTAGATGGCTATGCATCCAGTTTCTCCCCCTTCCTAACATCTCTTCATTTGTGATATTTGCAAGTTTGATTTATTGAGTCTGTAATTATGATTACAATGATTAATGCACTTACTTGTTTTCTTTTAGCTGTGTGAGGTATTCTTTGCATGCATATGGCTGACATTATATTATAGGAATGATCATAGTGAATCACATCCTTAAGTGCTGTCAACAGAGCTGTGACAAATTACATCCAGTAAGAATTCTGCACACACATTTCTAAGAATACATCATTTCTGTTTTATTATTTTGCAAATGTGTGTGTGTGTTTCTGTGTATATTCCTTAGCATTTTTTGTTTTTCTATATGCTACCGCATGGTAAGAAAAGTAAAGATCGTATCAAAACCCAGAGAGCAGGCAAAATCTGATTTGGATCTGTGATGCGAGGGAGAAATTCACCCTTATGCAAAAACATGAACATCTCTTATGTTTGAAAAAGGACTTAGGTGGTAGGCTTGTACAAATACGGAAGTATTCAATTCAGAGATTCAGATCACCATCCCAAATCAATTCAGCTGAAATGGCTTCAGAAGATTCAGCGCTGATTCAGAGAGATTTGGAGATTTGACCATAGACTATAATGGGGAATCACCGAAATACCTATAACTTTGTTACTTTTTGATTGATTCAGATAAATCTTGCAGGGATGGTAGCCCCCTCTGATGGCATGAATTCTGCCAAGTTTCAAGGAATTAGGTGCAGGGATTTCTGGGAAACTGTACCTCAAACAGCTGAAAGCTAAACTCATGTCGTGTGTGTGTTAAGGCAGATGGATGAAAACAGCAGGGATGCTAGCCCCTTCTGAGGGCATGATGCTGCCTCCAAGTTTCAACAAGATAGGTGCATGGGGTTTTACTGCCAGGGAAAACACAGCTTTCTTTTTAAAAGGGGTAGGGGGACAAGAACAAATATAAATTGAAAGAAATGGATTGGATTGAGATAGGTAGAGGGATTCTAGTTAGTAAGCTATATCCAATCCTTTCCAAGAACAGAAGACTGACTAGGTAGGAAGCCAAGCTAGTGCAGTATCTTTCAGATGCTGTTGTTCAGGCAGAAACAGCTCAAAATGCACAGAAATGCTGCAGACAGAGGATTATATGCTGTTTCTACATCTTCCCCCAGAGCACTGTGATTGGAAGGGGACTCAGGGAAAGATCACAGTCATGGACCAGCTACAGATGTCAGTCTTTTCCCCCCTGCTCATCTTTCCTCTTCTCAGTTTCTGTTCCCCTGAAAGACTGCTTTCCAAATTGATTCAGAGCTTTTTTTTTTTCTTCTCCTGATTCAATTCAGATTCGGTGATTTGGGATGAATCTTCTCTGAATTGAATCACGGACTGAAGCTTCACACACCCCTATCAGATGGTACTTCATGTTTCCATAGGCCTTGAACTGCCTTTATGCATGTGGTTGAATTTTACCCCAAGTATATAAAATGCTAATCACATCCCACCGTTTGGCTAAGGGACTGTAGGTGACTGTGGTATTGACTAATAAATGAATGAACAACAGATGTGATACTGAAAGTATGATTTGATCCTAAGAGTGACATCAATTGGTTTCCCAGTCATTTCATTGTTATGTCATGCTGAGATAAATATGGCAGTGGTGCTTATATAATATATTTCTGATAGAGAACAGATGAATACAAACACTCAAAACAAAAAACAATTTTATAATCTGTCTGGACAGTCTGCTTCTCTCATCTTGAACGTATTGCCACAGTGCCTGAGGCACTCTGCTGGAGTCAAAAGTACTCTGCACAACCCCAAATAAAGAGGATTCTAGCAAATTTCAGAGACTGTAATAAAACTCTTGTATGGGTTCTGTTGTGAAAGGGAGCATTTTCTCCTATGTGCTCCACATATTTGGATAAATTAGCATGTAAATAGTTGTTCTTATAATAACCACTCAGGAGCTGTTACACTGGTGCAGTAACTGAAAATTTCTCCTTTAATGAGTTATACCACTAATTTCTTCAGCTGAGTAAAGACTGCAAAACTTGGCCCTACAATTTAAAAGTATTTCATAAAATAATTGCCTCCTTGATATTTTCAGTAGAACTTTGTAAGTAAATCACAAGGATGTTTCTATCTCTCTATCTCATAGTTTCCTCATCTCTTTTTATGTTTGTATGTTCTTCCTGAATGGATTAGTGTCCTCACATTTATTCTTTATTTAAAGATATTTCCGGAATATTTTTTTTTGCTAGCATCTATTGGGGAGTAGATTCATTCATAATATTTCATCAGAAGTATTATTTTATTAGCTTGTACTCTGAATCAGTGCTGCTAATAGGCCTGTGCAAAGTGGCTAGTATTCAATTCGGATTCGGGTTTGGCCGATTTGGAGGACAGTGATTCAATTTGGTGATTTGAATCAGTGTCCTGAATCAATTTGGCCAAATATGATTTGGAGAGTCACCTGCTGCTGAATCTCTGAATTAGCCAGGCCAGGCCCATCCCCCCCCAGCCCCAGCTCCTGGCACTTTGGAAAAAAGAAAAGCCCTGACTCAGTCGGTGCTGCCAGGCAGGGGAGTGATTCCCCACTGCTCCCTACTTCCCCACATTGCGTGGGGGGCTCTGCATAAGTCCCCCCAACCCTCCCTGCTCCCACAACGCCCCCCCCCCCTGCAGCTGCCCTGCCCACTGTGGCTCCAGCCCTTTAAGAAAAAAAAACCCGAGAAAACCCCTGCACTTACAGTTTCTGCCAGCATAGGGCAAGCCCTGCTGCCCTGCACCATGTGGGGGGCTCTTTCATGATCCTCCTGAGGCCACTGCAGGAGTGGTGAGTCCCAGGGCTTTTCTCCATTTTTTTTTCTTAAAGGGCCAGAGCCGTGGTGGGCAGGGCAGCCATGGAAGGGCTGGGGGAGCAGGGGGGGGCACGCAGAGCCCCCCATGCCACATGGGGTAGCAGGGATCGCCCCTCTGCCTGGCAGCACCCAGTGAGTTGGGGCTTCTCTTTAAAGGGCCGGGAGCTGGGGCGGGTGGGGCACCCATGCGGGAGGCTGGGGGAAGCGGGTGGGGGTCGGGGGGGCTGGGGGAACAGGCAGGGGATCGGGGTTGGCAGAGGTCCCCCCCATGATCTCCTTCCCCATCCTTCAGCCCCCCCCCGCCCCCCCCCACTGCCTCCTACTTATCAGCTCCAAGTCCGGCTGCAGCTCCCTGCTGCAGGTGGTAGGGACTGCCCAAATCATCAAAGTTCTCTGAATCTTTTCCGAAGATTCAGAGAGCTTTGAATTGATTCGGACCCTTTAATTGGTCCCCTGATTCAATTCAGATTTGGAGATTCAGCCACTGAATCGGGCTGAATCTCCTCCAAATCGAATCACCACCCAAAGCTTTGCACAGCTGTAGCTGCTCTGTTTATGTACATGAGCTCAAAGTCTGGATCAAACCATTATTTCAGTACTCTGAGTGGTTGAATATTACTCTTTTACAAATATTCTGCACCATTTTCTTAAAATTCAGCATCTCTTCTACCCGGCTGGCTAGTAAGTTCATTCACTAGATTATCTCCAGAAAGCAAGGGCCCAGTCATTGTCAGTATGAATTAATTTCAATACATGTATGGGTATTTTCTGCAAAATATTTTCAGGAATGTTCTCTGCTGTAGTTTCCAGCAAATTCAGTAAGTTGTGCTTGAAATTGCTGTCACTAGATAAATAAAAGACATTTTAATATTTTTTTTTAGTCAAATGGGGAAGGAAACAAGGCAAAATGTCTTTCAAAGAGGTTTGTAAGAGAAGGTCTGTTAAAATGTATCATTATTACCAAGCAATTGATAGGTTGTTGTCCCACATTTCTTTCAATATGAGCAATTAATGAGTTCATGGGTGTAGAAGAAACTCTCGCCACAGTGATCTTTTGGACAGCTACCATTTATTATGCTGTACAGAGGCTAGTCAGTCTTAGCCTGTGCCTTTTTATTTTCTTAATTTCAACTGAGGTTTGTGCCTTGTGGCACTGGTTCTACATGAGTTTCAGGTTCCTCTTAATGGTTTTAATTGCTCTTTAATGAATCATCTTCAGATTTCACTTTGCATTGCTTTTTCCAGTTATCCCATTTCTTCTTCTTTCTCCCCTGCCTTTTCTGATGTACCCTGAGCCTGTCATCTCAGCTCTCTCTGCATCAATCTGCAGTGGACAGTCTGGTATTTACAAAAGACTTAACATGCTATGGAAAACTCATCCAGTGCTTTCGAATGGAGTTTCTCTTTATAGCCTCCAAAGGTTAATTTCCAGAAGGAATTGGTACTTTACTTCATCTTTGGTGTATTAACTCTGAGTATTAACACTGAGCCTGCAGTTCTCTTTTAGAGTCATTGCCTTCTTGTGTCAACCATGTCACAGTTCCAATTCAGTATGGTTTCTGGTATCATCTGATAGCTTCCTTCAGGGTTTTATAATATCTGAGATATTTCCTCTCGCTTGTGTTCTGTGGTCTCTTATTCACCTTCTTTTCTCCCTCAGCAGCCTTGTTCTGTTAGAAACAGGACTTGCTAAATGACTATCCTTCCACTTCCTCTGTGACCTCAGCCCCTTTCATATCATATCCTTATTCAGGTCTGCTCTAGTTTATGTGGCAAACCCAATAAATATTTTATTTATTCTGAATTTTTCCTCTGGGAATTTTTTTTCTTTTGAACTACAGCACAACATCATATTTCAAAGGAACTCTGAAAAGATCAGCAGCTGAATAGTGCTGCATATTTTATATGAATCTCAAACAATGTCCCTAGTAGACATAGAGGCAATGAGTATAACTTAACCAAAATATGCTGTTTCCATTACTGTTACCTCATAATACATAGGCAATGGTGAAGAGGGTAAGCTGACCGTGTTTCTTATATTGTACCCATGTTTATATCAGTGAAAATCCCTACATTGTATTAATGGGCAAGTGTCAAGAACAGATTAAATATAGATTTATCTATGCTTGTTTCACATTCAGTGAACGCTGCCCAAATCGGAACAAGTCTGTACTATAAAACCATTCCAAGCGTCTCTTCTTAACATAATTGAGAACAATGGAGCATAAATAAATGCTCTGCTACTATATAATAGATTGAGTGGAAATATCAAAAGTCCCATCAAATTCTGGGCGTCTTTTCTAAAAACCCCATCAAAGTGGAAATCTTTAGATCATAAGGGAAACAAACAGGAAGGAAAAACAATGCCCAATAATGCTATGGGGGAAAAAAGCAGAACTTTCTTATTATTTAGGAATACGTCCTTCACTGGATATATTCTTGTTGGCTTTGACAATAAAATGAATTGCATAAGCATTTATTGTCGAGCAGTCTTAACCCTATTATTTTTTATGTACTTTTCTTTATTTAGGTTTAAGTGTTCAATGAGTCTTCATTAATGTACCTGCAAATTCTGCACAGTGAAAACCCTGCAATTGTTTATATATTTTGATTTAATTGCCCCTTGTTTCCCTTTTCCTCCACCACATTTATACTGCAGGCCCAGCTCACTAATATCGTGGCCTGATCGTGGCAATGGCCGCCATTTTCACACCCAGATCAAGGCACCCTCCCATGCCCTGTGATTGGCTGAGGGGGCAGATTTAGGGCCAGATTTAATTGCAGCAGGAGAGGCCTTGCACCCAAGGCCTCTGATAGCTGCAGAAAGGCCCACAGCTCCCCTGCCCCCCACACCTCCCTGGAAGAGGCAGACAGTCCTGGCACCAGGTAGGGGAGGATCTGTTTGTTCCTCCAGGCAGGAAAACTGAGGCATGGGGGTTTGAGGGTGCCTTGGCAGATAGCCCTGGCTGGCACTAGGTAGGGGAGGGACTCTTTGTTCCTCCATACATGTGTTCCCTCCCCCCAGCCCCAACCCACCCCCCACTCAGTTTTCCCACCTGGAGGAGCAAACAGCCCTTCCCGTCCCCCAAGCTATCTCCTCTTCCTGTCCCTTTTGCAACCCTCCCCTCCTCCCTGGGCTGGTAGGCTCTTCCTGCTAGCTGAGGAACACTTTCTCCAGCCTGCAGCAGGCATCTTGTTGCAACTAAATGCCATGATATGGCTGTTTGCTGGTGAACTCCCCAGCAAGCAGCCATATCATGGCATTTTGTTGCAAATTACATTTTTCTTGAAAATCACTTAATTTCATGATCTTTTACAAAAAAATGCAAGATCGCAATTGATAACAGGCCCTAGTTATTCTTATTTGCTTCAATGAAAGTGAGAAGAGACTCAAACTGCATGTTCAAATAACCACCCAAAGTCCTATAGAATTTAATATGAGGGATGGTAATATATCTGTGTGTGTGTGTGTGTAACAGAATATATATATTCTTTAAGCAGGCCACGTAATTTCTTAAACAAATATCATTTAACATAAATATATTTGTCTAAGGAGTTACTTGTTAAATGCAGACAACTGAATGGAGTAAGAGCAGAAAGATGGCTTGGTAGTTAGATTACTATCTAGAAACTGGGAGACCTGGAAATCCCTGCTCTGAGACAGTCTTCCTCTGTGCTCTTGGTCAAGTTGTTTAGCCACTCTGTATGCCTACAAAGTACAATTCAGTATCAGGTGGATATATTCTCTGTGGAGGTAGCAGGACTTTTCCTTCCTCTTAGGGATGTTGTAAGGATAAATACACTGAAGGCTGAGAGAGAGGTGCTGCAATGATGGGGACAATAGAAGTACCTAGAACACCTCCTTTTATCATTGTTTTTGAAATCTGTAATTAATTTATTGACATAGAAATCCTTGGTATGAACACACATGTCCAGTAAAACTATAAAATGCTTCAAATAACCTTTGGAAATGTTATTTGCCTTTGTTTATTTTCATATGGGTTCTGTGCACAAATCAATAAGGCTAAAATGTGGGCCAAGTTTTATGCTCTTACTTATCTTATTTGAGTTATCTCTTAAACCAATGTAAATTCACAGCAGCTTGATTAAAGTCATGATTCTAAATGCATTAATTAAGATTTACACCAGTGTAATGCTGAGATGATTCAATTAATTAATAACTACAGTGCAATCCATTCACTTAAACGGGGTTATTGTTCAATGATGCCATTGCTACTAAAAGCAGAATTTGACTCTGTGAACATTTTTTTTAAATTTAAGATGGAATAATGGAATCAAGAGAAGATGATGGAAGTTTTCATTTTGGTTCATACTAGAAGCTGTGTTCCTGACAAAGACATGTTCCCCCAAAGTTATATTTCTTCCATTTTCTTCATAGTTAGGATAATACTGTGTGCATATTAATGTTTAGATAGAGCTATTAATGATTAATACCACATTGATTTTTGCAAATGAATGAACCAAGCACAAAGAAACCCTTTTACTGGTCAGTGTTGCTCGTGCAGTGTTGCTCACCAGCCAATCCAGGCATTGTAAGAAGTTTGGCCAATGGCAGCCCAAGAGCTGCCATTGGCTTATAATTAATGCAACATTGCCTAAAGAGGTTTTCGCTTCCTCATTCTCCCCCATAATTTTGTGTGCATCTGTCTGTATCTGTTCTACACTTGAAAAAAATTGTAGGCTAGGGACAGACATCCAAAAAGCCTGAGCATGAATTGATTCAATCTTTGCTGGTTAGTCTAACCTGGCCAGGCTGAACTGGTTTGCAACTGTATAGACATTCCCTCTGGACTGAGGAAATGCAGGCACATGCCTGCAGTGGCTCAGACTAGAAGCCAAGGGGTACTAGAACAGCCCTCCCTTCCCTTCCAAAGTGCTGAGCTGAGGGAGGGGATGCTCCGATTAGGGAGGGGTCCTCCCCTGCACCTCACTCCTGACCAATGAAGGAGCCAGCAGGGAGTTAGACAGCATTTAGTTACACAGCAGGGAGTTACACAGGGAGCAACAGAGCATTTAGCACCCCCATCTAAACAAAACAAAAGCCTCTTTCATTAGTTTGATCTCTTGTTAAACAGCTCTTTCTAAGGAAGGACCACAGGGACATGACCAGCTACCTGTTGATTAGCTCCAAAAAGCCCTAAGCAGACACTGTCCTATCTGCCTTGTCCTGTCTGCCTTACACAGACACCTCTCAGCATTAGCTAGCATACCACATGCTGGCTATGGTCCGTGCTATGCGGGAGGGCAGTGGGGGAATCCCTGCTTGAGTAAGGAGGATAGTGGGAGGGGGCAGGAGGAAGCCAGGCAGATGCCTCTGTACCTGCCATCTCTGCCAGAGCTCCCACCAGGGAGCACAGGGGTGGGGCCAGCCATGCTGGGTTGGAACAGAAAGCAGAGCCCTGCCCAAGGCTGCAAAGCATCTGGGATGCTGGGGGTTTAAATTAAACTGGGAAGGGGTCTGGGACAGACATTGCATGAACCAGTTTGACCCAGATCAGTTAACTCTGACAGTACATTCAACCAGGTTTATCTCAAACTGGTTTCAGCCATTTTGGAACTGGTTTATATGCACTGAACAGCTGTTCTGTTACAGGTGTAAACCAGTTTCTGATCACTTAAACTGGCTTATGTGTAATGTTTGTCCCTAGCTATAGTGGTTATAGAAGGAGGAGCATAGGGGGATTTCTGAATTTGTGATATAGGTTTGTGACCTTGGACAAGCCTGCTCCTCAGTTTTATCGCAGTTACAAGAATAGCAGCAAGAAGCTATATGGCTCTCTTCACAAGAAGCTGTACGACTTAATTAATCTATGTTTGCAAATTGCTTAGGGCTCAACAGATAAAATTGGATCTCAAGTACAATGTATTATTAAAGTATAATTTGTATAGTACTCATTCAGGCTCCCCCATTCTGAATGGCCCTATAGCCTTACATGAATATCCTATTTTGAGCACTGCTTCCATCTGCTTTTCATAATTCCACTGCCGCCCCTCCTCACCACAGCAGCTTTATATCGTTTTAATCTCTAGTAAATCAGACTGATTGTTGATCAAACAAATGAAGTTTGTAATGATTCTATCACAGCTTCTTGCATCTGAAATTGGGTATTGCTATATTAATAGAGACCATGTAGGGAAGGCATTCCATACTTGGCAGAGAAATGGTAGAATAACTGTAATTTCAATTATTTTGAAATGGCTTTAATGTTTCCAATTAGCTAATTACCGTCTGCATGTAATTGGGGAAAAATGGCAAAGGTTGCGGTGCTTATTAAGAAAAAATCATGGAGAAGAATGTTCCCAAATACATTATTTTAGGCAGTGGGTCAGAAAAGTGTATTGGTGATGCGTTGTCACTTATCCTCCCCTATTCTAACTGAGGTATTAGCAATCATTGCACAGCTCTTTTTCATATAAAGACAAGAAATTGCTTTGAATAAGTCTAAACTTTTTTTTTTTTCTTAAGAAGCATCATAGTCCACTAGGCAAGCTCCTTCCTGCCTGAAATTTTCTACTTTGGGAAGAAGAATACTTCAAACTCTAATAAGAGTTTGGATATAGCTCCCAAGTAGAAGAGTTAACTTGGATGCCATTTACAAACCTATCATTTGAGATTCCAAAGAAATCAAAGATATATATATAAAAAAAGACTTACAGTTGTGTGTGATATAGAAATACTAGAGCTAGACAAGATACTATAACATGCCAAGGTTCCTTTAGGACTATGGGACTGTGAATGTTGGGTGTTTAATGACAATTGTAGCATGTAGACTACAGATATGGAGACTGGCAGATGAGTTAAGAAAGAATTAGGGTTCCATAGGAAATGCCTTTATAGTCCAAAATCACACTAATGGTGTGAACAAGTGTTCACAGGACCCAATTCAGGGTTGGGGATGTCAAAACAACAAGAATGGCTGGAGTTTCACAGCCCCAGAGCTGTGCTGAGAATGCACACAAGCATTTGTTAGGTCAGATTAACCCATTTTAGGTCAGATTAACCTATGCCAGTCTAAAGTGAATTCTTGAGAACTAACTTTAAATTGGGCATGCCATTTACAGGGTAACCTAAGCCCTGCAAACACTTGCACCCCCGGGCATTTAGATCACCCTAAGCTTGGTTAGGGCTATCTAAATGTAATGCTTGTACATACCCAAACATACCTTCAGCAATGCAACTTCTAATCAGAAGATAGTCTTTTTTAAATCTCAATCCTAGTTCAAGACTCCCGTTTAATAGATGGCATCCAGCCCAGCAGGGTGTCTGTTACCAAGCAGAGTTTTGAGGGCAGAATCACTCGAGGCCTGAGTGAAGAAAAAGCTTCTTGTGTTTCTCTGCTATGACCTTCTGAACAGTTTTGTTTGATGTAGTGTTGTGGGAAATGGCTGCCATTTCTTCTCAGTCAGACATATAAGCACAGCACTTGTTTTGAGGGAACAGAGAGTCAAAGGGAACCGAGTCAAAAATCAGGAGTTGGCTCTGGACTCTGACCACAACTTAAAAAACTCCCCCAACTAAAAATGACTAGATGCTGATAACGATGGTAAAGAATAAGGCTCTGCCAAGGTGAGGTTAATAAATAAAACCGGATCACCCTTTTTTGTCCTTGCCTGTTATCTTCCCACAATTGCTATTTTGATTCTCAGTGGGTGCGTCTACATGAGACCTTTATTGTGGTGTTGCCTAATTAGCTCTTCAGTAAAGTCTCAGCATCTATACGCGTGGCCCTATTAGGCCACAGTAAACTAATTAACTCCACCCTAGGTTAGTACTTGTAAACACAAGTAGGGTGCTTCAGTGCAGGGGGTCTGCCTGCTGGCTAGCCCCCTGCTGAAGCACCCTCATGCCCTAGCCAGCCTCGCTGCAGCACGTTGAGCCATGTCAGAGCAGCTCCAGTCTTGCAGGCTCCCCTGGAGCCAGGGCTGCTCCGACTCAGCTCAACGTGTTGTGGTCCTGGGCGCACATATAAATGCAGCACCTAGGAGCAATAAACTCCTGAACATTATGCACTGGAGTTTATTGCATAGCATTAATTTCACATGTAGACACACCCAGTTATATGTATCCTTGAGATCTTTGTGGTTTTTAGTCTATGGTCTAGCTGAATGATTTGAAGGATAAAGTGCATGGGTAATGGAGCTGGTTTCATATAGAAAATCATAATGAAAGAGAAAAATACAGTGCTTCCCATGCCACCCCCACACAGCATGCACGCACATACCCACTCACTGCAGAGCCTTCATCATTTTCACTAAATAGCTCAGAGGCTGGGAACAACTACATTTTGCAAACGAGTAAGCAAGCAAGTAAACATAATAATAAAAGCCGAGATATGGCATCACTCGATTTATGGTATCTTGTTTGTTCATTTGACAATTGTGTTTTACTTTAATTATTTATTATCATAGCACCTAGTTTACTAGCATTTTCTGTTACATTTTATGTATTCTCTCACACCCATTCTTTTTGCTGATCTGAGAAGTTCATTCTGGCTTAAGTTAATTTAAAATATAGGTCCCATAAACACATTGCACGGAAGGAATAGCTTTATCTGTTTTCATTGCACTTTTTGGGATTTATCACCATTTGCTCTTTTTTTTTTTCTTATTTAAATTTGCCTCAATTGAAAAGCAGCAGCATTTAACTGAAAATACTGTTTATTATTTATGAGGCATCCTTTTCTCCATCTAGAGACTGTTAAGAAGAGCTTGCCAATTGCTATTGTTTTTGAAAGATGAAATGAGGGCTGCTTAATCCTTGAGCTTGCAATCTGACCTCTGCTTGGTCGGTAGATGTCAGCAAGTTAAAATATATAATATGGCCACATTAGAGATTAGACAAATTCATCAAACAAGCCATGTTGACTAATAAAAGGACAAGTGCTCCTTTACACAAATCAAATTCTGAATACATAAAAAGCACAAAAGACCTTGGGAAAGGATTGCATGATGAAAACTGCAGCTTGTTTTATTTTCTGTTCAGGGATTCAAAACATTGGCAATCATAACAGCACTGTGATTGCAATGGAAGGTATTGGCAAGAGCAGCTGATGTACAAGCTAAGTTGCAAAAGAGAGGAAGATAGCGTAAGGTATTAGCTATTGGAAAAGGCCACTTGCTTCTTTCCATTCAGAAGTCCTGGACAGATAACCAAGTGGAGTTGCTAAGCCTTTTTCTGGTAGAGTATGGACATCACAGTGTTCTGGTGCTTCACTGCCTTGATGAATAAGTAGTTCATGAATAAAACAAATTAATTGGGATATCTTTTGATAGAAAATGGTGATATGCCAGAACTGAAAATGTAATGGAAATATACCGTTATTTCTATTAAAATATTTCTGGGAAAAGCTTCTTGCTCATAGAAGGGGATTTCTGGTCAAATTCATGGAGAGCAGTTTATGGTGGGTTAAATGCCTCATTCAGAACAAGAGCCGTAGTTTTCCCACATTCCACACGAATGCCTGAACATGATGGCATGACCATTTTCTAAGTTGTCTTTTTCGGCCTGTCTTGTCAGCATCGTTATACTTTGAAATTAAAGTGGCATAAAGAAATTCCACTAGAAACTACCTAAGACAAAGTGCCTGGTACTAATTAGCGCACTATTAAAATTACCTGAAGTTCACTCGGCAGCAACCCTCTTCTGAGATGGACATATATATATATGGTGCCATGAACCTCCCCTGATTTCAGATCCTATCACCATGGAAGCAGTACAGGTGTGCCCTCCTCACCCAAGCTACCCCTGTGTGTTTATATGCCTAATTTATGTGCCTGAAAGCTTGCAAACAACTTTTTTTCAACTATTTAGTTGGTCTAATAAAAGATATCGCAACATCTACCCAAAGAGCCTTGCCTGCCTATGCCTAACTAATGCATCCATGTGAAAATAGGCTAGATAAAGGAGTTCCATGGACGTGGAGGTGAGAACGTAATCCTGGAATAGAAAGCACAGGAAAAGACGCATTTTAAAAATGTAATGTATAGCCTCTAGATGCAAACTCAGCCCTAATGAAATCAGTGCCAGTGGGACCAGGAACTCGTTTCCTCCGTTATAATAAAACCTTTTCTTTCGGTGTTTATTGTTCTGTGGGTTGGTTTTGCGTTGCTGCTTCCATCCTTGTTGCTGACAATCAGATCGGATCCATCACAGATGTACACTTGCATTGCTTCTGTTTAGTGCATCTTAATTCTTTAGTTCCAGGTCTGTCATGCCTGCTCTTATTTTATTGAAAAATATTTCATTTTGGTTGAACATCTGTCTGTATTGATTTTTGACACCACTTATTTCCTCGGGTATTATCCATTCTTTTGTATAAGGCGCACACTGTGCAAGCACATTTCTTAAGCCTCAGATCTCCCTCAGACTCAAGCAGGGTTGCCAGGTGAGCTACTAACTACCAGCTGTAAGAGCCTTATGAAACAGCCCTAAAGCAGTGGGCAATGATTGTGTGTTATGCTCTATTGTTTGAGTGACCCTCCGACTGTAGTCTGGACTCTTTTATTATCTTTGGTGGGCAATGAGAGTACTCCATGCATACAGGTGCCGTGCTGGAAATAGCGAGAGAAGTAAAATTGCTGAGTAACAGTGACCGAACACAATAGGAAAGAGCAGACGATTGTTCTCTGCTTCTATGAGCTACCATCTTCAGCACGCCTAGGCAGCACACACTGCCCTAAAAGCAGGCACCAGAACCGAGATCTGCTTTCAAGTGAGTGTCCTAAGGACTGCTCTAGAAAGTAGAATGACATGAAGAGCAGAAACCACCATAAATGAAGGGGCTCCAGGCACAAGGATCGTACATGAGAGACAGACTCCCTGGAAAAACAGCTGAGGATTTATGACATTCTCACCAACATCTTGATAGACAAGGGAGAGCAAAAGGCTCCCCCAGATCACCAAAGGCATGATCCATACCTTGTTAAGAAAGAACTGCTATGTTCCAGATGATCATAGAGGGAGCACTGCACTGCACAACATGCTCTTGGTCCGGTTCATATTTTGCTCTTCATTGCTCAGTATCTTCTAGAGTTAGATATACTGCAGAGAAGGAGTACTGAAGGCATCTTGTTAGATGGAGTCCTTTGCTTTCAATTTACACCCCAACAGTAGACTAATATTAGATGCTAAACTGCTACATTATCTTAAGATAGTTTTGAGCTGCATATCCATGTGAAACATTTGCAATTTGATTTGTATGCAGATATAGCCTTTATATTTCTGTAACTTTTCCCACATACTATTATAGTTCAAATTTCTATTTGCCCACCCAGCAGAGGCCAGCATTTTTTTCCCCCTTTGATATAAGAAAAATAGAGACCAGATTTAAGGCTGCCTAAGCAAGGAAAAGTAAAGGAGCAGTTATGGATTTCTTTGTGATAGAAAAATTCTCTAAGTAGCATAAAAACAGCACCGTTGGCTCTGTGCCTCAAGTCTCTTCAACCCTGTAAACTAGAAAAAAAGGTATGACGGAGCAGAAAGGGAAGTCATGGGCCAAGAGATGCCAAGCTCAGAGTTTATAGTACCCTGCCCAACTGAGTTCCCCCGGGGAAGACTGTTACAAGTCAAAGTTACGCTATCCACCAGCTGTGGCCAGTTGAATCAGGAAACAAAAAAGTGAGTTGGAGCCTTATTTTCTTTCCTCTTATTTTCTTCCCTCTTTCTTCTGATAGTTTTCAGAGCTAAGAATCCAGCCTTATTCATTTTGCCATTATCGCTGTCTTTTGGGATGAGCAATTGGATTCATGGTCTACTCAAGTACGTCTGTTTTCATAGATACATGCAGACAATTGAGAAGAATGGATCATGGATTATAAAACTGCTTAAGCTCACTGAGGGTCTCAGTCTGAGAGGATCAGTGCCATCAAGATAGCTTTTTGAAGTAGGTGTTCAGTGCCTCCCTGATAGAGCTCTGAATATTATTCATCCTGACCAACTTGAGTGCTGTATTCAAGGAGAAGGCAGTTTAGCAGAACTTCAGGAGTACTTCTACTCAGCAGTTCACAGCAAACCTTCTGACACTGGGCCTCGTGGTCACAAATCACAGGAACAGCACTCTAAGTGGATCTAAGTACATTATTGTGATTATTTAAGAAATAGAGGCCAAACTCTGCAAGATGCTTTACAGATACAGAATAGGAGAAGTCATTGCACAGTTACTCCAAACCTGCAATTTTTCAGAAACTAATGCAGTGAAAGTTAAACACCCTCAACTCCCGAAAGTTAATATGCATTGAAGCTTAACCGCTGGCGGAATCTGCCCTTTGGTTTAATTCTAGGAAGAAAAATGGCTTGTGATCCTCTGGCTAGATTCTTCTGTCACCATTAAGTAAGAGTGAACCCACATTGTGAGAGGGTCTTTGTTCACAGGGTAATCCCCATCATCATGATATATGTTAAAGACTTGAATAGAGGATGTCATTCACAATGCACAAGAAGTTTTATGGACCCTACCAAACTCCAGAACAGTGTTTCATATTCCTGAGCACCACCTACAAACCCCTGTTCCATTAACTATATTTTAATACATATTCAGATTGTTCTTCTTTACGAAGCACTCTTTTAACAAAAGATGCCTCTGCCTCCCCTTGCCCCCGCCACCCATCCCCTCCCCAGCAAGTTAGGCATATGATGCACATTGTGCGCAAGCATAGACGTTGGAAGAAAACCGCAAGGTTTCCTGGGCTAGCTATTAAATTAATAATGCTTGGTATAACTCCTTTGAAGTAAGTAAGGCTACTGCTTTTTTTTTTTCTATAAAACACTAGAAGGTGATTAAATCTATACAGTAACTGTATAGCCTTACAAAAAAGCTTAGACATTGTGCACAGCTTGAAATGTTTGTAGCCAATGCAGCATTTAAATCTTCAAACCAATTAAGTGTAATTATTGAATGAAAGGTAATACTTTTCTTGAACAATATGACGGTTAAATTTAAATTGGTTTTTAAATTAGAAGGTGACACCTACTAACTGTCAATCACTTAAGTGTTTATCTGAACACTGTTGGCATAAAAGATTTTTTTTAAATATAGGCCATGTAACTTTCAAGCAAGACTGTGAATTACTTTTTGCATTAAATTCACAAATATGAAGTACAAAACACAAATTAAGTTGAAAACAAAGAAATGGGTTGTTTGTCCAGGAAGTATTTTATTCACCTGATAGCTATTTGCAAATATCTTACTGTTATCTTATTATCTTGTTATTGTTAAAGGTTTTCAACCTTTTTTGTTCATTTGTGGCCCCCTAAAAATTTTCGAATGGAGGTGCGGACCCCTTTGGAAATTTCAAATGGAGGTGCAGAACCATTTGAATGGTAAATGTGGGTATACTTTTAATCGATCACGGTTATCTTTTGCAGACCCTTTAGACATAGTCTGTGGACCCGCAGCCGCAGGGGTCTGTGGACTGCAGTTTGATAACCACTAAACCGTAGAATAGATGTTAATATGTAAGACAAGAAAGAACACACCAGGAGTAAGTGCGGAAAGTAGTTAAGACTATTAGATCCTTTGGAGTTTAGCTAACTGGGTTGAAAATTATAGCTGCGCAGTGTATTTGTGTGTATATTTATATAATCTAAATAATCTTATACGTGTCTTTTACCTGATAACCTTCTTCTCTATTTACTCCTGGAGATTTGGCACCTTAAAGATGTATCCACAGGGAAAAATAAGGTATATCTTCACCAAATAATAAATATATTAACATGTAACAATAAAAGTCCTGGTAGGTGTAAGGCATTTGTAGTTTTAATATATATTAGAAAGTTGAGCTAAACATTCAATTGTGCGTGTTTGGTAATAAAAACAAAACCCAAATACAGTGGAAGACCCTCAGGGAATTTAGCCTTTAGCTTTTAGCCTTTAACCAACGTACACAATTGTACATTGTGGCCTCCTGTGTGGCCTTCTATCACCTGCTTTGTAGAGCCATGCTGAATATAGAAATAAGACAGTAGCCTCAGCTAATTCAATGTCCCTATCAATCTAGTCACACACATGGTTTAAATCCCATCTTTGCTGTTCTTGAGAGAACACAAGCATGGAATCGATCCTTGGGCATACCGAACTATAAGGGATGAAGCCTGTGGTCATCTTTGAAATGTTAGCTCTATCAGTCACAATAGACAATCCATCCAACCCAGAAAAAAACCCAGGCTGAACACTGGATGAACAAAGAAAAAAAATAATGAAAAGTGGTATTTCAGTGGGAGCTTGCTTATAATATTAAATTGGTTTAGTAATGCACAATTATAGGATCACATAATATACAATATAGAAGTTTCCTATGATTATACAGCAATTTAAAGTTATAACTTGTATACTGGCACTCTGTATTATTAGATTCTTTCAGTAACCTGATTTACAAATTGCTATTAGTTTTTTTAAAGCAAATATTTCTTCTTAATTCATCTTCTGGGGAACATATGAATCCATAAGAGCAGTTTGAGGGCTTTCTGATTATGACAGCAGAGGAAGCATAAATTAATAATTCCTGAATGGCTTCTTTTGTCAGTGATTGCTGTTTACATTTATTTTGCCAGCGTTTCCTTTAGGAAAGAATAAAAACTCTGAGGCACAGAGGCATGTCAACTTGTGTAGTGAGTAGCTTTTTTAAAAAAAAAATTGAGAATAAATAGCATCGTTCTGTTGTTATGATCAGAATCATCAAGTGACATTGTTGCATATACCAGTAGTTTCATGATTTCTTTTTCTCAGCCTGTAAGCACTGTTCAGTCTTTGAAGAAATGCTGTATTGTTTGTTTAATGATGGTGTTTTCGTTTGAGGAGCTGAGGCAAGTAGCAAGAGAGTTTGCCAAAGCTATGTACAATTTGAGTTGATTTTTGAGACATAAGCATTTCTTGGGAGCCATGGAGGAGAGAGAGCAATCACAGAAAGGCCATTAGCCTGATAGTTTAGAGACTTCACTTGTGATTAGGGGAATGCATTTGAGACTACTTGGAGTTAGGGATCCTCTCTTATTCTGATCAGAAATCCTGGGCCCCAGAAAGCTTCTTAACAAACTTTTGTTGAAACAAATAAAGAACCTTTCACTTGTTGTTGAATTCCCTGAAGCTTTCCATCAGAGATCAGAAAATACTATAATAAAATGATCAGCTCTTTCTCCTGTTGCACACAGTCATCTGGGTGCAAATAAGAGGTCACTTTAAGGGCTAGGGACAGACATTCAAAAAGCCTGAACCTGAACTGATTCAATCTTTGCAGGTTAGTCTAACCTGGCTAGGCTAAATCAGTTCTGTAACCAGACAGACATCCCAGAAATGCAGGGACATGCCTGCAGGTGCTCAGGCTAGAAGCCAGGGGTTGCTAAAGCCGCCCTCCCTTCCCTTCCCCAGGGCTGAGCTGAGGGGGGTGTGGCCAGGAATTAGGGAGCGCCCCTTCCCCCTTGATAACAGAGCATTTATCAGTTCTGTTATCAGCATTTAACACCCCATCAGAAAACAAAGCCTCGGTCATTACAAGCTCTTCTTAAACAGCTTTGTTCCAAAGGAAGGAATGCAGGGACATTACCAACTGACCTGTTGATTACCTCCAAAAAGCCCTAAGTGGAGATTGTCCTATCTGCCTTGCACAGCATTAGCTAGCCTACCACATGCTGGCTAGTCTGTGCTGTGGGAGAGAGGAGGAAGAGATCTCTGCTTAAGCAGCAAATCAGTGGAGAGGCCACAGGGAAGCTAGAAGACCCAGCTGTGCCTTGGAAGTCTCTACCTGAGCTCTGGCCAGGCAGCAGAGGGGAGGGTGCAGCCCTGCTGTGGAGCAGAAAGCTCCACCCAGCCCAGAGAGCATGCTTGGGGTGTCTGGTTTAGCTTAATCCAGAAAAGGGTCTGAGACAGACATTGCATAAGCTGGTTTGACCCAAATCAGTTCATCCTGATACTACATTCAACCATGTTTATCTCAAAGTGGTTTCAGCCATTTTCAAACTAGTTTCTGTGCACTGAACATCTGCTCTGTTACAGGTGTAAACCAATTTCTGATCACTTAAACCAGTTTATTGCCTAAACCTAAAGTGGGAGCAGCATGAGTGAGCATTCACTGATGCTGGGAGTGGCATGGGAAGCCCAAGGTAAATAACTTGGGGTGGGGATCAGGGGAATTGGCAGGTCCACCAGGGGAACTGGGTCATGATGTCATACCACCAAAATACTTAATAGTTTAAGCAGGTTGCAGAGTAAAGTGCTCTGGTTTAAGACCTAGAAATGTTTGTTTCAGAACAAAGTTTTTGACTTTTAAGGGAATCTTAGGGACTTTAGTTTCAAAATATTGGAAAGAGACGATCATGCACAAAATATAGCCGCTTATGTAATAATCATTAGGGCTGTGCAGAATTTTACCGGCTGTTTCTGTGCTGCAATCGGGCTGGGGAAGGGAACTGAGCCCAGCTGAGCTGAGTTCCCTTCCCCAGCCTGATGGTAGCACTGGGGAGGGGAACTCATCTTAGCTGGGCTGAGTTGCCTTCTCCATCCCCATCATAGGGCTGGGGAAAGGAACTGAGCGATCGGGCTCAGTTCCCTTCCTCAGCTCCCCGGTCTCAGGCAGCAGCACCCAGCTTTCCTCCCTCATCCGGCAGGCAGATCTGGGGCCTGCAACCCCAGGAGGACTGGTACATCCCTCATAGCCCTCCCAGGGTTGTGGGCTCCCCATCTGCCTGCTGGATGTGAGAGGCTGTTTCAAGCTTCCTCATTATAGCCTATGGGAAAAGTGTCAAAACAGCATTACTGTTGTGATTAAACGAAATGGAACAGCAGTTTCGAATCAAAATGTAATTTGAAACAAAATGGTGTTCCATTGAAACCTCGAAATATAAGTCAAAATGGTATGGTGCTGTTTTGCACAGCCCTAATAATCATGTGTGTGTGTACAAGGTGAGTGCTTGCACATACGAATTTCCACTTATACATATCTAAGTGCACATATCTGGTTTATACACAGCACTAATCACATGGAAATATATGAATAGTTCTGTCCTTGCATCTCCTTTCACTGAACTCCTAAAAATCATGTACAATAGGTACAAGCTTACTTGTCCATCCTCCTTCCTTTCCAAACAAGGATATTCGAACATAGAATCATAGAAATTGGGGTTGGAAGAGATCTCAGGAGATCACATCTAACCTAACCCCCTGCTCAAAGCAGGACCATCCCCAACTAGATCATCCCAGCCAAGGATTTGTCTAGTTAAAAACCTCCAAGGATGGAGGTTCCACCACCTCTCTAGGTAACCTGTTCCAGTGCTTTACTACCTTCCTAGTGAGAGAGTTTTTTCCTAATATTTAACCTAAACTTCTCTTGCTACAACTTGAGACCATTGCTCAAGTGATAAAAAAACATGTTGCTAGTTCTCTGAATGGCTGCCAAATTCTCCCTTTCTCTTGCTCTCTGATCCTCAGAGAAAATGACTACAGTATTTCAGCACAAAAAGAGGAACAGTTAAAACAATTATCTAGAAAATAACTTCTGTGTATTTGTTCTTTTGAAAAACTCAGGCTTTCAGTGTTACTATTATGTAGACAAATGTTTCTGCTGTAACAAGAAGCCAACGAGTTAGTAAAGCAGTAGCAGGGAAGCCTCTGGAAGTGGAAAATAACTTTGAAGAAAAGGTGTAAACCATTATGGCAGCTTACAGGTGTTAAAAAAAAAAAGTGATGCTTTAAATTTGGCACGCTTCTGTGCCAAGCCCAGCACATCGCATTAGTTGGACCCAGATTGCCCAACACCTGTATAGATCGGGAGCTTTAGTGGGGCTTTTTTGGCACTTTTATTGAATAGCTGATTGAATCAGCTTTAGATGAAAACGCCAAAAAACCCTACTGAATCACCCAATCACTATAGATGCTATGGAGCTGGGTCGAACTAATATGCTGCCTCTTCCAGGAAAGTGCTTTTTTAAAAAAGATGTCTGTAATCATTGTATGTGCACCATGCTCTAGCTCCTTCTGCCACTATGGGAATTGTAGTCAGTATGGTATTTAAGGGATATATATGCAGGATGCTCAGTTGCATAAATAACAATGGTACAGTTACTGTGATTAGTAGTATATGGGCATGGGTCAGGATCTTTTGGGGACACATGCAGAACCAGACAATAGTCTGTTAATTGGGATTTCTAATTTTAGGTTTCTATGAGTTGATACTATCTATACCAGTATAGCTCATTCACTTTGTTATCTATGTTTTTGCTGAAGTAGTTGTATTAGTAAAAACTACTGTGGGAAAAGTTATCCTGGTATAATTACCATCCTACCTGCACTTTTAGAAGCACTTTAAACCAGGGGTGCTCAATTCCTAGCCCATGGGCCAGATCCAACCCCCAATGACTTGTCATCCACCCTGCGAGGCTCCCCACAAATTGTGAGGAGCCCCTTAGGCTGTAACCTTACATGTTAGATTCAGCACACAGGGTGGTATAAAGCCTAATCCAAGCACACAGGACTGGACAGAGGTGGTGTGGGCTTCTGGAGCCAGATCCAGGTATGTGGAGCCCAGTGGAGGCAGCACAGAGCCCCAGGGCTCCAATCCCGATACACAAGACTGAGCAGAGACAGTGCGGGGTCCCAGTCTCCAATCACAATGCATAGGGCTGGGTGGAGGCAGTGCAAGGTCCAAGGGCCCCAGTACCAGCCCAGGGGACTGGGAAGAAACAGTGCAGGGCACCAGATCCTGATCCCCACATGCAGGGCTGGATGGAGGCAGTGTGGGGTCCTGGGGCCCCAGTCTTAGTTTGCAAGGCCAGGCAGGGGCAGTGCAATCTGGACTGAGGTGTGTGGGCCCAGTCCTGGAGTGTGGAGTCCAACGTGGCCTGCAGACTAAACATCCACAATGCATTTGCCCCATGGCACCCAAAGGTTGATCACCACTGGTTTAAACCAACATCATGTTAACTGAGTGCAAGAAGTCGCACCCCATTCAGTTTACAGGCATAGTTAAAGGAGTACAACTCTTGTGTGCTGCCAAGTCCCTTATGGCATATTGAGTAACACTGAATTCTTTTTTGAGAGCATAGGCAGGCAATGAAATCACCATTTTTGCCCTAGAAACCAAGCATGAGGATAGTGGGACAAGGCTGTAGATCATTGTTTCCCAACCTTTTCCATCCCACAGCACACACACATAAAAAATATTGTGGTCACCGCCCCCTCCCCCTGCCTCCAACAGATAATATGGCCATCGCCACCACCCTGCACTGCCACTGCTCCACAGATCGGGGGGAGGGTGGTGCAGGGCTGGGCACGGGGTGGGGAGGGGGGGCACAGGGCCAGACAAGGAGCAGAGAGGGGTGCAGGGCAGGGGGGGCACGCAGAGCCATACACAGAGCTGGGGGGGGGGGGGTTGCCACATAGCACTGGCACTGTTTCATTTATTCATTTATTTGTCCAAAACTCCATGGCACATCTGTTCATGTCTGATGGCACATCAGTTGAGAAATGCTGCTGTAGAGTAACCTAAATTCGATATCCTTTTTTTTTTTTTTCAACATCAAAATAAAAAGAAAACCCAGAATGACATCACCTGGTGATAATAGACACTTTAGACTTAAGAAAATCCCCAGAGGTGTTGGAGTACAAAAGGAGAGAGCAACTAAGGGTTGCAAACTTGCACATTTTCTGCCTATGCTGTTTTAAACCCCCAATAACTGAAGTGGAGGTTCAGAATACTCTAACCTTAATAGACAGAGGAATTTGGGGTTTATTCAGAATGGTGTAGAGCAGGAGTATCCAAGTCCTTTGGTCCCTCAGGCTGGATCTGGACTGCAAGGCTCCGTGTGGGCCTGTCTCCAACAGAAGGCTAAGTGGTGGCAGTGGTTCTCTTGGCATAGGGCGCTGCAGGGGTTAACACAGCCATCACTCACCCTACCACGGCCCAAACAAGCCCCCCGTGGGGCTCTTACACCACAATTTAGAGGCTGAGGACCCCCACAAGCCGGATGACACGCATCCATGGGCCTGTGTAAAGTGACCACCAACTAAAATGAGTAATTAGTGGGAAGGAATCCTCAACTGTGTCCACCAGTACCTGCGTCCCTGGGGCAGGGGTCTGCTGAGGCTTAGGACCGAAGTGTAATGTAATCTGGGAACCCAGTCTTTTGGGCCATTTTATTAGATGAACTTTACAGTAGCCTTATTCCCATGTTCTGGGAACCACTTTGGACTGCAGCCGGCTCGTGGATTAAGGGAGCTGGAAAGGTGTCATCTTTGTCTCTTCTGCAGGAGTCACTTGTTATACCCGAGGCGTCTGCCCATTAGTGCATCTCACATTAAATTGTTGCAGTTGGTTATAATCTTTTTTTTTTTTCTTTTGCCAGCCTCATACAAGTAATACGCTTCTTTTTTTTTTCATTTTCCTGGCAGTGTTTTACAATTTGAAAGAGAAGCACCCAGAGGTATGTCTCTGTTGGAAATAATGACTTGTTGATAAAATACCTGATTACAGTAGTTCTAGATTATAAAAATACTATTGACTTTGGTGGTGGTGGACTGTATCCCAGTTTTGACAGACAGGCATTATTGCTATTGATTGTATAATCATGGTAAAATTACAGTGTCTCTGGGCCATTATGAATCAGATTAACATAGTATCTATACTCCAAAATTAGCATAAATTAGTCTATAAATTACTAAATGCAACTGATTGCCTTAGGTAAATCATGACAACTACTAATGTTTTCTTAAAAATCCATTTAACAATTCATAGAGAATTTCTGCAGCTGTGTATGAAGTACAATCATAATCATTTAATTATGTTTCTAGTGTATTAAATTTGAAATTACTTCAGTGCTTCTTTGAATGTGCTTTATAAAAATTGCCACCGGTAATACAAACACTTTACTATGTTCCATTACAAACTGCAGGCAGAGATCTGTGTTCCTTCTAGAAGCGGTGAATTAAACTACTATCAAAGGACAATGAGCACTCTTGAGTTACAGCTTCAGTTGCTGAGTTAATCTTCTATATAATAAACTGCTGCAAATATTTTCTGCTAAAACTGCAGGAGAATGAAAAAAAAAAGAATACAGATATTTAAACAATGTATTTTTCTTGCAATAGTATCTGTTGGTTTGATAATCACAGTACTGGAAAGAGGAGGAATTTCGAATGGAGAAATGAGGTGGTTCAATCCTCTGTTACTCTACCAGTAGAGAAACCTGGAAACATTTGATAACTGGGAGAGCAGTAACATTTCTAAACAGATTATCCTCAGTATAGGAGGAGCTTTAGATGTGAAATTAAAGATTTTCTCTTTCTCCCCGAGTCTGCCAGTATAGAGTGTTCACCTAAACTAACAACTGAATTAAATATACCTTGAAGAATGTGAAATACCAGTAAAAGGAAAAAGTAACTACACATCACTTGAATTTTTTTTCATTTACAGATATGCTTGAAAACGGGTTCACGCACTATGTTTCATAACATTTTTACACATGGATGAGCCCAATTAGGGGTGAAAATAAGCCTTTGAAGAAGCAGTTTTGAATCTTGAAGTTCCAAATCACTACTCTATATATGTATGTGTGTATATATATATGTATGTGTGTGTGTATATATATATGTATGTGTGTGTGTATATATATATGTATGTGTGTGTGTATATATATAATTGAAAATGAAATGATATATTTAGAATTGAAAATGAAACTTCCCCAGTGTTTTCAAGAGTATTTCTGAGATCCAATAGTAGTTTTCTGTCTAGATACTATCTACAGTAGTAGATACTGTCTAGAATATAGTAGCATAGTGGATCAACTTAGAAACTGAACTAAAAATTTTAATGCACTGATAGCTTCTATAGCATACCAACATCTCCGTGGACTTTATTATTCAGTGATTTTTTTCGTTTATGGTTTATATCTGTTGCTTTACATAAGAACATTCGAATTGCCATACCGTGTCAACCCAAAAGTCTGGTGTAACCCAGTATCCCATCTTTGACACTGGCATGAAGCTCTCTGTGGAAAAACCTTCCAGTCTCTATGACCCAGAGACCTGCCTGCTTCATACTTTAGTCCTACTGGAAAATCCACTGCCTTCCATAAGGCCCACAAATGTAACAAAGAAACAAACGAGCAACAGAAGGGAAATAATTTATCTGAAACTGGCTCTTTCCATTAGGTCTCCCAGGTATATCCTGTCCTCTCCAGTATGACCATCTCATAGATCACAAACCCTTTCAAGCAGGAACTGATTTGGCATTTGTGTCTTGTGCAATAAGCACACTGTCAGAGCTAAAATAAAAATAACGCCAGTTCCTTCTCATGCCCTATGTTATGCATCTGAAACGCCTAAAAAAAAAAAAAAGAAAAAGAAAGTAATTGAAAGGTATTTTTTTCCTATTGTCTCTACTACCATAGCAAAGCCTGACTTTTGTCATTAAAGGCATCTTCTCTATCTTTATGTCGTTGTGTGGAGCAGTGCTGTTGGGGCTGTATCAGTCTTGGCTCTTGATGGATTTGGTGACAATGATATACCACCCCAGGTAGGTGTTCTAAAAAGGCAGGAAAAGTCTATCTCCTAAGTGAATCGTCTAAGTTACTTTTAGGCAGAGAAGGAATATATAGGAGAATATTTTTCAACATTAGGGGGGAAAAAATTCCATGTAAAACTAAGGACTCAGTAAAACTGGAAACTTGGCGGTACTTGTTAATCCGATAGGAACGTGAATAATATTTTCATCCGCAGAATGTGTTACTAATAACATCTTATACATGTTATTCATAATCTGAATCATTCCTTTTTGAGTAATCTTTCCTTACGATGTCTTTAATTGATTGTTTTGTCCACTGTATTTTATAATGCATGACTAGCAGCACAGCTGGATAAAAGATAGGAAACTTGGGAATAAAGTGAAGAAAAAGTACCTAGCAGAGTATTTTAATATTGTCGAACCAAATCATGTTGAACCAGCTGCCATTAGAGTGTTTGCTGTAAGGATAATTTCCAGGTATAATTACTTGATTCTACTGCTTATCTTGCTGTTCTGTGTGACCATCATGCTACATTTAAAATAAAAGGCTTAATTCTGTCCAATGTCTCTGTATTGCAGTTTCTTTTTATGTACACGGCTATATGTAGGTGCTCATTGGGTGATGCATGAGATCATAACTGTTACACCTTGGCGGTTATACCATGGTTGTTTAAAGAAAGCCCCGTCTGTGTATTTTACACGTTAACAAGGATATCTCACCAAAACAACTAACAAAAGGCATAACCGTCTATATGCAGTAGCTCAGGACACCAGTTTGAAATCGCTTTGTTCACCTTCTTTTGGCAACACTTGAGACTCGGTCTTTTCTTGGGATCTCCTCGGTGTATATTTGTGGCAATGTTTTTGACTTCAGTGGAGTTGCATCAGACTGTTAGCACAATTTGCCCTTTTGTCTGTACACTGGATTTCTGAGGCTAAATTATGATTTAGCCTAAATTGGCCATACCTAGTTTAACTGAATAGTGCTACATTGATTTGCTAATTGATGCCAGCTGAATAAACCACCCCCCTGATTTTATTCATATCTCCTTCACAATATAGAATAAATAGTATTCTAGACCCAGGGATGGCCAATCCTGTACCATGCATTCCCGAAGTGTCATGGGCAGCCTGTGTGCCAGATTAGGGAGGGGACAGGCAGATCAGCAGCAAGTAGAGCAGGAAGCAGAAACCAGAGCAGCAAATCCGGCAGGTAGCACAAAGAAGGAGGCAGAGAAGCAGATCAGGCAGGAAGCACAGGGCTGGGAGCAGAAATCGGAGCAGCAGATTGAGCAGGGAAAGGGGATCAGAGTGGCACGTAGGGAGAATAAGAGTCTGATTTGTGGTCTACCTGCAAAACTGGTCTGCATTGCTTTAGACTTTGGGCTATTAGCCCTAAGAACTCAAAATCTAACAGTTAAAATATCTGTCTTCAGATTTTCTACCAAACACCTCATCACAGTATCGCAAGTCCCTTAAATCTTAAGCAAGTGCTTAAGATTAAGATTTTCATTTTAGTAAATGTTGCCAGTGATACTGAAATCTTTCTTACAAACTTGGAATTAGGTTGGGAAAATGGAAAAGTCTGTGGGCATCTCAGAAGACAGAAACATTGAATAGCTCATGGATATATTGATTGTCCCACATTAGAGGTATTTGATGTAGTCTGGTATCTGGAAGTCAGACAAAGCCCAATAATTCAATTCATGCTGAACTCTTTAAGGTAAAAACAGCCAAGTAACTTTCAGTGAAATAGTTCTCATGGCAACATGTGATATAACATTAGTTATAAACCTTTCAGTGAGGGGGGTGATTTTCTCAGAGCTCATAAAGAAGGAATACAAAAAGCAAATAGCAATATGTCAGTTGAGACACCATAGAGCTAAGGTGTCTAGTACAACAGGTTAAATAAAGAAAAGGAACGGCTTTGCCAGCCGGCAGACTTTCATGTAAGTGGTGACTTCTTAGATAGGTGCATAGGAAAATACCATTTTTTACCTGCACGGTAGCATGTCTCTTTCCCACTGTGCCTGTCATCTCTCCTCTTCCAAAGTGGGCTCTGAATCACTCATTTACAAAGAGCAAAAACAGGTTCCTAATAGCGAAGTACAATCCATTTTTTTTTTTTTTTTTTTTGCTCTTACTAAAAGGCAAAGTTGTGGCAAAGTGGGCTCTTTAAAAAAAGGCGAGGGAGACATAAAAAGAGGTATGTCACTCTCCTTAGCCCCCTGCTATATATTTGGCATTCTGTTCCTCCAGTTCTAAAGCTTTTGGAGAGAGCTGCAATTACACTAATAACCTCAATGACAAATGGTTATTTTGCTATTTGCTATACATTCAGTTGCAGAGTTTGGGCCTAACTATGCATTTTACACTTCCAATCAAGATAATTGTGCTTTTGAGCTGTTTTCTGGGTAATAATAGCCTTGCAAATAACAATGTGGCTTGGAATGTGCTATTTTGTCATAACAAACATTGGGGCAAATAATTGTTCAGTCCTGAAGGATCCCATGCCTTTACCGTACAGAATAAGGAACCATGTGGGCCTTTAGCTAGTTATTAGACTTTTATTTTAATACAGCTTCTCTGCTGGGTTACTCAGGAATTTGAGCTTTGCAGGGTCTTTGTTATGGAGCTCCAGAAACACTGATTCAAATCCCAGTGACCTGCAACTATGGAGTCTGGAGGCCCTGAAAACCCCAGCTCAACACGGGACTCCTGAGGCTCTCAGTTTACCAGCCATGGAGCTGAGACCCTGAGCTCCATGACCCATATCCCACCTCAGTTGTAGCTCTCACAGCCTAGGCTCTCTCAGGTCCCCATTGCTTGATGGTAAGCTTAGGAACCTTAAAATTTGGATTCTCTGAGCTAAATTTCATCCAAAAAAAAAGTTTTGATTATTTCCAAACACATCTACACATCTTCTTCTACAGAAAAGTTTTTAAAAAATGCACGCTTTCATTTTAAAATGGGTGTTTAAAATTTCACCCAGAATGCAAATTCTAGGTTCGGAGTATCTGTAATTTAAACACACTGCATGTCACTCTGTATGGGGTATAGTTCCATTAATGCTTTTTGTGAGATTAAGAGATTAAGTAATAAATGTTCCTGAGGCATTTGGATTTTATCCTTGGATGAAAAATGCTGTAGAAGGAATATAGTTATTATTATGAATGTATTCCCTTCATATGAATGAAATACCCTAATTTTGAAACTTGAGCATTATTGCAGCATCCCATCATATTTCAAGTATTCTTGTCAAAATGACTTTGAATCCAATGTGTAGCCATGCAAAAATGTAATTGGATTCATTCTGAGCAATCCCAGCTTTTACAAACATTCATGCAACCATATTTGTTTAGTGCAAATGGAGACAAAATATCAGACTTGCATGAACCAGTATTAGTGGACACTACAATTTTAGAGGTACTTAAAAATCTTTTCTTTTCCCCCAAAGAATTGCAACAAAATTAGTGATTTAGGTTTTTTGGGGAATACAGAATTTTCAAATGTGAAATTAACAGGAATACAGACATTTTCTGTAAAAAATATTATTTATCCAAAAGCCCAATTTTCTATGAGAACCATTTTGATAAAACAGTGTTTTACTATCTCCACCAGTTACTTCTCACTCTTTGTGCCAGAACTTCATGCTCAGTCATCACTTCAATAGCCTGAAAGAGTGCCCTCTGATTTATCTGACCAATCATAAAGAGCCAATGCCAAGATAGGGTCATATTCACCAATGACTATTAATTACTTTGAAAATCCCATCAATTATACAAAACACATATTATCAAGATTTATTCCATGTCTCCTGTGGTAATCAGATAATTGAGGCTGTAGTAAGCTGGCACTGATCATTAATTTGTGAAATAATTTTAAACAACACATACATTAGAGAAAATCACAATCTGATTATTGATTTTATGGGAGTAGGAAGCTAAATTAAATTCCTGGGATAGATTATGCATTGTGAATTGTTTACTCAGCACTACCAGTTGCACCAAAGGAGAATATGTACTGTACTGCTACAACTACAAAAAAGACTTTGAAAACTCTCTTTTGATTTGGAATGAGGAGTACTGGAATACTTCAGGTCCTGTGTTTTTTGGCTGTTTTCAGTTATATGCTCTGCTCCTCTGTTTCAGTTAGACATTGGGGGGGGGGGGGAGCCTTAATTAGACTTGAAAAGAAAAGTCCATGGTTCTTGAGAAGAGAGGACCATATTTGGATGTGTTAGGGGTCTTCCGTCCATCATAACCCATGTGGGTATCATGGCTGGGGAGTGAGGCAGACATTACAAGCCCTGTGTGCAGCATGTATGGCCTCTCCTTTTTGTTGCTGTCTAAGCAGGACAAGAGTTAGGCTGTCTTCCATGTCTCTTCCTGCTCTGCCAACAGCCCTCCTACGCAGCCTCCTTGTCCTTACTGCCCTTGTCTACTTCCCTGCCCCTCAATGGCACGTAAGATCATAGGAAAGTCGCAAGATCATCCCTGACTAAAGGATGTATCATTTGAACAGTATTTCCACTATGTAGCCATTTATTTGCCAGTTTGAGAATTGGGAAGGAATTTTATCTCAGAAAACAAGGTTGGCGATGTGTTCAATTGGTCTAGGGTCTTTGTTTGCTTTGCTGTGATTTTCATTTTTTCCCCACAGCATTCTACAGTGTGACAAGGTTGAATTCTTCATAGCCTTTTTTTGCTTCAGTTTTCACTAAAAAAGTTACCTGAGATCAGATGGCTAACTCAATTAGCATCAGTGACAGGGCGTAAGCATTCAGGCATGGATAGGGAGCAGGAAAAGCCTACTTAAAGGTGTTAAGTGGTCTAAAATAATTTGAGCCTGATGAAATTCCTCCTATATAAGGATCTGGGGCTGCAAACAGGCCTCATTTTTATCCTGAGATAAAGGCAGGCAAGGTTTTTGTAGTAGTTGTGATATTTTTTAATAGACCAACTGAGTAGCTGGAAAAAAGTTCTTAGCAAGTTTTCAGGTGCAATCGCCCTTCTTCAGGCATAGGAAGTCTCTGCTGCTCTGAGACTCCAAGGAAGGAGAGAAGCTAAAAGTGTGACTGGATGTCAGTGAGACTGTAAATAGGTAGAAATTAGAAAGACAATAGGTCAGGGAAGGGAAGAGGGAGAAAGCAGGGAGAAAAAAGGCCAAAGAGAGACACTACAGTGATAGTAATACAAGGTATAAAAGAGGCTGTATCCTATATCCTGAGAGAAATTATTTTATCCAGGGACAGAGTGAATGAGTACAGACATCCGTGTCCATTGTCCTGGATACATCCTTAAAAAGTTTCCTGGATAAGAGGTAGTGACAGTTTATCCCAGGATATTGTAAAGTACATCTGTATAGTCATGCCAGTCATCGAATCAATAGCAGAAAAGTGGCAATGCATTCAGCCGCTCACCAAAACCTGATTAGAAGGGTGATGTGTGCACATGCCAGTCTCCACACATTTTTGTTCTGGGACAAATGTAGCCACAACTTATCCAGGGACAAATGCAGCATCTGCTCCTAGCCAGGCTGAAGCAATCTCAGAGCTGTTAGCAATTAGCTTGGTGAACTCACAGAGGACAAGTGCGGTTCTAGAAGACTTGGATAAAAAAGGTATTGTGCCTACCTTTAAAAAAAAGAAAGAAAAAGGGCCCAGGAAATTATAAATCAGTCAGCCTTATGTCAGTTCTGAGAAAAATTCTTGAAGAAATATGTACATGTATTAGAAAGCACCTGGAAGACTAGATGGTATAACAGCCAATATGGATTTGTCAAGAACAAGTCAAGTCAAACAAACCTAATTTCCTTCTATGAGAATATAACAGGCATTGTGGATTGGTGAGAAGCAGTAGATATAATATATCTTGACATTAATAAGGTTTTTCTCATTGTCTCACCTGATTTTCTTCCAAGCAAGTTGGGGAGATAAGCTCTAGAGAGCAATCTACTGTAAGGTGGGTATATGACTGATGGAAATACAATTGTACTCCAAAAAGTAGTTATCAATGGTTCACTGTGAAACTGGAAGGATGTATCAGGTACAATACCTATCTTGGGGCTGGTACTATTCAATCTTTGTTTTAATGTCTTGGGTAATTAAATGTGATGGTTTAATAAGTACATAGATTCATAGATGTTAGGGTCGGAAGGGACCTCAATAGATCATCAAGTCCGACCCCCTGCATAAGCAGGAAAGAGTGCTGGGTCTAAATGACCCCAGCTAGATACTCGTCTAACCTCCTCTTGAAGACCCCCAGGGTAGGGGACAGCACCACCTCCCTTGGGAGCCTGTTCCAGACCTTGGCCACTCGAACTGTGAAGAAGTTCTTCCTAATGTCCAGTCTAAATCTGCTCTCTGCTAGCTTGTGGCCATTGTTTCTTGTAACCCCCGGGGGCGCCTTGGTGAATAAATCCTCACCAATTCCCTTCTGTGCCCCCGTGATGAACTTATAGGCAGCCACAAGGTCGCCTCTCAACCTTCTCTTGCGGAGGCTGAAAAGGTCCAGTTTCTCTAGTCTCTCCTCGTAGGGCTTGGTCTGCAGGCCCTTGACCATACGAGTTGCCCTTCGCTGTACCCTCTCCAGGTTATCCGCATCCTTCTTGAAGTGTGGCGCCCAGAATTGCACGCAGTACTCCAACTGCGGTCTGACCAACGCCCTATAGAGGGGAAGTATCACCTCCCTGGACCTATTTGTCATGCATCTGCTGATGCACGATAAAGTGCCATTGGCTTTTCTGATGGCTTCGTCACACTGCCGGCTCATGTTCAACTTGGAGTCCACTAGGACTCCAAGATCCCTTTCCACCTCCGTGCCACCCAGCAGGTCATTCCCTAGGCTGTAGGTGTGCTGGACATTTTTCCTCCCTAGGTGCAGCACTTTGCATTTCTCCTTGTTGAACTGCATCCTGTTGTTTTCTGCCCACTTGTCCAGCCTATCCAGGTCTGCCTGCAGCTGTTCCCTGCCCTCCGGCGTGTCCACTTCTCCCCATAGCTTTGTGTCATCTGCAAACTTGGACAGAGTACACTTCACTCCCTCGTCCAAGTCGCTGATGAAGACATTAAAGAGTATCGGTCCAAGGACCGAACCCTGCGGGACCCCACTGCCCACACCCTTCCAGGTCGAGACCGACCCATCTACCACGACTCTTTGGGTGCGACCCTCTAGCCAATTCGCCACCCACCGGACTGTGCAGTCATCCACATCACAGCCTCTTAATTTGTTCACCATGTATTAAATTTGTAAGCAGTTTGGGAGGTGTTGCTAGCACTTTAGGGAACAGGATTTGAATTCAAAAAGTTCCTCCCTAATTGGAGAAATGCACAGAAATCAAAGGCTGCAGTTTCAGTTTGGAGAAATGGAAACATGGAAATGGAAAATGATTTTAGGTTAATAAGTATTAAAGACAGATACGTAAGCTCTACACTGGTAAGTAATTTTGTGATTTCCTAACTGCTGGGGCTCGGGGCTCCAGGATGGGGAGAAGCTCAAAGGTGTTGTTCCCTGAAGGCAAGCAGAAGGCGGGGAGATAACTAACTGGTGGGCACAGATAAGATGGAGGAAGATGGAGAAACCTTAAGTATTCTCACTTGAGCAGAGAGAGGCATTGAGCCATGTTAGTCAGAAGTCAGGCAGAAGACAAGGTGGAGGTGCACCTTATAGACTCTCCCACCATGATGGGCTGGATAAGTTCTGTTCAACTGCAGCATTTTTGTTATGTGCTCAGGATTTCTGGCATCAGGCTCTTAAGGTCTAAACTAAGTGGAGAAGTTGTGTGCCAAGACTTTGGTACAGTCTGAATAGCATCTTCTTGTAATCTCATTGTAGTTTGTATTTCAGTGACATTGTGAACCACTGGCACAGGAGACAGCACTTTGCCATTTATCACCCCAGGCTCTTCTGATACAAAACAAAGCATAGGCCAACCAAAATAACACTTTCCTAAATCTATAAGGTGCACCTCTACGTTACCTTTTCACTGCTACTTGTTTACTCGCGCTGTCTCTCATGGGTGAGGATGTGAGGATTTTCATTTGAGCTGAATCCTAAGGTTGAAACCAATCTGAATTCTGGTTTTTAGAAGGGAAGCCATTTAAGATCACACCCAAATAACATAGTATTTTCCAAGTCATTGTATAAAATGTTTTTAGGCCTCACACAAGTACAACACAGGACTCTTATTCTAGGGGAACAGAACTGAAGTCATCTTTATGTCCTCCCAATTTTGAGAAGCTTCTTAGCCTGAGGAATAACGTAGAGGATGCCTACACCAAGAAACAAGGTAAATCTGCCTGTGTAGAGCTCTGTGCCACTGTGCCTAGACTGCTTTCTGTGTCCATGAAAATGAAAAAAGTTACAGCCTTCCACTTTAAAATCTACCTTTGGTTTGTCTATAGTTTGGTCAGCTGCATATGCTACTCAGTTCAGCTCTCTTAATATTGCATGAAATAAGTATATGAAATGGCCACTAGCTCAAGTGAAATCCTGTTTCTTGGTAGCCCTGGATTTTCTTATATCTGCTGTAGTGTAGAGCTTGCCCTTGTGGAGTAATTATCAATGGCTGCTAAATAATTTAATAATGCATTGTCTTTGTGCTCAGCCTTGGAAGTACTCTGCCCGCAGATCTCCCACTGAAGTGCATGAGGGTCCCACTTACTAGTCTTGATTCAGAAAAGCATTTCAGCATACACTTATCTTCAAGTATGTGCTTAAGTGATTTGTGAACTGGGGCTACAAAGGGCCTCTGGGATTGGGGCCAATTTCTTCAAATGATGATTAGAAAATTCAAGTGTATATTTTCAAAGCAATATGTAGGAAGGTAGCTGGGAAGCTCCTATTAGTATCTCTAAGATCCACGCAGCTCAAATAGGTGAAGTACATACTGCTTTGCAAATTTGCCCCTGTGTGTTTATTAGAGAAGACGCCATTAATATTTATTTCCTTGTATTCTCTTTGGGTCTTATCTAAACAGAATAAGCAGAGTCTGCAGCAGGACTGGAAGATGCAATAGCACCTGCAGACAACCTTGAATTAATCTCATCTGACAAGAAATCTATGATGAATGTGTCTATTTCCTTAACTATTTTTTTATTATTATTTGCTGATGTAAGATACAAATTCACTTTAAAATCTGTCACTGGAGTTTAGCATTGACACTGTAAGACAGTCATTCAGTAGTTTATTTTGGAAAGCCGGCTGATTGTGTGGTCGGAGACGCATGATTCATATTGAATCAGATAGGAATGAACATCCTGTCTTACCTTTTAGAATCCGGGTTTAGCATCAGAGGGCATGCGGATCAAGGATGGCACTGAGATAAAGGAATTAGTCTGACAAAGGAGCAGCAGCATCTGCTGCTTTTGTACTTTTACCTACAGCTGGCTGAGGGTATAAACAGCAAATCATCCACTAGATGAATGTTTTGGTATTTTTTCAAATAAGCTTTAAAATAAATATTTTTAAAGTTACCCATTCTGCTACAGAGATGGACTGATAATTCAACAAATGTGTTCATGAATAATTCACTCAACAGACCAAATTAAAAAAAAAAAGAAAAAGCTGAATAAGTTAATCAAAATATCACAATCAGCTGTGCTAGCACCCTTTAAATTGCTTGGAAACAAGGACATCTATAAGGTCTGATTTGTAAACACATTAGCTGTATAACTGCTTGCTTAATTTGCATGTGCAATTACTATAATCTCATGTGCCACTTCAGTAATTATATCTGCAAATGTCCATTTACGGTCATTTATTAGTATGCTTTCTAATTTGCATTTAACACTACCTTAACTGCATATGCAAATTAGGTGCTCAATTGGGCATGCAGTTTGTGGGCACAGCTGAACATCTAATGTGTTTTCAAATCAGATCCGTGTTGTGTTAGTTGTTTATATTCCAGAGTCACAGGGCCCATCCCTCCTGGAAACACCTGTCCTCACTGCGACAAGACTGTGGATCTAGAACTGGACTATGGAGCCACCTGCAGACTCACCATTAAGATTGTTAGAAGACAATCTTATTCGTTCATGAGTGATCGCCCATCATCATCAGCCCAGGGTCTTTTGCACAACACATCACAACCCTGAATGACTAAAAGTGAAGTTGATACAGTAAAGTTATGGGGCAGACTTTTCTAGTGTTATGCTTTTTCTCTCTCCTTGAGCTTATTTGTTAGACACTGACTCAAGCAAAATCCTGTTTGTTGGTAGCCCTGGATTTTCTTTCAACTGTTGTAGTGTAGAGCTTGCCCTTGTGGAGTATGTCCCTTCTTCTAATATAGCATTCCTGACTAGCCTACATTCACTGTGCTGTTCACTTCATATTCTCTTCTCCTGAGCTGCACCTGTGGCTCAGAGTGGAAATAATGTTCCTCTTTACTTGTGCGACCTTTACTTGCTTAAGCTATGGCTGTTCTGTGATTTTTAATTTCATCTACCCTTGAATATATCAAGTATATAGTGATTTCTAATCAGTCTATAATGGAGGTCCAGGTCAATGGCACTTCAAGTCGCTTTTAATTTGCTGTTGCACATAAACCTTTTACTCAGAGGCTTCTATTAAAGGTCTTTTCTTGCCTCCTGTTCAAATTAATTTATTAAA
This sequence comes from Alligator mississippiensis, assembly GCF_030867095.1. Lineage (NCBI taxonomy): Eukaryota > Metazoa > Chordata > Crocodylia > Alligatoridae > Alligator > Alligator mississippiensis. The sequence continues at coordinate 10,413,044 of NC_081832.1, read as the reverse complement.
CTGATGAGCAAATGTTATGCATAGTTTTTCATACATAAGTAGATGTGGCAGAGATAGAAGTGACACAGATAGAGAGGAAGTGTTGCTCAATCAAGGAATCCACATGCAGCTTCGAGTAACACGTTAAGTGGGCTTCTTATGAAAATATCGAGCTGAAATGTATAGGAACTGCATTTTCTATACAACAGAAGATGGGTCTCCCTGTCTTCTGTTGCAGAAGCTACCAGATGCTAATAGAGCAACAAGTGTATTCATATACCTGCCTGGTTGTATAATATAGCTGGTGAATACAGTTGTTGGGAATACAACCACATCTCCTCATATACATAAGTGGAGATCAAAGAGTTTAAACTCTCTCCTCTTAAACTTGCGTCTCAGAGCATGACGACTAGGCTTGCTTAATTTTGCCACCACTTAAAACACAAAAATCTGCCGAGTTAAGGCAAAGCAAAAACTGCAACAAGAGAACTCTAAAATGGCACAATTCTGGCTTTGTTCTATCAAAAGTTTTTGCAACTTTCTGGAAAAATTTGAGCTAAGTGTTGAAGGAAATGGAGCTGATGATTTAGCAATCTCACTTTCTAATGGACAGACCCAAAGACATTACTCATGTTAAGTGCTGCCAGGTAGTACCTTTTAGACCCATTTTTCAAAGGTTGGGGGTGCCTGGAGATGCCTGAAGTGCCTGAAGATACAGCTAGGCACCGATAGGAATTTTTGAAGCTTATAACACCCTTTCAGGTAAATAAATAATTTTAAATATTCTTTATATGTAGTTACATATACACAATTAGACCTTGAAACAAGGCTATTTCACCTTAGGTTATAGAGTCAGTAATAGAGATAAGAATAAAAGCCCAGCATTCTGGAGTTCAGTTTCCTCTCCTTTTGTACCACAGCCTGTATGGCCCATTTTTATCTCAGTCATTTCCTTTCCACTGGTTTAAGGTATTAGGGCAGATTCTCAGCTGGCATAAATCAGTGTAGCTCCATCAGAGTCACTAATGGCCAGATTTATGAAGGTATTTAACTCCTCAAAGATGCAGAGAGGTGCTTAAGGGAATTTGCAAGGTTGGCTAAAAAATGAATAGAACGTTGCCCTGAACAGTGAACAATTTTAAAAGCCCTCCAGCTGCATTACGGTAATGTTCAGGATGAAGATCAGGAGTGAGGGGGCATTTTTCTGGACTTCCTGCAAGTGGAACAAAGGCCTCAGCCTAGGGGAGGAGAATTTAAGTCATCTTTACATCCTCCCAATTTGGGTCAGCTCTATAGCTCAGGGCACAACTTAGGGAAAGCCCACACCAAGAAGCAGAGTAAATTAGCCTGTGAATGAACTGCTTCAGTGCCCAAGTGAGCTCACTATTTAATTGGTTTGGATACTGCTACATAACACAGCAGAATGCAGCATAGACTTAACCTATGTCTTACAACAGTCTGCTGGGACTGCCTACTGGCATCAGCATTGTCCAGCATTCCCCAAGGCCCTATGTCACAGGCTTCCCCTGATATACACACCTGGGTTTTACCCCACATCCTGTACCAGGACTTGCAAGCTGTCTCTGCCAAGAACTTGGTGCTTTTAGTACGTGAATGCACCACTCTGGATCTTTTATACAGTGTGAATTACCCAGGGTAGAGTTGTAAATAGCACCTGCTTCTTTTTGAATATAGCTTGTTGGTCAGACTTGTTCATTTAACATCGTCTATATGCCAGGCATTCTTACTCTGTATCTTTAATTTTTGAATAAAACCTATATTAAAAAAGGAGAGGGGTAACTCTAGTCTGCAATTAATAAAAGGCAGGTATTGTCAGTTGTAGAATTCAAGGTGCAATTCTGGTAGCTTGTCAGAGAGTCAGGATGTAAAATCCCAGTTGAAGGATCATGTGAAAATAAATTGCTCATGTCGGCAGTCCTGGACTGAAGGTTAATTACACTAATGTAAAACAGACTGAGGAAAATGTTGTGTGCAGATCTCCTCAATTAACCCATTAGCTAAGAAGGACACATTCTACAATAAGCAGCAGACTATAGGAGAGTAGTAAATCACAGAAACAGGCTACCTAGAGAGGTTGTGGAATCTCCATCCCTACAAGGTTTTTAAGACCCAGGTAGACAAAACTTTGGCTGGGGTGATATAGTTGGGGATGGTCCTGCTTTGAGCAAGGGGTTGGATTAGATGACCTCCTGAGGTCCCTTCCAACCCTAATTTTCTATGGTTAGTCACTTAAACAGTTAACATTTTATGAGAGTAGAGTGTGAAGTAATCTTCAGATAGAAAGCCAGGTAGGAAATGGTGGTGCTGAGGGTTAAAGGGGGAGGTAAGGCAGTACCACAGTGAGAGACAGATGGATAATGGGGCACAGCATGGATCACATTTTTATAACACAGCCTTTGGCTTTTTGTGTTCAATTTTGCATTTTTGAGCGCAGCTACTTTTGTATATAAATTGATCTTCTGTTTATTAATTCAGCTGTCAACAACAGTTCTCAAAAAAGCATGTGCAAGAGCAGTATAGCTAGCGCTTTTCCCCACCGAGGTCATGTTCAGAGTGTGGAACTCACTGGCACAAAAAATCAAGGCCAACTACTTAGAGAAATTCATAAGGGGGCTGGGCATATGTATAGATAATAAGCATATCTGGAACTGAGATGGATAATTAAAAAAGATTTCAGAAGGGATATTAAATGTCATGCTTCAGGGATTTAGCCAATCTCATAGCTATTTGTGAGTTAGGTGAGACATAATATGTACAAGAGATTACCTGATTCATGCCTGTTCTGCTGCATTTCTCATTCAATGATGGTGGATGCTAGGGAGGTTATAATAGATTACTCTAGATCAGTGATTCTCAACCAGGGTGCCTTGAGGTCTTTCAAGGGTGATGCAGGATGCTACGCAAGTTAGCACTGTTAGGCATGCAAACATGAGTCACAAAATAAACCCAGAGATTTCAAACAGAAATCCATAGTTCTGGTCTTTCTGAGTTCTTTGGAACAGAAAAACTTCTCTATTATTTTTTCTGGAGGAAAAAAAAGAGAGAAAAGAAAGAACTGGCATTCTCCAAGGAGTGCCTCAAGTCTCTAAAAAGGTTGAAGACCACTACTCTAGAAATACCCTGTTCATATGCTCTTCCTCTAAGGCATCCACTACTACCACTGTCTGAGATGGGATACTGAACTAGATACAGTGGGCATGTCTAAATGTTCATTAATGCACTTTTAGTACTGCACATTAAATTTATTACCTATAATGTGAGGTACTAAATAAATATGCATTAGGCTGCCCTAGTGTGCAGTAGTGAAAGGGCATGCTTTTTTAGTGATGCTTAATGTACAGTAACCTATTTTTATTGTGCATTAATATATTACCATGATTTTTAACATGACGCTTTAATGCACAGTAAAATAGGCTACTACACATTAAAGCGCATATGTAGACACACAAAGTATTTCACTTCTTATGTTCTTAATCATCATGCTGGCCACTGTGGAGACCTAGATGGACATAAATTGTGGACCAGCATGTTCTGTTGCATTTGCATAAATAGAGTTTGGGTTATGACCCCTTTGAAAAAATGTTTTAAGTATTAGAGCATTAGATTTTTTTTCTGTAGTCGGGTAAGAGATGCCCTCTCCTGTACATGGTTTAAACTCAGCTAGGGTATGTAAGCATTCAGTAGCCTAGACTGAAAATAAAGGCAACCTTCTTATCTGCTTGCAACAGAGAATGAGAGAGAGGAGTTAGGATATCTACCATTGTCAGTTTGACTCAATTGGCAGCAATATTGTTTCTAAACCAGTAACTTGCAGGTAGGTTCTCATACCCCATCATAACTGACATTGAAGCATTGGAGATGCGTAGGGGGTATACTTGGGTGCATGTGCACCCCCTGAGATTGGTGGTGCACCCCTGACACAAGCATTTCTATGAGAGAGGTGTCCTGGGATTAGATGGTCTTCATCTTTCTTCTAAAGGTAAGAGTCTGATCTCTTTATAGCTTGGCTGATCTCCTATGAAGGGCTTTAAACTAGGTTTTTCGGGGGATGGGGATGCAGTGGACAACAAGAACCTACATTCAGAGAGCCATGAGCTATGCAATGGATCAGCCCAGGTAAGCACTAAGAGACCCAATAGACATCAGGACAAGGGGGTACCAAGGGCACCCACTGTGGGCGGCTTAAATTTCTCTACACTAATGCTAGAAACATGGGGAACCAGGAGGAGGAACTTGCACTCCTGCTTGCAAGCAACAACTTTGATCTGGTTGGATTAACTGAACCCTACTCATGATTGGGCGGTAGGTGTTGAAGGTTATAGGTTGCACAGATGGGATAGAGTGGGGAAAAAAGTGGGGGGGGGTGTTGCTTTCTATGTTAAGGAGCAATATACATCTTCTGTAATCATGATGAGATCAGAGGAGGGCCAAACTGAGGTACTGTGGGTTAGGATACAAGGGGGATGAGGGGAAAGGGACTTGGTAGTGGGGGTCTACTATCGACTGCCACACCAGGAGGATGAGCTAGACTTGGAATTCTCTGGGCAGCTCACAGAGGCAGTATGGTCGAGAGATATGGTTGTCATGGGTGACCTAAACTACCCTGACATCTGCTGGGAGGATCAGTCAGCCAGAACTAATCGGTCATGTAGGTTCTTCACCTGCATACAAAAGCTTCACCTGATGCAGGAGGTATACAATCCCACTAGGGGGAACGCCTTACTGGACTTGGTGCTAGCTACAGGGGATGACCTGGTGAAGGATCTGCAGGTACAAGGCAACCTAGGGGATAGTGACCATCAAGGCAGTGGGGTCCCCCAAGGCTTGGTCCTTGGGCTGGTGCTGTTTAATATCTTTATCAGTGACCTGGATGAGGGCATGGAAGGCACTCTGTTCAAGTTCACAGATGACCTCAAACTAGGGGGTGAAGCGAACACACTGATGGGAAGAAACTAAATCCAGGCAGACTTGGACAGGTTAGAGAAGTGGGCAGAGAAAAACAGGATGCAGTTCAACAAGGATAAGTTCAAGGTGCTGCACTAAGGGAGAGGGAATCACCAGCACACCTATAGGCTGGGGAATGACCTTCTCAGCAGCACAGCAGCAGAAAGAGATCTCGGAGTCGTTGTTGACTCCAAGATGAATATGAGTCGTCAATGTGATGAAGCAATTAGCAGAGCTAACTGCACTTTGTCATGCATTAGGAGGTGCATCACGAACAGGTCCAGGGAGGTGATGCTTCACCTCTATGCAGCACTGGTCAGGCTGCAGCTAGAGTACTGTGCCCAATTCTGGGCACTGTAATTCAAGAAGGATGTGGACAACCTTGAGAGGGTCCAGAGGAAGGCCACTCATATGGTTAGAGGCCTGCAGGGAAGGCCTTATGAGGAAAGGCTGAGGGACCTGGACTTTTTCAGCCTCTGCAAGAGAAGGCTGAGGTGGGATCTTGTGGCAGTATATAAATTCACTGGGGGGGCAGCAGGGAATAGGAGATGCTCTGTTTACCAGAGCATCCCTTGGAATAACCAGAAACAACGGCCCCAGGCTGATGGAGAGTAGGTTTAGATTGGATACAAGAAAGAACTTCTTCACAGTTAGGGTTGCCACAATCTGGAAATGGACTTCCAAGGGAGGTGGTGCTGTCCCCTACCTTGGGGATCTTCAAGAAGAGACTGGACAGGCACCTGGCTGGGGTCACATGACCCAGCACTTTTTCTTACCACTGGCAGGGGGTCAGACTCAATGATCCTTTGGGATACCTTCCGACACTAGCATCTATGAATAAGTGCCGCCGATGCTGCCGGGGGCACCTGCGGGCAGTTGCTGCTCACCACCCCCACCCCCCATTGGTGCCATCACTGCCGGCAGCATCTGCAGGTGGTCACCAATCACCGCTGGTCACCACTGACACTGCTGGCAGTGTCTGCAGGTGGTTGCCAACCACCGGTTGGTGCTGACTCCCTCCCCACACTGCCACCGACATTGCTGTGGCCACCTACGGGAGCTCCCTGGTCTCTGCTGCCATGCCACCGCTGCCGCCACCGTCACCTGCAGGCAGTCGCCATGCCCCCCCAGCCTCCATGGGCACGCATCATTCATGCATTGAAGCTTACTTCTGAAGAGTTATTTATTGAGGATGACAGATGTGTTGATGAGCTTATCATTAGTTACAGGATGGGGTTTTGCTTCAATAAGTGGAAGTTTTAATTGTCCATCTATTTAGTCTTTTGTTTAGTCTCTTCCTGTTTGTTTGCTGGTATTGTGAATTACCCAATTCTTTCCATTTCCATTCAGTTCAGTACTGACCCCTCCAGCTAGCCTGAGTGAGGGGGCTGTTGGGAGGGAAAATGGAAAAACCTGCAGTATCCTTTCTCAAATATCTATTGGCTAGCATGGAGAGGGTTCATAAACCCTCACAATGTTGAAACAAGTGGGCTGATTTCCAAAAGTACTGAGAAATCAGTGAAATCTGCTAGAACAGTTGAACTATTGAAAATATGGTGATTTCTTTGGTCTTTTGATATAAATTTTAGGAAGCCAAATTTAGGCCCCCCATTTAAAAAAAAATCTTGATTTTTGCATTTTATTAAGATACCTTTGTAATAAAGAGGAACGCATTGAAGAACTAGCTTCATAAAATCAAAACTTTTTAGTGCACCAGCCTATGGTTTATGTTGTCATGAGTTGAAAGTTGGTTTGTTTTTGTTTTTTAATCCAGTAATCTAACTTCAGAATTTCACACTTTCTTATCATCATGATTTTGTCAGCATTGGTGTATTTGGATGATGTGACTGTTGAATATTAGCCCAAAGTATGATCGTTTCAGTACCCTGGGACCTGTCTTTTCAGGACATCAGCATAAATGCCAGGTGTATAGTAATTAACTTGTGAATTAGAATGGGGAATATGCAAAAACAAGTCTTGATCCTGCAGACTTTCATTCAGATAAGACAACTGGGCATGTGTGAGTAGCATCACTTAAGTCTTGCTAGATCAAAACTAACATCCATGCTAGTGGATGATTTACTAAATCCCTCAAGATTTAGGCTGCTACTTTCAACCTTGGAATATTATTTTCTAGCCAAGTCAGCCAAGTGAATACATAAAGAAACTACGGTTTTTCTACATGTAGTAATAGCCTTATCTCCAGAGAGATCTCGCAGCACGAACCACCTGTGTTTAATCGAGCTGGCCACCAGATGTCTCCAATCCTTTACACAAAAGCAAATGGGATCAAGTGTCTGCCTTTAAGGCACTGTATATATGACAGATGACATGTCTGAGATCTTGAGCTATTACCCAGCTGTCCATCTGGATGCCACATTTTTTCTCTCTCTCCAGTTCTTTGGGGCTGGAATATGGGCCACAAGGCCATCCGACTCTGCCCTAAATGAAACACCCCCTCGCTATTTTAGAAACACCAGGACTATGAGCATTTCTTTAAACATAAATTCTAGTGATGCTCTTCCTGCCTCTGGTGTTGCTGTTGGTTTTTCCTACTATGAGATGTGGACTGGCACAAGCCGGAAGCTGCAATGGTGGTCATGGCAAGTGGGAAACAAATTCCCAAAATTATCAAATCCAAAAGGCATTAGCACACAGGGCTGATGGACCTGAAGGGGGTGATAAAACTTTTTAAAGATACTGATTTTTTCCTGCTGCCCCCTAAGAAAGACATCACACTTTTTAAAGGGTATGCTCTTGAGCGGGGACTGAATAAACATGTTGGCACAATATCCAGGGCAATGCATCTTTAGATTCATAGATGGTTAGGGGCTGGAAGGAACCTCGGAAGATCATCGGGTCCAGACCCCTTGCACCAAGCAGGAAAGACAACTGGGGTCGGGTGACCCCAGCAAGATTTCCATCCAGTCTCTTCTTGAAGATCTTTGATCGTGTTTGAGAACCTTTAGAAACTACAGTTACAAATAACAATAGTAATTGAACTGTATGTCTATAGGGTTCTGGTCCTGTTTTCCTCCCTCGTTGCTTAAATCAATGGCAATATGCATAAATAAGGGTGGTAGGACTGGGCCTCAAGTGCTGTTGGAGATACTCAGGAAAGTCTACATACCTCAAGGCAGCATGTGTTACCACTGAGTGCAACAGGGTGCTAGTGCCTTTTGTTCCTGAAAGCAATAATGAATGTAAAACATTTTTAACTCTTATTTTTATCCAAGTTCTTCAGTTTGGGGGCTGTAAAATATCTTCTAAGAGGAGAACTTGGAAAATTTCAATGGCATCTTGGAGGGAAGTTTAGGTTAGACATTAAGAAAAACTTTCTCACTAGGAGGGTAATAAAGCACTGGAACAGGTTACACAGGGAGGTTATGGAGTCTGCATCCTTAGAGGTTTTTAAAACCTAGGTAGACAAAGGATGATAGAGTTGGGGATGCTCCTACTTGGAGCAGGGATTGGGCTCCATAACCAGCTGAGGTCCCTTCCAGCCCTAATTTTCTGTGAGTCTATGAAACATTCACTTTTGCCTGGAAAACAAAACAGAACACAATTTTTTTTTCCTTAGGAAAACAAGTTTGATGTATAAACTGGCCTGGTATCGAAAACTGATCAGCTCTGACAGTGACAGAGGGTAAGAAATGGGAGAGAAAGAGATAGGAAGCGGCAAATAGCACATAGTTACAAAGAGAGAGTCATCAGGACATTTAATTCCACATCAGAATCACTGCTCTGCAACCACTTTACCTAATAAAATTCATCTTAGTTGTAGCCCATTTCTTCCTGCTTGAGTACTTGTCTGCATCTGCACTTTAACTTGCTTGCAGTCAGCCTCCAGGAGCTCTACACGGGTACTTAGTGCCATGAATTCTCCCCACGCTGTCAGACTCATGGGAAAACACAAAACTGAGTAGAGTTTATTCAACTTCACCAGTCACCAATGGATAAAACATGGGCTGGAATATGTTGGATTTGATTGAGATTCAGTGAAATTTCTGCTTACCTCAGTTATTTCTTTCAGGCCATTAACTGTTGTTGTCATGTATACTTGCCACTAAACAAGACTTCATCTGTCAAATCCCTGTGTAATTTATTGTGCAGTGATTCTTTGTTTCAGGAACAGTACATATTTCTTTGAAGGCGATGACTAACATGTTTGCAACTTCCTGACTTTGTGATTGTTTCTATTTCCCTCTCTTATGTCTTGGTCCCATAAGGCAGATTAATAAGCACTAACTAGTCAAAAGCTTCTAAGGAATATGGTATAGAAAACAAAACAATGTTGTTCATGGCTTCAACAACAGATGCTCCTTAATAATTTAACCAAACTATTGTGATTCCTAAGCAAGAACACTACAAGGGAGACATTACCAGAAGTTCCTTGCCTTCATTACTGCAGTGAATGGAGAGATGGCTAACACCTATGCCCACAACCACAGCGAAAGGAGGCATAGTTTGCCCTTGTCCCTGCCAATCCTAGTGCACTCACGGGCAGCAAGAGTCTTGTGATCAAGAAAGCACTAGCTGTATTTTTAAAGGTGTTGTTCTGGGAGAGGGTGCACCTAGCCCTGCTCAAGGTGAGCATCAATCAAGTGCCCAGCCACTCTGACACTTTCCTGGTGCACCTGGAGCCCAAATTACATCTAAAACCTATAAGGATGTTGAGAATTACCCTTTGGAGAGGCAGATTACTAACTTTTGCCAAGCTCGCAAGTCAGAGGCAAAGCTAATTAATGTCACTGTACTGTAGACTGTCCCTAATGAATCCCCCTCCTCTTCAAATTAACCTTAAATGAAGCGAGTAACGTATTCTGCAGATGGATCATTAGTGGTGATATCTGGCACACAGGAGTTTGATATTGTATTTCCTAGCTATTTCAGTAGGAATTATCCAAAGCTATAGCACAGAAAGAAAGATTAAGCTATTGGCACCAACATCTCCTCTGCAACATAGTCTGTGATTGAACCAGAGCCATAGTCTTTGTTTCCCTTCACAATAGAGTCACAGGAACATTCCCTGCTTGTTCCTTATCCATGTATGCAATAATAGCAGTGGTTCTTCAGCAGCAATGGAATGGCAGAGAAAATTAAAGATGAGTTTTTAGCATTCATTCTGCGTTTTCTTCTTTTTTTTTTTCTAGCAGTCAAATCAAACTTTCCCCTGAGTCACACCTCAGTTCAAAGTTATTCCAGCATATGCGGGCATACCTGCATTTGCTGTAATATAGCTAGCTCAGGCACCAATAGCCATGAAGGGCTGTCAGTGTGTGATTGCTGCTCAGCTCAGCCTCTGGTCTTCCACCTTTATGTAAATACCAAAGGTGTTAAACTAATTTTTTGTTGCTCCCGTGCATGACTGCTCGAGACGAGCTGAGACTTGTGGCTTGGCCCCATTGATAAGTTGTGGAGGATTGTGAAGTTGTAAAGAGCTATTCATTGCCTGTGAGCCAGGTTTTCAAAAGAGCTCAACTCTCATTTTAGGCACCTAAATACAGCGGCCAGATTGTGAACAACTCCTATTGAGGATAGGAGTGACTCTTCATCCGGAGAACAATGATGCTGCTGGGTGCTGAAAACTTTTGACGTCTTTGCCACTGCTTCAGGCTTCTGACTGGCCGCCAAGTACTTTTAAAAAGACACTTATCATGGTGCCTCGGTCCCTGGGGAGTAGGCAGACACGTCAGTGCAGAATAGAGTGGGAAATGGAAACTGTTGGGTACTGGGTTCTTTAAAACACCTGCCCAGATTTTGTAGTTCATCACTTTTGCTCCTTTAAAATTGCTTTTTGGCCTATATTCATTTTTGCCAATGGAAAAGGAAAGTGCTGCTTAACGAATGTGAAGTACTTCAGCACCTATTCCTTTTATCTGAATGTTATGCTCTTTTTTCCAGTATCAAAGTTGTGTATGAAAATAAAATCTATGCTCACGAGGAAACAAAGAACGCCCTCAGGGGTTTTGCTTGTGTCGAGAAAGGTGACACATTCAGGTTTTTAAAAAAAGAAAAGGTGATTCTGGCAAGTGGGGAATATCCTCTGTATTACAGGAAGCCTCTGTGTGATAAAGTAAGTTGTGTTTTCTCAATGAAAATGTGCATCTGTTTCTAAAATCAAATTTTGTTGCAGACCAAAACCAGTATCTGGAGGCAGAAATGAGGAAAGAGCCTTGGAACAGAGAGGGAAGCAAGGTAATATGTCACCAAATGAAATCAGAGATAAATTTGGAAGAAAAAAGAAAAGAGCACACAGAAGGAGACAAAACCCACACTATAGAAAGACAAACAGTGTGGCACAGGAAGTCAGAGAGAGATGTTGACACTTGCAAATACAGTTCTGCCCGTGGCGTTGCACTAGTGTCTTTCAAATGTCAAAAACAGGTGTTTCTTTCAGAGATGCAAGCTAATGTGGGCATTCAGCAGAATCCCTCCCAGGTGCTGGAACAGTATGGGGTTGAGTATTTCCAAGATAATTATTGCTGAATACACAGTGCAGCCAATGCACCTGCCAGGTAGAAGATCTATCTTTAAATGAGAAAATGAGAAAAGAGGGATGTTTTGGTGAAACCACGAGGAGATTTTACAAGGACTGCCACAAGCCCTGTTTATTTATCAGGATGACAAATGAATAGTCACCAAATGTACATTCTCCAAATTTGGCTGTGTATACCTAAAGGAGATGCATGGTTTGTGTGGTGTAGCAGTGAAAGTGTTAAATGTCTTTAGTTGGTGTAAAGCATAAGGATCCTACCATGCTGCGTGCTGGGAGTAATATTGTACTCCATAGACCTTGGCTGAGATCCCTAGTGGTATTTTGGTATTCCCATTCACCTTAAAACCCCACTGAGGCTCCAGACCCTTGACCATTCGTCCGCACCAATGCAATATGATGGTAACGTTGGTGTAGAATTCTGCCATGCCAAAATAGAGATCACTCCTTTTTCAGGAGCATTAATGTCACTCTGTGTTTATTTTATACTGAAATAAATGATTAAATGCAGAGTAGGTAAAGGGACAACGTTAGTCATCAAAGATGTCTCAGTGGAGCAGGAAGTTTGAGGAGTAATTAAGCCAAACCCATAGAGAAAGGAAAAAGAAGAACTTCCCTCAATGACTGTTTCTCCTTAAGGAAAAAGTGATAGCGGGGTTGTTTGATCTGTTTTGTTTCCTTTTATTACTTGTTCCTTCAAGGGGTAATGGATCTTGCCACTGTCTATTTTACATGTGAATGCAATATAGTACTAAAAATGTATTGAAGGGCCTGTCTTGATTGGTACCTTTATGATTGCTGGAGTTTATGAACCAGCAAGGACTTGACATGGGTCTGATGATACAATGCCATCATCCTTAAAATTAAAGAAAAAAAAATCTTAATTTAAAGCATAGAAACATAGTCCCCTTGGCACAGGTGGCATGCAAAGTGGCATTAAAAATGAGTGTGAAATGGAATTTATACCCATGGAAGATATATGCTAACTCCTCTGATTTGATAGAACTTTTAAAGCCTTTTTATAGTCTAGGCCTTGCATGAAATTTTAATATAAGAATATAAGAGTGGTTCTTAAGATAATTCTTAAAATAAGAAATCTTAATACAATTATTTACTTGGGTTACAAAAGTTAAATGAGCAAGGCAACACCTAAAGCCATTTGTACACACCACAGACTTGGTCTTTGAAGTGGCTTACTGCCATTTTGCACCACTTTAATGGTGCAGCTGTTTACACATATTGGTGGCGCAATGCACTTTAATGGCACAGCTGTTTACAAAGGTCGGCGGCGTAATGGATGTTAAATGGCTTTGGGACACAGGAAAATAAAACATGTCCAAGGTGTTTTTGTCTGCTACCTTACAGCTGCAGAGGGAAGAACTGGGCCCTGTGCAGCTCAGGGGCTGTACAGGCAGCCCAGCGGCAGCCCACGCAAGCAGGCTCCACTGAAGGGGAAGAAAAAAGCGTCAAGCCTGATCTTTCTTTTTTTCCCTACCTGGATCCTGCCTGCCTGCCTGAGCTGCATGAGGTCCTGATGCTTCCCTCTGTGGCTGTGGTGCCCCCTGGGACTGCCCAGGTTGGGTGCCTGTGAGTGGGTGCCACCTGGGGGCACCGCTACTGCCGCGGAGGGAAGCACCAGCCCTCTCTGCTCCCCCACAGCTCAGGGACCACTCGTCTCCCCATCAGCTCACCCTCCCCTCCCCTGCAGATAAGGATAGGACCCAACCCTTGTATACACACTATGGGTGTTTACTTTGCCTTAAATTGAAGCAGTGTTTTGAAAAACCCACTGCTTCAATTTAGGGAGAATTAAACCAAAGAAAACCCCCATGGTATGTACAAATGGTCTATACTACTAAGACATTTCTCCCATTTAGTGTCTGGGGGACTTCCCAAATCTGACCAGAATTTTGGGGCCTCCAAAGAAGAGTTAATCTAGAGAAAATCCTTCCTGTATTTAATGCTTGAGGTCTCCAAATACTGAAATAAAGGCTTGAGAGTTTGTATGAATGTTTCATGGGTACTCAGGTAGTATAGACTTGATTGGGTGAAATCATGGCTTTTGAACCTCTCCATTAAGTTTTAGTGCCTTAATTTCAGTAGGTAAGGAAAAACCACCTAATTTTGTGCAATATCAAAGCAGTATTTTCTGGAACTGCTGAGCAGCTAACAATCTGCCTGAATAAAATCCCAGGTCTTTCTCTGACAAAGTAGACTTATTCCAAGTCCTTTATAATCATTCCTTCAATTATTGCATCCATGCAATTTCTTCCATAGATTCACAGATTGTAGAGTCAGAAGGGACCACAATGGATCGTCGCGCCCGACCCCCTGCCCCTGGCAGGAAAGAGGACCGAGTTCAGATGATCCCAGCCAGGTGACTATCTAGCCTCTTCTTGAAGACATCCAAGCTAGGTGAAAGCACCACCTCTCTTGGAAGCCCATTCCAGATCCTGGCCACCCTTACTGTGAAAAATTTCTTCCTAATATCTACCTAAATCCACTCTCAACTAGTTTACACCCGTTATTCCTAGTTACTCCCTGGGGTGCCCTAGTAAACAGTGTGCCACCTATTCCCCATTGACCTCCCCTAATAAATTTATAGGCGGCCACAAGATCTCCCCTCAGCCGTCTCTTGTGAAGGCTGAAGAGATTCAGCTCTCCCAACCTCCCCCCCTGTAGGGTCTTTCCTGAAGGCCACTAATCATGCGAGTGGCCCTCCTCTGGACCCTCTCCAGATTCTCCACGTCCCTCTTGAAGTGTGGTGCCCAAAACTGGACACAGTACTCTAACTGCAGCCTGACCAGTGCCGCATAGAGGGGGAGCATCACCTCCTTTGATCTATTAGTCATGCACCTGCTAATGCACAACAAGGTGTGATTGGCCTTGGTGATGGCCTCGTTACGCTGCCGGCTCATGTTCATCTTGGAGTCACTTATGACTCCAAGATCCCTCTCTGCCTCCGAGCTGCTGAGAAGGACACTCCCCAACCTATATTCTTCTTCCTTCTCTGCAGTGGGTTTTTGGTTTCCTATTCTCCCACAACACCTGGGTCATCAGACCTTATGGCTAAGTGCAGGCAGTCAAAATGCCCGAGGCCAAATTGATTCAGTCTTTGCAGGTTAGTTTAGCTGCAGAGTTTGAACCAATAAGCAAATGAACACACATTCACTTTTGATTCAGGAAATCCAGCTGAATGGATGCCTGTAGTGGCTAAAGCCAGAAGCCACAGGGTGCTAGGGGCAGAAGGCATTCAATTCATTAAAGCTTGAACAAGAATAGTTCTTTCTCTGAAAAACTATAAACTGAAGAACTATAAATGCAGCCTGGGCTGTGTGTTCACTTACTCTTCCTGCTGTCCCTGAGGTGTCTAGGATTTTCAGTCCAGAATCAGAGCAACAGAACTCTGCAGGGTTGCTCATCCCTTCCTCTTCCTGCTTCCAGGTTCCTCTGGGATTTCTAGTCCACAATCACAGCCAGCACTAATTAAGTCAGCTCTGTACCCTAGGGAAGGTGAGTTTAACCCCCCACCCTGGCTCCAGAGCCCAGCTGGGGTTTGCCTGGGAGGGCAGTGAACTGCCAATAAGCCAGCCCTCACTGGTCCAGCTAGGCCAGCCCTGATCTCTGCAGCAGACACCACAGCCCAGCCCAGGGCTGAAAAGCATGCTGGGATGCTGGGGGACTGTGATTTGACTTTAACCAGGAAGTGGCCTGGAACAAAAATTTCATAAACTGGTTTGACCTAAATCAGTTAATTCTGATACTACATTCAACCAGATTTATCTTATTTTGAAACTGGTTTATATGCACTGAACTTCTGTTCTGTTACAGGTTTAAACCAGTTTCTGATCACCTAAACCAGTTTGTGTGTAACTTGTATCCCTAGCTAAAACAATGGCTCTTTCCCAGATGACATCATAATTTAAAAGTGGTATCATGACAGGTGAGAGAGAATGCCTTGAAGTTATTCAAAATCCTCTAATGACTAGTAGTATGTCATTTATTATTACTCTTCTGCATTTAGAATTTCCATTTCTTTTCCTCTGCTGCTTATTTGGGACTCTTTCCTACTTTCAGGCATGATTTTTATACTTTTATCACGCTGATTTTATGCATATATCTTGAAAACGTTCACATGACTACTACTCAGTTTACTTTTTGCTTCCCTCCCTCTCCCTCCCCCCCCCCACCCCTTAGGAGATAAAAGAGCAAATAACCCACAAGATTCAGATTTATTTAATAATCACAAACAGTTTAGCTCATGAATATTTCATGCTCTCTCATTTCCACTAAGAATGTAGCCATGCAGGATGTCTATATCATCAGATTATGCAGTGAACAATGGAAAACATATGTTCTATGTGTTTTTTAACAATTTGATGAAGGAAGAGCACCTGGTGTAGTATAAGAAGGTTTTCTTTTGTTATTCCAGCCCTTGAAATGAAATCTCAAGTTGGTAAGTTGCAACCCAAAGTACAGTTTTCTTTTAACTTTGGGCAAATATAAAAAGGTTTTAAAGATAATTTTTTCATGAATTAAAAGAAAAGTATTCATGATAAATTCATCACAGTCATCAGAGATGAAGATGAATAACATTCAGAAACATAGACAAAAGTAGTATATTTAAAGCACAAAGGTCTCTATCTATACTTTCTATACAGCAAAAATCTAATACTTTAAATCAAGTGTGCGTGCTTCATAGAAAATGAGGTTGTTCTCCGACTTCACAGAATTTTGCACCACTACGGCATATAGGAAAAACTCACCTTCTATGAACTTTTGGAGCAGCCAGGATACAGAATTGCTAATTGCATTATGTGACCAAAGACACTAACCAACACACATCTATGATTTGTCAGATGCTGCATTTTGATAATGGATAATAGGGGAACATAGATCTTGGTGAGGGCTGAGCTGAGTTTTACACTTAAATCTCCTATTCAGTTTATTTGTGAAAATACAGCATATCCTCCTCAGAATTATGCTGCTTCCTTTTCTGATATTTTACAAATAATATAGTTAATGTTAAATACAAATAATTTTCCTTTGGCACCAAATTTTAGGCCATTTCTTCTGAATAGTCTTAGAAGAATACAGACTTTTATAACTTGTTATAATTCATATTTAATTATTTTTAGGAGTAATTATAGTTTGGTCATAATTACTCATATCTGAAAAGGAAGGGTGGGGAGGGGTTGGTGAAGACTGACAAAGGTTCTTGTATAGACCATTCTACAGAAAATTAACCTTTTGGGGGGAAAAAAATCCATCTCTTATTGTTGTAAGTGGAAGAAAAGCTTTAGGCTTCTGTTAGAAAAAGACTCCCTTTTTTCACAATAGCCATGACTTCCCTTTGTTCCCAGCACAAGTGAAGCCAAGTTATCCTCTTGGATGATGTTGGTGCTCAGTGCTATTGATTCAAATAGCAAAATTATATACATATATATATTTAACTATATAGTCAAAAGGAACTTTTTTATATAGCTAATAGACTGTATAGGCCAAAGGGTTGACTGGCTAATTTTCAATACCAACATATTACATACACATATGTGGGCCTGGATCCAGCAAACCACATAATGTGTCAACGGGAATTAGCATTTGCTTAAGAGGATGCATTCACTTAAACACTTTGCTGAATCAGGGCCCAAATGAATCACTTCTCAATGTACAACGAAGCCAAGATATGAAGTGGTCTGTGTGGGCTTTAGTTAGAAAAGCTTAGGGAATGTCAGTAGTAAATTGTCAGGATGCTCTAACTTTTTTGAGAAATGAATTACAAAAACAGTGTCAAGTACTTTAAGTAGGAAGAAACCCATTACCAGGCTTAATAGTTCAACTGCAGGTGATCTTAGTTAATAGCGCCATGATAGAGATCTGGAGTGCTACTATTGCAACCAGAAATTCTGGCACTGCAGTAGGAATCATTTTTGCTCTGAGAATGACAAAATACAAATGAAATGTACTTTTGATTAATGATGCTCAGTGGATTTTGGATTGGGGGAAATGTTGAATTATAAAATAACAGTCTTAAATTGCAGTTGCAGACAAATAATAATATAGGGCAAAATTCTCCAACTCAAGCTTAAAGCCATAGGAAGCCCCCAAAACAGTGCAGCTGTTCAAGTATTGAACTAGTTAGGATTCAAAGAGTTTATGTCAGGGGTGGAAGTTTGTGGGGGTCTGATCACCATTATCACTGCAATGAACTGCTAATGGCAGGCTGAATTTATTGTACTGCAGAAAGCATACAGATGATAACTAGGATGAGTAAAATACTGGTCAAAGTGTGTGTCAAATAGATAATCCTGAAATTTGTTTCGGGCTTATGATTCTGCTCAGAGCAGATCATGGTCCACCATTTAATTCTAGGATTTGCATGAGAGTCTCAGCAGAAGTTTAGCTTAGATATTAGGAAGAATTCTCTCACTAGGAGGGTAGTAAAACACTGAAACGGGCTACCCAGAGAGGTGGTGGAAGCTCCATCCTTGGAGGTTTTCAAAACCTGGCCAGACCAAGCTTTGGCTGGGATGATCTATTTGGGGATAGTCCTGCAGGGAATTAGACTAGATGACCTCCTGAGGTCCCTCCCAACCCTAAATTTCTATGATTCTATAGGTTCCAGACTCCTTTTCTTATTGAAAATCACTGGGAGTTGGTAACATAACTCCTTTGGACTCCTTTGAAGACGTCAGTCATTGTTCTCTGAATAGTCATTAAGCAAGTACTGTAATTAAAACACTGCCAACTTTGAAGCGTAGAAGGTGATGCAGCAAACTGACACAATGAACTTTAATTAGTTGTTGTTTGTCCTTCAAATTCAAAGATGACCATGACATCACTGGTTAGTTTGGTTTCTGTGAATATGTGAATAGCTGATCAGGCCAATTTATGCTTGCACACTGAGCAAGAGATGCCACTTTGGGTTGCTTGATCAACATTGGACATGCTGCTGTTGTGAGATTTGGACTGTTTGTGCTTCTGCTCTGCCTCATCAGTTTTTCAAAGTTGGAACCTCAGTGTCAGGGACCTTGTCTTGCCATCTTACCCTCATCAGGTTCCTCAGACAGCCCATATGAAAGTGGTTCAGCTTCGTAGCATGGCATCTATATACTGTCCAGGTTTCACATGCATACATAAGGTTTGGCAACACAATGGCTTTGTAGACTTTCAATTTTGTTTGTTGATTCATGCCTCTGCGCTCCCACACATTTGCTCGTAGTCTGCCAAAGGCCACTCCTGCCTCAGCAATTCTGGCATTGTTTTCATCATTGACGTGAACTGCATATGATAGTGTACTGTCAAGATAGGTGAATTTTTCCATCGCTTGGAGGGTGTGGCCATTCACTACGTAAGGCTTTTCTGATGAAGGGTGGTGCATCAATTCTGTCTTTTTAGTGTTGATTGTGAAACCAAAGTTGTCATAAGCTGAAGAGAAATGGTCCATACTCAGTTGCATATCAGACTCAGATTTGCCATTCAGAGAACAGTCATCAGCAAACAGAAGATCACAAACATTCATTACCTGTAACTTTGTCTTTGACTGTAGTCTCCTCAAATTGAAGAATTTGCCATCAGTCCAGTAACTGATGATAATCCAGGTGTTACAGTCAGGAAAGGAAGCCATAAGCCTGGCAGAGAATATCATACTGAAGAGGGTTGGGGCCAACAAACAGCCGTGCTTGACTTTATTGGTGACTGGGAATGGATCAGATGACTCAACATCATCCACAACATGAGCGAGCATGCCATCATGGAATTGTCGAACCATTGCTATGAGTTTCTCCAGGCAACTGAATTTTGCTATGATCTTCCAAAGGCCTTTCCAACTGACTGTATCAAATGCTTTTGTCAGGTCAGTGAAAGACATGTGCAAGTTGAAGTTCTGTTCCTGGCATTTCTCTCAAAGTTGACAAGCTGCAAACACCATGTCTATGATCTCACGTCCTTTCCTGAAACCACACCGACTCTCAGGCAAGAGCCCTTGTTCAACGTGTTGCACAAAGTGATTCAACAAAATTCTGGCGAGGATTTTATTGGCTATTGACAGCAAGGAGATGCCCTGATTGCAGGGTTGTCTATTGCCTTTCTGCTTGTACAAGTGGACGATGGATGCATCCTTGTACTCCTGTGGTATAGTATAGCACCTTGAGTTCACATTGACTGGAAGAGTTCAGTCAGTTTAAAAGCCACGTGCGAGCCTCCGGCCTTGTAGACCTCTTCTGGTATAGCATCTGCTCCAGGTGTTTCCCATTTGACAGCAAATTAATTGTTTTCACAGTCTCAGTCAGCACTGGAGGATCAGCAAGAGATATGTTAATGCCTACCTGGGGCAGCTGATCAATTGCCTCCTTACTAATAGATGGCTGTTGATTGAGGATGCTGTTAAAGCATTCTGCCCATCTCTGCAATATCTTTCCTTTATTAATGAGCAGTGTGGTGCCATCAGCACACAGTATTAGAGATGTTCCTGATGACCGTGGCCCATAGATTGTCCTCACAACATCATAGAAATTCTTCATATTATTTCTTTCTGCGTAGCACAGAATCTCATCTGCTTTGTTGCTCAGCCATGAGTTTTGCACCTCTCTGAGTTTGCACTGGACAATCCTCTTGATGTTATTGGAGGCTGCCTTCTTAGATGTTGACGTGCTGCCTTCTAAGCAGGCCTTATGGAGCCAATGTTTCTCATTCAGTAGTCTCCCTATATCAGTATCCTTTTCATCAAACCAATCTTGATGTTTTCATGTGGTGGAACTGAGAGTATTGGAGGAACCCATGTAGACAGTCTCTCTGAAGGATGCCTAATTTTCCTAAATGTTATTTGAGTTTACATCAGTTGTTACTAGTTGACTGCACAATTCTTCAATAAATGCCTGTTTCACATTATCCTGTTTCAATTTGGAGACATTGAGCTTTTGGGGTGCTTTTTTGCCTTGCGGTCATCTACTAAGATGTATCCAGATTTTCAGCTTGGAGACTTATGAGCCTTCTTTCTCTTTGCTACTCGTACTTATGCCCACCAACATTCCTTCATCCACTGCTGAATCATAGTTTACATGTGTATTAACACCAGGTTTGAAAACTAACTTGCCCAATTTCTTAAAACTAACTTCTGAAAATTAATTTGCCCTAACTTCTTAAAGTTCTGCTTAACAGTCATGCTGGCCTTGGAGGGCTGTTATCCAGTATGCTAAGATGAAGCTCTTCTACTGAGAAGAGCCATTTTTTAGGAATCTCAGAGCCTTCCTCATAGCAGACAGCTTTAAGCCATCTGATGATTTTAATTATTATATGACAGAATCCATCTTCCTTTCTAGGGACACTGCTGGTCACTTGAGCCTCCATTTTTCTGTACACACCCAGCTTGTCACAGTCATTACTGTTTCACCACAAAGCTAGCTGTGTCATTTGTTTTGAAGTGAAGGACAATCAATATGTTCTTTCCTGATCCTTTTCTGCTGCATATCTACATCATATAACCTTCCTCCTGGCAGACAACAATCCCTTCTATTTCTGCATACGCTTTGGTGACATGTCTGCTTTATTTTTCTTAACAGGGAGTCCCCAATCAAATAGAAGTGCTATTTTATTCTATTGGTGTGAATCTCTCATTCTCTCTCTTCTAGTCTCTGTTTGTCTAGGCCATTTTGTCTGCTGTTCTTTTGTCTACTCTCTTCGATCCTTCTTGGGCTCCCCTTCTTTGTTTCTTCTTCTCTTCTTGTTGGACTAGCTACAGTTCTTCTCTTCTTCCATGCTTCCCCGAACTTCTATGTGCACCACAAACTGCAGTCAAACCCCAGATGCCATAAACTTCAACTAAGGTAAATTCAAACACTAGCCAAACAATCAAATTTACTTACCCCAAAAAGGAAGGGTGTCTCCTTCCTCAACAAAAGCAAGTCCCGTGCCATTTTGTCTGTTTACAACTCTCTGTTCACAGCTTCTCCTGTTGCTGTGTTTCTTTGGTCTTCCAGCTGGAGGTAACGAAGTTAAAGTAAGTGAGAGAGGATAATATTCTAACAAAAATACTACAAACAAGTAATTTTATATCAATTATGCAATTCAATAGTGTTACTGTGGCTACTAATAGTATATACCGAGAAGCAATTAAACATGATAATATTGCTTATGCTCTGCACCAGCCAATATGGCTCTTGGCATCCGTGTAACAGCATTTCTGGCAATAGACAGTGCCAAGAGGTTATGGATGGTTAAATACCTTTCATGAACAGAGCGATCTTCTAGGATAATGACAATAATGAACTGATTGTAAATTAGAACAAATTCAATAAAATTGATTAAATACAGATTGCCAGACTGTTTTGTGGGCAACAACTGGGCAGTCATTTTATAAAGGCAAATGTGTTTTGTTTTCCCCTATAACAAAATGACATGAAATCTGCTGCTCATTTTGTTACATATCAAGATAACAGAGCAACAACACCAGTAGAAAGGGCTTACTTTTCCTCCAGACAACTCTGCTTTACAGTCACATGGAAAGTACCCTATGGATGTGCTTGAAGTAGTTTTGTGGAGGAAAAATGTCAATACAATATGATTAAAAGCAAATCCTTGTCTGTAGGGAGGAAAAATTTTATGAAGTATTCATAAGGGCATCTTTTACTGTTTCAGAAACGCGAGGTAGATTTACACACAGGCTAAATAGAACTGTGTCATATTCTGAATGTTTTAGCAATGTGTGGATGTGTTCCTCTTCAAACTGCAGCAGGAAGCAAAAGATGAAGGGGCATGAGGACAAATCTGAAAGGACAAATCCCCTCTGTAATGTACAGTTATTATCCAAACAAGCCAGATTTAATCTTTCCATAAGCTCATTGTGTTTGATTCCAGGGTTGCACTGGGTTCCTGTCTAATACACACACAAATTAACTCCATCCATTTCAGCCATGATTCTCATACCCTTTTCTTTTCTGTCCTTCTCATGCCCTTTTCTTTTCTGTCCTTCTCATGCCCTTTTCTCCTTCTGTCCTGCCTGTAGCTAACTATGTTAGCTGCAAGCAGAGTCTTGCAAACTACAAACAGAGTCTTGCAAACTATGGAAAGCCCAGCAAAAGTACCCAAAACAACAATAAAAAGGAAACCTAGAAGAGAATGAACCTTTTTCTTTGTTAAATCCACTGTTACTTTGTATATGTCCTTCCCCAGATGCCTTGATTTACTGCAGTGTTTCTTTAGTGGTATAGGTTCCTGGACACCTAAACTCCAAATGGCAGGTACATTTTGTGTTAAATCAATGACCTGAGATGCCAGATAAATGTAAGAGCTTGCAGGTGAAATTTTTCTATCTTGAGTTTTGCTTCAACATGCTGCTGATTTAGCCCAGGACAAAGAAAATTAACTCATTTTATTTTAAACAAATAACTTGCTTGAAATGTGGCAAGGGATTCATCTTCCCTTTTAATTCTGTGAGACCGATGGAACTGACCTAAAATGTATGTCATTGGGTTTATAACAAGAAGAAATACAGTCCATAAAGTTTACTGGAAAGAACAGACAACACCAGGAAAGCTTCAAAACACCACAGTGAGCAAGCATAGAATAATGAGAGAAACAAATACTGAGGATTTCAATAAAATGATCAGGTACAGAGAAACGGACCATGGATACAATTAATAATAATTACAGTATGATCATATGATTTTTTGGAACAGTTCTCCATTTTTTTTATAATTAAGTAGAGTCATATGAATATCTTTAATTAAAACTGAGCTTGGCTTCTCTGTTCTCTCTCTCACATATGCACAGTAAGCAGGCTAACGAAGAACATTACCATGATTTGCGTTGTCTCATAACTTTTAGAGGATGTTGCATTGTTTGGAACCTGAATATTTAAGCAGTGTCTTTTTTAAATAGTAAAACTTCCTGTTAAATATGTATGCATGCTGCATTATCTCTCAACCTACAAGGAGAATGTAGAAGTGATGGGGACCCATTGGCAGCATTAGAAGTTACCAGAGTGATGAGAGTAGTATAAATACCTAGACAAAATAGAATCCTCTAGGCATGAAATACTGCTTATTCTGTGCTGCAAGCAACGTATAGTCTCCGTCAACTTCTGTAAGGTTATCGACATAGAAAAGCAGAGAACTGTGTTAAAATGAAAGCAGAGAAAGAGAAAAACACATTTGAAATGAAACTGTTGATTCACCTCTTTCTGCGTGGGTGAATTGTGATGTAATGAGATTCAAATAAGCTCTTGCCGTTTCATTGTTCCAGAAGTCTTGGGAGTGTTTATCATTTTAAAAAGAGAGAGAAATTTCAGGAGAATAGTAATTCCCTTGCCAAAATGACATTTCATTGTTGAAAAGTACATCTAAAAGTTTGCTCTAGGAACATCTTACAATCTATTTGATAAAATGGAGGGTATTATTTTCTTTTGCAGCTAAAATATGCAACAGGAAACGTATTCAGAGTAATAATGTAACCCAAACTCTTAGGAGATTACAGGGCTTTATTTATTTTTTACAAATCCATCATTTCTTGAAAAAATTGCATTACAGTACTTCATACAATATTTTATGAAGTCTTTTCGTGTGTGTGCCCATGGGGAAATAAGGAAACATTTTTTTTTCTTTTGCTGGAACTTGACCACAGTTGAGACATCAGGCTAGAGGTCATGGCTAATTAGTCATCAATGTTTCAAACTGAGCTTTAAATGAAAAGCTTGTGGGGTTTTCTGCAATAAGCAGCATAGCGGCTGTATGTACACATGTGCTTTATTGCAGAGAAGATTAATTTGCTGCAGAGTAAAGCATCACCATCTACATGTGCAATGCTATTAGGCCACAGTAAATTAATTTATTCTGCTGTAAAATAGTACTGTTGGGAACAAGTACTATCTTACAGCAGAGTAATTTACTGTGATTAAACAAACATGTAGATGCTGACTGCAGGAGTAAATTGCTCCTGGTTAGCCTTGCCAGACTCTTTCCTGCTGCTTAACCACACGCTCTGCGCTGTCATCATCCTCATGCCCCAGGCATCCCCTCTACCACCTGACACTGCCACCCAGAGCCCAGAGCTGACTCCCACCCCCCCGCCCCGATGTCCCCTGCTAACCCATAACTTTTCCATCCAAGCTCAAATTGCTGCTGAGTGAATGTGTAGACACTGTGCCTGGGAATAGTTTACTCTGGCTCAAAGTGCTCCAAAGTTTATTGCTTCACATTAATTGCATGTGTAGATGCATCCAGCTTCAATCTATATGGTGAGTTCTGCCCAGAGTGGTAAAACGGAAGTGTCACTCATGAAAATGAGAGTAAATCATTATTTGTGTTTTATGGTTTCTGGTCTTTGTGGAGATGTAAAAGTTAAGGAAACTACAGAGTCTTCTGATTGCTTTTAGCATCTTAAGGAAGGGCCAGGTACAAATGAGCCTCCCAGCATGTCTACACTGCTCCTGCCTATGTTAGGAAATGCCATTGTGAAAACATGCTGTACCCACTCTATTCACATCAAGTGCCCAAAAATGAAATGGATCCACCATTGGAGCAACATTGGGCATGTGCACAGAAGGCTGAGAGCTTGAGAATGATACTGGGCTTGTGCTGCCAAAGATCAGTTATATTACATGCTTTAAGTATTTGGTACATGTGGAGCCTGGGCGAGTGGATGGGGGCGAGTTTTCACAGCACCAGTTCTTAAAATAGTTGAAGGCATAACCTGAGTTCCCCTTTGGTGTATGCAAACTCGGCTCACTTGAATTCAAACCACCTCAGGGGGGATGAATAAATGAAATTATACCCTTGTCCCCATTTTTTACCATCCAGCAAAGTTGTTGAGTTAAGAGGAATGCAGCACTTTGCTCCATCAAAGAAATCACATAGTTGGAAACCTTCACTGTGCCTCATAGAGAATGGCAGGACCTCAGCCACAGCTTTTTCTGGAACTTTTTTTCATTGCCCCCACTCTAGGTTTCATGTTAATTATGCAAACTTGGCATTAATGTAAGTCTACATTTAATCAGAAAACCAGTACCACAGAAAACCAGGAACAGGATGTATTCCTACCGTAAGGTTATGTAGCCACTGCCAGGTCAGGGACCCTTGGACTTCTTGCTTCCTGGTCCTGTGACCCTTGACATTTCAGGGCACCAAGGCACTACGGACTAGCATCTATGCAATATTTAAGTGATCTAGAATCAATTGTTTCTGTCTCTCTGCCTATCATGGGTTTTCTAGAGACCATTTCTTCATCTTTAATGTCATGTTTCAGAGACAGGGAAACTCCAAATAAAGTAACTTGAAAGGAAATAAAACTGAACCCAAACTGGTACACTAATACTTTCTTGCAAGCTGGACAGACAAAGGAGAGCAGCAAAGCTCTACAGCAAAAGAAATGACTGAAGAAGCAAGGCAACTGCCTTTCTTCATCCCAGAGAAAGCCATAAGTATCACGTACAGCACTGAACAATTAATAGGAACCGAAGTCTTTGTGTCAGGATTTGCAATTCCAAGTGGGCTGAGTAAACAAGATCTTTTCCTAAAGTACTGTGAGAAGTTTATTGCTACTTTTGAGGGAAACCATAGCAAACCTCTGTTAAGTCTAGGGATGACAGAGGGAAGAAAGAAGAAAAAAAAAACTGTTTTGAAAATGGTTCTTCCTCTGTTTTCAGGTAAGTGCTGTTTGGAATTATATTGTCCTTAATTAAGATCCAGTCTTGAATACCTGGAGGCCAGTAGGACTTGTCCTTGATTTCAGTGCCTTTAGGATTCTGCCTTTACAATATAAAAATGCAGTCACTGGGGCTGCTTGTTTCAAGTAAAGTATTTACTTAATGATTTTGCTAACTGGGACCTAAATGAGTGCATGTAAATTATATATGTGTGCACCTGATGATAATGTTTCTTTTTGCAATTGAAAAGGCATATCTGACTTCTACATATACAAATGTAGAGTCTAACTGTGCATTCAGCTGCATTACTATTTTTGTGGAAGAATAAGGGGCAAGACCAAAAATTTCAGCTCTAAGTGCAAAGAACACTTGTAAATATGATAAATCTATTTGGTTAATAATTCATTGCTCTGTTATTAGGCAAAAACTCTGACATCCACTTTTGAAATATTACGGATAATTTTCCTTCCTTGATTTAACACGTCCCAGCTCTTCAAAGCTATTCTGTTTTCTTTGTATTCATAAAGATCTACCATGCAGAGTATAGAGGAAAATTTGGCTGTCAGAGTTTCTGTAAGAATTCAGGATTGCTCTTTTGCTATGTTTTCTATAGACCTCTCTTCCACCCCCCAAAACTGAGTTGCTTGAATCACAGTTGAAAAGAATACTAACAGTTTTTCTGATCAGTAGTTCACTCATCACCAAAGACTAAGTAATCCTTTTCACAAAGCGTGATGTCCTAGGTATCATTACATTCAAGGATAAAGTAAAAGCATGATGCAAATGCTCATTTAATAGCAGGACAGATTATCCTGGTCTTGTTTGTTGTTGTCATGTAATAATAGAATATATTTTGCTATTATTTTTTTACTTAAAATGTTAATGTTGTACAATATTTATGACGGTTTTTCTTATGTGAATTTAAAACGTAGCACATAGCACTATTGCCTGTCCCAAAGGATTTTTTCTCTTCTCGTAGATCAGACTCTAAACTTGGTCTGTAGCATTAATAGTATCTGCACAGAGAAAACATAAGCATGAGGCCTACTTCAAATCACTCTGAAGTAAATGATCTCCTTCCATTGATTTCAGTGAGCTTTTGGGTTAGGTCGTTCTGATATGGCCATATGCCTCTATTGAAAGTTTTCTCAGCACTTTCTCTTCGCTCCTGCTGGCTATCTTGTTGACTCTCTCCGCTCATCTCTGTGCTCAGTCTTTTCCCCATTGCTCTTGTCCTTTTGTTTCCTACTCCCAATATCCAATTCTCTGGCTGTTGTTCTCATTCTGGAGAGTAGTTATGAAAAAAATCCTGAGACTACAAGGATTTCTTGCACTGCAAATATATGTCTGTTCATTTTTTAACATTTCTGGCCCATAAGTTTGTAATAATTAATTATTGGACCTGATTGGGCACCGTATTTTGCTACTGGCATCAATGAACACAGGACTTGTCTTATGTATTTTCCTTATTTATATAATTATGGGCAAAAACATTCTTCTTCAGTAGTATTAAATTATAGTACTAATGTCAGAGAATGTCCCTGGGGCACCTCTACATATGCAGGTACAGGTGAAATGGGACGTAACGCGCAATCCACACAATCACTCCTCCTGCCAGGCCATACATGCATGGCAGGGGGCATGACTATGGGATCGTGCATTAGATCCCAAAGCACCTTATTGTCGGTGCAGGGGGAGTCGAGGATCAGGCTGACAGAGCTCCCAGCTGCAGGAGAGGCTGGGGCTGAGAGATTGCAGCAGCACCCCATGGCTGCCAGGACTGAGCGCCCCACAGCTATGAACTCTGGGTCCTGGCAATTGTGGGGCCCTGCCAGGACCCAGAGTCCACAGATGCCCAGTGCTTCTGGGGCTGAGAGTCCCCTCAGCTGTGGGACTCTCAGCCCTAGCTGTGTATCATGCACCCCTTCAGCCAGGAGCCCAGTCAACTGATGGGGCTCCCAGGCACAGGGGCAGACATGCAAATTAAAGCTGGATAGCAACCAGCTATAAAGTTATTACACATGTTCCAGCAATAACTTTATAGGTGATTGGACCTTTTTATGGCATAGTTGTTAATTTGCACATGTAGCCAATCTAAATTAATTGCACAGTTAACCTGCTAATTACATGATATAGCACGGCACTGTGATGCACCTGCCCCTTGAAGGGGAGAAATGGCCTCAGCGATAACTTCCAGGTGGTGAGGGGGCTCACTGCAGGTTCACCTAAGCAGAAGAAGGCCAGGCTGGGGCCAAATAATCCCAATGCCTGAGCCGGTCAGGGAGCTTAGCCCTGAGAGCCTGAGGAGAGGAGTTCTCTGGGGGCAGAAGGACTCTGAAGGACCCAAGGAAGAAGGGGAAGCAGAATGGCTCTGCAGGCCTGGGAACCAGAGACTATTACATGGGGGAGAGAAGAAAGAGTTTATGCAGGCAAGGGGCCTTTGTTTTATGTTGGTATTATTGTTTGAGTTACAGGCCTTGAGCCCTGCTGGAGACAGTTTCAAGGCCTACAGAGAATTCCCCAGCCCAGAGAAGGGCCTGAGTGGGGATACAGAAGGTCCCCAGCCCAGAGAAGGGGTGGAGCAAAAGTTCAGAGCCCACCAGCCCAAAGAAGAGGCTGAGCGGGGATACAGAGGGTCCAGCCCAGAGAAAGGGCTGAGTGGGGTATAGAGGGTTCCCCAGCCCAGAGAAGGGACTGAGCCAAGAACCCTAACAGAGGACCTGTAGGACAGGGAGAGTCAGAGCAAGGGATTAGAGGGTCTACAGTCTCTGAGGGAGACTGCGTGAAGGGCTAGGGGTCTGAGGACCCGGAGAAAGAGAGCAGAGAGGCCCAGAGGGTCCGAGAGTCCAAAGTGGGGCTAAGAGAAGCTAACATCTGAAGTGCTAACACCTGCAAGGCATGGGGTGTGGTGTTGGGGAAGAATGGAGCCACACAATTTGCCTATAAGGTTATAGGTGCCTGCAGGGGCGCAGCCAGGCCAAGAGGGCTTATTTTAGTATAAAGACTGTATTGAAATGAGTGGGGTCCGGGAGGGACCCATTTGAGGAACTGATTGGACTTGGGTTTTCCCTAAGGCTTGTGGGTAGTCTTCCTTACTTATATATGTAACATGTAGAGGGGAACTGGGGACCAGGTTTTTTTGCTAAATGGGGTTAAGGATATGAAAATCTGTTACCTATAACATTTATAAGAGCAAACTGTTTATAAGAGTAAACCAGGAGATCCCAGTGTCAAAAAAACCCATGCCTGAAAAAAGCTGTGCATGTGGTGGCAGCATGTGCCACCCAAACCTGGAGCCTGGCTAGCCGGAGCCAAGCTCTGGATGCTGGCCAGGCTCCATGCACTGGATCACTGATGCAGTGGGCTCTGGGGTCAGCCTAGATGCTAGGCCCAGCCACCCCTACTCACCTGGGGCAAGTTGCTGCACACCAGAGCACACCCGCATTGGTGTTCCCCAGGGACAGTAGCAGTGGCACAACTATGTGCTCCTGCTATTTGTCCCTGGAGAAATGCACGTGTACACTCTTCTGAACATACCTCAAGAGACTGTCCTCCAGGAGAGGGAAAGTCTGTGTGAAAGCCAGTGGTAAAACCTTCTCAAGTGATATTACTGCCCCCTAAGTGTACTGCTCGTTACAGCTAATCAAGTTGCATGTTTTGATGCAAGACCCTGGAATAGAATATGATGGTAAAAGTTTTCTGAATTCTACACTTCCCCTACCCTTTAAAAGTTACACAAATTAGTCTAGTATCACTTACGACCCCTCAAAGGAAAGATATCTGATAGGAGAAAGGTGCACCAGTTTTATTTGTCTCTTTAAGGGCACCTATTGTAAGCAGAAATCAAAAGCTGGTATTCTGATTGTTATCTTGAAACTTCCACAGAGCAATGTGCTTCTCTTGCACTTGGGGCTTAAGACATGCTCTAAGTGCTGTATTTGGAGAAGTTAAAGTGACAGATGCTTCTGTCTAATCAAATAATCCTGATCTAGTTATCTTTCTAATGAATGTTCATACACAGAAATTAAGTCTAGACTCTGAACCATGATGGGGAATTGAGTTGCAAATCACTGATCAGGATTAATAGGTTTTAATTAAAAAAAGAAAGAAAGATGACAAACAAACAAAAAAGAAACCAAAGTAAAAAGCTCTCTGGAGGCAAGGATGGTGTGTAACATTGAAATATACGAATCTTTATTTGTTAATTGTTGTTACTTCATCCTTCATCCAGATGCATTTAATCTTGTGATTTTAGAAGAACTATATGGTTGCCATAATGAACAGTATTTTGCTTTGGAGTAATTTCAGTGACTTATAATATGAAGTAGGGCTGTGCGAAATTTTGCCGGCTGTTTCGTTTCAATGTGGTTTCAACTCATTTCAAAGCATGAAACAGCGAAATCAAAATGAAACAAAAGGCTTCAAAACAGCCTTGAAATGAAATGAGGGCAGTCAAAACATTTTGAAAGTTTTGAAACATTTTGAGTTTTGAAGCTGCAGCTGGACTGCTTGCAGGGAACCAGAAAGTAAGGAGAGGGACGGGGAAGAGGAGGGAAGGACTGCTCTGATATTGACTGTGTAGCTGGCCAGTGACTGTGATTTTTCCCTGAGGTCCCTTCCAATCCCAGTGCTCTGGAGCCCCAGCACCACTGAGGGTGCACCTTAATGCATTCACAAAGTCATATATCACAAGCTTTGCTTGTCAGCTGCTTGAGGTGCAGTTTCCCAGAAACCCCTGTGCCTATCTCCTTTAAACTTGACAGGCTTTGTGGCCTCAGCAGGGGCAACCCTCCCTGTTGTTTGCATTTGAATCAGGCAAGAAATGACAAAGTTATAGGCCATTTTGTGATTCACCGTTATCACCTGTGAGCGAAAGGTCAAAACTCATTGAAACAGTGAAACAGTTTCAACTAAACGAAATGGAACAGTGCTTGGAAACAAAACGTCAAAACGAAACACTGTCCCATTGAAACAGTGAAATGAGAGTCAAAATGACTGCTTCACACAGCCCTATGAAGTAATTATTTTACTTCTAAATTATATAGCATTTTAATTAAGGTTCATTGGAGAGCATGGAATCATAGAAAATTAGGGTTGGAAGGGATCTCAGGAGGTCACCCTAGCCCAACCTCCGGCTCAAAGCAAGTTCATCCCCAACTAGATCATTCCAGGCAGGGCTTGGTCTAGCCGGATCTTAAAAACCTCCAAGGATGAAGATTCCACAAACTCTGTAGGTAACCCATTCCAGTGCTTCACCACCCTCCTAGTGAAAAAGTATTTCCTAGTATCCAGCTTAAACCTCCCTTGCTGCAACTTGAGACCATGCTCCTTGTTTTGTCATCTCTCACAACTGAGAACAGTCCAGCTCCATCCTCTTTGCAAACCCCCCCCCCCTTCTGGTAGTTGAAGGCTACTATCAAATCCCCTCTCAGTCTTCTCTTCTGCAGACTACATAAACCAAGTTCCCTTTGCCTCTCCTAAGAAGTCATGTGCCCCAGCCCTCAAACTGTTTTCATTACCCTCTGCTGGAATCTCTAATTTCTCTACATCCTTTCTGTAGCGGGAGGCCCAAAACTGGACACAATACTCCAGATGTGGCCTCACCAGCACAGAATAGCGCAAAATAATTACTCCCTTGATCTGCTGGCAACACTTCTACCAATGCAGCCTGGTATGCCATTAGCTTTCTTGGCAACAAGGGCACACTGCTGACTCATATCCATCTTATTGTCCACTGTAACCCTTAGGCCCTTTTCTGCAAAGCTGCTGCTTAGCCAGTTGCTCCCAAGCCTGTACTGGTGCCTGGGATTGTTCTGTCCTAAGTGCAGGACTTTGCACTTGTCCTTGTCGAACCTCATGAGATTTCTTTTGGCCCAGTGCTCCAATTTGTCTAAATTATGCTGAAGAATGAATGAGATGCTGAAAAATGAACCTAAAGATGTCAGAGTTTAGGTTTAAGCTGGATAGATGCATCATAGGAAAGTAGGTCTGGGAAAGATCTCCCAAGGTCATCTAGTCTAGGCCTCTGCTCAAGGCAGATTCATCCCTGACTAAACCATCTCAGCCAAGCACCTGTCAGCCCAATATTGAATATTTCCAAGGTCCGAGATTTCACAACTTCTCTAGGTAGCCTGTTCCAATGCTTTACTACCTTTGTAGCCAGAAAGTTCTTCCTAAATTTTCTCTGCTGCAGTTTGAGGCCACTGCTTTAGTTCTATGGCCCCAAGGAAAAAAACATTTCCATCTCTCTATAAGCATCCTACAAATATTTGAAGAAGACTGTTGTCAAGTATCAAATATTTCAAATGCTTAATCAAAGCTTTTCTGATCCTCAGTGATTGAAAATCCTATAAGAAAATGTTTTCTCAAGGCTTTTCCAGAACAACTAGTTTCTACCTGCACATGGGTAAATGTGTGGGAACAGCTTTTCTCACCGTGTTGGGGCAGTCCAAGGTGTGATCCCTTCCAGAAAATGAAACTGGGAAAAACACATTGGACCACTTCAAAACCTCAAATAACATTTAGACTTGCTTGCCCTACTGAAAATGATGAATTTCTTAAAAAACAAACAAACCCAAACCCCCTATATTTCATGTTTGTCTGAATTTGTTCTCCATTCACTAGTGTTCATCATACTGTAGATCAGTATAAATGTATTTTGAATGGTCATATTCTAAACACTAAATCCTAATATGACATAACTGTATGCAAGTGAGCAGTAATTTTCTCATGAATAGTCCTCCTTATGTCACTGCTATCCCAGTGTGATGTCAGTAGAACTAGGTACACTGTGGCAGGGGTCAGGCTAGATGATCTGTTCAGGTCCCTCCTGACCCTAACTACTATGAAACTATAAGTATTGTTTGCAGAAGTAAAAGTTTTCAGGATCAGTCATGTATTGTACATTGAACTCCATTGAAAGCAATTGTGAAGGAACCATTGATTAAAATGAAATCAAGGTTTCACCCTAAGAATTCACAGATTAGTGCTGAGGGATTGCTCTGGAGCTATTCTGCATTTAAATGAGACCAGCACATTTCATCATGCCCATGAGATAATGATTTAGAAGAAGATATAAGACCTGGATACCACATTTCAGAAGAAATGCTGTCAGTGGAGACATTTCACTTGCCTAGTGTTGCAACAGCAACTTCAAATACTATCTGTAATCTTTATCAGAGGTTTCCCTTTGTGAAAGCCCAGCCTCCCTCAGAGATAATCTTCTTGTAAGAATTCCCAGCTTTCTTATTTCAGGGCAGTTTATGCCTTTCCTTTTGTGGGACAGTGAAAAGACCATTCTTCCTAATCATTTCTGGTCTTTGGCTGGCCATAATACACAAGCTTTCTGAAAGAAGACACATGAAAGTAAACTGATTTCTGCAGAACAAAAAGACCCACCCTGGCCTCTCCTCTGGCTAAGCAGCCAGAAAACTGGCAGGTCTGTCTCCAAAATTCCTTCTTGAGCCCATCCCATAGGCTACAAGGTGCAAGTAAAAGGAGCCTAGTGCCATTAAATTCCTTCCAATATCTTTTGCCCTTATACTCTTCTCTTGCACCAATAACTCAGCTGAGCATTGATTCTTCCCCAGTATTTAAATGATTGAAGGGAGATTAGCTTTGGGAACGCTTTGATATCTCTTGGATAGATAAAGAAAACACAGCACAAAGTAGGAGTAAATGCTAGAGAACTAACTGTTCTCTACCTTTTTTTCCTTTTCCCACAGATTTATACTGACCTAGCAATACGTAGCTTCCGGTGTATGGCTGTTAACCCTGAGTTAGGAAGGGGGAGTGAGTCAAGGTGGAAATGAGTGCTAGAGGAGCATAGATGAGCCATTTCAAGCAATACAGGCTTCCTCCAAATGTTTAGAATGCACAAAAAAGTAGGTCTGTGCGAGTCGGCAGCAATATGGTCCGGCTTCACATCCGGCCGCTTCGAACGGCTGTGATCTGATCTGGAGCTCCAGACCGGGTTTCCACCTCAATCCAACTGAAGTGGCTCCAAAGCTTCGGAACCGCCTTGGAGATCCGGCCATAGGGTATAATGGAGAATCAATGAAATATCTATAACTTTGTTGTTTCTGATTTGGCTAAAATGTGCAGGGATGGTAGCTTCTGCCGAGAGCATGAAACCTGCCCAGTTTCAAGAATATCGGTATGGGGGCTTTTGGGGAACTGTTCCCCAAATTCTTGAAAGCTAAACTCATGTCACGGCTGTGTGTTACACCACAGGGGGGTCAAAACTGCAGGGGTGGTAGCTCTTACTGAGGCCACAAAGCCTGCCAAGTTTCAAGAAGATCGGTGCAAGGGGTTGGGGGGAACTGCACCTCAAGCTGTGGATAAGCAAAACTCATGCCATAGGTGACACTGTGTGGGTTAAGGCGCAGCAGGGTGACAGCTGCAGCGATGGTGGCTCCTACTGCGGCCACAAAGCCTGCCAGCTGTCAAGGAGATCGGTGCAAGGGGATTTCTGGGGCCCTACACCCCTAGCTGCTGATGGACAAAACTTGTGCCAAGACTGTGTCTGTCTTGG
This sequence comes from Alligator mississippiensis, assembly GCF_030867095.1. Classification (NCBI taxonomy): domain Eukaryota; kingdom Metazoa; phylum Chordata; order Crocodylia; family Alligatoridae; genus Alligator; species Alligator mississippiensis. Next base: position 10,378,433 of record NC_081832.1, on the reverse strand, counting down.
GAAAGTTGATTGCCTGTATTGATTCTTTCCTCTCCTTAGTCTGGTTTTGTAGGTGCTAATTGATGCCCGTTAAGTTTTTATGTAGTAGCTAGGTCCTGTGTATTGAGCTGGTCCCTGCATCCCTGGTCCCTGAGTGAATCATGATTGATTGGTAACTGGGAACACAGTAGCTTAGCAGCCAGGCCTGCAGCAGTGTCTCCCCACCCGCCACAAGACAGACACAGTCCCACAAGCACCCATGGCATGAGTTTTGCTTGTCTGCAGCTTGAGGGGCAGTTCCCTCCCAAACCTCTGCACTGATCTTCTTAAAACATGGCAGGCTTTGTGGCCTCAGCAAGAGCCACCACCCCTGCAGTTTTCACCCCCCTGTGTTGTAACACATAGACGTGACATGAGTTTTGCTTTCAAGAATTTGAGATTCTGTTTCTCCCAAACCCCTGCACTGATCTTCCTGAAACTTGGCAGGCTTCATCCTCTCTTCAGAGTGAGTCTACCACCCCTGAAGTTTTCATCCAAATCGGACAAAAAACAACTAAGTTATAGATATTTTATTGTTTCCCCTTTATACCCTATGGCCAGATCTCCAAGGCGGCTCTGAAGCTCTTCGGAAGCTCTGAACCACTTTGGGAAGCCTAACGAGGCCAGCGCTTTGACCCGGATGTGCTGCTTCGGACCCTGAAGCGTCCAAAACTTGTTCGGATCTGAAGCTCTGTCCAAAGCCTCGCACAGCCCTACAAAAACGTCACACTATTATTTTTAGCTTTCTCTGCGATAGACTAACTTGTCATCCCCTTAGCTGCCGTCTTCTTAGCATGATGACAATGGCAGACTGAGGCAATATTTGAAATATTAATACAGGAGAGGTTGACTGAGTGTACTGGGCTTATATAATAAAGCGCTCTGTTTGACATAGATTATTTCTCATGTAAGTATTATATATTAATGGGTGTTTTTGTAAATATTTCATTGCTTATTTTACGTGCTGGTTTATGCAATTCTTAATGGAATCATCAAGAAATGTTTACAAATCTGCTTCTGAAATGGCAACTTTTGATGTCTTAATTTTCTTATGAAGTATAGTTAGCCTTCATTAGTATTCAGCATTTAAGACTCCCACTATAATTTTACTCTAAACTAATAAACAAAATCTCTACTACACGACCTCACAAAGAACACTGAAAATGTTAGGATTTTTTTTAATACACTAATTCCAGGGTTAGAGCTGCATAATGAAAAGTATCATTCACAAACCATTTGATTATGGTTGCAGATGTGCAAAACAGTTTGAAAGAAATTGTAAAAGAAACAATAAAGATTCCATAGACCAGTGGAGCCTGGGGCTAATGCTTTACTCTTTATTTTCATGGACAGGGATTGTTCTGGAAATAGTTTTCAATCTATTGATGTGAAAGATTATAAATGAGAAGATGGGCACACTTTCACCTCTGGGTCATTAGTTCAATCCAGCCCAAATAAACAGTAGCTGGTAATTGTTATTGTATCAGATTCATGGCTTATTTTAAAGGAATTGTTTCTTGATGGACAGGCTGTACACAACACCGGGTGAATCTACATGTGCTATTAAGGCAAAGCAAACTCCGGAGCTTATCACTCTGGAGTTTATTGCTATCAGGCACTGCGTTTACATGTGCTCCTGGGACCACGGCACATTGAGTCCCAGCTGGCAGGAGGCCTTGGGGGTCAGCCTGCCAGCCCAGGGTTGCTCTGACTCAGCTCAAAGTGCTTTGGGGGTGCTGACTGGGACATGAGAGTGCTCCAGTGTGGAGCTGGCCAGCAGGCAGCTTCCACACTAAAGCACCCTCATGCCCCAGGCAGCCGCGTTAGCGTCTACACATGCAGCACTGCACACTAAAAAAACCTCTGTACTTCTAATTTACAAGTATTCCTCTACTGTGGAGTTTATTAGTTTACTGCAGCCTAATAGTCCTGCATGTGTAGATCCCACATGTAGATACTTTTCATTATTGATGTTTACTGCTGAGCGAATTAGTCTGCTCTGCAATAAACATCTCATGTAGACATGCCCACAGAAACCATCTTCTAAAATGACCCTAATGATCTCAATATCCTTGTTCTGTTTTGTGAGTAAACTGAAAACCCAAATCTTTGAAGTTCTACATTTGACATTTCCATGAGGATGGAATTCATGAAAAAAAAAAAAATCTCTGAAATAGTCCCTGCCATTAAGCAATGGTTTAGCTGGCAAGGTATTCAGCTCAGCAGCTCCATCTGTTGGCACTGGATTTATAACCCAGTCCTGCTACCTGGTTCTGGATGGACCCACACCCTCAGACCTACCACACACTCCTGCCATTAGATAATAGGCAAATTTTATTCATAGACAGTGATAGCAAGTAAGAGTAATGCAGGAAAAGCAAACAGAATCCCCTCCTCCCCCTGTTCTACTTATCTAGCAGTCCTAAGGCTTTACAGAGGGCCAGTAGGCCTGGCCAATATATAAGTGCCACCCTATGGTTCTTTCTTGAATGTCAGCAGTCTTGGAGGTCAAGAGCCAAGGCCCACACCCCCTACCCTCGCGTGGAGTGGGTGAGATGGGCTAGTGATGTGCCCTCTGCCCCTGGTGGCCTTGGGATCTCCTCCTCAGGATCCCCCTGCTGCTCTGAAATTCCTCCTTCTGCATTCTTTCCCCTCTGATGACTCCTCATTTCCAGGTACCGTTGATTGGTTTCCCTGTGGTCATCATTCTGTCCATGTTTTGCTCTGCCAGCATATTCCTTTGTTTCTCAGACATATCACGTGCAAACATCTTAATTTTTGTCATTTACCAGTGTCTTAATTTGGACATGCCCGGCCTCCTAATTTGGTCCATCCACTAAAACCAGAAATCCCACGGGCTTTACAGCTGGTTACTCTGGCCTAATCCCAACACTACAGAGTCCCTTATCTTTGTTATGGAACACTGTTTGGATGTTTTTAATTTCCCAGTGTGCCTGCTTGTCTATTAGCTTCAGACACAGTGGGTCTCGAAGGCTGAGAACGTGAAACTTTGTCACAAACAGGCTTTTAGAAACCCGTTAACCCTTCCTGTTCCCCAGGACCATTGTTCTAATGTAATATCTACTCTACTTGCAAGCCAGTTCCTCAAATCAAATTTGTAAATATAAGTTTCTAGCCATCACCATCCTGTCAGTAGCTGCCCAGAAGTATTGAGTGCCTTCAGATCCAATGGCTTCATGGTTTTATTTTTAAAAGAATTGACTAATTTGAAAATTAAAACATCATGTCAAAAAGGCAAGTCAAAATGTTTAGAAAATATTGCAGTGAAATATTTAGCTGTTTCCAGTTTTCCCTCTTTTTTTCAGCAAAAACTGTTTGCCAAATTCAATCCAAGTCAGTCAGTGCCTTTGACCTGTCCCCCTACAACAGCCCTACTGTTAATTGTTACTACTTGTGCTATCTCTAATGGTAAGTCTGCTCTCTCACCCTTTGTTTCAGTGTTTAATTGCCCTCAAAGCTAAGAAATTGCACCTTATTTCAGTACTGAAAATGTCTAACTTGATCTTCCAGACACTGGATCTTGTTATGCCTTTGTCTATGAGGCTATAAAGATCCTCACTATCAAATGTCTTTTCCACGTGTAAATTCCTGTCCACATGTCACCTCTTAATCTTCTTTTTAATAAGCTGAATAATTTCAGCTCCTTTTACCTCATGCCACAACGGCTGCTTTTCAACCTTTGGATCATTTTTGTAGCCCTCCTTTGAACTCTCTCTAGTATTTTCACATCCTTATTGAAGTATAGACATCACAACTGGGGAGAGTATTTTAGTCTCAGCCTTACAAATCCTGTGTACTTCTATTTGATATTTCCCTTTTTATACATCCAAGGGTACATTAGACATTTTTGCCACAGCATTGCACTGAGAGCTCACATTGTGGTGATTGTCTACAATATGACCTCTTGCATCTCTTTCTGAGTCACTGCTTTCCAAGACAGAATCTCCCATTCTGTAGATATAATATGCATCCTTGGTCCCCAGATGTATTAGCCTGTATGTGGTTGTATTTAAATGCATTTTATTGGACTGTGACCATTTAACCCTGCAATGCACATCACTGTCTAACTGTAAGCCACCTTCTGCTTTATTTACTACTCCAGCTATCCTTGGGTGCCCTGAAAATGTTACTAGCAAAGATTTTATGTCATCTTCCAGATTGATGAAAAATATTAAAGAGTGATGCATGAAGAACAAATCCCCAGAGGGAACACCCTAAAATAATCTTCTCATGGATATTTCTCCATTAGTAGCAAATATTTTGAATTCTGTCATTGTGCCAGGTTTTAATCCATTTCAGAAATACTCTCTTCATCGCATATAATGTGAGATTTTTAATCAGAATATCAGGTGGGGGTTAGTAATGTTAGTGTCCTGAAGTAACCCAATTAAAGTCATGTTAACCTAATTGACCGTGTCAAACAGACCTGTAATCCTATCAGACAAAGACAACAGGCTTTAAAAAAAAAAAACTATTTCCCATGAAACCACAATTAATAGCATTAATTATATTTTTAATTCCTTATCTTGTTCCTGTAAGATTCTTGGGGGTAAATTATTTGGGTTTATTAATTTTACAATGTTTAATTTTATCATCCTCCTTTAATACATTTGGTACTTTCTATTTCACTTACAACTTCATGTTTTGCTCCAAAGACAAAATTGCTGATGAATGGTTCTGCCTTTTCTTCATTATTAATTTTTTTTTTTATCTGTATCAGACAATGGACCTAGATCTGACACAGGATTTTTTCCCTAATGTAGTGGTTCCCAAACTGTGGGTCATGACTCCAAACGGTGTTGCAACATCAATAGATAGGGGTGCAGGGGTGCCGGGCTGTGGGTTGGGAGTGAGGGCCCATGCTGAGGAAACAGGGCTATAAATGGAGTCATGCTGAGGAAAAGTTTGGGAAGCACTGTCCTAATGTGTTTAAGAAAGGCCTTCTTCCAGGCAAATATGGTCCATAAAATGAAATGCGGACTGAGGCAACTTACTATTACATTAATTTGTTCTGACTTGCCAGATGGAAAAGTACCAGCTTTCCTGTTGTCAATATGTATAATTTTTTATGCAAGAGACAACGGCATGAATGTACCCAGATATAACCCAGTGATTCTCAGCCAAGGTTCTGTGGTTCCCTGAAATGCCTTGAAATCTTTTCAAGGGTGCTGCAGGGTACCATGCAGCGTTATCACTGTTCTGTGTGAAAACAGGATTCACGAGGTAAATGCAGACATCTCGATAAGAACACATTGTACTGTAAACACATATTGTATTATAACCATTCTGAACTGCTGTGGTCTTTCTGAGTTCTTTCCAACAGAAGAATGGCTTCTTTATTTTCTTGTAATCAGAAAATGAGGTGGCATTTTCCGAGGGGTACCTTGGCTCTAAAAAGCTTGAAAACCATAGAATCATAGAACATTAGGGTTGCAAGGGACCACTGGAGGTCATCTAGTCCAACCCCCTGCTTAAAGCAGGACCATCTTCAATTAGATCATCCCAGCCAAAGCTTTGTTTAGCCAGGTCTTGAAAACCTCCAAGGCTGGAGCTTCTACCACCTCTCTGTGTAACCTGTTCCAGTATTTTTACTACCCTCCTAGTGAGAAAATTCTTCCTAATATCTAACCTAATTTTCTCTTGCTGCAACTTGAAGCCATTGCTCCTTGTTCTGTCATCTGCCACTGCTGAGAACAGTCCAGCTCCATCCTCTTTTGAACCTCCCTTCAGGTAGTTGAAGGCTGCTATTAAATCCCCTCTCAGTCTTCTCTTCTCCTAACTAAATAAGCCCAGTTCCTTCAGCCTCTCTTTGTAAGACATGTGCCTCAGCCCCCAAACCATTTTTGTTCCCTCCACTGAACTGTCTCCGATTTGTCCACATCTCTTCTGTAGTAGGGGGCCCAAAACTGAACACAGTACTTCAGATGTGGCTTCACCAGTGCTGAATAGAGGGGAATAATCACTTCCCCCAATCTGCTGGCAATATACCTACCAATGCAGCCCAGTATGCTGTTAGCCTTCTTGGCAACAAGGGCACATTGTTGGCTCATATTCATCTTATTGTCCACTACAACCCCCAGGTCCTCTTCTGCAGAGCTGCTACCCAGCCAGTCAGCCCCAGCCTGTACCGGTGCACAGGATTGCTCTGTCCTAAGTGCAGGACTTTGTACTTTTCCTTGTTGAACTTCATGAAATTTCTTTTGGCCCAATCCTCCAATTTGTCTAGGTCAGGGGTTTCAACCTTTCTTGGGTCAGTGTACCCCCAGTGGCCAGTTGAAAAGGAAGGAGTCCCCTGATGGCCAGTCAATGAGCTGAGGGGCAGTGGCCAATCAGTGAGCGGAGGGGTGGAGGTCCCCCAATGACCAGTCAATGAGTGGGGAGGGTCCAGCAGAAGTGCCGGAGGCATGGCATTGGTGGAAATGGCAGCAGCACTCGCTGCTGAGTACCCCCTGCGGCCTTCCCAAGAACCCCCAGGGGCATGCGTACCCCCAGTTGAAAACCACGGGTCTAGGTCACTCTGAATCCTAGCCCTACCCTCCAGTGTATCTACTACTCACCCCAGCTTGCTGTCATCTGAAAACTAGCTGAGGGTGCACTCTATGCCATCTTCCAGGTCGTTAATGAAGACATTGGACAAAATCAGCCCCCATGCAATCCATCTAAAGGGCTGATAGCGGCTGCCAACTAGACATCAAGCCATTGATTACTACTCTCTGACCCTGATGCTCCAACCAGTTTTCTATCCACCTTACAGTCCATTTATCCAGCCCATACTTCCTTAGCTTGCCTACTAGAATATTGTAGGAGACCGTATCAAACGTCTTGCTAAAATCAAGGTATACCATATCCAATGGTCTTCCCACATCCACCGACCCAGTCATCTCATCATAGAAGACAATCAGGTTGTTCGGGCATGACTTGCCATGAATCCATGTTGACTGTTCCTAATCACTAGGGCTGTGCAAAGCTGTTTGGAAAGTACAAACCTAACTTGATGCTACATACAAAAAAAAGAAACTGAAAACCAATACTAAAGCACTGTTGAAAGAGAGAAAGGTTAAATTTTCTATTATATTCAATAGGGCTTTTCCATACCAATTTTATCAATTGGCCATTTCTTGTGAAGAAGCAGCAGCTTTTTTGAGGTAAGATACCTTTTTATTAGGAAAAATTCCATGTTATATCCCTAAATATTCAGAAAGAGCGAAAATGGTTCTAAGGCCAAATCTTCACTTGATGGGTATCAGCGTAAAACTTCATTGAAAGCAACACCACCACAGTGATACACACCTACTGTGGCTTTAGCCTGCAATTGCATTGCAAACCTGTGATTTTTATTGTTTTTGCTGGTTTGATGACAGCTGGGATACTTGCGAGTTGTAACTGCAGTTCATAGCCTAGTAGGGAACATTATTATTCTGGAATTCCTGCAAAAAAGAAAAGGGAGTTGCAAGCTAAGAATAGATTTTCAATCTTGAGATTGTATTTCCTTGTTTTTTAGGAGTTTACTTTAAGCTTTGTATTACAGTGACTTTTTTTCATTATAGCAACATAACCATTTTTTTAAAGGAAATGAAACTCTGTAAAGCCACAAACTTACACGAAAGTTTAAATTAAAAACAAACAAGCAAAATGTTTTTTGTGAGATTGTATTACACTGAAAGTTTGGGGCATGGGTTGTTTATTTCTTGATGTCTGCTTTTTTGGGGGGGGGGAGGTTGCTTCTTTGTTTTTAGTTTTGTTTGTAATTGATATCCTTACATTAGCATAAATTTGATCATGGGTTTAATCAACCAGCTACTTTAGCACTGCAAAGTGAAAAAGCCTACTTGGGAAGCTATCATGGATGGATTTATTGACAGAACAGATGGTATCAATTCCTTCAGAGGTCTTATAATGTTATACCATCGTGGTTACTTTTATGGTATCATATCATTGTGGTGGTTCTTCAGCATAAACAGGAGCTGAACCTCTGTAAGATAAGTGCTAAACGCATCGCATCTTTTCATCTGCATGGAGCAAAACTAATTACGATACATATGAAACCAAGGAATAATCAATTGAAATGCAAGTGACAACTCACCCTTAGTCTAATGACCCATCATCTAATAGGGTCATTAGGTGCTACGATATTGTCAGATGTATAGAATTTCATTCTTTAATTTGCCTTTGTACAAGTCTTTTGGAGCTTATTATTTGCTTCAAGGGGGCCAGGATTTCACCCTGTGTATTTTTCTGCTTTAACTCTTCTGTTTTTCTGACTTGTATCTGTGAGAGGTTCACTCTTTAACAGCTGTTTAAGGACCCAGTTTTCTGATCCCATGGTCTACCCTAGATGCCCTTTATTTCCTGTATTGTGATCTTTCAAAAGGGCCTGACAACATGGAACTTCAAAAGCATGTCCTCCCTGTCTTCTTGGATGAATTCCACCTGAATTTTAGAATAGTTTCAGGATAACTAATAACATGCCATTTTTGGTATATTTACTATTTGCCAAAAAAAAATTAATTGCCTGTAACTGCGAGAGCTATATATTCATAATGTGACTTTTGGTTACACTAATGGGCTTTTCTGGACGGGTAAGAGATTATATTGTGGGAGGGAATGTTTGTATATGTAAGACAGTGGCTATTTGGGATAGCTTGAATTATTCTGGACTTGCTGAATGGTTGCTTAAATATATAATGTTTGAGCTCTGGTGCATTTTAGGAATCACAAGTAACTGAGAACTAAGGGCAATGGTCTGGTGCTTTTCAACTGTCAAATACAAGACTCTGCTTGCTCCAGTTTTCAATGGTTGTGTATCAGGAGTGTAGTAGATTTAGTATGAGTTTCACCATAAGCATGATCAGAATCGGGTCCCAAATAAAGGAATCAGAAGAACTCATCATATTCCTCCTTTCAACCTCATACTATCTTAAGGACTTAAGCATTAAATGTTCACAGATCTTACCCTATCCAAATATATGCAATGTATCTTGCATTTGACTTTTATCTGTGAGTAGATATAACTGATCCTTTTTCAATAACATTTTAATTATAACCAGTGGGGTTTCTCTCTTTATAGCAGCTTCCATTTCCCTAACAGGTTGCATTATTAAATTAGATTGTATTCCATTTTTATCAATTATATATAAGTGTTCCTAAGACACAGGTTAACTAGAAAATGTGAAAATTAATACTTGGTGTCACTGTGCATAGAAGTGGCTTTCTTTCAGAGCCAGAGGTTTGTGGGAGAATTCAAGACTAGGGCTTGTTAAATGACAACTGTGCAATGACTTGGTCTCCCTATTAGTGTGAGTTTGTTCATGCTATTTGTTGTGATGAAAGCAAATAAACATGACAGATGCCACTAAGAGACCTTTAAATACCAGTTGCCTCGCATAAATGGATAGATATGAGAACTAAAAGAGTTCTCTGGATTATTTGACTTAATACCTTTGATGCAAAGGGGTGTTGTGCATTTGCAGCTGAAACACAGAGAACACATTTCACTTATTTAAATTGGGAAGATGAAATACAACACACCCTCTCCCCCCTGCCTTTTCTGAGGGAGTTAAGTGATCATCATTTTGTTTTGGATGCATTTGTTGTGATGTGCTCCGGGGAACAAACAAAGGAAGTGGTTTCCTCGGGAAAAATAGCATTTAAAAATTGTGAGGCCCTGTGGGATGAAACAGGAGACAGCTTTTATGGCTCACTAAAGAACATAAGGACCAAAACCAATTTGGGGATGGGAAATAATATATCATTTGTAAGGAACACCACAAAAAGAGTAGCCCCTGTTGAGTCAAGGAATGAAATATGTCAAAACAAAGGAAAAGATACCTTTATCTGATGGCTAATTGATTACTCAGAAGCAGATAATAAATGTTATGGTCTGACTGTGTTCAGAACATAGTATTATAGTTTTAGCAGCACATCTGGCTACTAGGCTGAGAAGTGTGAAGTACTGTGACTGCTCAAAGACATAGACAAATCTTGTTCTTGGTTCCTGACCTAAGAAACAATGGCCGGGTTTTTGTAACATTAGACTTTTTTAAGAACACTGGGTCCGTCTATATGGACACTTTACTGTGAAGTAGATTAATTAGCTCCACAGCAAAGCATCACTGTCTACACATGCACTGGTATTAAGGTGCAGTGAATTAATTAACTCTACTGGAAGATATTACTGTCAGGGACACTGAGCAATTAACTGCACTGGAACACACTTGTAGATGCTGACTGGGGGCATACTTTGGGGGTGCCTAGTCAGCCCAGCTGGCCAGGACCTGCTCTACTGTGGCTCAAACTGCTGCTGTTCTGGGTACACGGATAAGCACTGCACTTGGGAGCAGTTTACCCTGGCTCAATCTGCTCCAGAGTTTATTGCTTTGCATTAATGCACATGTAGATGCACCCAGTGTTGAGCAAATTTCATTCAGGTTGGGCCATTGGTAGTTGATGGGAGAAACGGTTCATTACCAATGAATAATCCACCATGGGTATCCATGATCTTGTAGAAGGCACAAGGTTAATAAAAATAGGGATGTAAAATGCACAGCTCTCTTCTTTCTAGCTCATTACTCCCAACAAGTCTGCAGTGTAACCAAGCATATATAAAGCTGTGGCAAAGAGCTGTGTGAGACCATTGAGGGGCTCCAGCTGTTTGCCGCACTTTTTATTTCAAAAGGCACTACTCCGTCAACTAGCTGCTTGGGATCACTGCTGAGCTCTGCCTGAGAGGATAAATGGTGCCCTTTGAAGTAAAAGCTACCACAGGCAGTTGAGCAGCTCACCCCTAGCTCAGTAACCCACTGCAAATTAAGCAGGTTGCAAACCACCCAGCTATGACTGAACCAGGTTGTGCTTTATTCATGCCGTACATTTTTTCTTTCCTTTTTTTGTGTATGAAAGGGGAAAGAAAACACTCCAGAAACCACTTTCCCTTGAGTGGGTCTGAACAATGAGATTAATTGCTAATTGCAGGTCTAATCTTCAGAAGAATCGAGTGCCATCCGCTCCCAGTTAAGTAAACAGTAGATGTGTTCAGCACCTCTCCACATTAAGCTCCTTGACCCACATGATGAATAATCGATGCCAGCTTCTACAAGACTATTTCAGAGTATACAGTCGCTGAATGTTGTCATCTGACAATACGCTGCTTACACTCTTTGCAGAGGCATGGGGCCAGAGGGGGTTGATCACATTGTATTACATTGCCAGGAAATATTTTAGCATGGTCTTTTCACAACTATAGTGTCAGTCAGATGTAGAGTTACAGAATGATGAATTTTAAATAAGAAAATCATAGAACATTGTAAGGGGTCAAACTGTGAATTTTTGTCAAACCCTGAAATTAAGAGGCTTATTACAATCAATTCAGAAAAAATGTCAGCTTCTTTGAGTGGAAGGAATATAGACATCCTTGTTTAAAATTGTATTCCATTATGACTTAGGATCACTTATGCATAACACCACATACTTCATTTTCCCTGAGACTTATTAATTGCAAATAAGGGGTGCAATAGCTCATATAACTTGCATGCATATATAGTCTATTTGTGTTGAACATATAGCTTATAATTTTTCCTCACTTACATCCTGACTTGCCGTTGCCTTATGCATCAAGATATTTCAATAGAAAATTAGATATATGGCGCTGGGTATAATTTATCTCTCTCCCAAATAAACCAAGCATATTTGAGGATGTAAAGACTCACTGATGACTCTTGGAAAAGGCTGAAAAACATTCTAATTCATCATTCCTCATCTGCCTTAAGATAGGCTTTTTGTTACATTAACAGTAGCCAAAAGGGTTTTGCTGAAAATGTGGAAAAATATTGCTCTGTTTGTCCTACTCAAGCAGAATGGATGCCCAAGCTTCCTTAATGGAAAAACTCATTTAACGGAAGAAACAACGGAAGAAAGTGCGATCAAATTTTGAGCTTTTATGACAGGCTTAATGCAAGAGTTACGTGATTTGTATACTAATGCTGTCCTCCTTATTCAAGCTACATCAATTATTTCCAAAATTCATCCTTGCAAATTAAAGCAAAGGGGCAAATCTTGTGCTGTTGTTGGTTGGTGTAAATCAGGAGTGATTTTCCTGAATTTTGTAGATCTGTTCTGGATAAACTTTCGTGTAACACTGAGCTCAGTTTGCTCTATTCAGCTCTTGATGTTATTGCAGACTGTGGCTTGTTATAAGCCACTGTGTAGGGACCACATGAGGAGCCCAGCTTCAGAGAAGATCTGACTTGGGCATTCGCTGATGCATGGACAGAGCGGTGGCTTCTCAATGCTTTTTTCACTGCCTCACCCTCAACCTGTCCCCCTCAACCTCCCTAAATCTGAAAGCCTCATGTTGGGAGGAGACAGTCCCTACTGACAGTCCCCTGTGTCTGCAAGTATAAGAAGTGCATTGGCTGGGTGGATCCCACAATGTCCAGGAGGGAGAAGAAAGATTTCATACGAGCCATGTATTTCATAGAAAATCCATGTACTACAGCTTCTCTATAAATTCTCCCAATATTCTTTAAAACATCCAGTCAAGATCACAGTAAATTTTTATGTTAGCATAACAAGAGTGGTACATAATGGTAACGAAGTAAAACTGATTTTTCTTTGCTGCTTTTTTTTTTTATCTTGAGGAATATGTATTACAGGCCAAATCTTGCAGCCTTTACCGTGAGCTAGTTTTCAAATACTGAAGGACTAGCCATAGCCAGTTTACCCTGCTGAGAAACAGTCTGTGCTAGAAGAGTAGACATACCCTTTCACTAGTTTCCCTTTGTGGTCTGAGGGACATCCATATAAAGAAATAAAAGTTTTGTCCCTATGTTTTTTAAGATTGCTTTTCTTTAGTGGCAGACATAATTACTTTTCTCATTGTGATGACATAATTAGTTGCTTTGGCACCAGAATGAGTGGACTATAAGTATAATGAGGGAGTCTCAGAGAAACAAAGATCCTGCTTTCATTCAGATGTGTCTCATAATAAAAATATGACAGAAGGAACAAAAGCAACAGACAATATTCAAGTTGAGAAAATTGTTTCTCGCTGTAATAAGCTATAAAATAGCATTTAAAGAGAGGTCAGTGGCTCTTAAAAGTATTCATGAAACTGTGCTAGTACAACATTTTAGATTTATGTTTCCAGTGAGTAGTGATTTATGTTTATTATCTATAATTATCTTTATTTCATGGGCAATTACATAAATCTCATCTCTATAAATACATACATTCAGTACTGAACCTGCAATCAGCTTTATGGTGGATTTAGGATATCGTGTGTCACATAATATTGGAGATAATATCATACTGCTACAAAAGGAAACAGTATAGTTCTCCAGGCTTAACTTCCATTGACTTCAGTGGACATTGGATCAGGTGTGTGATCCTGAAGTGACTGTTGAGTCCAATAGATGTTGTTTAGCTCTTAAGGACCTACTAGATCATATGAGAGATTCATATTAAGTTCCAGATTCCAAGAATGTTCATAATGACGGTCATGGGATTCTTTACATTCACAATTTAAACTATTAAAATGAGATTCTTTATGGTATTGTTTTGCATTATGCTACACACTTCAATGTCACCTCAGTTTGTTAAAAAAGTTCACTAGATTTTGTGAAATTTTTGCTTGGAAATGAATCTCCTTTCATTGAAAATAGACCTGTACAAGGGTACGTGTGACTTGGAAATCTGAAAAAATCTGGATTTCAGTGTCCTTATGTTTTTGCAGCAAAGTAAAGCTCAAGAGGTAAGAATCTCTAAAGGACAGATTTTGTTTCCATGAAATTCTATCCAAATATGTTAATCTGGCTCTCTACAAGAATAAACTTTCAGCAAATTTTTAATTCTTCTTTGCCGAATTATCTAAGGGATGATGAACTGCTAGGAGTTTGGTGAAAAGGTGAAGCTAACTTAATAGCTCCGCTTAGGGGGTCGATTATCTGATAGACCTGGGATCCAGAAGCTTCACATCATGAAACCAGACTCACCCAACAGAAAATGGACTTTCTCCTACTTGTTTTGTAGATGTCTGTGGAAATTTTATCCTGACCCTGGGCATCCATTCCCTGTCAGCTCCTAAATGTGTTGATTTACTGTGTAGCTAATTACTGGTGTTTTACTAGCACTCATATACCTTTAATGGATAGGGGTATTTAAGTCAAACTTTTCAGAGATCTTAGACATCAATAAGCTTTTGCCTATCCAAGAAGAGCAGAACATGAGTGTCAAGATGATCTGTGCAGTTTTAAGAACATTTTGCCCTAAGGGTCTTAACACTGTGTTGATTATATAAAAGCTATTTCCCTTGGCAAGCCAATGAGTGCATTTTGTTGCATGTTATAATTAGGAAATTCCTATTGTATAATCCAGCAGAACAGAAGAAGATCACACCTCTGCCCCCGCTCCCCAAAGGCAAAGACTGGAACATAGCTTTCCTTTGATGCTCCTCTTCATTACATAAGTTCTGCATCAATTTACCTCCAACAATTTCATTTGAATTTCTACTGATTCAGGAGAATAACTCCATACAGAAAAGGGATTTAACATATTTCTGAAGTTAAGCAAGTATTTGAGTGCTTTCCTGAATCAGAGGTTTGCTTCTATGACAGAAGAATTTGGCCCAGTGTTTGCAAACACCATACAAAAGAATACATATAAGTCGATCTAATTGCTGTCCTTTTCCAGTTAGTCTTAAAATAGTTTTATTGGGTTGAGATACATGTCTTGGATTTTCCATTAAGTTTAGCCTGAAAACCAAAACCTTCTATCACAGGTCAAACTGAAGCCTTCCTCCTAAATAAGCTGCATTAGCAGAACAAGTTATCATTTCTTTGTAGGAAACTACATTCTACTTTAACTCTAATGTTTCATTCCCATTACAAAAAATCCAAAAATGTCACTATGGTATCTACAAATCAGGTATATTTAATTCTTTATTGAACAATTTAAGGAGAAATGCATTAATATTATTCAGAAAGCAATCACAGACATGCTTTATAGCTCATTTATATCAATATCAAATGAATTTCATGACAAGTTAAACACTGTAGCCTTTAATCATGGAAAACTGCAAGGCGCTTCAGCTGAATAAATTAGAAACAATTAACCAAAAACAAAATGAGTTACACACATGCAGCTCATTATTTTTAATTTGAGATTTTATTTATGCTGGAGTCAGTTTCTGTCTGAGGCACCAGATGCCAAAAGAAGGAAGAGGGGGGAAAAAAGAAAGACACTTTGGCTCTGAAGTTATACTGGAGCTTTGCACATAAGCATGGCTGAAGCAAGTATTTGTTTTCATACTAACATCAAATGCTGAGCATGGAGAGAACTGCCATGTTTCCTTAGGTGATTTGTCTCTGATGTCTCCTGATAAATGCATGTGTGTGTTTATTACCAGAGGAAGTGTGATGCTTTTGGTGCATGATTTCTTTTCTTCCCCTCCAAGTTCTGCTCATCTATTCTGATCTCTCCTCTGTGCCCCCAGAGTATTCCTACATGACTCAGTGGCTGCAAGCTCTCTGTAGCTGTCTGCCACTCAGGTGTGAAAGCTGTGGTGGTGGCTGGCATTTCAGCAAGCCTGCTCTCTGGCTGAGAGCCTTGCAAATACAGAATTGTCATAGAGGAAAGGGTCTCCCTGGAGCCTAAGCCTGCACAGTGCAGTTGCAAAGGGCTGAATAAGGAAATGCAAAGGAAAAAAGTGATGAGTGGGACCTGGTCCTGGGTTAAAAGCAGCATGGCTGCCAAATCTCAAGAATAAGAATAAGGAATACAGAGTTCAGTCGCTCATTATAATGCTGGGCGTTATCCGTACAGTTAAGTCTCATCAGTTATATTCACCGTCTCTCGGCATCCCCCCCATCCCTGCACTCTTGGAAAGGAGAAAATGAGTATGTAATGTGTTTGCGACTGCCTATCTAGTACTCAGCCTTGTACTGTATGTACCTGTGCTCAGACTAGATCTAGAGCATGACAGCTTTGCACTGCTTGCTGGCTGCCACCCAGGGACCTGCAGAACCAAAGCTTTGGTGTAAGTGTATCAAGGGACGTGTCCACGGCCCTTGACAACACGTTTAATTTCCGGATGGTTTTAACTCTGAAAAAATAGCTCTTTCTTACTCTAGGAATCTGTTTCATGTGTAAATTGAGAATGGGTACATTTGTTTTAATGATAATGCTGTCAAAGTTATCCAAAGTTGCATTCTGAAATCCTTCTTTAGATGCTTACCTTTGCAGCCTGATTTTCAATACGCCAAATACCCCTAAAATCCGTGAAAGCTGTTGGGAGCTTACACATTTGTAAACCAGGTCATAAGCTTAGATACATGAATATGCACTTAAAAACCTAGCTTGCCACCTCCTGATGCAAACAAGCACACAACAAAAACAAAAAACCCGATCGACCAGCCAAAAAAAATATATGAACAGAGTGTCTGAGCAGACTTTTTTACCCTAACAAGAGTAGCAAGTCAGAGATTTTGTGAAATTCCTTCTGGATTTCATTATTGCTGTTGATTTTATTTGCAAGATAGATACTATGGTGATGGACAAGTACTATAAGCAGACAGTGTGTAATTTTGGCCAGAATACTTTCCCTTGCTTTTGTTTTTTTCCCTTGCAATAGGCACTTCAAATGAGAGAGAGTGGATTGGACTCTATTCTGGCTTACAGTCACTTTTCAGAATAGAATCACAGTTTAGACAAAGCTGGGAGAGACTGAGCCCTGCGTTTTGTATGAAATTCAATTTAATTGCTCGTTAAGGTTTAATGCTGGTCAGAGGAGAACAGAAATTTAAAGAAAGTGAATTGCAGTGAAACCTGGACTAAGGACCTCCGTTAATAGGCAAACCACTGTCTTAAACAGCAACACTAAAATATTCCCAGGGTTTTCAGTGCATCATCCTTTAGTTAATTCTTTCATTCTGGATTTTGTTCAGAAATCAATTTAGGAATGAAACGGAGGGGTTCTTCATGGCAATTTTGAGTGGGGGGTGGCTGGGGGAAAGAAAGCTATATGGAAAAAAGTGAGAGTAGTGAGGGAGGAGGCTGAGAATAGGAGGCAGCAAGTAGGTCCTAGTGGGGCAGAAGACTAAGAGGAAGCTGCATGACAGCTGGGATGCCATGCATAGCTGCAGCTGCTGGGTCAGATGGGGAGAGGAGGGAAAATTATGTCAGCGAAGGCTCAGAATTTGGGGGGGCCATAGCAATGGGTTGCTTTGAGATGCAGCTCTTATTGCACCAATACATTGCATGCCAGGACAAAAAGAGAAGGAAAAACACCCTCCAGGTCCTCCTAGCATGTATGCCTGTGCCAATTAGAAGTAACTCCATTGAAGTCACTTGAATTGCAATGCTTAAAATTGGTGTTGAAATTAGAATCAGGGCCCTGCTAAGCGATTGCTTTGTGCTTCTGCCAATTTGATCCCACCAACACAGGATGATGAATCAGATAACAAAGGTATATTTGTGCCATCCTCAAGTAAAGGCCTTTTAAAATGTGGTCCTCTGGTGACTCGGTGTGATAAATCCATAATATGATGCACTAACTCATAAAATAGGGAAAGGAGAAAGGGAATAATAGAAGTCTTCAACTTACTAGAGCTTACTTAATGCCCAGGGGGTGAGCTGTAGAGCTATTTTCAGAGATGTGGAGTTCCCACAGTGCCTTTGCCTTCTGTGACAACCGAAAACCAGACTTTATTCATGTTAATAATTTCTTTAGTACACCTTCCAAAACAAGTCTTCCTCCTTGTCCTCCACACCCCCCAGCAGCCAGAGAGACAAGTGTTTTTAGCTATTAATACTCCATCTAACCATGAGATACAGCATGTCCTCTTGAGAACCTTGCAACCACTGATTATATAAAGCCACGGTGGGTTCTTGTGAGTTTGTTCAAGCTCTCTTCTCATCAGCGGCACTCAAATGAAAGGTTGTGCTGGTCCTTGAGTTGGGATCAAGACAATTTTCCCCAGGTCACATTGGCATGGACCTTTGGTGCTTTTCATCTCTGCAAAATAGAGCATAGTTTTCAAGGGCCTCAAACAGTAGGTGTGGTACACAGTCGACTTTTTGAAACTAAAATATTTGGCATCATGCAAGTTTGGGGCTGTGATATAAGATATTTGGATAAAAATCAGGTTCCACACACTGTGCAATGCCATGCCACGTAGAGATCCCTGCAGTAGCGTCGAACCAGCTGGTATGTCAGTACTGCACAGTGGAATAGCCTGCAGGGCTTGCCCTGTGTTGCCTGCCCCCTTCCTTATCCAACATATGCCCCACACAGACACTGTCCATGCCACTTGTAGCGTATGTGCCACAGGTTGGCCATCCCAATCTAATTAGTCTCTTTTTCCATTATGTCTATTAAATTGGGAAATTTTGAACTGGGGCATCCCTTCAGCTGAGACATAAGATCCACTGTACGTCCTATCTGTGTGACCCCCATCTATATTAGCAGTAGTAATATGTACAGTGTCTAAAATCTTGCCTTTGCTGGTTCCCTAACTTGAACAGCAGAGCAGGATAAGAAAACAGGAGTGAATTTAGGCTCATGAGATTAGTTTTACCATTCCTGGTACTTAAGAGTGAGATCAACTTCATGTTAAAAATGAAATAATGGTCTCCTTTCAAGTCTCATTGAAATTATTTATTAAACTACGCACATTCTTTCCTGTTCAGTAGGTTTTCTTTAGGGACAGCGCTTTACGAGAATCAGCAATTCCTATGCTGCTAATGTTGCTCCTGCAAATTTTATCCATTCTCAAGTCCTTCTTTAAAAGACTTTGAAGTTAAGCTGTTTTCCATTTGCATGTTTTGGAACAAATCTTTGAGCTTTTCAGGTTTTTAAGATTACTGCAATGTTGGGGGTGAGGGCATAACCTAGGAGACAAAAGATGATCTTATTGAAGTCAGAGTGATGCAACTGCCTTGGATGATATTAGAATATCTAAGGATCATTTCCCCCTTGCTGTTTACTACTTATATTTTTGTAGCCCCCTGAGGTTTCCATCAGAATCAGGATCCCAGTGGTTTGTCATTCAGGCATTAAGAATCTTCCCCAAGGTGTTGACAGTCTGAAACCTCCTGGGTGGAGGGAGCCAATTAGGTTTCCTCTGTGACTATTATGGCTTTCCTGTCCTGGGAGGATATTTGTGAATTTGAAAAATTTTCCCATCCTGAGTCAGGACAAAAAGTTTGAAAGCTTGACATTTTTCCTGAAGTAGCATAAAAGGAAAAAGTGCAGTTGTGAAACAGTTTGCTTCAGTTTCAACCTTTCTTGAGCCTATTTTATTCTGGTTTTATTCCATTTTTGGAGTCAATGTCGACTAGAGGAACTGGTATTTTCATGTCCAAACAGGAGATTTCTACAGTGTGAAAACTGCATTCCCATCATTTTTTTTTTTTTTTAGTCAGGAGACTTCCCAACTCTAACCCAGTTTCACAAATAGTTTTTGACACATCAGCGTTTTTCAGGTGCAAGGCACTCATTGAAAAATCTTCAGCGAGCTGTAATCTTGATACCTGATTGTCATCAGCACAACTACTGGCTGGAGAAGCTCCAGATAAACTGTGCTAAAATTTCTTCCATCTGCAGGGTTATCAATCTAGCAACTGTCCAAAAAAAGCAGTATTTAAAACAATATTGTATAATGTTATGCATCAAATCCTCTATTAGCAGAACATTCCCCAAACCTTCTTTCTGGGCAGTGCCTCATAAGTGAGCACCTTAATGTCCTTTGAGGAAGTAAACAGAAGGGCGGTATTATTTTATTGTTGTGATAGGTTCATTTTGGTGTTGAAAAATATATTGGTATCCATAAAACTTCAAACTCTAGGAATTCTCCAGCCAACCTGTCCTTCTGTATGTGCAATATGATGCAAATTGCACTGCACAACTGAAGCTAAGTTGGCATGAATTATTCAGAGCAGCAGGAACAACAGCTGCTATTCTTATTTGTCTCTAATTTTGAAGGGTGGAGAATTGGAGGCCAGCACTGACAACACAGGGGAAGAAAAGGAGGGGGAAGAGATGAATTGTTGCCCGACATCTCATATGCTTCAACATCTGCAACACTGTGTTTAATTTGGTAACATAGACTGCAGTCCCTTCTGTTAGTAATAAGGGCAACAAATTGGTTGTAGCAAAAGTCTGCTTTTCCTGACAAGTAGAGAAATAGTCCACCCATTTCAAGTGACAGTTTAAGAATCCTAGTTTAAGAATGATCAAAGCGAGGAAAAAATATCTTCATATCCATGATACAGCTCTAGGGACAGAGATGCAATGCAGATGTGTATGCAAAGGGAAAACTAGGGGAGAATTGTTAGTTAGTGTACAGGAAAAAAAGGGTGGTTTCTTTTCCTATGAAACAAAAATGTTTTGGGAAGGGCAGGTTTGCTGTTCCATTTTATTGTTATGTATATCAAAGCAATGCGTCTTAACTCTAGGGATCTGATTCTTCTCACTTACACAGCTGCAGTTCAGGAGTAAGCCCGCTGAAATCAATGTAAAACTGGCTAAGGTGAAGATGAGAAGCATCTCCTGCAATTTTTTTTGTTAACAGATTGACAACAAGACTGAGGCTTGCAGATTAAGTATGGATGTACCTCGAGGGAAGACATAAAAATTAATGAAGGAAAGACTAGTGTAAGAGGCAATAGATTGAAGGCCAGAGGTGCAGAGCATCTCTTTCATAATTATCTGGCAACATGGAATTAATATAGTGTTAACTATCCATAGTCACTGGGAAACTTGGCCATATAATGAAAACAGTAGAGCATAAGCTAAGCAACAGTTTGCTTTCTAATCATCCTAAACATTTCTTTGGACAGAGAGAAGTGGTAATAATACCAGCAAAGGAAGTATTAAAGAGTTCTGCTCTTATTTTGGAAGCTTAAGCAATAATTTCTGTCTTCCTCAGAGTCCTTAACTCTTTTCTTACTCAGGGCCTTGCTACACAGTAATTTTGGGCAGCCCATGCAGCAAAGTCCACTGCCCTACCCGACCCTCCCCAGCACCCCAGATCCCTGCTTACTGCCCCCCACTCTTTACTTATGGCTGCCTGTCCTGGGGAGCAGGCAGAGAAGGGTTAACCTCCCTGGATGGCTGCTCTCGGAGTGGGCTCAGCCTGGAGAAGAGCAACAGCAGGGCAGTGCTGGTGGTGGTAGTGTGGGTCAGGCAAGAAAGTTAATCCTTTCCTACCTGCTTCCCTGAGACAGTTGGTATGGGCAGCTACAAGTTGAGGGGAGAGAAGGAGAGTCCCAGCAGGGATTGGGGTGTGGGGGTCAGGGCTGTGAGGACAGGGAGGAAGCCCAGAATGGGAGTGGAGGCTTGTTAGCTTTTAGTCCTCTGGGCTTCTGCTGGCCTAAATGTTTGACTGCCCCAAACTGGAGCTAGCACTAAAACACCGATCGACATGTGTGCAGCTCACAGTGTAATATGTAACAAGGCCCGTAAACTTGCTCTCTCTGATTGGCATCTTTCTCAAAACAACGGGTCTTTGCATGAGTCAAGATGGTATTAAGAAGTTAGAGAATTTGAGTCATGAGTTAGGGATCTGGGTTTTCTGTTTGCTGTGGGAAAATGAGGTTTTTCTCATTTAAAGTAAAAAAAAAAATGTGGGTTTCCCTTTGCAGGCTTACAATGTGCTGCTTGCGGTGCAGGGGGAGTGGAGGGTAGGGGATGCCATGTGAATATGTGCTCATGCACACGTGCACATGGCCAACAATACAGCCAGGCAGCAGTGGAAAGAAGCTCCCCCAGCTGCCTGCCTGCAGGCAAGTCTATGGGGGAGAGGGGGAAGGGGAGGCAGATTGAGGTGCTGGGGTAGTGCACAGGGTCTGGGGTGGGAATGTGGGACCACGGGGCCTGACTGGGGGAGCAGAAGGGAGCCACAGGCAACTTGTCTGGGGGTAGTAGGGAAGCTGTCTGCACTCCTGGGGAGAGAAGCATGGCGGGGCATGTGTCCCCCCCCAGATTTATGAGTAGGGTGGGAGCAGATACAGGCTTCCCACTGTGGGTTTGTGGCTCCTTCCCCTGCTGCCCTCCCCACAGGAGCTTCTGCAGCCCAGGCAGGACCCAGCATGGGAGGGTAGGGAGGCTCAGTGCTGCTGCCACCGAGCAAAGGGTGCCTCACCATGGTGGCAAGGCTGGTGCAGAGCTCCTGGCAGCAGCAGCAACACCAAGCCCTTTCTCCCTCCACACTGGGTCTCTCCTGCTGGGCTGTGAAGGCCCCTGGAGGGAGGGCATCGGGGCAGGGAGCCCTGAGCACGCAGTGAGCAGCCCACATCCTCCCACACCCGCCATGGGCTCCACTTGGCTCTTCTCTGGCTGTGCTGCTCAGTGCCACAAAGTGGGGGGACAGCCGCAGCTGGACCTGTGTCCTGGCAAGTGAAGGGGGCAGGAGGAGCTCGTATTTTCTATAATAAAAAACCAAAATCAAATGCCAAAATATATGGGTATTTAGAATGTATTTTATTATCATGATTGACGCACTGATAGGTTTCCAAATTGCTTTACAGTTGAAAATATAGCGATAAAACATTGTGTTCGACTGATACCTATTTATAAAATGCCATTCCATTTTTCTGAAGTTTTCAACCAGAGAATTTTGAATTTTAATCAGAGAATTTATGATTTTTTAAACAGAGATAACTAGAATCCCTGGCCCTGAGATTTGGTTCACTCTCCTATGAAGACCTTTAGCAAAAATTATGCAGGTATTGACCACCTGCAGCAAGTCCCACTTTACTCAAATAAATGTTACATTAGCAAAGTGTTTTGATAATTTTTCTGGAAAGTGAAAAACATGGAAGGGTAACAAACATAAATTTTAATTCAAAATTAACTTACACAACTTTTTGATCATAAGCAGACTCCCAACAGTGGCAACCAAGAAAAAGTTGATGGATGTAGGTTTTTATTAGAAGAGAGACATCTTGTAACACACTGTGTTAGGTTTCAAGGTAATACTTTCCCAGAGCTGATATTACCAATGATATGATAAAGTGTTGGCAGAATTTCTTAAAAAGAAGTATGGGTTCAAACAAAAATGCAGGCTGAAAAAGCACATTACTTTTTTTGGCTCATAAAAGGAGAGGAAAGAAGTCGTAAAGAGTAAGAAACTTCCCTGTGGTTATTCCAGCTCCTTGCAAAGCTTGAGTAAACCTGATGTGGAAGGGCCATGCTTTTTTATAGTGGGAGCAGAAATTTCTGATTTGAAAAGGATCTGTGTGAGAAGAAGATGCACAGTGAAGGTAGCTGCTACTGCAGCAGCATCAGGTTGGGTGGCAGCAGTCCATGGCACAGGCTCCCTGGGAGCTGCTCCTAGTGCCACCTTTGCTCTTACCCACTTCACTCCCCAAATACACCTCTGGGTCTGAGGCTGCACCTCCCTGGCACCTATGACCAGGCAGTACAGGGCTGCCCCTGAGGTAGCTGAGATTCCCAGGGGGGCATCCTGCTTGATGTTTTTCTCCTTCCTCTCTCTTGCTGCCCTAAACCTCTCAATAGCTGGTGCCTGGGGCTAGGGTCCCCCCTGCCCTCCTCTCCCAGGTATGCCACTGACAATCTCACCCTCTATGTAGGATCTATAATGAATTCCAAGCTAGTGAAAAAAGACTGGGGAAATGGCATTGTTTCTGCTTTCAGTGAAAGCAAAGACTGCCCCACAGCATGGATATTGTCTGTAATAACAATTGCCTGGGAGTCATATTCTGCCAACACCCTCCCTGTTATACCATATCAGTAACAGAGAGAGGGACTGGCTCTTCTTACTCAGTTTCAGCTCTGATGCCACCATATTCACCTGATGCCACCTTATTCTCAGCTTCAGCTCTGATGCCACCTTATTCTTTCTGGTCCATTCCTGGGACACGTACCACAGCAAGTTAAAAATCAAAAAACCAGAACCCTGCCGAAAAATGTACTCCAGCTCTACTGGCCATTTGGTCTGTTTTGAGGTCTGGCCCAGATCTAAAGTTTGATCTTTTTCTCCTTCCTCTCTCTTGCTGTCCTAAAACTTAGATGGTTTTCCCTCAGAAGCCTGTTGAGCCTGGCTTTGCTCCCAGCACTTGAAATAGTCCTGAGCACTCAGGCAAGCTGATGGTGGTGGGAGCTGTGGTTTGCATCTGTTGCTTTGCA
This sequence comes from Alligator mississippiensis, assembly GCF_030867095.1. Taxonomy (NCBI): domain Eukaryota; kingdom Metazoa; phylum Chordata; order Crocodylia; family Alligatoridae; genus Alligator; species Alligator mississippiensis. Next base: position 10,354,252 of record NC_081832.1, on the reverse strand, counting down.
GTAGGCACCCTTGAGATCTTGAATTATCTCCTGGTGCTGAATTGCCACCAGCCTGTTCCCTTCCTGCTTCAGCCTCTTCAAGATACTTTTGGAGTTGATTATTTCATGTGTCTATGCTAAAAGAGAGCTTCTTATTGGACTCACAACAGGAGGAAACCAGAATGCTGGTCTGCTAGCAGCACGCAGGGATGAGAGTTGCTGAGACAGCATGTTTCTCACACTGGGAGAGTGAGTTGGGCTGAGCTGAGTTATGGAGAAATAAAGCAGGCTACATGAGGGGTTTATACATTGGCTGGATGTGTAGAAACTGATAGGAGGCTTCTTGTACATAGGACACTGTTGGGAAGCAAATAGGTAGAAGGATGGCAATATACTGCCCCTGGGGAATTACAGGAATGCACAAGAGGATGGTCACAACCCCAGTGCTGTGACCTATGCTTCAGCTCCTCCTCACTTAAAACTAGATGGATTAGAGCCCATGTTAAAGTGAGAAATTCAGGAGGAGCAAAAAGGAGGATTCCTCCTCTCTTTCCTGCTCCCACTGTGGAATGCTGTTTCTCACTGGTTTGTGACTTCTTCACTTTAGTTTATGGTCTGACAAAGCTGCTTTGTTTTGACAACTTAACTAAGCAGTCTAACAAAAATGCTTGTATTATAGCAAAAATAACATTCAATACATTCTGTTACATTAATTAGTACTTCCAATACAGTACTTTCAGATAAAGCCACAATATCGTGTATTTAGATTATTTGATGTATGGTTTTCCTTATCCTTGTGCTTTATTTGATTTTGTCTAGTTACATATGTGTCTATATGTGATATGTGTGTGTGTGTGTGTATATATATAGATATATAGATATGTGTGAGTATATATGTGTGTATATATAGGTAGATAGATATATAGATAGATAGATATAGATATAGCTATAGATATAGATCTATATCTATATATAGATATAGATTCAGAGATATCAGAGATTATTATTATAGATCTATATCTATATATAGATATAGATCCAGAGATTCGACCACCGAATTGGGTCAAATCGAATCAGGAACCAAAGCTTCACACAGCCTTAATCTATATCTATATGAATGGCTTCCTTTAGATAGATAGATAGATAGATAGATAGATAGATAGATCTATCTATCTATCTATCTATCTATCTATCTATCTATCTATCTATCTATCTATCTATCTATCTATCTAAAGGAAGCCATTCATATAGATATAGATTAAGGCTGTGTGAAGCTTTGGTTCCTGATTCGATTTGACCCAATTCGGTGGTCGAATCTCTGAATCCAAATTAAATCAGAGGACCCTTTAATCTCTCTGAATCAAATTGGAACCCTCCAAATTGATTTGGAGACATTCAGAAAGATTTGGCGATTTGGACATAGACACAGCTTTAGATGTTTTTTCTATATACCTCTAGGTAGCAGGTGGCTTGTGAGTGCTGAGATGCTGGGGTGCATGGAGTGTTGCACAGAAGCACGGGGGGCTCCCCAGCATACTCAGCAGTCAGACCTAGAAGTAGACTAGAAGCACTTCTGGTCTACTTCTGGGTCTGCCATAGAGCGCGCTGGGGAGCCCCCCTGTGCCCCTCTGGCTTGGCAACTGGTGCCTCCTGGGTCGGGGGGGGCACCCAGGGTCCTCCTGGAGCCAATCACTGAGCTGGGGAGGCATGCGTGGTCCCCCTGTGCACTCCCCAGCAGACCTGGAAGTGGACCTGAAGTACTTCCAGGTTCACTGCCGAGCACGTGGAGGGCACCCTGCACAGCAGTGGGATGCTTCATGAACCCCAGCATCGCAGCATTCACAAGCTGCACTGGTACCTCGAGGTATGTAGAAAAAACATTTAAAGCTGTGTCTATGTCTGAATCACTGATTCTCCAAATCAGCATCAAACCCTCAGATTTGGATTTGGCTAAATCGAATCGGGGACAGTGATCCAAATCAATGAATCAAGTCACTGTCCCCGATTTGGGCTGAATCCAACTCGAATACCCCGATATAGATATAGATATACAGATGGCTTCCTTTACTTTGCTGACCAAGCTAGTTGCTACATCTGCAAAGGTTCAGGTTACAGTCACTCAGATGCAGGCTTTTGAGACCTTGTGCTCCTAGCTATTCTTCTGCAGCTTTGGCCTGGGCCTCTTAAAAATGGATAAGCCTAGCAACAACATGTAATATTGCCTTACAGTGCCAGAGCCCCACCTGCCCATTCTTCATCCATGATTTTGGGAGGAGTAAACAAATATGTAGCTCTCCTTATCTGTGCACCTATACCTGAGACCCAGCAAAAAAGTCTGCACACAGTGGGTATTGCTCTGCCTCCTCTCCTGGTCTAGGTCTATAGCTCAGATCAGAATCTAGCCCTTAAGAATCTTCTGATTCCTTTCTCCTTCCTCCTTCCTGTGCGTTTGGTATAAAGGAGGAAGAAAGGTAATATGGATTTATAACCAGGGCATCAAGAGGGTAGTTAGGGTAAAAAATGAAAGGATAAAAGCCAGATAACAGATGGATTACAAAAAAAAGAGAGAATTTTCTGTGCCATAGGGTTTACAATGACAATGAGCAATAAAAGAGACGAATATATCATAATTCAAGTAAATTATCATGATAGCTGCAAGATTTCCCTATGATAAGAGACCAGGGAGACCAGTCTGGGAGGATGGGGGGCTATGTGGAAGAGGCTGTGGGCTTTGTCTCCAGTTCTCCCTGCTCCTGGGAGTGGGGGCAGACTGGGAAGAGTGGAGCAGCCTGCTCCCAGTCACTGATCTGGGAAAGGTACAGAGAGCAGGAAGGAGGCGGCGGCTGCAGGCTGAACACCTGTGTTGCTTCCTTTTCTGGAACAATTTCTAATGGGAAATTGCTCAAAAAAATGCCCCTGCTAGAAATAAATGACTGTTCTCCAACATAGAGCATCCCTAAGGAGCTGAGATTGTGTCTCTTTCCATTCAAATCTCCCCAGAGACCGCAATGCAGGCAGTCCTCGACTTACAACGTTTTGAGTTACAACGTTTCGCACTTACAATGTTTATAAATTGACACCGTTTTGACTTTCTGACATCAGTTTCGACTTGACAATGCTTGATTCAATGTGACGCCATGCCAGCGAACACGTTCCCATCTCCCTGGAGAACATCTGTCCAAACTTCCTTGGACACTTTCTTTAAGAAAGCAGACAAGACTCCAGAAAAACCTGCAGCCAAGACTCCTGAAGAGACTCCAGCCAAGAGCCCTTCAAAAAGTCCAGCAAAGTCACCTCAAAGAAGTCCTTCCAAATCAATATGATTGCTATTTACAGTATAAATACATTAATGTAGCTGTAGTACTCATCTATAATTGATTGAGTACAAAATTCTGGGGTATTTTTGGTGAAAATGGGGTATCGGGCCTTGGTTCAGGAAGCAAACCCCCATTTATAACATTGTTTTCTATGGGAAAATTGTATCTGAGTTACAACATTTCGACTTAAGACACGGTTTTCAGGAACCAATTGTGTCGTAAGTCTGAGGACTACCTGTATTTTTCTAGAGCGATTTGCATATGTACGCCCAAGTATTCTGCAGGTATTATTTGGTGAGTATTAAAGAACTCAACTCCAGACTGTGATTCATTTTAGTAATGTAGTGCGAATACTATATTTGAGCTCCTCATTTTCATTTATTACACAAAATGCCCACTCACTTTGCTTGCTGAGATCTTTTCTAGTTTGCCAGCTCCACCAGCTGAAACAGAGAACAAACAGACAAAAAAAATTCCCCCCAAAATAAAACCACAAACCTAAACTAGGTATTTTTGGAGGGAGTGAAAAACCAATGACTTTGTGAGCACGGGAGTACCTTACACTCTCCTCGGCTGATGTTATAAATTACTGCCAGCAGTGAACTAGTCTGTTTATCATTCTCATCCTCAGTGTTGCTTTCTCAAGACACTGGTAACTACACTTTGCCTTCACAATTTGTTTAGTAAAAGATTTAAGGTGGGCAGAGGTTGTTGGTCTTATAAATCCTGATTTCATTAGTGATGAAGTATCTGGGAAAAAAAGTCCCTGGAATAGACTGGCCTCCATTTCTTACATACCATAACTAGGTTTCCTGCAGAAAAAAACACAGTTAGGATGTCCAGCGCCTACCTACTGAGGCATGATAATAAGGCTTATGAAAAAAGTGATCCCTGTGAGGCCTCATTACAGGCGTTTCTATGGCTAAATTACTGCTTCGGAAGGTGAAGAAGGCATCTTTACAACGACCTCGCCAAAACAAAATGGAACATTTATGTCTGGATCTGTCTTTTGTTTCCTTCATAATAGTATCAGGGTAAGACTTCCTAATTGGTACATAATGCAGTTTGTCATACATTTTTGTTATGCTGTCATTATTTTTGCCATCAATATGAACACATCTTAACACTGAGGCATAACTGTCTCCAATTAACTGATGAAAAATGACATCCGTGTAAATGTGCACTGTAAAATCTTCCTCATCTGGCTGAATATAGTACTTTTCCCTCTGTAGCTTTCTTTCACACACTAAAATTGGGAGATGCAATGACGTTAAAGAAACGTACAAGGCAGCAACATCATTGCTACTACTAAACAGGCAGTGTTTTGTCCATCTCGTACTTCAGAAAAGATGACAAGAAATAGATAGTGAATAGCTTCCTTTCTGAAAAGTCATACAAATAAATTACAGAAAAATGCCCATGCAAGGAAAAGATTTTAAAAGAAAAATCTTTGTCCTAAACCTACGCAGGAACACAATATTAAAAAAGCGGTAGTGAGTAACCATTAATTTGTGTTTATTTTGGTGTATAAGAGAAAGGGGGAGACCTATTCATTTCTGTGGATTGATCTGCCTGTCTATCCAGCAGTCAGTCAGCTTCAAAAGTCTATTGAATCCTGTATTCTTCTACTGACCTTAGCAAGTCTGAATCAAAACCATGAATTCTATGTATAGAATATTAATGAAAAATGTATTTTCATGTACTGCTAATTTCAAGTATAGCTAATTTTTAGGGTGTCATTTTTAAGAAACCCTGTTCATATTGTCATCCTAAAGTTTGATAGCAAGCAAACCAAAATGTTATGTCTAGAAGAAAAAGAATGGGGTTGAGTATAGTAAGTATTTCCTATCAATATATGATAAGAAAAGGTAAAAGGAATCTTTTAGGTTATTTTTCAAAATCGACATATTTGTTTAGATAATTTTATTTAAATGTTTTATTTAGAGTGATGTCATAAAGGTGTAAACATTGAGCAGGAGCGACAAGATACTTGAGATAGTAAAGTTGTTACCTGCATTAAGTTGGTCTGTCCTGTGGTGTTGTGCCCTGTCTCACGGTTAACTCTTTTGGGGCAGATCTCTCCAACTGTGTATAGCCGACTTAAAAATCAGTGCCACTCCATAGCCATTGTGTGTGGCTATACACTGACTTTTTAATGGTGAGCATTGTAGCTTTCTTCATGTTACTATGACATGCATGATAATATGATAGCATACCTGAAGTTTTCCCAGAAGAAATTTCAATTTTGGTTTCTAAATTATCATCACATTTGTATTTATCCATAATACTACTGAATACAGAGAGTGTGCCAGGGGCTGTACAAGACAAAGGCTGCACAAGCTATCCCTTTTCAAAGAGCTGTTTTTCAACGCTTGTATGCAATTTAAGTGATACCTGAGCCTTGTTATGCCTTGGTGCACAGGGAAGAGTTTTATCCCCATTGAACAGACGACAAGTCCAAAAGGCTTTAGGCCTAGATCCCAAAAGGGATGCAAGTGCTGCAATGCAAAATGCTGCAACACCTGATTTATAGGGTTCTTGTCTCTGGAGTGAAATCCAGAACCCAGAGTTAGGTCCCTAAATTCCCTAGGTTCCTTTTATTGTGCATATGAAGCGGTAGGCACCTCAAAATGACATTCATAAAAGAGAAGCATGCTGGATGAGGAATAGCTAAGCTAGCTAACAGGAAACATGGAGGTCAAGATGATGGCTTAGATTCTGCTTTTCTCCAGAGCTTGCTTCGCACTTCTGTTAGGGGCCTTCTTCCACTCAGGATACTGAAGGTAGACACCTGCTGGTATTACTTAAGTAAGTCTGGGCAGGCGTTATATTTTGCCTCCATGGTATAGAAGTGGGACCAACCTTTTTTGGGCAGGTGTGCCACAACTTAGACTCATTACTGCATGGAACTAATCCCTTTCTCTGACCAATCTGTTGCTCTGCTTTCTGCTTCCTGCCCTGTGCTGCCAGCCCAATCTGGTGCTCTGCTTTCTGCTTCCTGCCCCATCTGCCATTGCACTGCCTGTACTCACCCCAATCTGCTACATGCCATGTGCATATAGGCCACCTATGCCACTTGTGGCACATGTACCACAGGTTGAGAACCCTGGCATAGGAGATGGCAATGATCCCTTTTTATTCCGTAGTTCAATAGCTAGAAGGTTTGAGAAGATGTGAAGGACCACTTTCTCCTAGTTTCAGACAAAATGCAGCTATCTTAAGCAAGAAAGTCCCTTTTTTTTAATCTGGACTTTCAACTTCATCTCATTTCAGACCTGATCCAAAGTCAGAAACTCCCCCTGACCTCAGTCAGGTATGGATTGCTGCTTGAAGAGAAACTACAAATATTATAAACCAGAATATCATCTGCCTACATGTGAACAACTGTTTGATCATAAAGAGCTGGGCCTAAAAAGGTAAAATTAATTATCAGGTTGTGAAAGAACAGCTCCAGTTTGATAACCGCAAATTTCAATAAGACTTCATTCTTATTTGTTTCCCATTTCCTGTAAGATCGGTAGACATTGCAGTTTTCACCTATAACTCAATAAAAGCATTCAGTGCAAAATGGTTGAAATGATGCATTTATGAGTCGCAGTAAAATATAGCTTATCACACATTCTATTGTGGCTGCTAATACATGTAAAGTTTTCTATATTTCATCATTCATACTTTTGTGTCTTTTGTCAGTGACTGCCTATATCACCATATAAGTTATTTTACATTATCCAAGTTCATTGTATTAAGCAAAATCCTGGTCTCTCCCTCCCACTTTAACGCAGTTAAAATACTGGGTTCTATATATGATACAGAATTATACTCAGTCAGAATTAGCAAGATATTTTTTCTGGTACTCCATTACATGAAAACTATCAGTTGTTATATTTTGCCCATAATAGTCTCTTACAAAGAAAGGCATAGTGGTGTGACGACAAATAATTTCCCTCGGAGGAGATAAAGAAAAGGTTGCTTCTATATTTGATAGCCATTCCCCTCTGTTCTGATTAGTATCCTCATAATTTTGAAGCCAAAAGTTGCTTTTCTATTATTTCTCCATGTGAAAGTTTCTTTTTACTTTTAATGAATTTTCCAACAGCGACTTGTACATGCTCACAGACATTTCTCAGGCTTCCTGAATCAATAGTATAGTGCTCCAATGAAATACTTGGAGTTACATAAAAAAATGCAATTCCGTAACTCTTTTGTTCCCTGACTGTATGGTCAAGCTATTCAACAATGCATATCTTTAACTTGCTACGTGCTGAGAAACGTTCTAGTTTAAGGACATTTTTTTAACATTAAAAAAATCTATGTCTTTGTCAAGTGGCAGTATTTTTAGGCATTTTCTTCACAGATTTAGTATTCTGCTGAAGCCCTTGAAGATTTCTCTTTCACTTCATTTTCTGCCAACTTGGATGAAACATTAACACACATTCAAAGACACTTAAAATCATTGTTTTGTTTCTCTCAAAGAAAGAAAACCTGCCTTACAGGTCTGCCTTGGGGAATTATATTAAGTAATGAGTCAGGAGGTTTAAAAACCCTGTCAAACATGAGGTTTTACATAATTCATGTTACAGCTGTTTAGTGGGTGAATTTACAGCTCAGGCAAATAATTTCAATGAAACTTGATGTAACTTTATGGATAGATGAAGATCCTGACTCTGGAAACACTTGCATGAGTAAGCTTGTCTCACATGATCAGCCCTAGATAAGTTAAGTGCACACATGTATTTGTGCTAATCAGACGCTTTAGATTGTAGTCTGGGATGCAAGTCCTGTACACACACTACAGATCCCCAGAGATACCACATCTTTTGCATTTAATCTTGAAATAGTCATTGATTCATGGACTACAAAGCCAGGGGGACCACCAGAACCCTTGTGGTGTTCAGTAATCACTCAGAGCCAAGGGGTCTGATGGTGGTCAGTTCTAGTTTCCCAGCTTGGAATAACATTAGCAATTGTGTTATCCTACAGACCTGGCAGTTTCTCTTGAGCCAGCAGTATCAGTATTGTCAGCTGGCAATAAGAGTGCTAGTTCTATCATGTCACATCCTAGGGCTTGACTGTCTCAACCTGCTCTGCCCATCTGAGACTCTCAGGGCTCATCTCAATGAGTCCACACAGTGCACAGGGGTGCATTTCCTATGGCACAAATAGCAGTAGCACATATTTGTGCCACACTATCTTTCCCCAGGCATGCCCCTGCATGCACGCTCTGGCACATGGCAAGGTGATCCGAGTGGGGTAGAGGATGCTGGGACCAACACCTCTGCTGCTCCCAGCAGCTTTCCCATGGTTCTGGGTGCCTCCTGGGGCAGCCATGGTGCTGAGCTGACCACTTGGAGCCTGGCTGGCAGCCAGAGCATTGCTATGACCAGCCAGGCTCCCTTTCTGGAGGCACATACTCTGCCACGTGTGCTACGCCACTTTTTACAGTGATGGTTTTATGACACCAGGATCTCCCAGTATAAAAAAAAGCCTGTTGCACTACACATTAGCAGCATGATGAATGGGTACACATACACCGCATACAGTTTGCAGCACCTCAAACTCGTTTGAGGTGCTGCAAACCACATGCTTGTCGGGACACTCCCATAGGGTCAAAATAGCCAACTCCATCCCTCATGTGCCCTTCCCTTCTAGGATCCGGAGAAGGTGTCACCTGGTGTCAACATCTTTAATGGGCTCTTGTTTTATCACTTCTATCTGCAGTCATTGTTTTCCTAGGATTAAACCCCACATTTCTAAATTCCCTGTGAATCGGAGGCTCCCCAAGTCCTGCAGGTGCTCAGTGAAACCTATGTGTTTTGAGTTTCATTGTAATTTCCCCAAAAGGCTGTAAAAACACTGGCCCCAGAGCTGATCCAGGGGAGTTGGTGCTGGAGTTGTAGACCACAGGGATCCATCCCAGAGTGTCCAAGCTGCAAGCCCCAGCTCTGTTTCACCATGAAATTGTGAGATCCCTGGCTCCAAATGGAGTTTCCAGGACCTCCAGCTCCCTGATGCAGAGCCAGGAGCCAAGGCCTTGTTACAGCTAGTGTTCCCATAGCTTACAAATCCCCAGTTACCTAAGTTCTCCGCCCTAGCACCCAGCTTGGTGGGTCTGTCCTGCACCGCAGGGCCTTGAGTCTTGATAACGTGCTGGAGGTGTTCAGGCTCTATTCAGCTGTGAGCCTGTCCTAGACTTTGATATTTTCATTGAACTTGAGATGTTTTGAGGTAGCTTTCTAGGTTCAATGAGCTGCCAACTTCCTCTGTGACCAGCTCTGGTGCACTGTTATTTCATCAAGTGGCGGCTACTCCCAAACCTCCAAGTCCCATCAAGAGTTTTTTTTCTGTTGGGTTTTTTTTTTTCCTTTCTCTGTTCATTCATCTACAGAGTCCCAGCTACTCTGACATCATCTTCTAACAGCGCAGTCTTTTGCTGAGCAAAATGTCACCAGGTGAAAAGCCCTCTTTCCATGATACCAGTATGATATTTAACCGTATTAAATATGGATCAGACTCTAAATCTGCAGCCATTTTCGTTGGGTGCTTTTTTTTACCTTGACATGATTTTCCACAAGCCCTTTGGATTATGGAGACTGGGGATTTGCAGTGACTTGTCTTACTGACTTTTAAAATCAAGCCCACCAAAGTGTCCCATCATTAGACATTACTGTGTCAAGCATCCAATGACTAATGGAGCTGAATACGATGTGCATAATCATTTGTTTAAATTGTTAGATGCAGCATCTTCTAGTAAGGTTAGCTGGAGCAGATGTGAATAACTGTATAAGACAAATACATATTCCTCATTCCAGACAGCATAAACAAATCTATATCCAGTTTGCTCTAAGAGGACAATTTTTCTTGTGCCACTATCATGAACTATTTTCCTTTGAATTGGCCTGATTTCTGACATATGTAGCAAATTTGAATAGCTTCTGTAACACTGTTCATTTGAAACTGGTATAAAATATCCATAGCTTTTAAAAATATGTTTCTGTAACATCGTAGGGATGCCTGGGGCCTTTAAACAAAGCATCATCACACATTGGGAGCTTCCCTCTTAGATAGTAGGAGCTGGGGAAAAGCTGTCTCGCATATTCCTGTGCTAATAGTTTGGGCCGTTGTAATCCACATTTCTCTGAGAATGATGGATAGACTTCGTCCAGATAATTTGGCTCTGGACTTTTCTCCATTGCATTTTTGTCAAATGATCCAGAGGATGTATCTGCACCCATTAAATCTGCCCTAGGTTTGTATTCAGTTAGCAAATCATATGTTTGGAGCCACACAAAAAAAATCTGTATTCCTGGGGTGAGGGGATGGTATTTGCCACTAGTGGTAATAGCAATAAATAGTTTATTTTTGTTCGATAGACTCTTTGAATCCTTTCCTTGTTTCTGCACAGGGACATTGGTGGTGGCTTCCCCCTGGCTGTGACTGACTTGTTCACCTTGCTGCAGTTAACTTTTCCCCCGGGTATGTTATTTCTGTTTTTCTAGATTTACATTTGTGGTTTGTTTAGCATTAGCCAGCAGCTCAAACTCTTTCCAAAGCTGTTCTGAACATACAGGATGTATTTCCCCAGATCAAAATGACTGCAAAATGTAGCATCTTCTGTACAATGAAGATTTTCTAGTGTTTTCCTGAGAAATGCCCGAGGTCCTAAACAAAATCTCCGACCTTTGCCTCCCCTTAGTCTGGATTAGGGGACTTTGCTTGGCCAGTTCTGACTACTTGTCCAGGGTTAATTCTGGGTTCTGTTTTAGTCTCTCTTGTTTCTTTAATTGCTGTGCCTCAGTCTCTTGGAGACTTATTTAGCACACCCAAAATTACACGGTTGCCTTGTTAACCTTAGATCAGCCACACACTTTTCTCTGCTTTCACCCTCTTTTTGTGCTTTCTGTTTAAAATATATATGTTTCATTTTCTGTGGACTGCAGCAATCCTCAAATATCCATAATACCGTTTCATAGTTAGTCTCCTCTGCCTGAGTTAACTGAAACTACTAAAAGCACCAAGTGCTTGAGAACCAGCTCCTGTCAGTAATAAGGCATACTTCTGGCTCTTTTCCTTTGTGCTGGCACCCAGTCTTCACAGATACAGTGAAGCACTGTTCAAGCTTTCTTCATTTGTCCTTCACATTTCTGCAGCGTTTTAGCTGGGGGAACAGAGCTTTTTACTACTCCTTTCTTTTGCATGGGGTATATTCTTAGTTCATCTTAACTCCTGTTTGTATGCATTGAGCCACAAAGTGTGACCAAGGCCTGATTTGTTCAATGATTGCTTTCTAATCTAGATGATCAACATTGCATAACACTGAACCCCAGTGCGCAATATTATAACTCAGTGGTTCTCAGCCGGGGTGTCTTGAGATCCTTTCAGGGAGTTTGCAGGGTGCCATGCAGTGTTAGGTGCAAGATTTCAACTAGGAATTCATTGTGTTAAAACAGATTGTGACCTTTTCTGGTCTTTGAGTTCTTTGCATGGAAGAATTGCTCTCTTATTTTTCTGTGGTCAAAAAAGGAATGAAAATGAAGAGCTGGCATTTTCTAAGAGGTATCTGCATGGCAGGGTTGAGAACTGCTGTTATAACTGGTTTCAAATGCCTCATGCTAAAATCTCTTAAAGATACAGTTCCCCATAGTCGTCTAGTCTCATTTCCTGCACCAAAACTTGCAGAATGTTTCCCAGAAGCTAGCTTGAAGCGTGCTGTTTAGAAAGAGAACTCATCTCATTTTAAAGACTACAAGCAAGCTAATCACCATCTCTGGTACTGATTCCATTGACTTAAAGGAGAGCTACTTACATGCCTAAAGTTGAAAAGTATGCTTGAAATGCATGGCTAGATCAGAAGACTGGAAAGGTGTCTATCCATGATTGTCGACCAGGGTGACATGAGAGTCTTTTAAAGGTGCCTCACAATACAGCGCTGCCAGTTATGCAAACACCTACACATGACTCACAAGATAAACCCAAAGGCCACGTCCAGACCAGCAAGGGCATGCATTTTGTAGCACCATAAGTAGTAGAGGCACAAATTTGTGCTACAACTTTGTGCTGCAGCATATGCCCCTGGTCATGTGGTTTGCAGCGGGATGCATTGTCCTGCTGCTCCATGTGCTGCAGGCAGGGGCTGGCTTGGGTACAGGGTGCCTCAGTGCAGGGCTAGTCAGCAAGCAGCCCCCATGCTGAGGCACCCCATGCCCCAACCAGCTGAGGGGTGGCCTGCTGGAGCTCATGGTGTCTCAGTGCAGGTCCTCTGCAGCACACAGAGATGGTGGAGCAGGCAACCCTGCTTTTTAACTTCAGGCATGTAAGTTAACTCTACTAAAGAGGTGTGTGGCTCCAGAAATTGCATGTCTGAATCTGGCCAAAGATTTCCAATAAGCATCTATAGCATCAAAACTGTTCTGACCTGTTGTGGTCTTTCCGAGGGCATTTTTACACATGCTCTAGGAGGTGCAGGGGGCTGCTTTAATTTGCAAGCCACGCTAATTAAAAGTGCTCGATTGTTACATGTATTGGCATCCCCTGCACTGAAAAATGGCATCAGGGTGCTTTGTACTAAAGCTCATGGGAAGAACTTTAGCTCAAAGCGTCCTGCTGCCAATTTTCAGCACGGGGACACTGATATATGTGATGCTGGAGTCTGCTGGAGCGTAGTAATTGCCGTGCTCCAGCAGACTCGATTAATCGAATTTGCTCCAACGCATTGGGTTTCCAGCGCATCGGAGCTGGCTCCCTGTATGTCTATAAGAGCCCTGAGTTCCTTGCATCAGAATAAGTGCTCTATCATTTTTCTATAATCAAAAAGCAAGTGAAATCCATTTATAAAACGGGGTGCTGCCAAGTTCAGAAAAGTTCTGGAGGGAACTGGGAGTCTAAAAAAGGTTGAGAGCCACTGTCCTAAATTGTGTGTATGTGTGGGGGGGGGAAGCATCAATTGGTCAGTAAGAACGAATTGATAAAATGTAGGTGAGTACAGGTGGAAGATACTGCTCTTCTGATTAAATGAGCTGTCTGTTGTCCTATGGAACAAAGAATTGCCCCCCCGACCCCCCATGGGTTTAATGGGTCTCATTTATTTCCCCAGGAGTTGGATCCACCTCTGAACCTTAAGTATCAATCAGAGCATTGCTGGAAAGTCACAGCATTATCTCTAATATCTGTTTATCTGTTATGCCGAGAACAAATGTTATTTCAACTGCATATTTATCAGACTGGGTTTGACTCTGAAATGTTAAAATAACCTGTTGTTTTAATGGATTTTTCCATAATGCTCACAGTTTTTTTGCAAGGAAAAAAATGTAATATAGGCATATTTCTTGCATTAGGGAAGTATTTGAGCCCCTGTATCAAATGCATTTTAAAATTTGGTTGAAAATGGCAACAAAATTGCCTGTTCCGCCCTCTTGAAAAGGCTTCACAATCTGCGGGAGAGATTCAGTAATAAAAACAGTCCCTTTTAAGGGCTAGAAATTCTATTAGTCTAACGGCTGCATCTTTTAAAAGCAAACTTTACACTGAATTTGCAGCAGAGGCCAACTTCATTTGGGGTCAATCCTATATTTTGCTGGGTTTGCATAGGAATAAGATCCTGCAAATATACACAGCAGAGCCCTTAAGAAACTCCCTAGTTAGCTCCTTTTTCTATCGGCAGCCACAGCTTTCCACTGCCTCTGTAAACCTTCACTTCTATTTTGCAAAGAATTGAATGGTTTCAGAACTCACTTTCACACTGTGACTGTGTATTTGGGCAAAATTTTCCATCACAGTTGCAGCATCAATGATCAAACTATAATTGGTTGTGATCTTATGCTCCCCATAATTGTGTCTTCTCTAGCTTGAAGGTGGATAAAACTTCCATTAGACTCTGAAGGACTCAGACTTCAGCTCAGTCTTTCTAAGCTGGAAAATATAAAAAAGTGGAGGAAGCAAAATATACTCAGCAGGAGCAATATTGCTTTTGAATTGATGTGCTACATCCTAAAAGTTCCACTGTACATTGAGGCTTAAATCTCATATCATGCATCAGGCCCAAGTTGCCAGGGTTAGCCCAGGTGTTACCACCTAGCCTGGAGGACCATATTCATCCCCCATGCCATGGAGGGATGTTAAGAGATGTTGCCTGACTGCCCATTCCTCCAGAAAGGCATTGACAGGCAGATCTGTGCAGCGGTACCTACACTTGTTCTGCCCTCACTCCTTTCACAGCCAGCCTTTGCCCAAGCCTAAGTCCAATATTTACCCTGAGCCCCCACAAAGGTGAGCTCCTCAGCCTCCAGAAGAAAATTATAGTCCTTGAACGCTCAAATCACGCTAGTTGTTTCATCCAAGAGCCTTGAAAACAATAGAGAAAAGGAACAGAGTTGCTTTCAAGTTTAACAATTTACCATTTAATCATAGTGTAACATCTTTGACATTCAGTAGAGTTACTATCAATTTTATGTCATGGTATTTAAAAGGAAACCCAGTTCTTATATATATATATATATATGCATAACAGATGAGTAGGGACAAGCTATCATTAATATGATTATAGATGTTAAAGCCAGAATAAACTACTGAGATTATCTAGTCTGACCTCTTACATAGCACAGGGCATAATGAATCACCCAACATCAAGCCCAGAAACTTATAATTATTCCAGTTATTTATGACTACTGCTAACCTGGTCAATGAACAAATATCTATATCAAGGAATATCATTCAAGTGTATATACAAATACAAAATGTGTCTAGCGTATGTAATCGCTCATCTTGTACAACACACATTTTATGTCTTAGATGCTTCTAAGCTCTGATCCCACACTCCAGCCAAAAATCACTCCATGAAAAGAAAAGATCCTCTTGCAGTTTGCACAACAGGGAAAAACAATCATATTAATCATGGCGTTGTAATTTAAGATAAATATCAGGGATAATCCAGTAATCGTTTACAAATGCAAGTGGCTTTATTTCACATGAATAGTCAAATTGAATTCACTTGTGTATGTATTTGTATCATTAGATCTGTGGCAAATAACCCTTAGCTCTAACTGCCTCTCACAACAAACAGTTATTATATACGAGTAGTATAATACACTTAAGCATAAACCATATTACACTGGTATTTTAGACACCAGACAATCAGATGTGATTTCTTTTAGTTAAATAGTTACTGCCCTAATTCTGCTTGACCCTCAGAAAAAATCATCAGTCCAAGTACTCATTTCTCTCCTTTCCATGCTGACAATGGGCTAGAACAATGTCAGTAAAAACCCTTGTTCTGTCTTCATTGCTTCCAGAAATATGGTTTGTTTCTCTGCCAACTGCTGGTAGCACTGACAAAAAATCAGTACTTTGCAATACTCCAGGAAGCAAAGGCCTTAGTTCTGCATGTGGATGGTGAACCTCATCTTGGTCTGCCTGAAGTCACTGGGAGTTGATTGCTTTCTATGCAATTAAGAGTTGGGCTGAGGTTTCTGTTTGATGAGTGGTCAATGCTTAATACTCCATTGGTCCCTCTACTGGGGATGTGCAGGAAAGTTTTAATTGCATATACAAAAAGACTACAGAATAATGAATATTAAAGATGGAAAATATTATGGAGGGGCTGTTAGCTGTCACTGAAATAACACAAATAACCATCTTCCTGTGAGACTCGTTTCCCTGCATAAGATGTCTGATAGGCTAATTTAATCACATACTATGCCATTGTAAATATCTTTGATAGCTGGGAAGCAGCTTGGGAATAGACATAAAAAGAAGGAAAAAGCCACCTTAATTTAAGTAATTATAAACATGATGATCATCTCAATGGCCAAATCTCTGCCAAACCATATTGTAGCAGGGCACAGTGATGCACCTGCCACCTGAAGGGAAGAAGCTGCCTGACAGGCAGCTTCCAGGTGGTGTGGGGGCTGATTGCAGGCTCACCTGAGCAGACAACGGCCAGGCTGGGGCTAGATAAAGGAGCTTATCCCTGAGAGCCTGAGGAGAGGAGTTTTCTGCAGGGCAGGACTGATGAAGGGCCCAAGGGGGTAGGGGAAGCAGAATGACTCTGCAGGCCTGGGAACCAGAGAATATTACCTGGGGCAGAGAAGGAAGGGTTTATGCAGGCATAAACCCTTTGTTTTACATTGGTATTCTTGTTGAGTTACAAGCCTTGAGCCCTGCTGGAGGTGGGCTAAAGGCCTACAGAGTATTCCGCAGCCCAGAGAAGGAGCTGAGCATGGGAACTGAGCCCACCAGCCCAAAGAAGGGGCTGGGTGTGGATACAGAGGCCCCCCAGCCCAGAGAAGGGGTTGAATGGGTTATAGAGGGCAAGGGAGCAGAGTCCACCAGTCCAGGGAAGGGACGGAGTGAGGTACAAATGGTTCCCCAGCCCAGAGAAGGAACTAAGTCAGGTAACCGAACAGAGGACCCCCTGGCCAGGGAGAGTTGGAGCGAGGGATTAGAGGATATACAGTCTCCGAGAGGGGCTGCGTGAGAGGCTAGGGATCTGAGGACTCACAGAAAGAAGGCGGAGAGACCCAGAGGGTCGGAGGGTCCCAAAAAGGGCTAAGAGAAGCTAACATCTGAAGTGCTAACATCCATGAGGCTTGGGGTGTGGTGTAGGGGAGGAATGGAGCCACATACAAATTGCCCATAAGGCTATAGGTGCCCTGCAGGGAAACCGCCAGGCCGAGAGGGCCTATTTAGCATAAGGCCTGGATTGAGATTACTGGGGTCCAGGAGGGACCCGTTGAGGAGTTGATTGGGCTCAGGCTTTCTCTAAGGCCCATGGGCAACCTCCCTTTCTTAACTTCAATAATGACAGGGCGTGGTGGGCAAGCAGTTAATGGAGGACAACATTAGAGACAGAGCCAGGCAGGAGCCACACAGCCACCAGGATGCATCACAGCTGCCCCTGTGGCTCGAACCTGCTACACCCGTATCTATCCAAAACCAGAGGATAACTGTTCTGAAGAGTCAGGGGAGAGAAGGAGATGGAGTAGGATTACATAGTGTCTCAGGAGTTGTCAGTGCAGTAGAACTGAGTTTTCAAACATGTTTGAATATATAAAACAAGAAGGAAGACAGAACAATAGAGTCCCAATACAAGTTGTAACAGAGGATTGGATAGAAATCCCCTGATAGTTGCCTACTGAAACAACAAGAGAATTTCTTTTAATGTAGAAAAGGTTTTATATATATATATATACACGATTAGATATTTCTAAATCATTCATCAATTCCTGCTTTACCAGTGATGTTTTCTGTGTATCAATATCATATTTGCTTCTTGGTCAGAGTCCAGTTACTTTGACTCGGACCAAGTTTTCAAAATATTCAGACCTATCAAGGTGGCTTCACAATGTTCAGTGTCTTTCCAATTTTGTACTATAGCTAGGTGGATAGAATACATGGCTTGCCAAGTACAAGAAAGTGTGGGATCAAGTGCTGAATTTCAATCTCAAGTTTCAATCTATTTCATCTCATCCTCTGATTTACAGCATCTTTATGTCAGTTGAAATAGAGTGGTTAAATAGGCTTTATTACACAGGCTTTGTGCTCACAATAATACTAACAGTCCAAAATAATAACACTGGGTGGGAGAGAAAGCTGAAGCAATCTCTTAAACCAAACATCTTCACACTCAGTACTGAACTCTTCTCATGGTGCTAACTAAAGTGAGAAGATAGCAAGGAAGTTCCTATATTAAACACAGACTTTTAAATGATTCATTATATAACATCTGTGACTATATAGTATCTGTGTATACACTGCGTGCAGAGTCCATCCCTGTGTACATGTGGACATACGTGCACACACACACACATTTATACATGGACATGTTCACACACCAGATATGGGTATTTTGTATACAAATGAGAGGGGGGTTGTATATTAGGAGGCCAAATTTTGCTTCTTGTAGACACTATAATGTCAACAGACTGTAAAGGCAATTCTGCAAAAGGGTAATTAAGTCAGGTTTGTTGTTCAGAGTTACAGGAGAATCACAGTTAATTCATTTTCAGAGATTTTATACATTTCATAGACGTTAGGGCTGGAAGGGACCTCGGAAGATCATCAAGTCCAGCCCCCTGTCCCAGGGGCAGGAAATCAGCTGGGGTCAAAGGATCCCAGCAAGATAAGAATTCAAACATTTGTTAAAAGAGTCCAGGGTAGGTGCTTGCACCACCTCTGGAGGGAGTCTAATTTTCTTCATATTTGCTTTGTTAATCATTCTACTTACTGGGTATCCCTTTTAATGATTGACTCTTAATTAGGTCAGATTCTGCACCCAGTCATTAACCTATGTAAGGAGATCTGTACCAGGAACCATTAGTAAAGAAATCAGGCAGAACCTGTGTCCATGTCCCCATTTTCAGCCTTTCTACTCTAGCTACTCTGTCTATCTATAGCACCTCATTACCGTTGCAGCTGCTGTACCCCCATCTTTATGGGAATTTGCCAAAGGATAGGCATAGCAATATTCCCATCCTCATGGCTCCTGCAGATTTCTGCTGCTAGACTTGCCAGGCTTTCCTCCACATGACCCTAAAAGAAGCCTCTGTGGGACCCAAGAGGTAAAAGTCTCTCCAGCATCGGTCCTAGAAATGCTGGTGTCCCCTGAACAGCAGTGAGAAGGCAGGATTTTTCTTTAGAAGAAACAGCCACTGAATTTGAGAAAGGCAGCGATAGGGAAATCATCTCAGAGCAATGACTCATCTCACGTGGCTCTCACAGTTTGAAACAGAGACTTTTTTGAGATTGACAGCCCTAAGATTTCTGTACAGACTCCCCGGTCAAGCTGATTTCACCTGCCCCCAGCCGACAGTCACTTGCCAATCCAAACTTTGAACCCCAGCTTAAACTAATGCAATCTGTACTGGAAACCAAATTCTGCTTTCTTGGTTTGTGGCTTATTCAGAAGAGATGGCATATCCTTCTGTCCCTGGGGAAGGGGATGGTTTTGTAGGAGCAGCAAGCTTCTGCCTTAGTCTAGCACTGTTTTCCTTTTCACAGATGAAAGCCTTTCGTGTGGCAGGGGGAGGGGAGAAATTGTGCCTTTTATTTTCTTTCCTCACTTTAACCAATTCAATTTTCCCTTTGCTTTGATTGCTTTCTCAGCATGGTATTTAATTTAGGGGTGGTATTTGGTGAATCGCTCAGGTTTTTGACCTCAGAGAGTGTCACTCACTTTGTGACCTGTGCCTGGAACTCCCATTAATGTCAAAAAGAATTGCATACATAGAGCAAGGCAGCATATGACCCTTAAGAGAGAAAGCAGCTTTGTTGATGGGGGGAAAAGGGGAGAGGAGCATGTGCTTCACAGGAAAGAGCAGAAGAAATGAATCAAAAGGAAAACAGTGACGCTGCTGAAGGAAAGTAAAAAGCGAATCTACAGAGGATGAAAACCCTAGATCAGAGAAGTGCATAGAAAAATGGGATCCAATTCAGACATAAGATGAGACAAGATGGAATGATTTTTTAAGAAAGAAAAGCTGAGGCTATAGAAGCGACGTTTAACTGATATCAAGAAACTATTGAAGGTTTTAAATGAGTTCAATCAAAGGAAAATTATAAAAGTCCTTGGAGTGGAGAGTAGACATTAATGAGTAATGACAGATATTGTATAGTCTCTGAGCCACGTTCTTTTATATAAGTTTCCATACATTTCTGTAATAGTTTAACAGGGAGATGATTAAACTCTACCTTTGCTTTAGCCTTCAGAGAAAGAAGCAGACAGGTGAGTTTGGCAATTAGTAATTGCTTTTTGGCTGTGCAAAACAATAATTCAGTGTAGTTATGTCATACTTCATTAGAATAACAGTTGCAACATCATGTGCAAGACTTTACAGGACCTCTTAGTGACACAGGCAGACCTGAGAAGTCATTTTCTCTAAAGAAAATTAATCATAATTCTTATTTATATTGATGTAGTGCTTAAGAGCGCTTATCAGGACTCGGGGCCTTTTTGTGCCAGGCATTTAATTTAATTTAATTCAGTGACATTGTGATTTTTGAGGATCATTGTTGAAGTTTTTTGCTTATTGGTTTCTTTTATCTGCTATTCCAATTAGTGTTTTCGGGGTGTGTGTGTGTGTGGGGGGGGGGGGGGCTTTGTTTTGTTTTTGATAAATTATTTAATTTTAGGTGACAAGGCCCAGAGATCTGTTATATTTCAAACTGAAATTCTGGCCCTGTTATGGTTTCCCAAAGTGGGTATTAGGGCCGTGCGAAGTTTCGGACTCTGATTTGATTCAGTGGAGATTTGGCCCGATTTGGTGGCCGAATCTCCGAATCCAAATCAAATTAGAGGACCCTTTAATCCCTCTGAATCGAATTGGAACCCTCTGGATAGATTCAGAGAGATTTGGAAAGATTCGGCGATTTGGACATAGACACAGCTTTAAATGTTTTTTCTACATAGCTCTAGGTAGCAGGTGGCTCACGAGTGCTGCTATGCCGGAGCACATGGAGAGTCCCACAGGAGCGCGGGGGGCTCCCCAGCACACTCAGCACCAGACCCAGAAATGGGCCAGAAGCACTTCCAATCCACTTCTGTGTCTGCTGGGGAGCACGCAGGGGAGGGGTGTCCCCATGCACCCCCTGGCCCAGTGACTGATGCCTCCTGGGTCTGGGTGGGGCACCCAGGGTTCCCCCATGGCCAATCGCCAGGCCAGGGGCACTCCCCGATGGACCCAGAAGTGAACTGGAAATACTTCTGGTCCACTTCTGGGTTCACCACTGAGCATGTGGAGGGCCCCCCACCCGCACTCCTGTGGGATGCTCCATGTGCCCCAGTATTGCAGCATTCACAAGCCACGCTGATACCTCGAGGTATGTAGAAAAAACATTTAAAGCTGTGTTTGTGTCCAAATTGCTGATTCTCCAAATCAGCATCGAATCTTCAGATTTGGATTCAGCCAGATCATATCAGGGATAGTGATCCGAATCAACGAATCAAATGACTCTCCTTGATTCAGGCTGAATCCGAATCTGAATTTAATAGGGCCCACTTTGCACACCCCTAGTGGGAATCTTCACAGTCAAAACGTTTGAGAGAGTTCCCTCTTTCCCTTATGCCTTTTCCTTAGCCACCCCTAATGTGGCTGCCTGTATTCCCAAAGTTGACAGCATACAGCGGCCAAATAACATGCATTGGGGTGTGCTTCAACTACAACCATGACCCTAACATGCTACCCACC
The DNA here is from genome assembly GCF_030867095.1 of Alligator mississippiensis. NCBI lineage: Eukaryota > Metazoa > Chordata > Crocodylia > Alligatoridae > Alligator > Alligator mississippiensis. The sequence continues at coordinate 10,332,780 of NC_081832.1, read as the reverse complement.
ACAAGTAGCTATAGAACTATGCAGGGGCATTGCAACTTAGTAAAAGTTGAGAGATTTTAAGAATGACCAGAAGGTCATTATGTCTAATCTTGGCCTTTACAGATCAGTGTCTTCAGATACTGCCACAAAGTGTAATACATCTCTTTTCACCTGCTTACTCTCCATGTAGACTTCATACCTTCTAAATAGAATTAGTAGTCTAATCCGTGTACCCTATATCGATTCCCCTTACCTCAGGGATCAACGTGGATAACCTACATTTGTTAAATTCCCTCTCTCTGCATGGATGCACAGGCTGAAGGGGTGAAAGAGTGTTTCCTTTTCCATTTCCAACAAGTGCTGTAGATGGAAAAATGAAGTCGTAACCACAGTGTATCGCAAGGTAAACGTATGAGTCACTCTTTTATGTCGAAAAGGCATCTGTTTTGCATGCTATGCCTCAGGGTAATCTTTAGGAAGAGCCAGATATGCTTGAGGCTACAAAGCATTGAAGTAAATAAAAAGGAAATAGAAGGCATGATACAAAGAGAATAGTGTGGAAAGGCACGGAAAGCTTTGGAAGCATTTCCCTTCCATAGAAAGGACCCCAAAATGGACCCAGAATTCTGTGCAGTATTCTTGGAGTTGGCCTACAAGGTGCAACACACATTTGTTCCATTGTTGTCAGCAGGCTTCTCAATGTGAAACATTTATTGTGAATGAGACCCTGAAATTTTACTGCCCACCATAAATGTTTATGTTTTTCTTGGGGAGCTAATGATAGGTAGAAAACTACTGCTTTTATATCTCTTTCTGCTCTCCAGTCTGGCATCTGAAGGGTGTCACTGTCTCCCCATAGTAACGAGACGTTGATTATGAAATCAGATCCTTCCATGAGCAGGCAAGAGAAATGAGGCAGCAGATGCAATACAGTTCATACAACTTCCAGGGATATTTTTGAAAGAAACTGCATGCAATATTCAGTAGCCAAGCTACAATTTTACACGTGGCCTTCTCACATCATCATCGTGGTCAAATCGCGTGCATAGTACCAATACATCTATCGTACTTTATTCCCCTTATTGCATAGTTCAAATTCCATTACGCATCTCCATTGTTTCACATTCGAGATATACATCACCATGATCACTTTAAAGATCTTCTTTCATGATAAAATTACTAGTTTTATTAGCGATAAATAAATTTTATCTACATATTGTTACGATTAAACCATATTACAATGAATAAAGCATACTCTTCCCAGGCACATCTCATTTCAGAGCAAAATCACTTTAAAATTCAAGTTCTAAAATTTTCCTGGAAAGGGAAACTGTATATTTTTATTGCCAATTCAGACAAGTGAAAGTGGATCCCATCAATCTTTGATTTTCTTTAATAATTCATGAAATTTCATGTATCAGCAGGTAATTGGTTCTTACAGACAAGCCTCTGAGCATTTTTTCCTGTATTCAAGAGTTCTATGGATTTATGCCTCTGCATATAACAGTCAGTCCCTCTAAATGGGGGCATTTAAAAGTTTCCACTTACATACAAATGACCTTTTAAACAGCATCCATGATTGATTTGTAGTAGGTAAGATAACATCACCTTACTTTCTAGTATTTAATTTACCTGACAACTGATTCTACCAGTTTCTCTCTGGGGTTTTTGAGCAAGCAGTCCTTATTTTGTATCAAATGATCATGGTCTCTAACACAGAGGTATATTACATGTGCTAAGTGGTTGAATATTAATCTGGATGGTTCCTAAATGCTATTAAGCCAGCCTCATTTTGGAGGCTTACTCAGGTAAAGGGGATTATTTTCAAAAGCCTCTAAGTCCCGTTTTCAGACGTGTCTTAGGCTGTGGACAGATGAACAAATTATACTAAGTTAAGAGGAGGAAGGGAAGCTCCCTAGCAACAGCAGCACCAGCCTCTTCCCGGTGGGGGAGCTGAGGTTGGCTAGACAGAAAACTGTGGAGGCTGCTCTATACATCTTCTGGCCAAAAATGCTGATATTTTTTTTTTTTTAACAATACCCACCTAAGGTGCTGCGCCTCTGTGGGTAGAAGTGGGGTGGGCTCAGCTGCGTGGGGTGGGCAGTGGTGGCTTGTGGGGAGGTGGGATGCTTGGATAGGGGCAATGCTGGGAGGGGTGGCTACAAGGGGGCTAAGGCAAATTTTGGGGTTGCAACAGCCCCCCCAAACCTCCCATAGCGATGTCCCTGCTCCATAGTAACTGTTTATGCACATGCTCTATTCCACTATAAAAGAAAGCTGGCCTATAGTAATGTAATGGTTTTTCATTCAGGGAAAACATCCCAGATTAGTGTCCACTTACCACTGGATAAGAGCAGACACACATTATCTTGCAGTTGAGTAAAATGAGGCATAGAAATATAGAAATACTGAGGAATTTCACAGTCAAGGTTGAAATCTCTCATCATCTAGTCCCACTACTTGCACAAGTGCAGGATGTGGTGTCCCCATGCTATCCCAAATACACGTCTGTCCAGCCTCTGATAAATGCCTGTTTCCCCAGTCATACAGCAGATACCTAAATCCAAAGTTCCTGTCCACCTATTCCATGTTCTGACCACTGAACAAAAACAATTTCCTGCCTAGGCCCGGTGGTTTTTTCCCTAAGAAGAGATGTGGGGTTTTTTGTTTATAGTTCTGTGTATTGATTTGTTTAGCAATGATGTGGTTGATCTCAGGTAGCTGAGCCTGGAGGATAACTTCATCAAAACTAATCTTTGCACAAAGGCTCTGGTTGTACAGATCACCTGTATTTCATATCTAATGTTCTGCACAGCTTTGGCTCTAGAATGTATGTATTCGCAACAGAGTCAGATACTATTGCTAACAAAACTAGAGGCATACTGTTAGACAAATACATATCATAGCATTCATGACAGCATAATAGAGGATACATTTTCAGTTCTGTGTACTGAGGAACTGGCATTGTCTTGGAGGAGAGCAACTTGCAATCACAAAACATACGCCCAGAAAGTGAATTGTAAGTGCAAACCAAAGGATTCGCTTCTCTACCTACCTGGTTGGTACAAGCCATCAGTGCAGTGAGCAGTGCAGTCACTCCTGTCCTTGCAAAAGAGAAACTACACTCTAGAAAATTTAGCCCAAAATAACACACAGTTAACACCAACAGTCAACCACATCTGGACCCAGCTTTTCAGAATGGCAACTGTACATGTGCATGCCTGATTGTCATGATTGCATAACCATCGATATACCTGTGTACTGATATCGGGACGGTTAGATTGTAGCTGCAAATCTCTTCATGCACTTACTAGACAAGGACATGTTGGCAGTGCTTAGAGTGTGCATACAGTGCTGAGAGCATGCAAACATACTGACACAGTGAGCAGTGCCAGGAGCTAGGTAGACCAACCAGCTAAGGAAGTTTGAGGGATGACTCCTACTTAGCAGAGGAGCAAGAATCCTTGGTTGCTTTGGGAGAGGTTTGGTGAGTGAAGTGTCTTTTTGGTTTGGGCTTTGTGGTCTAGATTTAGTTTGGTTGCCAGTTTCCAGGGTTGTTTGAGACGGAGGGCAGGGAGCTGTTTTCTGGTGCTGATAACAGTGTGAATGAGGAGCAGGACTAGTCTAGGCAGAAAACCTAAGCTGGCCAAGTCCTAGGGACACAGTGAGTCCTAGGAGCCAGCAAACAGGGAAATCTGAAGGCCTTGTTGCACAGGTGCTCAGCACGGTTTATGTACATTGTAGTAAGCACTACGGCACTATAGGTGGATTAACACACAGGCCAACGGTGCCTGGGTCCAAGAGCCCCTACCAATCTGAGGCCCCCAGGTGCCTGGGTTCCTGTGGGAAGTGGCAGGTTTTCCCTTGCAGGTGGGCACCATTCCAGCCTGCAAGGGGCTGCTTGGGGCTGTTCAGAGCAAGACTCAGGGGGTGCCACATGCCTGTGCGTAGGCACACGCATGCACATGGCCCAGAACAGAGTCAGCCAGTGTGGAGAGCAGCTCCCTGCAGGGAATGTATGGGGGGGAAGGGGCATGGGGGGCCAGATCGAGGACCTCACGGTGAGGGAGGGTGTGGGGCAAAGGCTGGGGCTAGGGGTGCTGCCCAGCCAGGACAGTGCATGGGACCCGCAGCCAGGACAGGGAGTGGGACAGAGCCATGGGTGGCTCATCCAGGAGCTGCGGGGGTGTGGAGGCAGCTCCCCACTGCTGTGACCCCCCATATTTGTGCACAGGGCAGATGTGGGCTCTGCAGACTCTGGGCTTTCCTCCCTGCTGCTTGCTCCCTCCCTCCCTGCTGCTTACTGTAGACTCAGGGCTCTCCTCCCTGCTGCCTTTGCCCCAGGAACCCCACGCCACCTGCATGCCCCCTACCCACCCACCAGCAGTGGGGACAGTGAGTTGTGCCTCCTGCTCCAGGGCAGGCAAGGAATGCGCGCCCCAGGGCAAAGGCATCAGGGCAGAGATCCCCAAGCCCACAGTGGACACCCTGCATCTGCCCTCACCTCACTCTCCTCTGGCTGTGACAAGGGAGAAGGGATTGGGGAGCAGGGAGGAGAGGAGGGAATGTGCCACCCTACCCCCAGCCCCACCAGGTCCACCCAGCCTCCCCCGTGGGCAGGGGCAATGCCAACCTTTTCCTAGTGTGGGGGCTGGGCTATGGCTGGGCTCAGCCAGGCCAGGACCTGGGGTATTATTATCCACAATTCACCTTAGCCCTCCTGTAGCCACCTCTCCCAAAGCTACTGCTGACACCTGCCCACCCTGCAAAGCTGAGCCTGCCCCACTCCTTCCTGCTCTGAGCCCAGCCCCAGCCCAGCCCCCCCCACCAGGAATAGGCTGGCACCACCCCTGCCAGGACCACCAGGCCTTTGTGGGCTCCACTGCACAGGGCAGGCAGGCAGAGGTGGTAGTGGCACTGGGGAGGGGGCTAAGACAAATTTTGGGGTGGCAATAACCCCACCCCCCCCCCAGCGCCACCCCTGCCTGTGGGTAATGGAAACCCACCTCACCCTTGTCAGTGGCAACACCAGGAGGGGAAGGGGTCCCTCCCACTGCTGGAGCCTAGGGCCCCAATAAATCTTAATCTACCGCTGTACAGCACCATAGTAAAAGTTAGACCACGTTCTGAGCAGTCTCACAGTAAGGTTTACTGTGATCTCAGGTCTCTCTGGACAGGGCTGGAGCCAGGTGTGTGTCCCCACCCCTAACATTGACCCCAGTACCAGGCACCATAGCTCACATTGCTGCCCTTGAGAACATGCAACCCTGACACCTGTAGTCAGTACCTTCCCTGCTGTGTTCCCAGCACTGTCCAACCCAGGAGCACCTGCCCATGGCAGGCTGGTATAAGCTGGTTTCTGCTGATGCCAGCAGGCAGAGGGAGGCATGAGGAGCCAAGCCTAAAAGAGGGTGCTGTTCCCACCCCTGGATTACAGGGTGATCCAGGTCTCTGCTGCTGGCAGTCTTGAACTGGCTCTAGTGTGGTGTGGGGGCTGGGACCCACAATAAGCTGATTGTGAGCCCCAGTCCCCGTACTGAACTGGAGCCCTGAACTCATGTGTTTTCTATGGAGCAGTCCTACAATAGCTGAGCATGTGTTAATGCTCCTCCTGTGAAAAGCGATAACTTTGCTACAATACAATGACACTTAGCACCTGTTTTATGTGCAGATGCTCATATTTTTAGTGCAGCTAATGCATCCTAAGTATAGCATGAGATATGGCCCTGAGTTGGGGTTTGCAGGGACTGTTTCCCCATGCATGCATTTTAACCGTCCTTCAAAGTCAGCTTCCCGAGGACCAGCGGGAAAGGTAGGGAGAAAGAAAATCCAGAAGGCAGCTGAAGAAGAAAGAGGAGGCAGTGACTTCAGTGCAGACCCAGGCTCAAATGCAGAACTAGGGTTTTACTTTAACCATTCTGAAAAGCTGTCAGATAAGACCTGTTATTAGGTAGTTATTAACCCATTATTAGTTATCGACTAGTTATTTAGATTCCTTTTTATCAGCTCTAGCAGCAGCCACAGCTGAGCCCAGAGCAAAACCCACCCATCTCCAACTAGTCCTGAGCTAACACTGTCACAGACTAGTTCATTATTTAAATGTGGAATATAAAGTGGGGTTTTGACTACCAGATCTCTATCTGGCATAAACACCCTTACTTCCATTGCAGTTAGTAGACCTGCACCATTTTACAGCAGGTGAGGATCTGACCGTTAAGCTGCAGATGTGTAGGCATTATCCTGTCCTTTCACTGATATCTGTGGCTGTTTTGCTTTACTCTGATCAATAATCTGAACCTAGAATCCAGTTTTGTAAACCCTACAACTAATTTTAAAGAAGATAGGATTAATCACGGGAGCAAAATTACCCATCTGACTATGGTTTTAACTGGATCAGACCCCTTGTTAATATATGTGGTCCTGATGTTTAGCAAATTAAGATGCAACACAAGATTGCAGTTGATGTGATTGCCAGGTCATTTTGCAATTAGTGTTCAAAATTCCACTTTAATAATTCATCCAGCTCCTCCTTTCCATACTGATTAACAGGGTCCCCAGTCACAAAATACCATTATGTTCTGCACGCTAGCTACAGAACTGATATACAGTCCTATCAGCTACTGTATAAGCTCTTATTTCACCCTCATTTACTTAAAACGTCTTCTCTACAGAATGCTGATGGGAAAGTAGGAAAAAAAGTCCCTATCAACATTTTGCACATGCTGTAAATAAAGCTGATGAAAACTGACTCATGCGTGCCCACTTAAGTGATTAGTGTTGTACAACCCCTTCTTTAATTACCTTTTAATCTTATCTTTAAATTCCTTCCTAAACCTGCCTGGATCCAATGACTCCTGTCCTGTAATACAAACTCTTCCTTCTCTGCTGAGCAATCAGACACCTTCCTCATCAACATTGAACTTGTCAGCTAAAGCAAGGTGACAAATCCTGACTCCGCACTATGTACAGTAGAAGTCAAACAGCTCTTCCTGCTGTGCAGCTGCCACGCAGCCTTGATAAAATAGTTATTCTCCTCCCATCCTCATGTCCTTTCTTTCACTGCCAGAATGAACCCGTTGTGGTGCTTTCACTCATTGCAGTATAATTGTGGTCCACTGAGTGTGCGCTGTTGTAGCTTGTAGGTATTAAACAGGGAGAGGATAGAAATATCCAACCTTATCTCATTTCAGCTTGATGGCTACTGTGCCTGGAAACTCTCGCTGGCCCCCTCTTCTAGCACCATCTCTTCGCACGCACCCCTATGTAAAAAATAAAATAAAAATCTCCCTTAAATAGAAAATAAGCTTGGATTTCCCCAGAGTAAGTTTTTCTCTCCCTTCTGGACCAGAGAGTCATTTGGGCAGCATGTTTACAGCTCCAGCCCAGGTTTGAGGGTTTTCCCACTTTCCTTGATTCACTACCAATTTGTGTTCTTGAATGCGTTTTTTCCATGTGGGAAAATGGCCACTTGTGTAGGGAGAAGGAAGGGTCTACTATGAGCCAGAGTTACAGACAAATACCTTCTACATAACATGCAGATATACCTAGTTTTCCTCACGGGCTTGGGCTTTCACTTGGCTTATTTTGTTACTGGCCTCTCTTGCAATATCTTAGTTTCAAACTTAGCTCTGCATCCTAGATTTTGGGAACAAACTAGGAGACTTGAATAGGGCTAGACTATAGCAGTGATTACCAGTGGAGTGAGGCCGTAATACTGGGCATGAATGAATGCTCTTTTCAGATGCATGCACTGATTTTCTTCATCTGAAGAAATGCAGTTTTGAAATATGGGTAGGCCTTCCAGGTGGGAACTCTGTCACTTGAATGGGCAGTCTGTGCTGAATTACAGGGGGACATTGACAATGCGGTATGAAACGTTAATGATGCACCTGTTATTATGGTCAATAATAAAAATGTGGTTAGAGGTCGTTCTATCTTTGGCAAGTATGGCATGCAACGTCACAATGCAAAGAGTTGGTCAGGATTTATTTTATAACATTTTTGCTGTTGCTGTTGTTGTTCATTGACACCATCACTGTTCACAGGACTGTAGCAGGCAAAATTTAAGCTAAGGAAGATTTCTTCCAGAGTGCATTTTCTTGTCAACCACAGGAAGAAAATCCAGAATAGCAACTAGTGGTCACCCCATTCATGACTTGATTATTCAGACCAGGGGCATGAACCTGGGTTTCCCATACACTAGATGAATGCCACCACTACCAGGCTAAAGACTGTTTTAAAAACAAGATGTTCTCCCTTTGTTTTTTAATGAAAAAGACTTGCAGGGTCTTGGTTTCACACCCATGTGGACCAGGAACATTTTGAAATCTCCCAGCATTTAGAACGTTACAGAGGAAGAGAAGATTGTTTCCCAAGAAACAATATCTGTGCACTATGCAAGATGGCATATGGCAACACCAGGACACTTCCCTGGAGCTCAGTGAGTCCATCATTACAACAATGTGAAGGCACAAAGTCCATGTTTAACTGTACATTTCTTATACTGTATATCAGTTGAAAATTAAAATGGATTTCACTAAGGCCTAGGGCAGATCTTATGCTTAAGATGTGATTAAGCAGTTAATTGCATCTTAAAGTGTAACCCAGCCACATGTTCAGGCAATTAATAAAACAGGAAACCAGCCACAAAGTTATGGCACACACTTTGTAAACTGGTTGCCATCACACTTTAAATTGAACATGTAGGGTGGGGTCCCCACTGGAGGACTATGGACAGATCATCAGCACAATCAGGACTTCACTGGGCAGCCCTGGTGAGGTTCTGATCCTGCCGCCATTGAGAGCGTTCCCAATCAGTTGAATCTGCCAGTGATCAACTAACCTGCCCCATGGGTCCCGAATTGTTGGGAATCTTGCTAGTGCATTATCCATATGGTGCAACTGGGATCTGATCCCTAAGTCCCAAAATCATGCCTTCTGCCATGCGCATGTGGCATGGCAGCAGGTGCAGCGCTGTAACCATGGATTAAATCCCACCACGCCTTCAAACAAATGTCTGTCAGTGTCTTAAGAAACAGCCATTAAGTTGGAGTCTAGCTAATTACATGTCTCCAAATAGAGCTTGCATTTAAAAAAATGTCAGAATTGGCAAGATATTATTTGAAATATACTTCTCCATGCAGAACATGGACAATATTAATAGTTTTAAAGAAATACAGATGTATTCACCCAAATGTCACAAATCTTACTAAACCTGTGCAGAATATGCTCTTTTTTGCACAGGGATTGAAATTAATAGCTGTGACCTTTTTCTGACTTGCTTTTCATCCTCATAAATTCACCATGTTTGCAAAATAGGCCCACAGGGGGATTTGCTTGTGAGGGTTTTTTAAAAAAATCAAACACAACAAAACTTGCAATCTTTTTCCCCCCTCTTTAAAGTCCTAGTAGGCTCTTAAATAACGAATAGTGTGACATGATGTTGCCTCTTTGAGTTTCGGTGGTGTTAGAAGGTTACTGTCTAGATTTATCTTTAGGCAAGAGTCCCATCCTTGTTTTAGTTTTTCTAATAAATAGTCTGTTATTTCCCCACAGGTCTTAACAGCGTGTTTTTAATAGGCAAAGCATAGCTTTAACACACCGAGGCTGTAATACAGGGCGTACAAGCTTGCATGAACACACAAGGGTTCCATGTCCCTACCACATTCTAGATCAGAAGGGAAAGGAGGCTGCTTTTCATGCCCTTATTTCCATTTATAAATGCATATACGCATGCACAAATCTGGCTTAGTTTTTCAGGATCATTTGAAAAGCAGCCCTGATGGATCAGACTGGTGATACCACTAGTCAAGGATTTTTACTCCAAAAGCAGTCAACACATGATGGTGCAGAGGATGCAAGAGCTCCATGCTGGGCTGTTATCCTCTCCTACTGATGATTGGCTTTGTCATCAAGCTTATTGACTGCCACCTTTTATATTTTTTCTATCTAAAATAACTGGATGCTTGCATTATCCATGTATATGTTGGAGTCTTTATGTAGTCCTGGTAAATTCTACGCCTTAGTGATAGTTTGTGTCAGTGATTCTCCAGGTTGATAAAGCATTGTGTATTTGAATGTGTTACCTTTCCAGTTCACTGACTGTCCATTGTTCTTGTATTATGAGAGAGAGAGCTTTTCCTGTACCACATTATTACACTGGCTTTTCCTGTGCCACATTATTTTATCTGTCATGTCCCCAGAGACTGTTTTGGCAGCAGGTGGATAGGAACACGTCCTTAGAGAAAAAAAAAAGTGAATGGTGGTTTTTCCAACCCTGTGTTGGTGCAGAGATGTATCCTTTCAGATTTTGGATATCAGCACATCCTTTTTATAGAGTCATTTAACACCAAAGGATAATGGTTTCTGTAACCTCAGAAAAGTACATCATCTCCGCATGAGAGGTGCTAAAATCTTCATCCTGTAACTTGCACAGACTGCAAGTTTCTTTAGACCCACCTGGGGCTAGGCACTAGACTAGTCAGTTCAGGCCACCCTAAGAGTACTCCTAATAAAATACTTATTACTATATGAATACAGAGAACTTGGTGATTGTATCATACCCAGTGCTGCTAGTTTCACTCTTGCTGAATTCTACCTTGAATAGGACTATTCCTGGAGGAATCTGTAAGTAAGAGTAGACCCCTAGGCTAGATACAGACATTCAAAAAGCTCAAGGCTGAATCAAGCAACCTTTGGGGGGAGCAAATCTTGAGCTGGCCTTTAAACCAGTCTATAACTTCTGTTCTGTTATGGGTATAGATGATCACTTATACAGGCAAAAGTGTAATGTCTGTACCTGGCTTAGTGACTACTTAACAGTCCCTACCTTTGAATAGCTGCCCAAAGTTCCTACTTTCCAAATTGATTTACATCCTTTTTTGATAATAAATTGTGGCCTTTTCAGATATTCTGAACTTCAGGCTAGGTCTCATGACTGCCTGCTCCTGGCAATTGCCTAAACTATTATTTAAGGATTCTTTTACATCACGGCATGAATAGATAGAAGTACACCAGGGAGACCCATGAAATTCTTCAGAGGAATATACTTGAAAATACCTTCTCCTTTTGTACCAATCCAAATCAAAACAAATTATACTTTTGAAGATGTTCAAGGTACAGAGTCCCAGTTAGAGCACACACTTCCATTTTTTAAATACTATTTTTGGCAAAAAAAAACCCCAACAACCCCAAAACCCATAGAAGTTGCTCACAAAAGGCAAAAGAAGACAGAAGTAGCCTAAAACTTCTCAGTTTAGGCTACCTAAACTCCTCCTACCTCAGAAGACAGAAGTAGCCTAAAACTTGATTCTTCTGCACTGAAATCAATAAGAAAACATTATTTAACTATAGTGGGAAAAGGATCAAAGCCCCAGTCAAATACCAATGACTGGTGGCCATTATGTGGCCTTGTTATTTGTATGTGGCCTTGTATGGAAAGAAGGAAGGACTTATATTAAATGTTTATCATTTAAAGAGCAAATCACATTGTTCCTCAAGCAAGCATTCCTAACTGGGCCTTAACTAGTCTTTTAGTTTTCGAGAGAGTTGTGTGACTGAATTAAGTTGTAATTATATTTTACACTTTTCAATTTATGAATGCAAACAGTAGTACTTACAGGTCACCTGACTACCCTAGTTTGAGAACTTCCTGCAATAAGTCAGGCGAAGTGAACATTTTCTCATGAGACTTCTTCAAGGAGGCAGAGAGCTTGTGAAAATCGTTTCTTAAAAGGTCATCTGAGTCTTTCCGCACTTTCATGAAGGCTTGGCATCGTTGCTGGCTTGCAGAGCTGCCTGGTCTGATGGCTCTACTGAAATGCATTAAAAGACATACAGCTGTTTTTCTATGTGAATAACTGGCACATTTGCTACAGGGACTCTGCGTGATTGTCAGTCACAGGGAATTGTTTCACAAAAAAATTGCAACTACAAAGGCAGGGGCCCACCAAGTGTCCACAAGATCGATCTGCCTCTTGAGAGTAAATCAAGGCTGGGTAATAAAGGAAGCTGTTGCTTGTAAGTTCTCCACCACACTTGTTACAGAAGCAGAAATGGGGGTCGAGAGTGAAGCAGGACACTGCAGAAAGAGGACTGTTTCATGATTAAGGCACTTGAATCCTGCTCTAGAGCATTGGGATACCTATATACATGTGCCGGGGTGGGAGGTGTTTTATTTAAAGCAGCTTTAATTTAAATGCCCTCAGCGTATCATGTAATCAGCAGCTGCGTGTTTCAAAATAGCAGCAGGGGCGTTTTAACTAAAGCTCGTTGAACAGGTTTTTTTGTTAAAGCGCCCGCACTGCCATTTTGAAACATGTGGATGATGAATACATGAGATGCTGCAGCATGCTGGAGCATTCAGATTAAAATGCTCCAGGAAACTTGACTAAACAGAATATGTTGGAGCAAGTGTAAAAGTGCCCTTGGACTAATTAATATATATATATATATATATATATATATATATATATATATATATAGTCCCTTTGCCACAGAGTTCCTAGGTCACTTAAACCAGACTTTTCATAAGTGGTTACTAATTGCTCGATGATACTCTAGGGTCTGGTTTAAGGAAGTGCTGCTCATTCGCAGCTGCCATTGAACTCAAAGCAATTGTGTAATTAAAGACTGTGTCCAAATTAGTTAATGGGCAGCCTTAATTCTGGCATTGCTGGCTTGGCATTCACTTACATTTTCTAGTCTGTGATACACTGTCTGACTCATCCACACTCCTTCAGCCTTTAAGATTTATTTTCAAAAATGAATCTTGCGTTCCTCTGTTAGAAGGGAAAAAGCAAGAAAGGGAAAACTATCGTGGATGGCTTAGCGTAAAACCAGAATGAAGTTCAATTTTAAAGTGTATTCGGGTCAGTCAAGCAGAAGATCTCTGCATGATGCTGTATGGATTTGCCGGCTTGTGTGTGGGCATACGTGCCCCGTGGTGCCTGTCTCTGAGCTCATCCGCACACGCGATAGACCGCTGCATTGTGCTAGCAGGGAGGGTTCCCTTTCAATTTAAAACTTTGTAACTGAGGCAAACGTAGAAATCAAACCACTGCTTAAACTCCCAGATGTTCAAGTGTTCCTGAGGCAAATTTTATTTCAGCCACGTTACAGAAGGTTGCCATGTTTTTGTGAGCGAAACCCCTGGGGTATGCAGAGGTAGCAACTACCCTCCTTAATTCGGGAGCAAGGGGCCGGCATGCAGAGAACCCCGGGCCTCCTGTCCAGGCTAAAAGCTGGAATGAAGGCCATGGCACCTGCAGACCGCATTGCTCATGCCAGGCGATGAAGGGGATGAGTCTGCAGTGTGTTTCATGCACCAGCATCTACCTCTCCAAATACACTATAGTCAGAATGATGGCAATGTTTTACTATGGCCTTTTATGACTGAATATTTTAACCTTGGACTACAGCCCACATTGTCATTTTTATTCATATGAGATCAAGCCCCGAAGCCCCTACTCAGTCCTTCCTATTCAGGAAAAGCATTCACTTGAAGTTATGAATTTTGCCTGAAACAGGAGTGATGTGAGAACACCAGCTGTGTGGCTTCTCCAGTGGTGCTTAAGCAGCTGTCACATGTTGCCTTAACTGAGTGTTGATCTCCTGCAGGGCGCCCCATAATTTGACTTCAAGAAGAAACTTCAGGATGAGGGATGGAAATAATTTGTTTTCCATCTATACGGAAACCAGAATTTGCCCCATTGCATCCCCCGCCAGACTGGGATAGTTGCTTAGTGCAGTTGCACATGCTGTCTCAACAACACGTTCACAAACTGGAAGTACATTTGCACACACATTTTGCTTACCTATTTTTTTTTTCATTGGACCCTTTAAACTGGGATTATATATTTAATCGTGGTTAAAGGATGGTTACCGAGTTTCCTTAGCTCACTCTTAGAACTGCCTCTGCAGGAGTGAGCAAGAACTGTATTATCAGAGGAAACATCAAATCCTGATAGCTTAGACTATTCTGATTTCCACTTGATTTGTTTTCTTTGAAGAAAAGGACTTTTATTTTTTGAATAAACACTTCTATCAGAGAGTGAAAACTCTGATCAGAAACCTATTCAGCAAAAATGGAGAACAAAGACTTCATTACAATTTATTCTAACAGACAGTGTTTAAGGATTTAGTGGGATTTTATTTCCTTGCCTGTTAGCAACAACAATCACATACAACAGTGACAACTTTGCAGATCCTGCATGAACTGATCCATTTACAATCCTTCAATTATGCATTTCCTGAATTCTTCATATGGGGAGGAGACAAAAGCTAAAAGTTTTGGGTTGGGGATTAACCATTGAAAATAGTGTGGATACCCCAGCATATTCTAAACAGTAGGTGGCATTTAATGGGCCTGCTTTTTCTGTGATCTCAGTAAGGAGTAAAATAAATGCTTCTGTTTGAGATAACTGGGATAGTATACTTTACAATTATGTCAAGAATGGATAGAGTAACAGCAATCAATATTTATAGGGTAGAACTAGACATGGAAATAGTTTGGTGTAGCGGACTGGATCTAATTTTCCATGGAGCTTCAACATAGTTTATAGCCAACCTCCACAATTTGGTACATGTGATTATGTGTAGGTAGAAATGCTAGGCTTTCTACATCTATTATAACAGTTAGTCAGCACAATTTTCTGTTGGTTGTGTACTTTAGTCACATATGGTGCATATTGTTCCACAGTTATTGGTGATGGCCTGTGGTAGTGAGGTGGGCAGAGAGGGTTTTACTGGTTCCTTTTGCTCTTAATATCCTAGTTGCCTCTAGAGGACCAAACCAACACCAGATTCTGCTCTGCTACAAGGTGTACAAAGGGCCTTGTTACATGTTGCACTTTGAGCTGCTCAAACATCTATCGGTGTTAGTGTCATGGCTGGAGAAGTCATACCTTAAGGCTAAAAACCTTCCCTGTCTCCCAACCTGCACAGCTGTGACTTGCCACTATAGGGCTGGTAAGTAGGGGTCTGATTAGGAGCTGCAGCTGTGAGTTGCCACAAGAGCAGGGGTTAGCAACCCCCAGCACATGTGCCAAGCATGGCACGCAAGACCATTTTGCTCGGTACACCACCTCCAGCCCGGGCTCTAAGCAGCTGCTGCCAGCCACGGAGCCCAGGCTGCTCCCAGCAGGCGGCTGGGAGGCGGCAAGCCCTGCTGCAAGCAGATTGGTCTCTGCGAGCTTGCTGAAGCCAGGAGGCTGCAAACAGCTGCTCCGAGCTCCAGCATGTCGGCACGCCAGCGCTTTCCAAAGTAGACATTGTGGGTTTTTTGGCCCTCCAGCCAAAAAACATTGCCTGCCCCTGCACTAGAGGATGGGTGAGCCAGGACAGGCTTCTCCCCTTGCTCTACATGGGGTGTGTGAGAGGCGGGTTGTGGGGTGGGGGAACATGAAGCTGGGAGGTGGAGAGTTAATGGGATGAGAGTAGGTAATGGGAGGTGGAAAAGAAATGGGAGTGGGGGAAGGGTGGTGAAATGAAGGAAGTCAGCCACTGAAGGATAAAATAAAAAAGTGGGGGGAAAAAGAATACAAAAAGAAATAAAGAGGAAGTAAATTAAAGGAGGTCCAATGTTTTATTACACTGGGATCTGGGACTGGAGTGTGGGGGTGCTAGTCATGCTTCCTGGGGTGGCTAGGAGGTGGAGGCAGTGAGGGAAGCTTTCAGAGGAGCTACTGCCCCTGCCCTGGGAAGGAAGCTCCAGCTCATGGGACCCAATCCAGCTCCTTACCTTGTTCCCCTCCCCACCACTCCTAGGGCCCACACCTGGACCCGTCCATGCCCTGTGACCAGGCTAGCTGGCCCGTGCTCTGCAGACTGTTGGCACGGGGTTGCACCCTTGGGGGAGGAGCAGGGAATTGGATTGGTGCCAGAACCACCCCATAGTAGAGCTCATGGGGTGGGAATTTGTCCACATAGAACCAGAAGGTGGGAAGGGGATACTGCATCCTGGAGAACTGCAACTTGGGCAGCCCATCTGTGGGGAGTCTCGACACATTAATGGAACATAAGCTGGGTAACTTGGATCGGAGATAAACCTGCCTTGGAGTGGCACAACTTTTAGCTGCCTAAAGTGTGCTTAAAACTCGTTTCAGGTGCTGATGTATGGACAATCCAGAGGTGATGAGCTCCAGGAGCAGCCTAAAATTAACGTGCAACAGGCCCGAACACGTAGTTTGGGGTCTGCTCAGCAGAATTTACAGTGTGAAGACAGACAATGGAGTGAGAAAATGAAAACTTCACTGTCTAAACTTTGTTGGGAACAGAGGTAAGGCAATGGCACAGCTGAGAATTCACCCCATATTCACCCCATAATGGAATTCACTCCCATTATCCTAACTGCAAAACCAACCCTCTCTTCTAGGGTGTTGATTAAGGAAATCATCCACATGCATGACAATACTTGAAATTACTGGGATTTTCCCACAAATTGAAAGTATGCTGTCCTGAAGAGGGATGGCCATAAGCATGTGCTCCACTGTATTAGTGAAACAGGGCCTAGATTACAAATCGATATTAGCTCCTGTAGTAACATTCTTTGCCAGTGCAGCTTGCCAGCCACTTTTCCCAATCTTCAACTGCTGCTGCTGCACTTTAATGTTTATCAAGTTGGGACACGTTTAAATGAACAAGTTTGCAAGCACATTATTGGAACATGTTGCATATTCAATTCGTTGCCTACAGCAGATATTAAAAACAAAAAAGCCAAACTCTATTTTAGTTCTACTTTAAAAGTGGATGGAATTTTGCATGTGTGAGTTTTATAGGTTTGTGTTGTAACAGGATGATGTGTTTTTAGGGGGTTTTTTAAGTGTGACGTGTATTTCATTTTATTTATTTTTTGCATTGCTAACCATTATTTTCCCACTGGGGGCGTTAATCTCTTTTTTTTTTTTTAATATTTTTTATATCCATATTTAGTGCATTTTTCCAGATCGACATTAAGAAACGTTACAGCCAGTGTAATCACTGTTAATTGTCATCACATTTATAAAAGGTTTGGGGCTGCTGTTGCCATGAGAACCTTGATTTCATTTTGGTAGTTTTACTGCTTTCCCTTTGGTCTGAAGTTAAAGCATGCGTCTTAGGGCTGTTATTGTTCAGTAATTGTCCTGGATGAGTAGCAGATTTCTACTGTTGGTAAAATAGCTCTTGTCAGCACCTCTCATGGTTTCACTAAATACATCCATATCAATCTAATAAGGCAGGATGTGAATAAGAGTGAAATGCTGCAGCTTGAATTGATGTTTTACACAGATAATTTGCTATAGTGTTGATAGAAACCTAATGCGGTGGTGTTGGAAAAAATGGTTTGAGGCAGTGCCTGTAAAAGCTGGATCCATTACTTTGCAAAAAATAATAAACAATGTTATGACATCAGCAGGGGTTTGTTAACTATGATTAACCCATCTGCTGGATCTGCGTCTAATTTTCACCAAACTGCCGGTGACAGATGATTTATTGGAGTCACAGGCAATGACTCCAATAAACATAATTGTGAATATGATGATACAGAGCTGACATCTCTGTGAGTTTTCAGCAATTCAAATCATCTCAATACAGAAAGGAAATGCATAAAATTCATCTTCTCAAAGAGGAGAAGGTTAGTATATAATTGCAGGTGTCGCTACATTACATTTATTAAAGAAGTCTAGTAAGATCATTAATCACATCTTACCTACAATAAGCTGTGGAAAACATTAAAGCCAAATACATTTGTTAACTACTGAATAAGATGATAGACTTGCAAAAATAAATTATAATGAGTATGTTATCCAACATAGCCTTTTATCTCCTCGAAGCCTGAAAAGTCTTAAGCAAATCAAAAAATTCCCCACATTTTTTCATTATGCAGGCTCATTCCAGTTTTCTGTCTGTGGTTTGGTGCCTTTTGGTTTCATATGCTACATAACAGCTTTTAAACAAGCGGTGGTAAAATACACAGTGTTAATCCTTTGATTGCACCTACAGTAGAGAAAGAGGCTACTTCCACAAGTTTCCTTGCATTTGTTTCTCAGCATTTTGCTTTTTTGGTCATGAATTTCTCTTCTATGATTTCAAGACTCGAGACAGGAAATCTTTTGAAGTGAGATGGTTGTATGGTTTATTACTGACGGAAAAAAACCCCCTCATTTTTCTTATTTGATTTTCCAGTTGAATACACAAAGTATTATATTTTTCAAAGCCTTTCTTTGGGTTCATAACCCTAATTTTCTTTTATTATTACTCTGCGGTGGATGTAGATATTTAAGCACAGGGTTGTGAAAGTCAGCCCAGACCTTGAACACACTTGTAAACAGAGTGAGCTGAAGTGTGTTCACAAGCAAAAAGTGTTTCATTAGAACTTCGTTGGGTCTGCAAATTGTCTGCCACATTTTGAGGACTCTTGATATCGCTGGATGCCCATGAATTTTCAGAAGCTGCTATTAATGCTGACCTTTGCTTTTAAGGCTGTTTTTTAAGCAGATGACCTGGAGAAAGTCGTATAGTATTTTCTGTTATGGCCGCTAGACACTCTTCCAGTCCTCATGAGCTGACACATCTGCACACATCCTTTACGCAGCCACATGAACATTTGTAAATCTGGTGGTGTCTACCTCCTTGAGAGTTATGCATAGGCCATGTCTATGTGATAAAAACTTTCCCCTGCTCAGAATAACACCCTCAAGTACACTGAATAGCTCCTCACAAACGGCTTCTTAAACCAGAAGCAATTTAATTATATGCACATGGCACCATGAGCTGGGTAATTGGTCCTGTCACTCAGCAGCATTAAGTAGACTTCCCACCGCACCACACCAATGCAGTTGCTCTGCTTCCTGCTTGAGACGTAACCTGTGCTGGGTAGTGCAGCATATCCAAGGGCATAACTGCTGCACTCAGCGTGTTGGCTCTTCAAACATAGCCATGGAAACAAGAAGATCAGTGCAAATCCTTGTCAAACGCAAATCTTTTGAAGACTTGAGACTTTTTGTTGGAAGGAGGTGCAGAGCCATTTAACTTTCCATCTTATTTATTTCTAATAATCACTTCATAGCTTAAAAAGAGCACTTGCTATTGGGCAATTATTTTTTTTCTAGCAAATTAGTTTCTTGGAATTACTGGAGATGGAGCAGTCTACCTTTTGCTCTCCTCTTGACCTTGCTCAGCCCCGGTTTGCAGAACAGCAAAATGTATCCATTTTAAATTCATGTCTGACCTTGGCCAAACACCCTCCTCACATTTCCTTTTTAACTTGATGCTACATTCATCTTTTTTTTGACTTCTAATTGGTGAAATGTTTCTTCTCACCTTTCCAGGCACTTATTAGGCATGTTCTGGCAAAGGTGTGGCAGCCAGGTCAAAATGATACATTATTTCACCTAACTTGTCTAAGCTGTCAACTTCGTCAGCTGAAATGTGGTGAGATGTTTCAAAGATGAATCTAATGGGTCCTGTTTGAGCACAGACCCTAAGAACATGCATAACGTTTAAACATGATCACTCGCATTGATTTCAAGGAGACTGTTCACAGGCTTACAGTTATATACTTAACTGCTGTGTTGGCGTGGACCTTGAAGAGGGGATAAAGAACAAACAAGTAGAAAAGAAAACATTTTGCTTGTTTTTTGAGGATTTTTTTTGCAAGTAATCCTCTTGTTAAGAGTGGGAAGCTCTCCCAGATTTCCGAAGGGTCATTACATGTTTCATACATGTTTCAGACTCAGACTAATGCAGTATGTAATGTGCCTCTTCAATACAGGTACAAGGGCTTGAATGTCTACTTACCACGCCCTGGTATGTATTCATGATAGACATAACTCTGGCATTACTAATTGGTGTAGTGAATTTTTTAATGATTTTTCAGTTAAACAGGTGTCTAGTTGACGTCTTAGGGGGAAAATGAGTGGTGTCCTAATGTCAATTGATGATTTACATTCCTAGTTAAAAAATCATAACAGTCCCTACAGATGAAATGGAAGCGGGTATTTGTTGAAACATTTTCTCTATAAACCATTCCCTGTATGTACACATGCATACAGAGAGGAAAAGAGTTCACATTTTTTAAAATAGCTTAATTACCAATGATTTTATATAAATTTGTTTGGACATTTCCAAGGAAAAATCAGGTTTGAGTAAAAGGCAGAATTGTCTGGGTTTCATATTCAAATGTAGCTCAGTGGAAAACACAGGAGATATGAAAATACATTTTGCAGCCAGAGGAAGAAAGGTATTTTACTCATTTTACAGATGGATAAACTACATGGACAGAGATGTTAAGTGACTTGCCCAAGGTCACATAGCGAGCTACAGAGTGAGCTAAGAATAGACTCCTAGATCCCTACCTTCCTGCATCCTTCCCTGATCAGCAGACCAAGTTTAAATTGAGGATGACAGATTCGACCAAAAAAAAACCTCAAGATTTTTTGAGGCTTTCCAACCTCTGAAGAATTATTTAGTGAAAAAAAAGAGCCATCCCCTTTTTTTGGATTAAAATGGAAAAACTCTTGGTAGCATCAAACAGACAATAGTGGTGCTGTGCCCATTATCCCCAGCTGAGCACCCGATTTGGTGCAAACGTTACATATGAGAACCTTCAAACCCAAATTAGCAAAGATAGATAGGCATGGACTTTTCCATTTATACTGATTATGCTACAAAGTCTTCTACATATGGCAGTGCTAATCACACACTGAACTCTGCTAACAGGTGACCGTTACCCTATGCCTCCCCAAAAAGAAAAGATTTTTAATTAATTGCCAACAACACATCATCACATTTTACAAAATTACAGTTTGAGAATTTTGTGCTCAGTGGGACCTGGCCATTTCAAAATTAAAAACTAAACCATCTACTAAAAAGCTGTCATCATGGTTGTTTAGTTGCCTAATTGCTTCTCCTTTAATATGTACTCATACTGTTACAAGCCACTTTTGCCAAACTAATTTAGAAAGCATATATTAGAAAGAGCAGGTAATTTTAAGAGCATCAGTCTAATTACTCTCTTTCATTATTTCAGTAACAAACAATATAATTGTTATGGGCTTAGGTTTCCTGCAGAGCAGCCTAGAGGCAAACCTCGTGCACTTGTATTTGAGCGTAACCTTCCCTTTCTTTGCCCAGTCTCATTATTATGCAAAAAGGTGCTGAGAATAACAAAACTTGTATTTTGTTTCCCTGAAACATCATCTATCAGCTGTGTCCTTGGAGAGCTAGACATAATTGCAAGCCCACTAACGAATAAAAGAGGAGCTCTGTCACATCCTGTCTTTATCAACCTAATATTGAAAGATTTGAATCTGCAGAACGTCTGTGTGCCATTACACATGTATATGGTCTATGCTATGGTCTACAGTGAAGTCTCTCAGCTGCTGTCATGACAGTAAGCTGCTGTTTATCTTATTTTTGTTTCTGAAATTTGCAGTGGGGACACCTAGACTTCTGTGTGAATGGCCTTTTAGATTTTGAAATAGATCCAAATAAATAAATGGGTAAAATTGATCTGCGGGACTGCACAAACCCATGAATCCCTTAAGTTCCGCTTAAGCCTTTAACACGTGGCTTAAGTAGGACTTAAGTAGTGTCTAATTCATACCTGGTCAGAGCGCTAATTTTATTCTCATGTACATATGCAAAGTTCTATTCATTCAGTTACCTGAGTCAATTACTCATTTAATTTAATTGTTATTTCTTTTAGAGCAGTACTTGTTCATTTATTCGGTGTTTGTACAGAGTTTAGCACAATGAGGGCTTAGGCCATGACTGGGGTTCCTAGGCACTACAGATAATAATGAATATTTTTTCAAAGATTTAAGTAGCTTTGTTTTCCTCATCCTATTCCTCTTCATTCTCTTTCTTCATTGTATTTAGATTAGATTAAGTGACTGGGCAAATATAGATAGTTCATAATTTCACAAGCTGGATCAACGCAGTGAAGACCAGTTTGATGTTCTGCCTTTGAAACACCTCCGTTCTGCATGTTGTAGTATTCTTTGACTATCTTTGTAGTTGTTGCAAAATGAAAAAAAAGTTGGATTTTGATAGGAGGGAGTCCAATTTTATGCTGTTCATTGCACTGGCTTTTTTTCTGCTGAGTTGGATTTTGTTTTTAAATTTGACCTGGCTGAGCTAAGGTAGTGTCCTGGGTGCCTGGTAAACAACAAAAGTAACCATAACCCTTTCACAAACCCACTTAGACCTGACCTTGCAAAGAAAGGTTGTCAGTGAGTCCCTGCATCCATATGAAATCCCATTGACTTCACCAGGACTCCAATAACACAGATGTCTTCCTTTGTGATTTTCTTTCCAGAACCAGGACCAACTTATTAATGTATTTACTTTCTTTGTCAAACAGAGAAGTGCATGTAACAGAGAGGATTGTTTACCTCGATTCCATTTCTGACAAATTACTAATAATAAAAAGTGGCTATTTTCAGAGCTATCTTGGTCAAGGACCTGATCCAAAGCCCTCTGAAGCCAGTAGAAGTCTCTTTATTGGGTTCTGTGGGCTTTTAAATCACGAAATTCCCTGTATGCACAGGCAGAGAAATATTCCTGCAATCTATTTCTGTATCCTTATGGAGGAAGTTAGTTGAACTTTCACATTTCTGAGCTGTTAGGTGTGAAGTAATCACAGTATCATAGAGAAGTAGGGCTTGAAGGGACCTCCTGAGGTCATCTAGTCCAATCCCTTGCCTGAGGCAGGATCTTATCTATTCAAACCACCCTATAAGAATCCATTGTCTAACCTATTTACAAAATTATACTGTCAACCCTGTCACAACCATAAAATATAATACCTTAATCCAGTTATTTGGTCCTGGGGGCTGCATAGGGAGTTTTGATGAGTTCTCGTGGCTGGGTCAGCTCCCCAACACCCCTCTTCCCCTCACTGCAACAACTCACCAAAACTCCTTATGTAGGATTGGGCCGTGGGCATGGAAGTAGTGGTGTTTGGGAGCAAGACGGGTGGGTGAGGCTGGAATCATGTGGCAGGGTCATGGGGTGGGGGGGTACATGTTCACATGTGTATGGGGGACTCCCTGGGAGCTAGGTCCTGGGAGCTGGCCCGGGGGGAGAGAGGAGGAGGCGCATGTAGCCGAGCTCTCAGGAGCACTGTGGTCCACAGCTACCCCTGCAACACTCTGTGTGGGGCTGAGCCTAGCCTGGGGAAGCCTGTGCCATATTGCACCCCGCATCCGTGGCCGGGTCCCAGCCCGTGTGCACAGCTTCCAGTGGGGCTGCTTCTGATGCAGCTGCAGTCGCCTGGGTGCTGCTTTGCTTCCCTCACCTCCAGTGGCGGCTCTTTCTCCTGCTTCAGCTGCACCACTCCAGGCCAGGAGGAAGCTTCAACCGAGCAGCAGCTGCCCCAGCACATGGAGCTCTGGCTCCAGGTCTTGGCTGGCTTCCACCTGCTCCATCTGTCCAGCATGGGCAGCTGAGTGGGTGGAAAACAGCTGGGAGCTTCAGCTGGGCAGGTCCTGCCCCAGCACATGGGGTTCTGGCTCCAGCTCCCAGCCACCTTCCACCCGCTCTTCTTGGCCGGTGCAGGCGGCCAAGTGGGTGGAAGGTGGCCAGGAGCTGGAGGCAAAGCCCCACGCACTGGGGCAGGAGCCACCTGGCTGAAGCTTCCTCCCAGCCAAGAGCGGCACAGCAGGAGCAGGAGGAAGAGCCGCCACTGGAGGTGAGAGTGGAGCAGCACCCAGGCAGCTGCAGTCATACCAGTGCGTGCTGGCTAGGGCCCAGCTGCAGGTGTGGGCTGGAGGGTGTCACGACCTACCCTGGGCTAGGCTCAGCTCCATGTGGAGGACCGTGATCTGGATCGAATCAATTGGTAGGTGCCCCTTCTGGGCAGATCCAATCAGTTGGTGGGCTGCCTTCGGCCCGCAGGCCCTATTTTCCCAACCCTGCCCTAATGTGCCACGGCAAGGGAACCACAACAGCTAAAGTCCTGCTGCTGCTAATGTTGTTAAAATATGCTTGAGATCCAAAGAAGGTGGTGGTTGCAGCCATTACAGAGGAAGGCAAAAAGCCCCATGATCCATACCAATCTGAGTACCGGGCAGATTTCCTTCCTGACCCCAAATATGGGGATCAGTCTGACCCTGAGTGGAGAGGCAAGAGCCTCTTGCCAGGAACCTCCAATTTTAAGTCCCAGCAGCAGCACTGGCAAACCCCAGTAAAAATCTCTAGCCTTGGCTGCAGCCACCACTCAATGCTTCTGGAAAAGGTTTTAAAAAACCTGATGCATGCAAAAAATTTCCTCTTGTCTCTATGCATGTTACCAGCATGTCGTAATAGAGAATCTTAATAAACATAGATTATACTTCATCTTTGAAAGGATGATTAATTCATGTACAAATAAGGATATTATGACAGCCTGTAAGACATTTGTGCTAGGCTAATCGCATCTCTGTACCCTGTCCACATTCAGGGTGAGTGAGGAGTCTCTTTCATCTGCCTGTTGAACCAAGTCTCATATAGCACTCTCAAAAGTTTTTAATCATCATAAGCAATCGCTACCACTGTCTTATTTCTAACCATGCATGACAGCACTAAGTATTTTATTGTAAACTCTCTTTTGGTGTCTGCTTATCTGGAACTCATTCCCTTCAAATTTGCTACATCTCTCTTGCCTGTTCCATAATGGCAGTGACATGTGTCATTGTCATCTACGTATCATTACAGGCGAAGGAATCTCCGTATGGGAAGCAATGTAATCCTCATGCTCCAGATTACCTCTGGGTATTTTGGCAGCCTTGCCAGAGATCATATCTTCCAGTTCTCTGAGTTCTTTTAATTTTTCATGCAAGCCTGTGATCTCTAAATCATTATTTTTGTGGTTTACTTTAAGTTGGGTGTGTTTTACAAAGAAGATCATCTTCAAACCATCAAGGTTTGAAAATAAGGCGAGAGATGTAATTAGGTACTCTCTTTTTTTTAATGAAAATGTCATTTCAGTTTAATTGATCAGCCTATCCTTAAGCTTCTGTACCAAGTAATCATTGCATTTTTACTGTTAAACCCATTAACTCTTCTCTGTTCATTGGGACTTTCAGAATAGTTTAACTGCTTTGCAAGGTCATTTGTGCACAGAAGCCAAATACTGCTAACTTGAACTACTTTGTACAGGTACTGTAAAATGGTGAGACTTCCCGTGAAAAATGTCAAACATCTTGGAATAATTTCCATTTCAAAAGGGCACATTTTAATTCTGTAGTCAATGTTTTAATGTATATTTTTAGTGAAAATGTCTGGTTTTGCAGATACTACCTTTTGAGGGCTTTTTAGTTTTCACTTGCCTTCCCTTTTCCTTCCCACTTCATTTTTTTTTCCTCCTCCTTTGGAACTGAACATAAGAGGGAAACCTGATCTCCACATATATTCCATGTTAAGGCCTTTATTAACAGAAAAGAAATATTTTGAATATTTTGAAATACATATACATTTTTGTGGAAAAGTTTGTTTTTGACAACAGGCCAATTTTTACCTGTTAAAAAACAATTCCATCAGCTCTAGTTATCTTCTGTGTTATCATGAGATTTTCTGTTAGGCAGATGGTTCGACTAGTTCTGACAGATTAACATGCCAAGCTACAAGGGAGGTTGTAACTCAGAGTTGTACAGAGTCAGCTAAAGTTCTGAAAATTATATCATATGAGAAATCAGAATATAGCTGTGTCTGGGTTTTCCTCCAACTCTAATTAATTGAGGAGCAAAAGAGGAGGAGACCAATGTTGTCCTTTGTGCTTAATGAATGATAACACCAGTGTTCGGGCTGAGTGGTATGAAAAAAAGGAGTTGCTGCTATTCTACAAACAAGAAGGAAGAGAAAGTGGTGCTGATACTTCAGCCTAAGTAAATTTTGCTGTTTACCTTTAAATTTCTACATATTGAAGACATGATTCTTGGCTTAGATGGATAGTTTTTTGGCTGGACAGATTACTATGTATGGGTACAGACAGCAGTATTCATCACAGTAGTTGAATGAGGTGTGAATCTGAATGAGTTTCAAGAATTCTGTTATACTACAATATCATATATATATTATATTGTCTAGGTTACAGGGGGAAAACTATTTTCAATGGTTAGGAATAATATGTTTGGAAGGATTTAGTTTGTCCATCCTCTAATGTCTTTCTTACCGTGTTTCTACAGCATTCATAGGAAGGCTTAAAAAAACTGCAGAAACAAATGAAACATTTCTGTACCTAAGAATATGAAACCACTAAAATCTGCTGTTTTGGGCCCTTTCAAAGGTAAAAAAAAAATCCTTTTGGGTTCTAATGGGCATTTCATAATCCCCCCTCCCCCCCACCCCAGTGCCCCTTCCTACACACTCATTAGTACTATAAAGCTCCCATATATTGTACTGAATGCACTTGTGACACTTTTAATCATAGCAAGTATATCACTGTTCATTACTGAATCCTGGATCTCAGGGAGATGGACATTTTTGGAAGAGAAAAGGTGCAAACATTTCAAAGCTTTGTCGACTCTTTCTGTAATGGTGCATGTTTGGCTGCAGAGACATTTAGGATGTTCATGTAAGACTTACGATGATGGATTAACGGGCCAAGCACAAGCGAAATGATCAAAGATGCTTGATGAATTGGCATGTTCATTTATCATGTTGTTCTGCAGTTTATCACATGGATAAACAACAAGCTGTGAATAATGACAAAGATGTTATTAAGAATTATCTCTGGTGAATCAACAGTCTGAAATTTTCCCTTTTTTGAAAGCGCGTACATGGTGCTAACAGACTGAATAAACACCGCTCACTATCCAGGAAAGAGGAAATTCTTACTTTCTTGGCAATCTTTTCTTCCTAGTAGAAATTAGATCTCAAGAATGATTTGGGTTTGCCTCTCTTTTTGAATAACACAAAAAGAAATACTGCACTGCAAACTCAATGCACTACTGTGTGGGAGAGTAATTTTCCAACCGGTTTATGCTCACTTACTTCCCTACATCCTTTAGGGCTGCATAAGTGCTGGTTCTGCTTTTAGTGCAATTAAGAATATCCTACTCATGACTACTCTAAGCTATACCAGCTGCAGTGACTATTCTACCACTGGGGATCACTGGAGCACCATGGGACTTTGGCCATGCTTTCAGTCGGCCCTTCCATGGAACAGTTGGGAGGGCATGGCCAGTAGAGTTTGAAGTTAACATGACTTTATGGCTGCTTTGCCCTGTGACAGTAGTGCAAAATAGCCTCCCTGGAGTCAAAAGGTTTTACACATTTGTGTTGTGTTTAGTTTTTAACGTCAGGGCAGAGCTAGCTGTCAACCACATGTCAATCTTTCATGTCAGTAAAGCAGATCTAATTTTACCTAAGCAATCAAGGGGCTGACGGATCTGATGACCTTTTGCTGCAACGTCATTTACAAGTATGATTAAATTATTCACAGTGGCTGAACTGGTACGTATATTAGATATATTTTTCTCGTGAGGCGCTAGAAAATATACTACTTTACCCTTTGATGCTCTTCCTCTCTGCCCAGAATTTTTTTTTTAAGAAGATTTCACATTTCACTGTTCATTTCAGCAAAGGTGACCTTGGTCTGGGTAACTTATTCAAAGCCAACTCAGATCACTAATTTCCCTTAGAAATGCAGATGCTCTAGCTACCTGCTGAGCTGTAGGTGTGATTCTGCAATCCCTTTGCTGTAGATTTCCCACTGAGTTTGCTTAGATGAGTGTGTGGTATGGGTGATGGAGCCACTACAGGAATCTAGGTAATAACTAGGCATGTACGAAGATCGTGGCCTTGTGAAAATCAGACTTAAAGTGTCTTGTTTTAGTTTTTTTACCACCTTTCCATTTTAAATTAAATATCAAATAGCACCTGTCTGTGGTTCTAAAATGGTGAGACCATGTACTTTCACAGTCATTTCTTTATAATCCCTTTTTTTTTTTTTTGGTATGAAAGCCAAAAGAATTTAAGAAAAACTGTTGGGGTAGTGTTGTGCCGTATCTTTCACCATCCAGATGTATCACCTATTACAGTACAATAGCAGGGTGCTGAGCATTGTTAGTCAAATTTTCACCAGCTAAGAAAGGGTTAATTGGGTCAACACTTAAGAGGAAAGGACCTCTCTGATGCTTCAAGTATGAGCAGATAGCATCAAACAATTCTCCTCTTTTTTTCCCTAAGTTTCAGGTTGTTGCAGTAATATTCTTCATTTCCTGTCCCGACTAACAGCCTTATAGCTCAAGTCATATATATGTCAGCAGTTGGTGTAGTGATCCGTACACATTTTGTCAGTGGGTGAAGTGATTTAGAACCAGAGTTATGTAACGAGTTATTTCCCCATCCTTTAGGGTCTGGGACAGACATTGCATAAACCGGTTTGAGACAAGTCAGTTAAGTCTTGCACTACATGCAACCAGGTTTATCTCAAACCCGTTTCGGTCATTTTCAAACTGGTTTATGGGCACTGAATGTCTGTTCTGTTACAGGTTTAAATCAGTTTCTGCAAACCAGTTTCAGATCACTTAAACCAGTTTATGTGTAATGTCGGTCCCTAGCCTAGAAGGGAAGGTACACAATGTCTCCAGTGGTATGTTTTACCTTAGTAGTTTAGATTCAGAATTGAACCTTCCTTAGTACTGTTACACTCCACTTGTGTACAGCTCTCAGGGGATGAGGCTACGTAAGGTAATGGTGTGTTGTATTCCCTTAGAAATGCATCTTTGCCCCTAACTTTTTGTGGCCCAGTAAACATTTCTCTTGGGTCCTTTTTTTCATTTGTATGCCCCAGTTAGACTCTCAAAATATACTTGTATCACCTTCTTGTATCTGTCTGCAGCAAGTGCATTTCTAAATGCTTTTGTGAAAACCGTCGAATTCTCTGCAAAGCAGTTTCTTATAAACTAGATGCCAGCTCAGAAGATTTTTTTCTGGTATGGTGTACACCTTGTATATACTAATATGAACAAACTGGCCTGTGCCCTAGTTGCAAACACCACTTTGAGAAATAAAAATTAAAAAAGAAGCACTATAGCCTCCTGATTTTTTTTTATGGTGAGAGTCTATTATTGCTTTATATTTCCACTGTTGTCATTGTGTGTGATGTGACTGCTGTTGTTATAGAAGCCTTAAAAGCTTATAGCTGGGAAATGTGTCTTTTTAAATGGACTGTGAGCACTAGCACAAATTATTTGTAAAGAAATATTTTCTACCATGTTAATCCCCATAAGAAGGGAAAGTACCATAACGTGAGCTTTGCTAACCACTCTTGAGTTACAAAAAATGATGTCTAATTTCAGAAAGCAAAACAAGTCAAAGGATCATGTTAAAATCTGTAGGATGCAATCGAATGTTAATTTTGCTAATATTGCTGTCAGGTGAACATCTGAAATGCTTATATTCATGTACTAAGAACTTGTTGAAGGTACTAATGTAACTGTGAAGTCTTGCCTGAGATGTGATATTTGGGGTCCTTCATACAAAATTGGGTTAACCGAATCGTGTTGCCTTTGCTTTGTTGTATAAGCATTTAGCATTTGGACTATAATCCAAAAGGCATGCTACCACTGCTGAAGTGGTGTAGCAGCGTACAGAATCAAACCATCGCTTTTGTTTGCGATACTCCTGGACCGAGAACAGTAAGGAGCGTGAAGTCTCAGCAGAGAAGTCAATTCAGCACCTTGTTTGGCGATGAATGTTAGTCTTACCTGCAGGGCAGCCAGAACAATTTATCACGGTCTGTCTTGTTCAGTTAAAAAAGTTCTTGATGGGCAGTCTACAAAAGTTTACCCCAAATGCCTTCAGAGAGTATTCTTTTGTTGCTGTGGGTATTAGGGACTTAAAGCAGGGTAAGCTTTCAAAAATAAAACCTACCTGTTGTGAATTTAGCTCCTTGTTTGCTTAGTAAAGGCTATGTAAATCTATCCTTGGTTTCTTTCTATGTAGACTTTATTCATAAATATTCACCCTAAGGTAAGGGGGAGCATAAAGATATTGTTGCCTTTGACAAGTATAAGGGTGATCTTGTGGATAGGATATGACTTCATATTTGCAAACCGCTTCACATCCCAGTTCTCCTATAGACTTCTTACATGAAAGCCAATGGATATAAGTAAAAATATACAGGTCTAAGAAAGTCCAATATTACTGAATACTTTAATGCTTGCTGAATTTAGGAATAAATTCACTCATAAATTTATCATAGACAGACTTCTCATGATCCAAAGGCAATCGCAATCGCTAAGATTTTTTCTTTAAATGTCAGTAGGCTTTAATCTTCTACCTCTTTGGTGGAGATGGTAGTTCTCTACCTTGCTTCTGAATTCCAGTGACTAAATGTTCATTGGGGAGTATATGCAGTGAATTTATCTCTAAATTCAGCAGGCATTAAGGGATTCAGTAGTATTGGACTTGCTTATACCTGTATTTTTATGTGCTTATATCCATTGGCTTTTATTTCATTTTTTTCTATGAGATTCTTATCACCGTCCAAAGAAAACTGCTTTCCAAATGCCAAGGGGCCTTTTCCCGCTGTCACCAAAATCTATAGGGGTGATGCTTTGACTTTCCAAACTCTACAAGGCACTATAGTAAATCTGAAATCAGGACTCTCAATAAGAGGACCTCTGATTTATAGCCTAGCTTGTGCTGGTACACCTGGACTACCTGGGTCACAATATATTTCACCTGCTCAGTTCTGTTGAGACATTGCAGCAACAGAAGTTGGCTTGGTTTCTTGTAGCAGAAAGCACTGGCATGAGAAAAATAAGACCATTTCTTGGACAAATTGCAGTGGGTAAGATGGGAGGTATGTGGGATTTTGTGACTCACCCATTAGGTATAAACAGCACCAGTATGTTTTATGACCAAAAAGAGTATAAATTACATATTATTAGCACAATATTTAGTGCCTTTGGAGAAAGATTCTTCGTTATGGCTGAGAAGCACATGGCACGAGACTGGGGAGTTAAGGTGGCATAATACTCACCTTTGTTCTAGCCTGGTGTCTACCACGCTGGCCTCCTGGTATGTTAGAACAGCAAAGGTTAGCAACCCAAGTGTTTAAGTGGCATCTAGTGTTCAGTGCAAGCCACATTTCCTTTCAGTTATGCCCTCTACACAAACAGAAGTGAAAGTAGTATAGAAACCTCACAGTTGTCTGGATATTTATGCACAGAGAAGTAATACTTGTATCTGATTGTCCTTTGGAGCAAATACAGATATTTGAGGCTGCTATGGTAACATTCTCAGTTTATAATACTTCTAATAAAACTGACACTAGCCAACTGGAAATTACACCTTCCCACAGTATTACTACAGGCATGATCCTGCAGCCCATAGTCACCATAATAGCAGTTATACGTGAGTTGTTTAACTGATTTCAGCAGGATAACTCACATGGGTAAGTATTACTTCTATTTTTAAGGGCTGTAGTATCGGGGCTGGTGTGGGTACTTTGGTGTATTGTACATATTGCATTGTTTCATACTATGGGGATAAATGAAGGATTTGCTTTTGAGAGTGTTTGTATCTTCCAAAATGGGATAGTTGGAATAAGAATTGACTAAAAATGACTTTAAAAAAAATCTGTTTGTTTTTTTTAAGGGAGACCATTGCATTAAAGGGAATTTGTTGGTTTTGTTGTTTTTAAAGCATCACAACTCTCCAAATGCATCATGTCCAAGAAGATTGTGATGGTGACGCTTGCTGGATTTGTCTAGATATACTTTAATAGAGTTGTCACCAATCTCACCTCATCTGTCTCTTCTTGTAATTAGTCTTCTATCACTGGTCTTCAGGGACAGACTCTGCTATCTTCTCACTGTGTTGTAAGCTTGGCTTGCTTTGACAGTATCTAAGATCATGTCAACAGTGTATTTCCTAATGTTTTGTGTGATCCTTTCTCTTGGGACATCACATAATTTGTGAGTTCAGCCACCTTTCTTTTTTTATGAGCACATTCTATTTGCCAGCAGTTTATTGGTTTCTTTTGATGTCTTAAACATAATCTGCAACATCTTTGTGTGCATTTTTCTCCCTGAGCAAAATGCCGAAATATTACCCTACTGAGTTCCTAGAATACCCAGTGACGTTAGTATATGATATGGGTTCAGTGGACATCTTCAGATTGAACCCTCTATGTTTGCTTACTTACACATGCACACACATGTATATACACGCACGTGCCAGCGTAGGCAAAGGCAGTACATAATACATCCAAGGTTCCCTAAGCTGCATTGCATTGGTACAATGCAAGGACTCATTTGAGCATTGACTCCATTGAAGAAAAGAGCATCCTCTTATATTCCAGGGGGTTCAGTAAACTGAAACAGATTACACGTGTGTGTGTGAGAGAGAGAGAGAGAGAGAGAGAGAGAAAATGTCTGCCTGTTTGCATTTCCTGTGATTAGCAATATACATGCTAGAATATATATCCCCTAGAATATATATTGCCTTACACATGGAATATGTTTGCTTGACTCAGCAAACTAGAAAAGACCATTCACGGACAGCAGGTCTCCTCCTCAAGGAGCTGCTGGAGATGTTTAGAATATTCTTTCTTTTCTTTTTTTATAAGTTGTTGTGCTTGGACATTTTGTATCATTCCAAGCAATTTTATGTAGCTAGCTCTTTCCTGATTTACATTGACTAATACTGCGGCTAATGTCATTGAAAAGACTAGCAATATCAGGCCTAAAATTAGTCAATACAGCACAGCTGTGGCTAGCAAAAACATGGTAAGAAATTCTTAAAGCTTAGACAAAAATTGCCCGTTTATGGCTCTTGCTAACCAATGCACATCTGAGGCATGTTCAGATGAGCATGCATATGTGTTTCCCAGGGATAACTAGCAGTGGCACATATTTGTGCTAGCACACCCCTGCATGCATGCTCTGGCACATGGCAAGTTACCCTGGGTCGGGTAGGAGAGGCTGGGGCCAGCACATGGGCTGGCTCCAGTAGCCTTACCTGGAGTCCTGGGGGCCTCCCAGGGCTGCACCAGGTGATCCAGGTGCATGGAGCCTGGTCAGCAGCTGGAGTGTGGCCCTGGCCATGCCGGCTCCAGTTTCAGGTGGCACATGCTTTTTTTTTTTTTATGCCTGGTTTTCCTGGTATCCACATTTGGCTCTGCACTGTAAATATGCCACGTGGAGAACCAAATCACATATGTGGGGTGCATTTTGCCTTTGAGGTACCACAAAGTGTATGTGTGCACTCACATGGATGGGCCCCTGGAGTCAGAGTAGGAGGCAGAAAACTGTACATCCCAGGCACCTCTACATGTGCATTTAAGCATGACTAAATTTAATGTGCATTAAGCTAATTAAGTGTAGTAAGCATATTAAGCACTGAAGTTAGTGCTGAGTGCCTGTAGCCCTGCAGTGTGCTCCTGTGGCCGCCAGGGGGAGTGCCAACCTCTGGCCATGTGGTTGCCACCACTTGGCAGCCATGGTGAAGCCAGACCCAGCTTCCAGCACTTGGCAGTCATCTGATCCCTGCCCAGGAGCCACACGTCCAACACAGGGGTAGCATGTGCCAGCTCCCTCTTTCCCCACCCTGCCGCCCCAAACCAGGGCTGCCCCTGCCCCTGCACCTGTCCCTGCCAGAAACACCCAGCACCCCAATGCTCCAACCCATACCCTGCCAACAAAGACCAGTGCCCCGCACTCCTGCTGTCCATGGTGCTGGCCCTGCTGGTCCCAGCAGCCCCACCCAGGCCTCAGAAAAGCCGCACACCCACCAGTGGGGGCCAGGTCATCAGTTGCAGGAGGCCCTGGCCAGTCCCCTCCTCCTGCATTCCCCGCACCAGCGCACCTTCCCTGCCACCCTCACACCCCCAACCCCCTGCCCATGCCCAGCACCACTCTCAAGTCAGACACATGTTTGAAACAAAAAGCTTTATTACCCTCACAACCTGCACTCCCATCCCTCCCACCTCAACGAACAGTGCCCCTCCACCAGCCTCCCCATTCTCCAACAATAAAAAACCCACTTACAAGTGGCAAATTATACAGAGAGCAGCCCAGCCATGGGGGAGGAGAGGCAGCCAGCCAGGAGCCCTGGAGCTGGGCTCAGGCCGGCCCTCTAGTGGGTGGGCACTAGTCCCAGGTTACATCTACAAGTGCATTAATGCACTTTAACTAATTGCACCTAAATTTGATACCTGCATTTGCAGGTATCAAATTTAGGTGTAATTAGCCTAATTTCGTGATTTTTAATTCACACGAAGGGTGCACATATGTAGATGTGTACCCATAATGCGCATTAAATTAAATTAATGTGCATTAATGTGTCTCGTGTAGGTGCATCCCCCCCTTTCTGCATCCCCAATTCTGGGAGGTTCACCTCTCGTCCTTAGGGCTGCCCTAACTTGTACCAGCCCTGCCTGAAAATGATGAGCCATCACTAAAGCTGCAGATCACTAGTATACAGCAAGGTGTCAACCACACCTTTTCTTCTGTTATGCCACTGCCATACCATTACTTTTGGCATGGGCAACTGGTGCCTCCCGAGTCTGGGGGTCCCGCAGTGGCCGATTGCCAACTGGGGGGGAGCAGCGGCCGATCACCGAGCCAGTGGCAAAACCAGATGTGCACTTTCAGTTTCGAGGCTGGTGCTTCCAGGGGGTGCACCCGAGTGCACCCACTATGTGTTGCCAATGACTATTAGGGATGCTTTAAAGGATGGAACTGAAATGGCACCAGCTATGCCAACTCTTCAATAGCTTTACCCACCCCCGGAAACTTCTCCAGGGCAAAAGAAGAATTTTCATAGAGTTGGTTAAGCTATCTTTTCAGGCCTTTTATGTCATAAAAGCTGTGAAAAAGAGTCCTATCACAGTTTGCAAACTACATGTGTGTCAGGGGAGAGAGAGAGATTGTATGAGCCTCTTGCATAAATGTTGTCACAATGAAAAAAATTCATTTGACAAATCTGACTGCATATTCCTTGGTTAATAATTCATAAAATAATTCATAAGTGCAATGTGTAGGGTGAGGTCACTGCTCATTATTCATTGCCAGGCCTTCTCATGCTTGCTATACTGATTTAAACAATTTCGCTTCTGGACTCTAGAGACTCTGTGCCCAGGTCTGTCTTTACCTTCATAAACAGGAGCTGGGATTGGCACTAATTTGGTTTTTGAATATTCTTGCCCATCTTTAGCTATCTTGTACCAGAGGTGCATAACAATGTGCTGTTTCCACACTAAATGGATGAAACCGTGTGAGGGTCCAGAGTTCACCAAACAAAAGTTAATACTAATGTAAGTCTCCTAGCCAAAAAAAAAAAGAAAGATGCGACATAAAATAAATCTGGTGTGAACTCGGTTGATTTATAATTGCATTCTTTGCAATTCTAAGCAACCCCACGAATGACTCTCTCCAAGTGGGAACCAAATTATCTCTCAAACCTTCTCTCTGCTGTGTTTCCTAGTGGGGAGTTTTTACGAGGCACTTAAATCAATACATACCAGCTAAATATAAAGGTATTTTTCAAATATAAACCCTGCAACGTCTCAATCCTGAGAGGAAATTCAGAGCCTTTGAAAATCAGATATGATTTATAAGGAAAGAAAGAAGCAATTGCAGTGGGTCCTCCAAGAAAAGGAGGAGAACTCAGCTCATTTGTAGCTAATATTGCCAGGTAAAGGTTCGTAGACTAATGATGCACATTTCCTTTCAGCCTCTACTCAAACAGATATTATAGTAGTGACTCCCCAGATAGCTCAGAGTGAGCTGCCCCTTAACACAATCCTGAGAAGCAGCCACTTGAATTTTGTCCCATTGTCTTTCTCATTTTGAATGCTCTCATTCAGTACCTGACTTCTTTTCCAAATGGAAAAGACATATTTTCCCCATTATTCTCCATAACTTCCATCATTCAAGTCTTTTATCACTGACTGCATTATCCAGTCGTCCTCTTAGAAGGGTAGTGTTCATTTGATCATTGCTGGATATAGTATTCTAGGGGCGGTCTAACCAATGCTTCATACAGCAATGCTACCTACTCTCATTTATATTCTTTGAGCAATCCACTGTATCTGAGAATCTTGTTTGCTTTCTCTGCTGAGCCTCTACACTGAGCAGACAGCTTTAGGGATTTTTTTGTAATCACTTATAAATCTCTTCCCCGGTCAGTATTCTGCAACACCTTTCTACTGAGCAGATACTTCCAATTTCTATTACTATTGTATGGTTGGCTTTGTACTCAGTATTTTACAGTGATAATCTGCTGCAGATCTTCCAGAATTACAAAACTGCCTAAAGGTGATGCACACACTTCGCCCACATCCATTTTCCCCAATTCACTTGGCATCCCATTTAGCTGATAATGAATTACATGGTTTCCCACCAGAGGTGTATAAGTGAGGAAAACAACATTTTGATTAAAATGTCGCAACTTTTTGGCAAATAATAACTCCCTCCCCTCCCCCCCCAACCAAAGACGCATCTTATTTTTTAAAAATGTGATTTAAAAAAAAAAAACAAGAAAAAAAATAAGCTGATTTCTTCCAATACTATTATGTTAGGATCTCCCAAGGGATCTCTCCACCCCATTCCTTCCAGGCTAGGGCTGTTGCTGACCATTCTGGTGAAACCTAAGTGAGGAAATGAGTGGTCTTTGTGGTGAATGCACTACTGACATCCTCCTTTCAACTGAAGAATGTAGAAGAACCTGAGATGCATTGAGGGTCACAACCTGGGCATTATGGCTAAGTACAGGTGTTCAAGAAGCCTGAGGTGGAAGCACTCTAACGTTTGTGCTTTACCCGAAGCACACAAGGTTAGGTTGGGAGCAAACAGAATAGATGTTAGTCCTTCAGTGGAGCAGGGCTCAGAGCCTGCCTGCACAAGCCAAGCTGAGCAGGGAGCAGGGGCCTCTCACATGCATGCCCCGTAGGCTCCCTGGGCTGCTGAAGGCTCCCAAATGGGACCAAATGACTGAGCCACCCCACTGGCTGTCAGGCATGGGCTGCCATACCCCAAAACTCCTGCCATCGTGACTCGCATGCCTTCGTTTCTCAATGTGCACACCTGAGCAGAGACACCCAGGAGCTGCAGCAGGTCCTGCTGGTCACCCTGCGTGAGTCATGCTGAAAGCTGCAAGATGTCATGGCCACCCACCTGGACATCATGTGACAGTGACTTGTCACAGCATGCACTTTTATGACCACAAGCCACCAGCTGACCGTCCAGCGCAAGGCCACTCAGCATACCTCGGGCCCACAAAAAACTGTGATGGCAAATATTAAGGACTCAACTCAGCCATCCTTAGTATACATCCTTATAATATAGAGGACTTTATCAAGGCCCCTCGCCCGTCTCATGGCCGGCACTTCCTGCTGCAGGCACTTGCAGCCCATGCGGGGCTGTCTGGAGCAGGCACATACACACCTAAATTAAGGCAATTTAGAAACGTGTATACGTGTGGACGCGCTAATGCACATTCAGGCACATTAAATTTAGGCATGTATAGCTAAGTTGTATTAGTACACATGCAGACATGCTAATACACATTAGCACGATGTGTGTCTGTTGTTTCACACTGTGTTAATACACATTAATGCATCTACGTGTGTGTTAATGCAACTTAGCTATTCACACCTAAATGTTGTGCTTTATGCAGGTATCAAATTTAGGCCTACGTAGCCTTAAATTGCCATTCTAGGGCGCATTAAGGGAATGCATATATAGACAGGCACCTTAAAAACGGTGATTTTAGGCTGAACCCACTTAAAAGAGGCATGTGTAGATGAACCCACTGTGTCCCAAAGAGTTTCTGTGGGACTGCTGAGTGGCTCTAAGAAATGAACGCTACATTAAGGCTAGCAAGTCCATTGGATATTATTATTCATAAGCAGGAAAAGTAACTACTCTAAAATGGTAACTAATAAAACAAACAGTGTGGAAGTTTGGCAAAAAAAAGAGAGCTTCCTGACCTAGCTGGCCTATGTATATATCTATGGGACCCCCAGCAGCATACCTCAAACTCTGAAACAGACTGTCTGAAACAGTCTTCTATCAAGTGCACATGATTACTTAAGTGACCAGAATTATTTTAAATTGGCTTTAAGATATGAGAACAGAGAAACACCCTCTGCTTCTTTATGGACTATTGAATGCATCCAAGGTTTCAGGGACTTTGAGTCTATGAGCTGGATTCAGGGGTTTCTGATCCTGCATCATGTATGGAGCACAGGCAGTGTAAGTGCTTCTCTCGGTCTACATTTTACACATGCATTCGGTTCCCCAGACAAGTTGGAAAATGGTGATGCTACATATTAGTATGTGTAGGTGTGCTTTTGTACATAGTGGGCATGTTCAAGTATATTTTTATAGTAATAGGAGTTGGCGTTCTTGTCTATACCAGGGACTCTGTAACAGCATTTGAAAAGCACAGTACAATTTAACAGTGTTACAGAACTATTAAGTACCTTGGTAGAGGCTAGGTTTTGAATCATAGAAACATAGAACCAGAAGGGACCTGTAAGATCTTCAAGTCTGGTCTCCTGCTAGGGGCAGGAAGTCATTGGGCTCAGATGAGCTTGACAAGGTGCCTGCCCAGCTTCCTCTTGAACACCTCCAAGGATGTTGACTGCACCATCTCTGCTGGGAGCGTGCTCCAGATTCTGGTGACCCTTACAGAGAAAAAAAAAATTCTTATGTATAGCCTGAATTTATGCTCTATTCATTTATGCCAGGAGTGGGCAAAATACAGCCCGCAGGCCACATCTGGCCTGTGAGGCCATTCTATCCGGCCCGTGGAGTTCCTAAAAAAATGTAGAAAATTAATATTTCTCTGCCTTTGCTTCCTGTCAAAAATGACAGCCACCAAGGGCAGTAGGACTCAGGGGAAGCTCGGCAGGCTCCAACAACAGTGGGGCCAACTTGGCCCCATCCCCCAGCCAGAAGCCCCAGCTGGAGTTTCTGGGCTGGGAGCATGTGGCTGCCCTGGCACGGGAAGCTCACATAACGGGGGTGGGAACCCGGGCAAGGAAGGAGTGCAGGGCGGGGAAGTGGCCCCTACCCGCCCAGGCCCAGTGCCTCGCGCTGCAGCTGCTTGCAGCCCACGTGGGGCTGCCTGTGCTCACTCCAGGCAGCCCCATACGGGCTGTGAGTGCCTGCAGCATGGGGCACTGGGCGTGGGGCAGGGCCGCTTCCCCCCCCGCACTCAGCTTTTCCCTGGACTCCTTTCCTGCGTGAAGAAAAGCAGCCCCTCGCCCACCCCATGGCCAGCGCTCCCTGCTGCAGGCACTTGCAGCCCGTGCAGGGCTGTCTGGAACAGGCACAGGCAGCCCCAGGTGGGCTGCAAGTGGCTGCAATGCGGGGCACCAGGCATGGGGCAGGGAGGGGCTGCTTTCTCCCCCCCCACACACTCAGCTGGCAGTGGGGTGGGTTACAAGCTGGTGCTGAGCACGAGGAAAAGTGGCCCCTTGCCTGCCCCATGGCCAGTGCCCCACGCTGCAACCACCTGCAGCCCACATGAGGCTGCCTGTGGCTGCTCCAGACAGCCCCGTGTGGGCTGCAAGCACCTGCAGCAGGGAGCGCCAGCCTTGGGGTGGGTGAGGGGCCACTTTTCCCCACGCTCAGCACCAGCTTCTTCCCTGCTAGTGAGCAGAGGGTTGGGGCTGTGCGCTGCCCCCTGGCCTGTACTGTGGGGCTGGGGGGCACTGAGTGTGAGTGGCCAGGGAGCCAGCAGGAGCATAGGGCCCGCACCGGTGTCCTAGGGCCAGTGCTGGTGGGGCCCAGAACAGGGTGGCAGCAGCATGGGATCCCAGCTGTCAGAGGCTCTATAGAGCTGGGCCAGCTCCCCCCTCCCTACTGGTGCAGCCTAGCCCAGCTTCACAGACCCCTGCCGGCCTTGGGACATTGGTCCTAAGACATTGGGACGTTGGTTCCAAGATGGTGACCAGGGGGTGGGGCACCTGTCAAGGGGTGGGGCATATGTCAAGGAGTGGGGCTACCCATGTGACCCTCGACAACCTGCCAAAACTGGGTAAGTGGCCCTCCACCTAAAATAATTGCCCGTCCCTGGTTTATGCCCTTTGGTTCTGTTCGTCCCTCATTCTCGCCTTCCAAAAGAGATGCTCCCCCCTGACACACTTGTAGGCAGCTATCAAGTCACCTCTCAGCCTTCTCTTACTCAAACTGAAGAGGACATTTTCATCACCAAACTTAACTTGGTGCCATTCTGAACCGTGTTAAGCAGCCAGGAGTTAAATACGATTTTAGGTCAAAAGCCTCAGGTCCATTAGGAAACTTGCCCATTGCCAGAAATCAGTGCAGATGAATCAGTTCCTAAGACAGGTTAACTGTAAGCAGAGGCAAAATAATAGCTGAACCGCATTCAGCACTTGCTTGACTGTACCCATGACAATATTCAATAAGACAAATTCAGCAATAAACAGTTTTCTTTCTGTGCATGGATCTATTCTAACCGGAGTGGATGGAGATAAGCCCAAAGGAGAAAATGGTCAAAGCCAAAACACTGGGCAAGAGCAATAACCATCCTAGCTAAGACCACATCCACGTGGTGAATCAGCAAGGCCAGATGGAAAGAAAGGACATGGGCCTGGGGACAGATGTTTTACTGACTCTTGTCAGTGAGGCGAGGCTGGCCCAGTTTTCAGGCACACCAGACAAGCTCTGCTGCCCTGTTCGGGGGGTGGGCATTGATCAGGATGCCACAAAGCCCCATGGGATGCTGGCAGAATGTGACCTAACGGGAGTCACGATGGGATCTGGTACAGATGTTCACTACAGCGCTGTAACCTAGGGCACTGAATTCTGATACCACATCTATCCAGGGGTATCTTAGACTGGGATCCACCCTTTTTACAGTGCTCTGGGTGCCCTGATTGTCTGTTTGGTTGCAGCTGTAGAGCAGTTGCTGTGCACTTACTGCACAATAAGTGTAATGCCTGTACCTGGCCTCTGACAAGACATAGAAAAGCCACATTTGTTTCAGCAGACAGATCCCAAAGGTTCACTTTGTGCAAAGCCATGATAAAGCTGAAATGCGCAGGTATAATCTTTTCATGTTTTCCTTTTATACATTTTTATTGTAGTTAAATCACCGAATTGTAACCTCAGTAACTTTCCCTGCTTTGTTCATTTTGACATGGCAACAGTGACATCTGGAATGCTGTTATATCCCTGTAGCTCTTATGTTTTTATTTCATATGAAAAAAACTAAATAAAATGAAGGAAGCCCTGTTTGAAGAGGCAACTTGCCTGGGTCAAGAGCACTCGAAGTAGCACTCCAGCATTGACAGACAGCTTTGCTGTGGTTTTCAGAAAGAAATATGTCAGTCATTCCTCAGATGACAGCTGACAGAGTGGATTATGAATTCCTGGTTGATATCTTCCCACACAAAAGAAGGCTTTTAAAACTGAAGAGGGAAATTGCCAACATGAAACAGCACCGACGGCAATGAACAAGCAGCATAACACAACAAGACTGGTGGAAGAAATTCTATTTGCTCTTCATGAACAGCTATGACGCGCGCTCAGCATTGCCAGAAAGTAGAACGTATTAGACAAGGTGCGCAATCCAGACTTCCCCACGTACCCTTCCAACAAGTCTCACTCGAGCTGCGGGTCTGCGCTCCCAAAGTAATGATCAGAGATCACATAAACTGTTCGAAGCAGAGAGGCTGCCAGAATCCTTTATTGCTGGTCTTCATAGAAAAAGGCTGATTTAGCAGGTGGTAACTGTCTCTGCTCATTGCCATTCAATGTAAGAGCCCCAAAGCATCTTTGGGATCGTAATATGCCGCTGTCTTTAGATGTCTTCTGTAGTTCGCAGTTTGGTGCAAGTGGAATCCCTCCTTAGAGAAAGTTTGCTGGCTGACTCCTTCATGAAGATGAAGGTGAAGATTTACCATGTTTAGCTACAGTTGCACACATCAAATCATGTGTTCTTTACAAAGGCTTATCTACATAAGAAGATTTAACCTGTTATATTAATATAATAATATCAGGACAGTTAAAATGATGTAATTTATGCCATTATATTACTCCCCATTGGGCTCCCTTTTTCTGGAATAATAGTAGCTTTTTTAAAAGCTTAAAATCCTTCCATAGTCTCAAAAACTAACCTAAAAAGAAACATACTATTGTGCCTCCCGCAATTACATTGTCCACAAAGGAACCTGTACTGTAAGTGTTATCTTGCTTTAGATTCATAGCTTAATTCATACTCATTTAATGTGCACTTGTAGACAAGTTTGAAGCTAACTGTTCAAGTACACATGATCATGTACTCCCAACTATGTTTAACCTAGGTAAGTTAAATGCACACCATTCTGCATGGACAAATACATGCAAACACATTAATGCAGCTGTGTGCCCCTCACCATGACACCATGAGGTGCAGCATACAGCAAGGTCCCTTTATTCATTTCCAGATCCCATGTGAGTAACCACTGAAAAAAGTTTGATCTTTTTCTGAAGTTTTGACAAAAATATTTTTGTAACACGTTTTAAAACTTGCAAAACACTTGCTGTTTTACAATTAGCTGATGCAGCTGTCAACACTGACCATTTTCCAAAAGGTTTGAGAGAAGTTTTCTTTATTTTTCAACTATCTTTATGTAGAGTAAATGGTGACTCTTCATGTTGTCATGTGCCTCGTTTCAAGACAACCACATAACTCAACCAGTTTAAAATAAAAGAGATTATATTCAAGGTTGTTCTCACTCGATTTTACTGTGCGAGTAATCATATTAAGACTTTCATTTTATGTAGATTATGCATGCTACACCCATTGTTAATAAGCATAGTGCATCATGAAAATAGCAAGCATAGATTTACTTCAGTTTTGGCTATGTCTATGGGGTGGGAATATATGAGGTATGTTCACTATCAGCCATAAATTCAGTATAGATCCCAATGCAGACTGGTCTTATTGGGTTTAACCATGGTTTTTCTTTTACTAAGGCTGAAATCAGAAAGCAAAAATGCTAATGTTTCTTTGGCAGAAAATCAAGTGAGAAATGGTCAGCTGTGAGGCTGACACAACATCTGGAAGAGAAAGCAGAACTTAGGCAGGCAGTGTTTCTCTACCATTTAGGTTGCTGACAGATGTGAAAAAATGTGCTTTATTGGAAGAAGCAGTGTGTTAGTTTGACCCAGCTCTGTAGAGAGAGCATGCCTGAGTGGGGCTTTTTGGAACTTCTATCTAAAGCTGATTGAATCAACTATTAGATAAAAGCACCAAAAAAACCCCATCTATACAGACATTCGGCGAATGGGTCAAACTAACATGATGCCTTTTCTAGGCATGTGCTGTGCTTGGCAAAGAGGGGTGCCAAGTTTAAAATAAAGCACCTTTTTTGGGTGGGGAGGACATCTGTAAGCAGCCTTAATGCTATGGAGAAACTTGAAAGCTAAAATATATGTGATTGGGTCTTGATTGTTCTTACCTTCTACTCTAGTTGCTTTTTAAGCGATGAATAAATACTTCCTTTTGAAGATGCTTGCAAATGTATACGGTTAAAGCCTCCCACGGGAAACTCTCACAGGCACCAAATCAAGCTGGCCCTGTACTGTTCAAATGCTGTAGCCCAGAAGATACGTTGTCGACTGGCTGGGCCTTGTGGTTCCACTCACATAAAAATTCAGGAAACTAGACGAGTGGTCTAACAGTCAGGTCCACTTATGAGGAATATGAGGTGTGCCAAATAGTTGTGACAACTGTATTGCAATGGACTGAGCCTGTTTTTCAGCACCTTGAGAGAGACAAGCTGTACGTCTTCACGCTTCTCAATCTATGAGTAACCTTATAAACTAAGATGTTTGTCTTTGTCCCAGCCATTACTAAATTCCCAGAATGAGAAGGGTCCAGACCTAGAAACACTGTGAAGTGTTCAAAAATAGTTCACCACCTAGAGTTTGTTTCTTCTTATCTACAGGCGTAGGACTAAAGAAAAATGAACCAAGTATACAGCCTAGCAAACCATGGCATAGCTGCAGCAGCGCAGAAGAAAGGATAAACCTTTACTCATAGTTTTCCTCTTTCTTTACATGCCTTTGTCTTATTTTTTTTCTCCATGATTCATAGTAATCGACATAGCAGTTATCTTTATGTTTGTGGGTAAGCAAAAGATTAAATTTAATTAAAAAACACAAACCAACTTTAATGAGCTAGAGATATAATCATGACACATTTTCAAAGGAAAACTGATTGGAAGTTACAATAGCATTGAGAGAATATGTCTGGTTTGGTCTCCTTCAGAGATTTTCCAAAGTGGCAGCCAGACAGTGCATCGCACTTCGAAGCTGTTAAGCGGTGACACAGCTAATATTTATTGTTTTAAAACAACATCAATGTTACTTTGATTGGGCTATTTGTTTTTAAGGCTGGGGTCATTTAGATTTTGATTGGCTAGTGAATCATGGCTTTATTATTGGTCTGTGTATTCTTATGGAGCCAATAAAAATGTTTTGGTTGGTTACAAGTTTCAGGATCTTCCAAGAAGCCTTGCAGCACTATTTTATGTGCTGTTTATTGTCATTCATTTTCCTGGATGTCAAGCTGTGGAAAGCTTGTGCAGAGAATAGGAAATATTTGGTGCAGGAAGAAAAGGGTGGGGGGGTGAGAGTGTGTATGTGAGCGTGTGTGTGTGTGTACATGCATGCAGGTGTGCGTGTGTGTGTTTCTCAACTTTATTCTGCAGTCTACACTTATAAATCTGCACTCCAACTTCTCATTTGCAGCTTTGCAGGTGAAAATAATTGTGGCCAAAAATGATGCATTCAGCTCTCCCCCTGACTGAGCATGCAAAATTGGGCCTGTGCCCAATT
Source organism: Alligator mississippiensis (assembly GCF_030867095.1). Lineage (NCBI taxonomy): Eukaryota > Metazoa > Chordata > Crocodylia > Alligatoridae > Alligator > Alligator mississippiensis. Next base: position 10,288,027 of record NC_081832.1, on the reverse strand, counting down.
TGCAGATGCTAATTTGAGACCAAAAATTGGCCTCCCCACTTTAGGCCTTTTTAAAGCTTTGGAGCATATCCTCTCGGTGTAAAACTGTTAGTGTAAATTGCTACATCAATAGATTGGCTCAAATTTGTACCACAGAATTTAGCCTTTGAGCTTTATTATCAGTTGTCTCTATTCTAAAGTACAGGTCTGCATAAAAATCTTTCCTTTTTCACGGAAACAGGGGAGGCTATTTAGATTTATTTATTTTTAATTCCTTTCAAATAGCTTTGGGAGATTAAACGTTTCCCTTGTCATCATCTTCATGTGGCTGAAATCAGGATACAGTTTAAAGCTCTCTTTGCTGGTCTAATCTACTGACTTGGTAGATCTGGAGGTATCATCTCCAGATTCTGGGAAATTATGAGTTTTTAGTTTAGTTTCTTAGCATTTTTTCCTATAACTTTTTTGAATAACTTGGTATATTTTACAGGAAAAAGATTTGTGAACTATTGCATACTAGGCTTGCTTTGTAGTTTTGGTTAGTGTTGTTTGTGTATTTGTGTTTTAGACTTAAACTATTTTATGGTTTTGACGCATGGTTTTAAACATGGTTTTGATTCACAGGCACACGGGAACTTATTTGAGACATGAAATAATATTTCTGGAGAAAATCCTGTCATTTAATAACTGTATTTTATATGTTTTCTAAACAACTACTTGGGATGGGTACTGGCCAAAATAATGAATGCAAGAAATGAGAAATCTTTGCTACCCTGAAGCCCCAGAGTGGGAACAAATCTGGTCTGTAACTAATATTCAGTATGCACGATATGATCTTACCACGGCCCTCCCTCTCTCCCCCTCCCCTATATACACACACAGAAGGAAGGAGTAGGGAATTTGGCCCATAGCAGACCATAAAGTTGTTCACCAAGAGCCATATACCATAGTATTTCTTCATCTCTCAACAAAATCTGTAGAAGAACCTGACTTTATTGCACAGCATCCTCCAAAATGTCTACTATTCAATGAATCAAATTAACAAAAGAGACGCCAGACTTTTTTACCTGGATAATATATGCCCACTGTGTTTGAAGCCACTATTAAATGGCAGGTACAAATCAGTAAATTAAAGGAACAAATATTTGGTGCAAATATTTCATTTTGCTAGCACAGTGTCTGGGAGAGTAAAAACTTCTCCACAGCTTTCTTTCATTTAAACTATGTATCTAACTGAGGGCACGCAGGGCACTGACAGACATGCAGTTCCCCACTGTAACTCCTAGTGCTTTACTGGAAGTGCCATGAGTTACAGCGATGCCCCCAGCCCAACAGACATTCTCTAGTATGGGGTTTGCCCAGCCTGTGCTAGAGGGAGGGCAAGTGGATTGGTGCCCCCAACTCGGGTGGAAGAGGCTCCAATTCATACTCCCTCCACCCCGCCCCAGCACCGGGATGCTAGAGGGGCTCCCTTCTCTCCCCCACCACCCCATCCTGAAGACAGCACCAGGGATAGGGCTGACCTGTTTCAGCCTAGCCCTACTCCCTGCCTGCACCAACAGAAGTTAATAAAAGTGCTCTGCTTTAAAGTACCTTCATCTGAACCCTTGCGTAATGAGGGTCCATTTGTTACTTTTTGAAGAGCTCTGCAGCCATGCATTTCTGTCATGGCATGGCTGTAGAATGCTTTCAGGTGGCTGATCATGTGACAAAACATCACTTTTGTCAACGCCCACAGATGCATCCCCAAACTGATAGGAGAACAACCATGACAGCACACAAGCTGAGTACTAGTGAATACAAAAGGATAACAAAACAAACTTAAATAGAAAGCTACCTGGTTTGCATGTGTAATAATGAGAATGGCATGTGAAAATGTACTTGGACAATGTTCACTAAGTTTCTGAAGAGTGTGCATTTTTCCTAAGTCTCTTCTTGGAGAGTGTCTTGCTTAGTTCAGGCACTTCTTTAAAATGAATAAGTTCAGATAATATTTGCCAGTGGGCTTTTACCATAAATTCTGTTTTTATGAACTTGATCTGACCTATGAGGGCTGATACGCTGCAACTAGAATCACAAGGACTAGGTTAATTAACTTGTGCATGCCAGGTTAGAGCTGTTATATCAGTGGAAGTGAAATCTGAGCGTTCTTATTTTCTATTATTTATATCTTAAGAGACCACAGAAAACTATACTTGTAAGTGAAACACTAAAAACATTTTTTTTTACTGGAATTGCTTAGCACAGTCGAAAAATCTGGCTCCACATCATGACTTTTAAACTAGGATAGTATTATATTTTCATTACTAATTTGTCACTTTTTAATAATGTGATCAACCCAGTAAAAAGTGTGTAATAGCATCCAAAATGTGCGCTCTAAATGATTTGCTAGTCTAATTTCTGTGTTTATTTTTATATCAGAGGCAGTCCAATAGATTTCCAAAATGAAAGCTGTGAAGCTAGGTTTATGAGAGTGGCATTATTGAACAATGAGGATTCATTTTGAAAATGCCTGGGATACCACTTAAAATTAGAGTACTCCATTTAACTTTAGATTGTCTTCTTTTGGCATTGCAGTACATCAAGTGTACTCTCAGGCTCAAACATATCCAGGACATAATGTAAAGTGTCAACCCACTGTGCTTGCTTTTCTATTGCTCTACTATGGGTCCAGTGAAGATCAAGATGGGTAAAATTATTGCAGTCTGACAGCTGTAAAAGGTCACCAAGTAAAATTAATTCACGTTACTTCCAATGCATCATAATATATGGGAAAGAAATTAACAGGCCTCTCAAACTCAGCAGAAACAAGCCGTTCCAAACCACGCAGATTTGTGAAGAGAGTAACTGTGGAGAGGTCAGCACCGTCGCAGTTGTTCAGAAGAAGAGAAGGCTGAATGTTAGCTGGACAGAATGTGTGTTATTTATTGTGACAAACCTTCAGGGTCTTCATTTCCCTGTGAAATTAGTTTAATCTGGTCTATTATCAACAAACATTTTCAAAACAGCTTCTTTGATTGGGAGCTTACTTTTTATTATAGCTCACTGCAGCAAGCTGGTACAGACATCTCCTATCTCTGAGCATAGAAAGGGTAGGTGTTTCCAGGCTACCCCTGGGGATGGGGTGATTTTCTTATTGTTAGCTGCCTAGTTAGAATAGCTACCATGTAGCTGATACCTGCAAATCCCCTTATAAATGAAATGTTCTTCTGAGAGTGGGATTATCAGAGACTGAAAGAAAGAAAAAAAGAAGTTAGGAAAGGATTTGGTCTGTTTGGGGGTTTTTATTGTGTATCCTTTTCATTCATGTATTTTACCAACATTCCAGCTTTGTCACGGTAAATAACATATTCCCTGATTAGCTCACACTTAAATACTCCTTAAAAATGCTAAATAAATAGGAAAGAGAAAACTCAGCAAGGTCCATTCATACTAACTCTGGAGCTCCAAGAGGATGCAGTGTTGCAGCCTCTCTGCCCCAGTTTCTCCAGTGGTGTCTGCTATCCACTGCAATGGCCTATGACTCAGTCCTCCAGGCAAAAGTTCAACTGCTGGGGCTCCAGAGAGTTAAGTAACAGGCCCCCAAACAAGCACAAGGTCATGCTCAGCCCTTCTGATGCTATTTGTCCATATGCCCTTAGGGCTAAGCTCTCTAACCTACTCTTCTCTCAGAGGGGTCACCCTCTTTCAGGTCAACCGTCATTAGGCCCTGAATGGGTCAGCCTCAGGCCTGCCTTTGGATCAGCCACACTCTTCTGCTTTTGTTTTCAGCCAGATTTCTCTCCAAAGGCAAAAATAATTGTCTGCTCTCAGCCACTTGAAAGACACAAGCTTTATGTAGTAAAAATATCTTTTAACATTTTATAGTGGTCCCATCTCTCAAGTTTTTTCACTCTTTCCATAGTCCGAATACCTGCTACCGGAGCAGCAGCTAGGGCTGACTGTGCGGGCCACAGTTCAGTAACTCATTTCAGCCCTTGTAGGGTTTGTATACCACATCACAGAATAATAATTCACCTATCCATACCCTTTGTGCAGGCCTGCTTGTTATCCATAGTGATCAAAAAAGCAATGAAGCAGCAAAATGTAAGCAAAACCTTCTCTTTTCTCCAACTAGTAACTCTGCGATCCAGGTTCTCACAATGCAGTATGCTGTCATAAGGTCATTAGAAGGCAGGCTAGTGAGGATGTGTGGGTTTGAAGACCATGGAGCATGGTGATTTTCTCCCCATACACCAGAATCAAAGAAACATCTGCATTAAATAACATTGTGCTGAATCACTGTGCAAACCAGCAGAGTGTTTAATAGCCCTGAAAACATCTTGTTTTGTTTTTGGGCACGGGGTGTCTTACCGACTGCCCCTCGGGCAGCTGCTTCCATTGCATAAAGCACAATGCACGCAGGCTTGGGATCAAGCCTTCCAAAGGCAGCTCAATGACAGGAACTTTAACAACAGGCATTTCACCTGCAGGTTCATTTTTCCTTTCTTTGTGCCTCAGGGGATTGCTGTACAAGGGGAGGATTACATTCGTGCAACAGCATTAAGCAAGTGATGCTACTATTTGCCACATCACAGGTATAGGAGTGGCAGGGATTTTTTAAATCAATAAATTCAGCAGGCAACTCATTTATATACTGCTGTTCATAAACTTAGGCAGTTTCCTCTTGAAACTCTGCTTGTTTGCCCCCATTGCTCCAACTGTTACTGTTACTCAGTTTTCTGATAGTTAGAAACCTTATTCTAATAGCTAGATTAAATTTACTGCTGGCCAGTTTCTAACCATTTGTTCTTGTATCAACAGTTCTTTTCTTCCACTTAAATACTTCTTCCCTCTCCTGGTGTTTACTCCCCTGATGGATTTATAGAGAGCAATCATATCCCCTCTGAGCCTTCATTTTGCAAGGCTAAACGAGCCAAGCTTTTCTAGTAAAATAAAAAGACCTCACCTCATAAAATATGTTCTCCATTCCCCTTCTCTGCACCTGTTCCAGTTTGAATTCACCTTCCTTGAACACGGGTGATCAGAGCTGTACACGGTATTCCAGAAGAGCACTCACCAGTGTTTTTACAATGGCATTAATACTTCATTATCTCTCCTGGAAATACCTCAGCTCATGCATTGTTTTTCAGGACAGCATCCTACTGGTGATTTGCAGTCATCCTGGGCTTTCTTTTTTTCTGGGATTCCCCACTGATGAGCAGAGCTGATTGGAACTTTTCTGACGAGGCAAAGTTTTTCATAGAAATATGTTAGTTTTTTGGCAACAAATTTCTGCTAAATCCAAGGCATATTCTGACACAATCCTTCCTGGATTCCTAGGTTCAGGAATACTGGAAGTTTTCAGTCCTCTGCCCCATGGCAGATATAGCTGGTTAAATCTATCTCAAGGCCAAAGGCCCTGAGAGCTGCAGGTCTGCTTATCTAATCATTTGCCAAGTGCTATCACATGAACTGTTTCAGTGAAGTCCAGATTAGTAGAGTCTACTACATTTCTTTTGTCTAAAAATCCACTCCTCTTATACCAGAAAGAGATCAGATCAGTCGAGCATGATCTATCCAATATCAATATCCAAATTCACCCTGTGGCAAATCTATTGCAGACTCCCAGCTTTGCCCCTCTAACCGTCTTCCCCTGTGCTGATTTGGACTTGTGCTGATGCTGTTCATTTCATGCCATGCCTGCCTTCTTTACAATCCATTGAATCATTGATGAGGATGACTCTGCAGCTGTCTTCCCAGACACCCCTCCTCCCCCTTTCCTGCTTTTTCTCACATGACATAGCACCCAGCAACTGAAATAATGTCAAGTGTCCCCCTCCTCTTCCATAACCTTTTGTAGGCAAATCTGCCAGATGTTGCCCCATTATAGCAAGGAGGATAACACTGTGGCTCTTAGGTGCTGTAATTGGCCAGGGACAGAAATTACACATAAACTAGTAAAAGTAATTATAAACCGGTTGCAATCTGCAACACACCAGAAGTTCAGTGCACATAAACTGCTTTCAAAGTGGCTGAAACCAGTTTAAGATAAGCCTGGATGGATGTAGTATCACACTTAACTGATTTAGGTTAAATTGGTTTATTGAACTTCTGTCCCAGATCCCTTTCAGATTCAAGTTAACTCGCAGTCCCACAGCATCCCAGGATGCTTTGCATCTCCCCTGCAAACCCCGCCTTGCAGGGTGGGCGGGCTAGCCTGGCCCAAGCTGTCTGCTCTAGCCCAGCAGAGAGGCATGCATTCCCGGCTTCTGGCCTGTGCCCCTGCAGGCATGAGGCTGCATTTCCAGAATCAAAAGTAGATGTCTGTTCACTTGCTTATCGGTTCAATCTACACAGAGACTAACCTGCAAAGATTGAATTGATTCAGCCTCGAGTTTTTTGACTGACTGTACTTAGCCATTATCTTCTATTTGTGTAAGCGTAGTGGCTGACTTATTCCTTATGAGTTTCAGCTTCTCAATCAGAAAAAAGTATCTATGCTCAATTCCATTAAAGGGAACATCCACAAGCCTTTTCTTTTCACATCTAACCGTAATTCTGATTTTATCAGATGTGCATTTAATTTCTCTAAGTAAACATCCAAACGACACAAATCACTCTGGCTGGTGCTTGTATGTGTGCATATACTCAAAGATGGTTTCTTTTCAAATTAAGCTGACATCTAGATGGGCAGCAGATGTTTCATATCATAAGGGTGCATATGGGATCATGATGTTGCCAGACCAAATCATCAGATTTTTTTATGGGTGGGAATGAAGCAGGAAAAAGAGAGAAAAATAACATTTCATACCCATGTTAATGTTCACTAGAGAGTATTATTTTAACTAGAAAATAAAGCATGCTGCTTCCCCAAGTTGTAATCTAATGGAAAAAAGCTATTGTTCAAGTTCACTCATGTCAGTTCATACTTTTCCTGCAGATTTCCTAGCTTCTTCTCAGTGAAGATAAACACTAAAAGGATATTTAAAGATAGGATCTTGATTCCAAACTCCTCTAAACAGCGGCCTAAGGCCATGATCCTTCGATCTGACATTCACATGTTAACGTGATGCATGCCATTGTAAAAAGCTAGAGGAAAGGTCAGATAAATCCTGGCAGGCACTCTGTAGTCCCAAATCCCTTTTGAAATGGAGGGATCAAGGAGATTCTTAGCACAAGACAGAACTGCGCTCTAAAAGATCTGCCAAAACATGAAATAGCTCTACCAAGGGGCAAATTCATCTTTGCAGCTGTACCTCTAATTTGTGTGGAAATCTGGCTTTTTTGTGTGTGTGGCCTTGGGGAAGCATAAAGATGCAGAAGAGCACAGAAAAAAGCAATTAGCAGATCAATGCATGTGCACATACTGGCAAGTCACCTGCACCCCAGCTTGGCCAGTAGCCTTCACTCATGTAATACCCTCTATGCCTGGCATGAGTTCCTACTGTGGAATGAAGGGAATTGCTCACTGAAATAGGGACATAGGTAAATGGCTTTACATGTGGTCAAGAGAATGGTGCACATATGCACACTTGGCAGACCTTAAGTTCTCATTATGGCTGAGTACAGCTGTCCAGAGACCTCTAGATCCATTGATAATCATGAATTTTAACTACTTAACATCACTGGGCCTCTTTGTAAATCCCAGCTATTTCAGGAGGAGTCAAATAATTGTCTCACTATCACATGTCTGTGATAGTGAGGAACTAGCTGTGTCATTAATATGTCAGGGGCAGTGTCTACACGAGACACTAACTGCGCAGTATCCTAATAACACTGCACAGTAGCATGCCAGGCAAAAACCATGCTAATATGCTACTGTGCAGTAGTATTACGCTACTGCGCAGTGTCACTAAAAACCCATGTACCAGTGCTACTGCACAGTAGCGCAAGTTACTGCACATTGATTTAGTACTTGGTTATCCAAGTACTACATGCTCAGTAACTAAAGTGCATTAATAACCATGTAGACATGCACAGTATAGGGAAAAACCTACTCCTGGCACATTTGAGCTACCTCAGCCCCTTGGGATATGCATGGTCTGAAATGAATTGTTTTCAGTATTATGAAATTATTATACATAATAATGAACCCTTGTGAAGACATTGAAACAGGAAAGATAAAAAGCCTCTCAGGGATAAAAAAAAAAAAAAAGGGTTTCTCTTTGCTTTTTCATCCTCTCTTTTCCCCCACTATTTTAAGATTATATTTTTTGATGTGTGCACATGTGTGTACTTGTTTTTCTGGAAGACTGTGGTTGTCTAGAACAACTAGCACAATTCACTAAAGAAATGAAAGCTATAAGTTCAAGGTGAAGGAATTTTTAGGGATGATTTAGATTTGCCTTTTTGTTTTCTCTTTCTAATACCTATTTAACTAAACCTCCCAATAGAAGGTAGGAAAAGAGAGATTCCTTTTTCTTAAACAGTCAATCCTTCCATCTTTCAAGAAGGGCATAACAATGCTCTTGATCCAGTCCTCTGGTCTTCCAAGGAGACCAATAAAAGTAGGGCACATGGGATGAGATATACCCCCCACTACCTTGGAGGTCTTTAAGAGCAGGCTGGATAGGCATCCGGCTGGGGTCATCTGACCCCAGCACTCTTTCCTGCCTAGGCAGGGGGTCAGACTTGATGACCTGTTGAGGTCCCTTCTGACCCTAGCATCTATGAATCTATGAATTCCTCGTATTTCTGAGGTTAAAGGTTAGCCAAACAAAGAGCTTTGAATTTATAGTTTGAGTTGTTTACATCATTTAAAAAAGAAGAAAAACCCAGACATTCAATTTTTTTGTGTGTGGTGGGTCACAAAGGAGATAGTATGAATGTCACAAAAAGACTCTGTCTGACTTCGGTGGCATAGTAACAAGAACAGCAGATCCAGAGAAACTCACCCATTTCCGTTAGTTTTAGGTTTGTAATTTTCTGATCTTTTTCTAGAGACTGTGCCAGATAAGCTACAACATGACAGGCATTTGCTTGTATGTGTTGGAGAGGAGAGCACAGTAAATTAGTAGCTATGCCTTGCATTGTGTTTTATACAAATTGGTTGGATTTTATTGTGGTATAATGCCAGTAGTGGAAACATAATCAAGCGCAAAAAAAGGCGGTGTTAGGAAGCAAATGTTGTCCTCACCATCTTTTTTATGCATGCAAAAAAACCAAGATTCATGCTTCACAAAGTCCTGTAGGTTATTGCCATGTGTTAAATTGTGATCTGCAAACACAAGCTGTTCTTAAACAAGAACAAAAAAGAAAAAAGCAGATGGTTTCTTTTAACATTGTGTGAAACTTTTCCTGAACACAAGCGTATGTTTTCTCCTCTCCAGCTGGCAATTTCCACATGGAAACAATCTGATTTTATCATTTCAGGAGACTCATAGGACCCCCTCTGTTATAAAAAGTCACATTACCCTTGAGGATGAGAGGAACAAAGAATTCCAAGTGCCTCGCAACAAAGATGTCCCACTTCTTTTCCTTCTCAATCGTCTATTTGAAAACGTACCCAGACCTAATGAAAAAGGAGAGAAAAAAAATAATGTAAATAACCTGGGCTGTAGATGCACCATTGACAAAACTTATTGTGACTGAATTACTTTCAAGAGTCTTTGTTTTTTACTGCAACTGAAATGCTTTGGCAATAGCTTGGCTGTGTATGATGGTGTTGCCCAGGGAATGAATAAATGTAGGTGCACAGCACCAATCTGCTGCTTTATCAAGAGGGAGCATCACAATCCTACAGGCTCTTAGGTACCATGACTGAGCCTTCAAAGAACCAGACCCGGTGCCAGCAGAAATGTAGGTTGTGTGCAGGACAATTCACATGTCTATGTTGGGAGAATCCCAAAAAGAAACCAGGCCAGGGAGTTAATTATTTTGATGGATCCCCAGAGGAGAGAATCAAGTACTTTTTTTCTTTCATATTCTTTAGTTCTGAGATATATATGTAATATACTTCCTAGATAGGAAGGATGTTCCCCTAAGGAAAAAGCAATTTTCAACAAGTCAACAGATTCTGGGATCGAATGTCAGATATTTGATACAAAGTAATACTGCGGAAAGACCAAGATTTGCTGATCTGTTTTCATGCCACCCTATGAGTAAGAATGGATTCTCTCTCTCTTACTTGTTGTTCGGAGAACAGGTAGGAAACTGGGCAGATATTTAATCTTGTTTTTTACCAGAAAGATTGTAGATCATTCGGTGTTTGATGGAAATTCACTCTAAATAGAAAATAAAATACTGACCTCAAGGGAATGTCTGATTATGTTAAGACCCACTACTGATCATAGTATCATAGTTTCATAGTAGCTGGGGTCAGGAGGGACCTGAACAGATCATCTAGCCTGACCCACTGCCACAGGCAGGATTGAATGCTGGGTTCACAAGACCCCAGACAGGTGATCATCCAACCTCCTCTTGAATTTGCCCAAGGTAGGGGCGAGGACCACTTCTCTGGGAAATTGGTTCCAGATTTTGGCCACCCTAACTGTAAAATATTGCCTTCTGATCTCTAACCTAAACCTATTCTCCATCAGCGTATTGCCATTGTTCCTTGTCACCCCGGGTGAAGCTGGGGAGGAAAGGGCTCTGACTATTTGCTGTTGATCTCCCCTGATGAGTTTGTAGGCAGCCACCAGGTCCCCCCTCAGCCTCCTCTTGCTGAGGCTGAACAGGTTCAGGTCCCTCAGTCTCTCCTCATAGGGCCTGTCCTGCTGCCCTCTCACCAAGCGAGTGGCCCTCCTCTGAACCCTCTCTAGGCTGGCCACATCCCTTTTGAAGTGCGGCGCCCAGTACTGGACGCAGTACTCCAACTGCGGCCTGACCAAAGTCGCATAGAGGGGGAGTATCACCTCTCTGGATGGGCTTGAGATGCATGACAAGGTATGGCTGGCCTGGCTGGCCACGGTCTGGCACTGGCGGCTCATGTTCATCTTGGAGACAATAATGACTCCAAGATCTCTTTCTGCCTCTGTGCTTTCAAGAGGGGAACTCCCCAGCCTGTATGCATGCTGTGGATTCCTTCTCCCAAGGTGCAGCACCCTTCATTTGTCTATGTTGAACCCCATCCTATTCTCATCTGCCCACTTTTGTAGTCTGTCTAAATCTATTTTTAGGCAGCCTCTATCTCCCTTCAAATGTGTCCACCTCACCCCATATTTAACACCTAAGGTGGGAGGGAAGGAAAGAGGAAAGAAGGGGTTGTCTCTGGTCTGAAGTGTGGTGCCAATTGCCCATCAAGAAAGATGGATTTCAAAGGAGTGCCACCATGACCCCCCCCACCATTTACCTTGCCCTGCCACATGCCCACCCAGGCCCACACAGCCAATCACTGCCCTCTTGGCAGTGTAGGCACAGTTGACAGAGAGCGTTACAGACAGACAGATGCACAGACAGACACACAGACAGACGTACAGACAGACAAACTAAGCCCTTTTTATATATATATATATATAGAGAGAGAGAGAGAGAGAAAGAGAGAGAGAATAAAGCAGAATAGCTCCAAACGATAATATTGGGCTTGGGCTCAGTACTCATTAAATATAAAGTAGTCTATTAAAACAGCAAACACCCTACACATACATTTGTGCTCATCTAAGCTTATACATCACTAGAGGCTAAGTCAGATAAGGTTAACACATCTCTTAACACATCAGAATAAATCCATGTTCTCCTGCTAGCTCAGGCCATCCTGATACCCTTCCTGTGTGCCCCTGTTCTGCCCTCATTTGTCTATGGCAATCTCTGACTCGCCTTGCAAAAACTAGTTTTAAAGCTCTCCAATGAAAGCGGGCTAGATCCCCTAGGTTATTAGTTCCTCTATTGTCCCTTAATGAGCCCTAGGTGTAAATAGGTGATTATTCGAGTCTCCTCTTCCTTTTCTCAAGTGAGGGTGTTGAAATTATCACATCCTATCTTAACATCTTGTCTAAATGACAAAAGTGGTACCACTTTAACAGTACTGGTATAATTAAAGTAGTGCTTGTATCAGTATAGGTGTTTCATATGCAAGAGGAAATAAGCGTTCTAATATAAATTATAACATTGTAACTGTACCTACACTCCTGTTTGTACTGGTAAAAAGAAGAAAAAAAGGATCACAGCCTTGTCTGATATTATACTTCAAGTTTAGACCAGGTCTTTGAACTCAAGCTCATGAATCACATTTTAGGATGAGGTTCAGAATATGCATTGAAGAGAGATACTTGCGGTCATATTTTGTTTCACAGCTTTCTAAGGCTGGTTGCAAACAATTTTGAGTGAAAAATGTCTGCCTTATATGCAACCCTCTGAGTTTTCACTGGAAACCTGCAAATAGAAAACTTTCCACCTTTTATTTTTTTTAAAGAAAAAGTGAAATCTTCATCAAGTAAAATACCAGCTCTGCACCCTTATCTTTTAAAGCCACCTTTTTGATCCCTTCCTTAACTCTCACAAGCCAAGACTTGGCCTAGTATAATGGCCATTAGCTCATCTCTTCTTAAGAGTAATGAATTTGTATTAAAAAATCCCAGAAAGGTTAAACTGGTACATGTCTGGAGTGCACTTTGTCCCCTAGATGCTTAATCTATATTTTTAAGGCCAATAATTTTTAAAAAGAAGTCGCACTGGTATAACAATACCACTTAGTAATCAAATATTAATGCTTTTCTAAATGTTTATTGTGCTGTTAAATTAAATGATTGTGCCTGGGTTGAACAAATGGCCTCTGTTCTGCAAAGGAAATGGTATTAAATCAGATATTTGGCCATTTAACAACAGTTTCATTGTCTGTTCTTCCCTTCTAATTTCCTAAGCTGAAAATGAATCCATGGTAAAATACTAATAATAATAAAGTTTTAAGCATATAACCAGAAAATCACAGAAAATAGTCTGGCAGTGACAAGGAATATTATATGTTCCAATTATGTAATTATCAGAGTTCAGAATGCACACATTATATCTTAAGGTATTGCTTAACTTGCTTTACTAACCTTTCATTTATACAAAAGCTTCATTAATAATTTCCATGACTGACAGTTTTCACTCTGGAAGACTGTTTTACATCTCGCGTTTAATTTTTAGAATATATTCAGTGTTCAATTAAGTCACCTAAATTAAGGAGGCTGCTATCAGAAGTCTGACAAATTCCTCCAAGTAAGATAATGGCCCATCATTACAATTCTTGATTCCCGTTTATTTGTGGCTGATACCCTCTGCGTGCTTTGGCAGTTTCTAGGTGGTTGATGCACCGCTGTGATTTCATACAAATGGCTATATCATGAAGAGCTCCTATGGTTTTCTTTTTCTTTTGTCTTACTAATGGGTTTTGGGTTTGTTTTCTTTTTTAAATTCTTTTTTAATGCCAGCTGGCCAGTTTGACAACTCTGGAGGCAGAATTCCACTCTAAATCCACAGAGCAGTCACATAATGTTGGGTCAGTACAAACTTATTTCTACTGTGCTCCTACCACATATTAAATTATTTCTGAAAGACCTATAAGGATGAATAAAGAGAGTTTGGGCCCTTTCAGATTTTGATCTCTCTCTATGGAGATGGCAATGACTGACGGTGCTTTTTAGATGAATTAGTGCAGCATTTTTTCATCAGAAAAATGTTAGTTGTGAGAAGTTGAACTTCCCTTGAACTTGTCTATACTTTTTTTTGTATAGACAAAGGTTTCTCAGGTCCAGGATGCCATTTCTTGTTGCCTACAGAAGAAAAAGTCTCCCAGCCATAGAGTGCCAAATACTGCATGGTTAGTACACTTGGGTGGGATGAACCAGCCAGAGCAAAGACTTCAGACTAGGTCTCTCAGAATATGCATACACTGGTACTCCTGGGAAATGTTTGTCTTGAGCACAGCTCACCCTCCAGGTCCTACATGGCACACCTAGAAATGTAGCTGTGAAGCTGTTTCCAAGGCATCTCCCCACATCACTCTCAAGACCACCGTTTTGGCATGCTTGAGATGGTACAAGCTGCATTTCTGAGTTTGGTGTGTGCAAGTAGGAGCAGGAAGATGAAGACAAAGATGAGCCTGCCTCCCTAGACATGGCAGCAATTAACTATAGACATCCCAGATAAACCCTAGCCACTGGGCTATTGGGTATTCAGTGAACAGCTCCTCTCTCTCTCTCTCTTTCTGTTTCATGCCCCCCAGTTGGCTATCCCTCAATACAAGGATGATGTCTGCCAGGGGAGTGGAGGAGATTACTGTGTGTTTTAAGGTGACTGAGGATTACAATTTGTGCTCTGCAAGTTTTTCTGCAGATATGACAAGTGGTGCCTTGGGTGGGGGGACACAACTGTTGGCCAGGATGTTGTGCACTTTCCTTCCTCCTCTGCCATTTCTTGGCTTCCTAAGCAAGACGGTTCTCTTCAAAGTGGGCTGTCGCTTGATGTATGGTGTAGCACCATTGAGACCTGTTACCAGCCCAGGACTTCCCAATTTGTAGGGTTGATATCACACTTAAGGTATGCTTTCAGGGTGTCCTTGTAGCACTTCCTCTGTCTCTTTCTGGTTCATGCACTCACACACACCCTTACCTTTCATGAAACATTTTGAAAGGACTACTATTTATCCTAATGTGGACTGAAAATAAATCTCAACATGTTGATATTTTTCAGAAACCAGAATCTGGGTTTTATAGGCAACTTTATTTTCATAATACAAGATGAGGTCAGCTGTATTTCCCTATTTTTGTGTTCAGGAGTGATTGACTTTCATCTGGGAATTGTATTTGTTTCAAACCTATCAAATTCTCTGCTGTTATTTTAGCTCCTTCTTCATCCTGGTAGGAGCAAGACTTCCTCTCCCATCCGTAGGTCAAACTCTTTTAATACTCTTCTCTTCCATGGAGAGTTCTTGGTTCCACAAGAGGGAAAGAGTTCTGCCTCCATCGTGGCTCCTGGCAGTGCTTTCATAGGAGGAACTGAGGAAAAGAGTGGAGACCTCTGAACTTGGTGGGCGTGCAGCTTCTGCTCGGTAGCTAATGTGGAACTTAGGCACTGTCTCCTCTTGATCTCCACAGGGAGGGAGGAGGTGGGAAACGAAGCTCTGTGAATCAAAAATGCTTTTGAACAGTTGGCAGAGTTGTGCTTTTCTTGCAAGGGTCGTCTTAAAAAAAGTGAGGAAATATAGCTCCTATGCTTCACATAGCACTAGTTTCACAAACAGCCAGGCACACAAACCCCACCAATGTAGGTAAATGGTTTAAAAAAGGAAAGCAAGAAGGCAACATGATCTAACATGGCCTGTAATTAGTTCCATCTTGACTCGGGTATATGTTGAAGGATGAGCTCTTTTGTTTTCCACAAGGGAAAATTCATTATGATTTATAAATTACGTATTATTAAATTACCAGTTAAAATGTACTGAATTATTAAACGTTATAGTTGAGCTTTCAAGACAATGGCATATTTTAAACGAGAGTACCAGGGAGCATTATTCATTTGCTCTTCATTCAACTTCAAAAGAAAGGCTTTATTTCTAGGCACTTGTCAGTTTATGAGTGATTATAAGTGAGAATCTTCTTTCTCTTCATTGTTAAACATTTTGAGACTAGAAGTACAGCGTGCCCGCTCCTCAGTTTTAGGAAGTTGCCACAAAACGCAGCTCTCTGCTTTGCCATTTAGTGCACGGGGAAGATTAATGGAATTTCTCCAAATTTGGAATTTCTCCAAATTTTGCTCCAAACCAGGTGCTCCAGAGGCCTAAACCTGCATTGCAAGTCTAGTGCACACTTCTCCTGCTGGCCAAGACCGAACCTTATATTCGGCCATGCCTTTTTTGGAGCTCCTTTCTCAATGGGAAGGACAGAAGAGTTGTGGGGGAGGGAGGAGAAAGGGAGGCTGTACATGGAAAAGCTTCCATGGATTTCAGTGAGCTTTGGACCAGGCCTAAAATGAGAATGCCCCTCTTTCTGTGAGGGATTATTATTATTCTGTTGCTGTTGGTTGTTACAATTTAGATTTAGACTTTGGTTTCAAGCCCACCTTACCCAGAAAGGTTGAGAGTGGCTTACAAGATCCAAAGACTATTATTTCCCCTTGTGGGTCCTTCAGTGATCAGCTTTTGCACTAGCACAAAGGGCACCGTAGCGAGACCCACGAAGTTTTTGACTCTCTATTACAGTCCCTTTATCATGCTACATGATTTTGTGATGTTGGTTATCCCGTTCCCCTCAGGTAAAAGCCCTAGAGCAGTATGTTCCCTTTGTGTGCCACCCTCTGTGCCCACACGCAGAATCCCCTTCTTAGCCCAGTATCCCTAGACAAGCTATTTGTCCTAGTCACATTATTATCCCTTTGATCCCTATTTCTTCTTTGTGACATGCTTCCTGCTCCTCATTCTCTGTGCATCTGCCCACTGACCAAGGCCACAGCAGAAGTGCTCACAGCACAGCCCATCCGATTCCAACAAATCTGTGAATTCTTCTAAATACCTCATCACAAGGACATGAAAAAGGAAAGGAAGACCCACCGACCAAAGCTAACACCTCCTTAAATACCTAGTCCCTCCTCTTGTTCTTTTCTTCCACTGATGTGATACACGGCTGTGGAGAAATCCCTTGATCTCTTGTGCCTTGGTTTCTCTATTAGTTAAACGGTGGTAATAGCATCAATGGCCTCTGAAAGGAGGAGGGCAGACAGTGTTATCTAAATTGCAACTAACTCGTCCATGCCATCAGAACCCTAACACAGAACTTGCTTCTCCAAGAATTGGTGACAAATGAGAGCCCGCAAGACGAGACTGCTTTATTTCCATTTCCTATTCCCTCGATGTAGATAAATCAGGCCTATATGCAGCTTATCCAATGGAGGAGGGAAGCCCGTTATAATATTTTGCCGTCCCTTACAAAGCACTTTGAGATTTACAAATGAAAAGTTCTATGTCTGAGCTAAGCACCATGCTGCAATGTACCATATTTACTCATATACCACACACATACCCGTTTGCCAAAAATTAGCCTTCCAAAATTGAGATGCATGTCTTAAAAGGGACAGCTGATTTTAGTGCTCAGAATAGAAACATAGAAATTCAGTAAAATGACTGCTGCTGCTTTTCCTTCTCTTCCTTCAGGCAGGTGCATGGAGGGAGGAGCAGAGTATAGCAAGGACAGGGGATTCGGTGGTGTAGTCGTATGCTGCTTTGATTCTTGCTCCAACCAAAATTTAAAACTGGCTGCCCATCAGCAGCAGTGACATTTCTATTCAGGGAGTCAATTGACTTCATCCTCCTTATAAACTACCTGATTCTGGCTAACTGCTTTTCACTCCATGGGTGGTAACAACCTCCTCTCCTTTTTAATGGTCTTGATGTTCCACTAATCAAGCTACCCTTTGCTCATCAATTTGACTGTCTGCTAACTGCTCCGAGCTGATCTCCTCCTAAGGAAAGTCCTGCAAATTGTTTTAGCTTTTTTTCAAAATCCTAGATCTACCCATGGAGCCCAGTCTTCAGCAGCAGCTAGTTTCAGTTTTTGACTGAGTAGCCAAAAGCTGGTGACAATTCAGCCATGCGAGTTAATATTGTAGCTTTTGCCTGATTAGGAAAGGAAGGATGAATAGGCTGAAAACTATGCTTTGTTCTTTATGTCCATAACTGTGGGAAAAAAAAAGTTTTTTTTCATTCTGCCTTCCCAAAATAAGGTGTGTGACTTATTTGGAGGGTGAGGGGTTGTGCAAGGAAATATAGTAATAATAATATGATATGATACAATATTATACAATGCAATATGATAAGATACCCAGAAATACTTCTGCTATCATGTAGTGCAGGTAGAGCATGCTGATAAAAGAAACATCTACCCCCCAGTTTAAAAAAAATCTGGTTGAAATGTTTCTTACAAATCATTCTGCATTTGTAATTTTCCAGTTTTCCCAATGTATCTCCATAAACTGCCTGACAATTTATGGGGAAAACACTGATCTCTGAGAAATTCTTCCCCTCGAGCTAAGTTTCATGACAAATAGTCAACATCTCATTTAGCTTTGCTTTTTAAAACGAGTAATTAAAATGATGATCCTCTTGGTGGCTACTTTGCAAGCTGACATCAATTTTAATATTTATGCTTCTTCATGACTTTGTGCACTGAATCATCCAAAATGCTCCTTTATTAAGAGTACCTTGACGAAGCTTTAATGCAAAATTACAATGATGAATAGCAACAATGCTCTGTTAAAAGCAGTGAAAGCCTGGTACTCTTGCCATATTTGTGCGCATTTTTTCATTCAAAACAACTCTGAAAATAATTAATGATGGTGAGGAAACTGAACTAAGCCAGCATTTAAAATGCAAGAACTTGACTGTTCTTCAGTCTCTTGGTTACTCATATTTTCTTCCATTTAGGAGACGGATTGCTCTGAGAATTCAAACCTGTTACTGGCTTCTTTATCAAAATTGTCCTCTGAACTATATAGTCCAGTGGAAAAGCAGTTAAAGTAAAGTTGTTTGAAAGTTGTTATTCCTCTTGCCCTCCAGTGTTGAAAGCTGCCCACAGCAATGACAATAATTCAGAAGAATCATGTTTTTAAATGGAGTGCAGTAAACTGTCTGCGTAAGATTTAAGTTTGGATGAACGGGCCCTGTAGGCTTTCTCTCTCTCTCCGGTTGCTGAAGAAAGTCACTGAATGTTTTGGAAATTCTGCAGTGGAAGAAAAAGGTGATGTAGATAGTACTGAGAGGAGGACTTGTTTCCTTGGGAAACAGCAGCAGTGTTTCCACTGGGAGAGAACGTGACTGTGGCAGGGCCATTGCAGCTATGGCTAAGGCCTCCTGCCAAATGAAAGCTCTAAACACAGCTGCACTGTGCCTCTGGGTTAATCCAACACATGCACATCTCAATTTTTTATTTATAAAATATACAAGCTTGGACCAAATGCACCTCCTACCGGATAGCACTAAGATCAATCCGGACAGTCCTCTTGCTGATTGGTTATTAATTCCCTTGGTGTCAAACACTCTGAAGTCAGTGGAAGTTTTATGTCTATGGGGGGGACGTGGGGAGGGCTATGATAGTGCGGAGTCACCAGATACTCCTGTATCAAGATTTGCATCCTTCTTTTTATCAGACTGGAGGATCCAATCGTGCAGGCACTGAACAGGTGGGACACCATTGCCTTATGTGGGAGCCGCGGATGCTTGGCAATCCTCTGGCTCAGGCTGCTGGAGATATGCAGGGTTGATTGAGTTGCTGGCAACAAGGTTTAATAACAGGCTTACATATTGCCGCTCCACCTTAGGATCAGCGTAGGGAATTATGTCTTAAACAGACAATAGCTCTTCTTTGTACTTAGATCCTTCATCTAGCTCCTCCTCAGATCCAGGGATAAAAATGTATGCTTCCATGTGGGTCTAGCCATATCCTACACCCACATACCTAGGGATGAGAAAGCCAGCAGCACTCGGAGCCCTTTTCACTTATGCACCTGATCCCAGACATAGGTTGCCACTTCCTCCCTTAGCAATTAACATGTGAGCAGAATGTGGAAAATACCCTGCCAAAAATCCTACAGCCAAAAAGCTTCCTTCTAGCCTCTAAGCTTCCCAAGAATGCTGTACCATGACAAAGTATAAGACGTTCAGAGGCAGCTAAGGGATTTAGGAACTTAAGCCGCATTGAAAGATAATGCGATTTAGGCTACTAAGTGCCAAAGTTACTTTCCTAAAATAGGTGTTGGGCTCCTAAGCAAGTAGTCTAGCACCCCAGCCACACAGGTGTGCGCACACACACACAGACACACACACACACTAACATATTTCAGGTTTTGACTGTTCTCTTTGCAACACCACCCAGACCCTACATTATGACTCATCTCACAATAAAGGGTGTGAAGTCTTGAAGAGAGGAGCACAATCAAATTCAATGATTTCTCCATTGCCAAATCGCAAGCAAATGTTTGAATTATGGATCACAATTAACTACTAATTGGCCATAATGTAAGTCCCCTCTGAATGGACAGGGTAAATATTGAAACAAATGGGCTGTTATTTTTCAGACCTGAATGCTAGTCATTTAAAATGAAAAGCTAATTTCAGCCTGGGAGGCAAGCTCTATATTTTAATCAAGTGTGACAGATCGAGAACAATAAATGAGCACTTAAGGTGAGGGGATGTTTATTTCCCTGCTGCAAGTTTATTTGTGATAAGTTATACTGCCCAGTGCAAAATGAAATAAAACTGCAGCTTTGATCCAGATCTTAAGGAAGTATTTGCAAAAAGTCTGACTAAAGGCAGCGAGGTTACTGTAACAGGACGATGAGGCAACTCTTTTAAGTAAAACAAACAGTGCTCTGTTCACAGAGGCTTTGTGGATCTCTTATATTATGCTATTTTGCTGCTAAAGCAATATTTGGTCTACTATAAAGTAATTAATTAAGAAAAAGCTTAGCTAAGAGCCATAAAGAGATGAGACTTTACTGGAGCTGCACTTTACTGTGCAGTTGTCCTGCAGAGTATGTTCAAAATCCAAATATTGAAGCAATATCTAAGAAATGATTTGATGAAGTTCTTTATTGCTTCAATAAAAATCCTGTTGTGCCCTTTCATTCCAGGCACATCTTCATCTTCAATAAATGTAATTGTTTTCTATAAGGGTGGGGGGCATATTTATAGTTGACGGGACAGGGTATATTTTTTTTCTTGTTTTTAAAGTGTTGAGCTAGAATTCCAATACTGTTCTTCTAAGCATGAAGTGAACATTGATTTAAAAAGAAAAAAAGTGAAATTAAGTATTTTTGGACTAAGTAAGCTCTGATGGATGTTTTCTAACAAATTAAACTTCTTGAATCAAGCATTGTATATAATTTATATATGTAATGTTCTGAAGAACTCATATCTTCTCTGTGTCTCAGTCTTTATATCAATAATTTATACATTTTAATATTTCAGTACAGCCAGTAGGGCTGATGTTGCTCTGAACAGTTTTATCTATACCCAAGCAACAAAATCAGCTTCAAATTCAGCAGAGGGTTATATATAGATACCTAAATAGATATTCACATATCTGTAGCTATCTACATATCTATATGTCTACATATCTATATGTCTATATATCTATACAGATAGCTATAGATATATAAATATCTATTTAGGTATCTATATATCTATATATATATATCTATAATATATAAGTACTTCCAGTCCGCCAATGAGTGCACAAGGGGGACACCTCTACCCCCCCAGCTCACCAACTGTACATCCTGGATCTGTGGGGGGGGAACCTGTCGTCCCCCTGCAGCTGATCACTGAGCCAAAGCGGTACGGGGGGATCCGCCACCAAGCATATGGGGGGCTCCCCCGTGCTGCTGTGGGACGCTTCATCCACCCCACCATCTCTGCATTCACAAGCCATGCCCGGTGCCTCAAGGTATATAGAAAAAACATATAAAGCTGTGTCTATGGCTGAATCACTGATTCTCCACATCAGAATTGAATCTTCAGATTCAGATTCAGCTGAACTGAATCAGGACAGTGATCTGAATCAGTGAATCAAATCACTGTCCCCCAAATCGGGCTGAATCCAAATCTGAATCGAACGTGGTCTACTTTGCAAACCCCTTTTACACATGGAAAACTTGGCTGGCAATGATTCAATGCTTCTCAGGGACTTGAAAGTGAAGAATTAAGTTCTATGAGAGCTGTAGACTGGAAAAAGAAGAACAAGAGAAATGAAGAAATAAAGAACAAAAGATGCAAGAAGACCCATCTCCTTGCCCTGTGGTCAGCAGTTAAGTGCAGACATTCAAGGTGAACAGAGGGAGGTTAGATCTCATTAAAAATGGATGCCCAGTCTAACTTAATTCATCCAGGTGCAGACTTCACATTTAGACCCTACCTTAGAGAACAGAAATCAATCTAGACCTGAACCTGTACAGAAGTTCTGTGCACACAGACCAGTCTACAATAGACTGCTCTAATTAAAGCACTCCCCCCCTCTCCTTCTCCCAGATCACAGATATAAACACTCTGATTGACCCAGGTTAGACAAGCGAATGGCACTTCTGTGCAGCCCCAGGGCTGGGAAACCCCAACTGCTCGCCCCAGGCCTGGGGCCATGCTTTTCTTACCCACCCCCTGGCACTGATATTTAGTTAGTGCCCTGGCCTCTTCTCATCCCCATAGACCAGCCAACCCCCCCCCCCCGACCCCCGACACACACACATACACACACACCCAGTTCCCCATCCTGCAAGCTGCTCCGGGTGCCAGTTTTATAAGCATTTGCTGATGCTGGGAGCCAAAAAAGTAAGTTTCAGTGAGGGGAGGAGGGCAAAAGAGATGGGAGTGTAGGTTCTCTGAGGGAGATCTGGGGGCTAAAAATAGCCCCTGGTCCAGTCTAAGCTCCCCCCAACAGACTCTGCAAACCTCTCTGATCCTGCCAAGCCCTCCCAAACCCCAGCAACCCCTCCCCTCCCCGCACTGATCCTGCCTGCTCTCCTGATCCCTCTGATTGCTTTTTCAGTTATTGCCTACACCTCCATCCCTCCTACAGATCCCATGGCTCCCACCACCCGGTGGATGCCACCTTCCCTCAATCCCTCCTGTTGATGTCCCCTGCACCCCCAGTTCTCCAGTCCCCCCACAGACCCTCCAATGGTCTCCTCAAGCCTTCTTGCCCATGTCCCCCAACACCCCATCCCACTAGTCTCCCCATCCTGACTTACGTTAGATCAGGTGGCCATTTTTAACCTCCCCATAGTCTCCCCAAATGTCTGTACCAAGCCAATGTGTCTATTTCTCAAGTTGCAAAGGGAAGTTGTTTGATGGGGCACAAAAGAAGCAGTTGAAATGATGCCTTGTCTAAAAGATTCTTTTTCTAAAGTAGCGCGGCTTCAGGTAGGTAGAACAGAGAAAACTTCTAGATGCAAAGTAAAGTTTGTGTTTCTCTTATCATAATCTGAAAATGTTTCTATTCCTACACAGATGATCCATTCCCAAATCATTTGTTGAGATATATGTATATATATATATGTATATGTATATATAGTAGTGCTAATAAGCAAAATATCATCCAACAAAACTTTTCTTCATGAAAAAATTGGGCTTTCAGAAAAACAAACATTTATATTGAATATGCTTGCTTTCTTCAACTTTTTTTCATTGGAAAACTCAAACCCAAACCCTGAACATATAAGGCAAAAAACAATATCTTTGGTTTCAGTGGTTATCAGGCTTTTTAAATGTTTTTGGTTCATTTTTGTTTCTTAATGAAAAGTAAGAAGCTCTTAGAGGAGAAAAAAGAATACTTGCCAACTAATTCAATTATCCTGGTAGTTTTCTGCAATCCATGGTAGGTCTCCATTCTAATCTTATGGGATCCTACCACAGCCATTAAAAACATGGTCAAATTATACAGTGGAGCTCTATCCCCCTTCTATATATTCATGTCTTAAATTTATGAATGGCCGCTGCTCGCCTTACAAAACCCTGGCAAAAAGTGAGGTGGGAAAGTTCAGAAATTCAACAATGACAGATCAAGGTAGAGAGGAATGATTTCTAACTACAGTTTGGTGATACATATTCACACTCTCAGGTGCAAATGCACATGATTAACCCCTTGTACCTGAAGGATTTTGTTCATTGAAAAGACGGCAAATTGTTCTGCTGCAGAATCCTCCTCTTTATCTGTCATGGAACAAACCCTGTGTTTTGCTAATGCTAGTGCTCTGCATCCCACAGAGATGTAGTTCTCATTTACACTGAGATCCCTTTACATTACCAGAAAGATATAAAGAGAAATAAGTATAAATACAAATATAATAATCAGGCCCAAGGAACATATATCTCTGCAATTATTGAAATCCTAAAATAAAAATGACCGTGCAGAAAGCTGCCTTTGGGATTCTCCACAGATATTCTTCAATTTTCCTTTCTCTTCTAGGCTCACTTCCAGGAGGTGCTGAGCACTTCTTACAGGATGCTAACTACTAGGGCTGTGTGAAGCTTTGGAAGCTTCAGATCTCTGAATCTGAATCGAACCAAGAGACCCTTCAATCTCTCCGAATCAAATCGGAACCCTCTGAATCGATTTGGAGAGATTCGGAAAGATTTGACAATTCGGACATAAACACAGCATTAAATTTTTCTATGTACCTCAAGGTAGCAGGTGGCTCGCGAATGCTGAGATGCTGGGTGGATGGAGCATCCCATAGGAGCATGGCGCGGGGTCCCCAGCTCACTCAGCAGTAGACCCAGAAGTGGCCCAGAAGCACTTCTGGTCCACTTCTGGGTCTGCACCCAGTGGGATGCTCCATCTACCCCACCATGGCAGCATTCATGAGCCATGCCTGGTACCTCAAGGTATGTAGAAAAAACATTTAAAGCTGTGTCTATGGCTGCATCGAATCTTCAGATTCGGATTCAGCCAAATCGAATTGGAACGGTGATCCAAATCAACGGATCGAATCACTGTCCCCGATGCAGGCCAAATCCAAATCAAATGCGGCCCATTTCACGCACCCTTACCTACAGTCCCCAAAGGACATAACAGTGGTTTTTATGGATCGTTATGTGACAAAAGGAAAATGCCAAGATTCACAACTGATATCATTTGACCAGTTACATATATAGGTCATAGTATAATGAATGAAAAATTCATTTTTAGAGAAGTGTTAGAGTAAATAATTGCTAACAGTCTCAATGATCATTTTGCATTGAATCAATCAACTGGCTGTTTTCCATTCCTGGTTAAACTTTTTCAGAATATATCATTAGTAGCCAGCCAGGCTTTTATGTCCCCAAGTACATGAAGGCTGCAAAATTGGACCCCTACATAACTTTCCCCAAACCTGAAAACTATTACTGTTGCCCAACCAGTGAAATGCTTTTTTATTTTTTTAGACAGTCATCCACATTTTCCTGCATTTGCCACCAACAAATAGAGGAAGATCTTGATTTTCCCACTGCTAAAGAAAATATTCTTAGATTTAATCCCTTTGAGAAAGGTTTTTCACACTCAGTTCTGTTCACCATCTAGCATAGTGTGTTCCTAGTCTGTGACTAGGGCTCTTAATTTAGTGGTCCTCAACCTTCTGCTCAAAGCATCCCTAGTTAACTCAGGGCATGCTTTGAGCTCTTAGTTGTCGGTGTTTTTTGACTACAGAAAAAGAAGAGAACAATTCTCCTGTTGCAAAGATCTCAGACAGATGACAACAAGTCAGAATGCTTTTAAAAGTATGAATTCCCATTTAAAATCTCTGAGTTATCTTATGAATTATGTATGCATGCCTAACAGTGCTAATGCAGCCCCCCTGGTTGAGAACCACTATCCTGGATGCTACTGTGCTGCAAAAACTAAACAACATAATAATACCTTTGCCACAGCTGCCCTTGTCCTCTTATCAGAAATTCGTAGCCAATTTTAAAGATCTAGTCTCTATCTTCATCTGAAATTAGCAGTCTGCCATTTAGCTCCCCAGAAGAGGCATGCAACGTGAAAATTCTGTAATTTGTGAACTCGAGATCCACAACCTTAAAAAACCTTCGCCATCCATAAGGCCACCTCTCCGCAGGAGTGAAAAGTCCTTCGTGAGCAAAGATGCTTTTTGTCACATACCTCACAAGCCAACACTCGACAGATGGAAGTTAAAAAAGAAACGTGTTGGCTGCCTGAGGCACATTTTAATTTGTCGTTCAGCTCAGTTTGTTTCACTTTTAATGGTTCACTTAGCTGAACTTGTGACTAAAAATTAACACAGAAGAAAAGCGATGTAAAAGTTTGGATGTGATGGGCCTCCAGAGCCAGCACATCAGAACATAGTAGGGGCCAGCTGCCAAGTTTTTCCTTTCCAGTTGATAGTTATTTGTGGGTGGCAAAAAGCTGACAAATGTATTTAAAGTGGAGTTTTACATGCATGCGTTTGAAAGGTCACATTGTGGCCACACTGTCTACACTGAGGTAGGGGAAGCAGGGACGAGAAAAAAGTAGGTCATCACAGCTGGGTTCTGCCTTGCTCCAAAAGGAAAGCAGGAGACTGCTCCTCCTGCGCTGCCACCAAATACCTCTTTCCTCGTTCCAGCTCAGCTATGCCATATCTGCTTCTGTAGGGGAACAGACCTTAGCCCCATCCAATTCCTAGACCTACACGCTTCTCTCCAATATAGAATGGGTAGGAACAATATGTCTGTGGCTACTCTTCTGCATGCCTTTGCTGCTACCAGACCAAGAGGATTAATCAGGAGGCAGCTTACAAGATTTCAGCAAGGGTTAAAAAACTAGCCTCAGGAAGTTAAGAGCAACCAATAACTAATAGATTTTAGTCCATTAGTCATGGATTGAAAAAAAATACATAAGGGAAGATATGAAAAGATACACGAGTCAGAAAGGGCTTTAATGTGGTGTAGAGCAAAGGAGAAATAAATATATTTTAAAAGTCATATTTTCAGTCAACTTTAGGCTGCCCACTGTTCTTACGTACTGACTTTGAGTGCAACTCCCAGGTAGGAACAACCATTTTGTGTAAGAGAAAGTGCCCCGGTGTTGTCGTATGGGTAGTATTCTCAAGCTGTAGAGTCAAACGTCCATTTCTCACCCAGACTAATCAAAAATCTTGGCCCACATCACACAAATAAGTATTTGCAGGTTATCTTTTTTACCATAAGAACAGCTATAAAACTGTGGACTAGTCTCCCGAGAGCAGTAGAAATTTTGCCATCCTTATAGATATTTCAAATTATTCTGAACAAAGTAGAAGTAAATATACTACATGGAAGAGTTTTTTTGCTGGTACGCCATATGCTAAATATTCTCAGAGGTTAATTCCGTCACTATTTTTTTGTGATTCATGTATAAAGATATGCAAATATAAAGCCTGTCTAGAGATATCTAATTGTCTTGTTTCAGATTCTGTGCTAATATTTGTATCTGCCTTTACAGAGTAAGTAAAGTAAAACAATGAACAGTGTCTTCTTAATTATTCTTTACAATAGGTCTAGGCAAAAGTATTTGATTAAAACAGAGAATTCATTTTGTATTCATGTTACAACCCTTTTTATTTGTTTCGTGTAAATATTTGCACACACCCATTAAAAACACAAGAGTTTTTTATAAGGACAATAAGTATTTGCATGTTTATTCACCCTGAAAGCATTCATGCAGTTATCTTGAGATATGGTTTTTTTGGATGTGTAGAGTTGTCTAATTAAGAAGCAGAAGCAATATCATGTGATGTAGGTGGCCAATCCTAGAGCAGAATTAATGAATGCTTAAAGCAGCACTCGTCATAGAAAATTACTGGACTGAAGTATGTTTGCATAAATTATTTGGCAAATATTTTAACAGTGAGCAAATAAATACAAAAGAAAGTGGTCTTGTGGCTAATTTGTAAAGGAGACAAAGGACTAAACGAGCCCAAGAACTTATTTAGCCAACTTTAAAATCCACAGCGCTGTCCCACAGTCTGATAACTTTTGTCTTTAATGATACGTACCACTTGTAGGTGTCCCAGGCTTTTCCCTTCCAGGTGGTGTCTATTACTGAGGTAAGTTCAAAATATACTTACAACTCTGCATACTGATTAGACCAGAGGCCAACCCTCTGTAGCCACAGTCAGTGAAAGTTTTTCTACTATCAATAAAGAGAAAGACTACTCAGGTGGTCTGGGCAGTAATTACACTTTTTTATGCTTAACTGGGAGGATTTTTCATTGCAGTTGCTTTCAAAAATCCTTCCTTCTTTCTCACATTAATCTCCAGGACAGCGAATAAAAATGTCCTTCGTGCATTTTGCAATCTTCCCCCAAGTCAAAAACATTGTGCTGCTTCCCCTAGTACAGCATGTGTCCTCCTGGGTATTCACAATGTGCTGTTATTGCAAGCAGTAGCCTCTAGACATTCCTCAGTTTTGGCCTTGTATCATACTTGGCTTGTGTCCTAGGACCAGCTCCCAATTTCCTTTAAACGTGTGAAGCTTTTTCAGAAAAAACATAAAAAAGGACCTGCAGAAGCATGTCCCTTTTCATCATTTTCATGTAGGTACCTCAAGCAGTAGGGATACCAAACTTGGTTTCCTTCAATATGCCAGGCTCTCCAAGTCATGGGCTAGTTCATGTCCAAATGTGTTGTCAAGCCTGTTAGATGAGATACAGGAGGACAATGTAGAGCACAGCTGACAGGCTGTGTATCCTCCAAAAAAAGCATGGTCCGCTCTCCTACCCTGTCATCTTCACAGGTTACTGAAAGTAGGGAAAGGGGATAGAGTCAAAATCCACCTGCACACCAGCCATCTCTACTCTTCTCTAGGTACTAAAGCATCCATTGGATTCCAGGAAAGAAAAGGAACTGAGCTAACTCGTGGGATTTCACTTATCCCAGGAAAAGGGGGAAATAGAAGAGCACTCCTCCAACACCCTCACAAGTGTGCTAGGATTAGGTTTGCACGTTCTGGTTTACTTTCCCTGATAAACTATAACATGAGCATCAGACAAAAAACACCTGCCTCGGCACATTCACTGCCCATACCTTTTCCCAGGCTAGCCTGCTGCACTAGTGAAAATAGTTACGTATCTTTTTTTTTTTTCCCCCTCTGATTATCCCCTTTCCCTTCCCCTTTCCTCCAGTTTTAGAAATCTGTCTCTCTGGCATATTGAGTTCTCAACAACAACAATAAAAGTTAAGGCAGGTTACATGCATTTCTTCTCATCTTTCTTATTTCTAATACACTCAGTTAAATTCAGATTTCAAAATGTGCCTTATATTGGGTCTTTAGACAACAATACCTGCATCTTTTCCATTGTATTTACTCTGTGCTACTTTATGGACATAGGCAAAGAAGGTTCTTTGGGTGAATCTGATATCTTTTATTAGACAACTTAAATAGTTGGAAACCAATTTTTAAGCAAGCTTTTGGGTTCAAAAACCCTTTGTCACCCTTTATGGTCATGTCACTTCAGTGTTAGTTAAGCTTCAGCAGTGATGTGAAGCTGGGGTTCAGTGAGCTTAATCAAACCTTAGAACAGTCCCTGGTGTGTGGTCCTGACTTCACATGAAAGAGCTATGATGTTGTATCCCAGTGCAATACCTTGGAGTAAAACCTCTGCCCCAGGTGCCTAGACTATTCTTTTAAAAAAAAGGCAACAAAAAAGCATGCTTCTTTCTTTGTTAGCATAATGCTTTGTGGAATTATTCCAGCCAGTTGTGATTGATACATGAAATGAAATATCCCTGCTGTCTGCACAGGGTGCAAACGCAGCAGAGGGCTGTCACTGCTGTGCAACATGTTTTGTTGTGTCCTCCTTTCATTCCAGTGCGCAATGTGTTCCCTTCCAGAATGCCACCTAGAAAAGTCCACAGGGCCAAAAACTACAAAAGGAATTGCCAAGCAGAAGCCTTTCATGTCTCCATGTTTGCTAGCTCAAATCTAGTGCAAACTGGTGGTAGCTAGTTGTTGGTCAAGGATACAATATTTTGGTTTGCAAAACTTTGTCAGATAGGCTAAGTTCTTGGAAAAGAAATGCATAGGGTGACTTATATCCAGGGCCCACTTTACATAAATGCCACAAGGGTGAGGGGAGTTGTTACAGAAAGAGTTCTGGTGGTGGCCCATCTCTGCTACATAGTAGGAGTTAACAAGTGATCTTAATCCAGTAGACAACTTTCTTCATCATAATTGGCACCACAAAACCAAGGATTCAAGAGCAACTGAGGCTAAATTATTCTCTTTTTTTCTACCAATGTTCCTGTCAGGGTAGAGCTAACACACATTGGTGGGTGCTATGAATGCACGTTGCACAAACTATAGGTTACTCTGCTTTCCCATTCTTAATCTCAGACTTTCCATGAGCAACATTCAACCAGTTCCACACAGACAAGTTAGGGGGCAAGGTAGCAGAGCAGTCAAGCTATCTTGCTATGACTCCAGAGGCTTGAGTATGTGGTGCCATTCTGGACTCGTACTGCCCCCAAAATGGGCAAAGTCAATTAAGAACAGTCATTGTGTTTCAAGGCTCCGTCCTTGGACCTATACCCTTTAACATCTTTATTAACGATGTGGACACTGGTGTCAGAAGCGGACTGGCCAAGTTTGCCGATGACACCAAACATTGGGCTAAAGCGTTCACACCTGAGGATAGGCTGGTGATCCAGGCTGACCTTGACAGGCGTAGAAAATAGGTGGATAAAAACCTGATGATATTCAATATGGAAAAATGCAAGGTACTCCACCTCGGTGGCAGGGGGACTCACAGCAGGCTTATTGGCTTGACAGTGCTACGCTTGCTAGCACCATGGCTGAAAGGGACTTGGGGGTCATGATTGATCACAAGATGAACAGAGCCACCAATGCGAAGTTGCAGCTGGTAAAGTGAGCAAAACTTTGGCTTGCATCCATAGATGCTTCTCAAGCAAATCTCAGGATGTCATCCTCCCGTTGTACTCAGCTTTGGTATCCAATTCTGGGCTTCACAATTTTAAAAGGATGTGGAAAAGCTTGAGAGAGTCCAGAGAAGAGCCACGCGCATGATCAGAGGGCAGAAGAACAGGCCTTATGAAGAGAAGCTAAGAGTTATGGGACTCTTCAGCCTGGAAAAGCGCAGGCTCAGGGGTGACTTAGTGGCTGCCTATAAGTATATAAGGGATATACATCAGGATCTGGGGGAATGTCTGTTCACCAGAGCGCCCCAAGGGCTGACAAGGTCAAACGGTCACAAACTCCTCCAAGACAGTTTCAGACTGGACATAAGGAAAAACTTCTTTATTATCCAAGCCCCCAAGGCCTGGAATAGACTGCCTTCAGAGGTGGTGCAAGCACCTACTCTGGACTCTTTTAAGAAACATTTGGATGCCTATCTTGCTGGGATCCTTTGTCCCCCAGCTGACTTCCTGCCCCTGGGGCAGGGGGCTGGACTCTGATCTTCCAAGGTCCCTTCCAGCCCTAACGTCTATAATTTCGACATGGGAATGAGAGAGCCAGATGTAGTATGAGCCACATCACTCCCTTGTGGGCTGCTGGCCATGGGAACTGGCATGCTTTAACCATACCAGTGGCATGGGCCAGTAGACTCAGATGGACCATCAGCTTGATTTTTTGACAAAGGATAAGTATACATAGGCAGAGTTTTGTTGTCTGATCCGTGGCAGCTACATGGTAAATGAAATACAACAAATGGACTCACATACTGGTACCTGCTTCTGTATCGTGTCACATGGAGTGCATTATAAAAGACTAAGTAAAAAGAAAGGTACAGTATATGTTTTATGGTAGCAAAATCTTACTAAATTAAGCAGAACTTCAGGAAGAAAAAGAGAGGGGCCACTGAGAACAGTAGAAAGAGACCTTCAGCCCTCTGATCACATCAGTTTAGAAAGTAAATGCAAAAGCTAGCTAATAAGCTGATTTTTTAAAACTTAAACCTCTAGTTTCTTCTCTACAGAGAGCTGAGTTGTAGGGATAGTATGTTGTGATGCAGAATGCAATTCCAGTATTCACTGGAGTTGCTTATCAGTGACTATCAGGTCATTTTTGCCATCCAAACATTATGCTATGATACTAATAGTTTAAGCAGGGACTACGTTAGCAGGGATTCTGCAGTATTTAGTTCACCAGCAAAATTAGAGAAGAAATATGGCAACTGTGAATGGAGACTATCCTTGGGATTGTTGCAAAGAGGCAAAATTGTTTGTTTTCCTTCTTATATAAAATTTTACAATTCACCAACAAGCCATATATTTCTCTAGATACAAACAGAATATTAATCAGGTTTCTCTGGGGATTTTGTTTCAAAACTTGCTTTCCGCTTTTTATACATGCATTTTATGTGAATGTCAGAAAAGGAACATGGGGCAGAATATTCAAGAAGGCAGCAGATTTCCTTAGATTTTTTGCAGCATTGATTTCTGATTTCTGCTAGCTGTATCTCCATACTGATCGATCCCTCTGTGTGCCTTTGCTTGTGCATAGTGTTTCAACAAAAACACTTAAACCTGCAGTCTGAAGCTCCACAGGTAAGCAGGCCCCTGCTCCTATCTGCGGTGAGCAGGGAAAGGAGGTTTCAGTGCTGTTTCATGCGCACAATCTATTGAACTCAGAGCTCCAGCTGGACAAAAGCTCCAAATGAGTTGCTGCCCTAACTTATTAGTGAACAGGGAACAGTCTAGGTACAGAGAACTTCATTTACATAGGTTTTCTATCCAGAATTCCTCCTGTGACACTGTGTTTTCTCAGCTTGATGCTATGTTCCTCCCTCTCCCAATGACCCAATGCGTATAAGGCAACTATTGCCTAACAAGGATGCCCAGAAAATATTTTTGGTATCCCCGATTCCTGGTGTTAGTTTTAAGAGAGGCACCTGGATATTTGAACCCAGCCCTTGTTGTTGACAGCCCGTCTGACATAGATACTGCAGGCACGTAAATCAGACTATCCCCTTTCTTAGTAATGTTTAATCAAGACATAATGTGATCTGTGGGCCCTTATTCATAATTATAGCTGTAATTACATTTGAGTGTTTACATGTGTTCATCATTGCTGAATTTTATTCAGCAAGGTTCTTTACCAACTGATGGCAGACATGTCTATCTCTAAACTTACACAAATGTGTCTATATGACACATATACAGATTACTACCTCCAAGCTGGGGTAAGTAACTGGCAAAGAAAACTCAATAAAACACTTTGCTCTGATGATTTTATTGGAGAGTGTAAGTAAAAAGATTTTAATTCACTTCAGTGAGTACATTTTTAAGATCTGCATCACTGAAATCATACTTATGATGAAATGAAATAATTAAAAAAGATATTCTCTTCTCCTCATTGTACTTATGATTAACAAAGTAAATGAAAATCCCAGCCTTTTATCTGACATCAAATGCTATTGCATTTTGGAGCTAAATTGGGCATTCATCTTTCCCTGACGTGGTTTTTGAAGCTTATACATACCTTTTTTTCTCCCCCTTCCTTTTTTTCTTATGTTTCTGAATACTGGTAAATTAAAGATGACTAGAAACTAGAAATGCTTTCAAAAAATGTCTTGAAATAAAAAGAGAGAAAGAGAGAGAAAAAGAATACAAGCTATCTTCTTTCTTGTTTTTGTATTAGCATTACAATCAAGCATTTATTTGGAATACTTCATATGTGTTCCACAATTTTTTTTTTCCAGTCTGTTTTAAGTATGGTTTTTCAGGCTACTCTTACTTCACAAAATTATTCAGCACCTTTCTTGCCCCCCTTCCATCAAAGGTTTTGGAAATCAGGTAATTTGGCGCATAATAGATCTAAAAGATTTCTAAATAAATCTTGGCATTTAACCCTATAAGCACAGTCCCACTGA
This sequence comes from Alligator mississippiensis, assembly GCF_030867095.1. Classification (NCBI taxonomy): domain Eukaryota; kingdom Metazoa; phylum Chordata; order Crocodylia; family Alligatoridae; genus Alligator; species Alligator mississippiensis. The sequence goes on along the minus strand of NC_081832.1, from coordinate 10,254,817 downwards.
AAACTAAGCGTGTGGGATAAAATGGCTACGTAATAAGAGAAAAGTGGAAAAACAACTAAAATTCAATGCAAGTTTAACAATGGCGCATAATGGATCTAAAAGATTTCTAAATAAATCTTGGCATTTAACCCTATAAGAACAGTCCCACTGAAGACTAAGCGTGTGGAATAAAATGGCTACGTAATAAGAGAAAAGTGGAAAAACAACTAAAATTCAATGCAAGTTTAACAAATATTGTGCATTTAGAGTTAGTCCAGTGGATTTGCCAATAGAACTGCGACGAATCTAACACCCTGCTTACACAGGACAAATCATGATGGGACAAATCTTGTCTTTGACACAAATGTGCAAAATTCTTCCAAAAAGATGTGTTTGTCGGACAAAGTTAACGATAGGATCTGGCCCGTAAGAAGGAGGTGGGAAAGGATGCAGGACATGTTGGGTTCTGTTGCCTTATGGTGTAATTCATGGATCTGATCTTTGCAGTGCTGATTGTTGCAATTCTGATTTTGTATTCTTTTCATTCGCTGACTGACAACCAATATAAAACTGACAAAATCATGCTCTTGGTACTTTGTCCATGTCAAATGTTTGACAGAAACATTTTGCTTGTAGTTTACCAACACTCACCTCTGAGAGATCAGCCAAAAGCATATTACAGTAATCCATCTTGTGCTAAAATGCATGAATTAAATCTCTGCAGGCGTCTGGTCAAGATAAGGGCAAAGCCAAGCAATTCTTCAGTAACTCCACTAGTACTGAGGTGTATGGTTTCTCAGCAATGTAGTACTGATCGTGGGAGGAAAATAAAGCTGGCAACAACATTTGTCTAAAAATAAGGATACTAAACCTACTAGGCCAGCAGCTTATCTAAGATCTTTACACATTTTTTGCTCTGACAAACTCCCGATGCAAATGATGGGAAAATGACTAAGTAAAACTGAGTAAAGCTATCGGGTTAAAATGTATCCTGAACTTTCAAACATTTTAGTCACGTGGGAAGTTATCAGGTTGCCAATGAGTTTTTTCGGTGGTGCCAACAAGTGGAAATGTGTTATGGTGATATCCCTAACCATCCTTGGTTTTGAACTTTTCAGCACAGGTCGTTCTCTAGAGGCTTTCCATTCTAGAATTCTAAAAAATTCAACCGAATCCTCATCTCATTAATTTTAGGTGATAGAGTAAAACTCCTATGTCAACTCTGCATTGGTCTAACTTCAGCTTGTTATACCTTTGTCTGCTATTTGAAGAACATATATTATAAACTGTTTGGTCCTCGGGTACTTACAGACTCTAATAAAGTCACCTCTTCATCTTCTTTTTTTAATAATATGACTAAATGGAGGTCTTTGAGTCCTTCTAAGTGTTTGCTCCAGTTCTTCTATTATTCTTTTGGCTTTTTCTGAACCACCTCCAATTTTCCAACACCCTTCTTCAGTTGTGGACACCAGAACTGGGCATGGTATTTTAGGAGCTGTTGTAACAGTGCCAGCTAAAGAGAATACAAAACCCCTTGAGTACTCCTTGATATGCTTTTGTCCATATATCTAAGGAATGTCATTGGTCTTTTTGCCCACAGTACCTCTCTGGGAGCCTGGGGACCCTAGTTCTGCTGATGACCCATCGTGACCACTGAGCGATGTCTACAGCTTCTACCACGTGGTAAGAATAGCCGACACTCTTTGCATCATGACAGCTAGTAGTACTGAAACACACATTTTAATTACCTCTCTCTTACCCGGTGATAGCTTTACTCCAATCCTGATGTCCTCTGAAGCTTAATACTAGTTATACAACTGAGCTAGAATGAACAGTATTTCTTTTATGCTGGAAATGGTATTTCAAGAAGTTGTTCAGATCCTGGGAATGTGAGAGCAGGTCAAAAATCCTGTTTCCTTCAAGAATTCAGAAAGTCCTTAAATAGTAAGCATGGGTTATAGATTTGTCAGACCGACTTTTCAGCAAGTAATTAAAGCTCAACACTTACAGCTGGTTAGATGAACCAGATGTATTTCTGGCAAGGGAGAGCAGAAAAGCAACAGATTTTGAAGTATACTGACAGCCCTTAATCTTCAGAAGGAAAAGTGCTGCTTAGGAAGGCCTCCAGTAAGTAAATTATTTAGTTTGCCGTGTGCTACTTAACAGTTGTGTTATTTAGAGTTTTGATTATTGAGAGTAGTAGAAGGATAAAGCTAGAAAGGATCCAGTCCAGCTTCCACTGAGGCCGACAGAAAGGCTCCCAGAGAACTGGATTAGTTCCATAGCAGAAACCTGTCTTATTTTTAAATCAAACTACCCAGTCTCTCTGTCTCTCAAGGGACATCTCCTACAGTATATAGGCACACACTTAGAAAATAATGTAATACGTGAGCAAACAACAAGCTTTTTTCGTATGAAATTAATATTTGTTAAGTATAACGTAAAAGAGACGACATATTAACAGACAGTAAATTTGGGGAAAAATCTAACCCTGCTGATTAAAACTAAGGGATGCTTCATTCTACTTAGGCCTAAGTGTGACAACCCAGAAAACTGGGCATTAATAGGCAGAGTAGCATGGAGAGGGGACGATAGGGAAGCTATGAGTGAGTAGCATATGCTCCATTACTATACCAGAGACTTTTTTGGATCCTGAACTGCTGGTGTGCTCATAGCAGCACATGAGTGCAAACCACTCAGTTCTCAATTTGTTTAAACTTTAAATACTCCCAGAGTGAATCCAGATCCAAACTTTGGATGAGATTTTTTTCCATCTCATTCATCTGGCTACATAGGTATTGCCATCAGCTCATCTGAAAGAGAGCTTCTTGGGGGAGGAATAAAAACTTTGACATCTCCTTGTGGGTCTGATCCCGCAATCTAGCTCTGACCAGAAAACAGGCAAAACCAGACGACTCTGCTTGGTATTTATGGTTTTCAAACAAGAAAAGCTCAAAGCAAAGTTTAGGGGAGCAAACTTCCAAGAACAGGAATGTCAATAAAAATTGTCCAGAGAGCCCCTGCAGGAAAATCACTATGTTTCTAAAACACTCTTTATAAGCATCCAACACTTATTTCAGTTTCCATTTTAAAAGTAGAGTAAAATAAAAAAAAAACCTTTTTCTTCTGCCTGTCCGTACAACTTAAGCATGGCCGTTCAGCTCCTGTCCAAAATAACTGGATTTCCCCTTTGCATAACTAGTAAACAATGGCAGCGAGAAGTGGCAGTTCAGACTGGAGTACAAAAATGCAATCACGCTCTTCCAGATAGTGCCGACGATAAGAGAGAGCAATGAACAGCATTAAGTCCAGGGTTATTTTTCATTTCCATTTCTATTTCTTTTGCTTCCATGTGATTAAACTCTGCTCTAGCTATCGCATGGCAGGAGGGTTAGTTTTTTTTATTTATTTATTCTGTCCCCAACTAAAGATTGAAATAGACTTTCTCAATTAAATACCTTGAATTCTAGGGGGACAGTTGCTTTGAAATAGCCTGCAGTGATCACCTAACTCACTGATCTGAGTGGGAACGCAGTGCCTTGACATCTTTCCACACCAATCCATTACAGATTAAAATGAATCTCTGGGATCGGGGCTTCTAGTAAGCCAGGGCACTGAGAACATTTTCTAAGCTGTTTTTGTCTGCCTCGAAAATTATTTAGCATAAACTGTTAACATTTCATAGATGGAGTCGTCCTTTTGGTTTAAAATCTCCCTTGATTTTACAACTATCACTGCACAAACAAATAGGTTTGTTTTCCAGAGCGGTCTCATTTTGAAAGCATATTTGCTGTATCGTGAATTCTTTGATTTGTGGCAGACTCGGGGGCTATAAACACTCATCCAGATTGCCAACCCGGAGTGCTATAAAAGTTAGAAAACATTACAGATTATTTAGTGAATTATTGACAATGCTACTCTTTGAAAGTCCTGCCAGTCCAGCTGAAAGGGGGGAAAAAATAAGTTTAAAAAAAAAAAAAAAGAAAAGAAAAGAAAAGAAAGAAACCACTAGTATGGCATCTCTAGGCAGAGCTGCCCTAAACTAGTCCTCTAGACATAGCCGATTTTTTTAATATACAAATGCAGCTGCAACTGTAGACTACAGGGCAAAAACTGGGTTGGGAGAGATGGATATATGTTCAAGAAACATACTTGAATAAGTGCAAACTAATTTTGCATGTCTTTCATCACTGGTTGCTTCAACGGTATGTCAACATTGCTCCAAGAGGCAGACATGAATAACAAAATGATTGTGCCATGAGAGAGTTTGGCTCCAGGACAGATAATGAAGAGAGCCAACTCCCTCTCTCTTATTGCACACCACAAGACAAATGTGAGGCACAAAATCTTCCTGATGTATCTTTCTATCCAGCTACTTAAATGGTTTCCATAAGCATAGTGTCTAATGGGCAGGGCAGATAGGGAGATTGCATCACTTGTTTCCCATCCGTAACCTATGGGTCTGAAAGTGCCCCAGGTGCGTCCAAGGCTCCATCCACTTCTTTCTACCCCGCATAAACTGTTGTGAATTAGTCCCTATGTGGTAATGTACATTTAACTTAATTGGATTCCCTAGTAATCTTTTTTACACGTGTAGTTGATTTATGAGTCAAATTGTTTCCTGAAAGTCAATGAATATATGATAATTAATTACTGACCTGAAGCAGAGACCTCAGTTGCAAGAAGCAGCCAGCATTATTAATGTACTAGCTTTACCAATGTAACTTTGGAATAAAAAGAAAGGTAGAAGGAATGCTGTTTCTTTTCTTTCCCATCTCTAACCTGATTCTGTTTGAGTTCTGGCTGAGACTGAAATTATTTCCGACAGAACTTCTGCAAATCAAAAAAGCACAGTAACCATTAGTGCGTGTTTAGATGTTAAATGAATAACTAAATATGGCAAAGATAAAAAGTAATGTGTATATATTAATGCCAACATGTAATACAAAGATAGCTTTGAGAATTGGAAAGGCAAGGAACATTTCTCTTGCCTTAGAGGTAATAATACATTGAACATGACAATTATTTAAAAGGGATTGGGGGAGTTAAAAATGAAAGTTTCTGGAGGATCTATCTATACAAATATATTTTATACTTAGTATATATTGCAAGACTTTACTCTTAAAGATGATCTTATACTTCAGGCATACAGCTAGCCATTAGAGGCATTGTATTCATTATGTCTTTACTCCCTTATTGTTGCATGAGTCAGAATGTAGATAAAATCTTTTTTGGCATTTTCTGCCTCTGCAGAAACTAACATACTTTCCTTATAGGAAAAGCAAAGTGGTATGATACAGTCCCACTGACGCCATTAGGAACTTCTCCCGTTACTTCTATGACAGCTGGATCAGGCCCTGGATTCGGGTCAAGAATGAAATTCTGATTCCATTGAAGTGAGTGGCAGGATGTGTATTGCCTTCAATAGGGCCGTGATTATACCCCAGGAATATAACTCCTCTGACACCCCTTCTCCTTTCTCTCTCCCCCTTCCTCCACCACCACACTTGCACAGAAAACTTCTATATTATCATTTCCGTCCAAATCAAAGAATGCAGGAAGGAGACTACAAATGAAATATGTGTCAGCATTTGTGTAAAACAGATGAAGTAGTATGATTAGAAATTTTCTAATTTATTTTGTTCTGATAGCTCTGTGGAATCTGCCCTCATCATATGACATTGATTTCCACAGCACGCTGGAACGTGTGTGGTTGGTTGTTTTTTTTTTCCAAATGATTAGTAATCCAGATAGAAGAATGGATTGGCACAGGAAAATCTAGAAAAGTTTTCCTCCGTTTTACATTTGAGTGAAGATTTTGTCAGAGAAGTTAGGCTAAGTGAACTGCAACAGTGATTTTTCCCCTGAACTGATCGATTAATTGTGTGGCTATTGTGGTTTAATAGGGGAGTGATTGATAGTCTCCAGGCAGAGATTACTGACTTCTATAAACTTATTCAATTTGTCAGCTCTGGGATTTCACCAAGAGACATTTAATACAAAACCAGGGAGACATAAGTGCCCAGACATAAGTTCCAATTCCAACAGAGCTCCTGTACGTAATGAACTGCAAGCAAACGATTGTAAATCTGGGAGGAGTAAAAAAAAAAAAAGTTACATTGTTTCAGTAGGGATGGAAAGCTCTCCATAAACGGTCTTGGAAATAATGTATTGATTCCTTACTGCAATTTATTGTTCTACACCATCAAACTTGCTCACTGCACAGACATGAATTATACAATTTGCAGGATCTGTTAACCAAGGGAGAGAAAAGGTCCCATTACAGAGCATATCCACAAAATCACAGGGATTTGTTCATTCACGAAATCAATGGGAAAATTGTAACAGTCGTTATTGTATTCTCAGTTGTGGAATGAATTTTCAGAGAGAATTAGACAAATTCAATACCTGGCCACCTTTGCTTCCTTCACGTTTTATGAAACCATCCTACATAACCAGAATGGCACTTAGAGGAAACTTGGGGAAGAGTTGGAAGTTACCATAGCAAGATGCATTCCCACATGGAAGCAGAATAAGAACAATGCTCGGTGCACAGGACAGGTGCAAAGTTACAGCAGTGGAGGAGGACACAGAGTGGGAGAGCAAACAGTCAGAAGACCCAGCTCAGGTTAACAGGCTTGCTTTGAGCCACCTAAACCTGAGTTGGGTTCCTCCATGGCAAGTGTTTGCATGGGCAGCTAGAGGCAAGAAAATTGCTGGGGAGGCAACTGGTAGGTTCAGTGTGGGGGGAGGGGGTTGATCAGTTTGCAGTGGGGGGCAGGGAAGGGAGAGGGTTGCCTGGTCCAGGAGTGTGCTGATCAGGTGGGTAAAAATAGCTTGGTCTGGGTTGGTAGGGGAAAAAAAGCACACCACCAGGACTGTGAAGGGTGCTGGTCTTTCCCAGAGCCAGGGCAGTGCTGGGGACCTGTGCAAACAGTCAGTGTACCAAATGAACCCATGTTCGGTCAGGTTAACACATTCCAGTCTCAAATTAGTTCTCATCTTATGAGAACTAACTTCAGGTTGCATGCACCACTTTTAGGGTGACTAAAGCCTCGTGAATGCGTGAAGAGCTGACCCGTTATATTATTGCCCTAAGTTTGGTTAGGGTGATGTAACTATAACTCTTTTATGCACCCTGAAAGGGCATCTTCTAAAGGGTGACACTGAATGATGAACCTCAGCCTCTGAAATCGTATCAGGTGAAATACGAGAGGGTTTTAACTCATGTGGTAAGTGACGAATGTAACTAGCACGTTAATATTGGACTGAACCAATGATCCTGAGCAAATTAAGCCTGGACAGAACATCATGCCAAAATTGAACAGAGAAAACCTTAGATCAGGGGTTGTCAACTGGGGGTACGCATACCCCTGAGATACTTGGGAAGGCCCTACATGCGGGCAAGCGGGGGTGGAGTGCCGTCACCCACCACTGAACACTGCCGCCTCCCAGGAGCAGGGCTGGGGGGCGAGGACAGCGGTGCCCCTCTGTGAGCCGCACGTGCACCACCCAGACACGGGCAGTGAGGGGAGCTCGCATGCCATTCACTGCCCTGCGCTGCTACTGCATGCCACTTTCATATGGTCGGTCACACATGCGGCTCCATGGGCTACTGACGGGCAGTGTGCAATTGGCCCAGTGCAAGGCCTGTCAGCAGTGCACTGATCTGCACATGCGACCAGTCGTATAAAAGCGGGCTGTGGCAGTGCAGGGAGATGGGTGCAAGCCTCCCCCTGCTCACTCTGCATCCAGCAGAGCCTATTGACCACTGCAGGCGTGGGTCTTGCTGGGCTCAGCTTGGCCCCAGGGCTGCACAGAGCTGTGTCAGGGCAGGCTGCAGGGGACTGGGGCCATGCAGGAGGTCACGGCCACTCCAGCCCCCAGGCCCCAGCAGAAGATCCCCATGTAAACCCTCATAGGCACCAGAGACACCAGGCACTTGCACCTGCTCTGCAGCCTGGGCACTTCAGGCAAACCCCACGACAGCCCTGCCTGCAGAGGCAGGACTGCCCCTCATCCTCTCATCTCTCCAGGGCCTGTACTTTAAAGCCTTAAGGCAAATACAATGTGTATTCTCCAATCTATTCAGGCTCCATCCCCTCCAATCCGCTGATCCTGAAATCCACAGAGAGACTTCATCGTTATGGACTGGCAGAGACCCAGTTCTTCCAGCAAGCAAATGAGGGCTGAGTCAGGTCTGAGTCAGGATGATCTCTTTAAAATCTTTTAAATAAAGTTCTCTGGTTATCTGACATCTGTGTGCTCCTGCCAGTCATCCAGTGCTGTATCTGATAAATAAATCTATAGCTTTCCTCTCTTATTAAACACAAGACAATAGCACATACTCTGTAAAGATAGAACAGTAAATAATTGAACAGTATTGATCTTAACATGGAGTTACTAGGATGAGCACTTCCTATATATTTTGAAAAATAAAGTCACTATGTTCCTGTTTATATAACCATGAAGTCAATGCACCATCAGGTTCAATAGCCTTAGCTAGGTGGATTTTAAAAGTCAACCAAGACAACTGGTTTGTTTGTTCTCCTGTCTAAACAACAGTGAATGCATTTAATTGTTCTCATTTAAAACTACAAACACACTGTCAAATGATGCCCTTTCTTTCTGGGAGCAACGTCTGCTTCAGCAATGCATGCATTACTTATCTAAATCATATTTGAAGATTTGTATTAACCCTGAAAACTGTAGCTCATCTGATTTAAAAGGCCATTTTCCCCCTGTTCAGTTATGTTGCAAATTTTATGAAGATGGGTTTTCCCTTTGCCTTCTGGAGACAGCCAGTTCAGCTTTGAAAAGCTAGATACCAATAGCATTCATTTTTGCACGTTTCTAAGGACATGTCAAATAGTTCACTGTTATTAAATATTTTGAGTTATAGATGTTATGCCTTCCAAATGAGATACCTTATCACACATACATTACCAGTGGCTAAATGGCAGTGATACATTCATTGTCAATGATGACAGTATTTGCTGTCTTACTCAATGACAGAATTCCAAGTACAGAGAAATAGCACAATTGAGTTGAATATTTTAGTTTTAACTAAGTTTCAGTTATACCTACTGCCCATTAGGGCCATGCAAAGCTTTGATCCCTGATTTGATTTGGCGGAGATTCGGTCCGATTCGGTGGCTGAATCGCTGAATCTGAATCAAATCAGAGGACACTTGAATCTCCCCGAATCGATCAAAACCCTCCAAATCGATTCAGAGAGATTCAGAAAGATTCGGACATTTGGACATAGACACAGCTTTAAATGTTTTTCCTACATACCTCTAGGTAGCAGGCAGCTCATGAGTGCTGCAATGCTGGGGCACATGCAGTGTCCCACAGAAGCACAGGGGGTTCCCCAGAGCAATTGGCAGCAGACTTAGAACTGGACCAGAAGCACTTCCAGTCCACTTCTAGGTCTGCCAGGAAGCACGTGGCCCCCCCGCCCATGCCCCTCTGTGGCTCAGTGACTGGTGCCTCCTGGGTCTGGAGAGGGCACCTGGGGTCCCTGCAGCCAATTGCTGAGCTGGGGGAGTGCAAGGGAACCCCCCCAGCATGCTCCCTGGTGGACCCAGAAGTGGACCAGAAGTACTTCTGGTCCACTTCTGGATTCGCCGCCAAGCACAAGGAGGGCCCCCCACCACACTCCTGGGGGACGCTCCATCTGCCCCAGCATCACAGCATTCACAAACCACACCTGCTACCTCGAGGTATGTAGAAAAAACATTTAAAACTATGTCTATGTCCGAATCGCTGATTCTCCGAATCAGCATCAAATCTTCAGATCCAGATTCAGCCAAAGCGAGTCAGGGACAGTGATCCAAATCAACTAATTGAATCATCAGTCCTGATTTGGGCCAAAACCGAATTGAATAGGGCCCACGTCACACACCCCTACTTCCCATATAGTAGAAAAGTAAATGATACTTACTGAAACATGGTAAGAGGCCAGATTTTCAACATGGTGGAATCCCAGGATCTCGTGGAAACGTTTGCTTCATGTTTGTGTATAGCTTGCATAAGTATCCCACCAAAGCAGATATTTGTAAGGGTCAAGGCTAAATTAGCTGCTTTCATGTGTAAGTAACCAATGAGAAATGCACATGTAAAGTGGATATGCAAATACACTTGAAATTTTGCATGGCCCGTGGCTTTCCTGCCTTGATGAAATCTTGGATCCCTGATACAAAGCTGCCCTAAACATAGACACTGAGAAAGGAGTTAATTCAAATGTAGAGCGAGCTGTCTGACATAGACCTGTTTTAATGTAATCTAAACCATACCTTTCTCTAGGAAGGGATGTATAGCCAAAAGAGACTTATTCCTTAATGTCAAAATTTTTCCAAGGGAAAATGTGAGTTTTGACTGCACTTTTTTTTCATGGAAGTAACTGCTGTCTGAGAAAAGTTCAGCGTTTCATAAGAAAAGAAATCTTCAAATACAGAAACTGAAAATGTGGCGGTTTTGAATGGTAATTAAAATGTTTGGTTTCTGGGGAGGGGTTGCTGTTTTCCATGTAAAAACAAAATTTTCTGTGGCAGTGGGAAAGGAAACATTTCCCAGACATTTCTAGGGAGTGAAAATCATTGTCACTTTTTTATGTTTCATGAAGTTGAAATTTTCTATTAAGGGCTAGATTTTGAATTGTTAAAATTATTATGGCTTTATTAGAGTTGAAAGCATCTATGACAGCTTACTCCATATATGAGGCATGGTCCCCAAACCTTAATATCGTTGGTCAGTTATCTTCACTGTTAAATATTTATTCAATATTTTAGTCTGGATTTGTCTGGCTACACAGCAAGCCACCAAATCTTAGTAACACTTTTTCTGCCAGCTCAAAGAACAACATACTATCTGAAATCTCTTTTCCATACAGACATTTGCAGACCATGATGCAGACCTCTCTAGTCACTAAGTCATTCTAGTTGCTCTTTTCTGAACTCTTCTATAACTTTACAGCATCCTTTTTGAAACAGGAACCCCCAAACTGGACACTACTAGAGTATTGTTATTTGTGGGTGCATCTACATGTGCACATTTACTTCACAGTAACCTAAATTACTGTGCAGTAACCTAAAAATACTGTGCAGTAACCTAAAATTACTGTGCAGTACAGGTGTGCATCTACACGTGCATGCCCATACTGGCCAGTAACTAGGGCGATTTATACCAACTGGCTTGGGCATAAATTTGACACCTGCATTATGCATTATACCTGCAATTAGTTACTGCACAGTAATGCACATGTAGACACCTTACTGCGGAGTAACACTGTGTTTGTGGACTGACTTAAGACTAACTTTAGTCCCAAGTCAGACCCCACACAGCATTAATGTGCTTTGATGCCTCCACGTGTAGACACCAGTCTATTTCCTCTTACTGTGCAGTAAGTTACTGCACAGTACTTTTAATGCAATGTAAATGGACATGTAGACATGCCCAGTTTGAATTTAGCAGTGTTAAAAATTATGGTTCAATCCCTAAAAGCATAATGCATCAGGACCCTGTCCTATTAAAATGCCTATGCCTGTGTGAGTTTAAATATATTGAGTGTCTATGAATAGACATGCTTAAAGAACATGCTTAAATGCTTTGCTGAATCGCAAGCAGTAAGGTAAGCACTCAGAAGAAACCGGTTCTTAGTCACATGTATTGTTATTCGGAAGGTACATCCAGATCTAGCAACAGTTCCTTTCCAAATGACAGGGATAACATTTAGGTATTCATACTGTGTCATTTTATAATTTCTGATAAGAATAACATCATTATGAAACACAAGAAAGGAAAAGGGTAGAAATAGACAGACTGAAAATGATTTAAATTAATTTATGGAAAATGAATCCTCGTCTCTGTAGTGACTGTGCAAAGGAAAATAAAAATCTTTCCAGTGTTAAGATCTATTGACTTAATGTTGGAAAGAAAAACAGTGCATTCAAATGTGACAGTAGTAACCTGGATTGCACCTTCTTCAAGGTTATGGACAAAGTGAAATTACTGCACTATAAAACTGTCACCAGGGTACAGCTTTTCTAACTGTTACTGAGAATCTGCTGCTAAACTTGAAATGACAGCCTCATTGCTAGCATGGGAAAATGCTACAAAAGATTATTGGGAGGCAAACCTTATAAAAAGCATCTCCAGATTCATTTTGATATAGAAATGTTTTATAGATTAAAATCTATTAAATGTGAAAATAAAATTTGCCACATCAATCATCGGCAATTGAAAAAGCTGAAACCTGGGGAAATAACTAGTAATGAAATCAGACTCCTATGGACTTTTGAGAACTGCATTCTAGAGCAATTTTATCTTTTATGCTTTCATAATTTCCTATTTGACTTTTATTGCCAATTGGTTTAACTATTGATTAAAAAGAGAAGAATGTGAACATAGGTTTTAATCATCGTTATATGTTACTGTTAACCTTAAACATGACTTACAAATACAGGCATTCAGTACCTTTCCATCTAGAAACTGTTGTGCCATATGGGAAACACTCATTATCAGGGAAAGTGCTGGAATAGTCACACAAGGAAAATAGACCTGAACCTCATTCACCAGGGTACGTAAGCATAGGTTTAACTTTCAGGACCCTAATAAGGTGAACTGAAGCCCTAATTAGTAAGCCATATTTCTAATTATGGTAATGGTCCATGTAAATTGGGTAATTAATCATGCATGTGTAATTGTGACAACCTTGATTCCCTGGAGACCCATGGAAAGCAAAACAAAACACAAAAGGAAAGAGTATCCACATAAATGTGTTAACTGTTGGAACTCGTACTGAACTGAGTGCAATCGAGGGCCTTACTGACAACTGCTGGAAAACTGATATAGCATGAGCCAACACATGAGTGCTGGCCACCCTCTATGTCTCAAGTAAAGGGACTTGCATAGTTTTGAACTTTGTGAAATGGCTGACACACAATAATCAAGGAGTTTCCTGTTGTCTAATGTCACTGGCATCCAATGTGAGGTCAGTCTGTTGAGGTGATAAGCTGATGTGAGGTCATATGTACAAGATAAAGCTGATAGAGACTCTTCCTATGCATTTATTTTGTGTAGTATTTGGAGTAGAATTTCCTGAATGCCAGCTCCAGGAAGAAGCCTTACTTGGGTTCCTTCTAGCTTGCCTAATGATCAGTTGGAGAGCTTGTTTCATGGGAAAGGTGGCTTTGGGACAGCCCTGCCATGCAGATCCTCTTAGAGTTGGCAACCCACGGCGTCTGGGTGAGGTGTGTATGTCTTGGAGGAAGGGAGCCAGTGCTCCACCCTCCCTGCAATGGAGTGGACTCCATAAGCATCCTGGTAGCTCAGAGATTCTGGAGTTCATGGGTCTGGCATAACTCAACCACTTTGATGATTCCTATTAGCAATATATTTTCTGTAGCTCTTTTCTCCTCTCTCTACAGATCTTCTAGAGGACCAAATGCCCAGAGCTGCCAGGTCTGGATCTCCAGAGCAGCCCTACTACCACCATGAGCCTTTCCAGACATTTGAACCAGCTGACTCCCCACACTGCTGACTTTAGGAGCCTGGGAAAACAACTGCCCTGAGAATGAGACAGGAAGGAAGTAGTGTACTCTAAACTGCACATCTTGGCAACCCAGATAACAGCTGAGAGGCATCATCTGATTCTCGTCAGTTGCACAGTTGCTAACATTGACAAGGATTGCGTTAATTTCAGGCACCAGTTGAAGGGGATGCTGGGAACCTTATTTCATCTCAGAAATACCATGTTTTCTTTTCCTAAAATTAAATATTGCTGTATTTTGCTTCCGTAAAAAAAATTGAGTTGGGACAAAATAAATTCCCAAAGCATCTGAAATTATCATGGAATTGAAATTAAGTTTTCTGTGCAACTCCAGTCTGGAGGGCTAGAAGTATTCCTGTGTCTCTTGAGGGGTTCTCCCATTGCTGTGGGACCAAGTCTTCCCTGTTGTTGAGTGCAAGGTCATGCCTGTCTGTGTTCCCCTTTCTAATCATAATGAATTTATCAAGGAAGGAGAAAATTAGTACAGTCTTTAGTTTTCTTCAAAATGTTTAGTGAAGTTCTTTTAGAAGCTCTGTGACCACAGAAGTTCATGTCTCTATTTTTTTCTGCAGTTTATCATGATAGAGAATTTAGCTTAAGATGTAGTGGAGAGGGTTTGGTTTAAGAAATCTGTTTAAATTGCTGCTTTTACATATATTGCACCTTGTGAGTTATCATGACTAAATTTCCTACTGTGTCCTCTCTATATATAGTCCTGCATAATGGCTTATAATAATGACATTTATGGATTGAAAACAATTTTAACACAAAATTCTGGCACTTGAGTGAGTGAATATAGCATTCACAAAAGTAATGGGCTGATAGCCCTGGCTATACTCATGCACTGTGGATTTTTCCCACTTCAGATCTACAATTGTGATCTGTACTAGTATCCACTAATATTTAATTTCTGAGTCTCTTGACCAGATACTGTCAAATCATGTTTAGGTTTTGTAATGCTGGTGAATTGTGATGAATGTACCAGACTCCTTTTACCTGGCAGAAGTAACACCAAATTTGAACCCACATCCTTCCAGTTGACCGATTTCTGCATTACCCAAGTGTACAAAGTCCTCACTCTCATCCGTCCATTATAAATTCCTTCATTTAATACCTTAGTTTATGGACAAAGTTTTCTTTATTAGACAGATTTTGAACTACTATGTTTTTTCCTCCCCCTCTTCGTAGCTAGAAGAAAATTTATCATCTGAGCTCCTCTGTTACTGGAATTGTTCTCTATTTAAAATATAGAGAGAGAGAGGAACTGAAGATAAGGAAGTAGAAAGTCACAGGTGTGGAGCAAACACGGAGATGGTGATGGAGAGTGAGGAGGGAAAGAAGAATCTATTATAACATTGGATTTTGAATCCCAATGATTCAAAATCCCTATTTGTTAGAAGCCGCTTTTTCTGATAAACTTCTTTGCATGCATATGTAGTGATCTCTCCAAGTTTTACCAAGCAGCAAATCTGTGTAGATTATGGGGGTACCTAGTACAATTCAGGTTACTTCTAATTCCCTCACCCATAAACTATTCTTGAAATACACATCATCAACGCATCTCTCCCTAACCCAGCAGGGCAGTTTCTATACTTGAAAGAGTACTTTTATACGGTCGTATTGTTCTACATTAAAAAAGGAAGGGATGTAAAATCCTCCACCATTATCCTGGCAAAAGCTGATGTATGGGGCAGCTGAAAGTGGAGGCTCTCAATTAACGAGAACATTAATTCTCTGAGACAGAATATACAGTCGTGTCCTTATTTCAGAAAGAAATAATGATAGCTTAGTTGTGGCTGCAGACAGTATTTCCCCAAAGGGCCTATGTTTGTTTGGGACTCCTGCCTCCGTGCCCAGAGGATGGTGAGAGGCAGGAAGCAAGGGGGAAAACTCAGGGCTGTTCTTTTTTGATATATCTACCTTTGTTATTCCCTTTGTATAGTATCAGAGCATTAGGTAATGACAGTAGTCTTGGAAGTCTGAGGTTCAGTTCTCTAGTATTTTACATTGACGCAATGACTAAGATTATATTATCAACTCATTACAAAACCACTGTTCTCCAAAAAGCAGCAGGTTCTGCCATTTCATCTGAACCAATACAACTCATTTCTGTATCAGTTTTCTTTGCTATCCGTTTCCTCCTGGCTAAACATTGCTTGCCTCAGAATGAAAGAGAGCTAAGAATGTGTTTCAGAGAGAAATGAATAACCTCCTCCACCCCCACCCCAAAACACACAACATAAATAAAATGGGAAAAGAAATAGCATGCTTAATTTGCAATTACTATTTTATTCAGGCATGTTTAGCACTTTTTTCCTTCTCTACAAACATAGAACATTTATTTTTTTATTAATCCATTTGGTCTTCAAAATTGTTCAGTTTGGGCTTTTCATTCCCTCTAAAGGCGTTTAGGTCAAGGGTTAAGTACATGGCTACGTGTTTTGGCTGAATCAGGGCTAATGAGAAAGCAAATGCAATGGCTGCCTTTAAACAAGTCCGTTCGTGCTCTGATTACAATGCTCTAGCATCACCCCGCTGTCACGTGTGTTAAGCCACCACACATTTCAAAATGGCTGTGGAGGCGCTTTACCTAAACCTCATCAAAAAAGCGTTAAAGCATCCTGTGGCCATTTAGAAATGTGCAGGGGCTTAATACACGTGATGGTGAGCCACTTTAATTAAAGCAGCTGTCCAGGAATTGTTCTAATTAAAATGACCCCCACCCCGAGAACATGCATAGGCAGCCAATATGTTCTTGTTCTTCTCCTTTCAAGTCAATGTAATGAGAATAAAAATTGCTAGATTAAAAGCACCCCAAAATGAACATTATAATTTCCCTTAAAAATAATTGTAGGCTGGGGTTCATTGATGAATGAATGCAGGACATTAAGAAGGAGCTCTTTCATATAAAATTATGCTGTGGAGACTTTCACAGCAGTACATTCCCTTTATACTAAAATGTACGACTGGTTATAAAAGTTGATATTAATATATGTACATATATCAAAAGAAATATAAAGGATGTGTCATTTTTCAGCTGGCGGCATAACTCTCTATTATCTACACAAAATAATAACTGGATCCTCAACCAGGGTGTACCAGCTAGCGTGGAATACTGTCAGCTAAGGATTTGGCCCAATCATAGTACTGTTTTGCTCTATTTCTACATTCCTCCTTATTTTTTTATCCAATATTATGACAAAAACTTTCTTTCAAAGATAATTATGCAATAACTATATAAGGATAAATCTGGAAAACTCCAAGTGCCATGATAACTTCTCTGAAAGCATGTTACTTGACTTGATATCATGGTAACATCCTCATGGTTTTTGACTTGATGTCACTTAAGTATTATAGCCCTGTGGGAATCCAAAGGAATGATACTCCCCATCTGTTTCTTTGGTAAAATTATTTACCAAATACAATCTGAAATCTCCTAGGTTCAGTCCCCCACTCCCCCCCAGTTGCATTTTTTTCTTCTTTTTCAATTGAATATCCAACAATAGCTGATGTAAAGCCAGATAGTTGTAGCCAGTGCTGTGTATTTTTCAGTGCAGTCTCTTTGGGTACATTCTGCAACAGATTTTGAGTGTTTCTTTAATGTTAGCTGCTTTGCTATGTATAAAACATGAGTGATGCAGCATGGAATTATAAAATTAGCCTCCTCTTTTTCACTTTTAAAATAATGTTACCTGTGAAAGTGTGAATTCTCTTGGCACTCTGGGCAGCACTAGGCAGAGGGCATTTCACAGCTGGTCCTTATCTGCTAAGTCCTTTGTTGCATTCCTGTGCATTGAAATGTCTTTGGGAGGAGAAAAATTTCACTAGAATCCTAAGCAGCTTGGGGTAGCTCGATAACCAGAGAGTTTGCAGTTAATCAGTTCTGTTCTCCAAGGCACTGCAGGTGTCGCTGAAAATAGGCACAAATTACAGGAGCTTATGAAGCAGTGTGGTCGAACAACAGGGCCCCGAGATGGCAGGAAACCTTGGTTCTAGTCCCAGCTTTGCCACTGACCTACTGTGGATGAATCACTTCACCTGAATCATTTTCCTCTCCTATTTGTCTTCCCATAGATTTTAAGCTGTTTGGGCCAAGGGGTATCTCTTGCTGTCTCATGAGGCAGTCTTCTGCCCAGTTTCAGCTGGCATCTTGGGGCTTCCATTATACAAATGATAATAAGAATGTGGAAATAAAACACTAAACATTACAAAGAAAATGCATCAATACTGATAGCTTTGATTTGCAAACATGAATGTAAATCAGGGTCTACAAAATCCAAGACAGAATATGGATGGGCTTAGAAAAGATGGTTTACAATTCCTTTTGAACCAAATTTAAAATATTTTGAAACTTTGAAGTAGCCAAACTTTTTATTTGTCCCAGAAACAAATCAATTCTGCTTTTACTTGTTTTATTTAGATTTCCCTTGATACCTCAGAATTTCTCTCTGCCAAAAAGTCTGCTCTGCTGATCACATAGAGATCAGGTCATGTGTCTCAGAAAAAATAATTTCCAATAAGCTCTTGCTTCTTCTGCTACCTCTGACTTTCTTTTATTATTTTTTTTTCTTTTTTCTTTCTGCTTTTTTTTTTCTACTTGGTTTCAGGGAGTTTTTTGGGGTAGTAACTTTTTACTGTCTTTCCTGTTATTGAATATCAATACTGCTATATATTTCACAACCACCAAGATGGTTCAAAGATGAAAGAGGGATCAGCTGAATAACTGCAGAGATTTTAAAATTATGTATTATAAGGATTAGGACAGCTGGGGATAGGGGAATAAAGGTTGTGAAGTTTCAGGTCTGTCTCCAAGCAAAATTCTTCATGGGGGGAGGGAATTACATTGCAGGTGAAAAATTAAAATGGTAAAATAAAATATACACAGAGGTGAGAATCTGGTATTAACTTAAAATTTAATTTTGTACTTGCCCAGGTAGAGAATCCTGGATTTTGGAAGTAGATCACAAGGAAAAAATCTGAAGAAGAAGAAGAAAGAGAACAGGAGAGAAGGAGAATGGTAATGGGTTGAGTATATAGTGATGGGTCTTCCTTTTTTTCTGTGGGATTTTAGCACATGGTACTATTTAAGTACTGTAGGTTTCTGCGCCCCCTGGCAACTTGTTCTATATTCCTTTTCTCCCTGCTCACCCCATACACTAGTCTCTAATATACTGTTTAATCCTTTGTATCAAATAGCTGAGAATGGGCTGATATATTATTGCCTTTTCATTATGTGCTTTGTGTGTCCCTGAAAGCAGTATTACGTTTCAATTTTATTCAGAAATTACAAATGTTTATTTTATTTCTTTCCATTTATAAAACACAAAGCAGCCATCTGTTGCATGTTGTATTTTTATAGTGTATTAGAATATACTATCAAAGTAGAAATTCAAGTAAATAAAACCACATAAACCACATTTCCCTGCTGTTGTGGAAATCTAAGGTCCAATTCAGAAAAACACCTGAACACATATGTAACTGGAAGCATGTGAGTAATCCCAAGAGACTCTCACTGGGCTCATTTACACAAGACGTTTACTACGGAGTTGCCTAATTAGCTCCGCAGTAAACGTCTCAGCTTCTACACGTGCAGCCCTATTAAACAGTGGAAAACTAATACATCACACAACAGATTAGTACTTGTAAATACATCCCAGGGCTGCTCCGAGTCAGCTCAACATGCTGCAGACCCAAGCACGTGTTCAAACAACATGCCTGGGAGCAATGAACAATATGTGCCAAAGTTTATTGTTCTGCCTTAATTTCATGTATAGGTGTGCCCACTGAGACTACTTCTATTATTAGGGTGAAGTATATGCTTTGGAGCTTTGCTAGACTGGAGCGTTCATGAGTATGATGAAACCCCTCAAACAGAAGGTCTAAACAGTAATAGTCCAAGCAGAGTCCTAGAGCCAGGGCTCTAGGACTCTGAGCCTAGAGTCCTGGCCATACCAGGCTGCCTCAAAAGCACATAGAAATAAAGAGGATTATCTATTCCTCGTGCCCATCCAGCCTCACTGCTAACAGGATTACCAATAAAAAACAGCTTATCCCAAATGAGTTGGCATCTTGTAGATACTCATCATATGTGAACTGAACAGAGGCCACCAGCCATCAAAAAACCATCAAATGGTAGTACATTTCCATCACATTTGGGCTATAGAATATTACGTATGTAAGAGCTTGAAAGCCTTTGTGTGTTCCTGCTAATTGCCAGAACCTCAGGTGTTCCATTGAATCTATAAATCCAAGTCAGCCCTGTCAAATTGTCCTATAACCTGCTCAGGACAAACACAACCATAGCATATCCCCAGCAGAAACACCCTTAGAGCTCTAACTGAGCCTTTGAATTTCCAGCTCCTTTTTTCTCCCAGGCCTGTTATTATTACTGGATTTTAGATCCACTATCATCAATGCAAGAGAGGTCCAAATTGTACCTGCTTCATCATGAGGGCTGGCACAATGCCTTTAGCACTATGATTGGAGAACCATAACATAGTGGCTATGCCATACTCTTTGCAAAGAGGCCATTCCTCTATCTTCCCAGTTCAGGTTGGCACTGTAAAGGGCAATGGACTAGTTCCACAAAAAAAGTTAACTCTTGTGCTTCTGGGTATTCCAGGCCGAACTTTTAGGCCCCCTTATAGTCTAATGGATTCCTAAACTAAACTGAGATCTGAGGCTCCCTATATGAGCCATGGAGACAGTCAAGTTCCTAAAAATGAGACTAACAAACTGAATAGGGATTTACCTAAGTTTGCCAACAGGAGATGCTGAGGAAAGGTGCTTTATTCACAGGTGGAAGTATTTAGGGCACTTACCCAAGAAGGGTAAGTGCCCTAACTTTGCTCTGAGGCATATTTAATATAAAATTATTCATATGGAATGCTAATTGGGTCAGGGACTAGAACTCCAGTTTCCCCTCTTTAGGTAAAATCCCTAATTACTGGGTTATTGAGTCAAGCTTGTTTTTTATTTCCTCTTGGCCCATTGTACACTTAATTAGTCTATGCAATGTGAGAAAGCTTCAATAGGAGAGACTAAGACAGCTCCTCGTTACCCCGTCCGATAAAAATAGCCCCTAACCTGGTGCTTTCAGCTGGAAGGTGAAATATGCAGGTTCAAGGTCCCCCGGAGATAATTCAGGAGAAGCTCCCAAGGCTACCACCACCACCAACTCTGGTTGGCTGTGTTTTAGGTACGAGCCACTCTGGTGTGCATGCTCTGAAAAAATGCCTGACGGCTATGCAACTGCAGACCAGATCAACAGGAAAGTGCCTACTTTACAGAACCTGAGCAGTTTTAGGCATGCACTAGTGATGTCAAGACCTAGGCAGTTCTGAGCACACCTAGAAGCCCTTATTTAAGTGCTTATGGACTTGAGGTACGTCTGTGATCAACCAGCAGCGGGGCATGGATTTTGGGAACCTACATTTTGGATTCAGCATTTGTAGTGAGGTGACATGTAGGTGCCTGTGTCCTTTTCTTGCTGTAGACCTGTCCTTAACCTGCCTCTTCTGTTTTCTGCTTTGGGAAACTAGCATAGGCGGATCAGCAGCACAGGTTGCAGTTGTGGGCTGTACCAGTGAAGAGTGGGATCCCTCAGTCCTCTTTTGAACTTGAAGCACACACAATATGATGTGTGCATTCCAGCCCTTGCACGTAGCACATTTTTTGGAATCATAACCCCAGTTTAACAAAACACTCAAGAACATGCTTAACTTTAAGTATGTACTTAAGTCTCAGTAGCGTCAGGCACCCTGGGACTGTTCACTTGCTTAACGTTAAGCATGTACCTGAGTGCTTTGCTGAATTGCTATCAAATGGGTACCCTTATATTGGACAGAGTATGTACTTCAGGCATACAGTAAACATTAAACCACCTTTCTTTTATTCTTAATGGGCTATGACACATCACACAGCATATCTTAGAAACATAAGAGCCCAAACACATGTACGGTAGTGCTACTTTCTTAGAACTGCATAATACAGACTTTTTAAGAATGTACGCCCCGTTTTGTTTTTTTAATAGACTTTCTTTTAAATAACAGAATAAGTAGCTATTAGATTTAAATAACAGAATAAGTAGCAATTGAGTAAGTAGCAAGGCAGAAGTCTGAAAACTGCTCTTGTTTGAACTGGCTTAAAGCTGATGTATTTTCCCTGACTGCAGTTGAATTTGGTCCAGGCTGTGTGTAATGTGAAGACAATATGAGCTTTGAATTTTTAAAACACAAAATGCTTCTGCAGAATGCTTGGATCTAATAGAACTATTACCTTTATGATCACTAAACAATGATAATAAGGATTAGAATCAGCAGTTTGGGATATAAAACCTACTAAACGCATTTGTTTTCTGAGCAGTAACTACTGACATAATGGTAATTTATCCATCAGATAAAGGCTGTCTGGGGTGAAGAGCGGGACCTTAAGGTAACGCAGGATTTGGCTGAAACGTTGCACGTTCCTAGGGTTATTATTATCGAACTGAGCTATCTCCAAAGGTCTCTTTGGGTTGGAACGAATGGGAGTGAAGTGATTTTCAGACCAAAGAAGGAAAAGAAATAGATGCTAAGTAGCGTTTTTAATGCTGTTTACTTACCTGTTGTTTTCAACAGTGAAATAAAGACTGATAATGTTCATCATGACAACAGAGGATCAGTGCAAGACTCTAGCAGGGCTTATTTGATTGCTGTGTATCCTGAGCTAATGTTGGAGTTGGTAGCGGATACTCATTGCTGCTCGTTTCCACACCATTGTGTTCTTGAGAAGCAGCAAGGAAGAAAAGCCCAAAGTTTCCAAAGTCCGCGTTCAGATTTGATAAATACTTAAGCTTTCGGGGGAATATCCAGAGAGAAATACAAGTGAAACTTTCCAAGAAAGTGTCTACTTTTCAGAGCTAAGGTTTCTGTCAGAATGATGAGATTGGCCATTTTCCCATTATCTGAATTATCATAAAATGTTGCATCTGCATAAACAGGTTGGAAATCTCCTGGGATCAGAACCTTTCAAAAGATTTCTCCTACAACAATTCCTTCACCAGTTGGACTCAATTAGATATTGTCTAACTGGTGACACTTCTGCTGCCGGAACCAGAACCTGGATATTCAAATTGCAGAGAACAGAAAACAACCAAGGTGAGCCAAGCTTTTCACCCCAAAGCAGTTGTTTGGTGCCCAGAAAAGGGGCAGGGGGGTAGTTTTTAACTGAATCCCTGCCATCTTCTGTAAAAGATCCAAGTATTAATTCATTTTTCGGCTTCTTGCTTTTTTTTTTTTTATGGCAGTTTGGGAAAGAAAATACCAGTTCCGAAATAATCACTGATTTTAGAGGATTAAGAAAAGCTAAATTAAACCTAGCTGGCACCATTTCATTCCAGAATAATATAATTACCTGCAAAATTATATTGTGATCTAGATGTTACATAATTTGATATTATGCAGATTTATTTACTCTCCAGCTATAATATCAAGTTAGGGTTCCTGGATTTTCCTTCTGAATAGAATTATACATGCTGACTCTGTATAAATTATGCTCCTTTAATATTTAATATGATTTAATAAAATGCTGTTACTTCCTAATTGGGTTTCCTCGTGACTCAATTCAAAGTCCATGCCTTAATAGACTCAAATATTTGGAACTTGTACTGAGGCACCAATCCTGCCCCCTTTTCTCAGGATACTAAAGACATTGTCTACAGGGAGGCTGGGAGGATTTAATTAATTCAGACTTGTAGGCATCCATTGGGTGGTAAAACAATGTGTATCTCTTTGGTGCCACAATTTCCACCCATGTCACCATAAGGGGTTATTTGGGGTGTTGGTGAGGTTTGTCCCCCAATACAAGCTAAGGGGGTAATAGTATCCCTGAGACATGAATAACAGTTACCTGACTGGACTGGTGACCTCCCGATGTGTAGATATGTCCAGCGTGTGACTGGGCTATGTGCTAATGAAGATTTGTTCTTGAGCTCCGCCATTCTCCTGCAAAATAATGGTTTTAGCTGTGTATATTTTTGAAAACTATGGGGCATAGAAGGGGGACAGGTTTTCTAAAACAAAACTCTACACTTTATTTCAGGCTTATTTCAGTTGCCTAACAACGCATGCAAGTTGACTAATTGTGCATACTAATATCTTGTCATTTGTGTTTCGAGTTGTTCAATATAAGCACATAATTGCAGTTGCTCCAACAAGGTAGGCGTGCAAGAGTACATGCATTGTATGAAAATCTTGTGTCATATAACTTGTGCTAAGGTTATATGCAGATATTTACTTTCCAAATCTGAAAAAATATCAGACAGATAGGAATCACTTCCCTGATAAGTGGTTAAGAAAACTTTAAGAGTGGCTGTACAGTTATGTTTCACTGTTACTTGGGATGGGAAAGGTGGAAAGATTCTCATTTTTTTCTTCTTTTTTTTTTTCATCTGTGAAGAGTTGCATTCCTAACAGGAAGGAACAAGAAAGCAAGCTTCACTGCTCTGTCTTGCACATGTCTCTGCATCTTGATTCAGTCCTTTAACTGCCATCTGTGATTACCAAGGATGCCAACAAATGCAATGATGGCTTCTGTGACCCTAGCAACTGCCCTCCATGAACAAGACCAATACCACCAAGGCATTTCACAGAGTCTAAGGAGCAGCTGGCAGATGGTGAGTAAAACTCCATCATCATTAATAACCTGGGCCACATTCAAGTCACAAACCAGACAGTGAAAGGGAGCATATGCCATTTCAATCCTGAAGATCCCAGTTGCTGGCACAAAGCACCTATGCATTGCTTTCCTGATGCATTGCTTTCCTTATTCTCATTTGTAAGGTTTCCATGTGTAGAAAGAAAAAAAAAAGCTATCAAAGGGCTTCTTTTTTTACCCAATTTCACATGCCCGTGTAAGAGACCAGAAGGCAAAAGAGCATCCATTATAATTCTTCCTTCTGTTATTTGGCAACAACTAAAATCTGCTTCATATATCCAGATAATCTGTATTTTTGGAAGTTAATCCCTTCTAGAGTAGTCTGAAATGGCACACATCCTATGGGATGTATAAGTAAGCAAAAGATGGATAGACATTTGGAAACTCCTGGCTAGGACTTTACTTCTGCGAACATACTTGAGACAAATATATAGATTCTTGGACACCTTCTTCAAAGGCCATCTGGTTCGGCATCATTGGGCCTACTCATAATTTAGCCAGACTACACCCTCAGAGTGTAAATACCAGTAATTGTGATTTATACATAAAGCCTACTTAACATTGCAACTTCCCTCTCTTTCTGTAGGAAGGAGGCCCTCACGAGACCACTCAACCATGCTGTGCCATATGTATCTATCAGTTTGATCCTACTTGTTGGCACTTATATGGCATCAGAAATTACGTTTGGTTGAGCAATAGAAGATGGAATTTGAATCTCACAGAGGCCATCTGGACAAGGTCAGGACATTCATACCAAAAAACAGCTGCCTGCACATCATTCATTTAAGCTTCAAGGTAAGAATCTGACAACACAGAATAAGCTAGATGGAACTAAATGTTAGCTACATGTGATACCTAAGCTATACGTTTGCTTCAACAAGTGAACAAACCCAGTGGGTATAACCTCTGACTATCCTCTCCTAAGGCAATAATTGTCATGTGCTCTCTCATTCCAGGCACTTTCATTCAGTATAGATCCTCCCCCTGACCCCAATATGTATTTAAATTATGTATAAGTTAAATGTTAGTCAGAAAAATCCACAAGTAATGACTGTGTGACACCTGAGAGGAAGGAGAGGCCTTTTAGCCTAATCTTTAGCAATCCCTTGTAGTTGAGAATGATTCTCTTCCATGAATGTCTTATGTGTGGATTCAAAGGTGACTGATGAGGCTGATCTGGGATCGACAGGCTGCAATTTGGGCATGTGCTTCTGTGCAGGGTAGGTGGATCTGGATTCTGGATTTGGTCGGCAACATGCTGTTTCTGCCACTCCCACTTTTCATCTCCTATTGTCATTGTAAGGTTTCAAAGTACTGAGATCCTTGCAGCAGACTTCCTCCATTTGGGGTGGTCCTGGGTGATAGTTTCCCACAAGTTGATGTCCATATTACATTTTTTCAAGTTGGTTTTGAGGACATCCTTGAAGCACTTTCTCTGCCTTCCTCTTGAACATATGACTTGACTGAGCTGGGAGAAGAAGCTTGCTTCAGGAGTCTGGAGTCAGATATCGGGATGACACGGCCAGCCCAGCAAAGTTGATGTCAGATGATCATAGATAGCTTCAACTCTCATGGTGTTTGCTTGTGAGAGGATGCTCTATCTTCCCACTGGATTTGAAGGATCTTCCACAGGTAGCCTAGATGGTGCTTCTCCAATAACTTGAGGTACCTTCTGTACATTGTCTGCATCTCAGCCCTGTACAGTGTGTTGGGGACCACAACTGCTTGATAAACGATGAGCTTGATTTTGAATCTAATGTCAAGATCTTCAAACACCCATTTCCTCAGGAGTCTGATTGCTGCACTTACACATTTGAGGCAATATTGGATGGCTTTGCCAACGTCAGCCTTCTGCAAGAGATGGCTTCTGAGGTACAGAAAATATTCAGTGTTCTCCAGTCTAGCCATGAACCTGAATTACTGGAACTGGAGACTTTTAGCCCAATAGCCTAATAGTATATATATATATATATCAGGACTTAGGGGATCTAGCCCCGCACCCAAAAGTAGTTTCAACCTACCTGTCTTACCTGCCCCCCTCCCCTCAGTGTCCTAATCACCAGACCAAGGGGCAGATATTATCAAGATTGCTCCTCAACCTCCTGTTAAAGCTGATCTACTGAGCATCCAAGAGGAGAAGACAGGTGAAGTCAGAAGGCAAGCAAGCTAGGAGTGTAGCTCAGTGGGCACTGAGCTAGGCACTACCTAGGAAGGGAGAGGGCCATGTTACAGAGGTAGGGGGCAGTTCCAAAGTCTTTGGGTGACAACCCAAAGACAGGGGTGTTTTCCTGCCACAGCTGAGGTCCTTGGTTCAAGAATCCCTCTGTGCCTGGATTTCTCAGGGTGCTGAGGAAGCTGTTGTCCTATCATGCTGCCTTGCCACAATCCCTGCCTGCCCATCACTTTGACTACAATAGGATTAGGCAGCTGCCAAGATTAACTAATTTTACTACCACTGCCCTGCCCAGTCCTATGCTGAGCTTGGCTTGGTCAAGACCTTCTGAAGAAATGGAAAGCATAAATTATGACAACCAGACGGTACAACGGACTATTGAATTGGACCCGTTTCAGCTCTTACTGTTTAAACTAAAACATAACAGACAGGTGGAAAGAGTGAATGTAATGAAACATGTACAGAACTGTTTCAGAAACGGTGGTTTGTGTGAGCATCCAATATGCAATTGCAATAGTAGCAATTGCAAATGCAAATCAGGCATGTAATTGCATACACAGTTGTACATTTCTGAAGATGCAAAAATATAGTTAAGAGTTTCCTCTTGAAATCTGTGTGGACATGTGCATCCATACAGGTAAAGTGATATGTATATACAAGCGTCACATAAAGTATATTATATTTGACAATATTTAAGTGTCCAGATTCCCTTCAAGGAGAAAAAATAAAAGGAACTAAAAATCAAAGGACTGGATCTGCAGCAAGCTGTTCAGCAGAGATTCCAAGTGCAGCCAGCAGGCCTTTGTAGACTCCCTGGAAACTCCTGAACAGACTGCCACTTCCCCATTAGGCTCACACATTGCAAAGCTAGCCTGGAAGCTGCCAATGTATTTATATGTGGGGATTTGGAGCTTTTCTTGGGGGAAGTTTTTGTGGGTTTGGTTTTAAATAATGACACAATGGCAGACCAGGCAGCCAGCTCATGCCTGTGACAAAAGGCAGCAGGGTACTATGCTTACTTTTGGCATACGAAGTGGGATAGGGACACTTTTGGTTCCAATTCACTGGCTGACGCCAAGACAGCTGCGCTCTAGAAGGGTCCGTTCTTTGTGCAGTTCAGCTGCGGTTTCCACCATCCATGTGGGGAAGATAGCTGTAATTTGCCTGGCTGGGGAGAGGCTGCACAGCTGGGGCAGGCTACTGAAGAGATTAGATGAATTAGTACAACCCACGGCCACCTGGGACAGGTGCAGACATTACACTTTTACAGGTGTAAGTGATTGGAAACCGGTCTATACCCATACCAGAACAGAAGTTTGGCACACATAGGCTGGTCTAAAAATGGTGGGACCCAGTTTAAGATTTGCACCCCCACGAAAGGGTAAATGTGTGTTCTGTTTCCCACCGGTCTAAACTACGCTCCTTACAGAAAACTGCATCACTTAGATTGATTCCACCTTGTGCTTTTTGAATATCTGTACTTAGCCCTGATGTTCTGATCTCAGCCAGCTCCGCTGGAAAAAATGCTTTTTTCCAGTAATGACCCCTTTATCCACAACCCACAGCTATTTTCCAGCACTGTAAGAGATGCTTTGGATTTTTCTGCAGGAGGATAGGTGATCTTGTGTTTAAGGCGCTGGATTACCACTAAGAGACTTGGTTTCACATCCTTCATTCTGCATTAATGTTGTCTAGGATCCTGAGCAAGTGATTTAACTGGTTCTGATTTGTCACATGGGGATAGTAATCCTGCCTTGTGTCTGTTTGTTTAGGAGGTAAGCAGTTAGTATCAGTCCATATTGTTTTTGGGGGGTGGGGAGGAGATGTGCTGAGCTCAATAGGGCTTCATGTGCCATTTCAATATAAATAATAAGGAGACTGTAAGCCACCGAATCCCTTTAGCTGGGAAAAGCTGGCATAAGCCGCGAGTGAATTCTGCCTTGTTTGTTTTTAATGAAGCTCCTAAGGCTCCAAGCTTTCCCTTTCCATGGAAAATTTCCATGGCATATTTTCAATTAGGTCTAGCATTGTTTTGAGGATGTGTTCCAAGATGTGTGTTTTTTATTTGGCTTTTGCAGGGAGAAGGATTTGCTAGGAGCTCAGGTCTGTGCAAGTGTGAGGACTTTGGTTTTGGAAATACCGCCCAAGCATGGGGAGAAGGTTTTAGACTTCTTTTGAATAGCTAGCATTCATCACCAGAGTGTATGACTTTTCACAGAACTATCTGTAGAGGGGAAAACACCCCTGCTCGTACCTCCTGCTGGCCAAATGAGAAGCTCAGGTGTGGACCTGGCCTCCCTCCTCTCTAGCACCTTTGGAAATGTAATCTCTGTGGATTCAGGAAGAAAATGCTATTAAGAAAGCATCCCTCTGGGTCCCTGTCAACATTTTTTCTTTTATTTGGGAGAAATTATGGATAAAATGGAAGGAAAGCATTGACTTCAATTTATTGTTTCTCTTAAGGCAGTTAAATATCTCATTTACTGTAAGCTATGCATAATAGAGGATGTGAAAGATGGAAGATTAATGGGCCAGTTTACTGGTAAACATGAAGACGTTTTATTTTCTGGACGCAGGATGAGGAGTTTCCCTCTGAACTAAGTTGATTAAGAGGCAAAACTAAATGTGAAGCTGAGGAGATGAAAATTTTTCACCATTAAACTAGCTTAGAGCTTGAACAGCAGTATGGTGTTGAGCAAATCAGTTTACTTTCACGTTAATTTTAAAGTAGTGTCCCAATGCCCCATCTAGGAGCATGTATACAAGTGTGCAAAGTGCCGTGTCTGAAGGGGCTAGCATCTGGAGGAATGTTTGTGCCTAAATAAAACTTACATTATAAGGGATAGATGCACCTGGCATCTAATGCGGTTCTCAATGCTTTTAGACATGAGGCACTGCTCCAAAACTTTTCAGAATTTAGCAGCACCCCATTTAAAAGAACAGATATGTATTGTGAGCATTATCATCTACACATTGTAATTCTATTATTATTTAACATGTTATTAATTGATTATTTCATTATAAGTATATTCACCCCTTCAGGCCACCAGTGCTTCCCTAGCTCTGCCTGGCCCCATATAAATTTGCTTCCAGCGCATCAGGGGACTCTCCACACATGGCTCCAGGTCACTGAGGGGGGATCAGGGAACACAGAGCCAAATTCTTTCCTTATTAACCCCAGGGCGATCCCTGTACTGGAGCTGTAACAGAGTCTGGAGATGCCCAGCTGGCAGGGACAAGGTGCTGAGCGACTCATGCAACATGTGGGGCTTGCTCAGGAGCTGGGCTAAAAGGCACATCAGGTCCAGGAAAGGAGAGGGGGCAGGCGGAGGGGGTGCCACAGCACACTGCCACCTCAGGGCAAAACTATGAGCGTGTCTCAGTTTGCAGGAGGCACGCATTGGAGCTGAACTGAGAAGCAGCTGCAGCAGAAAGGTGCCCCTGCCTACGTTACATTATGCAGGCAGGTGCATCGCTTCTGCTGCAGCCACTTCTCAGTGTCGCTCCAATGTGCCTGGAGTATTTGGAGGCTTGTAATTTGGACCAGGCTCCTGGATACTAAAGCATACCGGGCAGTTTCATCCCCCCTCCCCCCTGGCAGCAGGAGTCAGGTAGGCCCAGAGTAGTTCAGCACTGGTAAGGATAAGGCATTTCTGGGCATGCAGAGGGGCACAATCCTAAAACATAGGAAGATGTGAAGTCCAACAACAAGGCATATGTGGAATTTACAGGGGATCTTTCAGGCTCAACACTTTGTATTTAGCCTCCTAAATTCCATCTACTTTAGGTGACTAAATCCTTTATTGGTTCTAGCCTTAAGTAACTTCAAGAATAGTAAAATCTGAGTGCGTATAAACCAATGTAGTTTTATGTATAAATCATACTTTTAGCTTTGAAGGAAATTTCTGGGGCTTAAGTGTCTGGAACAGAGGTAGAAGATGAGCTGATTTCTCTCTTTAATGGTGTAGGACCGAATGTATGGCAGGGAATAGGCGTGCAAGATCCGTAAAATAGTTCCATTTAAAGAGAGTTATAATTTAGTATAAATAGCATGTTGTTACAGTTACAGGACTGTGTGCAAAAGTTTACTATGAAGTAGGTTGCAACAAGTCTCGTAATCCTTTTATTTTCCCATTTTCAATCCCTCAAGTATTTTGAATTTGTTTTTTTGTAAAAGGAGGACGGTTTTAAGGCTTTTTCCTACTGTTTGGCAAATGTACGTGGCATTTCAACAGCACTTTGTTACTCAAACACTTTGAAAACATTGGGACTGTGGGGAATTACTGAAGCACTGTAGGTAAACTTTTATTATTATGTGGTACTGGGCTTGATTTAGCAAAAAAGGTTGACTTTTAAATAACAAGCTTTAGGCTATGAAAATGTGATTTGCTTTTAACTAAGACCTCATAACATTTGTGAACTATGAAAGACGAATCACACAGCACTGCCGCTGCCAGTAGGTTGTGTGCTACCAGCTTTACTTTAAGAGTAGCGTGGAGCAAAATATTTACTTTAAACCCTAAATTGAGCCATCGCCTGCAGTAAAAATATTTTTGAACACGAGAACAGTAAACAGAGCAAGGGAAGAAGGAGAGCAAAAGTCCTGAGTAAAATATTGTGTTTGTCACCTACAGCAAAATCACTGCCAAAAAGCATTCTCAAAAGAAAAGGCATTTTTCAAATTACTCCTGGTTTTTCTCTTTCTCTCATTTTTTAATATAGAAATACATACAGGGGGTGATTTGCACGGATGCATTCCAGCTTCAGCAGCTCTTGTTTCATCTTTTCAGCAAACCACAAAAGAAATATGTTTACAGGAAGAAAGAAAGGTGTTTTTCAACAGCATTTGAGCGAGATACTGTTGGGGGCATTTAGGTCTGCAGGGTGGGTTGGTTGTTTGCTCTCTTTCTGTATCCCATTTCCTGCACAAGATTCCCCTGTTACAAGATCCTTTATCTGCCCTGGCTCCTCCTGGATGGAGGCCATGGTTGAGAATAATAGAAATTAAAATAGCATGGTATCATCTTCCATTTAAATTGCATACTGGTGCAGTGCAAACTCTGCCACATGGAATTAGGGCGCACGTTGACTTGATTGGTCTTTACAGAAAGAAGAGAGACGAAATGGCTTCAGGTTTTCCATAAAGAGGATGTAGGTCACTCCCAGGAAATCCTTTACATGCATAAGATGTTAAATGCAGTGCTGAGTCAGTGGCATAAAAATATCAAATTAAATGTGAAGGTAATCATAGCCAGTTAATTATACACATGCTTTGCCTTTGAGATTAACAGAGACAGGTTTCTCCCTTAACAGAAGGAGTAATTTTAATATAACACTTTCAGCCATAGGTCTCAAGGCTCTTTATAAAAGCATAAGCATTTTAGCCCCAATTTAGAGAAGGGTAAATTGAGACATAATGCAATTAGGGGCCAAATTTCCATAAGTATTTAGGGGCCTAAAGTTTCAGCAAAGTGAGTAGGGGGATTTTTAAAATGTCAAAGCATGTCAGGTGCCTAACTCGCTTAGAGATAAATCATAGTTCAGTGCTGATGCTATTTAGGTATGTTTGAAACATTTCGGGGCCCAGATTTTTAAGGTGATTATGGGGTGGTGACAGACAAAACAAAAAACCCCAGCACTTCACTGGAAGAGGAATTGTGTCTGTTCGACCCGGCTCCCCAGCATCTGTATGTAGCTCATGCTCTTCAGCAGGGCTTTATGGTGCTTTTATCTAATAGCTGACTCAATCGAAAGAATGACGTTAGAAGAAACTGTTCAAATTCCACTGTTGTGGGGGTTTTTTGTGATCCCATTGGCCTGTGTGGGGTCTGCTCTGAGAATACCTACCTTACTGGGCCCCTCAAGAGACTTCCTTCCAGAGATTCCTAATTTCTAATTTCTGGATCTTGTCTGTGCCTGTGTACTCTGTTGAATCTTCATGCATCTAAATACTTCTGAAAATTTGACAGCAAGTGATTTGCCCATGGTAATAACGATAATATGAAAATACAGCTTGGATCATCTTGCTTCTAGCCTGTTTCCTCATTCCTGGATCACCGTTTTCCTTTCCAGCTGCTTAAGGCACTCAATATGCATGCTTAATTTATATACATAGTTTCGCAATTGCATAATGCATATATGCACATCAGCAGTGCAACTGGGGACATGAACTAAACTAAACAGCTATTTTTTTTCATTCATAGATAAATGACGAATATATTTTAATCCTCTTGGTGTAAAACAATTCATTACAAAAGGCAACACAAAATACATAACAATGGTTGATTTTTTTTCTTGTTGATCTATACAGGGTATTTTAAAAGTTCTGTAGGTCCTTTTTTAAAAGTGAAAAACCTAATAATAACATTTGAACTGGTATAAATCAGTTCCATTTAAAATGGTGACTGTCAATTTATCAGCCTTAGTGCTTTCGCTTTCTCATCACCCTGGACCCGATGATCTTCTGAGGTCCCTTCCAGCCTTACAACCTATGAATCATGTGATCAGCCTAGTGGACTCACTGCTGTATCACCACTGTAGGTGCGTCTCCATTCAAGAATAATGGTCTGATTTTAAAATAGCTCAATCGGTATATGACCAACCCTTGCAGAAAATAAGGGCTTCAGATGAGTTCTACTGGTGGTGATGAGAAATCTCCGTTCCGCTCTGCGTGCGGTGTTGCCCAAACTCACATGTTTTAGGGCCAGACTCGAATAGGCTAGATGCGTTCCATAATTACCAGATATCTGCGCAGTGCCTAACATCATGAGGTCCTAACCTGTTTTGAATCCTGACAGTGCTGATACAAGTTAAGTTTTCTGCCAGACCTGACACAAAAGGGCAGGAA
Organism: Alligator mississippiensis; assembly: GCF_030867095.1. Lineage (NCBI taxonomy): Eukaryota > Metazoa > Chordata > Crocodylia > Alligatoridae > Alligator > Alligator mississippiensis. The sequence goes on along the minus strand of NC_081832.1, from coordinate 10,221,571 downwards.
TGTTTGATGGAAACTGTCCCCTTCTGAATCAACTGCTACGGGCCATGGCTAGGCTAGAGGCAGGACATTGGTTCTCAAAATCCAATGTGGAGATTCACCAGGGTAAATCCAATCTTCCTGTTTCCGAAACATCCATGCCTTCCCTCCTTTGGTAGGGAAGTTCCCTGTGGAATTTTTGCAGTTTTAATCTCTATTAAGGATTTTTTTAAAAAAATAACTCTTCATTGATCATTTGTACTTGCTTTGGGAAACAGATAGAAAGAGATGAAGAGACACATAATGCTGTAATGGAAAGATGTGTATTTTTTAAATAGAAAAAATCTCCCTAGAGGATCTGCTATCTAATGATGTTTGATCCTTTTTGTCTTCTCTGACTGTTTGCATGAACATGATTTGATGCCTCATCACAAAAAAAGGAATGAAAACTCTTAAAAGTAATCTTCTGGGGAAAATATTGAAAAATGGAATCTTTCCAATGAAGAGAAGCCATGATAAGGAAATAAAATTTTTTAGTTATGGATATTGCCTACTAAAATGACCATGACGATGAATATGCAAGAGAGAATTTCAACAAAGACCCTGATATGCAAGCTGAAAGTATTGCTGGTCCCCCAATACCAATAATGCTTCAAAGTAATTTTTCCCCTTTTTAATTTATTTATTTACTGTTAGCCATAAATCAATGGAAGTTTTAATATTGGAGCAGACTCATTTGAGTTTAAAGTCCTCCAGAGAGGCAAAGAGGGGAGAGATTAAGTGTTTTATAAAGAAAATGATGGGCTTTTTAATGCTTTTAAAATGCAATATATATCTTATTTCATATCAGACATTCTGCCAGTATGCATTTTTGTTTAATAATGAGTCTTGACTCTGATTTTGTCCATGTGATTAGGAGTTGAAGACTGGTAGCTTTATTTCTGAATGCAGGGTACTTAAAGTGAGACAACATGAATGAAATCCTGTCTCCACTGAAGTCAATAACAAAACTCCTGAATTTGATAGGTTTAGGATTTCAGCCATGATTTTCCTTAATCTGCACTAGTCCTTTTAAAATGTTATTAGTCTGCTCTAGTCAACAAGATTAAATTGTTAGTCCTGTTTTGAACTGGGTGTGAGTAGTTTAGAAAATAGCATGTATCCTGAGGATGGACTCTATATTCATAGAGTCATAAATTCATAAATGTTAGGGTCGCAAGGGACCTCAACAGATCATTGAGTCTGACTCCCTGCCTGGGCAGGAAAGAGTGCTGGGTCAGATGACCCCAGCCAGATGCCTATACAGCCTGCTCTTAAAGACCCCAAGAGTAAGTGTTGGAAGCGCCATGGTGTGATGCAGATGTTTGTGTCTTCCCCTACCAATCAGAGTCTGTATCTTGGATGCCTTCTTTCCTTCATTTGGGTGTGTGTAAGGAGAAGAGAAGTATGGACCCGGCAAGGACGTCATCAGGATTGAGGGCATGCAGCATCTTTTAAAAAGGATAAAAGATAGTATTTTTTGCAAAAACTGCATTCCTGGCTTGAAGTACTGTAGGCCTTAGACTGTTCTGAATAGTTAAAATGCATTTATAATCAAGACTATGGGATATCTTTACATTTTAGAATATGTGTTATAAGATTCTTTTCTCCCTGATCCCTTTTTAAACACAACTTTTTCTTTTCTTTTCTTTTTCTTGTTTTGCTTTTTTTTTGTTGGCTGGCTGACTTGGGTGCAGGACATCAATAGTGAATGTTGCTTCTAGATTAGTTTCTGAAATAATTGCTACAGCTATGTACTGTTCTGTTTCAGGATGTGTCCTTCTATCCATCAACAGAGCTGCATTTGTATCTCCCCGTCATATATCTCTAGAGTAACAACATCTTTGCTCTATTATTTTCTTTCAAAGTACTGGGCAACCTGTCTTATCCAGTGCTGAGGTTATATAGAATAGCTGTGTAGCAGAACAATGTCATAAATAATGCTATGACCCCTCAGAAAAGTAAAACCCTTTCAGCCAGAAATCTTCTCCCAGAAAACTGAGAATTTCAACTACTACGTAAATAGAGATAAAAGGAAACCTGTTTAAATGGGTAATCTTTGTTGTTCTAAAATTGTATTCATTCCATATGCCAAGTTCTTCATCAAATATGTATTTCCATGGGCTATGCTGTTTAATGGAATATATTTTTGGTATGGTTCACAGAAGGTGTCTTCATTAGACTGCTTATTCCATTTTGGGGCAGCAAAGATCATGTTTTTACAAAGGACTTCACTTGATGGGCTATCTTTGTTCTTCTATATACATAGCGTGTTGTACTGAACAAGCTATTTCTCTAGCCTGGTGCTGAAGTTAATTAACTGCATTTTTATTTAAAAAAATAATGTCTTGCACTTCCATAACACTTTTCATCAACAGATCTTAAATCACTTAAAGCAGAGTAAAGATTCATTTCCCCATTTTTACAGGTAGGTGAAATGACTTGCCCAGAGTCAGACTAGGGCAGATAGCACAAATTCACACCAGTTGCCACACAACACGGCTGTAAGTAACCAAGTTCATTTGTTAAAGCTAGAGCAGGTACACCTAGACTAGCTCTAGGCACATCTGCCCTATAAACATACCCAGCGTTCCCTTGGTGAAAATGTTTAAATTAAACAAGGCTTGGATTTTCAGGTTATGTGGTGTATATTCCATTTTGTCATTAGGTTGTATGGACCAATCCAGGTGAAATATGATTTGGGACTGTCAATCCCATAAAAAAGACTGTTTAATGCTGGTGGATCCTGCTGTAAGACAGAGACACTCCCAACTGAACCGTTCTCAAAAGTTTCCCTGTAAAGTTTTAGAAGCCCGGAGGGTTGGGAGATTTTGGAAAAAAGTCAAGTAAACTCCTGAGTCTGAATTTTCAGAAGGGTGGATACACAAATGTATATATGATGTCCTTGCAATGTGTGTGGTGCATGCAATCACGTTCACCCTTTGTACATAGGTGAGTGCAAATATGAGACTTGAATTTTTGGTGGCTATGTTGCTGCTGCACCTGCTCCCCCCATGGTCAGAGGTCAAGCAAGCAGCAGGCAGAACCTGTTACAGAAGCCCCCACAGCCACCTGAGTTCCAGCAACAGAGCGTGGCTGGGTAGCAGCATGTCATCCTGTCCCCGCCACAGCCTCAGGTGGGATCTGGCACCTCTGAGAGAGAGAGAGAGAGATCCAAAGGGGGTCCGTGCATCCATTTCCCATTTTTTACCAGAACCTTTAAATTGTGCCCCTCCACCCACCCCCACCCCCCTTACTATCAACAGTTACAAGTCACCTATGCCCTGAAATATTTTGGAATATAATTTCTAGTTTTCCATATACCCAGTAGACCTCAAAGTAAAGAGAACGCGTTAAATTGAACCTCACTCCCTAGTTAGAAAAGAGGAAATATGTTGGAGACTGAAAATGAAATACAGAATTCCCTAAATAAAATTTAATGACAATATATAAATAACAGTATAGTGAATACCATCTATTCTTTTTTTTTTTCTATTTTAAGGCCAAAGTTTAACATTTCAAGTATATTTAGTCATTAAGCACTATTTAATTACTTGCCACTGACTGAATCCCTCCTCATTAGTTGCTAATATTATTGTGGTAACCCAGTGGTGTTATCATTAGCAGGTTCCTTGAGAGACATCTCCGAAAAGTATCTGATGTTCGGAAAGAGTATGTAAAACTTGGAGAGATTACTGGAGGCGCTACATAGCCTGATAAACTCATTAAAATGAAACTATAAGTATATTTGTAAAACTTTGCAGGATCAGAAATTATCAGTATAGAGTGAGTAATTCAAAATTCACAAACTATGTCCGTAGAAGAGGCTTCATCCATCAATAATGACTCTAAGTCAAAATGGAGACCCCAGGGCATGTGTACACGAAATGGGGGACCTAAATTGAAGCTGTGCATTTTTAAAAACACCGCTTCAATTTAGGGCCCTTTAAACCCCCATGTCATGCACACACCTGAACTTACCTGCCTCTTCGGGGAGAGGAGGGTGAGCTGCTGGCAGGTGGAGTGGTTCCTGGGCTGGGGGAGACAGCTGGTCTCTGGTCTGCAGGAGGGGGGCACCAGTGGTGCCTCCACGCCCCCCCCAAGTGGCACCCACCAGTAGGCACCTGGCTCAGGTGGTCCCAGGGGGCACCGCAGCCACAGAGGGAAGCACCAGGCCCCCACACAGCTTAGTAAGGCAGGCTCCAGGGAAAAAAGGTGGAGCCTGCCCTCCTGGGCTGCTGCCAGGCTGCCTGCAGGGCTTCCTGCAGAGCCCCTGAGCTGCACAAAGCCTGGTGCTTTGCTCTGTGGCTATAAGGGCAGCAAACTAAAACTCCTCAGAGTAGTTTTAGTTTGCTGTGCCCCAAGTCATTTAAAGTGCATTACGCCACCAAATTTGCTACACAATATGCCGCCGATGCGTGCAAAGGCCAACAGCATTAAAGCGGTGTAAAAGCATTTAACTCACTTTAAAGTGCCATTCACACATGCCTCTTGTTTCATCTACACACAGCCCCAGTTGACATCAGTAGAAACTGGGCAAGGCCTCTTAATGAGATGATATCCTGCACCTGAAGAGGATCAATAAAAATAAAATATCTTCTAAATATAAATGTTTTGGTAATGAAAAACCTTTGCTAGAGCAATTCTCCAGGCTTAATCAGCCCTTTAATTGAATGATTTGTTTGGTTCCTTTTTATTCAGTAAATGATAATAACTTTCATACTCCCAGCCTCTTGACATCCTTTGTACCCTTAGTCATAACAGCACCACCTTCAGCTCTCTGATGTAAAGAGCTCAGTTTAAATTACAATATGCCATTTGCCTCTTACAGAGAAAGGTTGGACAAGTGTCAGGGGGGCACATGAGTGCTACATTCCTCTTGGATACTATAGTCTCCTAGGTGCTGGCTTCTCTTCAATTCCCAATAATAGTGTCTATTGAATTCATTAGCTATCCACCTACATTTGGGGCTATTTAATTGCTTCAGCCAGTAGATAAAAATGTGCACATTTCCGGGTTCAGGAAGAGCAAAAGAATGGTTTCACTGAATCTGTTGATTTATTGTGTGATTGCTTCCCCTCCCCACCCCCCGGTCTTCCCTCCCTTGTTTTGGTCTAGAAGTATTTGGTTTAATTTAAGCAGAGTAAGGGTGGGCTTGTGATTAGGGTCTGATAATACAGATAACAGTATGAAGTTGCAACTCCTGATTTTTTTTTTTCTGCCCAGAGCTACCACTTTGCTGTGTAATTTCAGTTTAGCCGTGTATGTATCAGTTCACCCAGAGAAAACTACACCTCGTCACCAGGAAGACTAGGGTTCTAATTAATTATTTTACATTTATTAGGGCTAGGACTTGGACCCAGTGTACCCCCTCTGAGGTGAATGCTTTAACTACTAGACAATAAAAGTTATTGTTACTCTGTCTGGCCCAACAATGGTACAGTTTAATTCAGAGTTTAATTCAGAGGGATTATGTTGGCCTGGTAGCTTGGACATTCTTGTAAGACAAGGGAGTCTGTTCAACTCCTTCACACAAATAAGAAACGGGGGGCAGGAGATGACGGTGCCAGTGTTGCCTCTGTCTAGTTCATGAATTGTGAGAGCTCAAGTGCCTAGCTGCTCAGGATGCTCATGAGTTAAGTGATTCTGGGCATAAGCCTGGTGTGCGGGGCAGATGGGGACTAGTATGCCTGCTCCAGCACTAGCCTAGATTTAAATGTTACTGGCTGGAATGATCTAGTTGGGGCTGGTCCTGCTTTGAGCAGGGGGTTGGACTAGATGGCCTCCTGAGGTCCCTTCCAACCCTCATTTTCTATGATTCTATGTCATACCCAGACAGACAGACACCTACAGACAGACACCAGAAATTACATATCAACTGGTATAAGTTACTGGAAGCCAGTTCAAATCTGTAGCAAAACAGAAGTCAGTGCACATAAACCACTTTCAAAATGCCCCAAACCAGTTTAAGATAAGCCTGGATGGACATTGTATCAACTTAATTGATTTGGTTAAATTGGTTTATTGAACTTCTGTCCCAGATCCCCTCCAGATTCAAGTTAACTCATAGTCCCCCAGCATCCCAGGATGCTTTATATCTATCCTGCAAACTCCTTTTCTCAGGGTAAGCAGGCTAGCATTTGCCCGAGCTATCTGCTCCAGCCCAGCAGGGATGTGTGCTCTAGTGCCCCCCTCCCCTCCCCCAACTCCTGGCCTGGGCTACTGCAGGCATGTGGCTGCATTTCTGGAATCAAAAGTGGATGCTGTTCACTTGCTTATCAGTTCAATCTATGCAGCTTAAACTAACCGGTGAAGATTGAAGCAATACAGCCTTGGGCTTTTTGACTGTCTGCACTTAGCCCTAGAGAACCTTATAGGAGGTGACTTGGGCTTCTAAGGACTTCAATGAGAAAGGAAGTCTAACAAAGTTGGAGAGAAATAATTTTGGATTAGACACCTATAGTGGCAGGTGAGTGCTTAAGTCCTGTTTGTAGCTCGAGTCTAACCTACCATAAAACACATCTCTCATGTCTTCCAGAAACCTACCCACTGGGTGGCACAATGTCCACTCAGTTTTCAGGCGAGCAGATATCCTGCTGACTTACTAACAAAATTAATTGTCAGTAACTGGCACATCTCCAAACAAATGTGTTCATTCCTGCATTATCACAAATCTCTGCTGCCACTTCTTAATCAACTCTTCATTCATAATTATAGAGGCTCTATTTTGCTTACATTTATAGAAAGATTGATGTAAACACTGTTTAGGCTCAGCAATTATTTTGCATACAGATTAAAGCTGCGCCAAGCACTTTGCTAAATATTTTGGATTTGGACAGGCCAATAAAAGAAGCCAGAAAGAAAATAAAAAAGACTCTGACCACTCAGACCCTGATGGATATGCAAATGAAGGTGTGATGGGATCTCATGTGGGATTCCCACAGTCATACTTCCTGCCATGCCACGCATTCATGACAGAAGGCAGGAATGTGGGATCCAATACTGGATCACATCACACCTTATTGTCAGTGCAGTGGAAACCCAAGCGCCTCCTGCACTGGCAAATAGCAAGCTCCAGTGGCTGGGAGACCTGCCAGCTGATGGGGCTCCTGGCCATGGGGCTAATCCATGTGTTCCCGCGTCTGGAGCTCCATCAACCATGGGAGCAAACCTTGTCTTATTCCTTGTTTGGTCGTGCCGTTAATTGTATTAACATGTGGCCAGGTAACAACTTAACTGGTTATTGTAAGTAACATGATTAACTGGTTAATCAGGACTTAAGTGTAATGTGTGCCAGGGGCATTGTATACAGGTGCGCTCAGAAATAAACCTGCTTGTCATTCCTTCTCCCTTTTCCTGTTTGCCACTTGCAAGCCTAAATCTACCCCAATTTATCTGCGTTTCGAGGTCAGCACGACCAGAATGTTACAAGCTTCCATGTGTGAAATCAGAAACTTTACCTGCATGTTATTTTGTGCAAGGATAACTAATTGAATCTTTTATAACTTCAAGCCAGAAAAGGGCTGTAAAATGAAGCGCCAGCATTTAGCCTAATTCAGTTATTTCACTGTTTGTTTACTAAATGCCAACGAACCAAATACTTGTCACAAGGCCTCTCATGATGTCATAAACATGATGCCAAAAAGTGGTTGAAATAAGATACTCAAGTAGTAAACAGGTAAAGGTATGCCTCCGTGTAGCTGGAACATGAATTATGCATTAGGTTTCCCCCACCCTGACCTTTTATCTCCATGCTTATTAATTTACAAGTCTTTCTTTTTGTGATTTTTCTTTGCCTTGTAATATTTAAATCACATTAAAAATCCTCATTTTTCTACTTTTGTTTAAATTTTTTACCCTTTGCAGTCATCTTGCATCTCCCATCTCTTTTCCACGTGTATTTGGCTCCCTCCCTCCATCCCTCCCTCTCTCCAGATTTCTTCATTTGTGAGTGACCAAGGCTTTTGAGGATTTCTAAATCCCATTGACTGATGTTATGGTTGCGTCCAGCACTTCTAAAACTCAAAGGTCTTGTCTCCATGATGAACGTGACTAGGATAACTACTGCAAAACAATCTATCCCGTAATATCTAGGGGTCTACTCAATTCATGATTTCACAGATTTCATGGAAACTATGAAATCCAGGATTGGCCATGAAATCAACTTAAAAAAAACTCAATAACAAGCTGGCTCAGTGGTCCTCGCTGCCGCAGCCCAGGGGGAGGGAAGGCATTGGCTGGCAGGGTGGTGCAGAAGGCAGCAGATATAGTGGACATCCCTTGTCCCTTGGGGCCTTTCTACCAATCAGCACTGAGGGGCGGGGCTGGCGAAGCATATCCAGGAAATATGTGCAGAATTTGCTCGTTATGCTGCAAACAACCCAAAAAATTGTTTAGTCTCACAATGATTTAAGTAGGTCCCTCATAATAGCTATTCGGGAGTCACTATTTCAGTCAGTTTTCCTGCATAGACGATTCCTAGTATTCACCTCTATGTCATTTCCCCCAATCTGTAGAATGGAAATAATAATGATTTTCAGTTAATACTGCAGCATTTGTCTGATAGGTGTTGAAACTTAATTCATTATCATTTGTCAAATGTGCTTAAGATCCATATGTGTCATAATAATTAAACTGCGTGTGTGCTGGGTGGTGGTGCAGAAGGGTGACTAAAGAGACTGTTATTTAATAGATTGAGAAGCAGCACTGTGTTTTGCTGCCGTCGCCTTTAATAAACTCAGGAGCTCTGATATGGCCTAATCTGTTAGCATAAATTGAAAAAAGTCATGATAGCAAAAATGAATAAGAAAGGAGTGCACCAGGAGGCAGGAGCATAATTAAAAAAGCTCTTTTTATCTAAAAATTTCATTAAAAACAAAGAAACACTCAAACACACAAAGATATATAGGACATAAGTTTTAATTAAAAGTGCAGCTGCTGCTTTACAGTCTTGGCATTCAGCAGGCATTTGTCTGTTCCAAACAGCTATTGTCTAGCCCTGTCTCCCGTTTCAAAACATCTCTGGGTCTGATACCACCGACAAACTTCACAAAGTACTAGGAAAGCTGATCCACACTCCATGCAGAAGAAGGCCACACCACAATATGAATATCTACATTTGATCATCCTCAGCCATTGGGGTAATCTAGATTAGATGTTCTGTTTTCCTGCTGGTTTATGTGGGATCAGGATTTCACCCATGCCCTTGGCAAAACTGGGAGCATTGATCTGGGTCCCATTGCTTCTGGGGATTAAGGAAAGGAAGTACATCTTCTGTGAATCTTGTTTCAGTGTTTTTCTTTAATTAATCTTCTCCAGCACAGTGCAGCATGAATGCAAAATCCTATTCCATCTTGCATAGATGTAGGGTATACTTACTGACCCAGAAGATCTGCCATGATGCCACTACAGAAAAGGGGGAAGGGTTGAGGAAAAGTTTGCCGCAGCCCTCTGATCTCCAGGAATCCCTTTATTCCTGCAGATCTGAAGGAGCTGGATGGTCAAGGTGTGTTGGGGCTATTCGGTTGCTTTTGTCAGGTTAAAAATTCACCAGTCATTAATATCTGTAAACAGGGAGCGAACAAGAATAACTGAAACTGTGGTTGCTCCAATGAAGCATCTCACTGGGCTATCTCTGCTTAAGAGAGACTTTTATGAGTACAGTTTTCAGTGGTTCCCCTTCATTTCTGCAGGCATAAGTGTACCTGGCAGGCAACGAACCCTAAAACTTTGGTCTGCAGCTCCCTGCCAGCATAAATCCTGGGATGTATTCATCTGACAACCCAAACACTGAAGTTAGACAAGTACCGAGTAGGATTTTCAACTGAAATTTGCTTGTGGATATGTTCTTCTGGGAACCAGCCGTGCCCAAGAGCAGGGAGCCTAGTTCTCACCCAGTGTGAAAACGGGGCTCTTCCTTTGGGTGTACATCACACTTTATTTGGCTTTTCATGGCATTAATGTTCTATTGACTCTGAAATTTTTTGAGTTAGTGGAAAAGAAAATAGGATAAACTGGAGCTTACTTGAGAGTGAAACCCCAAAGCAAAGATTGCCTAGGAGTCTGAAAGATTAGCACACGAGCTAAATACTTCTTAATGGGAGGAAAGGACTGACTTAGAAATGGCAAGGCTGCATGCTACCCCATTCTGCACACACGGAGGGCTCAATTGTCCCCACACAAAGGAAAATGGAGTGGCAGAGTCCATTTACATTCCTTGACCGGCTACTAAATCCTGGGTCCAGGCATATAGAAGTAAGTAGGGAGCAGGGGCAGGATATGAATGGCTAATGGGAGGACTCATAACTTCACCCTCCTTCCTCAGTTCAGTAGCCAGAATAGGTAAGCAAGTGCTACACAAGTCCTCAGTCCTTGGACATTGTACTTAATAGGTCTGCCCCTGGAAGTCAGTGGTCTCCCTCCCCTACCAGGGAACAGAGTAGGAATTTGACTCGCTGTCAGCTGCATCAGCCTTCCTGCTGCTGTCCCTGACTTGTTGTCGCCGATACACCATACTTCTGTTGTGGATGTTGGTAAAATCCCACCCTAGCCCACATGTACTGAAATATGTGAATTCTTTAGCAGCCCCAGAGGCTTCCTCCCTCCAGACTGTGAGAAGTAGGTATAAAAGGAGGAGAAAAAGGGTCACTAAGCCAAAGGAAGAGAGCCATGCTGCTCCTACAAGCACTTATCCACTTGAAGACATTATGGCCATATCCCACTGAGTGCTTAAAATGGTGTATGGGGGTGCTTTAACTAAAGTTTGTTGAATGACCTTTTGTTAAAACACCCCCACCACCATTTTTAAGTGCAGGGACACTGATACATGAGGCAATCCAGGTGTTTTAGTTAGAGCAGATCTCAAAGCTACTCCAATTAAAGTCCCCCCCCCCCCCCAACTCCTGGAGCCCATGTATAAATGCCCAGGGTGTACATCTAGGTTGTCATGGCTAATTAGGGTTTCAGGGATTTAAGGGGTTGGCATGGCATGGAGGCATCAGAGCTAGGCACTGTGATTGAATCAAGTCCCTGCTCTGGGAGGAAATCTGTTGGGACCTGCTGAATCCTGGACATACAGGGTCTCCAGTCCTTGGGTGTTGTACCTGGTAGGTCTGCACCCTGGAAGTATCCAGTTCCTAGGCCAAGAAATAGAGCCGAGTTCTAGAGTCAGCTAAAGCTTTGGATGAGCCAAGTCCACAGAATAGCATTTATCCATTGGACCTGATCCCAAACTTTTCTCCATGAGGGCCAGAAACTTACTGAGAAGTTCCCAACACATGATGCTGAGAGCTGGTGCTTTAAGAAAAACACATACAGCTATCGCAAGACTCATGATAAAATGCTAAATTTGACAATGCTGCAATATTTATGCTTGCAGCAACCCATAAATAAAATTAAGGATTCACTGATAAATTATGACTTCACACATGGAGGAGTCATGCTTGAGGCAGAACTTTCATGCTGCTTTTAGAAGTTTTTCACACTCCATTTTCAGTTAATAGGTCAGGCATCGGTATTAGATAAAACCAAACCCACACAGAGGGTTAAAGTTACTATTTGTAAGGGACCAGTTCAAGACCTGTATCACATTTCAGCCCACAAAATAGTATTAGTTTGAGACCGTGTGCTGGTCCTCCAAAGAGTGATGAATTTCTCTTTTGGGTATTTCCCGGCAACTTTGACTGAACAGAACACTGCAATATTACAAAAGTCTCAATGCAACTGCAAAATGGCATAAAGACAAGCTGAAGTTTGATTTTTATCTCTTGGGGTGTTTTGCACTTTGTATTTGTTTCTTGTCCTGTTCCAAACCATTTGATGAATGCACAGACAGTTTGCTTGCAGTTATTGGTATATTACTTGGTGCAGACTATCATTTGTGAGATGGACCAGAGTCCTTTATACTTCTGATTTTTTTTAATTGTTGCTCTGTTATTCATTGATGTTTTGTTCTCCTTCAATCTTTTTAGTGCAGGCCTGTCACAAATGTCCTCTATCAATCCTCCTGTTTGGTTTCTCACATAAATTTGAACCAAGGTGGTGTTAAGAAAACATTAATGGAATTTACATATCTGCCAAGGATTCTAAACTTCCCTGTTCATAAACCAGCATAGACATGTCAAGGGAAATTCTGAAATATAGGCACAAAAACATATTGTGTGCTTCTTGTAGACAGGTCTGCTGGGGGAAATGAATTATCTCTCTCTCTTCTTACACTAGGCTTTTCTCCTGACAATGAGAGCCAAGGTTAGTGCACACTAGTACTGTGCTAAACTCTCTCTCTCTGGCACAGAAATAGGCAGAAGCATTGTTGGGATACTGGCATGTATGCAGTTCAGTAAAATATGGATGGATGGTCCTCCAGATGGTAACACCTACATGGAGGATTCATGCAATGCAGCTCCAGTACCGCCTTGATGATGATTTTACTAACTGTGTCTCCAGAGAGAGAAGGGACTCGTGGCTACATGTGAAAGAGTGAAAGGCCTTAATACCAAGCAAGGCTTAGTTTTCATGGAGAGCGAGACAGTCAGCTCTCAGGAGTCATGCCCACGGGGTTGTCTAACTGCAATGGAAAACTATAGTCATTTCCTACAGGAAAAGACGAATCAAGAGCAGCAGCCAATAGTGCTCCTAACAAGATTAATTGCTGTCATGTTTCCCAGTGGGTGCATCACCGCTAGGAAGGGAGGTCTTGTCACTCCGAACTCCTTCTGCTGCCGTCTCAGGACTCATTCCCTTCTCAACATCAGAACGTCAGCCTTCCTAATTAAGAAGAGCAGGAGTCCTCAGCAGAGTCCCTCCAGACCTGTCCCACAATACCGGTTGTAGCACTAAGTGCAATAATGGAGCTCTGATTCAGGATGGCTCATCAACGACCTCATCCCATCTGGAAGACTGCAGTGCATAGGTATGGGTGGGTATCACACCTGCCAATGTTACACCGGTGCTGTACATCAACCATTATCCCAGGATTATTGGAAAAGACGTGCCAGTCTGCAAAGCACAGGTTGAGCTTGCAGCAGAATTACTGATCTGAATGGGAACATATTCTGCTCTTTGTATAGCTGGAGGCAGGAAACAGGGCTTGTCAGTAAAGCTTTACTAGCATGACTATTCCTTATTCACCTATTTACCTCAGATCGCTCGCCTGAGTTTTACAAGATTGGACCGGTAATTAAAGAAAGTTTATGGGTGCCCTCTTTGCCCTTAGTTTTCCTCCTGTTCTTCCTGCCTTTTAATTAGGTCAGGTGCCTGTTTTGTCTCTTGTGCTCATTTTGAGAGAGATGAACAAAATTTACACCATCCCACATGTCCTGAACCCTTCTTTTGTGTCTCCACGCTTGCCACTGATCTACAGCCTTTGCTCTGGGGCATAATCCCATTGACATCTGATGAGTCAGGGCTAAAGGGCTAAAGCTTTTATTCAGGGATATATTTTCTCCAGATACAGAGTGCTCCATGCTGTGCATCTGAAGTTAGAATTTAGTCCTTTACAAATGCAGCATCCAGTGCCTGCTGCGTGAGAATCTGGGAAGACGGTTTTTTGTACTTTCTTTTTTTTTCTCCTATTAGCCTCCAGTGTATAGTAGCACGTATGAAGTTCTTCAAATCAGGCTTAATGTAAGCCTCAGAGTTATGTTTGTGTCTCTGCATATTGGCCAGAGAAGCTAATTTAATCTAATTTATCTGTTCTGGTTGATCTGGAGAGCTTCAAAAATGAATGTTGGCAAATATAGTCAGAGAAGGAAAGTAATAAAAGTTAATTTTGCTGTTAACAAATATCACTGTTGGTGAACAAAGATATATGCAAGTCATTTGGGACCATGATATATATTATTTCATTGCCTCAGCAGTTTGATAGGGATCTTGCTGGTTTGCACTAGCTATTGTAGCTGGGCTTCATAGAAGGCACTTCTTTTTTTCATTTTAAAACTGGATGTAAAAGCCCACAGTAATAAATAGCCATTTTCACTCGAAATAAACTGGCTCGGGTGTATGAGCACGTATGAGACTATGGGTTGGCTCTGGGCCATAGGTACTATGCTGCTGAGAACTGATGGAAAGTCTCCTGGGTGTTTGAACCTGGAGAATCTGAGTTCAGGCCCTGATGCACCTGTAAAGTCTCAAGAGATCATAGAGTGATAACGGTGACTCTGGATTTTGTCTGTGCAACTGAGTCTGAGCCATCCTCCATTTCCAAGCTCCAAATACAGATGACTTTCCAAACTTCAGCTCTTTCCACAGGTGTCCGTTAGATGCGACTGCCCCAAACCACTCAGGAATCTTAAATAGCTTCATAGCAGAGTCCTCCTTCCTGCCAGCAATTAGCAGGAAAAACATAATTGTTTCCACTGAAGCTGCTACTACAAAAATTTCCTGAACTGAGAAGTTTCCAAAGTCTTAGAAGGTAGTTGTTGGGAAAGCCCTATTCTCCATGCCAGTTCTCCGCTAGGAACCTTTGGTAAGCAGTTGTCTACAGTTTAGTAATTGCTTAAAGCATTAGACAGCATTAGGTCTTTGCAGTATGTAATAATGCAGTTCAACATACTCCAGTATTTTTTGACATTTTCCTTGAGAAGTCATAAAGCTCTTTGAACCAACATCAAGCTGCTACTTAGATAAATTTCAGCACATAGATTCCAAGAGAAATCCCCATCTTTTCATTACATGTATCGAACGGTAGAAAACAAATCAAGCATTATCTCATTAAATTACAGGTGCTTTTTACAAAAGGCTTTGATTCTGAAATTGTGTGTGTTTGAATTCATGTTTTAAATTCCCTTTCTACGGGGCATAAATAAAATTCCACTCAAAACATTAATCATTGCTTTCATTTGTACAGTTCTCATGCCCAAGGTATTTTTCATTACAGGTGAATACTGTATAATTATATAATCTCTATGGCAGCCGAGTTACGAGTCTTGAAAGCGTTTGCATTATCTGGATGGATGAGCCAATAGCTTTCATGAACAATGAAAATCATCAGTCAGATATTGCAGCAGTCAGAGTCTTAAGCAATTAATGTTAATCAATAATAAACAAATATAGATAGGCAGGTAAAATGATTTTTCAACAAGTCTGAACTGCTGATCATTGGAGTTGGCTCACCAGTCACTAATTGTATCTGCCTCACAGTCCTATTCTGGTCCTTCATGCTGTGAGAACATCAATCTCGAGATGTTTTGAAAACTGTTGCCAGTTAGAGCGAATAGTGCTTGCTTGTCACGTAGCCAGCCTTTTTTTCTACCCTGGGCCTTTGTTTCTGGATAACAACAAGGACCTTGTTTCTTCACTTGCTCTCAGGAAGCTTAGTCCAGCTCCCATCAAAGGGAATAAGAATCTTCATTGCAGGTGGGAGTTGAAAGGAGTCCTTCCTTCATTTTTATTTTTTAATTTTCGGGGTTGGTTTTTTTCGGGAGGCATTGGCAGAACCCCGTCGAATGTTGCAGGGTCACTATTAGTAGTGGGAATGGTACTGATCTAAATGGTTTGAGAAAGCTCTGAGCTCAACAGTTATTAAACTCAGTCCTGTTTCAGCTGTCTTTGCTGTTTCCTAGAGAGTTTCAAATTAAAACTGCCCCCACAGTGGATGATAAAGGACCACAAAAGTCCAAATGCAGGTGCGGATTCCTGGCAGGACATAAGCTGGGCAAATGCACACAGTTGGGCTACTGATCCAGAAACCAAAACTCAGAAAGCATCAATTCACTGGTCCAAATAAATCCAAACCCTTGCATGTTTTTAGATACTACCTCCAATTTGTTAGAACAAACTTCAGTGCAGTAAAAATACCATCCATCAGCTGCTTCTAGGAATCTCAAAACTACATGTTTTCATACTCACCCAAACAGATTAATCGCATAGATAGCTGAGGCTGTCAGTTAGCTACTGGATGACTACCACTATATCTTTCCTTTTATTTCAGGGAATGTTGCATTAGTGATGCTAAAATTTGACTATACATTTAGGTGAATATAATCTGAGAAAGTTTAAACAGGAGCTCAATAACTTTGTTCAGAGGAATATGTTAATAACTTTACACTCATACTAATGCTAATTAGATTATTCTGGAATAGAAACACATGTTTCTAACAGTTGGCACACTTTTTGTCAGTATACGAACAACAATGTTTATCTCCTTGCTAGTTTCCTGGGTTTTTTTCAGTATGAATAATTGAAACATTTTAGTACCAAAAACTCAGTACTTCATCTCACGCCAAATTTAACACTTTTAGCTTTATTTCTAGACAGGTATGCAACAATACATCAAAATAATGAGACTTTGCAAACTCATGCATGTACTTCCTTGAGAAAACATTGCCATTGTCTTCTTTCTTTTTATGTTTTTTGTGAGTTAGGCCTTTTATTGTATTTCCCACTTTAGGCTCTTCTTTTGGGTAAAAATACCGAACCATGCAATTTATCATTTTTGTTCTAAAAGATGAAGAGCACCCTCACCACCCTCTGTCATCAGTGAAAGCTGAGGGCACTCAGGATCTTGCAGAATCACATCCATAGAGGTGCCTATAAATATCCAGAGAGCCTGCCCTCTATTTGTCATGGGTCAGCTTTGCTGTTTCAAAGAACCTTGCCAAGCAATTGAATGATCAAAAGACAGTACATATTCATAATGCATGCCCTATTCAGCCCTGCTGTGCAAGGTGTTGTCCCGTGACCCACTTGGTAGAGGGCTCTACTGAAATCTCAACTCAATTTGGTTTCAACCTAAGAGATTCACTGGTTTTCAGGCTAGTGTGGTTTGAGCTGGGAGCAGTTTCCATGTGAAATCTGTTACTTCCTCTCTGTGTGGGCTCTGGCCATGCTCCGGCCCTGAGATTTCTGAAACAGTCTGTAACCACGTTCTCCCCTCTCCATACTACAGGAGAAACTATGGCAGGCAAAATGTATTTGATTTAGCTCTTTAAAATAGTTTGCTGAAGTGGGTTTTTGTAGAATGCTTTGGGCTTTGGTGGTTTGTAAAAGTTTTAACCCCGCTGTAAGTAAAACTTGTCCGGTCAAAGAAGTTTTGTTTTAGGTTTGCAAAGCTTGGGACAGGATGAGGATGGGTATCTATTCCAAACAAGACGTAACTGAAAGTTTCATTCAGATTCTTGTTAACTAAAGATGACCTAATCCATGAAATTAGGATCCAGATCTAACTCCTGCATCGTTCCTGGGTGTTTGGAGCTGGAGGATTATTCTGTGCTAATCCATTTTATTTGGAGCCTTACACAAAACTGATCCACGCAGTATCTGGGTGCATTTCAAGACCCTGTCCTTGAGGCACAGAGATATGGCCGAATCTTGAAGCCCTTAATTGCTCTTGTCCTGAAAAGCAGCATTTTTGTTCCGTGTCCCCTTTCTCTAGTAAAATTGCCGAGGTCAGCATTCCCTTTGGTCAGCGATACCACGGCGGTTTATAAGTGGATTCAGAACAACCTGAAATAGTTACCATTGTCCAATACTACAATAGTGTCAACCTTGACATGCCCCCAGATATCTGTCATGTTCAAGTTAAAGATTTCTAGCCCTTTATTTGGCTTTCTTTAAGCTCCTGACAGTTCTCACACAAGCCATGTGTTGTACATTTCCAAGTAGCTTACCTGACGAGTAGTGAAGCTGAAATGCTTGTACCGACAGGTAATGATTAGCAGGTCATACCCATAAATAATGCTGAACTGCAGATATTTTTGACCCTAGTCAAAAGTCTGCTGACTTTGATGCAGAACATGCAGAGGCAGCCACTTCCATCACAGCTGACTGACTGGGGCGAGCTTTTTACACCACAATGACACCTACAGGGAAGCTGCATTCAATATTTTTACACTATAACAGCTGTATTTCTGGTAATGAACTGCATACTGTATCTGTAGCTCAGGGCAAGTATGTGCATTAACGTAGCTCTTAGTAGCAGTCGGGACTTTTTTCAGGCAACCTCAGTCATTTTGATCTGGATTGATCCCCTCCCCTCCCCAGCCCTAGTGTAATGGGATACAGAAGTATATGGTTTGGGCACTGTGGACAGCCCAGGTATTACTGTTGTTTGGCATTAGGTCATCGTGAATCAGGCGCTTTGGGGTTTTGACCACAGCAACTGAAAGCAGATTTTGGTCCTAGGTATGTGAAATAACAAACACTGGAGACAAGGTTCCTAGGGTGAATTTGATATCTTTTATTAGACCAACCCAAACACTGGAGAAGCATTCATTTGACTCCTTTCTGCAGCCTCTTCCTCACACAAATAGGACTGATTTAAGGGAGTTGTCTTGTAGCAATCAGAGTATGAGCTTTACGGGTAAGTAAAGATTTGCAAGACCAAACCATATACATGAAATTGCTGGACTTTCTCAGACAAAGAGTTGCATTAGCATCTGTTTCTCATGTTTACTCTTATGGCTGTTCCTGACATCTGGGAAACAGAGAGGAAAATCAGGATGTATTAAGTTTAAGAAGTTTACAGTTTTAGCTGGTATTGCCGCTGGGGCTTTTAGATGACTAGAATTAAATTCAGGACTAAACTGAACTTTGAGATTAAAAGCTAAGATTAACTTTCAGCTTGAGGGCATTGTGGAAACTCTTACAGAAGAATTTGAATGCTCAGACTTTGAAACTATTAACACATTTTCCTTCAAATTTGTCTCTGTTTAAAAAAAACAAACTTAGTGATTTCCAGTAATAAAAGACAAGTCCAAAACTTACAGTTTCTGGCATTTTTTTTAAACTTCTGGGACATTATTTGTTTGAAAGGCAAAAAAAATAATAAAAATACCATACTATAGGATTCTTTGCTACTATTACATGAAACAAAACTTTAAAAAAAACCATGTTCAAACCTTACAGAAGAAAGGCAGAGACCAAGTATCATAATTCAGCCCAAATGACAATTCTCCAAGTCAAGTGAAAGAGAATGGGAGAGCTGGATACACCGTCGTGGTTTGTGCTATCCACACCTGCTACAATATTAGACAACAATACATGAAGATATATTTCCCACTGTAAACGGTAGAGCAGTTTGCTACTAGGTAAGAAATCCAGGTTACTTTGTGCCTCACTTACTCATTGCTAGAAGCTGGAAATACTATTATTTAGGACAACCTCAACATAGCAGAAAAGCTATTAAATTTCTCAACTGAAATTATCAAACATTTCACTTGTGATTCAGTTGTGTGTGGCATTATTTGAAAAATTAAGTTACTGCCATTTATACAAACCGATGATTCCTTTAGACAGTGTGACACTTTCCTAGACTTTTTAATCAGGAGGACAGCAATGCTACTTTCAATTTCTTTGCAAGAAATGAAAAGTAAAATCCCACATCACTAAAGAATAGGGAGTATTTATGAATGAACTTACAATTTTTTAATGAGACAGTAAGAAATTGCCTAATTCTCTTTATTTCAGAGTTGCTAATTTACACTTATTATAATGCTGAATGGTGTTACCAAGCAATGCTTCATGTAGACCCAACAGTTAATTTTGTAATTGTTTTCTTTTATCTTTGTGACAAATGAAACGCATATGATAAGAGGCCACAGTAAGAAACAAATGAGGGTGTTAAGAGTTTTTGCATGTCAAGAGTTTTATATATTAAGTGTGGGAATTAAATTAGGCTTCAGTCTTCTGGAAATTTATATCTTAGCCCTTGTTATGTATTGTATATTTAATTAAAATGATAATATATTTTGCTGCAGAGCTGTAAAATTATTTAGAATGAAAGTAATTTCTTCTGGGGCTTTATTTAGGCGGTGAATTAAAAGATGTAGGGATGCAGAGATAAGTAATAAGGTCTTCTGGGACAATGGCCAGAGTTTACTGTTGTGAGTTTATTTACATTTTTTGCTAAACCCAAATTAGAACATCTCTTGGCATTAAGAGTTTCAGTAATCATGATGGTTGTCTCAGTGTTGAAAACAGAAGTCTTTTCCCTGTTCCTGTGTGAGTTTTCGGCAGCATCCCTGTTCCAATTATACTCACAGCCTTCTACTCCGTTTCATAACTCCCAGAGCAACATACTAATGTATCCATTTCCTTTATCTTTTAGTGTAGTTAAAAGTAAGGCTGTCTCCTGAAAGACTGTGATTGGAGTGACTTATGCTGACCGGTTCCAATTTTCTCTTCTTGTAAACTCTATTTAGTGTTACAAAAACAATTCAAAGGCAGATTGTAGGTGCCACACATTTCCTCTGACCTTTAAATCAAATTTAGTATTTCACTCTGTAGTATGCCACCAAGCAAAACCTGACAGCTTAATGATAAAGTGGAAATTTTAGGCAGTAAATCTAAGAATTCTTCCATGATTCATGAAAAAAATTGATCAAAGCTTTTGCCTTTTTGGTGAAAATCTTTCAAACAGAAATTTGTGGAACTTGGGTGAAATAAGAACCTGCCCTGTCAGAAGTGAATGCTGCTATAGTATGTATCGGGACCATCCGCCTGTCTTTTTACTCTAGCCATGGCCTATACAGGATAGTATGAAGCTCTTGTCTTGAGTAAGGTCAGTTAGTATAATACAATACTATTATCAGCAATGAGTCATGAGCTGCAACACCTCCCAGTAGCAAAAAAACACCCTTGCTGAATGGATGTGCTTAATATAGGTTATTCCCTCTAATAAGATAAACAGTTTGGGTTAATTCTAATCATTTCTCTGTCTGGGATGTCAAAAGAACTTATACTGACCCCATTAGGAATAAAATGACACATTATATTATACATAAAAAGAGATACACACTGTGTCATTTTACAGTATCTGCAATTGTGTTTAATTGATGGAAGTCATTTTTGCTGGAAGATATTTTGACCAGCATGTATACCAAAGTTGTGGACATTGTCGGGAAGAAGTAACGGTAATCAAGGAAATGCAGGTCTGGAAATTAAAGGCTGGGCAAAAAAAGGAGAGGAATTATTACAATGGTTGCTACTGCAGCACATGAGGAAAGTAAGTAAGTGATGACATTACCAGCTACAAAAAAAGGCTTCTAGGTCATCAAAGTAATTAGATAATAGAAAACTTGCCATTAAATCAGGGTACATTAGAGGCTGTTAAACAATACTCAGGAATGCAACTCTTCCTGGACTCGCACCTCCCAAGGAAAAGGGGAGTGCTCGGGCACTGCTCAATTTTGGTTGGACCCAGCGATGGGTAGACATAGACACTCCAGTCTCTCCAGTTTGAAAGAAGACCAGCCTCCCCAGTCTCTCCAGTTTGAAACAAGACTTGCATCACAGGGTCTGGCTGCCCTGTCTTGACCACCCCCCCCAAACCAGGACATCCTTAACCTATGAATATTCATAACTCGGCAGAAGGCAGGGTGGGGTGACACCTTAAAGTAACTTGTTAGTTCATAACTGGAAATGACAGTGGGGGTTGGATAACTCCATATAGGCCCATATATAAGGTATTTGCTACTTGCCATTGCTGCAGACATGATAATGGGCTAGATGGAGCTTTGAGCTGAGCGTGGATGTTTTTATGGGGTGAGGAATCCCCTCTTGGAGAACATCAAAATTGTTTTCTGTTTGGGGGCATTTTAGCTCAGCTGAGAATGCCAGTAATCTGTTGGCTGGGACTCTTGGGGCTTGTCAGAAACTGCTTGTTAAAATTCTCTCACACAGCCTTTTTTCCATGTCTGCCAGAGCTCTAGCCCTCTGCAGACAGTGCACATGTATCCAGCTCATAAGGCTAAATTCTGTTTCATCCACTAGGCACCTAACGTTTGATTTCTGGCAAGCACAACCAGCTTCGGGGAGGTATTCTGTTTCACCTGTGGAGACACATAGTTCTCTTGTATTTTCAGTGGGAAGCTAGTAGGCATTTTGTGTGTCCTAGGAAATGTATTCTACTTAATATCTCTCATAGCTCTCATATTCATTTCAATAAAAATACCTAGATGCCTCCAGAGACGGTGTGTGGCTCACCAGTCATGTCCGTTGGGAATATAAACCATTAGATGCTCAGAAGTCTGCTTTCTTCACCTTGATGGCATAAGGTGTATGGGTCTCAGCTGACCTGAGTAAACTGCTAGATACATGGACCTTCCTCCTCCATAAATAGCCTAGCAACTAGAGCACTTGCCAAGGACATGGGGTACTGGAGATCAATCCTATAAGCTCCAGGGGTCATAGGTTAAGTACAGGTAATCAAAAAGTCCAAGACTGAATCAACTCAGTCTTTGCAGGTTAGTCTAAGCTGCAGAAATTAAACTGAGAAACAACTAGACAGACCTTCACTTTTGATTCAGAAAATGCAGCCACATGCCTGCAGCAGCTCAGGCCAGAAGCTGGGGGCACAAGATCACAGCTCTCTGGTATGTAGCAAGCATGGGCTATGTGTTTGCTTCCTCTTCCTTCTGCCCCAGTCTCTGGGATTTGCAGTCCAGATTCACAGAATCAGGACTGTCTCATTCTAATTTTCACTAGAAATTTCCTTGTGATCCCAGAAAAGAAATTCTTATTCCTGTTCAAAAATGTATTACATCAAAAAATTACCAAACAGCTCTAGTTTTTTGGCTCCATTTATACAAGACAAAATGCACTAGCAAAATAAACAGTGCATATTCAGAGGCAGGTTATAAATCCTTCCTGTTAACGTACTTGTTATATATTTGTTTACCCTGTGCTTTGTCATGAGGAAACTACCTTTATATAAATGGGAAAATAAAAAAAATTGGTTCTCCATATCTCACCCATAAGAGAGGTAAATGGGAAGTCCATAAGAGACTTCCCATTTACTTTAAAGGGGCTTTAGATCCTGGAAACCCCTTTACTGAGAGTTGCATCACTGTCTACATGCTCATTAGTTACTGCACATTTAGTTCAGTGCTTGCTTAATGAAGTACTAACTAAATACAAGCAACTACAGTTACTGCACAGTAGCACTGGCGCACAGTTTTCTTGACGCTTATTTCTCAGTAGCCTAATAATAGCACAATAGGGCATTAGCACAGTTTTTGACCACCAAGCTACTGCACAGTATTATTAGGCTACTGCACACTAAGCATCTCATGTAGGCAAGCCCACTATGACCCTAAAAAATGCCCTCTCAAGTCCCTGAAGCAGGGTCTTCACAGTAATGGGACCTTGGCCCCAAGATGACTTTAATCTTAAAGCACAAAAAATACAGGCCTCCTGTTTTTCTGCTGCATTTCTCTTTAAGACCTTTAAAATAAATCACCAAGTACTTGTATAATATGGGTACAATAAATGAACATGGAGACTGGAAAATATACCTCTCCTCTCCCCCACTTGAGAATAAAGCCAGGCTTCAATCATCACAAACTATATTCTCTATAAATGCTTGCACTTCACTAAGGCATTAATCTTGCAGTGTGGATGGCAGACCATTACCCAGTCATAAGATCCACTTACACTGGCATTATCTGATAGAAACAGTCAAGGAATTGGAATGTGCTTCTATCAGTTTGGTAAAGCGAGAATTCAGATGGGGACTATTGTCACTGTGTTCATTGATTGCCTATTATTAGCCCTCAGAGAATCCATAACTTCAGTGGAACTATCTGTCGCAACATATATAATTACATTTTCCTTTCCTTTTTATTGTGAATGCATGAAAGATGGAAAGTTATATTAAAAGACAGTAGCTCTTGCAAGTGGGAAGGGAAAGAGAGAGAGGGGGGCACAATGATCCACACATACTGGGACTGTGTGAACGCCTATGGGGAAACTATAATGATTTAAAGGTATGAAAAGAAAATGAATTAAGCACTTAGTAGTCAATGCAGAGACTCCCACTTGTTTCAGTGGACTTTCATCAGAACAAGTACACAGAGCAATGGCTAAAATTAAGCATATTGTTCTGTACACAGCAAGCTTCCCCAAGTACCAGTGCTCAATCATTGCACCCTGATAGATTAGCTTGGACACAATTGCCATCCTCTTTTTCTAATGCCTGGTTAACTCCATCACCAACATAGGAGCCCACAACTGCAACTGCCTTCATTATCAGGGGCGCCTCAGTTGTCTCAAGCAAATCACACATTGTGGGCCCCAACTCCCAGTGGAGTTGCTCAGATGAGCAGCACCAGACCTGAAAATTTGGCCATAAAGCTTAAGATTTTCATTAGCATCACAGCGCAAGATCAGAATTAGAGCTGATCCTCTTCCAGAGTCCAATGGCAAAATGGCAGATACTGAAATACAGGCAGTCCTTGGACTTATGACATAATTAGTTCCTGAAAACTTAAGTCGAAACGTTGTAACTCAGAACCATTTTTCCCATAGGAAACAACATTATAAATGGTGATTGGTTCCTGAACCAAGGCCTGATACCCTATTTTCATAAAAAGTAACCCAGAATTTTGTACTCAATCAATTATAAATGAATAATATAGCTACATTGATGCGTTTCTATTGTAAATAGCAATCATATTGATTTGGACGGACTTCTTTGAGATGACTTTGCTGGACTTTTTGAAGGGCTCTTGGTTGGATTTTTTGAAGGGCTCTTGGCTGGAGTCTTCTCAGTAGTACTGGCTGCAGGTTTTTCTGGAGTCTCGTCTGCTTTCTTAAAGAAAGTGTCCAAGCAAGTTTGGACAGATGTTCTCCAGGGACATGGGCGCCTCAGTGAACAAGTTCGCTGGTGTGGCGTCACGTCAGATCGAGCGTTGTAAAGTCAGAACTTTGGATCAAGTGTTATAAAGTCGAAACAGGGTGTCAATTTATAAATGTTGTAAGTGTGAAACATTGTAACTCGAAACGTTGTAAGTCAAGGACTGCCTGTAATTAAGGACACAATCTGTAAATGGTCAAATCCATTATCCAGGCGATAAAAGGCCAAATAGAAGCTCTTTGACTCCCCACAAGTTTAAATGTTACTGAGATTTTTCCGGAGTACATGTAAGATGCTTAAACTAAATGGTTTGTTTGCATCAGATCACAAGCTCTGTACAGATTATTGACTTGACTAGCAAGGAATAAAGCATATCAAATAAGAAATATCAGGGCACATCAGCAAAAATCATATGTAATATTCATTAGAGCAGGGACTGAAAACTCAGAAATTGCCTCTTCCAGGTGAGGACAGTAAGCACTAGGCAAGAAAGCCATGCTTATTCTCACTCAACCATTCTTTCTGGCCTAAAGGGTCTAATTAATCCTCACAAATGGAACAGGAGAGATTAAGAGCCTGCCTCCTCAAATGGAGCCCTCTGCCACTATCTGCTGCTAGGCCTGTGTATGCATTTTTACTTTAGACAGTCACTGACTGAAAAGCAGAAATAACCACAGCAGCAAAGACCAGAACTTATGACCTCCCCTACTAGCTGTGTCATGCCCTCATCAGTAGACCATGGAATCACACTACACCATGCTTGCCTTCAGGCCCTGGCAATCTTGTATCCTTAACTGCTGAGTGGCCCAGCTACAAAAAGTATCAGGAGTACCTTCACATGGCTTATTCTACAGCTGTGATTATGGGACTTTCCTGGAAAAATGGGAAATGTAGGTTCATAGCAGGAAATGGGGGGGAGTAGAACCCAGGTCTCCCAGGGTGAGATTGCTAAACTTTAGACTACTGACAGTGGACACCAGCAACTCCATCTTTGAGATGAAATCACGGTTGTCAGTAAGATTTCAGAGTGCAGACGGAAGTGACAATTTTTGCATCTTTTGTAACTTCTGTCTGTGCTGCCGCCCAGCCTCCATTTTTTTTTCAGAATGGAGGGAGGAAAGGGAGCGGAGGGATTTTGGTCTTGGGTTTTTTCAGCCCGCACTACAGGATGGGTTAGGGGCTCCAAACCACCCTCCAGCACTGGCTGGGGAACCCCTAGAACAAGCTCTCTCTCCTCCCTTTCCTCCCCTTCTGTTCTGAAACAGGGACAGGATGGGAGAGAAGAGGAGCCATTGCTAGGAGAAACCAGCAAGTAGATTCCCCTTCATCCCTGGAACCAACATTGAACTTCAGTTTGGTCCCTGGGGTCATTATTTGCTTTCTGCAAAGCATGCTCAGTTATAGCAAGGAGCTGCACTTCTCTCTGCATCCTCAGTATGAGGTTTTCCTTTCCCTCCCCCTGTGGGCAGTGGCCTATGATCTGAATCGTGACAGAGTTTACTGGGGCTATGATTCAACCAGACCAGTAGTTCCCAACCTACTTAGACTCGAGGCCTCCCTTGATAGATTTAAGACATCCCTCAGAAAATGTCAGATCTTCATTTTCACTTGTTTTTTGGCTACAGAGAAATAACAGGGACATTCTTCTGAGCAAAGACCTCAGGAAGACCCCAAAAGGTCAGAATGGTTTTGACACTATGGGTGCCTATAGGGAAAACTCTGGGTTTATCTTGTGTATCATGTTTTCATATAACAGTACTATCATTTCATGGGACCCTGTATCACCCTTGAAAGGATCGCAAGGCACCCCGGGGTGTTGTAGCACGCTGGTTGAGAACCAGTGGCCTAGACTGAATTGCTTCTGAACATGCACAGAAGCCCAAGTGAAGATACGTAGGGAAGTTTGCAATCTATACTGGAGTGTATATATGTACACTGATGCCAGGCTGGTCTGAAGTACTCTTTGAAATATATGTATCCAAGCTCTGATTAAGTCATACTTGGTTGCCTAAGAACCAATTTAAATCTGGCCTTTAGACTAATTACATTAACACTAAGGCTCCCAAGTGATTTAGATGCTTTGGAGAAATTTCCCCATACCTTCTGCACAATTCTGACAATTTGCTTCCTGTATTTATTTTTGGGGGGGGGGGGGGGGGGTTTAACGTTCCCTAATGAAGGAAAGAAAACAAAAACAAAGATGCCATTATTTTTTTCCGAGAAAATGCAAATCTTCAGCGAACCTTGCTCACACGGCTTCAGCATAATGCAAATAGAAGAAAAGGGTTTAAGTTGTTTCGATTGGACATTATTCATAAAATAATAACAGATGAATGTGCTCCCAGAGTAAAGATATATTATTTCAAATTGGTCCTATATTTAAATATGAAATGAACTGGTGTTTTGTCATGTCAGCTAATGAAGCTGCTGGGAAAATTCTGAGGATGAAAAATAGACAATTAAATGGTTTCTTTGGAAACAAAAAAGGGATTTGCATATCTCTTCATAATGATGAGTTTGCAGTTCTTTGTGTCCCGTGTATCAGCGAAGTGTAAATATAAATCTGTGCCTGAGATCCAGAGCATGTTAGATTATGGGTATAAGGGTTTTTTGTGTTTCTATTGTCATCTGCAAAGACAGAAGCCCCAGGCAGGGAAACAATGAAAAGGTAGCAGGTAGCCATTCCCTTTCATAATAGCAGAAATATAATTCTGTCTAATATTTGGCTTGCCAGAAAAGCACCAATACATGCACATTGTTAGGAGCTCAGAGTTTATTGTCTAGGGCACACACAGTAATGGTAATACATTCCTAAGGCCCAACAGGAGGGACAGCAACTTAATAGCTCCCATCACAAGTTTTAGCACATGCAGGTTGAAAATTAAACTAATCTGATGTCATAATTTTGGCATTTGACACATGCCACTGTCAATTAGTGAAACAGTGACACTTTGCTAGGCCAGCTGGACTGTACTTTATGTTACACACTGTCTGTCACAGCAAGGTAAAATGTAAGGAAATCAGAAAAGACGTGGGTTGTTATTCCTTAATTATGGTACAGTATGTTGTAGGGGACCCAGTGCAGATCTGTGTTCATGAACAGCAGGAACTTTAACAGACATCTAGCAAGAAACAGTCTTTACCCTGAAGAACTGCCAATATAAACAGAGAAAGAGCAAGAAGATGCAGACACATGAACTGACTTGCTCAGAGTAGGATAGCAAAGCAGAATCTGTTGGTAATAGGACCCATCTCCTGAAACCTAGTTCAAAGCCCTATCCACTGGATTATTCTACTTTGTGCTGATCACAAAGGATAGGTGAACACTCTTGTGTGATGTGTAGGAGAACTTACTGGGTTAGCAGTGCCATAGCCACATTAATGTCTAAGATCATTCTCTTTTGTGCAAAGAATTGGAGATCCCTACCCCAGAAGAACCCACCATTGCCTAGAGTGCACTCGCTGGCAATGAAAAGAAGTCCCACAGGGAAGTCAGCTAGTGCAGCTGGAAAATTTTGAGTTTCTAATAAACATTTCCATCCTTATTTGGGATGCAACTAAAACACAAACCCTAAACTTCAGTTTTTCATGGGACAAATTAAAAATGAATCTGTTTCAGGTGAAATAGATTCAAAAAAGGATTGGAAGCCAGGTTCAAAAGAGCATTCGTGCAGGATCATTCCATCAGTGTGTATTAAATACCATAGTTAGGAGTGCAGCTTATAAATTAGGACCTGTCTAAGCCTCTGAATGCTAAAAGATGTGAAGGAAGAGGGCTAGGGGACAGATAAATCTGAATAAATACTCTTTCCCTTAGCATCCACCCTCTGCCAATACGAGCTACAGAATACTGCAATAAATGAACCCATGGCCTGACTTAGGAGGGTTTACTGTGTTCTGAACTAAAATGGACATTTGTGGCTTGCTGCCCACTCATCTTCCTAGAGGCAGGCAGTTGGGCATCTTCATTTCAATGATCTTAACAAACATTTGAAAAAAATATCCATAAAATAAAGGGTTTATTTAATCACTCCAGTGAATAATTCGTCTTCTAGCATCATACCTGAGTACAGGTCTTCAGGAAAAGTCTCATAGAGCATTTGATGGTTTTTCTTGATATTATCAGGCCTAGGCTTTGGGCCCACTGAACTGGCAGAAAGAGAATGCTGGATGTGAAGCAACTTCCAAAATACCTTTAAAACTATGATGCTTTTGTCTACTGGGCCTTGGGCTGGGGAGCATGACCATAGCCCTCACCAGTTTTATTCAATGAAGGCTAAGGCTTTGCATGGTATTCCAGATAAGACATCATATCACAAAACACACTTCCACACAATCTAAAATGTTATTGAGACAGTTTTTAATCTCTTATAGGGGTTTTACACCATTCTTACTCTAACAACTTCAGTGGAGTTATAACAATCTCATTTCCTTCTATGACCAGGTGACATATCACCTGGACAAAAGGGAAGAGGTTGATGTCATATATTTGGACTTCAAAAAAGCCTTTGACCCGGTGTCCCATGATGTCCTCATGGAAAAATTGGGCAATTGTGGCTCGACTACTCCACAGTCTGATGGCTAGGGAACTGGCTCTGAGGTTGGACCCGGAGAGAGGTAGTTGACAGAACCGAATCAACATGGTACTTGGTGACTAGTGGTGTCCCCCAAAGCTCTGTTCTCGGACCTGTGCTCCTTAATGTCTTCATAAATGACCTGGACACTGGTGTCAAAAGCGGACTGGCTAAGGCTTGCAAGGTGGGCGAATGAAAACCCTGATGGCATTCAATATAGAGAAAGCATATGGCATTCAATGTGCAAGGTGCTCCACCTCGGGAATAAAAACCCGCATCACACTTATAGGCTTGGCAATGCTACACTCGCTAGCGCTATGACCGAAAGAGACTTGGGGGTTATGATTGACCACAAGATGAATATGAGCCACCAATGTGATACAGCAGCTGGTAAAGTGAGCAAAACTTTGGCTTGCATCTACTGACGCATCCTAAGCGAGACCCAGGATGTCATCTTCGCGCTGTACTCGGCTTTGGTGAGGCCACAGCTGGAGTACTGCATCCAATTCTGGGCTCCACACTTTAGGAAGGACATGGAGAAGCTAAAAGAGTCCAGAGGAGAGCCACATGCATGATCAGAGGGCAAGAGAACAGGCCTTATGAAGAGAGGCTGCGAGCTATGAGACACTTCAGCCTGGAGAAGCGGAGGCTCAGGGGTGACATGGTGGCAGCCTATAAGCACATATGGGATGTACATCAGGATCTGGGGGAACACCTGTTCACCAGAGCACCCCAGGGGATGATAAGGTCCAACCGTCACAAACTCCTGCAAGACTGTTATAGGCAGGACACAAGGAAAATCTTCTTTACTGTCCGAGCCCCCAAGGCCTGGAACAGACTCCCCCCAGAGGTGGTGCAAGCACCTACTCTGGACGTGTTCAAGAAACATTTGGGCGTTTATCTTGCTGGGATCCTTTAACCCTACTTCACTTCCTGCCCCTTCGGCAGGGAGCTGGACCCGATGATCTTACGAGGTCCCTTCCAGCCCTAATGTCTATGAAATAAATAGCAGGATAGATAAACAAACTCTTCATGCATCCACACTTACCCCATGGTAAGTGAAAGCTAATCTGTGATAACCTGGATGTCGGTGAAACCTGCCAACTTTACTGCGACTTTGTTCTCATTTACCAACTGTCTCCAGGCCAGTGAAGGCACAGAGACAGTTACCATAGCACAATTTATTGGTTTATTTTTTATTGTTGGTTGTTTATTTGCAGGATCAAGTCTCGTTTCCTCATTTGCTCTACCTGAAATATCTACCTGATAGAGATTCCCTAAACCTACTGGGATTTTGAAAAGTGCTTGAGCAGCTTAAATGTTGAATTCCATTTTCATTGGGAGCAAGACATCCAAGCTTTTGAAAATCCTTCTTGATGTTTATCGACATCAACATGTACCCAAAAGATTTAGGAAAATCTGACCCTCGGACCCAGAATAAAGAGCAAACGTCACGGAAACATGACACAACCAATAGTATGAGCGCATGCAAATACACAAATCTCTTGACTTTGGAAACAAATGGCTTATTCAGAGCACCACATTAATTATAACTAGTTTTTAACTACACATACATAATAAGCATTTTGCAGATGCAGAATATAATTAGACATGTGCCAGGTGGCTGATACCTACTACCCACATCTCACTCTGCACAGCAGGGAAACACTGGAAATGCATTCAGATCTCTGCAGTGCATCCTGCCCTCCCAACAATGTTAGGTGTTAGCATTCAAATGAGGATTTTATGCAGATAGCAAGTTTTAATAAAGCTAGTTAGTGCCAATGTGCTCATTTTTCAAATTTTTAATTTGGCTGGTGGTTGTGTCTCTTATATTTACCTTACAACAAGTCAGATGCTACATTCTTCTAATAGTTGGGTTTGGTTTGGTTTTTGTCTGAGATTGCTGAATCAAGCCCCTTTAAAAATATACCAAGTAACTGGAAGTACACAATTGGCGTTTTAAGAAATATTTAAGTATCACAATTTAAGCTTTGAAAACAGGTTGGCTAAATCTGACTGAACCTAATCCCATGTCTGTTGAATGAAACAGAAGTCTTTCCATTAATTCTAGTGGGTATTTAGACTAGACTAACCATTTTGTTCCTGTTCCCTGCTTGTATCCTCCATGTTGTGATGATCTTTAAAACCACTGAGAATCGGTCAATAATGTAAAAGCCTGTTTTTGACATTTAACTTATTTGCTTCAGTCTCTGAAACTGCCATCCAAACACAGCATATTCACAGATAGGTGCAAGTTAGTTGGTAATCAAGTGAATCCAGATGCAAAATGTGTATTGTCACAGAAATTAAGTCCCTGAGTTGTATGAAGATCAATGCTAAGCAGTTTGCCAAGGTCACAGAGCCAGAGCCAGGAAGAAAACACTGGTTTTTTGGCTCTCATACTTTTGTGCTAACCACAAGACCAGCCTCCCTACTTGGAAGCAGAAGCATCGCAACTGCTTTCATTCAGGCCTCCGAGACAGAAACTGTAAGACCATGCAGATCTACTGACCTCTTGACTTCTTCACCTACTGCCAACTTCACAGGTTGTGCAGCTCTTGTCTCTTTGAACTGACTTCTAGCTCTGCAGAGACTGTGATATCTATCTAATTTGCTGCCAGCTCCTCAGCTTCTAGCCTGCTGCCAACTGTGTCTGTTGGCATGAAAATCCCTATCTTTGGGAAAAAATGCATAATATCAAAAGTGTTAACCAAAGGGCAAGGGAGAAATATTGTAATGAATTTGTGTTTTAATTCAAACCGAGGAGAACAATTTCTATCTACAATGAGCATCACCCTTTTCTGAGCTTTTAGAAGCTGTGGGTAAATTGGCACCTGTAAGTACCTGGGGATGACAAGTCAGTTATTTAAGATTAAGCATCTGTATAAACCATGGAAAATAAATTCCAGCTTCAGAAGCAGTTTTTTTGTAGCATGTGATCTCTAGTGGATCTACTTTAACTGCTGGCAAACATTCAGAGCATGTCTGGCTATGCAAAAGGTACTTGAGTACCTGCGGCATCAAATCAACCCTCTCTCAACAAGAAACATCTCCTGAAGTTTTGAAAGCCACGGTTTAAAACAATAAACAAAGAAACACAAAGTAGCTTATTTGCGAATGTGGGATATGTTTTTGTAGTTGATATTTGCTAAAAAATTATTTTGGTCCCCAAAGACATTTCTAGGAGGCATAAAGGAATCTTTGCTGCCAAAAAGCCATTCTGTGTTCAGTTTAATGTACATTCTTGCAAAGGAGAGAAAGACTGTATGTGCTCTCACCAAGATTTTTTTTTCCTTTTTTTTGACTCATAGCATAAAATTTCAGTAATTAGGGCTGAATTTAAGGAATTGCTGTTTATGAATAAAAGAGTATAACCCTTGTGTTACAGATTTCAAACAGATCTGAGACCTCTGATATCAAAGTTTTGTTTGGGTCTTATTAAATGACTTAAAAATTATTTAAAAATTAAATCACTCCAGATGCTGTCCAAGAATTATATGCCAAGAGGTATTATTTTAATTGTTTGGTACAGACCCTAGATACCGTTGGCTGTGTAGAGAAGATGGAATTCAATTGGCTATCTTTTCACATAGTTTATACGAGCCAAATTCACCTTTAATGCATATGCAACTCCTCTTGAGAAAAGGATTTGACCCCCTGGTTTTAAGTAGGAGAAAAATGTGTAATGAAAAAGAAAAAAATAAATAAATGCCTGACAATTTATTCAAAAGATGGAAAACAAAAAACTTAAATAGCAGTTAGGTTATATTGCTAACAAGTTTGTTAGGATGGAAATGAATAATGTATTATTGTTAGTTTTTCTACTGATAAAACAAGTGTTTCTACAGTTGAAATATTTCACTAAAATATCAAGTTACTGAAGGCATTTTTCCTTTTCACTGGTCAGTTTTTATCTTCTATTCTGGTTTCTTTTATTTCCTTCATCCTGCGACGTGGTCACCTGAATGCTAGCAGATTACAAGACAAAAAAGTCTTCTGGGTATTTCCTCTCCTTTAACTCTGCTTTAGTACCAGAAGGTTTATGTTACCAAAGAACATGCTGGCCTGATATGTGCAAGGAGCCCTAGCAACGTATACATTAATTAGGATTAATGATATGAGTCATGGGAATAGCATTTCTCCACATGGCAGCCTCTGCAGATGCTACCATAAGGCTCAGTCTGACACTTTGAAAATCAATGGGAGACTTTCCATTGACATGCATGGCCACTGGATCCATCGCCTTGATGAGATTTACCTGCAGATCTTTGTGAGATAGCATTCACACACAAAGGAACATTAGAATGACCGGACTGGTCAGACCAAGGATCTGCCTGCTGCACTCCTGTTCACATAGCCAATACCAGGTAGCTCCAGTCAGCCATTCTCATAATCAGAGTCTTAATCTGCCTACCCATGACTGAGACAATAGTGACACATATAATAGGAGAAAATATTATCCTGCTCCCCTGCCAATTATTTGTTTTTGGCCTTAATAGTGGCAATAAGAATAGTGCGCTAAGATTAATATCATTGACCAAATGAACATAATTATGTTTTACTCTCTTTTCTACTGAGAAATGCATCTTTTATTCAGGAGCAAAAACTCAGGAGATTAAATCAGTACTTCAACACTACATCCCTCTCACCTTCAAAGTTGAATTACAGACTCCCAAAAAGTGAAGGTATAGTAATATTTTAATTATTTTTAATTACACAACAACAAAAGACATTCCAGACTGATGATTACCTTATGGCTAATTATCAACCACAGTATTATCTTAAGAAAGGCTTTCAAATGTTAATCAAAATAAAAATGAATATAACAGAAAAGCAGAGAAAGGAGCCTAAAACAAAGAATGAAAGAACATGCAAAATCCTTAAAAAAAGGATTAAGGATGGGTTGTTGGTGTTGGATCATGGCCAAATTCATCTTTAGCTGAAAGTATGCTCTAGAATCAAATATTACCCTCAATCTTTTGGAAAAAATGTATACAGTTCTTCCACCCCTTCCAGGCGTATGCTGTACTATACTTTGAAACCTCCTAGCCTACAACTTTGTATACTCTTCCTAAATGTTTAGGTCAGTCTTTAAATAAAGAACTGAACAGCTACAAAATTCAATTAGTATTTTTAAAAAGAAGAACTTCAGAGTTAAACCTAAGTGTAAGCATATGCTTACACTTCTGCTACACACCACCAAAAAAAAAATCTTGTTTTCTCTAAGTATAAAGAGTGTTTATCTGCCCACCAGTGATTCTGATATTTTGTTACCTCACTTTTTTTCCCTGTTTCTGAGGCAGATGGGATGTTTCCTTACCTTACTATCAATATAACTTCTTCCAACAGGAATATGCAACTTCCAAAAACGTCCTGAAGTGTGACAGAGTCCCTGGACTGGATTGTGGTTTTGTGCTTCAAACACGGGGCCAGAACTCACGGCTCTGCTATGTGGTTGCAAATCTCACCCTCTCTCGTCCCTAGCAGGCTAGTGCTCAGGTTTGTTCTGGAGCTAATAAGCAACTGATTCCAGCCAATACCAGGCACGTCTACACGTGCTCATTTACTGCGCAGTAACCAAAATTACTGCTCAGTACAGGCATGCGTCTACATGTGCATACCTGTACTGCACAGTAGGGGTGTGCGGAGTGGGAAGTATTTGATTTGAATTCGGCCCAATTTGGGGACAGTGATTCAATTCGCTGATTTGGATCAGTGTCCCAATTTAATTTGGTCGAATCTGAAAATTCAATTCTGATTTAGACAATCAGCGATTCAGCCATAGACACAGCTTTATATGTGTTGTGTACATACCTGGAGACACCAGGCAGGGCTAGTGAACACTGAGATGGTGGGGCAGATGAAGCATCCCACAAGAGCGCAGGGTGGTCACCCACGTGCTTGGCAGCAAACCCAGAAGTGGACCAGAAGTACTTCCGGTCCACTTCCAGGTTCGCTGCTGAGCAGGTGGGAAACCTCCCCCCCATGCCTCCCCGGCTTGGCGATTGGCCATGAGGGGCCCCTGCGTTCCCCCCCAGACCCAGAAGGAACCAGACACTGAGTCAGTGGGCCAGGGGAGTCCCCCGCACACTCCACAGTGGACCCAGAAGTAGACCAGAAGTACTTCTGGTCCACCTCCAGGTCTGCTGCTGAGCACACGGGGAACTCCTCCATGCTCCCGTGGGATGATCTATCCACCCCATCATCTTAGTGTTCATGAACTGCACCTGGTACCTCAAGGTACGTAGAAAAACCGTATAAAGCTGTGTCTATGGCCAAATCATCGAATCTCTCCGAACCTGTCTGATTCAATTCAGGGGCTTCCGATTTGATTCAGAGAGATTAATGGGTCTCCTGATTCAATTCTGATTCAGAGATTCAACTGCTGAATTGGGCCAAATCTCCTCTGAATCGAATCAGTGGCCAAAGCTTCACACAGCCCTACTGTGCAGTAAATATGGTGACTAATGGTGATTTGATCATAAATTTGATACCTGCATCATGCAGGTACCAAATTTATGCCGGATTAGTTACTGCCCAGTAACACCCATGTAAGCAACTTACTGCACAGTAACACTGTGTGTGTGGACTGGCTTGGGACTAACGTGGGTCCCAAGTCAGTCTACACACAGCGTTAATCTGCTTTAAGGCCTGCACGTATAGACACTGGCCTATTCCTGTTTACTGCACAGTAAATTTAAGCCAGTGTAAATGCACATATAGACATGTCCACAGTGAATTTAAAACCCACTCTGCCATTCTGTGATTGAGCTGATGAACTATACTGCTCACATCTGAGCTCTGAGCATCTTCATTTAGCAGGGCACACTGTATGCAAACAGGAAGGCACTGATGAATTTATTCCTGTCTCAAAAGGTGTAAGATTGGCAGCCGTGGAGTGGCAAATCTTTTTATCTCTGATTTAGCATAGCACTTAGAATTTGATTAAGTCCCTCCTTATTCAGAAAGCACCTAAAAATGTATTTAACTCTGATTGAAGTCAATGGAAGTTAAGCAAATTAAAAAGTACCTCTGCTTTGGTGAGGATTTTATCCACAGAACAAAAAGAGGAGAAACAGTGCAAGTTTTGCTCCCACTTACCCACTAAGAAAGAATACCACCAAGGCTGAGATGGTAGGTAAGACCCCATCCCACAGCCCTGGTTTGACAGAGCACAGTAAATGAATGCTTTCTCTACTCGGTACCAATTACAGCAGTACCTGTGATAGTGCTATCAAGCACACGTTCCCTTTGCAGGTCTAAACACCAATCAGACACAGAGAGAATTTTTTATCCATACCGAAGCATGGTTGACAAAATTTAATCTGTGAGACAAATTTCACACAGGCTTTGGGAAAGTGAAAATTATAGGTTTTGCTGGCTAAACTGCTTTTTAATTTAGCAAACACAGAAGCTGAAGGAATTCCAGGTAGTGCTGTGTATGTTATAATTCCAGGCTCCTATCTAGCTGTACCTCATAACAGGAGGAATTAAGAGAAGGACAGATGGGTGAATGGATTCTGTGCATATTTTTTTACCAACAAAAAAAATTAAATTGAGGCATTGATACCTTTACTCCCAGCAGGAACCATCTAACTTTGCGAGCAGTCTCTCTGAAGACAACGTTATGCCAAATGGAGGAAGTAGCTAAACAGCATGAGTAATGCTATTAAAATCTGGCCCTTAATTGTTTGCTAGTGTTTGCAGTATAACAAAAGTTTGCAAAATCCCAGCTTTTTCACCGGTACTGTAAGGGTGCAAAATGCTTGGTGTTTCACTAGATGTGTTCTCATTACCCTCAGTTGCAAAAGGCAGTTTTCACAGTTAAAAATTACTTTTCCGGTTGGTTAAGAGCTATTTCTCACCAACTGGGGAGGGGCAGGGGGAAAGGCTAGAGTCAAATTACTTGAATGCCCTGTTTCTTGCTGCCGTTAACCAAAGTCTTACAAATTAGAAATCCAGACTGGAGAAATGTTTCACAATAGCATGATCCCAGAAGGAAAAAAAGTAAAGAGCAGGAAAAAAATTGGCCCAATTCATTGTTGCTAATAGATTTATTGTCTAAATCATACAGCCCTCGTTAAGCTCCCCCTTCAGGCATTCACCAGACTGCTGTCTCGAGGGCCTGCACTCTGCACCTGTCTCCCCAAGTCTAAATAGAAAATAGCAACAGCTTCTTTTTCTTTGGCTTCTGTCATCCATTTCCTGGAGACAGACTCTGACTCAGATCCACAAAAATATTTAGGTTCCTAACTCCTGTTTAAGCATCAAACTTCCCAAAGAAATCAAGCAAGTCTCTCATGGCTTCAGAAAATTAGAAGGCGGTATTTGATCTCAAACAGATGTTGCCTGAATTAATTGTTGTTAATCATTTTTATCAGCTAAGACAAGCTCTTAGTTCTGTTGGTGGATCCCAATTTTTGCCAGTTTTGTGTGTTATTAAGATTGATGAAAAATGAGATGCCAAATGAGTGAAGCACCTAAATGCCTTGTGTATCTAGCAACTACTTTTCACCTTAGGGCTTTTACTGGTCCCAGTAACGCTAGCTGGCTAAGCACATTCATTCCCATAGCTCCAGCCTTGTGGCCAACTTGGGTCACAGTTTACCTCTGCAAGGACATGTCATAACTGAGGCACACGAAAATAAACTTTGCAAAAGAGATCCTAACACAATTTCTCTTTGGTTTAGATGAAAAATAATCTGGAGATCAAGGCAAAACAACAGGACACCCATACTCATATCTTTGCCTCAGTTTCTTCATCATTCTGCAGCATCCTTTGGGATTTGTTCAGCTCAGACATCCAGGGTCTTTCTTTTCCTCCCAGACCTCCATAAGATGAGTCTCCTTTCACTCCTGTAGTCAGCTTCCTGCATCTGATCTCTCTTTCTTCCTTCTCTAACACAACCCCCAGCCCCCTCGGTCAGATGATGTCCGATGCCCAAGTCCCCCACCGGATAATCGATTGTTTAGTTATTAGCTCACCTGAGCAGATCAGTACTCATGAGCATCATCCACTTGTCTACCCAAGATAGCCTCCATGCGAATAGAGACTCAGCAGGCTCCGCTAACTTTCCAAGTGACGACTGAGAAGGAATATAAGTTTCATATTCAAAATGGACTTTCCCATCTGAAATCAATCTAGATAGAGAGTCCCCACTATCAGGATTCATGACATGCACACAGATTCCTCAAACTCTCATGTATCTCTTTCCTTTCAAACAAGCTCAGCTGAGGGACATGTCCCCATCACCACAAGGGAGCTCTTCCGTTCTTCATGAAGGAGTGGCCACTGTTACCATTTACTGATTTAAACTTCATATTCAATGAACTTCATACTCAGTTAAATTCATGCTCAATATTCATACCAATAAAGTTTCATGGAAACATTAGAGTTTAATTCCCATCTACACCATACAATATTTTCCATCATCATCATCTGATAAAAGGGGCATAGTGAGCTCATTTCAAGGGCTCCCCCTATATCATCTCACTGCTGCTGACTGACTGGGTTGGGCACAAGAGAGATGGCTTTTTGGCTTCAGAAAATTAGTATGGTAGTACTTTGGTCTCAGACACAGTTGATTAAATTAATGGTTGCTAATAATTTTTATCTGTGAAATCTAGCTCTTATTTCTGTTTGCAAGTCATTATTTTGCCAATTTGTACATTACTGACAATTTCTCCAAGAATAAATTGGAAAAGCAGATTTTAATCAACAGATTGCTTGCAAACTTGTTAGCCTGAGTATTCACAATTGATTATTTATTCAGTGAAACTGATGACCTGTATCATATAGTATCCTTCCTTTTTCTTGTTTGGATCCCTTAAGTAGTATAACAAGAGGGCTCGTTTTTTATTTCAAGCTATTCAAATGTTATGAGACCATTTCCAGCAGAAGTACTTTCATACAATGTGTAATAATATGACTGCTCAAAATACACTTGGTAGTTAAAATGTCCCTGTCCTAATATGAATGCCAATAAAGCACATTTTCAGGTTTTATTTACACTCAAATTTGTGAACACTTCTCTCTGTATTCGCCCAAGTCTTGTCTTTAAGACTGAATATTAGTCTATGGAATTGGTTCTGATAAATAATATGTATCCTGATAGGTGATAAACATGGAATTATAATGCCTTCTTTTGCGTTTTGTGACTGGTTTTTGTGCTAGCAGTTGGCTAAAGAAAAAGAGCCCAGTCAATGCTCTTTTTCTTCTTTTTTCTTTCTTGCTCTTATCCTTATGCGCAGTTTCCTGGGAGGGGATGAAGTCTATGAATGCTGAACCCTGGGAGCCACCTATAGTTATAAATTGTCCCTGATATTTCATTTCCTGATTTATTATATCCAGTTCTAATTCCCACGTGAACTTCTTCTCTCCCTCTCAAATTCAAGTGAAATGAATTTGAACAGGACAGGGGGATATCTTGAGTTATTCGAGGTAACTTGCCGGAGGAAGATAGGAATCTCAAGTCCTCATCCTCAACAAGTCCTTTACCCAGCCCTCCCATTTCTATTCCTAGGATGTGTCTCATTTCTCCAAGCTGCTGGTAAATTTTCACTGCTGGATAGTAGGGAAACATTATCCCTTCTGTTCAACCCCTGGAAATTAATTGGGTCATCAATGTTATTCTCACAAGGGGTGATTACAAGCTCGAAATAAATAGCTCTTAAGGTTGGATAAGAGGGGCCTGTACCACAAAATGATCTGGTTTTCCCCTTGCCTTCTTCCCATCTTGTGAATTTTGATTCAGTTTGCTGCTCTGGGGATCATTCTGGCCTTTGTGGTTATTTTAATTGGATCCTCCTGGAGAGCTCTCAAGTGAGCCATGATGTTATTTTTTTTCTTCAAATGGCAAGCTTTCAAAGGAAGCCAGAAGATGTAATTCCCCATCCAAATAAGAGTGTTGACATCCCTCCCTTTCCTCCATTAAGTCAACCTCCAGTCCATCAGCTGAGTTCAATTCAATCAAATTTGTACATTCCTGTCTAATTGTCTTAGTACCTAATTGAGTTGACCCTCTAGTTTCAGGAAACCACTTACTTTTCCATCTTTTCCCAGTACTGAACTGGGCTGGTGGTCTCTCTTGTGACTGGGCCTGAAGTAGGAGATTTTTTACAAAGGGGTAAGATTTCAGAGACAGCAAAAACCCTTGTTGGGTGAACTCCCCAGTTAATCATAGAGTCCTCTTTCTCCTCATGACCAGGGACACTAGTGAGGGGGAGCGTAGTTGTATCATATATTTCTTAACTGGTGTATTACTATACAATTGTGTTACTTTTTTAATGTCCCTCCTTCCTATATTCGTGGAGAGTAGCGTTCCTAGATGTCGGACGACCCTCCCAGCAATGTTCCAAAGGGGGATATAGCCCTTGGATAGGGGAAATACTGATATAGCCATAGTATCTTTTATTAAAATGGCATTTCCTGCCCCACCTTGATAAATGAGGGCAGTCTGATCGGTATCTTTTGGCAGATCTCTATCCCCCCTGACCTCTGGCTGTTCTGGACTTTCATTATCCCTATCATCCGGCCACCCACAATAAGATTTCTTTTGTCAACAAGGTGCCCTTGCTCACTTGGGTTATTCTTAGCCCCTCTTCACATTACTTCTAGGTCTCCTATTTTGGAGTATAACAATTCCATTCAAAGAAAGATCTGTTGAATTGTTTTAGCTGTCAAGAGGGCATGGTCTGCAAGTGTGCAAAGGAAAACTCTGATGTTTTTGGTTGTCTGTGAGTTAAGGTTGTTGTTTATTCTAGGTATACCTTCTTCTAAAGGTTGATCCTTATGTTAAGGACCACCTTGGTGCCTAAGTCTGAATGAGAAAAGGAGTTTGATGATAATATATATGTTTGTGGACCATTCATATCTGATTTGATTTTTTTTTTTTTTATCAAATAAGGGTCAAGTTTACTTTGTTTTATAGGGGGCGTTGCAGTAACCAGAAATGCGCAGGGTCTTTTTGTTCTGGCATCCATTTAAAAGAAAAAAATTATCCAGGGAATAACACTAAAATCCAATTAACAAGAGTAACAGTAAGATTTCTTGAGAGGCAATGATAAAATAATAATAATAATAATACTATCAAAAATAGATAACTATCAAAAATGGAACTTCATTTTTAAAAAAAGGGAAAAAGATAAACTCCCCCCCCTAAAAAACTTTACTGTGAGAGCAGTAAATCAATTCTGTCCATCAGCTGCCTACCCCACTCAAGCGGGTCACTCATGAGTAAAATGATTCAATTGCTCCAGACTCAGAATAAATCCAGCGGGTTCTCACGAGCGAATCAAGGCAATCAGTCTGTCACAGAGAGTACTCGCTGGGGGTCTTGGGTTCTCTTTGTTTTAACATGGGGTGTCTTTACTAGCCTATTTGTCATACAAATTCCACCATGGCAACGAGTCCTCTGAGCAGTACACTTACTTACTTTCACCATTGCACGGCTACTGGCCTGGGCCTATCCGCAGGGCACTCACCTGGGGCTCCACAGCCTCCGCAGTCCACTTACTTACAGTGCGTTGTCTTCAGTGGGTTCAGTGCCTATCAGATAGCCAGTCTCGGACTTCCAAGGAAACTTGGGGCTTCAGTGCCATTTCTGCGACAGCTGGGCTCGGTGACCCTACTGCCAGGGGCCCCCGTCACTGCTGCAGCTACAGGTATCCCAGCTGCTCCAGCATCCGTTGTTGCTACTGAGGCTGCTGCTGGTGCTCCAGCCCTTGTTGTTGCTGTTATGGGTGCTGCCAGCTTTCTTTCCATCGACAGCCTGTCCGCTGCTTCTGGTGGAGCCGGCCCTCGTTGCTGCTGGTATGGCCCTTGCCAACTCTCTCCCTCTTTCCCAGGGGCTGCAGCTGCTCCAGCCCTGCCATGGAGTCCCCACCCCGGGGCAGCCAGGCACACCGCTCCCACCTCAGGCACAGCTCCCACTCCTCCCAGCTCCGAGCTGCCCTGCAGCGCCAGCCTCCTCGCTCCAGGCCTGCAGCCAGCTAGCAAGTGCCCCACTCTGCCTCTACCTGCTGGAGCCAGGTAGACCCCAGTGGCAGGTAGCAGAATCCCTCAGTTCCTTCTTCAGTATCTCCAAGGAAGGTCTGAGTCCTCTTCAGTCCCCGAGAAGCTTCCTCTGGCTTGCTGCTGCTCCTTCCTCGCTGCAGTCTTTCCTCTCAGGCTCTCTGCAACTCGGCTCCCTGCCATGGTGCTGCTGCACCCAGCCTGGCTTTAAGATCCGCAGCTCATGTCTGTTGGGGTCTGGCACAAGCCGCTGTTCCTTCAGGAGTTTCTCATCGCAGCAGAACACATGGTAGGAACAGGACCTCTCTGAGTTTGTGGATTTGCAAGGTAGTCAACATGTCTCAGGCGCTGGTTGAAGATGATTATCCACATTAGCAAGACACAGAGCAGCTGTGGAAGCAAGGCTCCCCCCTCAGAGGGAAGGAGTCAGAGAATACACTATCTTCCAAGCACTGCATTGCTGTCTAGGAGGCACCTGGAGGCTTTGAATACAGAGGTCTTCAAAGAGAGTCAGTTGGCTCTCAATGCTCATTAAACAAAGTGGAAAAAGACTTCTATTCATGACAGTGGGAGCAGGATTTTTGCCGTAAGTTTGTTTGCAAAATCAAAGGTATTTTTACTTTAATGTAAAATCTAAGGCACAAAAGTAATATTTTATTTATATTAGACTCTTTTCCAGCATGAAACCCAATG
This sequence comes from Alligator mississippiensis, assembly GCF_030867095.1. Classification (NCBI taxonomy): domain Eukaryota; kingdom Metazoa; phylum Chordata; order Crocodylia; family Alligatoridae; genus Alligator; species Alligator mississippiensis. The sequence goes on along the minus strand of NC_081832.1, from coordinate 10,178,703 downwards.
CCGCTTCTGAGGTTCAAGCTATTTAAAAAAAAGTGAAGAGTTTTTTTCCCCCTCTTGGAGATGAACTACACAGCTGGAAAAAAATGTAGACAAGTTTAAACAAAGAAGATTTTAAACAAACAGGCGCAACAATGGGGATACTACTAGCCAATAAGTATTTGCCTCTGCTGAAAGGCTGCTTATGGATGTGACTGCAGGAGTCATTGAATTGAGTGTGGACCAATTATCCAGCTTCTGAGCATTCAAGCCTACACCTGGAGAACACAGCACTGCAGATGAATTCAGCAGAGGCAAAAGCAAAACAAAAGGCAGCAAAAGTGAGCATTGATACTGATGGGGTGTCCTCTGATTTAAAGCTTGTGATACCCATGTTACTATATTCAAGTCTGAACTACTGTTGGAAGTGTCTGGAAGTACTGTTAAGTAGAAGCCACAGAACAAGTGTGTGGACCCCATCCATAAAGACAAGGCAACTACAGAATCATAAGACTACTGCAGCCTCCGTGAGATGCAACCGGTTGCCCACTACCAACCCCAGCCTAAGTGAGATGAAACAAGTTCCTTTTGGGAGATAATTAAATAATGTTGTTACACTTTTTAAATGTAGTCGTTATATTTAGCAGGCTAGAGCAAGTGAGGCTCTTCTTCGTTCTTAAGATTTAGAAGTCAGTCCTGAACACCTTTATCTATATGTGTGACCCCTGTTCACGTCTCAGTTTCTAACACCGGTTTGTCAGTGGGCATATCTACATGTTCATTAATGTGCCATAGTTACTGTGCATTAAGTTTAGTACTTATATAATCAAGTGCATCTTTTAGTGACACTACTGTGCAGTAGCCTAATAATACTGCACGGTAGCATATTAGCACTGTTTGTGCTGTGATGCACTACTGCATAGTATTATTAGGCTACTGAGCAGTTAGTGTCTCATGCAGATACACCCAGTAAGTACTATTTTCTCTGTCTACAAAACATAATTAGATCTGAACTTCAAGGATGTTTCTTTAGCTGAACTAAAAAAAGGCAGCTACTGCTGCACCTTGTGTTGTTATTTCAACTGGAGTCCTTGCTAGGAATTTGCTTTGAAACCACCATCACTGATCCCATTAATACAGAATTTTAAAGGAGCTCATAAAATTGTATGATGGGTATAATGGGCTCGTTTTCATATAAAATACCAGAATTCGCTATGAAGGGAAAAAACATTGTTCCACTGTCTATTGTCAAAAATAAGATAAAGTGGATTTTGGTGTCGTGGGAAATATATGAACCAACCTAAATTTCTCATAATTACAGTAGATAATAATGATGAATGTTAATAGCAAAACTAAGAATAGGTCACATTTTTACTGACAATGTATTGCTGTGTCTTGCATAATTCTCATACAGCAGTAAAGCATTTGATTTGAGGCATTAAATAAGTGATGAGAATGCAATAAAATTCTGATTGTGGTTTTTTTAAATATTTATCCTTTTTAAAAAATCTTCTCCCAATAATGCAAACATAAATGGATTGTAAAAGGCATGCAGTGCTAGTTCTCAGTGTCAGCAGATGCTACCTACTGTTTTTTCTCCTAGTAGACCAGTGGAACAGAACTAAGTTGGAATTCAAGCTGCATATAAAACAACCAGTCTGGTGTTCCCAGTTGTGTAACAGTTATATCTTCTGTGACAAACAAATATATAAATATAGGCTAGTGATAAAAAGTCTTCATGAGAGTTGGATATAGGAAAGTTTGTTCCTATTATACTGCCAGAAGCATAGAACCACGAGAATGGCCTTGGCCCAGCTCCATTTCTGAGAATGGGGAAAGGAGTCCAGGGAAGTTGAACACAAAGATGAAGAACCATATACAGATATAACTATTTGCAACTTCAATTTCTTTTTCATTAAAAAAGTAAAGACTCATTAGTTGCCCCAACAGCCTGTAGTCAGACCAGCCTGATAGCTCCCAAACAGCGCAACTCAGCATTTCCATCAACTTCAGAGACAGATGGTCTCTGGATGTGTCTACATGTATTGTGCCTTAATGCACAATAACAAATGAGCACAGTTTTTAAGTGACGCTTAACATGCAGTAGCCTATTTTACTGCACATTAGCATAATAGCACTTTTTTAATGTGATTCTTTGATGCGCAGTAAAATAGGCTACTACACATTAAAACGTAAATGTAGATGAGCCCTCTGAGACCAAAATTTGACTACGTGGCAGCAGAGAAAAGATTGGATTCAGAACAGAGTTTATCCCTCTGTACCTGACAAAAATCACAACCTGATCTGAACCATAGGTGGGAAATTGGTAGTTGATAACGTGTCACAGAATATGGGGATTTCTTAACTCAATTTGGCTGGCTGCAGAAGGTCCAATTCAAAACCATTTCCCTTTATGACATGTAATTGTTCCTGTTCTGTCCTTTCTCTATTTATTGATATGTAGAAGGTCAAATATTGGATTCCAGTATCAGCTATAATAACCAGTAGATCCCTGTTGCTACTATTTGGTTCATGAAGATGATTTTAGATAAAGTAGGATATTTTTAATGAACCTGGAATTGAGAATACAGTAGATACTCAGCACAGGAACTCATTCCTTCAACAGGACATCTACTTTCAAAAGTTTAAAAGCCACACTGGGCACCCAGAATCCTCTGTAACCATAAACAATAATTTAAAAAGCTACTTGAAAAAATTCAAAATTCCAAATTTTGGAAGAAAAGGTGAAAATTTTTGTCATGCAAATGTTGTGAAAAATTAACATTGTAACAATTAAAAATTAAAATGAACCGATTGTATTACCCATGCTTATCTTCTTTCTCTGTGTGTTTAATCATGTCTCAGAGAGACGCATTTCAAGTTCACTATGCCTGCAAAATGCAACTGTTCCACATAAGTCAGTGCAGCAATTCACTGTATACCAACTGAAGTTCTGATCCATACAAAGAGAACATAACTCCAGATAACTTTTACATTGCAAAAGAAATTTCTGGCTCTGAGGTATCCCAAACTATTGGAGCAAGGGAAGCTACCAGAATTATTATGGAGAGAGTTTTCCAAGTGTAAGTGCTGATTAACAACACTTAATGGCTTTTATTTTCCTCTAGATGCATGCACTTAACTCTAATCTGAGTTATGCGTTCCACATCTGGGGATGCTAATGCCCCTAAAGATGGCATTATTCATTTGCTCTTCTCTTACAGGCTGATTTGGTAAAATTAGAAATGGGTAAAAAAGAAATGGGTAAAAAATCTCCTACTGTTTTGATACAAGTTAATTAAGAGTCTTCTACATAAGGCTGATGATTTTTTTATAACAGCTCTCTGACACTTTATTAGCTGAGAAAGCCACTCCATGAACTAACGGAAAGGTGAAAATAGCTTTACCATTTAAAATAATTGGGATCTGCCTTAAGTTTTTGCGAAAAGTTACGTTCAGACATTGAGCAACTGCAGATCAAGTGAAATGGTTTGCATCTTGCTGAATCTGAAGTTCTTGTCAGCTAAGCTCAGCCAATTCTAATCAATATTTGGATGAAAGGTGGTTGTGCCATTCTCAAAATAACTGTATCGTCCCTTCAGTCAGGTTTACCTTGTATCAATCCTTCTGCTCATCTGAAAAAATATTATTCTAAAAATAGATTTGACTGTGAACCTTGGCTGTGATTTATGCATATGTCTACCATGAGTCATTCCAAATCTCTAGAACCAGACACACACCAGACTTCAAAAAATGGAATCTAGACATCGTATCTGGAAACATTTTTTAATGAGACAAAGGATAAGATTACCAAAGTACTTAGGCACTGAAAGATGCAGGTAGGTATTGGCATCAAGATAGAGCTAGCCACCTAGGCAAAGATCTAGAGAGAGTCATAAGTACTGCTAAGTGTTGCAATGTCTAACCCAGTGGTTCTCATCCTCTTTAGACTCAAGACACCCCTTGGAAAATGTGAGGGGGGGGGGGTTGTTTTCATTCATTTTTTACTACAGAAAAATAATAGAGCAATTCTTCTGAGGCGGAGAACTCAAAAAAACCACAACAGGTCAGAATCTTTTCAATACCATGCATTCCCATTTGAAATCTCTAGGTTAATCTTGTGAATGATGTTTGCACACTGAAAAGTGAAAACATTGTGTGGCACCCTACAGCACCCTTGAAAGGATCTCAAGGCACCTTGGCTAAGGATCACTGGTCTGTTGAATGGCTGATCCCTGTGGAGGAATCCAGAGCCTTGAGGTAGGCACTGATGCCCCATATACAATGATGTGAGAGGCAAAGATTTCTTAGGGTGATATTTTTTGTTGGACTAACTATGTAGCTGGGATAACGTTAGACAAGCTTATGAATGCAGGGCATTTTTTCTCAGGTGTCCCTGACTAACTATTCCAACTATATAATTGGTGCAATAAAAGATATCACCCTAAGAAATCCTTGCCTCTGGACCATCTGGACCATCACTGCTATGACATCACTCGTACACTATCATACACAAAGGGGTAAGAAAAGTTAGAATGGGATTCACAAAACAGCACATGCATCACTGAGTCACTAAAATAGGTCAACAGAGATATGCTGGGGAACTGGGATGTATCTGAAAATGTGCCCCTCTCTAGGACTTCTGCATTTTTCTCTCCACTAAATGGACATGTCCCCTTCTACTACCCATCCCTGTCTGCAAGCATAATGCTGCCTACACATCTGCTGTGGCCTCCAGGTATTGCTGTAATACAAATAACTAATAAAATGAAGTGGGGCAGGGGGCAGGCAGGGCAGAAAGGGAAGAGTAAGATAAGAAAAAGAGAACAAAGAAGATAGGAAAGAAATAGTGGCCATAAAAGCAGGTGTAGATTGGTTCAAATTCACTGTTTTCTACTATTTGCTTAAGAAATATTAAGCTCCCATTAGAAATGGTGCATTTAGAGTGGCATTAAAAGTAGATAACAAATAACCAGACTAGCACTTGTGTTTCCAAGTTACATGAATTAAATATTTTAAACCACTGCAGAAAATGATTGCTTGATTACAGTAGTTTAGTTTAGGATAAAAAACTCCTGTTGCATATCCTGCCTCTAGGAGTCAAATGTGGCATATATCCAAAAAAATAAAACAGAGAGAGAGAAACAGAGGTGAAGAAGGCCTAGTGGTTTGATTCTCTTACTGTTAGGATGTAAGGGCATGTGTAGATAAAATGATGGGCATGTGTACACAACACTTTATAGTGGGGTAAATGGTTTTGCAATGCTTTAATGGTGTTGGTATTTGCACGTGCCAATGGCATATTGCACATTAATTCCAGCCAGTGTAGCACATTCGATAGCATAATGCGCCTTCCCTCCATGGCTGCAGTGCCCCCCAGGACCGCTCAAGCTGGGTCCCTGTGGGCAGGTGCTGCCACAAGGAGGGGCCTAGAAGAGAAGCACCAACCCCAGCCCCGCAGCCCAGGGACCGCACCACCTGCTAGTAGCTCGCCCTCCCCTCCCCACCGCCAGAGAAGCAGATAAGACATGTGTATACAACGTGGGGGTTTTCTTCACCCTAAATTGAAGCGGTATTTTTAAAAAAACCATTGCTTCAATTTAGGGTCCCTGTTTTGTCTACACACACCCTTAAACTATGTGCCTAATTTGCCTACACAGTCATTTTGCATGACAGTTGGGTAAGTGTAAATATGTAAATAGGTATTTATGTCTGTAATTACCTGATTAGTCCCAAGTTGAAACCAGGAGAGGCAGCCAGTCAGGAGCCTAGTGGCTAGGCAGACCCGGCAGGGGGGCCCTCTGGATTACTACGCAGTAAGGCATCTACACATGCATTACTGCACAGTAACTAATCAGACATAAATCTGATCTCTGCAGGATGCAGGTATCAAATTTATGCTCAGGTGGCATAATTCGCCATATTTACTATGCATTACAGGCATGCAGGTGTAGATGTGTGCCCATACTGAACAGTTATTTCAGTTACTGCCCAGTAAATGCCCACGTGTAGATATGCCCACAGAGTCCTTTCCTGACCCTGGAAAAGTTTTACTCTCTTTTTCCCCCTTTTCAGAATATTTGTAAGAGTGTGTGTATTGCAATTTCATTAAATCTTGAAGGTCATGAAGTACTTTGTATTCATTGATGCTGTAATATAAAGGTTCTTAGGTTCTTAATACATAGAAAATAAAAGATTTAAGGATAAAACTTAAACATACAACTTGCTAAACAGTCCAGTAAGGTTGAGTCACCCCAACTTTTCTAGCCCATTGTGTCCTCAGGAAATGACTTGAACTCTCTCGAGTGAAAATATAGTCTATGTGCAGCCTGTAGTTCAGTCACGGGGCCCAATTCTTCTCTGGTTCACACTGGTGGAGTTCAGAAGTAACTCTGGTCTACTAAAGCAGTGGAGTTATGTCACCATAACCCAGCGTATGTGAGAATTCGCTTTTAATAGCACGACCATATTTACTATCATTAGCATCAATATCCAACCAGGCTTTTTATGTAGATTGATAGCTGTGTAAGAATTACTCTGACTCCTGTTGAGGCAACTGAAAGGATGAACTTTCTGTTGCTTGTCTAACACAATAGGGCAGATCAACCACTGAGTTTTTATAAGTTCATATTCACTGTAGACTCGAATGCAATCACTAGAGCTAAATCTGAGCTGTGCTTCTACCCACTTCAAATTGCACACTGAGAGCAGTGATATCAAGTGCTTTAGTCCTTGCTATTCTGTTTAATCAATTGGCATGAGAGAACAGGAGAAAGGAATTGGAGATCTGGGGCCACAGGAGAGCCCAGATTTTCAAAGCTCCAGCCCTATTTGCATTCACAAAGACAACACATTTGCAAATGTATAGGTGCTCACAGAATTATTTTCCCTTCCCTCAGGACTGAGGAGATGTCCACGAGATCCTCAGAGCATGAAAAGAGTTTCCCACCTAAACTACATTCAGGATTTGAAAGTGATATGAAGAGGACTGGGGCATTTTCTCTAGAACCTGTTTCAACTTGGATTGCATCACGGCTCTTCTCACCTTTTAGAGTTAACGTCCTAAGGCTTCAGCTCCCACAGGCCACGTTGTGGCAGATACTGGCCACAACTAACTAGCAACATTCCCAACTTCCATGGGAGGATTCAGGAATTCACCATGAAGAAATTCTTCTGGACTTTGCTAACAGACACACCCAGATTTTTTTTAAAACCAATTTCTCCATCAAAGCCAGTCTCACTGCTCTTGCTCTGCTGATGTACCCCAAAGAAAAAAAGAAGAACATTAGTGTCACAAACACAGACAAAATTATAGAAATTCCAAAAATGCATAGTGAGAAAAATGCACATTTTCCCCAAATGTGATAAAAATAGAGCAAGTTTTTTCCTTGCTATCATATTGTGAAGAAGTTAATCATACAGCTGTGGATAAGCCCTCATGTGCTATCCCCACAAATTCCTGCAGCAGCTTGAAGTAGAATTTAAAGTTGTTTTCCACAGACTGATTCTCCTAGGTTATATACTAGGAAGTCACCTACTCCATAAGAATGTAATGTTTCTTCAAAAGGAACAGTGATTCTTTCCATGTTCAGCTGTTATACCTGGAAACTAAGATTTGTTTTTTCATCCTTAACAGGAAAAAATTGAAATCTTTTCCGTAAATATATGGGGCAGATCCTCGCTTGACGTAAGTTGGTCACAGCATCATTTGTAATAATGGAGCTATGCAATTGTCCTCCAAGAACTGCAAATCATAGTTATGCCTATTTAGGCTAGCTCAGGATCCACCCCTAGGTTATGAATCCAGTATTCTGCCCTGCACAATGAGGTTAAAATTTAATCAGAATAGGGTGGAGAATGTCTGGGACCAACTGGAACTTTTGATGAGGAGGAGGAAGAAGAAAAGGGAGATGTTCGAAAAAGGAGGTGGCATGAAAAACATCTGAAAAGTCACTGTTTGTTTTTCTGCTTAAATGTTGGAAGAAAGCAGAAAAAAAACTCATCTGTCCACACTGCTGTTGTTGAGCCACTATCTCTCAGAAGGTGGAATGAAACATGGGGAACGCTGAACTTGGATCAACTTGTTTGTATTATTGGACTGCAAGTGAAATGAGCAATGAAAAAACCCCCGACGCTTAAACAACAAGGTAATTTACGTAGAAATTGCCACTTAATGAACAAGTTCGATAATAGATAATTACGTGCAAAGTACTTAAATGTTATCTGTGTACTTTTAAAAATGGTTGCAAAATTTGGTTTACAATTTAATTATGAACAAAGTTGAGACAGTGATTATTCCCAGAGAAATGTGTACGTTTTATTTCCAGTGTTTTGCAGCTCACTCTTTTGGTGTGTGATTCATCTCCTTTGTTATGTGCGCTGTGTTCCTTATTGTTTTGCTTGAAGGAGTTTATCATTTATATTAGCTTGCATTGTACCAGCTGCGTAAAATATTTGCAATGCAGTATTAAAGTTCCTGGTGAAATGTGGTTCAGGAACATGTGAATTCTAAACCATGCATAAGTTGTATGCGAACATGGGGAGAACTATGTATGTGGTATGCAATGCCTCAGTGAGTTTTAATTAGGGAAATTTAGGACTAGAACCTCCACTTTGTAAATTAGCTTAACTCCATTGGAGCTGCGCTGATTTACAAGTGCTGAGGGTCTGTCTTGAGTGCAGTACTTCCCCTGCTGGTCTTCACGTGGCATTTCAGTTATTTAAATGAGTTCCCTGCATGGGATAAATAAGGCGAATATACATAGTCCCATATTTACTTGAATCTAAGATGAGGGGGCGGTTTCCCCCCAAACAGCGTGGAGAGAACACCCCTCATCTTAGATTCACATACAAAGTAGAGAGGGGGCCAGGTGGCTGCTGCAGCTTTGACTTTGGCCCTGAGCGCAAGTCACGGCGTCAGACCCACAGCAACTACCTGCCCCCTCTCCACCACTTGTCCTCTCCAGCTTCTTCCCGTCACTTTGCCCCCTTCTCTCCTGCTTAGGCATAGCTTGGCTGTGGCTCAGGCTGGATTCCCTCCGAAGCAAGGAGTACAGGAAAACTCAATCCCTTGCCTGGCTAGCCAGTAGCACCACTGCTCCTGCCTGGCCTGGCAAAACCTGCTTCCACATGCTGTGCTCCAGGAGGGAATAGAGACCAAACAGCAGCTGACAATCAGGGCAGGTAGGAGGAGAGGGGAAGAGGCCGAGGTTGCAGGGTGTGGAGGAGGGAAGGGGCAGAGACTGTGGGGTTGCAGGGGTGCTGGTGGAGTGAGGGGGCAGGAAGGCTGTAGAGCAAAGAGGTGGGGAGGCAGAGGACAAGGGGACCACCTGACCCCCTTGCCACCCTCTGCTTTCCCTGCTGTAGTAATGGGAGAGGGACGAATTTAAGACAACCGTCTGATAATTAGATTCTATAACTTAAAAATTATAATAAATGTATTAATTTTCCATATATAGAATCTAATTATTGTCAGGGGGTCATCTTAAATACAGGGTTTACTTAGATTTGAGTAAATATGTTACTTTTGCATATACACAGCAAGGCCCTGGGATGCTATATTGTTCTAGGACTGGCATTAAAATGAAGTTTCCTTAAGTTAAGTAGAGATTGTAACTTTGAGGAGGAAGGTGGACCACAATGGTGTTGGAGGAAGGTGGACCACAATGGCACTGTCCTTTGAGGCAATATGTGAGCATTCCTGGGCTCCTGTGAGAAAAAGGCGTGTATCTGTGACTAACCCTTGCTGGAGGTCAGCCCCTAAGAAACCTTCATGCACCCTCTTTCACTCCATCTTCAAAAAGCCGTACTTAGACTGGCCCCAATTCAGTCATAAGGCTCAACTTCTAAACCCTGTTTCAACTATGTGCTGTCTGGAGCTGGGGCTGCATGAATGATGGATGGATTTATTTTTTTGGGTTCATTGGCTAAGCTGAAAAGTCAGGGGGAAATGGTTTTAGTGGAACTGAAACAAACTTTTCTGCACACAGAAAAATGAAATTGTTGTGCTGTGCTCAACATTTCCAAAATATCATGTTTTCATTTGAAAATGTTAAAATGAAACTTTTACAGCATTTTTCAAATTTTCCCTCCATTTTTGGCTGGTATTATTTGCCATGTTCAACTAAAATTTTGAATAGTCCATTTTTCAGTGAATTTACTATTTACAAAAAAAAAATTCACCCAGCTCAAACCATTTGGTTTTTAAACTTTCCACCCGGAGTCGTTTGACTTTCCAAATTACCGAGCAGGTGTTCATTCACTGTTCAACACCTCTGGTAACCAGCCTCTGCGTGCCTCCGGTCTGGGCTGCTGAAAAGTCAAGGTGCTCCCCTTGGAACCGATCAGCCTCTAGCTGCTTTACAGGAGAGTGAAATGAAGAAAAGATGTGCCAAAAGACCAACATTATACAAAGAAGCAAAACAGATAATTTGGAATAAAACCCAGATATCCTGACTCGCTGCTGCTTGAGCCACCAATCAACCATCTGCCCATACCTGAAATCTTATTTCTGGTACAAACTTCCATTTTCTTACAGAAGAATCATAAGAATCTTCTTTGGGAATAATGCAGAGACAGAATCATAGTTACCCATCTAATTGACAAGAGACTCATTACTGAAGCCTCTGGCTACATGTCTGGCATTTTTCCTCCTTTCAACTGAGGTTGTTGCCACTGCTACTAAACAGGAAGCAACTAAAGATCAGCCACTATTTTTTAAACTGATGCTCCTGTAAATTAAAAAAAGGTTAACGGTCTCACACTCAAGTGTCAGAGTTTGATCTTTGCAGCCTAGGAGGAGGAAGCACTATTTAATTGCCAGTGCAACAGATCAACAAACCATTGATTTCTTGGAGGTCTGTTGTACAGATAAGAGATATTTTAAGGTCCCAGTACAAGGAACAAGATGTTGTATCCAGTCTGTTTGTCAAGGTGGTGAGGGATGACAGGGAATTTACAGACCCAACAGTAGCCAAAAAGAAATTCAAAGCCCAGAGAGAGGTCAGGGCCAGATGCAAATCGATATAATTCTAATAGAATATATCGGTTTGCTCCATTTGTGGTCCCAACCTTCAGCATTTAAGTAACTGGGAATGAACCACAACAAATTGCCAAACTCCTAGAGCCTGATCCAGCTTTTAAAGCCCTTTTAGGAAACCAACTCAGTCATTTGGCTTTCCCAAGCCCACTCCTACATACATCAGTGTAAATGAGGAGAGGAAAGCAGAGCCAGGGTGAAGACATTTTCTCAAAAAATGTAATTAAGGGTCATCTCTTAGTGAATTGCCCTCCACTGCCCTCCATCTTTATATGCAAATGTATGGTAATGATGCATTTTCGACAGAAATTAACTGCCCTTGACACCTCTAATTAAACCTCAAAAAACATTCAATATATGCACATTTCCTGCTCAGGCACGGTGTCACAAACCCACTTTGAATGACAAAGGAACCATTTATGTAGCACAGGCAAGCATGTGGCTGCAGTCTCAAATGCCTGGGGAGACTCCAGCTTTCTGGTATCTCCTCTAGACATTTGTTTAGGATCTCTAGTGGCCGCCAACTTCGGGCCTGGACACACAACATATTTAGACGAGTAAAATTTACATCATGCAAGAGTGGATTAGCAATCATCTGTTCCAGGGTAGCGGCTGGCCATAGCAGCTATTACAGCTCCTTACAATCGGGTAGCTGGGGAACGGGCAGTACTCTGTTCACCTGTATTGAATAGCTACCCCGGGATAGCTCTGGACACACTGATATAGTTTTATCCCTCATTTTTCCCAGGGTAATTCCACACTGGATTCCATACTGCAGTGCTGTGTGTTGTGTGTCCCCTCCTTGCTTATACCAGTGTAAAGGCTGGTTATACCAGTATAAACATGGCATGTGGCCAAGCTCTTACTCAGTTTTTGACTCCCCCCCTCCACTTCATGAAAGATGAAGTGTAAACTCCCAATTCTCTCTAATAATAAGGGTCTTGATCTGCTCCTGACTACTTAGTCCTCAGTCACAAGCTTATCGGTTTCAGTACTTTGGGGTAGTTTCCATTATTACAGGCATAAAATGTGGAAATTGTAAGCAAGAACCAACATAGGTTTTTATGATAATGGCCCTAGAGTCCCCAGTCAGGCTGTAGGCACCTGATAGCCCATGCTAAAATGATACACAAGAGAAAAAGTGGTGATAAACTTTAAAAATCTTTCTCCAACTATTTATATTTCTCTTACAATCTTTGCCACTTTTGCACAAGGGTGAATGAGCCAGCCTCAAGCTATGCTCAACATAAATTAAACCCATCACATTACTGTCAATAGCATTTATTCATGCCTGTGTAGAAGAGAACAGCCCCTTCAGACTTCCTTTCATGCACACAGAAATCCTAAAGTAATATTTTTAATGCAGCAGTGTAATGACACATCTCATCTATGTCAGCAGACGTTGTTGCTCCTTCCTTCCCATTCACTCTGCATAAAACTGCCAATATTTATCCTATGGGCTGTACTGTTGGGGAAAAAATGTGTGTGGAGTTATGTAGGGTTTTTGGAGGGTTATTTTGTTTTTTTGACCAAGCACAGTATTTCTGCAGTGATGCTAATTGTGAAAACAACCAATATCTATCCTATTTTCATCACAGGGGTACAGATCACCATTTTCTTACCTTTTGCTAACAGCAGGTGTTGCGGGGCTGGAGAAAAATCCTAACACCTCCATTTCTGACTGAACTGGATTTGGAAAACACTTTTTAAAAGCAAAAACAGTGAGAAACTTGTATAAAATATGGACCCTTGGCCAGAGAGGAAGAAATAGAATTGGGACCTCTGGGCTCTACAGCTGGCTTCAAAGCAGATTTGCATGTGAAACGGAGATGACTCATTCAATACCTGTCTCCATGTCCTCATCAAAACAGGTCTGACAGTACCTTGGCATGCTGCGAGGCCCTTCACGGTCATTCAGTGCCCCTGGTACTTCAAGTGGCTCCCAACACCCTGCTCAAGGAGTGTGAAGTGGCACATAATAAATTCAGACAGAAGTCACTATGTTCTTTCCAACCTGCTTACTTTGCAACTGTATAATTTATTTTTAACTGGATATTTAGGCCAACTTCTGTACTGCATCCTATGAATCCACGGAGGATGAAGAGGGACTGTTTTGAGCTGTCTTCTTCTGAATGAACAAATTTAGGACCAGGGCCAGGTGCATGGAAGTACGGATGCAGATAAATACCTACTGACAAAAGTGCCTAAGCTGGTTATGGTCTTAACATTCGTTGAAATCAAACTTCCTCACAGCCAGCACTGATTCAAAATCTCCCACATGCCCCATCAAATACCAACAGCAATATTTCACCTAATGCATGGCATACTGCTCTGAACCAGAGAGCTATCACTATAATTGATATTAGTCTTCTCCCATCACATACACTTGGCATATTTATGAGGGGTGATACCTCAAGCTTTAGAAGTTCAGTCAGCATTTTCCACTACTTTGGGAAATCTAAAAAGTCCCAGACAGTACAGACTAAAAAGTCCCAGTTGCTTTATTCAAATCCCAACTATCTGGTGGCATCTAAGTTCCTCCAGCCTTGGAAGGTAATCACTTCTGCTGTCAGTCTGTGACAGTAGCGGCAATACCGGGGTTTTCATTTTCTCAGCTTAAAAAAAAAAAAGAAGTCCCATACAAACAAGGGTAACCCTGTTCTGCTATCCCAGCTCTGCTTTCAGTTCCAAAATACTAGGTTTTATATTTATATTATCTGGTTTTCTAACATAGACAACTCCTACCTCAATACCTCTCTACATGAAAGAGAATAAACTTAATGAAATAAATGAGTATGCAAATAGGGCACCTTTCTGTTGAACCTTCTTTTACTTGCATCCTTCTGATATGAATTTCTGCTTTGATAAAGAAGTATTGCATTCTCTCTCCTTCTACCCCTGCTTTAGGCTCCATTAGCACTATCCCAAATCCCTCACATTGCCTTAGAGGCTTGTTTTATTTATAATTAAGCAGTGTTGCAGTCATATATATTGTTGTGTTTGAAAAATGCTCTCAGCTACCTCCCTAAGTTGGGGATTCTGAACAGGGTGCATTAAGGTTAATTACCTAATAATTTACAGCGCAAAATGGATCTGCCGACACTTTGATTTTCACTAATTGTGGCAGTGAACAAAGTAAACAAGAGTTTGCTCATATTCCAGCAGTATGAATGTGTCAAGAAGAGCCTTTATGGGAATGTGTGATGTCCTTTCTTTGTCCTTGAATGCAATGACACATGACGTGTTTTCTATAGGGCATAATCTAGAAGACTGAAATTTTACCATATTGGTTTTATAATGATTTTCCTTTCTTAATACAATTCAGACATCAAATATAGATCAACTTATTGCATTATGGTATACCACAGATGTCGTGCTACAGAGGCAATACTAATAAATTGTGATGATTTTGAATGATAATTTTGTGGGCCTCAGACTAAAATGGATCAAAATAAAACCAGGAAGATTTATGGAAAGCTGGGGGGAAAAAAACAAACCCAAGCTGCAGTATCTTGGTTATTAATCCCCAATGGCAAAACAGCCAGTGGACCAGATCTCCAGATAGAATAAGTCAGTGTGATTCCAGTGATGTCATTAAAACACGCAACACCATGTTACAGGAAAAATGTGTAATCTTGGTCATTTGGATGTCATTCAACCAAGCTTTAAACAATTATTCCTATTAGACAGATACTGAGGTGTCCAAAACTTCAGTTTCCAGGAGTCTCACTGAAGGTGCTCTAGTTTTAAGATCAAGCAATGAGGAGAGCAGAAGTGTTTGACCTTCAGATCCATCTCCAACAGTCTGCAGAAAACTCCCTTTATTGATTCTTAAATATATGTACTAACCTGAAAACACAGAAGTATAATTAATGGCCTACCAACTTCTGTCATTTACTTATATAATTAGCATTGAAAAAGAGAGAAAGAGAGAGAAAGAGGAAAAGACCTTTTGTTCTCATCCATTTATAAAAATATCGTACTAGCTTCTTATCTAACTTACACCAAAACTGTCAGAGCTGCAAAAGGGATCTGACGCACTACATGAAAATTTGAATAGTCAGCATTTCACAGGTTCCAGTCCCCTGATTTTCCCACAGGCCACTGATGCTTGAAAAAAGTCCATTTGTGACACAGTCTTCCAGTTAATTCTTTATATATTTTCATTATTAAACTGCATAGTAAATAATTCATTGTATATAATGTTTCCCCAGAGCTGAACACCAGTATGGACACTGACTTGACATCAATCCCAGGAACATACAAATGCCTGCAGCAGATCACTTTAACCTCCTTGTACCTCCCATCACTGACCTCTGAGTAGCTGTCCTTAACGAACTTGAATGTGAAATTGCAGAAGAAAGTATCTCGTAGCAGAGCACTATAAATACCACTTATCTCACAGACTGGACTGTGTTAAATATGGTCTCAGCAGGTTAGTCCATTACCTGAACTAGCTTTTAACTCCAGCTCTTTATTCGCATGTCCCTCAATGTGTTAACTGTTTTATTTATCCCTACTGACCTTTTCAACGCACCTTTTGCCTCTTTCCAGTGTCTTCTCCACCTTAACTTTTCATAGATTCATAGATGTAGGGTCAGAAGGGACCTAAGTAGATCATCAAGTCCAACCCCCTGCCCTGGGCAGGAGAGAAAAGTGAGCTCATATGACCCCAGCTAGGTAATTGTCAAGCCTCCTCTTAAAGACCCCCAAGGTAGGAGCCAGCACCACTTCCCTTGGAAGTTGGTTCCAGATCCTAGCTGCCCTGTCAAATAGTGTCTTCTAATGTCCAGCCTGAACCTACTCGCAAATAACTTATGGCCGTTATTCCTTGTTAATCTGGGAGGTGCACGGGTGAACAGGGACTCGCCCGTTCCCCACTGGTCCCCCCTGGTAAGTTTGTAGATGGCCACCAGGTCCCCTCTCAGCCTTCTCTTGTGAAGGCTGAACAGGTTAAGGTCCCACAGCCTCTCCTCATAGGGTCTGCCCTGCTGTCCCTGGATCATGCAAGTGGCCCTCCTCTGGACCCTCTCGATGCTGGCCACATCCCTCCTGAAGTGCGGTGCCCAGTACTGGACGCAGTACTCCAGCTGCGGCCTGACCAGTGTTGCATAGAGGGGGAGGATCACCTCCTTGGCCCTGCTTGTGATGCATCAGTGAATGCACGACAAGGTGCAGTTAGCCTTACTGACTGCGTCCTTACATTGGCGGCCCATGTTCATTTTGGAATCGATAATGACTCCAAGATCTTTTTCTGCCACTATGCTTTTGAGAACGGAGTTCCCCAGCCTGTAGGTCTGCTGCTAGTTCTTACTGCCCAAGTGCAGCACCTTGCACTTGTCAGTATTGAATCCCATCCTATTCTCATTCGCCCACCCCTGTAACCTGTCCAGGTCTAGCTGTATCCTGTCCCTCCCTTCTAGTGTGCCCACCTTGCCCCAGATCTTGGTGTTATCAGCAAATTTGAACAGGGTGCTTTTCACCCCCTCATCCAAGTCGCTAATAAAGAGATTAAACAGTATGAGCCCAAGGACCGAGCCCTGGGAGACCCCACTGCCCACATCCCTCCAGGTCGAATATGACCCATCCACCACCACCCTCTGGGTGCGGCCCTTCAGCCAATTTGTGGCCTATCTGACTGTGTAGGCATCAACGCCACAGTCACCTAGCTTTTTTAATGAGAATGGGGTGGGAGACAGTGTCAAAGGCCTTCCTGAAGTCCAGAAAGACTACATCCACCACGACACCTGCATCCGATGATTTTGTGACCTGATCATAAAAGGCAATCAGGTTGGTCTGACAGGACCTGCCCCTAATGAAGCCATGCTGGTTGCCCCTGAGCATCGTCCCCCCTGCCGGTCCTTCCCAGATATACTCCTGGATAATCTTCTCAAAGAGCTTCCCCAGGATCAAAGTAAGACTAACGGGCCTATAGTTGCCCGGGTCCTCCCTCCTCTCTTTTTTGAAAATGGGGACCACATTGGCTCTCTTCCAGTCATCTGGCACCTGGCCAGAACACCATGAGTGCTCATAAAGCCATGCCAGGAGCCCCTTGATAGCCCCTGCCAATTCCCTCAGCACCCTGGGGTGGAGAGCATCTGGACCTGCTGATATGAACATGTCCAGCCCCTCCAGAAGTTCCCTAACTCAGTCCTGCCTGACCCTAGGCCTGTCAGTCTCTCCTGAGTCCATCCTGAATCTCAGTGGGGGAGTCCTGGTCCCTGCACAAAAAAAATGGAGGCAAAGAAATTGTTTAAAAGGTCTGCCTTTTCCTCTGGTGCAACCACCATATTGTCTAGCGTATCCTGCAAGGGGCCCACATTACCCGGTGCTTTCTTCATTCTCCCTATGAACTTAAAAAAGGACTTTTTATTGTATTCATATTTACATTCCTCTCTATTTTACATTCTCTCTTTCTGCAAGTCCATTTGTAGTGCTGACAAAGTAGCCTGGCCCCTATGACGTTCATGCTTCTCTCTGACCAGTTAAGTCTCTAGGTTGTCACCCTGTCCTGCCTTCTGCCTAACTCCAGACATGGTAGCTACTTCTCTCCTTACCTCAATATACAATATGTGTATATGATGTCAATAGTTTACAAGACTCCTGAGAAAATATTACACCCTAAGGTAAGAGACAGACACAGTACTCAATATTGGGGACAATAACTAATCATGTACCACCATACCACATTTTCTCCATGAAGGCTAGGTAGAGATATTCCAAAAACCCCAGATAGAATTGATCTAAGTTAAATGGTTTTCTGTAAGGGGTGTATCTTAGATCGGTTGCAAACAGAGCATATATTTGCCATTTGGTGGGATGGGCAAATCTTAGACTGGGTTCTACCATTTTTAAGGCAGTCCATGTGTGCCGAATTTCTGTTCCGTTAGGGCTATAGACCAGTTTCCAATAATCTATACTGGTAAAAGTGTAATGGCCGTACCTGGCCTAAAAGTGTTCATAATTCACATCACCATGATACTTTTTTGATGACTTGTCATTAAGAAACCAAATAGATTCCATCATTGTCCTACTTTAGAAGGCTAAAAAATGTATCATATTTACCATATTTTCCTCTTTACTAATGTTTTTCTTCTGTTAGATAGATAGTCTTGATCTCCCCAGAATAAATTTATGTAATTCTGCTCTGCAAAGACAAGACCAGTGTTTCCCCAAAACCTCATTTATCCCTTCCTTCTGGGATGAATTTAATTAGTTATCTCACCTTCTATAGCTCCCTTTTTGTGACACTGGTGACAATTCCTTAAATACAAGCAACCGAGGAAAATCTATAGTATCATTCTGAGTGATTACATATAAAACCATTGACACATTTTGACAAACCTAAAGAATTGAGCCACTTCTTTTAGGTGTAAATTGAGAGTGAAAGTATTAATTGCTTGTAATAAATATTAATGCTTTGAAGAATGCCTCTGCAACTTTCCAGATTTCTGTGCTTGCATCAGAGTAGCAAATAGATAGCAGACGGTGAACAGCAAGAAGTCGAGAAAGATTTACCTGGAACTACCCAGCCTCTCTTAAAGGAAGGATGAAAAAAATATATGCAAGCACCTGCTTGTGAAGAAGCATCACATGTAGAGAAAGCGAAATGTTAAAAGGGTTTTCTTCTCTTTTTTCTTTTGTTTCAAAATTCATTTAAAATCCCTAGGAAAAATGTATATAAATAATACCCAATGGAAAAATTATCTCGTTTTTGAGTTGCAACTTGAAGCCAATCTTTTTTGTTTTAATGTGATTTAAGAAAAAATGCTTTCATTTCAACTTCTGAAAATTGAAACTTGAGAATTTTCTTGCCTTCCTTTTCTTCTGGAAAAGTCTCAAAAAAGCAAGATGGGAGAAGCATTTCGGTTTTCTGTTTCACTTGAAAACAAACAGTGCCCGTGTGTTGTGTTTTGTAAAAAAGGAACAGAGGAGCCTGCATTCAGTCAAATCAAGATACCTTGCTCCTGATACGCAGCAGCAAAGCCAGAATTAATTCTGGGCCTGGTTTATAACACCGTGCACAGCAAAACAGGTGGGTGGCTGATAATGTAAAAAAAAAAATTAATTAAGAAAATAAAAGGCTAGGGAGGGAAAAGGAACACAAACAGCAGACTCAAAAATTTAAATCAGAGATTTATTTCAAAAACATAACACAAGAAAAAAAGTGTAAGTCTAAGTAAAACAATTGTAATTTTACCTAATTACAAGTTTCCCCTTGGAATGCAGGGAAAATGTCCTCAGCAATGACTTTCCTTGCAAAAAAAAGACAAAAGGATACCTTGTCCAAAAAAGTTCAGCCATGGTTACAATTGATGACCATCTCCTCCCCCTCCAGCAGTCCAAACAGAATAGAGGAGTAATGATGATCTTCTGCTTCAAAATTTCTTCCTGGGAAAATGTTGCTACATGCTAGTCTAGTAGCTAAATCCATCCCCTCGTGTGCTAATAAAAGAACTAAATATAGTGTTGTGAGGCCAGGAATGCTAATTCCAGCTGTGATACTGCCTTGTTAAAAAAATTTCACCCGCAGGCATGTTTACACATCCCCCTACAGTGCCGTTCTTACTGCACCATCATTTAGTACTTCCTGTTGGAAGTACTATATGATGGCGCAGTAACAGCCCATATAGCGCCGTGCTGGTGGCGCACGGTTATTTTTAGCCGCTATGTCACCGTAGCAACACACTATAGCAAGGGAGCGCATTGCTATGGCGACATACCTGCAGCATCACAGTTTGTGCCCGCCAGTGCTACATCGCCCTAGCATGTTGCTACAGTGACATAATGTCTCGTGTAAAACCACCCAGTGACTCCATTTCTCCATCTCTAAAATGGGGATATCCACCTGTTACTCAGAGCGCTGGAGGTAAGAATCAAAATTTGCACAGTGCTCCACAAATTAAACTCCAAGAGGTACCAACTCTTAGTATTATGATTAGGACTCTGGCTTCTTGTGCTATGCCTTGAATACTTAGCCACACATTTTCCATCAAATATTTATTACTTATACACTAAATAACAAGCTCAACTTTGCCACCCTTATGTACATCAAACAGTACTTCTGAACTCAGTATGATACCTGCACAGGCTAGGAAGCACAATGGTGAGAGAATCAGACAGTAAATATTTGCATACAATATTAGATATATAGAGAATTATGCTTTAAAGGAAAGATCAATAGCAAAATAATCCAGGAGGATTACAGAGAAGGTTGAAAACTGATTAACTCCTTCTTTGAACATGTAATAGACCTTTCACTACTAAAAGCAAAAAAAAGCCACTAATTTAGGACGATACTTTCTAAACAGTACACTATTGTTAAAGCAAGGATGCTTTATTAAAGAAAAGACCTTAACAAAACAGGCAGTATCTTTGCCTCTAAAATACTGTTGTTGCAACCAGACTGGAACTGTGCAATCTTTATATTTAAAGGGAAATCAATACCATTGATTAAACAAAATAAAAGCTGTTCCATCAGAACCTATTACTAAATCTGGTGGTTGTAAAAGCATTGTTTTTAAATCAAACTGATAAAAATCAGTGAGAGTTTCTTATGGCTAAACATGAGAAATAAAATGCACAATGAGTAGCAGAGAATTATGCATTTTCACAAGAAAACAGATGCCACCGGTTTGAAAGAGCTTCTTACGTCCTTGCTTCTTTTTCATGCAAACAGATCTTCCCAGCAAGCAATTTGCTGGGAGGAGAGGGGTGCTTTTATTTAACTGTAACATTTTAATGGATTCTTTTTTTCTTCTTCTGAAGGATGTATACAGCAGTCAATCAAATTACTGTCAAAATGCTCAATGCATTAAAATAGCCACCTTAGAAGGATTCTCAAAAACACAGCCCTCCATCCAGCACTACTTCAACATAACACCTTTTCCACTGGACACAAATTTAGTAGTGCCAGTAAGGCTGACAAAACCAAGGGGCTATTTTTCAATTTTAGTAGCTTCATTCTAGTCAGGCATTGAATTTCAGTTTTAATAGTTTTATCAGTCTTACGGAGCCTGACATTAGATAATTAAACTGGCATCCAGATCACCAGTGTAAATGTACAATGGGATATTTAAAAGCACAGCCTAAAGTAAATTGTCCCTTAGACCAGCATTAAAAAAAAAATACGCCCACTATAGTTTCTGTCATGTAGATTTGGTTCTGGAGATTGCCTTTTTTAAAGTACAAAGCTTAGATTTTTTTTTTAAGTATCTTACTGTCTTGTCAAAGGCAGTTTACTTTTATTTATTTTAATATACTTTTTTTTCCTTCTGGAAATCATGATGTAGAGTGTACTCTTAATGTTTATCCACTTAGTAATAAACTCTTTGGGATGTACAGGAATTAATTGTGTACTTTAAAACAAGTGAGGGGCAGGGAGCCTAGGCAGAATATTCAGGCCTTGTTCTTGTTACATTTGACACCCATGTGGTTTATGTTAAAATTAAATACAGGGGGTATTTTCATTAATATCATAATTAAATTTTTCATTAAATCTGGTATAGGGTAAAGTTACTTGACACAAGCTAAGACTTGAAAACAAATCATGATACATTATGATTAAACTACTGTACAGCTCAGGGAGAATGTGTTGCAAATATATTTCCGTTGTATTTGCCAGAAGAGCAGTTTAGCCAAAACTTAAAAAGAAAGAAACAGAGAAAAATTGCCAGTGTTTTGCACTTTGGAAAGAAAGAACAGAGAAGCCTGCTTTCATTAGGTAGTCAAATCAAGGTACCTTACTCCTGACTTAACCAAGTAAAGGAAAATAGGTAGCAGCACAGCCAGCATTAGTTTGAGCCTGGTTTACAATAGTGCTGTGCAAAGCTTCAGATCATGATTCAGATTTGGAGATGATTCAAAAACCAAATCTACAAATCTGAATCAAATCACTGGAAACTTTAGGCTTTCTGAATCGCTTCAGAAAAGATTTGGAGCCAATTCAGCCATAGAGTATAATAGGGAATGAATGAAATATCTATAGCTTGGTTGTCTTTTGGCTGATTTGGATAAAACTTGCAGGGATGATAGCCACTGCTGAGTGCATGACTAGTGCCAAGCTTTAAGGTGATAGGTGTACGGGTTTCTATGAAACTGCACCTCAATTCATGAAAGCAAAATGCATGTCACACGTGTGCAGGGATGGTAGCCCCTGCAGAGGCCACAAAGCCTGCCAAGCTTCAAGGAGATAGGTGCAGGGGTTTGGGAGAAACTGTACCATAAAATCTTGAAAACAAAACTCATGTCACGTGTATGTGTTATGTGGGGTCACACAGTGGGGTCAAAACTGCAGGGATGATAGCCACAAAGTCTGCCAAGGTTCAAGGAGATAGGTACAGGGGTTTGGGGGAAAATTCACCTCAAGCTGTGGACAAGCAAAACTCATGACATGGTGACACTGTGTGTGTTAAGGTGCAGCAGAGTGAAAGCTGCAGGGATGGTAGCCCCTGTGGAGGCCACACAGCCTGCCAGCTGTCAAGGAGATAGATGTAGGGGGGTTCTGGGGCCCTGCACCCCTAGCTACTGACAGGCAAAACTCATGACATGGGTGCTTGTGCAACTGTGTCTGTCTTGGGGCACAGGGGGCAGACACAGGACTACTGCAGGCCTGGCTGCCTTGACTGGTAACAACCAGTTACCAGTCAATCATGATTCACTCAGACCAGCTCAATACACAGTAGCTAGCTAATGTAACAAGTTAATTAGCAAGGATTAACAACTATAAAACCACAAACTAAGGAGAGGAAAGAATCAATACAGACAATCAACTGCCCCAAGACAGAGACAGTCAGTTGCACAAGCACCCATGGCACGAGTTTTGCCTCTCAGCAGCTAGGGGTGCAGAGCACCAGAACCCCTGCACTTATCTCCTTAACAACTGGCAGACTTTGTGGCCTCAGTGGGGGCTATCAGGCCTTCAGTTTTCACCCCACACTGTGTCACCCATGTCACGAGTTTTGCCTGTTAGCAGCCAGAGGCGCAGGGCCCCAGAAGTCAAACTCCCCCTGCACCTATTTCCTGGAAACTTGCCAGGCTTCATGGCCTCAGCAGGGGCCACCACCCTGCAGTTTTGACCCCCCCCCATGTTTAACACATTCACGTGACGTGAGTTTTTCCTTCAAGAATTTGGGGTGCAGTTCCCCCCAAACCCCTGTACCTATCTTCTTGAAATTTGGCAAACTTTGTGGCCTTATCATGGGCTACCACCCCTATAAGTTTAATCCAAATCAGACAAAAAACAACAAAGTTATAGATATTTCATTGATTCCCCATTATACCCTATGGCCGGATCTCCAAATCAGCTCCTAAGTTTCAGAGCCAATTTGGCCGAATCGAAGCAGAGAACTGATCCAGAGCTCCGAATCAGATCGCTGGCATCTGAATCATCTGGATCTGACGCCAGATCGAATAGCTGTCTATTCGCGCAGGCCTGGTTTACAACACTGTGCACAACAAAAAATTCAAAGAGCAAAAATAAGTCTTGTCAAATTGTCATGTGAGACCTTACCTGTTAATGAGCCGTTCCTTAGAGAGCTTAGAGAGAGTGTGAAATAGCATCATGTGAGAGCACTGTTAGGGCCATGTTACGCGGTAATTTTAGGAATCTTCTAGAACTCTTAACCCCTAGATTGGCTGCACATTAACACCTGTGTGGTTTAAAGCACTCATTAATCAGCTCAGAGTTATGCCACTCCATGGCAGGATTAGCTCTAGTCCACATAACCTTGTTCTGATTCCTTTAAGGTCTGGCCACTCCCCACAGCTATTCTGCCCAAGTTGAAGTCTTCCAGTATCCCAAGATGCTCCAGTGCTGTGGCCCTGGCTCCCAGTGGGAGCAGTGAGCCAGTCCAGGTAGCAAGCAAGCCCCAGGCCCATCAGGCAGAGCCAGCACTGCAGCCCTGGAGCACCCAGCATCTGTGGTGCCTCCCATGTGGTCTGCACCCCACAGTCAGCATCCTGCCTCCAGCCACACCTGTCCCAGCCCCTGCACACACCAGGTCCTAGCATCCATCCTGAGGTTGCCAGGGATGTTTTAACTACATTTTACCCCTTCCCTGATTGAAAGAGGCACAGATTTGAGGGACTCAATGGGTTTTTAATCACAGAAAAAACACAAGGAACATTATGGGAAAACTGCCTGAGCCTGAGGCCATGCACAGCTCCTAGTCCTGCCTCTGCTCACCAAGCCTCTCATGGCAAGTCACAGCTGTGCAGGTGAAGGCAATCAGAGAAGGTTCTTCGCCTTATTATGTGATTGCTCCACTAAGTCAAACAACACTAAGACAATTAACATTTGTGCAGCTTACAATGTAAGGTGTAATAAGCCCCTTAGGTCCTTGTTACACATTAATTTTAGGTGACTCCTGGAGCCCTTAACCCCTGGATTGTCCACATATTAACACCTGAAACTAGTTTTAAGACTTTAGGTGGCTTAAAGTTATACCACTCCAGGGCAGGTTTATCTCTAATTCATGTTACTTAGCTCTTATTCAATTAATGTGTGGCCACTCCTCACAGGGTGAACTGTCCAAGTCACAGTCCTCCAGCATCTCAGGAAGCATTGTCCCCTTCCTTACTCTCCTGCTCTGTACAGACAATCCTTCCATCCCTGAACTCTACTGCCCAGGGGAGGTTCTGGCACAAAGCCAACTCCCCCTCCCAATCCCACAGATGTGACCTTCCTACCCCATGGGTGCAACCCCATGCAAACAGCCTGCAGAGCATATGCTAGCTCACCAGTTCACGGGGCATGGATGGGTCCTGGATTGGGGTTGGGGGGGGCAGGGGCAGGGACAAGGTAGGGACCAAATTTGGTCCCTATAAGCTAAGGCTTCCTTCCCAGTGCAGGGGCAGTAACTCCACCAAAAGTGCCTTTTGTCACCACTGCCACCTCCCAGTCAGCCCAGGAAGCACAACCAGCACCCCCCACATCCCAGTTCCAAATCCCAGTTTATTAAAACATGAGACCTTCCTTAATTTCCTTCCTCTCTACTTCTTTTTAAATTCTTTTCTTTTTTTTTTGCTTCTTTTTATTTTAGCCTTCCTTCATTTCACTACATTTCCCCCAGCCCCCCATTTCCTTTCTACCTCCCACTTCCTTATTCACTCCTATCCCTTTAACTCTCCACCTCCCAGTTTCATATTCCTACCACATGCCCCCAAGCCCATCTCTCACCCCCCCACCCCCCCACCCCCGCCACCTAGAGCAGGGGTAGAAGCCTGTCCATGATCACCAGCCTCCTAGGGGTAACTCACAGCTGTAGCGCCTAGTCAGGCCTCTGCTCACCAGCCCTCGAGTGCCAAGACACAGCTGTGCAGGTGGGAGACAGTCAGAGAAGGTTTTTAGCCTTAAGGTCTGACTGCTCCAAACTCGAGCTAGCACTAACACTGATCAACATTTGAGCAGCTCAAAGTGCAACCTGTAACAAGGCCCTAAATTCTTTGCTGAATCAGGGCCTATGGAGAACCAAGCTTGACTTATGCATGGAGTATAACATCACTATCTCACTTCTTCCTGTTTGGAACCCAAATGATTTGGTTTCTCAAGTGCCTGGTTGCACTACTTCTATTCCTCAACCTGGGAATCTGCATGTGGGAACCATTGGTATGTGTTCCACATACACTAGAGCTTCATATTTCTCACAATAATTTGTTGACACAAAGCATTGGTCTCTCCAGCTGTCTTTCTGTGGCATGTTGTCATTTCTGTACATTAAGATCCTAGGTTTATGATAAGATATTAGGAGGTGCTCTGTGACTCACAGCACATTGATGTAGGGAGGGATGGGATGCACATTCTTGTGGATTTAACATCCATTACATAGTTATCTACAATTTGTAGAAGCTTGGACACACTGGCACAAATAGTCCCTTCCAGTCCTATGTTCTTGTCTATATTTTCATGCAGTACTCACAACCATATTGACAGATTGGGGTATTGGGGGGAGGGGGGAGAGCAAGTACAACTTTATAAATACAAATAACAGGAAAAAACTCTGAGGTGCTAAGAATACACAACCTTAAACAACTCCATTTCTTCTTTTATTTTGACTTTTTTCACCACTACCTGACAAATCTGTTGAGCTTGTCCAACTCTCTTTTGTACCATTTTGATATCACTAGAACATGGGGGACTGTTAATGGGAGTTTCCTGAAATGTGAATTTCCAATGCATTTCACATTCCTGAAACGTAAATTTCCTGAATACATAACGTCTCTCTTTTCCTGAAAAGGAATAGGGAGAACAAGACTGTGAGAACAACTATGGCTTTGTCATCATCACCTGTGGACATAATATCTTTCCCATATGGCAAGAAACTAGGTTGCTTAAACCAGACTTTTTCTCCTTTTTTATAGGACTTCATTGACACTGGTAAAAGCATTCAGGATGACAGACTCTGCTGTTGGGTCACTTGAGAAACTAATCCTTGTCCAAACAGCTGAAATGCCAGGGAAAGCTATCCATATCAGGTATATGCTGGGGGTCAGAAATGTGTTCAGGTTCGGGTTCAGATTCCATTCGCAGATTCTTTCCTTGTAAAATTGGAGGCCTAATTGGTAGAAGATTATGGCCTCAGATCTTATGAGATTTGGCTTGGGACAAAAATCAGTAAGTTAATATTTTATGAATCATTTGCAAATATATTTGTTTTTTGAGAGTCTTGGGCAGTGATCATGAACAAATCATATATGGTATAAAAAGCAGCGGCAAAATACGATCACCTTTTGTTTTTTAATTGCAGGAAGCAAGTTTTTGGACAGATGTTAGATAGGCTTTGGAGCACAACATGCCCTCCTTTTTTAAACTGGTCATGTAAACTATCTGGTTTTCTTTCCTTTGTCTGATACAAGAATTCAGTGAACGCTAGATTTTGCAAAATGCACTAAGATGTCTCAGTGAGTCCCTTGTTGGTTGCCTATAAGGGGTACTGGGGAAAGATAAGATGAATCAGCTAAAGGTATAAAGTTAATGTATATAATTAAATCATGTTAAAAACCCATGTATCCTTTTATTCACATGTAAAGTGACCTTAGATTGTTATAGTCTAATCCTCCTTTGAGTTTCCTCTCAGATTAAGATATTGTGATCTGAGGCTATTTTCTCCCTTACATTATGCCTGACTGAAATTGGTTGCATGGACATTATACACACTTTAAACATGTACCTGTCGACTTCACACATGTCATTGCTTTGCCTTCAACTTTCTTGGGTGTTGCCATGAAGACAGAGCCCAAGTCTATTCTCACACTGTGGTGTGGGAAAGATCCAGAATCTACAAACTGGGCCTCCATTCAATGGCTCAAATACCTATATAGCTATCTACTTATATATCTATAGGCATAGATATATATTTGCAGACAAATACACATATCTGACAAAAAAAAATCATCCAGCCCATCCTCAGGGGTTTTGAAACACTGAAAATATTAATGGGTTTGAAGAAGAATGAATCAAATTGAAGCCCCAGTAATCATGAAATATTCACGATTGCTTCCCCGGTTTCTGAACAATCCCATTCTGGTTTTGGATATGGCTTGTATTAAAATCAGAAGGATAAATTTGGATTCTGTGAGCTGAATCCATCTCCCCTATCACCTGAAATCTGAAATGCAAAATTGTGGCTGGGACCTCTCTCTTTCTCCATCTCCTCACTGCAATACAGAATACTTTCTAGAGGATATTTTTCTATTTCAAGAAAGAATATTGTATTATAAGACTCCTCATGACATATAGATCATCTTTTGAGTGGATCAATTCTGGCTAGACTATTATAATAAAGCTTGAGGTTTCCTGTTATTGCACTCTAGGTCACACTGTGGAAAAAAACATTAGCAAAAGCACGTCTCCTTATTCAGGCTTTTTTTTAGCTGTCTTGATTTCATCGCCCAGTCCCATAACTCAGCTTTAGCAGTCAGCTCTGCTCCTTCCTTAGGCAAAAACATGAGCTTTGCAAACGAAGTAACCAGGTGATACCGAGAACCCCAACTAAGCGATGGCTGAGTCTTCAATCTGAGCTGTGCTGTGAAACTCAGTTGTTCAACATTGTACTAGCTTGCTTCCTGGTTCTAAAATGTAAGATCTCAGGACCACATCTTACACATAGTGCATTTAAAATATATTTAACTAACTGTGCTTATTTTATTTATGGGCATTTTTGTAGCTAATAGAACCACAGCAATGATAGTAAGACTAAAAAAAAATACGATAAGCTGCATTGCGGCTATTTTCACAAAATAGTGAATCGAGAACATGAATTGAAGCCAAGATTTCCTGCTCCTGTTCCTGGCACTGTTACCAATTCGTTCTGACTTGGATTAGCTTCTTTTCCTCAATTTCTCCAACTCTTAAAAGCCAAAATAAAAAAGGCTTCAACAGTGCCAATTTGAAGCTTAATTTATATTGCTTTTAACATATATGAAGCACTATAAGAATGATTATTATTATTATTGTTAGTACTACTGCTGTTAAATTAGTAAAGATTTGAATTCATTCACATTCTGGTTTAAAGCCATAAAATAAAATCATTCGAGGTGTGTCACTGTGGTCCCCAATGTTTCACATAATAAAATAATTGGAAGATACTAATGTTTAGAAAATCTAAAGTCAGGCAAATGACCCAATCTCTCATACCATACCACCAAGGGCTCTGATATAGCTCCTCCCTCATGTGCAGTGGATAATGAGCATGACTTTTGTTCAAGGCTATTGACTTTATTGGAATTATCCTTGATGTATAATAGCATAAGGAGAATCTGGCCCTTTTACTGGCCATACACAGCACACATTCAGGGCAGTAATGTGTGTTAAGATTTGTTTCTTTAACTGTAGTAGTCTAACCACACCTACGTGAAAAACCAATGATCAGTTGTCTCATGGCCTAGGTACAGATGTTCAAACAGCCCGCGGTGGGATTGATCAAAGTTACGCAGTTTTCTATAAACAGCATAGTTTAGATCGGTTGTGAACAGAGCCCGCATTCAGCCATTGGTGTAGGGGCAAATCTTCGACTGGGTTCTGCCATTTTTAAGCCAGTCTACGTAAGCCGAACTGCTGTTCTGTTACAGGAATAGACTGGTTTCCAATCGCTTACCCCAATACAAGTGGAGTGCCCGTACCTGGCTTTAATGGACTATTTTAGGTACATTTTAGCCAGGCTGACATAGTTCAAGCTAATGCTCTAGTACCATTACCACATAAAATATCCTTTTTTTAAATCCATTCTTAGCAGTATCATTGCAATCTGCAATTCTATAATTTCATCTAGAGTTACAGTTAGAAGGCTACCTGGTGCTCCTTATCTGTTGGGAAAGAATAAGCAACTACTGACCAGGATGCAAAAATAAAGCAGTTCCTATTTCAAAAGATAAATACCAGCCACTAACCTCACTTCGTATAGCCAACATCAGATGGAATACTGAAGGGACGCTGTATTTTCCCAAAGATGGCATGAATTTTAAGAAAACATCCATAGCTTATTCAACTACAATGTGCTTTGTAACCCGCTCCCTGCCAACCTTCCTGTGTTCACAACAACCTCAATTGTTCAGGGATAATTAACTCCTGCAGTCTACATGCCAGAAAATTGATACAAATCTCACCATTACCACCCCTCTAAGGGACACAAAAGCCACGTCAGCACTGTTATCCTATGGCAAGATAGTGCTTTACTTAGTTCAGCCAAGGCCAGACTCCCATTGTTGTAGCAAGATGTAGGTGCTTTGCATTTGCAATCTGGAAGAGCTAACCATAGGTACAGACCTTATTTGTGTAAAGAGGAGAATGCAGGGGGCTACAGAGGAGCTCAACACACTACGAAGAGTGAAAAAAAAAATGAAACCTGGTGAGCGTGTCCTAAGGGCCAGGTCCTGGGTAGTGTTGGAGTGAGGTTTTTCAGAAGTTTCTGAGTGATTAAAAAATCACCCACTGAAAGTCAGCAAGTTTCATCTTCATAGATGAAGCAGGAATAACTGTCTTGAGAACAAGAGAGGAAAGTTGAGCACAAGTTAAAAAACCTCTTCTCTCCACAGTGCCGTGGATTAAGATTTTCACCCCATTCCTTTCTTTGTGCCACTCGGATGATGCAAACAGAACCAAACACCTCTCGCAAGTCTCCGAGTCCTCTAACAACTCCCCCTTCTGCACCTCCCACTGGAGGGGTTTGAACAGGGGCGAGGAAAAGAGTGGTCAAAGTGAAATACTCCCAAGCGACAGTTCCCAGGAGCGTATGTTGTGGGCTTCTGTTGTACAGGATACAGTAGAGGAGTATGCCAAGAGGCACAAGTTCTGTTTTCCAATGGGAGTCAATTTTACCAAAGAAAACAGATGCAACTTTATGCAGCTAAAGCAACATTAATGTGCATATAAATTTGGTTAAAACCATCTTAACATAGCTCCGCAACCCATGAGGAAGGTATGGTTGAACACCTACTTTCCATCTATAGCCCAGCGGTTCCCAGTCTGTGGTATGGGTACCACCAATGGTACACAGACACCCTGACATTAACAGATTTATTATAACTACTTTATATGGCAAAAACTTGCTGGTGGTTGTATCGTTTTACATCGGTGGTGCGTAATCTGTCAGAGTTTGGGAACCGCTATCCTATAGCACAGAGATGTGGAGATCACAGGAATAATCACACGTATCCAATTAGGGTGGCTCTTTGGCAGAGAGGAAGTATAAAGTGTGCCGGTTGCTTACAGCTGCTCACTCATGTCGTTGATTTAGGGAAGAGATCGAATTAGCTAAAAAGCTGAAGATCAGGAGAATGGTATAGCTGCACTCTCAGCAATACCACGGCTCATTTAATAGTGGCCACACATAGGTCATTTGGACAGAAACCTCTACGTATCTGACTGAAGGGGAAGTCATTCAACATGTACAGATCTTTTTGCATTTCTTCTTCTAGTTCTCTTCTGTATGCAAGCACAGAGAGACAGCCAGGAGTCTCCCTGAATGACAGAAGCTCCTGAACACTATAAGGATCATGCCATTTTTGAGGAATGCCTGGAGTTTGGCACTGAGGGCGATACAAATTGGGTGGGAATTAAAATGTCAAATTCATTTCGGAAGTTATAGCCAGGTCCTACAAAGTGTCAATAACAGTCAGTCCCAAGCCAGCAAGAGTTAAAAACATGCATAACTTTAAGCATAGAAGTAGCCCTAGTACAATCAAGGGAATTACTGCCATGCTTTAAGTTATACAAAGTCTGTCGCTAAGTCTGGACCTACTCACGTGTGCTAAGATTGCTCAGATAAGATCCTGCAAGACTTGATTGATACCTTTAACTAGTTATGACTTGTTTAAGAAA
Organism: Alligator mississippiensis; assembly: GCF_030867095.1. NCBI lineage: Eukaryota > Metazoa > Chordata > Crocodylia > Alligatoridae > Alligator > Alligator mississippiensis. The sequence goes on along the minus strand of NC_081832.1, from coordinate 10,147,372 downwards.
AATTCTTTATTTCCTTCCGCCAATACTAAAGAGATTACGATCCACATAGGAATTCCTCCAGTAGACTTGTTTGCCTTTCAGAACCCAAAAGACATAAATAATGTTTTTTCTTTTCAAGTTAATTTAAGTTGGATTTCATATACCATCAGTTTAAATCTCACTCCTAAATTGAATCAATCTTTATTCAGCTTTAAAATGTGCTAAATTGTTCAGATATTCTAAAACTCCTCTTCCTTAAGACCTCTGAGTAAAATACTACATTTATTTAATAAAGCAGCCTGGATTTACTACAGCAGTAGTGGTAAGCACTTTTTACTTTCCTCAAGACAGATTAGAGTTGACTGTATACTTTTTTTGCTACAACTGCACAAGTTTACAAGTCACAATTGAATTACCAAACTGAGGAAAAGAAAGATTATTCCTGGGGGTGCTGTGCAGGTTGCAGACTTGTTTTCTTTTTAAGAAGGGTTTAAAGAATTAGCAATAAATGTTATCAACTGCAGCTAGAAAATGATGCTGACTTATTACTTTGTGTGGGCCCTGAGGGGCATCATGAAAAGCAAATTCCTTAGCTGAGCTTTCCAAAGGAAAACCGGGGGAAAAATACAACAATGACAGTTGAACATCTTAAACCCAGATTTACTGTACGGAGAAAAAGACAGAGCTTATACAAGTCTGACCCAGAACTTACATAACCAATGCCTAAATGGTTAGTGATTTTTTCTTTTTAAGCATCATGTTTTCATTGCCACTAACAATGTATTAGTTAAGGGCTTTTCTACTGACAATCACCCACAACACTGGGAAGCAGCCAGCTTTTCTTGTTCCACTGAAAACCTCCAATTAAAATGTACTACTTCAGTGTCCTTCAGGAGCACCAAAGCCTGCAATTTTCTTTTCAAAACATATAGACCCAAACTTTGCTGATCTAAATGGGCGCAACTTTCTGAAGTTTTTCATCAGCCTCAGTGGCTAGGACGCGCATGTGGGAAATGGGAGACCAAAGCTAAAGGCAGAGGTTCTCACGTCTTAGGTGAATGCCCTGACCACCTGCCTGTTTCTCTCTCTCACATTGGTGCTTTATCCACAAACCTTTCTTCAAAGCCCTCATTCTTCATTGCATTTCTGAATGAAAGCAAAATTGTCAGATTCCTTTTTTCCTTCACAAAAAAATGTATTATTTTCTGGAAAGCTCTACCAAGCAGGCTCTGCACGTCATATGTATACGATCAAAATTCTTCTATCAAACTATTTTTGCCATCCCCTCTGACCCTTGAAAAGGTTCTGGTTGCTAACCTGAGTGTCAGCAAATGCACCATTTCATACGGTCGACACAGGCAGTGACATCATTACAAAATGCACGTGGCTTATGAAGGGGGTTCCTTTAGTAAGGCTACATGCAATGTGATGTGTGGTGTTAATGTGTGGTGTTTGGCATTAGCCAGGAAAATCAAGGGCTAGATTGTAGCTAGCCTCAAAGTCAGACTTCTTAAAATGTGAATGCATTCTCTATTTCCAGCATTGTCACGTGATCAAAGTTTTACGGCTTCAACTATCTCCCAGTGACTTAAAGAAAAACATCTTCCACACTCATTCTGTTAAATAATTTCTAGTACAAAAGATACATGACAACTGAATCATGCCCAATGAATCACTGCTTACAACAAACTAAGCCAAGACTATCTTGCTTAAGCTGTATTGGATTTGAGACAACTAAGATAGATGATCTTGGAGTTATCTTCTTCAGAAGCCTTTATTATTTTTTGTAAAAATCCATTTAAACAGTCAGTCCACAAAAACAAAAAGCATGATACCATTATAGAGTTCACTTTTCTTATACAACAGCGGCTGTCCTGCTCTTCCTGTGCTTTAAGTAATCATTCTTCAAGTCTTTTAGTTATTTTGGTCACAGTTTTGCTTTCTAGAAATGAACTAAAGCTTCTTTCCCCCAAAGAAATATACTACTTATTATAGGGTGTTCTTGAAACTGTGGAATCAGGTTTCAAAGGTGTTATTCCTTTGCCTCATTGACTATAAATCTCTGTCACATTCAATAGCTCACAACCCTTCCAGCTGCACAACAATGACGAGAATACCCACTCTGTATTGCTAAATTTCATCTCTTGCCCTGCAAGGATCTAATCTGCATGGTGCTGAATGCATTCAAAGTCCATTTACTTACAAAATATTCAGCATCCATAGAGATTCTGGCTGATTTACAATCTTGAAAACCAACATTTGTGGAATAACCTAAATCACACAATGTTTTGGTTAATCAAACTGTCCATCTAATAAAAGGAAAGTACATGGCAGCAATTCCTGCACTAAACTCAACTTGTTTGTCAGTATTTTGTCCCAGCTTCAATCCCTTGCCTACCTCCTTCCCAGATATCTGAGAAAATGCTGAAGTAATGAGAGTTAAGGGTTTTCAGAAATTGGCACAAGGTTTTGACTGGCTATAGGAGCAGGCACTAACGTAACATATACAATGAAAAGGTAAGGGACCTGCCTTCCTTCCACCACCTAATTTGTTGATCCACAAGTAGGCATATTATAATACTTTAAGACCATGATTCTTATTAGACCAGAAAATAATCTATAGGACAGCAGCGAGTGTAAAAGAAGGAAAATCTCCTACAAAAATCTCCACAAAGAGGCTTGGCTCCACAAAGCCCCTGACACTCATAGGGGAATCCATAGTCCTGAGTTAGGCATCGATGCTTCATAGGCAATGGTTGAGGAGATTAAGGTGTTTCAGAATGGGATGCAAAAAATTAGCAAACTTTGCTGGGAGCAGCATAAGTTAGCCAATAAGGAAACATCGACATGGGGTGTCTTAACTCTTGTCCCTCTTCAGAGCTAAAACACCTTATTCCATGCTACCAGGAGGCACTTTCCTCCATTGCCATCGCTCCAGAGAAAATAAGTATGCCCTTTTTTAATTACATTTCTCATCTTCCAGAAGAGTCCCCCACCCACCAGGCTATTCAGGGGCACTCCCTCATTGGTTCCCCTGGAACCCAGGTCTTCCCTCCCTGAAGTGCTGCTGAATGTTTAAGGGGTGAAGGGTGGGAGATTAAACAGGTACAGAGGGGTGAAGTCATTTCCATCACTGCTAGGGCTGCATGAAACTTCGGTCCCCAATTCGATTCGGTGGAGATTCGGCTTGATTCGGTAGCCAAATTGCCACATCCGAATCAAATCAGAGGACCTTTTAATCCCTCCAAATTAAATAAGAACCTTCTGAATCGATTCGGAGAGGTCCGGGAAGATTCAGCGATTTGGACGTAGACACAGCTTTAAATGCTTTCTCTACATACCTCAAGGTAGCAGGCGGCTCATGAATGCTGCGATGCTGGGGCGCATGGAGCATCCCACAGGAGCATGGGGGGCTCCCCAGTGCACTCCTCAGTGGACCGGAATTGCCCATGCCCCCCCCACCCCACCCCAGCTCGGCAATTGGTGCCTCCTGGGTGTGGGTGGGGCCCCGTGGCCTATCGCCGAGCCACACCGGTACCTCGAGGTATGTAGAAAAAACATTAAAAGCTGTGTCTATGTCTGAATCAGCAGCTTCAGATTCAGCCAAATCAAATCAGAGACAGTGATCTGAATCAACTAATCAAATCACTGTCTCTGATTCAGGCTAAATCCGAATCCAAATCAAATAGGGCTCACCTCGCACACCCCTAATCATTGCATATTACAATATATTTAGTTTACCCTACATTTCATTTTCCATATATCCTGTATGCTATTTTAACAACAGGTGTATTTTGCTATAAAAAACCTTAAATGCAAGTAAATAAATGTATTGGATGTAAAGCCCATATAAATCTAAGTGGAAGAACAAGACTTTTCCACTGCATCAATTCATATATTCAACCAACAGGTATTCTGGAGAGGCTGTGGGACACCAAAAGAAATAAGGAACTCAGATCCAGCAACCTCATGCTCCTACCTAGTCCTTTCTAACATAGAACTAATCATATGTATATGGGACATTTGTGAGAGTAAGGGCTTGCAGGACACGACCCTAATGTTCCCATGCATTGCAATCCCAACAACTATGGTGATTTATGTTTATAACTGGAAGAGATGGGCAATTATTTCCTAACTGAAAGCTTACATTTGATACAGTCTGAATCTATTGTGGGGGCCTGGGCAAATACATAAAGCAAACTCCTTATTTAACAACACAATATTAGGCAATAAATTACAAATGAAACGAAAGAGAAACTGGGCTTTTTACCTAACCAGACACAATCATGCATGTCTTTGTACTTTGCTCCATAAACAGAGAGTGAATATTGTGACCATCTGCCAAGTGCTTTTGTAGTTCTGTGACCAAGAAACTCAGAGAGGCAAGTGTTATAAAATGTGGGCAAATTAAACTGAATCCATCAACAACATAAGAATCAAATTCAAGTCCCAAAAGAGAGGAATGGGTATTGTGCTAAAAGTGCTACTCTACTCTCTTTCTAATTCTCTAATTCCAGTAATTCCTATTCCTTTATGCTACAAAGTTAGGTTGTGTTTAGACACTAAGGTCAACATTGTAGGAAAAATGCCAAATAAATCAAGGCAAAGTATTGAATCATAAATGTGTAATAAATATACCAGGTCTGAATTACGAAGCAATATGTAAATATTTTTACTATATTCCTAGTGATATGTAGCTAAATGTTTTGGGAACAAAATAAGTTATATATCATAATTTTCTTAATTTGTAGGCAAACAAAAAAGGCCATTAAATGTTTGTTCTTTGGATTCCATTTTAATTCCAAAATCCCACTGAGAAGCAATATTTGTGTGCATGTTCTCTCTCTCAACTTCTCCATGAATCCACATCTATCTATACATTCATCCCCTCATACTGATATATAAAATAGCAATATATCTATAATATATAATAGTATGAGGGGATGAATGTGGATTCATGGAGAAGTTGAAAAAGAGAACATGCAGACAAATATAGATTATTGATAATAGTATAGATTATATATAATAACATGAGGGGACGAATGTATAGATAGATGTGGATCCATGGAGAAGCTGAGAGAGATTACATGCACACAAGTATGCTTGATTGTATCCAAAAAAAATTGTATGTACCCAATCAGGTGACCAGACACACTTTGTCTTACTTAAAGTATATAAGAACCTCATTTAACATGATCACGTATGTGAGCACAGAATGAATTCTCTACTAGAAATGTGTTTGTCTGGAATCTACTAGACTGTATTTTTCTACTGCATTTCTGTATGTATCACTTTTCTAAAATTCTAGATTATATTTGCTCCAAGAACCAGGTTAAATTTAAAAGTTTCATTTACAAAAGTTCCTGTTGCCATTTTCTTTGGTTGCATCTACATGACTCCGTACCCTCAGAGTGAAACATTTGAAACTGCTGAATTGTGCTTGATTTTAATGCAGAACCATAGATCAGGCAAGGTTCACTAGAAATTAAGCCATTTTTGATACATTATCCCGAGGGTCAGTCACAGTTTGTCACACTGCCGAAGACATGGTTCAACTATAAATATCCAGTGCTGAAAGTGATTGGCACCTGTTAGAATGAAGGGGCAGATACACTGGAGTGTACAAGTGTTTAAGTGAGTTTGGCTTGATGACTCTAAACTATGTTGAATTGGTGGTTCAGGATTGGGTGAACTCTGTATGGCGATATGGAGCCAAGATGAGGATAGGAAGGGAAATAACTGTTGATACCACGTGCTAAATATGGAACCATTCTTATGTCAAAGGGAATGACAAGTATCACAAAGCTTTAGGAAATTTTCCATTCAACTTGAATGTAATATTGAACTAATAATGAAACCATCCAAAAAGTGTGCTTTCCACGGTGAAAAGTTTTTAGACTTAAAACTTAAAAGTGTTTGTTCTTATGCTCTTTTAAGACAAAATTCCCATTGCTGTTAATGACACAGAATGAGCGTCAAAATGCAGATTTTCCGATTCATCCAGTGAAGACACTTTCTAGAATATTTGCTCCCTTGCCCTACAGTAAGCAGTAATGTACTGATCTCATATTCTTTAGTAAAGCAACTAAGCTCGCCTCTCTGATTTTGACGAATACTTCCTATCTACAGTCCTCTGTCCCTGAAGATGTCATGTTTTGGAAGGACCATATTTGCAGCAGAAGAGCTTTCTATGCAATTCCAAAGCTCATTGGCATCTTCTATAGCAATTCAGTGATCATCTGATATGAAACAGGAATTTCCATGCCTGAATTTAAATACACTGTGTTGGCAACTGTGTCAGCTGATGAGATGGGGAAAATGAACGTGAGCTTTGAATTTATGTCCATTGTAATCTATATTAATTTTTGTCCTCTTTCCTTTGCATGACAGGAGTAAGGGAGTAAAATAGATCTTCTTCCCTGTGAAAGATGTTGAAATGTAAAGAAAAAAAATCCAAAATCAAAATTGGAGAAGTGAACTGTTGTGATTTTTGTGCAAAATGAAACTCTAGAAAAAATTTTAGATCGATCTATGTTTTTGAAAAATTCAAATGATTTTATTTCATTATAAGTCCGTTTCCTATTTTTATTCTATATAAATAGCAATTCTAAAATGAAAAGTAATTTTGAAATTAAAAATGAAAGTTAGCTTTCCAGAAAAGGTCAAAATAAAACATTCTGCAACAACATTTTTCCCCAGCAGGCCAACACAATCTGATCAGAATATATACAACTTTGCAAAAAAAAAGAAAAGAAAAAGGGAAGAGTTTGGTTACAATGACACTCTCCAAAAGAAAATTACTTCTGTGATAATTTCCTGACCTGCTCTCAAGGGGAATACTGTGAGAAAAACTTGCTGAACCCCGAAAGAAGGAATATATTTCATAGCTTAACTACCCAACTGATCAGGTCTGCAGGGATACTGAGAAGCTCTGTAAGAGCTGCAGAAGAATTATTATGCCAGAAGAATGCTTTTAATACAGCCATCATTCTTTCTTTCATTAAGCCGCACTTCATTAGAATAAACACTGCCTTTACTTCAAGGAGAGAATGACCAATGTTGTAACTACTATTATGCCATAAGAGCCACTAACATTCTCTAACAAGGAGCTGCAGTTATATTTTTCTACTGAGGCTCACAAGAATATGGGAGAAAGCCAGAATCAATTTTACTCCTTTATGTTTAGTTATATTGTAAAGCACAGATCCATTTTTATTTTAATTAGCTTTGCTGTTTAATTGAATGCCTTTAAATTTAAAGACATTTAGCCTTGCCATTTACCAAGTCAAGTTTTCTACATAAATTTAAGGTATTGTTACCTAAAAAGATTACTTTTAACATCCCATGTGTCCATTAGGAATAGATGGCCATTAGCAAAGAATGGTCTAAAATGAAGTCATAATCGTTACTTTTAAATAAATAAATATCTATCTATCTATCTATCTAGAGATATATCTATATGTGTGTATATATAGATATATATCTAGAAATATATCTCTAGATAGATAGATCTATCTAGAGATATATCTCTAGATGGATAGATAGATCTATCTATACACACAGACAGACAGACAGACAGACAGATAGAGCTGAAATATCAGCATGCAAATGTCTACATCCAAGCAACATTAATAGCACTTATGACAGTCACAAAGCTAATTTAAAACATAGAAAGAGATTTTAAAAGTAGATCATTTGGGGAAATATATATAAACCCTCATTTTGAAATCAGTCCATTTAAGTCAAGTCCTGAACAGGCCCAAACCTACTCTCACTGATGCCATATTTCTGAATCGGGGCCTTATATTACATTTAACTGTCCTTTGAAACCAAATTACACTGCAGCGCATCATACACCTGTTCCAATACAACGGCCCATATACTAAAACATTCTGATACTCACTTGTCCTCTATGCCAAAGTGCCCCAACCAACCTGTTGCTTGCAATGTCTTGTGCGATTAAATCCAGGCACACACACAAACAGGTACAGGGTTAAAGCTCTTTTATTTGCAGATCTCCAGCACTTCTTTTACTCCACTCTTTTACAGGTACTTCCTTCAAGTAATTCTGGAGTTCTCACATTACAATACAGTGGACTTAAAGGGATACATCATTACATCATTCACTGTAGAAAAATATTCAGCATACATATTTATGTAGATCTAGGCAACCTACCAAATTTGAGGATAGGTCAAGAATGTGTTTAGGTTAACTCAAGTTGCAGGGTATAAACTTTTGATTTTTTTGCTGGTTCTTCCCTCCCCCCACCCACCCCCCAACTCCCTGCTTCTTTCCCATATCAAATACAAGTAAAAAGATTCACTCCATTTTCGTCCAGAACTGAATGTTTTCTGAAGATTTAGCTCATTTTGAACACAAGCTTTTACTGCTAAGCTGAACCACAAGGCAAAAGAGAAAAAAAAAACATACTTGCAAAAAAAGAAAAGAAAAAGATGCAACCAGCTTTTTCCCTCCCCGAAACTATGAAATGCCTTAGATCACAGCTTTCACTAAACAGACTATTCAGACCAGATTTCCATTATTCTCATCATCACTTATATAACAGCGACTGATTTTATCATCCTTCTTTGTATGCGTTTCCCTTAGTGCTTTAGGGTAGGAAGGATTTTTTTCTTCTCACTGCTAACCAACAACAGATAAATAACTTCTCAGCTAACCAGCAACAGATAAATAACTTCTCAGCTCAGTGTCTAAGACAATGTGTTTTCTCAATGGAACGCTTTTCATCTGCACAACAGCACAAAAAATATGATACTGTGCCCTGTGACAAACCATAAATTCTGTCACTGGGGATGTTCATTTATTTATACTTCACTTTCCATTCAAACTGGTCTTTTAAAGACAAAGCATTTGAATATTATGAAGAGGTTCAACCATACGGAGGTCAACTATAACGAACTGCCAAGGTAAACGTTACTAACTCAGAGACACTTATAAACATAGTAAGGATAAATAGTATCTTGTTTCCTTCCTCCAAACTGTATTTCATGTTAATGGCTCGAGCTTCCATGCCATCCTGCCTCTTGCATTCATCTCTCCTATCCTAAATTCTGGACATAACAAGTCCTATATGCACTGCATATGTGTAGTTTTTATTGTACTTGCAAAAAAAGAGAGTTGATAGCTGCTTGCTAGCTTTGTTGTGTACTTGCAATTGTTCTGCTGCAGCTTATGCAGCTTTCTAAAAAATGATAGACTAAATAATGTAAAGAGGAAATACACCAGTGTGAGGTGCAATCTCAGATTAGCCTTTCATTTCATTAAATTAATACAGAGAGAGGTGTGGTCCTGAAAACTGAGTACAGGACTACGTGACAGCAGCTACTGTGTTCTGTTTCCAACTGACTCTTGGGCAGATCAGCAAATCTTTCTGCCTCTGTTTCCCCAGTTATAAAATGGAGGTAGTAATACTTACCTATCTACCTCTTAGTGATCTGGTAAAAATTACTTAGCACTTGTAAAATGCTCTGAAGATGAAAAGTGCTAGAATGTAATACAAAAAATATATTTTTCTTAATAGTAATAGATAAAGAATTACATTTCAGCAGGTTTTCATTTTCATTTTTATACTTGACAGCCCAGATGGTGTCTATGTGACAATTTTGTCCATAGTCTTTTCAGATACTCTTAAGTGACTTCACGGTCCAAGACTTCAAGTCACTTGGACACTGTTGAAACTTTTATTTTTAGGCTTCTAAATAACTTAGGCATGTATAAAAACGTGACCCTGGATCTTCCTGGTAGATTCCATGAGATTCTTCAAGGAAAAGCCTGGTGGAAAACCATAGTGAGGAGACCCCAGCAACATTCACCTGGATGACCTGAACTACACATGCTCCTAATCAGTGCCTCAAGTTTCCAATCTGTGAAATGGGGATAGTGATACTCATCCTTTGTAAAGCACTCTGACACCCAGTAATGAAAAGTAACACATAGGAGCTAGGTATTATTATTCTGAGACCTCACACATAATTAGTAACTCAGTCTTTATTCCCAAAAGATTGCTTGGACACTGCAGGTGTGAACCAGCATTCATCATACCCAGTCTAGGTTTAGGCGGTTTACTTCAAGCCACCTAAACCCTGACTGGGATGGGTGTGCAAAGCCATTCGGTGCTGCCAGAAGCAGTGTGGGAAGCCTGATGCAAGCAACTTGGGGTGGGAGGAGGGTCTGGCAGGTCCGCCAGGGGGAAGGTCAGGGGGCTAAAAATAGCTGGGATCAGGAGAGTGGAGACTGGGACTGGGGTGAGCCCAGCCCCAGGACTGTGCTTTGAATGCAGGTCTTTGGGTAATCACTTCCTCGATCAGTTAACCTTTTCTCAATCTAAATTAACACACCTCCTGAGGTGCACTAATTTACATCAGGTGTGCCATTTTTTGGCCAAATTAAACCCTCTGAACACCTGCACAATTGGGCATTTATACTGACCTGAGTGTGGTTAGGTCGATTTAAATGTAAAACAGGTTTGTACCCTGCAACGCTTACCTCGTCTCTTAAGTCATTCATAAATTTTGTAGGGAGACAAATAGGGAAGTGTGTGTGTGTGTGTGTGTGTGTGTGTACGTACACATACACATTTTGCAGCTTGGAGATATATGAAAGGTGAAATATCAGCCTTACTGAGTCCATTTTTAGCAGAGTCCAAATTTCACCCCTAAACTTTACCTGGCAGTGCATCAGGGCTGTCTTTCAAAGTCAAATTATATCTTTAATGAGATGCAATATTTTCAAAGGTTTTTAAAAACACTCACTAACCTTCAGTATTAACATTTTAGTGTCTTTCTCTATGTTGTATCAAAACAAAAAGACACATTGTAGCATTGCCATGGGGTGGAGGGAACAGCACAATAAAAGATTCTAAGGTTTCTAGTTGTCATAGAGTAGTTTGTAGATTTGTAAGTCTTTTACTCATTAATATTAATTTTATTATTATATTATAGACCTTACTGGAAAGAGCTCAGTAAGGTTATCAAGAACAATATTTGATAACACTGAGCTGCAAAACTTGATCATGTCACAGATTTTAGTTCAAAGAACTTTGGTCTTTCCAACTGATGAAGATGTATTGGGTACTGTACCCAAAAGGCCTCTCAGAGCTGGCCATATTCACTGTCACTTTGAACTGTTGCTGCTAGGGATTTCATTGCTGTGTTTTAAAGATGAAATATGCCTGGATGCCCACATAGCCCACCATTACAGACATTGTTTTGAGGTAAGTCAGTTGTTGAGATTACAGATCATATAAAGATATAGGAATCTTCAGTGGACAAATAGAAAATAGGAAGTTAGCAGTTAAAGTAGTTTTCCTGGTTTTTTTGTGTGCACTTTTTGGTCAATTCAAGCAACATAATTTAGATATTCAGTATTGAAAAGGAAAGTTCAGGGAAGTTGCATCAACTTGTATCTCCATATTTTTATCAACTTCCAGGCTGCCTTGCTAAATTTTAATGACACTGAAGCAGTCAGAAATGTTTTGCCAAAGGGAATCAACAGTACGTTAATATGTTCTGGTGTCATGGCTGAATGCTAAAGATACTCTCGAAGAAATTATATGTTCACAAGTTATAGCACTTACATTTACCAGGCTGTTCACAGATGAGATAGAACCTAAATACCAAACTCACTTTACAATATATTAAATATATACTGCTACTTTTTATCCCCTATTTCTTCCACAAATCTGCTTGTAGCGTAGTCCATCATATTTTTTATATAATGATGAGGTTCTGTAGATCTTTTGTGTATACCTTTCTGGAAATCAACTCCTTGAGCAAAGAAACCAATTATCATTCCCATATTTCATGCAAATTATGCACCATAGTACTACTTTTTAATTAATATATATACTTGTTTTCACTTGGTGATATATTTTGATTAATTGTGATGACAAAGATGTTCATATTTTACAAGATGTAAATCATCTGCCACCTGGCCATGTCCTCCAATTACCTACCAAACTACAGCCTGAAAAGTTCGATTTGGGAACATTGCCACCAACATGACCTTCTTACACCTCTTCCTCCCCATGGCCCCTGCAGACTTCTCCACTCCCCGCCCTGCCCCCCCCCCACCACCTCCAAGATCTATAATTACCTAAATATTAAGTTCCATTCGTTAAAAAACATTTGCATGTACACCCAATTTTATGCCACTGAATTCAATGCCACTTGTATTTAAGAGCATCAGTGAACTTGGTTCAGGCCACTAACTGATTGACTTTCTGAAATGCCAGTTATCAGGAGTAGGAAAAATATGACCTACTACACAAAACTGAAAAGAGAAGGTGGCAAAAGATTACCACAAGGGTAATTATCAAAACTGTTCAAGTCAATAGGACCCTTTCCTTGATTTCCACAGACATTATCTAAAAGACCAGTATGCCAGGTAGCCCCAACTACTCTCATTTTCACAGAGTATCAATGTTATCTCTAAACTGTAGTCAGACTCAGCAGTCCATGCAACCCCTAAATTTCCATTAGTGCAAATGCTTCTTTTTGGATGCACAAGATAACTTTGCTAGCACGCCCATTAAGATAACCATAAACCATTTGATACTCAGTTTGACTGCATTGGCTTTTAATTCTGAATGGTTAAATCCCACTACAAAGGTCTAGCCCAAAAACCATTGAAGTCAGTGGAAACCATTCCAGCAGTCATGGCTTGGCTTCAATGGGCTTTGAAGTAAACCCTATAGTGAAGTCACTGGGAATTTTGCCATTAACTTTAATCAGATGAGGATTTCACTAAGTGTTTCAGAAGTAAGAGGCATACGTCATTTCTAGCTAATCACAACTGCTTTAGGGTTCTGCCCAAGTAGACTATGACAGAAGTTGCCTGCCTCCTGGCACAGTTTCTATGAATTTAAAAAACAGAAACTTTGCATATAATAATTTTATCCAATAAAAAAATATCATGAGATGTATTTCCAAAATCCAGAGGTCAAAAAAAATTCAGCTAATATATAGTAACATTTATTATGTAACAGTGACATGTTAAATAAATGTATGAATTCATATGACCTGTACAAAAAGCCAAAAAAGATATTGCACCAAGTTAGGTACCAGCTATTTGGACGTACTATTCGCTAAACAGATGATCTATACATTTGTGAAGTTAAGGCAAAACCAGATGATACCTTTAACACAACAGAAGGTTTGAAAAATAGACATAATTACAAACATGGGGACTCATCTCCAGCTAATAAAGTGGTTATGTCTACAGAAGGAATCCCACAGGTTTTTAATAAAGTGGTTATTATCAATCATGTTAATTAAAGTTGAAGAACAAGTGTGAGATTTCCTGCAGGGCAAAGCTGTTTTGCAGAGTTGTGCCAGACTGATCACTTTTAACCCTGATAAATTTTTTTTTTAGTGTTATAATGCTCTTGTTATTAGAAAATACCATATGGAAAATATGAATGCCTTACAGGTCCAATTAAAACATAACCATGACCCTTTAGCTTTCAGTTGGATAGTCTCCATCGTGATCATTGACAGAGAGTAACTATATGGGTGAACCATCAAGCACACTACACACAGAGGAGAAATAAAGTCACTCACTTATCAATAATGATTACCTTTCTCAAGACAATGGAATAAATTATGTCAATTAAGTCCAAATGAACAAAAACATGTATAACCAATATATCAATATACAGTTCTTTGGCAGCAACACACTAACTCTTGATTGAAGTCTGAACTCAAAATCTCCTAAATTATAGACCTGGTTGCCAGTCTTTTTAAAACAAAGGAAAATCCACTTCTCCCATGAATCCAGTAAGTCCATTAAATGAAAACCGAATAAATCTTGCAGGCAGCTTTAGACTGTAACATTAAGCATAGATACTTATTGTCTGCTTTAAGTCTCAATCCAAATATACTGTATTTCAACACACAAAATTCTTTGAAACTTCGGAGTAGTTCAGATAGGGCCAAAATCCATAAATAGAATCCATATTCACCCATGAGAAACCAATAAAGAAACATCAATCCAATGATGACAAAATGATCTTCATGTAACAAAGGCAATGATTGGTCCACACCTGGATGGGTGTCACAGGGAAAACTGATTTTACAGGGGGAAGACCAGAAAGCCAGAAAATGTAGAATACTGCCATCCACCGACCAGATTACCTTTCTCTAGTTTCAGGTAAACCTTATCCTCCTTGTCTAGATAGAGCAGGACTCCATTAGTAGCAGCTTCACGAGTAACATCTTTGTCCCCAGCAAAAGCAGAAATGACGGGTTTTCCATTTAGCATCAAATTAACCTAAAAAGGAAAAAAAAAACTGGAAAGCTCTAGTTACCAGAGAAGCATTGGAATATATCACCAAATAGTATCTAGGGAGTGATGTGACCTGGTTAGAAGCCAGTTATCCAGCATCTGTATACCATTCCCTTTCAAACTTAATACTTAAGGCAAATTTGTTTGTTTGCCTTATGGACAGACATATTAATGTTTTATAAACCTGAACCAAAGATCACTGCAATCCATGGGATACTGTTCATTAACTTCAATGGGATTAGCTAGTTTCTCCAAATGATACTGAATTTCCTTTCATGAGTGGATATGGGCTTTAAACATGAGTAAACTGACCTAGCAAAATGCAACCAACCAGCTCATTTCAATTTAGCCCAAACTTTTTCAAGCTTCATTTGCATGTAGTATGGAAATGTATAACTTACTGATTGCATGTCTGTATATGAGGCACTTTCAGCCAGACTTTCAAAGGCTTTAGGTACTCAAAATGCAAAGAAATGCCTAATGGGATTTTCAGCAGTGAGTACTGAAAGTAGAGTTAACTTTCACTGCAGGTAAGATGTAGGCCCCTTCCATTTTTTATGACAGGTTTGTTTCAGTTTTGCACAAAGCATCATCTTTATACACTATTCCAAAATGTCAATTTATTTTTTTAGTAAAGTATCTCTGTAGCACAGAAATGTCTAGACTTTGAACCCCCTGATATGCAAAGGGATACATTATGAACAGGGATGGGATGGAGGATTTGTTGTAATCTCTTTTTCTATAATGCAATCACGGAGGGGTAAATTAGGAAATGCTTACTCATACCAAGTATTCTGACCCCACGTGTACTGTCATTAATTTTAACGGGAGTACTGCTGAAGTAAATTGTTGTTCAACATGAGTCAGAGCTGCTGAATCTGGCCCTAATTTGGGATCTGCTTATCTGGGAAACCCATTTAATCGGATGTCTCCAGGGAACCAATTTCAGTCTAATGATACTTAATGGCACTAACAGATGTTTCAGGGGCATGGTAATATCACTTATGTGGGAAGCCCTCAGGTAATTTAGTGCCATTTAAGTCTGTATTTGCTGAGGCTCAGGCTGATAGTTCTGTCAGTCCTTCCTTGGCTGTGATACATGCAAAAAGTGCACGACAGGTTTGCTCTTTGCCTGTCCCCTTGCCACTACGTGACTCCTCCTGCAGCAGCTGCAACTTTGGGCTGCTCTGCTGAGCATATGGGAGCTGGCCTTGATACAGTGCTGAACAAATAACAGGCTTAGTTCCTGTCCCCTTCTCAAATATTTGAATCCAGTAAAGCAAGGGCTTGCTGCAGCTCAACAGCTCCACGGGATGCAGCCTTGCATTTTTTATTTAATCCAAATGAATGGCCATCTACTAGCACCACCTGAATCTGTTGCACAAATTAATCTTTGCAAAATAATCTTTGGACCTGTTCTTCTGTTTTATACTGGTTTTGCTATGGTGTACATCAACTATCTTTAATGCATTTATTTCTGCTTTACCAGATTGTGGGGGAGTGGAAAGGTCCTATGGCTAACCATCATTATGCTGTTTTAATGTGATGAGACAAGAGATTTTTCAAAAGTGACTAGTCATTTGGAGAGTCTTTAGCTTTTGACTATCAGTTGTGAGATCAGCTGGATCATTCCTTGTGAAGTGTCTCAGAAAGCTCCACAATTTCTGAAAGCCAGGCCCTTTTCAGGAGTCTTAAGTTATTCACCCAAAATCATTAGTCACTTTGGAAAATGCTGGCCTATGAAATTACTCCTAATCACATCATTTAGTTGCATTTTTGTTACTATTCTGAAACTCTCAGGTTTGAGTTTTGAGCCCCGGTACATGAAACACATGGAATTATAGTTGCAATTATATGAGAAATAGATTGCTTCCATAATGTAATTGGCCTTACTTCATCCTATACTAAAATTTACACTTTAACTCTCTCTGGCAATGGGTATGTTTAACAATTAGACAATGAATGACTTGAGAATGACTGTAGATATTTCATGCTTCATCAAATGTAAAAAAAGGGGAGGGGAGGAGTTTGATCAGAGTATATAGCCTTTAAGTAGTGTAGGGATGAAATTCTGTCTCCATAAAAGTGCATTGACTTGACTGTGGCAAATTACTTGTCATTGCATATGTTTAGGGTAAAATGTACCCCTCATGTGGATGTTTTATCAAACCAATCACCTGTATTATATCAACTCTCTGTGGGATCTGTACTTGCAGCCCAAAGACTGAGCTGCCACTGAAGGATGCATGCTGCGGGAAAGGTCTTTGAAGGCCAGTCTGAAAGGCCATGTTTCGAACAGACCAAAACTAGGAAAGAGACAAATCAAGGGAAAAGCCACAAATCATGTTTCCATGGATCCAACGGTCTTCATGGGTGGAAACATGGAGAAGCTGCAGCTGCTATTCCAGCCCTAGAATAGCACATGTGGCACAGGAGACTGTGCGGCAGCCTCCTATTCTGACGTTGAGGTGCATGTTAGCTAGTGGGAGGATGCTGGAGACCCTGGAGGTGGTAGCTGGTATGTATATAACTCTGAACTGTGAGCTCAGTGCTGCTGTCAAATTACAAAAAGCAGCATGGCTTTGTGCATTTTCCAACATCATGGTAACCATCACTGTCTTCATTTTATCATAATATAATTATATTACTACAGTGTAGTTATCACAGTGTTACATTTACAGAGCAGTGAAGCTACCTTAAATAGATATGACCTTCAGCAAATCCATTTCTTCAACAGATCTGTGGTGTCACAATGCATTTTTTTCAGTTTTGTTTCTATAGTACAAGACATTTATCAATATCCTTACAATTGATTTAAATTTAAAAGTGCATTTTCTTGTAAGTGACCCTTCAATCTATTATTTTTGCCCAGCTCTTCAGCTGGTGTGAACTGACATAATAATGAAGCAATGAAAAGTCAGATCAGCTTGAGGGTCTAGCCTTATATGTTTTATAGCTGCTCATTTCAAATGTCTTCACTATATTGCTCAATTACAGAATGTAACATAGCATAAAGTCACAGTGGTGCTCACTGTCCCCTAACACGGCTGGTTTTAGCTGAACGGTGTCAAACAGCATTTGGTTTAGACACCACTTTTTGCTTGCTCTAGGCTGCAAATAATTTACATTGAGAAAACACTTTTTTTTTTCATATTTAATCAACATACCTGGATTGTTTGACTTTGATAGACTTTAATTACATGAAAACTGAAACTGTAAATTCCTTTTCTTGGTGCTACAAAGACAGACTCCAACGTGAAAAAATTGCCCACATTTACTAGGATCTACAAATAAAGAATACAGCATGGGAATTAATACGAGAACTGCATGCTACATAAACATATAAAGAATTAGCACTAGAAGCAAGGCATCCTATACCATTTTCCCCATCTAACTGTACAGTTTTTTATGGTTTACTATGCTCACTTAAAATATTACATGAAAAGTTACTAGATTTCATTTCCAATTTGCGATGTCCTGTATAACTTCAGAAAAAAATTAGCTGGAATACAAATACCTGTCTCTTCTTGCTCCCTATAGATGCCTCCAAATGCTAAATCTACCTGTGCGTATATCACATATTGCTGGGGGGGGCAAACAAAATTGTCTCGTAGTCCCAAAACACCTCATCAAAACACCAGAAATTCCATGAGTGACTCTTAAAATTGGCCAATTAATAATGGTTATCCATGGATCAAGCTACATAGTAATAGATCTGTGAATAAAATAATTAATATAATGGTTTGTAGGTAGACTGAGCTGGCAAAATACCTGACTGACCTATAGGACCATGGATTTACAAGAACTCGCTATATCACTTTTTTAACACTTCAGTAGCAATTCAGGCTTGATTCAATAGTTGACAACAAGTAACAAGGGAGAAGACATCAAAAAAGTGCATCTTCTTTATGCCAAAATGTCATCATTAAGGACCAAAGTCTTCTTTCTTGCAAAATTATTTATGCTTTGTTTTTCATTTGTATTTTCTGGGTTTTGTAAGGAAAATATGTTTCTCAAAAGGACAATAAGTAAAATCAGGAAGTTTCCTTAATTCTGACATTCTAAATTACCCCTAGTGATGTAAAGTACTCCGGTTGTCATGACAATTTATAATCCATTCCTATGTGAAATAGGAAGCAAACTATCCATCTCAATTACTTTGGACCTGTTCTACTACAAGAGCTTGTATATGAAATATGAGTGCCAGGGTATGCATATTTAATATGAATGGCCAAGATAAAAACAGCAATATTACAAAGCTGTGGGATCTAGAAGTGAAAAAAAGTATTTGAAATTTAATGTAAGCTATCTGTGCACACAACACTTAAATTCTAGACATCCCAGATGAACCAGAGGACATGCATTTCCCTCTCTTCCCTGTATCTTCCTTTACACTTAGTAATGGTTCACACTCCATTATATTTTGCACATTCCCTTGTCTCCTACACAACTCCATATGTTTCCCTATCTACCAAAAAGGTTAATGACAACATGGTGAATAAAAGTAAAATTTTCCAAGCACCAGCTGTCTTTATTTTGTGGTGAAAGACAGGCCCCCTCCAGTGATTACCTATCTCTGGGCTGAGTAGACCATTCTCTGAACCTCAGTAATTTATTTGAATCAATTCCCCAACTAGTGGGATCATCCCAAAGACTTGGCTCTTCTTAGCTATTTTGCATAATAGACGAGGCCAAAGCAAAAAAAGTCTCTCTCGTGCTAGAACAGAAAGAAGGGAAAATTCCTGCTTGGCGCGGTCTCCACATTAGTCCAGTGCCCAAGACATTCATTTGAATAGCATAGCCCCCCCTGCACAGGGGACCTCATTTCTGATGTCGACCTGCCTAAAGGGCACAGAGGAGCAGGATCACAGGAGAAAGCCCTTCAGTTTAAAAAAAAAAAATCCTCAGAAGTTAACAAGTTTGGGGGGGTTGTTTGTTTTTTTGGAAGACGGGCTTTTTTCCTTGTTCACACACTGAGGTTCAGCGCCGGACTCTTGCAGCAGGCGGATGTGCAGGGGCAGAGGGGGTCTTGCAAATGCATGAAAAACAGCAGCTGTGCGTGGCAAGAGCAGGCTCACCCCTGCAGCTGCTCCAGGCTCCTGGATGGAGGGGGGCCGAGCCACGGGGCTGGGACCAGCGCCCCCTGCCCCAGGCCGCCCCCGGGGCTCAACCCGCCGCTGGCTCGCACCTGTTGCTCCGCCGCCGTCCTGCCTGCCTGCCTGCCCCGACGGGCAAGTGCCGGGGCCGGGGCTCCTTACCTGGTCGAAGTAGATGATCCTGGTCTTGTTGCTCATCTCCGAGGGCTCGTGGTTGGTGCTGCGCACGGCCGAGAAGGCCACCTTGGAGTTGGCCGCCCGCACCGAGATGCCCAGCGGGGAGGACGACGAGCCCTTGCCGTCCGTGGCCGGGTTGGAGTCGCAAACCACCAGGCATTTCCCCTCCAGCACGATGGGCTCCGTGTCGTTCTGCGCCCGGCCGGGCAGCGCCAGCGCCAGCAGCACGGCGGGCAGCACGGCCAGCGCCCCGCGCCCCGCGCCCGCGCCCGCGCCCATCCCGCCGGCCCGCGCCCCGCGACCCGCGCCGCCCGCCCGCCGCCGCATCCAGGGCGCGGGCAGCCCAGCCCCGACGTGCGGCCGCCCCGCAGCTCGCGCAGCGCCGCGCACAGGCGAGGGGCGGGAGGGGAGGCGGAGGAAGGACCCCGGCCCCTTCACGTTGCCATGCTCCGCTCCGCTCCGCTGCGCCCGCCCGCCCGGCTCCGCAACCCCCGGTCCTGCGGGATGCGGCGGAGGACGCGGCTCAGCCCGAGCCTGCCCAGATGTGGTGTCTGCCGCTGCCTCCCGCCCGCCCTCAACTCCCCGAAGAGTTATGTCAGAAGGAAGCCGCCCAGCGAGCACCTGGCTGGGCAGGGGGAGCGCCGGGCTGCCGGCATCCTGGATGCGCACACGCGCGCGCGCGCGCACACACACACACCACCCTTTCCACACCCCCACCCCCAAACAGACCACTTCCACTACCCCTCCACCCCCCAGACAGACCCTTCCACCACCCTCCACCCCCAGCCGCCCCTTCCACTACCCTCCACCCCCCAGCCACCCTTTCCACTACCCCTCCACCCCCACACAGACCCTTTCCACTACCCCCCACTCCCAGACAGACCCCTTCCACTACCCTCCACCCCCCCAGCCACCCTTTCCACTACCCCTCCACCCCCACACAGACCCTTTCCACTACCCCCCACTCCCAGACAGACCCCTTCCACTACCCTCCACCCCCCCAGCCACCCTTTCCACTACCCCCCACTCCCAAACACACCCTTTCCACTACCCCTCCACACCCAGCCACCCCTTCCACTACCCCCACCCCCAGACAGCCCCCCTTCCACTACCCCTCCACCCCCAGGCAGACCCTTTCTATTACCCCTCCACCCCCAGCCGCCCCTTCCACTACCCTCCACCCCCCAGCCACCCTTTCAACTACCCCCACTCCCAGACAGACCCCTTCCACTAACCCTCCACCTCCAGCCACCCCTTCCACTACCCCCACCCCCAGCCACCCTTTCCACTGCCCCCCACCTCCACACAGACCCCTTCCACTGCCCTTTCCACACCTTCCCAGACAACTTTTTTCAATCCCCTCTCAACCCAAGGGGAGAACACCCCCCCCCCCTTTCCCCTTCTGCTTCCGCAATTGTTTTTCAGTGGGGAAACTCCAGTCTTTTTACACTGCACCGTCCGACGCCGGGGACATCTAGCGGGGCAAGGCGCTGCTGTTGCCGGGGCGCAACGCTCTCAGGAGCGGTAGCGAACTGAGGTCGGTGCTACCCCCCCCCCCCCCCCCACACACACACACACACACACTCCCCGCACACGCCCGGGACTGCAGGGCTCGTGCCCCCTGGGGAGGAAGCCGCCGAGACGCAGGGCAGGGCAGGGCGGGCGGCAGCGCTCAGACATCGCTCCCGGCTCCCATTCCCTGACGATGCATGGCACCGGACTCTACTTGTTGGCGCTGCCAAGTGGCTCCTTGTGGTAACGGTGGGCGAGACTGTGCCCCAGCTTCCAGGCAGACTATTTCTTGGCTAGGTCTGCTGTACTGAGGAGCACGGGGCGAGCACGCAAGTGCCTGTGGTCTAGGACTCCCGGGGCATGTCAAACCTGCCTGGGGTTTTTTTTGCTCTGTTTGATGCCCTCGAAAGCAGATCTTTCCTTCCAGGGTCCTGCAGCCAAGAGCATCAGCGAGCCGTTTAGCTATTCTAATGCCACCATGCCTCCAGGGCACTGGTAAAAAGCTCTCCAGACCTTCATCGTGTTCAAAGAGATCGTCTCCCACAACAAAGGCAAAGGGTAGACGTCGTTTATGGAAGCACTGAATGTTGTTAAGAGATGAATCTAAGCACAGTGGATTTTTAGGCACTTAAGACTACTGCAGCACAGGGATCCTCGGGCTATAACGACACATCAAAATGTTCATTCCCTTCTTGTCCAATTATAATATGGTGTCTGGCTCCATCTTTTCTTCCTCTTAAATACCACAACCACATGTTAGACTTTGAATCCCCTTGGTGGATACATTATGTGGGGCAGGTGCTGGTTACAAGTTTTGGGACCAAAAGAACAGCCCAAGTGTTCAAAAATCAGAGCTCTTGTCTGTTTATAAGAATAGTAGCGGCCTTAGGGGAGAACAAATGGGGTGACTGCCTGGGGCCCCACACTTTAGGGGCCCCCAACATTTTGCAACAAATTTTTGCACGCCACTTCCTTGCAAAAACTTCACCCCCCCCCCAAAAAAAATTATTGCAAAATTTTTTGGGGGGGGGTGAAGTTTTTGCAAGGAAGTGGCTCATTTGCATTTTAACACAAGGCTATTTATCTAATTCCTCCAAAGAATACTGAAAAGATCCACGATACAACTGTGGTGGGTTAATATTTACCTGAGTATCTCTAAGGGACCCCAAATGACTCTCTTGCCCAGGGCCCCAACAACCCTAAGGCCACCACTAATAAGAATCTTTTCCTTTTTTTTGCTGGGAAAGCAAACAAGTACGAAAACTGCTGAAACTTAAGGATTTCTCAGGGCAAATATAAGTTGAGACAGAGTTTTTGAGGAACAGATTGGGTGAAATCCTGGTCAATTGCCATTAAGTCAATGACTTTTGTAGTTTTGTGAAACCATGAGCATTTGAAATACTATTGATTCTAAAGACCTGAATCTTAATAACCACCTAGGGACAAGTACTTTTCTCTGTAAAATACAGAAAGTGAGACTCAGATTAGACTCAGACATAAGAAGCACTAGTGTTTTCAGAGTGCGCATAGAGCCTTTCATTATAGCGACACTGACACGCATGAATAGGGAAGTCAGGTTGAGAAGATCCATTAGTTGTAAGGGAGGAGAAAGGAAGTGAGAGGACGAAAATATTCACAAGACATGGATCCTTTTGTAGAAAGAGAGTCTGCAAAAAAAACAGTAACACACATTTGGGACACCTATTCAAAGGACTCTTTTGCGGAAAACCCAGGGCTGTGAGAAAAACAGGAAAATGTATCCCACAGAGAAAAGTTAGAATTTCATTCTGGGCCATTTCAGTATCTTCCCCCTTGCAAAACAAAAAAAGTTATCTACCTCATGCTGATGATAAGCTGTAGTTCAGTGACTTCCAGAGTTGGTCTAAAAGAGGAAAAAAAAGTATACAAGTTTATAGTTTTAAACTGAAATTTCAAATTTCTGAAATACTTGAAAACCAATATTTTTTTCAAGTAACGATTTTTTTCTAAGCTTGTTCATTTCTTTTTCTGTCAACGGTGTTTGCCAGTGGAAAAAAATGAAAATCCGAATTTCAGTTTTTACCTGCTTCAATGAAAAGGTAAGTAACAGGAGGAAAAGAAGACAGAAATTAATTGAGCACATAGAAGAGGTCAACATAAATACACATATCATGTGGCTGAACCTCAGTTATACATTATATATATATATATATATACACAGCTTGCTGTTGGAAGGTTATTGAAAAGCTAATAATATGCACTAGATTTTAAAAGTGAGCTTTATTTTCCCTTTCTACACTGCCAAATTGTTAATTTTTCATTAACAATTTTTAGATTTAGATTATCTCACTTGAATATTTAAATAATTTGTATAGATTAGGTACAAAAAGGTAGACTGGATTAAGTCTCTGTTGAAAAGCGGGTGTTAGTGTTCTGAATTTTTTTCAAAGGTTATGCATGCATTTTGTGCATACAGGTTACCTTGACTACACATGCAAATCAGTAGCTGATCATACAGGTGATTAATTTTGTCCATGTGTGCGTGCAATTATTTAACTCCGATACTAAATTATAGCAAATATGAATGCATGCTAGGAACACAATTGCACACAATTTTTGCATGTGAAATTATGAGTGTTCCTCTCAGATAATCTATACTGGAAGGCTAATCAGAAAAAACATAATGAAATTAGACAAACTGTTTCATAATGTGTATAGTTAATCCAAATTAAGAACTAGAGGGGCACCGATATATTGGCCCGATATCAAATTGGCACCGATATAAATAAAATTAAATGTATCAGAAATCAACCTGATGTGGCTGATAATTTGGCCAATAAATGGCCCGTGCATGCACGTAGCTGCAGCACAGCACATAAGCAGCAAGAAGCACAGCCAGGCAGCTTGGAGAGTTGTGAGCAGCTGATAAGTCTGTTGTGGTGGAAGGGGAGAGGGAAGGGACGTGAGGGGACAGATAAAGGACCCCAGCAAAGAAGTGGAGCAGGGGCTGGGGCAGACACTGCCCAGCTGGGGCAGGGTGAATGTGGGACAGAGCTGCAGCTCGTCCAGGGGGCATGGGGAGGTGGGGGTGGCTCCTGCCCTGCATGAACCCCAGGAGGGCATGGGGGGGCATGTGCCCCTAGATCTGTGTGGGGCAAGGGCTGCAGCTATGAGCTGGGCCTGTGGCAGCACTGGGCTCTTCCCAGCATGTGGGGGGTGGGAGGGTTGGGCCAGGGCTGCACTCAGGGTGGGGGGCAGCAGCAGCACTGGGAGGAAGGGCTATGGTGAGCTACACTGAATTTTAGGGTGGCTGCAGCCCCCCCATAGCTCTGCTCCCAGCACCACCGCCGCCCACCTGAAGCACAGCCCGGCCCAGCCCCTGCTGGGAAGAGCCCAGCACCATCCTGGCCCTAGCCTGCAGCTGCATCCCACCCTGCCTGCACCCTGCACAGATCTGGGGGTGCACGCTCCCCTCCCCGTGCCCACCCGGGATGCACGCAGCAGCGGGAGCCACCCCCCCCCCATGCCCTGAGGATAAGTCACAGCTCTGTCTCATGCCCTGCCCCGCCTCAGCTGGGCAGTGCCTGACCCAGCCCCAGCCCCCGCCCCCACTCCTCCTTCACTGCGGGGGGGCCTTGAACTGCCCTCTCATGCCCCTTCCCCCCCACCTTCCACTACAGCAGACTTACCAGCTGGACACTGCTCTTCAAGCTGCAGGGCTGCATATTGGAAATTGGATCGGTATCGGCAGATATTCCTCCTTAAAAATTGGCTATTGGTATCGACCCCCAAAATCTGTGGTGCATCCCTATTAAGAAGCATGCTAACATTTACCATTAAAACCTTAGCAATTGTACAAAGAAGAGCAATAGATCAACCTATCTAAGCTCAGGTTTCTATAACCTCAGGTTTCTATTTCACCAAAACGAAGGAGCCTCTAGCATCATCAAGGTAGTTGCAAGCAGTGGAATTGGGTTGACCTTGTATGAAGATTGATAGACTGAAATACAGGAGAGCTGGAATTCTAGTCTCGGCTCTCGTACCTGTTGACCAACCCTGGCCTTAAAAGAAGTTTCCTCATCTGCAAAATAATACTGATGATACCTACCCTTCTTTTGTGAGGTGTTTTGAGTTCTATGTACAAAATACATTGTTATATGACTGTTTATAGACATGCTCCAGGAGGCAGGGGAGGACTTTAATTAGCAAGCCACACTAATTAAAATAGCCCGAGCGTCATGTGTATCAGCGTCCCCATGCTGAAAAAGTGGCAGCATGGTATTTTTAAACTAAAGCTTAATTGATGAGCTCTAGTTCAAAGTGCCCTGCTGCTATATTTCAGCATAGGGACACTGATACACATGATGCTGGAGGCTGCTGGAGCACATTAATTTTCACACTCTAAAAGACTCGATTAATTGAGTCTGCTCCAATGCTCTGGATTTACAGCATGGCAGAGCAGACTCCCTGCACGTGTATAGGAGCCCTACGTAACTAGCTTTAATGAGCTGTGGGCCACATTCTACAATAGATTAGCATTATTATGAGAAGTATTTTTTTCCAATTGATATAATCGACAGAAAAGTGCCACCCTCCAACCACCACCATTCCTTTCTCCAACACTTAGGTGTTCAATCAGTCTCCAATCCTGTAATATTTTCCTTCCCATTAAGACTAGGAACATACTGTAGTGGGATATCAGGTTTCTCAAACAATTTTTATTGGCCCTTAACAAACTTGCCTCAAAAGACACAAATATGCCATAAAGTCTCTGTTGCTAGATGGGGATTGCTCAATCATAGTCTTTCTTTCCCTGGGTACAAACTCCCTCCGCCCAGGATTAACATAAACACTCAGCAAGCAAATGTAAACACAGTCTATTAAGGATTAATTCACAATCCTGGTGCCTTTTCCCTGACTCCGAGAAGGTGAATCTGGTTTCGTGCTGCTTCCTCAGCCCCACAGTCTTCTCCTTCTGCATAATAAGTTCCCTAACTCACCTAGGATCTTTTCACAAGACTCTGAGGGTGCATCCTGGCAAGCATGTACATGCATTTTGAGATGCCACAAATCACACATGCACCCATTCGCTGCATTGCTAATTTGAAGCACGGCAGGTTTTTTTGACACTGGAAAATCCCCATGTCAAAAAAAACCCACCACTGAAGGAAGCAGCATAGTGCATACAGTAGGAGCGTACATCACCAGAAAGGGACCCTGACTGGCCAGAGCCATGTTTTGGCTGCTGGCCAGGCTCCAAGTGTCTGACTTGGCACTCTTGCTGCCCCAGGAGACCCCCAGGACCACAGGTAAGGCTGCTGGGGCCAGCACAGGTAGCCCCTACCCTGCCCAGGTCACTTTGCTGCATGCCAGAGTGCGCATGCAGGAGGACACCCAGGAACAAATAGCATCAGCACAAATTTGCTGCTGCTATTTGTACCATGGAAAACACACACCCCTATATGTGCACATTTGTTGGGACACTCCTCAAGAGGGCCAATCTGGCTCCGAACTGCAGCCTCTCATCTCAGAGTTTCCTTTCTCTCTCCCTATCTGTCTCAGCTCTGTTGGCGTCTTCTCCCAGACACCAAGAAGGTTCTCTGGCTCACTGCTGCTTTTAGCTTCATAGCCTTCTCTCTTCTTTCCTTATTTGTCTCTCTCTTCCTGGGAGCTTTTTAAGTTGCACGAGCCAGCCATTTATCATTCTCAGCTGGCCCACTCTGTCAAGGCAAGCCTACACTCACTATCTGCCTGTTTCCAGCTGGCAGCCCCTGAAGCATGCAGCCTGCTACACATGCCAATAAGGCTTCACTAAGAAAAGGAAACAGATATTGATGTCCCATGTAACTTTATTAAATAAGTTGAAATCAAACTTAGACAGCAGAATGAAAATCCTTTTAATTAATATCCTACTAGAAGGCTGGAAGAAAAAGAGTGGAATAGAGAATAAGAAAGATTCCTACATGGCCGGTACCATTTAACAGCAAAGTTCAAAAATGGAAGAAGAAATGGGATGCCTAAGAAATATCCCTTACCCTGGGAAAAGAAAAAGCAAAGAAGAGGTCCTCCAAGAAAGTCTATTTCAGACACGTGTGGTGGGGCACTGTGTGTGCCTGCCCCTTTAAGTGCCTGGAGCTGGCAGCCGCCAGGTGCCTGATGAGGATGGCAATTTTGGATCTAGGGCCGCCCTTATAAACAGGGCAGTTCTGATGCTGGAGGCCAGGCAACAACACTGTCTGGCTGGAGGGCTGCTGATATCATCTGGTGGTAAGGGAGGAGCTGTAGGGGAAGGATAGGAGGCTCCTGGTCCTGGGTATGACCTAAAACTGCAACCTGCCAGGAGTGGGTGGCCTGGTGGGACTCCCAGTGGCGCGGGAGCCCCCAGGAAATGCCAGGCCAGTTACCACCCCAGTGAAAGGCAGGTTGGGGCACCTTAACCCCTAGCCCCCACCACCGTGTGGGTAAACCCCATTGTTTGGAGGGCCTAGAGGGTAGACTCTAAGAGAGAAAAGGGCCATAGATTCAGAAAGGTCCAGACTTCCCCTGACTGGCCCATGCTGGGGCCAGGACCAGAAAGGTCGAAGGGCCGGGAGGGGCCCACCACGAAGGACACCCAAGAGCTGCACGCCTGGGGTCCCGACTGGCCTGGAGGCAGGCCAGGGCTAGAGGAACCGTAGGTCCCGTTGGGGGGAGCACACCCAGAAGGGGAAGCAGTACAGGGAACTATGTTGCCTTGTATGCAGGTGGAGGAGACCACCTGATGGGAGGAATTCAGGTGGCGTCCGACTAAGAGGATTCTGGGGCCCAGTGTGGGGAGCTGGTGATTACGAGAACCTAGATGCCATCTGTGCAGCTTGGGCTGCGGTGTAGGGGAGGAAAGGAGCCACAGATAGCACCTTCTGGCATCGGGGAAGTAAATGGGCAGCCTCCCGCTCAATTGACATCTATGAATCAATTAACATCAAGGTGTGGTGGGTGAGAAGGCGGGCAGTTAGCCCAGGAACAGGTGGGCAGGCCACACAGAGACTGGCCCCTGTTACACATGCAAAGTAAAAATCAAAAAACACCATGATCATTTGTAATATTTCATTTTTCTTTCATTTGATGCATCTTGGGCAAAAAAAAAAAAAAATTCTAGTCCAGTAAAGGAAATGTACCCATCTTCTTTTAGCACACATGGCAGGCTAGAAGTTGAAATACTGCCCCCAACACAACTCTTCTGGTTTAGTAATTGGTGTAATATATACCAGAACCCACAAATTGGGTGTTCAATTGTGGTAATCAAAGTAGATATTTGGTTTAGAATGGAAGTGGACAGACTCCATAGATTCACATGTTTAAAAACTCGGTCTTCGCCCTTTTGGACCCTGGTAATCTATGTTAGAAGCAGTTGCATGCAGGCAGACTCCTGCCAACTGAGTTCGAGTGACTGCAATGGGACAGAAGGGATCTGTTTGTGCAGCGCTGGTGGCTGGAATAAGGCCCCTGTGATTCGATGCACAGTGAATACATTCCCACAGTGAGCTACAGAGTAAATAACCAATTTACATAATTCATCCTCCTACACCTATCAATCTAAGTGCTTAGATGAGCTCTCATCAACATGGTGCCTGAATCACTCCTACAAGAAGCAAACAACAAAGGTATCTCTTTCTTCTGCCATTGCCAGCAGGGAGCCAGCTTGAAGGTTATTGGTAATTGCAGTAGGTTAGTTTGGTTGATTTTCAAAGAGTTGTAAAAATTGTAATATTTCTGGTTGGGGTACCATGGCAAAGTTAAAATGAGGAAGACAGTTTTACACTTGGTTCCCAAACAGGGGGGCGAGTGGTCATTCTTATTTTATCTGTCAGTGATAAGTAAGGGAATGAATAGTAACAAAGTAATGAGAGGAAGAAATCAGTCAGTCAGACCAAGCCATCTCTATATAAATTTTATATACATAAATTTATTACAAGCCAGCAACTATTTTTAATTGTATCTTTTTGCATAAGTGGCCTTTCACTGTGTTTTTTTTTGTATGCTAGATAGGATGTTCTTCAATACACAGACACAAAGGAAAGTGTAAAGCATAAAATGCCACACTTACCTGTAAATTCTCTCTCAGATTGGCTGCTAACCTGGTGTTAAACATGATTTTGTGTCAATAACACACCGTACACTCCACAGTGCTTGGGAAATGAGCAGTGCTTCAAATAACAGCTCTCTTTGGGAAAAGGAATTCACCCCAAATTTCTTCTCATTATTCTGAGTTCCTAATTTGTTCCCAGAGGCCTTATGAATCCTGCTTACCTCTGGAAAACTAGAGCCCTATTTCCTTTTGCCTTCTTTTAACTACATTTTCTTTATCACATTTCTCATCTATCATGTTGCAGCTTTCTGGAGTTACTGAATTCTTTTTCTTTTTTTTTTTTGTTATGGAGCTGGTTGACTGTTTCCTCTGCTGATTCATAGGCAGAAAGGCCTGGCTTTCTGAACCAGTTCTCTTTCATTCTTTGTTGATATCCAGATAATGAGGAACCATGAAAGATGAGATGATGGAAAAGAAAGAAAGAAAAATGAGAGAAAGCAAGTGAGAGAGAGAGAGAAATGAGAGGTCAAAAAAGCAGATGATGTAACTCCAAATGATAGTGTGCTCAATGCTGATCATGATGGCTTTTGGTTAGGTGTCTTTGCCATTTCTTGACAGTCTATCAAGCTAAGTAATACAGTTGCTAACTTTGCTCCCTCCCAATCTGTCAGTTGGCTCTTGGACAAACTAACTTATCTTTTAGACAGCTGGCCTGTGGCTCTTAGCTAGTTAAATAGTTTGTTGGCAAGATCCAAAACTAATTCATTTGGCTAATGAGCTTAATGGCTCATTAGATTTCATTAATATTCTGTAAAGTAAATTTCAGTACATTTAGTTTGAGTTAAAAGTAACTCTATCCCACAAGCAGACACAGAACAATACATACACTTGTGGCCTGATCCTGCATCCCTGAAATCAGTGGGAGTTTTGCCACTATCTTCAATTAATATAGACTTAGACCTATTCAAAAATGTATTCTATTTCTTATGCGCTTATTCTTGCTTTATTACTATGTTTTTATTGGCATTTTTCCCCAACACATTTCTATATTCTTCTCTACTCTACCTTGTTTTTTGTCCCTTGAGGAAGTGCACTGACTTCTGTTGAAACCCTATCACCAAGAGTTACATCCATATAACGAAGAGGAAAATGTAATCCTCCAGGTTCATTGTACTTCTTCATGGGTCTTAAGACCAAAGTGAATAGCTTTCCACAAATAAACATGGTCACTGGGTTTTAGCATTTTTCTGCTTGTGCAGTGTGTATACAGAGTTTGCAACTAGTCACGATTCAAAATATATCAACTAAATTACTCACAAAACGTACAAGTTTAATTATTCAGGGAATCAGGGCCTTAGTGGGCTAACAATGGAGATTCAACGTACACATTAAATGATGGTATACATTGTAATTAATCTTCTTACCGAGTGGAAGATAATTCCTTTTGTCACTTTAGTTCACAGTTAACTTTTATTCAAGCCCTATTTCCTTTGTGTTTACCCAAACAAATTCACAAAGCTTTATAAAATAATTAATTTTTGTAAAGTCCCATCCAGTTTGCCAGAATAAATAGAGCAATGGCTACAACAAGTTTTTAATTATGTTTTAATGAAGCAAACTGTGGAAGATTCACCCAACTGGAACTAACAGGGCAGCTATGATTCGATAACCCAAAAAAGAAAAACAAAAACAAGGGCAAACACAAGAACAGCCAAGTAGGAAAACTTTCTTTTCCTCCAGGACAGCGTAAGCAGGAGCAAGGGGTTCAGATTGCCACTTGCTGAGTGCTTAAGGACATTTTAGAGGCTACAGTTTGTTGAACAATGTGCATGCAATATAATCCGAGCAGCTCCTCTACTCAGCATTCAGCTGGCAGCCAATTTAGTGTCAGTTCTTGAACACCCTGGAGGTTTCTATACACTCATTTGGTCGAAAGGAAAACTCTTCCTATAGGAAGGCCAAAACCCGATCTGGTGTCATTCAGCACTGTGCTTCTGACATCAGTTGAAGGTATACAGACTGCATCAGGGGAGGATCTGGCCAAGATACTGCTGGAATTCAAGTTTTGCATAGACCTTTTCAGACCTAATAAAATGTAAAGGTACTATTGCTATGGTAACATCACTATAAGTGTCATCCTCACCCTGTGCTAAAAGAAGTGAGGATATTGAATTAGCAGAGGATATATTGATCCTATTTGACTGATAATCTAAGAGGAAAGACACTGGGCAAATCTTCCACTTTAGTAGGAAACTTTGGCCTCTCTTTCTGATCATACTCAAAAGAGGATGAGTTTCCATTACGTTTTCAATGTTCCCTATTGAGATATACCAATAGAGCAACTCAAAAAAGAAATGTAATATATGACTTCTAATTCATTTGCTTTTATATTAACTTCCTGGTTTTCATTGTGTCCATTTTCCTGATCTGGACAGATTTCTTTTTTCCACCAAAACAGTTCTCAAAATCAAAATGTTTCGGGTTGTTTTTTTTTAAAATGGCAAAACAAAATTCTTCAGATTTGGTTTTCTTTGGTGCAAAAAATTAACGCTTTTCCTCTGACTGCAGTTAATGTCTCTTACTGCAGTTCTGGGCAAATCAACCAGAGACCAAAAAGATTTGCCCAACTTTGCCAGGAAGCATTTCTCAGGAACAGGTCACAATTCAGAGGATGTAATAGTGATTTGAGTCACCTTAGCCTCCATCCTTGGGAATGTAAGTTTGGTGCTCTCTCTCCTACAGGCATAGCATAGACTCCCATCCCTTGTTCCTGTTGTGTTTGTCTGAAGTCCTCAACTAACTTGCATTCTCAAATGAGTGCAGAGTTTAAATTATTTCTTCACTGAATAATTATTGGTCTGTAGGTGATTTGGATGGCAAATATTACTCCTGAATACCCATTTTCCACTACAAATTATGAAGCTAACTTATGCTATTTACATAACTCAAGTAACTTAAATTTATGCAATAGAACATGTGAATTGTATATTTGTATATGCGCACTGCAATATTTGCAATTCACAGTTGGCGCTGTGTTGGTTAAGTAAGTCTTTCCGTCAGGGGAAAGAAAATTA
Source organism: Alligator mississippiensis (assembly GCF_030867095.1). Classification (NCBI taxonomy): domain Eukaryota; kingdom Metazoa; phylum Chordata; order Crocodylia; family Alligatoridae; genus Alligator; species Alligator mississippiensis. Next base: position 10,115,182 of record NC_081832.1, on the reverse strand, counting down.
TAGTATGTGACTGTATTCAACACGGCACAAATGGCGAATTTCGCAGCTGCATGAAATGGCGTACAAGTCAAAATTCACACTGGGAAATATTTGAGTAGCCAAGGCAAAAATTTACTTTCTGAGATATTTGTTCTGTCAACTGCAGCAATAGGGGAAGTAAATCTAAACAGGTCATGCACGTGAATGAATCAAATTTAAGTTCAGGAATCTGAGGAAAGTTTAATGGAGCAAAGAGCAACAGAAGTAAGCTGGTCTGAGACGTGGTAGCCACTCATCTTTTGACCAAGGGACTGTGTATCCTCCTCTATTTATACACAGTTATATAGTAGGGTCCTTGTTATCACTAGGGTCTTTGGATACTACTATAATACTTGCAGTCATGTAGCAGTAATGAGAACAGGAATGGACTCTATATGATGACAATTTTATAAAAATAATATGAATTTGCTTTAGCTATTGGTACATTACACGTCACACATCTTTAATATTCATGCTTGATCCTTCTCCTTTTTACATCTTAATATCTGCAGCAATAATTCTCAGCTAATATATTAGCAACAGTTTTGGAGACTAACATAAAATATAAGGCAAAAGCGATTCATCCGGCCAAATGTTGTGATGACTTTTTTATCAAAGCAAAGCAGCAAGAGATTTTTTTTCCCCAAGGTTTACTAGCCTCTGGCAGACCTAAACACCAACAGCCCTGCATACTCTAGGACAGAATACAAATAGAAAGTCATAACTTTTCTTAGTTGAGGTATTTAGTGCTGAAACAAGTAATATGCATACTTAAGTATTTTATCCATATGTTCCCTCCATAGACTTTCAAAACTCCTCTAGTGATATCAATACTTTGGAAGAACAGCAGTGGGGATCTTCTTCATTTTTTTCTACAGAGAGCAAGCAGTATAAAGATAATACAAAAGAGACCTTTTATTTATCCTTGCTGAAGTGTATGGTGTGGATTTAGATTGAAAAAAAATTCTGAGGTTTTGAATTAAATATTAAGAAGATCAAGCTACATAAGCCCATATTATTTACCAGCTTCATGCTACTTTAGGACACTAAATAAGGAAAGCCAACACACCTGTGCCACTTTCCCTCTACACTGCATGCACCATTGCCTTTATAAAGAAGAACTATAAACTTTATTTTTCTATCTTTTAAATATGAATAGGGCATCAGCAGCCCATAAGATAAAACATGTTCCTAAAATGTCTTGCCATCCTTGTCTATAAACTCAATAAATAAACCCCAATCATTTTTCATTATTACTGATTTTTCATTATTATTTATAGAGCTTTGTAAGCATACCTGACACTTTACAAACATGCCAGCAGAAAATGTCCTTGAATTTACAGTCTAATTCAGACCAAGCCAATACAACAGAGGATGATCCACTTTTATAATGGAGATGCATGCAGTGCTGCAACAAAAATCACTGCTGCAAAATTTAGAAGTAGATTTGAAGGAGGAATTTTCATAGACAGATGCATACCACAGGTCCCGAAAGGTCTATATAGTTGACTGCACATAGTGTAGGACACTTCCCCTGTTCCCGAACTAAAGAGGGGAACTTTCATCACCTCTGAGATGAAAGAGAGAAGCTCTTTGACAACAATTTTCCATTAAGTTTGGATAATTTTATCAAATTTACCATTCAGTAATTTTCATGCAGACCTTTCTAGTTCAGTGAAAGAAAAGCTGTCAAGTATAATAAATATCTGTTATGTATCTTTGTGATAATAAATGCTACGAAAAAGTACAAAGAGAAAAAAACCCAATAAATTCATCTGGCAATTAAGGAGTACGTTTCCATTCATTGCAATACTGCCCATCAAAACCACTCATTTCTGCCTCTCAGAGGACAGACATCTTTGTCTACAGACATTCCCTTGTCATTTTTCTTTTCTTAAAATGCCTGCCCCAAGATTGATTGAAACACAGCTGATACTGTAGTTACTGCTAGAGGGCTAAGTAAGTAAAGACCACTCAAAACAGACACGAATTGAAGGAGCAGTTCGAAATTGTGAGCGTTTCTAAGGATATTGTGATATTGTTGCAATAAATAAGTGGGCCCAAGGTACTTGAGAGAGTTCTTTATTCAGTCCTGTAGCTCTAACTGCCTCTGCTTAACTCAACTCATGCTTCTGCAGTGGCCTTCCCCCCAGACATGGCGTGTACAGGAAGCTAACCTTTCCATAGGTATGCTTCCCAATCCCACAGAGATCTCAGACTCACACCCTAAGTCTATCAAAGTAAATGGAAAACTCCCTTTGACTTCAACTGGTCAAGGACTTCATTGAATGGGTGTTAGAAGCCAGGGTGCTCAGCAGACAGCTGCCTACAGCTAGTTAATAGGGAGAGAGCAGGAACAAGGGTATCTTGAATCCTGGATAATAGTATTGCCTGGCACCCCACAGTACCCTAAAAAGAAACTCAAGGCACCCCAGAGTGCTGCAACACCCTGGTTGAGAATCACTGCCTTATATAATATCCTAATGATCAGAGCACTCACCCAGGATGAGGGGGACCCTTTTCTCATTATGCCTTTCACCTGATGGGATGCAAACCCACATCCTTCCATATTCCAAGTGAGTGGCCTAATCAATGGGATATATGTGTTCCTGGGGGTGGGGAAGGGGAGTCACTCCTTTCTCTTGAAGCTGTATCACTATGCATTAAAAAACAAAAACAATTATTGGGCCCTCAAGAGAGTGTACAAGAAGGAGCTTGGCCCTGCAACCTAATGGTTCAGGTACTCGAGCAGTGGGGGAAGAGGCCTGGGTGCTGCTCTGTGCTCCAAGGACTTTCCCCATATTTCATCCAATGAATATTTGATAATAAAATAAGAAAACAGAGACCAGAACCTGTATATCTTCCCTCCCACATATTTCCTAACCACTAGCAGGGGTTAGCAACATTTCCCAAACAGAGGACCAGAATGACCCAGCTGAGGACTAAGGAAAGTTGCCCCCAATGCTTCTTCCGGCTGTCCGGTTGCATGTAGCCCAGAGACCCACTCCACCAAAGCCCCTGGTGCCCAATTACAGTGTATCCCATGCAAAGCTGCTAAATGCCACTGAAGCCATTGCTCTGTAGGTAGATCCAAAACTATTTGAACCAGAATGCGCCCTTGGGGCATAAGTCCCCAATCCTTGTACTGGAAAATCCCATGCTTCCCAGCCAGAGAGGCAGAGATTGCTCAGACACATCACAACTCCCTTTTAAAGGGGTCCAATTCTCTCTCCACACGTGTACCATGTAGGCCTCAATTAGGTCCCTTTTGCAATGTTTTGAGGTGCCAGAAAAAAAGTGTCAATTAGCTTGGCACGCTGAAGACTCCATGTGGCTGTTTCATCAAAGACAATAAAAGCTGTACTCCACCATTGAAGACACCGTCATCACAGTCCTTTTTGTCCTTTGGTTGGACAAGTTCAGTAAATTTATAATCAAAAGGATTTTGTGTGCTTTTAATTTTCTTAATCAGCTTAATGCCTTACAATAAAGTGAGACATCAGATTGTTTTGCATGGCAGGGCTCCAAATTAAAAAGTTCAGTTTAAACACTTATGACAGAGACTCGGGACGTTATCTGGGAATTATTTACTGGATGAGAGAAGGTCTTATTTTGAAATAATCAAAAGATATTTCTATTTTAAATCATTTATTCCTTCTTTGTTTTCTCTGAACCGCGGTCTGAATCTCTTTCTATTGGCTACAGAGAAAGTTTTGCCAGAATTAGTACTACAATATTCGGTGTTAAAGTTTTGTTTGGTTTCATTTTATATTTAGTGAATGCTCCCGGCATGCGACACCATTACTGCAAACATGATCAGCAAAAACAAGCATCAAGGGGACATTATGTAATCAGGTCTGGAAATCTAGACTACTGGCTTCTAGTCCTGGCATGGCTACCTGCTAGATATGTATCCCAGTGCGAGTCACTTTGTCCCATATCCTTATGGAACTGCACACAGGCACCATTCCCAAGAGGCACGTACAGACTAGGGCTGTGCGAAGCTTCAGTCCCTGATTAGATTTGGTGGCGATTCAGCCCATTTCAGTGGCTGAATCTCCAAATCTGAATTGAATCAGAGGACACTTTAATCTCTCTGAATTGAATCAGAACCCTCCAAATCAACTCAGAGAGATTTGGAAAGATTTGGCCATTTGGACATAGACACAGCTTTAAATGCTTTTTCTACATACCTCTAGGTAGCAGGTGGCTCGTGAATGCTGTGATGCTGGGGCGCATGGAGCGTCCCACAGGAGCCCGGGGGTCCCCAGTGAGCTCAGCAGCAGACCTGGAGGAGGACCAAAAGTGCTTCCAGTCCACTTCTGGGTCCACCGGGGAGTGTGTTGGGCCCCCCCTGTGCCTCCCCTGCTCGGTGACTAGTGCTTCCTGGATCTGGAGGGGCACCCAGGGTCCCCCCCGTGGCTAATCGCTGAGCCAGAGAGGGCATGGGGAGGCCTCCCAGCGCACTCCCTGGTGGACCCAGAAGTGGACCAGAAGTACTTCTGGGTTCACTGCCGAGCACATGGAGGGCCCCCCCAACACTCCTCTGGGATGCTCCATGCGCCCCAGCATTGCAGCGATCACAAGCCGTGCTGTTACCTCAAGGTATGTAGAAAAAAACATTTAAAGATGTGTCTATGTCCAAATCGCTGATTCTCTGAATCAGTATCAAATCTTCTGATTAGGATTCGGCCACATTGAATCAGGCCAGTAATAATCTGAATCAATGAATTGAATAACTGCTGCTGATTCGAACCAAATCTGAATCCAAATCAAATAGGGCCCGCTTCACACACCCCTAGTATAGACTTAGAATTATGCACATTAATCTCAGGATTTCAACTGGCCCATTTGTAATAAGAACATAAGGCAACATTTCCCTACCTCACAGGAGTTTCCTGAAGCTTAATTGTTGCTGATTGTCCTTGACTGAAATATACTTTATGGGTGAAATTTACCTTCTGGCAGGCAGCGAGCCAGCCCAAAGCTGACTCATCATTTAAGCTCTCTGCAGAAATAGGTTCATCCTGCAATGGTAGAGTACTAACAGCAAACAGCAGTGGAAGTATCTGAGGACAGAATATAACTATTTGCAATGTCATTCCAAACATTTCATTCTTTTTTTAAATTGTATTTTGCATCAAAAAGAATTACACTGAGGTTACAAAAGCATATTTACTTGTGCCAGATGCACTAATACTGTTGCTTTTAAACTACAACACTTGGGTTTAGTGCTACAAAATCTTACTCCCACAAGCAGTCCATTATGCAGGTAAGTGAAAGCTAATTCCATGAAATCGTGAAGGGCTTTCCAGGAGGAAGTTCCCTGTTGTTGGCTAGAGGCTTCTGGAACAAAATGGGTGGTTCAGTTTTATATTATTGTGGCTAGATTCTAATTAATACCATCTGATGGTCAAGAGATACCTACATCAAGCAGACCACGGGCCACTGCCAATATAAAGATGGCTGCCCAAGACCACTAGTCAGTAGCAAAATTGAGGGGGTGGACTAATCCACCTCCCCATGCTTTTAACTGACAAAGACTTTTGATACCTTTGACTATTCCCTACACTAATCAAGCTAAAACCATTATCTCAGAACATCTTGTGACTTTATAGCTCTGTGGTTACCATGCATGGGACGGGGTCTTACCTCTGTTCCTATCATACCACAACAGTGGAACTTTTTAACCCTGCTATGGCCTGGGCTAACATAGGCTGCATATCTAACAGCATATACTAAATGGCATTCTCTTTTACCAACTATGTGCCCATGAAGCTACCGTATGTGGGGTCCTATATTCCCTTCCAACTGTATAAAGCCATGTAAATAATGTGATTTATAACCTGGTTTGGCAGGATTCAATAAACATTGATTTCACCTGACAGTCACAGACTGAAAGAAAAATATTTCCATTGATGATCTTTGAAATTTATAGAAAGGGGACGTAAAAAAAAAAAAAAATCCAAGATGGGGGTAAGGAAATCTGGAGCAGGGGGTGTCACACATACACGAGTGCACACGCACAACAAGTAGCCACTGCAGGTGGAGTCAGGGAGCCCTGGCTGTGCTGCCTGTGCACCCATGGCAGCGGCTCACGGATCAGGCACCAAATTCCTGATGAGCCCGGCCTGGCCCCTGAGTGGTTGGGGAAGGAGCCAAACGCCCAGCAAGCCCAGCCCAGCCCAGCCCCCATGTGATCAGGTATGGTATGAATCTATTGTATGTGTGGCAGTGCACTGTGTGTGCCTGCCACTTTAAGGGCCTGGAGCTGGCAGCCTCCAGGTGCCTGATTAGGGCAGCCATTTTAGAGAGAAGGGCTGCCTTTATAAGCAGGGCAGTTTGGCTGCAGGAGGCCAGGCAGCAACATTGTCTGGCTGTAGGGCTGCTATGAAGGACCCGGAGGTAAGGGGGAGCTGCAAGGGGTTGGCAAGGAGGGTCCTGGTCCTGGTCCTGGTCCTGGTCCTGGTCCTGGTCCTGGTCCTGGTCCTGGTCCTGGTCCTGGTCCTGGTCCTGGTCCTGGTCCTGGTCCTGACACTGCACTCTGCCGGGAGTGGGTGGTCTGGTGGGGCTCTCAGTGGTGCGGGAGCCCCCAGGAAATGCCAGGCCAGTTACCACCCTGGTGGAAGGCGGGTTGGGGTGCCTTAACCCCTAGCCCCCACCACCGGGTGGGTAACCCCATGAGATGTTGTGAGAGGCCCAGAGGGTGGACCCTGAGAGAGAGGGGCTAGAGACCCGGCCCGAATGAGATAGTACCCTTGACTGGCCCATGCTGGGGCCAGGACCAGGATGGTCAAAAGGGCCAGGGGCCCACTGCGAGGGACACCCAAGAGCCAGGGGCCTGGGGTCCCGACTGGCCTGGAGGTGGGCCAGGGCCAGTTAGCCGAAGGTCCCGGGGGGACCACACCCGAGAGGGGAAAATGGCTTCGGGGGGGCTAGTAGCCTGGATGAAGGCGGAGAGGCTGCCTGATCAGGAGGGATCATAGGGGGGTCCTGTTTGGAAGATTCTGGGGCCCAGCATGGGGGCTGGAAGAGATGAACACCTAGATGCCATCTGCAAGGCTTGGGCTGCGGTATTAGGGGAGGTCGGAGCCGCAGAGCGCACCCCCCTGGCATCAGAGCATTACAATGGGTAGCCTCCCGCTTAATTGACATCATCTGATTGAATCCATTATCATCAAAGGCATGGCGGGCGAGATAGGCGGGCGATTGCCCACAAGACAGGGGGTGGGCCATGGAGATTAGCCCTGAGGAGGCTCCTTGTCACAGTATGTATTCTTCTCTTAGGTGTTTAATTTGCTTGTGGTGTTGCAGAGGCATCATGAGCAGTGACTTCTTGACTACAGGCGTGAGCATTTTCTAGAACTGCTCTAGCTTTTGTTGCTCTACTGCAAATGCCTGGTAAGTTATCGTTAACATATCCTTTTTTTTTTTTTTTTTTTTTAATTCTCTTTGCCTAATACCATTTCTCTTTTGCTACAGTTTGCATTTACATTTGAAAAGTAGTAAATCAGACTAAAAGCTAGTGCACATTTGTGACTTAAGATTGTATGCACAGAACATATTTTTATTTGCTCTATATTAGCAAGGTGCAAAATTCTAGTTTATTAGCAAAAAAGCAGCCTGCACTTCCTGTTGTTAATAGGTTTGCATAAGAAGCATGAAAGCAGGGAGGTAAATAGTAAATGCTCCTCTTCTGTCCTAAGGATGAGGTGTTCAGCCACTGAAAAGTTTTAAGTTGTCCTCTGAGGTTACACATACTCTGCTTTCTGCATCTACTTTTAGTTGGGGGGGGAACTCTGAAAAGTTTCCTGTTAGCCCTTTTCTGCCTCCTAGGGGGAAAAATAGTTGTATGTCAAACTATAAATTGCTGGGAAGCCCTTGCTGAGTGCTGGTATACATACAATGTAGGTCCCTTGGGGACTTTAAGTCAACTCAATGACCTATAGCTGCATGCACTGCATTTCTTTAAATATTTTTCAGGGCTTCTACAACTACACTGGCAGATGATGTAGAGTTAGGGTTTGTGCATTGGCTCACTATTTATAGGGAGTGTGGGGAAGGGAGCGGGGAAAGTGTCTCTCTGCCAGTCTATTTTGCTGAGGCTTCTGGACGATCAACCAGAACTGACGTAAAAGTTAGGCTCTCCTGTTCCGATTAAAGTATTTCACTTAATAACAGTGGCACTCACATTGTTGGCAAAAGGTTTAATGTTTGCGCTGCAGAAAACACCTTTTGAATGAGGTTACGAGGGACAGAAGCCAACATAGAAGCCTTAATCCTGAACCACGGAAGTCTATGAGAATTTTGCGCTGACAGCAGTAGCCCACTGAGACCGTGAGCAGCACTTTCAAGTTTTCATATTTCAAAATCTGTCAAGTTTAACCTCCATTTCTTATAAGTCAACACATAGCCCAAACATAGAAGATACCAAAAGTGACATATAGATTGGTACTTACATATCTACTGATTAGATAAGTCCCCACCAATGGTACATTCACCTGGAGTCTTTACTTTCATGAACAGGGGTTTGCAAAATCAGTCTCTTTGACTCTTCTGAAAGACTACTGCAATACTAAATTCCAGTCCAAAATGGCCAGGAATATTGGTCCATGAATAATATGACACCAGACATCAGAAAGGATTACAAAGGTTTGGAAGTAGTCATTATTTTTCTTTGCAAATTAATCGTATTAAAGCATTGCATTACCTTGACTCTAAAAGGCTTTTAAAAAACCCTTCTCAGATACAAGGTCAACTGAGAAAAGTGGAGAGAAAAAAGGGGTTTCTGAGCTTAAAAAAGGGATGTCTCTGAAACTCGTGGGTTCTGATGAAATGGCTTGTTCGAGAAAATTGAAACATGCTTTTCATGGTAAGCTCCACTCAACAGGAAAGCTTCATTCCCTCTAAAGGGGTTAGACTGCCTTGCCAAGGAGGTACTCAGATATTAATATTTTTTAATTAATGCTCTAGGATATTCACACAGACACAGATATTGACTACAATGTGTGAATATTTTTAATTGGAGGAGACTATGCCAACTGAGGCACAAAACTAGTAAAATCTGTTCGAAATAATAAAGAAAAAGGCTAGAGAGGAAAAAAAGCCCCAAAAAGAAAACTACTTAGTTAAAAGAGACCTCCCAGGGCTCTGGAATGAACGTAAAGGTAGAAAAACATGAAGATTATCATGACCATCACGGATGCTGTTCAGGGACACAGGGATCTTGATGCCTTGGAAATAGCAGTTGTATTCAAGACTATTTTGCATGATTCACATATAAATGAAGGTGATTCAGATTTGGGGAATGTAATGATCCACAGCAAATCATACGCCTGTTTAAAAACTGCATATTGCTATTTATGATGTAGGTAGGCAATGGAGATGTAGAAAAATTAAAGGCTTTTTTCTTACGTCTAGAAAACAGTGACTTAGCCCCAGTTGACCAAAACACTTAAACACATGCTTAGTTCCTACCCACTTCAACATAAACAATTTCCCTAGGAAAATGAAGACCAAAGGTTTCTGGTAGATTTTCCCCCTGGGGCTATTTTCCCTCTTCCGTTTCTTGTTACTTGATTTTAAATTTCATTTTAGGATTTTGTTATTTTATTTTTCCCCTTCCCTCTCTCAGGCCCCCAGTCCTGCAAACACTAACGTGTGTTCTTAACTTTAAGTATGAGTAGTCCCAAGCAATGGGATGTCAAAGAGAAAAAGTGATGTGCCCAAAGCTAAGCAGGTGTCTAAGTACTTGCAAGTTGTAAGTCCTAGATCCACAAAAGGGCTTTTGGTGCCATTGCTCAGCACTGCAGCCCCTAACTTCTGGGTTCTCTGCCCTTAGTGGAATTCACGGTCTGGATTCGGGCACCTCTGCTACCTCTACAAAGCAGCGGGTGACGTGATCCTCAGAATGATTGCCCTGAGCTAGATCATTAGCAATGCCAAGGAGAGAGGTACTGCTTAAATTTAAAGCACTGCCTCTTGGAGAGCTAGGCACTAGGGGTGTGCAAAGTGGGCCCTATTCAATTTGGATTCGGATTCAGCCCAAATTGGGGACAGCTATTCGATTTGTTGATTTGGATCACTATCCCCAATTTGATTTGGCCGAATCTGAATCTGAAGATTCGATGCCGATTCACAGAATCAGCAATTCAGCCATAGACACAGCTTTAAATGTTCTTTCTACATACCTCAAGGTACCAGCGCGGCTTGTGAACTCTGCGATGCTGGGGTGGATGGAGCATCCCACAAGAGTGCAGGCAGACCACCCCCCATGCTCAGCAGTGAACCCGGAAGCAGACCAGGAGTACTTCCAGTCCACTTCTGGGTCCACCAGGGAGCGTGCCAGGGGGCCCCCCCATTCCCCTCTGGCTCAGCAATTGGCCGTGGGGGGATACTAGGTGCCCTCCCAGACCCAGGAGGCACCAGTTGCTGATCCAGGAGGGCCCAGTGGGCTCTCCAATGGACCCAGAAGTGGACCGGAAGTGCTTCTGGTCCACTGCCCGGTTTGCTACCGACCACGCTGGGGAGTCCCCCATGCTTCTGTGGGATGCTCCATCCACCCAGCATCACAGCATTCACGGGCCGCCTGGTACCTAGAGGCATGTAGAAAAAACATTTAAAGCTGTGTCTATGCCTGAATTGCCAAATCTTTCCAATTCGATCCAAAGAGATTAAAGGGTCCTCTGATTCGATTCAGATTTAGAGATTTGGCCACCAAATCGGGCCAAATCTTCACTGAATCGAATCAGCAACCAAAGCTTTGCACAGCCCTACTAGGCACTTAAGTCCACTTGGGATTCACAACTATGAATCCCCTGCTAGAGTCAGAGATCCAAGCCAGCCATTTCTCATCAAACATGGGAGCCACTGTACCTCCCTTTTGTCCAATAGCTCAGTATTCAACCCTCCTATCAAGCTGTGCCACTCTACACAAGGTAATTAAATATTCATTGGGATAGAGAACGATTTTTATGGCTGAGTGATTCGGGCAGAGATCTGGGCCTTATTACGTGCCCCTAAATGTATTTTGGACTAGAACTCACAAATTTATCTCTCCCGAGTGAGCAACATCATAACTAGGCAACAAAGTTGCACTCACTGACTTCCCTTCTTGCCTGATGAAGAGTCTTTTATTCTAAGCACAATAGTAGAGTTTCAACAGGAAGGGCCCAAATATTCCATGCCTCTAAACTTTGGGGTCTGAAAACCCAAAGGGTAGAAAATGCAGGTTCAAATCCCCTTTGGGCAGAAGAGGGCTTGGATCCAGATCTCAGATGGGTGTGCCAACCATGAGGCTATGGGGGAAAGGGGGCAGCCCTACCTCTTCCTTGTGGTGGGTTCTCTGTGGGGGCTGATTCAGTAGAGGTGCTCTGAGAACGGATGCTGGACCTGGCTATAGCTGGTTAAGGTGGATGATCCTAAGGATCTCAACAGGATTTAGGCACAGGTTAAGTGCTTAGCTGCTCAGCATTGTCAAAACTTGGGAACTTTTCCATAAGTTCGGGGACAAACATTTAGCCACCGCTGGTATAGAAATAAATGCCTATGGACTTTAAAACGTGGCTGAGCACAGGTTCTGGGGAGCTGAGTTTGACACAGGCAACTCCAATAACAGTTTGGCTACATTTATGCATCTGTGCCCTTTTGCAGATCTAGCCCTCAGTGCCTTAGATGCTGAAGGTGAGGGAAGCACTAAACATTTCACTGAGGGTGTGTGGCACCTACAGGATTGGACTCTTCAACCTAAAATAAGATAGGTAGCACAATCCTTCTCACTCAACATCACGTTCAACACCAACAGAGAAAACAGTTAATCTATTCTGGCCTTGTAGTACCATTTTCTGTTTTCAAGGTTAGAGTATGAAAGACAAGGGTTTTTTTACCCCACAGGCTTTCACTCCCTTTATTTTGTTGAGCTTCTTCTAATTATTCAAAATAAAACCCATAGGAAAGCCACAAATGCACCCAAAGTATCTTTCCTTTTGAAATCATGGGCGGTCATCTTAAGAAGCCATCACTTAGACACTTCCTGACAAGTTTTCACTGTACTTTTGTAATGCTATGTCTTTCTTGTCAGTGCAATTCAAATCTCAGATCGTGATGGACTTCAATAGCACATTACCTGAATCTACAACATTAGCCATGGAAAAAAGCACTCTTTATTGTACTACTATAGAGAAAAATTATTAAAAAAACTAGGCAGCCTTATTCTTTTTCCATTAATCATTATTAGTTGCAACACTTTAATAAATGCAGATGAGCACAAATTGTTGCTAAGCATTTTTCTCAGTGAGTAAATAGTCCACACTTCATTACAAACCAGATCATGCATTATTTAGTAAAATTACAGTAAAAAAAGAGCAACAAATTAAACCATCACATAGAAATGTATTCCTTGGGAGGGATGCTTAAAATTCATTCAGAACACTGGATAGCAAAGAAATGTAGTCAAAAGAGAATTTACAGAAATGTTGAGATGCTCTCCCAAGCACCTTAGTATACAAAAACATGTATTTCTACAAAAACATATATTGATATGAAATGTAGAAACAATCTGGAATATGCACATAGGGGATACAGGATCTTAAGGGTCAAATTTTAAAACATTAGAAGTGAAAATGCATAGAATCAGCTTTAACCAAATCCACACAGGAAAATGTTGTCCCAGTGCAGAAGGCCAGCGTATGCCTGGGTGGTATTTAAGCATCACTAAGGTCCATAAGGCAATAAGTTTCCATGGCGCAAAATTTAAGAAAAAGTGTTTGGTTTTTTTCCTTAAAATTGTTGTGCCGACTTTATGACATATGGTGTGCAGAGGCCTTCTTAAATTCACCAATAAAGAAAGATATCCAGCCAAATAGTTCTTGACAGTCTTGTTCTTGTGGCTCGGCAAATTTTACCTGCAAATTTGAAAGAAAATACACTAAATTGTTAGCAATATCAAAAAGTAAGATAACCCACAAAGGGTGTGGGAGGGAGGAGAAGAGGGTGGAGGTAGAGAAGGAGTGAGAGAGAGAGAAATTAAATATGCATTCAGTATTACCACTTACACTACACCAACAATAGGAAAATGGCTCCAGTGCAATTGCAGCCATCTTCTGTAGGCTAGTAGGCACCAGTCTCTCTCCCTCTCTATCTCTCTCTCTGCATAAGCCACAATGGGGAGACAGTCTGATCAGGAAGGCCAACCCGTACAAAACAACGAGTGGATGAGGCAAATGAGCCACATCCCCTAAGGTACTTCAGCAGTGTATCCAAATGAGAATCTTCCAGTTATTGACCCCAATATTTCAGCTTTCAGGTATTCAGGTTTTCAATCAAGTTTCAAAATTGTCTATGGAAAGCAGATGCTTGGAGGAGACTTCCTGTATACAAAAACCAATGTTTTCATTCAAAAGCCGTGTTGATGGAAATCTCTCTTCTTTTTTTTCTACCAGGCCTAAAGATAATCCACATCAGGTTCACTCTACTACAACTACTAAACAACAACTACTAAAGCAGAGAGAGATTATAAAGTCCAGTGCTCGGAAAGGGATTCCAGGCTCAGATCTTCTACAGCCACTTTCATACAAGTCCTCAAGCCTCAAGGCATAAGAAGTTTCTAAATCAGTTACTGGGATTTAATTAAAGAGGTTTTTCATCATTTTCAAGGGCAGCACCTTAATGTGACCAATAAGCTAAAGGATATATGGTGTTAGAATCAGCTCTCTAATTGACCAGGAAAAATCCAGACAACGTACTTAAAAAGCTTTAATAAGAAGTTTAAAAAGGCATTTTGTGATCTTACACGTCCTTATCTTGTCTGTAATTGAAAGCTACAAAGTAATTGAGGGCTACAGCTTTCCCAGGGCTGAATACTACTGTATTACAGACAGACAGAATGGATTATTTGAATTACTTGTACAAGTGATTAACAATTTCTTCTCTCTCTTTCTCGCTCTATTTTATCATCTCCCTCAAATCATAATCACCTGCACCACTTCCTACATACCACCATGCCTAGCACCTACAGAAATGGAAAACCAGCCACTCAAATATAATCCATATACAAATAAATGTAATATTATCCCTTAGTAGCTAATCAAAAGTTCTGACACTGCGTTCCTACTTGTACCTCCCTAGGTGCTAACAGCCCGGTCTTTGGACTATCTCACAACTTACCTAGGGTCAATGGTTACTCACTCAATGAATGAGGAAATTTCTAGAGCTTAAGACCTGCTCTGGGAAGGGCTATGCTACAGGGAGTGACCCCTAGTTTCTCATTTATCCAACAGAAATGCCACATGTTGAGGACATTATTGATTTCATAAGCAGAACATAATAAAAATAAGCCTATAGATTTTTATTTTATGGATAATAGTGTCTATTGGTACCTATAAGGTACTTTCAAGTCATGTATTCCCTGTAAATTAGGCAGGCGTATTGCTTACTACTGCTGTTCACTTGATAGTCTGGCATTTGTGCATATACTATTGCGCATTTACTTCTCTGTGTTCTCGTCACTGTCCTATAAATGTACATCCTGGATTAAGATGCTCTAGAAAGAAAGTTTTACTTTCCCAAACAGAAGGAAAAGAACAAACGCACATTTTTTAAAACAAAAAAATGATAAAACCTCAAACCAACAAGTCAACCTGGAGCCACTTTCAGTCCCCATGGAAGGGCCTGAGCCAGCTTTAAGTCTGTGGGTCTCTTACATGGGGGATGGAGGGGGACAAAGAGGTGGCTCACTGGAGTGTATGCAGGTCACATCCAGACTGGGGGTAGGAGAAGCAGGTTACAGACAGCAGTCCTTGAACCTGTCACTGCTTCTACACTACAGCTTGCCAAAGGATGACAATACAGGTTTGTGGCAACTTCTGAGGCTTAAGGTTTGGTCCCCCTCCAGCACAGCCAATGGAATGAAACGTTATCTTAAACTGTTCAGAAAAATGGAATTACTTGACAGATCTCTTTTGGGGCTGTAGCCTAAGATTTCTGATTCTGGCTGGGGCACATGGGAGAGGCAGGTTCAAACCCCCTCCCCTGCTCGATTCAAAGAGGCTTTAGTCCCAAATCACTCTGAACCAGACACAGGAGAGACCTGAATCTTGAGATTCTGGTATCTCCAGACATTTTGTAAAGAGATTCTGACCAGGTCTATTCAGGAGCAACTCGAGCCTAAATTATATGTTGAGGGTGAAGATTCGTCCCTACTTTTTCTATTTTGCTGCAGATGCCGGACTGACTCCTTGGGTATGCACAATAATTCAGATTTGCCTTGCTACACAATGCTGAGCATGCTCTCCTGTTTCTAAAAGGCTACAAGAGACACTGGGAGACCTTTGTACATTGTTATAATGTTGCATTAGTAAAACATTTTAATTAATATGTCCCTGGTCAAACATCACTTTAATCTTCTATTCCTACTCAGATCAGGTCCCTGGAGGTCTCTCCCAAGCTTCATAATGTTCTGCAACATTTTGCTGTACTGCAGGATGATACGGACTCTCAGTGTTAAGCATTTCTACGCACCTAGTTTAAAACCCAAAAAGATTTAGGGGTGTGACCAAGCGCCCTGAGCATGGGACCAGGAGAAGCCGGGATGTGTAAATCCCAAAATAATGCAAAACATGCCTTTGGCCACAGGTGATTCACCAAACCTAGCTCTTTTCTTAAAATCTCCTGGTGTTGATTAGACTATTCCACATGTCTTAATGAATGGTTGAAGTGCTGCTGTAGGACAGCCACTGGTCTTTTTACCACTGTTATTATCCTCTAACTGAATTTGGAACGAGCCAGTAATCTCGGTGGTAAAAATGTCAGTGTGTGACACCAGTCTTCTTGGTGTTGCTCTTAATCCCAGTGTCTTCCCAGTATTTGGGACCCAGCGGGGTTGTTTCTGCTAGGAGGAGGAACTGAAGGCAGAGTCATTCATTGTTATTCACTCCTCATTGTTTACAAAAAATAATTTCATATGTTCTGTTTCCCTGAACACAGGAGGAAACAACACGACACGTTGTCCTTGCTGAGACATTCAAGTCTGCTTTCTGATTATTTTTATGCCCAAATTGCTCTTCCCTCGCTCATTTTTCAGGGGCAACCTACCAGCTTGTCTCCTAGTTTTTCTGGGTCTGAGACAAACAGCTATAAACAAATCAATCCTCCACCCTGTGTTCAGTCCACATGGCCCAGCCTCTGCCCTGGCCTTGGATATGATCTCAGACCTTGGATGACAGCTTCTGTTTTTTCAGCTATCACTAAAGAAAGGTCATTTAATTGCCCTCTCCTTTAGCCTAACTGGAAGGTGGCTGTCACACTGGGCAGCTTCAACAAGGCTTGGCTATGGATCAACAGACATGCTTGCTGCACCAAATGCTGGGAATGTAACTATAAAAATGGAGCTGAACTGGAGACAGCACAATAGCAGATTTTTTTAATGCCATTATGAGCACAGCCTTAAACTTTCTCCTTTATTTCTGCTCCCCTCACCCCCACTACACTCATCCCTGTACTGCTGAGATAATAACTTGGTATACTTCGTATAGGTCCTATGAATCTTCACTAATTTTTGGAAAACTCTGAGGATGAAAAAATTCTTTATTCATGCTAAATATTTACTCATTATGAACTTTTAAACCCAACTGTTATAGCAGATAACACAACCTTAGTTGTTTACAACAACTTCCAGCTTTAACAATCCCAATAGCAGCAACTGATTTTTTTCATTTCTCTGAAGCAGCAAAATTGACTGACCCTATTATAGCAAGTTCCTCTTTTAATGAACTTTTCTTCCAGTCCCATGGGGATTTGTTATAATGAGGCTGTACTGTACTTTTAAAAGTACCGAGCGCTTTTATTTCTATTTGACATCAACGGGAGCTAGAGGCACACAGAACCTTTGAAAAATCAGACTCTAAACCGTCAGAGAAACTAGCCAAATATTAATTCAAGCCATTCTGCTACTGATCTATGCAAATGTCAGATGTGGAATTTCTTATCAGAGTTGCACATAAATTCCTCTATATACAAGGAGAAAACTCATATATAAGATGTGTGGGTTGAATTTACAGAAGACTGTATTTTTTAAAAGAAGCTATTTTTTTTTAATGTAGATTTCATTCAATTATGTTTTAACTTAGTATGTACCAATGTGTCACTATAAAGCTTCTTCATTTCATCACATCTTTTTGACAGCTGGAAAAGGTTTCCTTCATACTTCTGAATTAGATCCTGCAGTAAAAAAAAACACAAATCCACAATCTTGAGCTGACACAGGAATATAAACTTGAAGAAATACTCAACAGCAGTGAGGTAATTCATTGATAAAAAGAAAAGAAAACAGGTCAAATTTCCTAAATGCCATAAGGAATACGAGATGTACAAAATATAGGCATCCTGTCAAACTCCTGTATTTGAGCTCAATGACCTAATGCTGAATGAGAGAATCTCATAACTGGAGGCCTCTGGATTTGGCTCAATAATGTTATGTAAGTCCATTAAAAATTTACAGAATTAGAAAAGGAAAAAAAAAATGATAGAACCATGATTTTAGAGGATTTGTCATCTTGTGCTTAATCACCCACTCGTACAGAGGTGACACACTCTAACACATATAAATGCAGATGTTCGTGCATCATAAATGGACAAGTCACCAACGGGGAGGCAGAGTTTGCAAATAAGTCTTAAAAAAGCTACATGTTGAAGTGGGGGGAAGTTTCCCAACAGCTGTTCTCTTCTAATCAGTTTTATTAGAATGATGAAACATGATTAGAATCATTTAATATTGATCAAGGAAAGAAGGGGCTTCATCAGGAGACTACATCTGCCCTGTCTAAGGGAGAGCACTCTTTTGGGTTGCCCCTGGGGAAGGCAGGTGGAAATTAGTGACTTGGACAGTCAGCAGCCTCTCTACCAACCTTCCTGCTGTTTGGGGGCAGAGAAAGTGATGTCAGATTTATACCAGCTTCTTTAACGTACTGCTTTAGCAGAACCAGCATGTGACTTGTGGAGTTGAGAGGGTTTGCCCGCTCCCCATCCCTCCCAGTCTGCCTACACAGGAGGGGAAAGAAGAGACATGCAGCTACTTATAGCTACTTACAACATGGAGTAGTCATCAGAGAAAAGTTAAACTCACTTTGAACCTCCAGATGCCCTTGGGCTTCCCACCAGGCTCTGACTCAGCCCAGACCAAAAACGTCTTACATGTCTTACTCCTCATTTATTTGCAGTCCAAGGTGAGTTTTTGATAATGCATTACCTTTAGTTCTTTGCAGAACTGAGAGTCACGGGTTGTTGCCTTGATTGTCTTAGGTTTGATAAGCCTTCTGCACTGAATAACATTTTCCAACTCCTTTTTTAAAACTAACCACAAAATAGAAAAGAAATGAGACATTTCTTAAGTTTAAAAGACAGCCATGCCTCATGGAAAAATTAGGTATTCACAGGTCTGTATCGGGTTTATATACATGCTGCATCACTATACTTTTAATTAAAATCATGGGCCCATCCTGTGTCCTGAAATAGGCACAGCTCCTACATTAAAAAAAAAAAAGTCTGCAAATAGGTAGTGACCACATCATAGCAAAAGGAGCAGAAGGAAGATTGCATGGGCAACCATCCATCTGGTGTTTCCTAGCATTTGTGTATCTTGCTTTGCAACCTAAATAATGTTCTCTTCAGCTATGTTATTTTAAAAGAAAAAGGCAAAACCAAATTCTATTATGTGCACCAGTTACAGCCTCCTCCCTCACCACACAAGCTTGAGCCTGCAGTACCAACAGTACCAATGGGTACCACTCGAGTTACAAGCCCAACTCCATTAGCTGGCAGCAGGAGAAAGCTATTATCCCAGAAATGTAATGGAGTATTGCATTGAGGGGCTGGCCAGTCCAGCCCTCTTTCTCCCACCCTTTCTCAGGTCTTATCTTCCCTCTAGCCCAGTGGTTCTTAACTTCATTAGTTTCAAGGCACCCCTTGCTAGACTCAAGGCACCCCTGAAAAAAATGCCAGTTCTTTCTTAGCTTTCATGTACTTTTTGAGTCTGGAAAAATAATAGAGCAATTCTTCTGTTGCAAAGAACTCAGAAAGATCACAAGAAGTCAAAATGGTTTGGATGTTATGGATTCCTATCTGAAATCCTTGGGTTTGTCTTGTCAGTCATACTTATTACGCAGGTGTTTGCACACCTAACAGTGCTAACCCTGAGTGGCACCCATAAAAGCATCTCATGACGCTCTGGCTGAGAGCGCTGCTCTAGACCCTCCCCAATTCTATACTGCATTTGGCCTACCGCGGTTTGCTCCTTACCATGGTTTCAGTAGGGATACATTCCCATTTACTGAAGGATGCCAGCGTAACTCAAACAACTTCTTCAACTTCATTACTTAACCATACTAGGTTTTCCCTTGCCTCATTGAATGCCTCCTTGACTCAGTTATGGTAGTAATGTTGATAACACACCTGTATCACTTAACATCTTCAGTTTAAAGCAAACTTAATGGATTTCTCTATTTATCACGGCCAGTATTTTTTGATAGTTTATTTCTAAACCACCAGGACACCCTTATATATTTCTTTTTTAAAATTCCTCAGAGTGATGTGACAGGTTAAATATCACCATAGCAACACCTTACCTCAATATTTTTGAACCTTTCCCTCTCTTTACAAACTACAAAATGAGCGCAATGAAAACCTGTTCCAAATGACTGCACAACGCATGAAAGTCTTCTGTGAATTTAGAAACCATATTTACATACCATCAACTTCAGCACTGAGACCTTTGATGGAAGCTGGAAGGAAGAGAATCAGGAATGGGGAGAGAAAGACATTAAGAAATATCATTCACACTATGTGAGGGTGGGAGTTTCAGCAAAAGGGTTGGGTTGTTTTTTTTTTAATCTTCTTACCACCAGGCACAGCTTCAAATTCTGTCAACTCCTGAGGAAATTTAGCCAAATCAGGCTCATGTAAGAAGATCTGTTCCACAAGGGCATGAAGCAAGGTGATTGTCCTCTCCTTCCCCCGCAACAGAGATAACTACAAATAGAATACAGCAATAATTGACAGCCGAGGCTATTATACCTTTTTAAAAAATTGAAACAGCAGGGATGTTGAAAGCTCCTAGCTAAACTTGACAAGAATAGAAAACACAATAGAATTAAACGTCTTCTCAATCTGCCATTCCACATACAATTCCTGTTAAACTGAACTTTTCATTTTCTAGTATCCCCAAACCTTCCCTGATCCTTTGTAGCATCTCCTTTGCAGGCATTTCTTTTTTAAAAAACTTAAAGCATCTTAATTGATTGCAATTGATTTTGCACCTCCAAATATGCTGTTGCTTCCAGTGCCATTTAAAAAGGACTATGTGGTGTTCACGTAGATAGTACGGTCCCTTAATCGAATCTGGGAAGATGCTCTGTGGCAGAAAATGATTTTGTAGACATTTTTCATTATGATAGATGTGGTATTACAGCAGCTATAAAAAAAATTCAAACTGTGTCTCAGAATTGTCACTAGCATTATAAATCACTCACTCATATATTAAAGTCTCCAGGGGAAAAAGAAATCTTTAAAAATATAAGAAAAACCCCAAACACCTCTTCTATTTACAGACCAGCCATAATTTGATAATATTCTTAGAGGTTCAAGGCAGCGTAGATAATCTGTATTCATTTCTTAATTCTGGGATCAGGATATCATGCTCTGTTCTGCTGAGTGGAGGAGGGGAAAAATTGTGCTTAGTGCCAACATATTCTGATGGCAAATCTTGAGGAGACAGAGAAGGATGTTGCTTTGCAAATGATGGAAAATTCATTCTGGTTGCCATGTAAATGTTAAGTACAACTCTTTAAGAGCCAAGGGCTAATTCTGTTCCAGAGCAAGCATAAGACAGGGAGAGGAAAGATGCCTTTTCCTTATAGCATAAATATGGCTGCGGGAACTGGTTGCACTCCAGAATGGTCGGCAGGTTTGAATGGCCCTTTCTGGATGAATCAGCACGGCATAATCCTGTTACCCATCACCTTGGGTCTCCTGAGGAGCCAAGCCGGGGAGCAGATTGCTTATTCTGCAGTAGGTACCCCTAGTAAGTGCGCTTCTGAGACTACCAGGCACCATTGCTCACAAAGCGCATCACCCACCCAGCACAGCTTTAACCAACTGGAAGGACTTAACACGTTTGGTGCAGTTGCCAAGGCTCACTATTCCTTTTATCTTTGATCTATTACTTGTAAAACAGTGCCTTAAAATTATATAGCGCCATTTGCTTCCAAAGGACCTTAAAATTGCTTGAAGAATATTAAAACTGTACAGAGAAGCTGCTTCACCTACCGCTGAAATGCAGCCATTGGAATACTGCAGCTGTTTCACAGGGCTCAGCCCATGGCACAGGACAAGCTCTGCGGTACTTTATGGGACTGAAACTGCAGAAGGCAGCTTAAACAAGCTGCAATCTAGCTATGAGATGAATGCTGACAGTCCCCTCCTCCTAGCCATAGACTCTTTTCTATCACGGGGGTCTGTACTTCAGTTCTACATCTCCTCTAAAGGATGGCATCTTCCATGCCTCTAGCACGCTGCTTAAGCACTGTCATGTACTCTGGGGAAAGCCTCAGGTTAAAACACATTAACTAACATGATAATAAATATAATTCTGCCACTGCTACAACCAAGGGCAGATGGTCATAGCCACTAGCTAAGACATTTTTAAAAATGACTTATTGTCCAGGCAATGGGCAACACCCTGCATCCCATGATATCAGCTAGTGTGCATTGCAACACAATGTTTTCAATGCAAGGAAAAAGGATCAACTCACTTTGGTCAAAGATGACAATCGAAATCCCTTGGCCTTCTCTCTTCCAGCATTTTCATTTAAGTAGTTCCCAATGGCTAAGATGTACTCTAACACAGCGACAAAGCTCTGGCTGACTTGCAGCTGTTTGCATGCTCGGATCTTCTGGCTTATTAGCTGAAATACAGAAGCCTTGCTCAGCTGGAATGGTTACATTGAAGTCTTTACCCTCCTTTTAGAGCTCCAACTGTTTTACCCTCCTTGTCAGTTCTAACCATACTGCAGAAAACGGGTATTGCTTTACTTGTTGTAAACCAACTTTACATTAAATCTCTCTTAGAGGACAGGTCTGAGCTTTTCATCAAGACCCCATTAAAATTTCTCCACCAAGACAGAGGGAGCATTGGCCTCATGCTTCCAAGTCATCCCTGCCAAAGGGACTTGCATCTTGACTCTCAAATGTTTTTGAAGAACAAATAATTTGCAGTTGGAATTAACAGACTGCACAGTCATTAGAGACAGTAGACAGCCTGGGCCCAGCAAAGGTCTATATCCTTCATCCCCTCTGGCCCCTTTTTAACTATACCAACTGAGCTACATGTTTTCTTCCCAGGAAAAAAACAGAAAAGTAATATTTTCAAACAGTTGACTTGACAGTCAGTGTGAGTCTAGTGAAACTACCTCCCTTGTAGGATTCAAGTTACAAGTGAAGTCTGCTTAAATCAGGAAAACAAGCAAGCAAATAATCTAGCTCAGGGCCTTTCTTGCACATGCCACCAGCATAGCTTAACATAGGGAAAGGGTTTAACATAGGGAAAGTGAAACGTGGGAAACAGGAAAGCCCTTTAAAAATTACTGGCAGCACATCAGAGAGGTCCACAGGCTCCTGGAAGAAAATAAATGAATGATACACTTGTACATCAGGTAAAATAATTCTAAACAATATGCATAGATGTTATTTGGCCCAAGTACTAAGATATCTTGGGAGATAATGTTCTACACAATGAATAACAAAGACCCTTGATTTTATTGTAAAGCAAAGCAATCATTATTTCTTTGTCCTCGCATAGGCACAATTATGTGGTGTCAGTGTGGAATAGAAAGCATGTTAACAGTGAGATATACAGAGTCAGAAATGTGTTCACTGCCCTCTGTCTGTTCCTCTTTTGCCCTCTGTTCACTGTTCAGATGGCTTCAATTAGAGCTGACCAGGAAACAATGACAATGGGTCACTGCAACTCTCAAAATGTGTTTTTTCTTCCAGCCAGAATGAAAATGCAACCTTTTGATCATTCTCACAACAGCAGGATTATATAAAAAAATATCTGCTTTGGGATCAAAACACGAGAGCAGCCTGGTGCTTGGGTCACTGGCTATGAATTTGCAACATCTACACTCAAACCTCTACTCAGCCTGACTAAGAGCAAAGCTTTTCATTCCAGGTCATTCAGAGTTTTGGTCTCCCTCCACCCAGGCCAGAGTCCTAACCCTAAAAGTAGAGACTCTCTGCCCTTGTGCTGAAATCAATACATCTAAATGAAATGTTTTGGTCTACATAAAAGTGTTCCAATCAGTTCTAGATGCAAGATTATTCCTGAAGCTAAGGCACTCAAAATGCACAAACAAAAGATAATAGGGAGGTGTGTAGGCAGAAGGCCACTCAGCTTGACTACTTTTGCTCCAGCTGGGCAATGGGAGGAAAAGACCCTGAGACAAAGGAAGACTCCAGCCTCAGAATCTGAATTCCCCTTCTCCCTCCCTTCTGGCATGTCCATCTGAATGCCCTTCCCTCCCTACTGGTAAGACAAAGAGGGCAATTTTAAAACATGCTATCCAAGTTCATTATAATATCCCCCAAAACACTGCAAAGTTACTCTTATGAGCTGTTCTATTTTGGACCATTGCTGCAGAACAGGGGTGCTCAACCCCTGGCTTGTGGGCCAGATCTGGCCTGCGGGGCACAAACACTTGGTAAGAGGGGAGCAGTGGCAGCATCAATGACCCCTTTCCTACTGTGAAATTTCCAGACCTGAGGGGAGCCCCATAGGCTGGATAACATAGCCCTGCACACACAGCTAGATCTTGACATGTGGGGCCTGACCCTGTATGGGATCCAGCCTACGAACTGGCCCCACACCACTTATCCATCCCACAGGACCAAAAGGTTGGATGCCACTGCTGTATGCCAGACAATGCAAACCAAATATCAGATAGGATGCTTGGTTTGAGCTTTGTCTCATGTGATCCTGAGGTCCTGCTCTCTGCAGGTAGCATTTGGTGTTAATAAATCACGACAAATTTAGGCTTACCCAAGAGTATGTTGTACATACTAGCAGGTGGTTCATATTGCACATCAAATCTACCCCATCTCTAATTCAGTTTCATACCAGTTACAACTCCCTTGGCTCTAAAAGCCATCAGTCATAGAGATCAAAAACCTTTTTGAATAATGCAGCCAAATTACATCTTCTACATCAGGCTCCCGGCATTATTGCAATATGAACTGTCAACATTACAGCTGGAGATCTGTTCTCTCATGGAAAACAATCTCACCTCCTAAACACAGACTTCATATTCGCATTGAGGACACTCGATGCTCCATATTTTAACATCTAAATGGTGATTTTTAGTCACAGACAAGAAAGTAAGGTTCACTTACAGGGTCCAGATCGGCCATACACACTGGAAGTTCTCGGATTGTAAGCAAGAGGTCCAACCTTTGGCCTAAATATGGAATTCGACACATCTGTATAGGGTAGAATGGAAACGGAATCAATGGTGAGATAACAGGCCAGCATAGATCGTATTCAAATGTAACGCCAATCTACCTAGAGACATAGACTTTAAAAATGCTGTTCTCAATTAACGTAAGGCCTTAAAATTTAAGGTATGTTATTGCATGTATAAAATGCATGTGCCAGATGAATGTACAATCTGCACAAATTAGGAAAAGAATCACATGTTTGGCAACAATAAAATTAAAGCCAATGAAACTGCTTTTTTAGAAAATAAAAGAGCCACAGCAAGTAAATCCTATTTTTGGAGAGTGGAGGTGGAGGGAGTGTGAAAGTCATGATAGAGTTTCATAATATTTGCTCTATTTCTATTTACCCCGTCTCTTCTCCCTCCCAAGTGCCTTCTCGTACCCAGAGTCAGGCTGAAATTCAGTGTTAAATTACTATAAAAGAAGAGTAGTTCTAGCATTTTACCCCATCCTGAAAGAGAGAATTCCAGAAACATCACTTTTCTTTACCTCTAACATAAACTGATCAACCACATGGAGCTCTGAAGGAGATCCTTTGAAGGACTGATACATCTCCATGTCTTTTGAAGTAGGCAGATATCTGCAAAACAAAGACTGGAAACTAGTAGAAGTCCTCTTTCATTAGATTGTTTGTCCATTCTACACAATGTGACCTTGGTATTAAGTATTTTATTCTACATAGAGAGTTCTAACAGTGGAATGAGAAACTTAAAAGACTCTATGGTCACATATATATCCGGAGAGTCTGGATATCAGAGAACTCGTTCGTGTAGCCTGGAAAATGACCACCAAGAGATTAATAACATGTTTTCATCCAAAGCTTTTAATCTATTTACAAAGATGGGTTCATGCTATTATCTCCATTTTACAAATAATAAAGCTGAGGTACAGTGAGACTAAGGGCACCATTTTCAAAGGCATCTATTAATCTTGAGTATCTCCATTGTGGGCCCAGTTTGAAGCCATGACCTTACTTTCATAGTTGCCAAGAACTTATAGAAAGCTTTGAAATCAGCACCTATGAAAATTAGACTTTGGCTATCTCAAGATTGAGCACTCAAAATTAGTATAGACATAAGTGACCTGCCCAAGGTAAAACAACGTTGATAACAAAACGGGGGACTGAGTTCAAGTTTTCAGGTTCCTAAATGAGTGGCTTATGATACTCACGTGATATTCAATGATACCCCATGGCACTGAAACAAGGGTGACTTACCCTGAGAGATGCAAAAAAGTCATTAAGCTGTATGAGTTAAGGCTGAGCATGAAACATTAAAATACTAGTATCACCAGAGATTAAAAACCAAGACTATCTCAGACCAAGCATATCCTTCAAGTTTAATAAGTTTAGCCACATCTACATCCAAAAAATAAATACATTCACAGTACCAAACTACTTGGGTGATATCTTAAGTCTTTTGTTGTTCCTGACAACAGTCTGAATTAATAGCCTCTCTCATAGAGGAAAAAATAATACCCATGTTTTACCTAGCATGTGTGGGAAGAAATGTTAAGAATCCTAAACTAGCATCAAATATATTTTCTTTTTTCTCTGCAAACAGCTCATTCAAGTTGGAGCCAGTGTGATTAAACATTCATGGAGATTGGTATACTTTTTATTAGATACATGTCGCTTGCTTGAAAGGTAATAAAACAGCGCAAAATATAACTCAAAGCTAATTTTACTAAAAAGGGAAAGCAGATTCTTTAGCAGTTTGAATTCAAGACAAACAGAGAAAAAGAAAAAAAAATCACAGTTGTCAAACTATTTAGCATGATATTTCAGTTGAATAACTGCTGGGTTTCGATTACAAAACAAATATTAGGGCTAGTCATAAAATATCTTCCTCTCAAAGATTTTGAATTTTCATTATGAAAATTTAAAATGTTCAGCCACAACTGGAGTATTTTCAGGTTTTAGTGAAAAAGAATATGTTTTGTGATAAATAGATATAGATATCTATATATATAAAATTTAGTTTCTATATAAGAAATATAAAAGTATATATGTATATAATGTATATAATTTTTATATTTTTACATATAAAATAAAACACACTGCAAATATTTTTATTTAGTCAAAAACCAAGTATTTTGTCAAATCTTTTTTGCCCATGCCCGATACACATCCGCATATCTAAAAATTTCCAAGTTTAAAATGTCAAACAATGGAAGCTGTAAGTAAGAAAGTAAAGATTTAACTTTTCAGGGGTAAAGTCACAAAGCTCTTCCAATTGAATACATATATAATTTAGGGAGGGGACAAAACCCTGATGTTTTGCTAGTGACTTCCAGAATTCTGGATGAAGAATTCACGGAGATAAATCAGAAACTGTCTCTGGATCAAAAAGAAGACCTATATTTTTCAGATAATATTCACCTGGCTTTACTAGTGCAATTAAAATAAATAATATGCCACTTGACATTTTCTTGCATTTGGATTTCGCATTGAGGCTTACACACTGTAACAGGTTTTCTTTCCACAGCAGAGAATTCTTCAGAGAAAAATTTCTGAGTCATTGCTAGCTAGGGTCCTGTGATACACACCATATTTCCCAAATATTCAGAGCCATGTTTTCAAAAGAGTGCATTTCCCATTTAGGCACCTAAAATGAAGTGGGCAGATTTTCAAAAGTGCTCACTGTCCTGCAGCTCCCATTGTTCATGATCCATTGTTCTGAAAAGAAACTGCTGAGTGCTGAACACTTTCAAAAATCTGCCCACTTAATTTAGGTGTCTGAATGGGAGATGTAGGATGCGGAGCTGTGAGGGAAATCTGGCCCTTGAATTTTGAAATGCATGTTATCTAGTTCAATAACATTTTCAACACTATTTCATATGGGGGAAAATAAGCACTCAAATGCTTTCTTTTCCTCAAGAATTTTGTAAGCATATTCCTAGGCTCTGACAATACATAAGCACGGAACAGAATCCCTGACCTCGTATAGCATCCAACACCTCGCTCGGCTGTGGCTCTTAGAATAATTCTCTTCACTCTCACCACCACAAAAGCAAGATTTTGAAAGCTAAAAAAGTTCCTATTGCACTTCATTATTATTAGTATTACTACTTAATGAGATAAAGCCCAGCTGGCATAAATAATGGACCTTAAGGTGTTGCACCAATTTAAGCCAGCAGAAGATATTGGTGTAATTCTGCAGTGGGCTTGACTTCTGAGTATCTGCAGAGAAGCAGGTGTCTGCACACATTCAGCATCATTTTAGGGTGAAGGTATTGTTTAATAGCCAAGGATATAAAAGATGGTTTAATGTCAGTCACTTCTGCCAAGAAATACTCCTTCAGTTCCTTCTTATTGATTCCAGGAGGAGTGAATATCTTTCCAAGAGGAAGGTTAACAGTAGATAACACCTGCAACCAGGTTTGAAGTTTCCCCGAGTACTTTTTCAGACTATGCAAGTCAGTAACATTGGTTCAATCTTGCCAGCTTATCATTTGTACTCTTAGGCCCCTAGCTGGTGTTAAATAAATGACATGATTAAGATCAGGGACAAACTTCCCAAACTTTGTGGTTCCTACCATGCCAGACATGAGTGGCAGGAGGTGCAATGTATGGGATGAGGCATAATATTTCTCCAATCTCCTTTGTACCACTATGGAGCTGTCCCAGCCCAATTATGAGGATCAGAAATGGGGTGGCTCTGTTGTAGACCCAGGACTGACCCCAGCCACAAGCTGGTTCAAGACTTGGGGGCCAGGGCTGACAATCAAGATGAGTCATGGGGCTGGTTTGAGACCCAGTGCTCTCAACCCTGGCACAAGAACTACCCAGCTGCACACTAAAGGACCTGGGGCACCAGGACCCTGGCATCAGAAAGCTTCTCTCTCCCATTCCATCTCTGCAACCAGCTTTTTGTCAGCATTGGGAGGAGTGCTACACATTCAATATATGGTGATATATAAGACAGCCACAAAGATGTTCCACATATTTGAACATGTAGTACTATTACTATTTATGGCATGATTAACATCTTAATCTCACCTTAAATATAATATGTGCTGGGGACCTTATAGATCACCAATTGCATAGTGAGAAAATGCCACAACAGGCAGAAAGTATTTCATTAGAACAAATATGTGGCCAGTGAATACCATACTCACTATAATGAACAATGGATGAATAATACCTTCTATTCTTTTTGAATAAGGCCTTTAAAACCAAATTGTGCAATTAGTATCCTTCCATTAACTTCAACGGTGCAAACAATGGGCTCATAGACTGCATAAGAAAGTCATTGGAAGTTTGCACCAGAATATAAAACACCTTGGAAAAGGTGCCAATGATAAGGGAGAATTGTTGATTGTCTAACTCCATTCATACTGTAGGCCAGCTTTCATTCAAGCTTCACCTGCACAATGTTCTTATTCCACCCATGCAACACTTTTACGCACCCAGTTCTGAACATCATTCCATAAATGTTATCACTAGTGTTTAATGCAGACAAGTATCCTATGGGATGTTAGGATCTGGACTACAAAGGCCAGATTTAAACCCATTCTCTAACCCTGAAGAGTAGAGTTAAAATGCTTCAGTGCTTACCTCCAACTACATTTTTCTCATGCCCCCCCTTATATAAGCTGCCCATCATTAGTTAACATAAATGCATATTAAGTTTAAGACAGAATGAGCTGAGTGCTAATATTAGACACACATTGGTGTGTATGTTTTATGAAAAAGATTTTCAAAAAGTTGGTAGCCCCACACCATGCTTGCAGGCTACTTAAAATGACACAATTTAATATCTACATGCTACAGACCTATACCTTGCTTGTGCTCCCTCTAAATATAAGTGACATTTTAAGACATTAAATATTCTGTGTTAATACTTAGTAGCAATAGAGATTGTTGGATTTAAGATTCAGGTGTCCACAAACCCTCTTTTAAGTGCTCCCACCACCATTTTGAAGCACAGGGACACTGATACATGAGACACTAAGGCTGGCTGGAGCACGGCGGTTACCATGCTCCAGCAGACTTGATTAATTGAGTCTTCTCCAATGCACTGTAATTACAACACATCAGAGCACATCTACAGGGGATAGCAGAGAGTGAAGTTTCTATGTGCAACCTAATTTTCAATGTAAGAACCATGATGCTTCAGGCGCTTCCATAAACACTTTATCTGAATTTTATTTAATTTGCAGAAAATGATGCTATTTCCAAAGTTAATATATATCAAACAAACAATTAAATTTAAAAAAAAGATTACCTTCTTAGCGCTGCAATCTGCTCATCTGTAAGTCCACCATTCTCTTCATGTAGGATGTATAGTTTTTCTTTCAGCTGGCTTGGTTTTATATGGAAACTTTTAAGAAAAATGTCTATGGAAAAATTATTCTTCAATTACTCACAGAGAAATACACAAGGGAAAGGGAAACACCAGAACATTTCATATTTACTTCCTAGATAAAATTAGTTTCCACTTAATGGACACTAAAAGCTCAAGTGAAACCCAGCCTTTTGTTCTCTAAGTACAAATAGTTGTAACACATCAAAAATATATTTTGTTTTGTTAAAATGAACTTAATGCATGAGACAGAACATCAAGATACTGTTATCTAAAGACAGTCAAAAGCTTACTATTCAATATTCTTGTTGAACTCAGACTAGTAGTTTGGAATAAAAGTGGCATGTACTTACATATTTATCTTTAATTTCTTACAATGCTTTGAAGATCAAAGATACTAAACTTTGGTTGGTTGGTTGGTATTTTTTTGAGCTTGCAACAAGTGCTGGATGACATTCCCAGAAACTAAAGTTTATGTGTAAGGGCAAGATGGAATGCAAGCAATATAACTTTCCCTACACTATGCTATATAATGCTCCTGGAAGGACTGCCCCTAATGTGCAAAGATTTCTTGAAATTCAATTTAGGATGACACTACTTGCTATACTTTCAGCAATATGAAGAAAAATTACATGCACAGATGAACCTCATATGAAACTACAAAAGAAGAACACAAATTATCAATTTGCTTCCCAGCACAGGTCAAGTTCTATCATTTTGAGCTAGTTGCCTCCAAAATAACTACCAGATTGGGCAGTCACAACTGCCACAGAGCCAAGGGGGGAAAAAAGATATAGAAATAGAAGGAAAAGGGAGGAAGATGAAGGAGATTTCTAAATGTTGAAATGAACAGAAATGATCCCAGAATCTAAACAGAGGAAAAATAATCCCTATTTCATTTATGAGAAAACTGAAGTTGACAAGGTGAACTGACATAGGATCAAAAGAAAGTAAGGATGGAAGGGATCTCAAAAGGTCATCTAATCCAGTCCCTTGCTCAAGGAAGGATTATCCCTGAATAAACCAACCCAGCCGAGTGTCTGTCCAACCCCTACCATTTCTCTAGGCAGCTTGTTCCAGTCCTTGACTCATAGGCAGAAAGTTCCTCCTAACCTCTGACCTAAATTTCCTCTGGCACAGTTTGAGGCCATTGTTCCTTGTCCTGTCCCCTGTGGCCATAGAGAAAAGCCCATCTCCATCTTCTTTTTAATTACCTTTCAGGTACTTGAAGACTGTTATCAAATCCCCTTTCAGCCTTCTCTTTTCCAGACTAAATAACCCTAGATCTTTCAGTCTTTCTTTATAAGTCATACTTCCCAGACCTCTAATAATTTTTGTTGCTCTCCACTGGACTCTTTCTAATTTGTTCACATCCTTTTTGAAGTGTGGGGCCCAAAAAGTGGCCATAGTACTCCAGGTGAGGAGTGCTGAATACAGCAGAAGAATCACTTCCTTTGATTTGCAAATGACATTCCTGTTAATACAACCAAGTATCCTGTTGGCCTTTTTCCAACAAGAGCACCTTGTTGGCTCATATTCAGCTTACAGTCTACTATAACCACCAGGTCCCACAGTACTGCAGCCTAGCCAGGCATTCCCCAGTCTGTATTTGTGCATGCAATTATTCTGTCCCAAGAGCGGGACTTTGCATTTATGTCTGTTGAACCTCCTCTGATTAGTTGCAGACCATTTTTTTCCAGTCTATCCAGGTCATTCTGGATCCTAGCTCTCCAGAGTGTCTGCAGCTCTACCAAATTTTGCATCTTACACAAATTTTACTAAGCACCTAATCCCATTATCCAAAAAATTAGGCTAGGGACAGACATTACACATAAACCGGTTGAAGTGATCAGAAACTGGTTTAAACCTGTAACAGAACAAGACATTTAGTGCACATAAACAAGTTTGAAAATGGCTGAAACTGGTCTGAGATGAACCTGGTTGAATGTAGTATCAGACTTAACTGATGTGGGTCAAACCAGTTTATGTAATGTCTGTCCCAGACCCCTTCCTGGTTTAAGTGAAATCAGAGTCCCCCAGCATCCCAACATGCTCTCTGGGATAGGCTCTCTGCTCCAGAAAACTGAGCTGGTCCCTCCTCTCTGCTCCATGCTGGAGCTCCAGCAGAGACTTGCAGGCACAGTAGCATCTACCTGGCTTTCCCGTGCCCCTCCATCCCCACTGCTCACTGCTCAAACAGGGATCCCCCTCCCTCTCTCTCACAGCACAGACTGTAGCCTGCATGTGGTATCCAACCTAATGCTGAGAGGGGTCTGTGTAAGGTAGACTGGACAAAGGCAGACAGAACAGAGTCCACTTAGAGCAGAGCATCCTGCCGATGCCTGGCCATGCCCTGCTCTGCTCAACACTGTGGAAGAAAAGGGAGAGCCACTGCAGGCAAGTGCCTGATTTCCTCATCCGCAGGGGATGTCTATACACTTACAAACCAGTTTAGCCTAGCCAGGTTAGACTAACCTGCAAAGATTGAATGAATTCAGGCTCAGGCTTCTGTCCCTAGCCTTAATGATAATATTAAACAATACCAGACTCAGGACAGGAACCTGGGAATCCCTCTTGATACCTCCTCCAAATAGACAGGGATGACTACTCATTAAGCACGATGATCCAACCACTTATAGATCTACCTTACAGTATAATTCCTTACAGTATCGCTATGCATTTCCTCAGCTTGTGATAATGATGATAATGCCGTGGGAAACCGTATTGTGCAAGACATACCAAAGGCCATGTCGCAGAGTCTGTTTCTCTGACTCCTAAGCCAATCACTTACCTTTTAGATCACACATTCTTTCACTACCACAGATTTTCATTGGCTCCCAGACATTTCTTTGGCTGTCTTAAAATTACTTCTCCTGTCACTATATTACTGAGACATGTAGGCAGGGTAATGTGTTTCTTCTGCAAGAAAAGTGAAGTAGCTAACGGTTTTATTTTATTAATTTTTGGTTATACTGGCCTTGCTTTGGGTTTGATTTTAGTTATTTTTCTTCCAAGTCATTCCTATCTTCCATCTTTACCTTTTTTGTTGTTGTTGAAAACTACTTATTTTTTTAATTCAGCTTTTTTTAACTTACTGAATAACTAGATTATTTAAGAGCCATGGTTTCTAGCACATATAGGATCAATCAAACTTCCCTTTTAGTATCAATTTAACTTTCAATCTATGTAAAGTCCCTTATAAAACATATTTGCTATAACACAGTCCTTAAGAAAAGGACATTGGATCAATGAAAATAGTTACAACAAAAAGCAAGTGCAAGAGGAAAATGGCTCTCTCTGCACACTAGAAGTGGGTGATTTCCTAAGAGAAACTGGAATAATTTAGAAGATTAAAAAAACTGTTAGATGCTGTTAGATGATGTATTTTATTCATAACAGCACTTTCCGATCACTCATTTAAATACTTCCAACTATTAGTCAGTAGATGCCATAATTCCAACAGGTTATTTCAATCCACATGTCCCAATTAAAACTTTATGAGCCTTTCACAATGTACTCTTTCTTATCAATATTCATAAAGGTGAAATCATTACATCTTCAAAAATGCAATTGCCCCAGATCCTTTATGCAGGTAACATTTCTTTAAACAGTGCTAGGTTGTATAATTTTTTTTGGCAAACCATCTCAGCTTATTAGAAAATCAAAATAGTCTTTGAAGAACAATTACTCTTGATACTCTTATACTATCACTCCTCGTTAGACTAATTGAAAGAGTTTCTCATCATTTTATGAGTTAGGTCAAGATTATCCACTGAACTGTTTCATTAGATCTGTGAACTGATTCCATGTTAATCCTCCTGCAGAACCAATAAATGGTACCCCAGATGCAAAGCAGACAGCACCAGCTGATGACCAGTCATTCAGGGTAATAATTCACATCAGTAGGTTTAACATATCTGTGCCTACATAGAAAAAAGGTGACAGCGCCGCAGAAGCTGGCAGAGATTTATCAATAACCCAATGGCCATTAAATTATATCAGCCCAGCTCTCCCTGTGAAGATATTTTAAACTCAGCATTAGAAGGAAACAGTATGTATCATGCACTGGCACTTTGGGACAGTACAAGTACATTGTAGCTATGTTTGGAGACTGGCATGTGAGTAATATTGGCCATAGGTTGTAATCTTCCCTTTTCAAAACACTATGAACACTATAAATTGTCTTATTAAATTGTTCTATTTAAAGTCAATGAGAGCCTTGGACTCTAAGTCTGACCCCATATGTCCCTCTTGTAAGATAGTAAGGGACTCTACTAGTTGACATATAACTGCTGATTGCACAAAAGAGGGTGAAAATCTGCCATAAATAAATATACCATCACCTTTTGCAGACAGCTAGATTCTGGAAGTAAATGCTAAGCAACAGCAAACAAGTTCATTCTTGGGACTTTTAAAGCTAATTTCTGAGCCACAGAAAATGCTTCTTAAAGCAGAACAGCATATCAGCAAGCATGACACTAGACTGTGGAAAGCAAAGATGAAAAAGGGGTTATCCACTCAACCCCTTTCTCAGTGTACAGTTGTCCTTTGCAGCTTGTGTTCACCCATTTTGTCTAGTTTATTTTCAAGCATCTACAACATTGGGCTTAAAGCCACTTTTCTGGGGAAACTATTTCACACCCTAGTGGATCAAACAGTCAGGAAGATTTTCCTGATATTCAGCCCACATTCCTCCTTTTTTCATTTTACCCCATTTCTTCTAACTATACCTCAGAAAGGTAAGAAGTTCTTTGAATTGTTATTTATTCAGCCCAAATATAGAGAAACTTGACCTTGAGGTCCACTTTTACAAATGAACCAGAAGAATATTAAATTTGCTATATAGACACTTCCAAACAAAATGTTCTTATTTAGCAATGAGATTGTTTGAATACATGCACAGAGTTGTCATCTCTTGTTTTCAGAATACGAATACGCAGCTGTTGTTATTACACTTACTGAAGTTGTGCGCAATTTTTTTATTTAACATAATGCCCCGATTCACTGAAGGTTCGTTGCCTGATGATATCAGCACATCCTGCATCTGAAACTGGTCATAGAGTCGAGACACATCTAATTTTCTCTTGTGGTGATCACATGATTCCCAGATCGATCTCTGAATCTAAAAAAAAAAAAATATGTGTGTGTGTGTGTGTGTATATATAGATATGCTTAGTTTTTCTCAAATAGAGGGAAAAAACTAGCAAGGTAAAAGAGTTTTCTTACATTAGTTCATTGTCAGAGACTGCCTTAGTACTACATCTACGGGAGCGAAGAGTATAGCGCTGCTGTTTTCAACCTCTAGCAGCCTAATGTTAAAGTGTTCTTCTCCTGTTATGAAACTAGATTCCCACTATGACTCTCCACTCCATTTCTGAAATAGGTAGCTTAACAGGTCTTTTTCTTGGTCTTTAATTTCTGTATAAAACTTTTATATCCTGGATGTGCCCAAAAAGCAAACTATTACAGCAGAATTTCCTCTGGAGTACTTTGGGAGCTACAGCAAAAAATGTCTCTGCTATATTTAGGGAAACAAGGGCAGCCACCATTTGTGACAGTGGGAAGAAAAATCGTGTTCTCTGTCGGGTGTGACAGAGACAGCAGAGCAGGTGGACCGCAAGATGCTATTAGGTTCCTGGCGTGCACCGTGACCCCTACTTATTCCCTCAAATCCTCTCCTATAACAATTCTCAGGTTTACCCCTGTTCAAGTATGTTTATTGCCAGACATGCCACCAAACTTGGCATCCAACAACTTGTGCATACGACTGCACAACAAATACACGTGAATATTTGCTACAAATCTGCTTGCAAACTGGGTGCCTTGAACTGGGTGGGAGCAGATGGACAATCAGGCCCTTTTCTCATAACTATAAGGTTCAAAAAGGCCTCAAGTGCCACCTAGTCCAACCCCTTCCATAGCTTGAGGAGTCACTGTTCCTTTTGTGCCTACTCACTTCATTTTCATGTTCTACTCTGGTAACTATGCTTGCAATGTAGTTGCCTAGCTACACCCCATTACACGTTTTAAGTCTGTCCCTCCTGACCCAACTAGTAGTTGTTCCTCACCTTGCCCTGAGGAACAACATCCCAATGAAAAGCTTTTGTTCTTTTCAGTGCTGGGGAGCGGCTGAAGGGCGGAGGGAAGGCAGGTGGGGGTGGGATCCCTGCCTTCACTGTGGGAGGTTGACTAGATGATGATGATGTTGAGGGAGTTGATTGAGGAGCTGAAGTTTTATTCTCCACAGCTTGCACAGAACCCACAGTGAGACTGAGGGCTTCTGCCTGCTCATTCAGAAACACAAGTTCCTGATATTCATCTTCTGAGCCACCTTTGTCAAAGCCCTTCTCAGCTCGTGAACAATTCTTCCACAACTGGCAATACTTTCCAATGAGTGATACCCATTCATTCTGGAGTTTGCTAACATCCTCTGCCATGCTATTCTGGACAGTGAATGGTATTCGAAACCTAAAATTTAAGAACATATATAAACACAAGGTAGTGTAAATGAGAGGTTCCCAACCACTGGGCCACAGCCCAGCACCAGGCCGTGAAGGGTTGGCTGCTGGGTCGTGGCTGTCGAGCTCCCTGCCCACCCTCGGCTGCAGGCTCCTGCCTCCCTGCCCCATCTTGGACTCCCATCTGTCAAGTAGCTTCCATCGCAGGCAGTTACGTGTGGGGTTAAACCTGGGTGGTGAGGCAGCCAGCTCCATGTGCCCCATCCCGCTCCCACCGCTATGGCCGCACCCAGCGAGGCACTGCCCATGCAGTAGGTACTGCGGCCTGCGCCAAGCCAGACAGGACCCCCCCAGGCCTACCCATGGCTGGGATTGGGTGGATGTGGGCTGGAAAAAATCTGGAGTGGAGGACGGGGAGGCTGCTCTGCTGCTTGCTCCTAGGGAAGGCAGCAGAGCCCCTTCTTCCTGGGCAGCCCCAGCTGGGTGTCCCCAGGCCACCTCCTGTGCAGCCTCGTCCCCTACAGGATCCTCCGGTGCCCACGGCTGTGCCTGCAACCCAATCCAATCCTTGCAACCCCACCCCACATAAAAATTAAATGGAGATATGCTAATTAAATTTAAATATGCAAATTAAAGTGTTTCTATACCTGGTCCACCAAAATTCTTTGAGTGAGTTTGCCAGTCCGCAGTATAAAAAAGGTTGGGAACCACTGGTGTAAATAACTTGCCAACTAATGTAACAACTATCTCTTTGTTAAGAAGAATGATGTTGGACAGTTTTGTCAAAGGAAACTAGCTCTGCTGCATCTGACCTTTTCAGACAGTTAATTGTTTAGGTGTCTAAACAGTTGAAGCTTTGCCATATATTGACTCTGAGCTGCAATTTTATCATGGTTCCTCCTTTCCTCCTGAGGGAAGTGAATGGTCCCTGAAGTATTACCTTCATGTTCAGTGCACGAGCTAGTCAGAAACTCCTCGTAATGTCTAACTTAGCCGGTGAATGATTCATCTTTCCAAGCCCCTGAAGTGACGATTGCCAGTGTTTCCTAGCAGTATTTAAATGTAGGCATTGGATTTATTTCACAAAACTCTGAAAGTTGTTTATATGGTTCATGTATCCAATCGTTTCACGCCAGTTCTGGTGTAATCTAAATGGTTTAAAATCTCCTGGGTTTTCTGCTTCTCCTGGGACAACTAGACACATCAGTGTTTGACCTTAACTTTAATTGCTCTGCTTTCAGAAATTATTATTTGTTACCTATACTTACAAATAATTGTGTTCTTTGGTCTGGACTGTAAAGGTACTGCATTCATTCTCTTTATAGACGCTGACATTGCCACCTGACAAATGAATCGTTTT